>NC_138890.1:16932894-18221774 GCF_965194825.1 Balaenoptera physalus | reverse complement strand
AAAACAAAAAGCAAGAGAACAACCAGGCAAACAAAAGAACCCAAGAACAAAATCAAACAATTAAAAAGAAAACTAACAAAAACACAAAACCAAAAAACAAAACTAAAGCAGAGTGAGGCTGGGATGATTAAGACTTACTTTGACAAATGGAATACGGGAAAGCAATGCTGTGTCAGTTCCAGATGTATCCTTTAAGAGCCCTGGCCGCTCATTCTTTCCCTCTCAAAGTCAGCCACAATGTAGAAAATATGACTACTCTGAGGTTGCATTGCTAAGAGGGAGCTCAAAGGGAGAGACCATCTGAAGGAGCACTGAGGTACCAGACATGTGAGTAATGCATCCATGGACCTTCCAGCTTTGCCCAGCTGCTGGCTGAAAGTGACAGAGTGAGTCATCCCAGCCAACACCATTTGGAGGAGAAGAACCACCCAACTGAAGTCAATTATTTTAGCAACAACAAAATGATTGTGATTTTTGTTATTTTAAGTTGCTAAGTTTGCGGACTGGTTATGAAGCAATAGGATACTGAAAAGTAGGGCTTTCCATGTTTTCTCATTTTTCGTGTGTCACTTTTTGTTGTGTTTCAAGGAATGTGTCCATTTCATCTAAATTGTTGAGTTTATTATCATAAAGTTGTTTATAATATTTCCTTATTCTTTAAATATCTGTTGACTCTGTAGTGATACCTTCTATTTTAGATGTTTTGTAAGTTTTCTTCTTTTTCTTGATTAGTTTTACAGGGTTTTAACAAATTTTTGTTAATCATTTCAAAGAGCTATATTTTTTTTTAGTTGCTTGTTTTTTATTTAATTGATTTTGGCTTTTTATCATTTCTTTCTCTACTCACTGTGGGATTAATATGTTCTTCCTTTTTAGATTGTTAAGGTGTAAATTTGAACTACTGATTTTTTTACATGAAAATATATTTTTAACATCTTTATTTGAGTATAATTGCTTTACAATGGTGTGTTAGTTTCTGCTTTATAACAAAGTGAATCAGCTATACATATACATATATCCCCATATCTCCTCCCTCTTGTGTCTCCCTCCCAGCCTCCCTATCCCACCCCTCTAGGTGGTCACAAAGCACTGAGCTGATCTCCCTGTGCTATGCAGCTGCTTCCCACTAGCTATCTATTTTACATTTGGTAGTGTATATAAGTCCATGTCACGCTCTCATTTCGTCCCAGCTTACCCTCCCCCCTCCCCATATCCTCAAGTCCATTCTCTACATGTGTATCTTTATTCCTGTCCTGCCCCTAGGTTCTTCAGAGCCTCTTTTTTTTTTTTTAGGTTCCATATATATGCGTTAGCATATGCTATTTGTTTTTCTCTTTCTGTCTTACTTCACTCTGTATGACAGACACTAGGTTCATCCACCTCACTACAAATAACTCAATTATGTTTCTTTTTATGGCTAATATTCCATTGTATATTTGTGCCATGTCTTCTTTATTCACTGTCGATGGACACTTAGGTTGCTTCGATGTCCTGGCTATTGTAAATAGAGCTGCAATGAATGAACTATTGATTTTTAATCTTTGCTTTTTTTCTGTTATAGACATTTATAACTGTATATTTCCTTGTAGGCACTGCTTTAACCTCATTCCATAAAATTTGTTATTTTTTGTTTTCATCATCATTCAGTTAAACTATTTTCTAATTTCCCTACTAATTTTTTTGTCATGAGTTATTTAAAAGAATGCTGCTTACTTTCCAAATATTTGGGAGGATTTTCTAGGTATCTATTCTTCTTGATTTTTAATCTAATTCCATTGTGCTCAGGAAACATACTCTGGAAGATTATAATCTTTTGCATTTTACTGAGACTTGTTTTATTACTCAGCATATGGTCTATTTTGGTAAATGTTCATGTGCACTTGAAAAAAATGTGCATTTTAAAATTGTTCAGTGAGATATTCTGAAAATGTCAGTTAGATCAAGATTGTTGATAATGTTGTTCAGGTCTTTTATATCTTTACTATTTTTTTGTCTCCTCATTCTGCAAATTACTGAGGTAGAGGTGTCAAAATCTCCAGTCATGATCAGGGAATTGTCTATTTTTTTCCTTCCTTTAGTCAGTTTTTGCTTTATGAATTTTGAAGCTCAGTTATTATGTACAAAGTTAAGATTTTAACGACTTCCTGCTGAGCTAACTCTTTTGTTATTATGAAATGTCCCCCTTTATCTGTGGAAATACTCTTTGCCTTGAAGTCCACTTCATCTTATTTTAATATAACCATACCAGATTTCTTATTTTTACCATTTTCATCTTTTTCCATCCTTTTACCTTCAATCTGTGTCTTTATATTTCACATTCATATAGTTGGGTATTGTTTTTAAAAAGTTTACTCTGACAATCATTTCCTTTGAACTAGAGTATTCAGCTCATTTTTACTAAATTATATAGTGGATTTTAAGTCTAACATCTAGTTATTTTTAAAAAATTTTATTATTTTTGGCTGCATTGGGTCTTAGTTGTGGCACGCAGGATCTTCGTTGAGGCATGCGGGATCTTTCGTTGCAGTGTGTGGGCTCTTCATTGTGGTGCGTAGGCTTCTCTCTAGTTGGGACATGCAGGTTTTCTCTCTCTAGTTGTGGCGCCTGGGCTCCAGTGCACATGGGCTCTGTAGTTTGCATCACACAGGCTCTAGTTGAGGTGCGCAAGCTCAGTAGTTGTGGCACGGACTTAGTTGCCCCACGGCATGTGGGATCTTAGTTCCCTGACCAGGGATTGAACCTGCATCCCCTGCACTGCAAGGCAGATTCTCTACCACTGGACCACCAGGGAAGTCCCAGTTATTTGTTTTATGTTTGTTCCATCTGCTTTGTGTTCCTCTTCCTCTTTTGTAGGCTTCTTTTTGATTAATTGACTACTTTGTATTATTTTTTCATCTCCTTTATTGGCATCAAAGCTATTCCTCTTTTTTATTTTTTATTAGTTGCTTTAAGGATTATAATATGTATTCTTAATTTATCACAGTCTAATTATAATTAGTATTGTTTCACTTCACACATTATTCACACTTCACAAATATAAGAAACTAATAGGAGTATAACTTCATTTTCCTCTTCATCCTTTGTGATATTGTCATAATTTTAATTATATTATAAATCTCAATTTGTAATGCTATTATTTTCACTTTAAATGGACATTTGTCTTTTAAGGAAATTAAGGGGAAAGCTAGTGTTTTAAATTTACATTTAACATTTTTCAGTGTTTGTCATTTCTCCCTATAGATCTGTGTTTCCATTTGGTGTCATTTATCTTTAGCCTAAGAACTCTTTTTAGTAGTTTTTATAGTGCAGGTCTGCTGGTAACCAATTCTTTCAACTTTTAAAAAATCTGAAATGTCTTTATTTCACCCTCATTTTTAAAGAATATTTTTGTTGGATACAAAATTCTTAGATTACAATTTTTTCTTTCTTCATTTCAGTGTTATTCTGTGATCTTCTAGTCTCCATTGTTTCTAATGAGAAGGTAATTGTCTTTGTGTCAGTACTTCTGCGTATTTATTTTCTCATTTGGCCCTGGTTGCTTTCAAAGTTTTCTCTTCATCTTTGGTTTTCAGCAGTTTGATTATAATGTACTTACTTGTGGTTTTCACTGTATTTATCCTGCTTGGGGGTTCGTTTAGTTTCTTGAATTGGCAAGTTGATGCTTTTCACTACATTTAGGAAAATTTCAACCATTATTTTTTCAAAAAATTGTTTCTTTCCTATTCTTTCTCTGCTTTCCTCTGAGACTTGAATTGGGCTTATGTTAGACTATTTAACATTGTCCCACAGGTCACTGGGACTCTGTTCATGTTTTTAAATAAAAAAAAAATTTTTTTTCAGAGTGGAAATTTTTATGAATCTATCTCTAGTTCATTTGCTCTTTCTCTTGTCATCTTATATTTGCTTTTAAGCCAATCTAGTAAATTTTTGATTTCTGATATTTTCTTTTCAGTTATAGAATTTCCATTTGTTTCTTTTTCATAATTTCTGTTTCTCTGTGGACATTTCTTATATGTTCACTCATTAGGACCATATTTTTCTTTAAGTTTTTAACATATTTGGAATAGCTTTTAAAAAAAAATCCTTGTGTGCTGATTCTAACATCTGAGTCATCTCAGGATCTGTTTCTAACTGCTTTTTTTCTTGATTATGAGGCATATTTTTTGCTTCTTTGCATGCCTAGTAATTTTTTACTGTATCCCTGGACATTGTAAGTTATACATTTTAAGAAATCTGGCTTATTTTTTTCTTTAAAGAGTTTTGAGCTTTGTTCTGGTAGACAGTTAATTTACTGGTAGCTCTCCTTGATCCTTTCGAGGCTTAGTTTTAGACTTTGCTAGGGGAGGGCTGTTGTATTTATCTGTTGCTGTGTAACAAATTACCCCAAAACTTAGCACTTTAAAACAACTTTTATTATCACACCATTTCTGAGGATCAGGAATCTGGGAGTGACTTGGTTTGATGGTTCTGGCTCAGGGTCTCTTATGATGTTGCAGTCAAGCTGTCATTTGGGGCTGTAGTCATCTAAGGCTCCATCATAGTTGCAAAATATGCTTTCAAGAGCACTCATGTGTTTGTTGGCAGATCTCTTCCCATTGCTGGCTATGACAGAGGCCTCTGTCCCTCTTCATTTGGGCTTCTCCATGGGGGGGCACTAGACAAAGGTATGAATAACAGGAGGTGAGGATCATTGGGGAGGGGGCTACCAGCTGCTACAAGGGTCTAGAGTAGCACTTACTCTAGGTTAGGGTTTCTCAACCTTGACAATATTGACATTTTGGGCTGGAAAATTCTTCACTGTGTGGGATTATCTTGTGTACTGTAGGATGTTTAGCAACATCCCTGGCTCTACACACTAGATGGCAGTAGTGCTTCCTATCATGACAGTGAAAAAAGGTCTCCAGAATTTACCAAATGTCCTTTGGGGGAGGGGCAAAAATCACCTCTCCCCTCCAACTGGCAGTCACTTCTCTAGGACCCGAAACTTATTTGTGAGATGTGGGATAAATATTCTGTCACAGATGAATGTCTTAATGAGGTCTCTTTAATCTGGTTGGGCTAGAACTCCAATGACTCCTAGCACTGTGTGACCTTTAGTATTGCAGCTCTGCTTTCAACCATGTGTCAACTGCTTTCTGCTGTGCCTTTCTGTCTTTCTCTGTACATGTGCAGCCCAGGTCTCATTCAGTTCCCTTCTCTATGCTACTCAACTCTTTTTTTTGTTAATTAATTAATTAATTAATTAATTAATTAATTTTTTGGCTGCATTGTGTCTTCATTGCTGCACGTGGACTTTCTCTCATTTCGATTAGTGGGTGTTTTACTCTTTGTTGCAGTACGTGGGCTTCTCATTGCGGTGGCTTCTCATGTTGTGGAGCACGGGCTTTAGGTGCGTGGGCTTCAGTAGTTGTGGCACGTGGGCTCAGTAGTTGTGGTTTGTGGGCTCTAGAGTGCAGACTCAGTAGTTTTGGCTCATGGGCTTAGTTGCTCCATGGCATGTGGGATCTTCCCGGACCAGGACTTGAACCCATGTCCCCTGCCTTGGCAGGCAGATTCTTAACCACTGCACCACCAGGGAAGTCCCACTACTCAACTCTTCACGTTTTGGGTGCTTCAACAGCCCCAAACTCTTATCTCTGCCTTTTCAACTCAGCATTTGCACTCTCTCTGCTATTTGTGCTCTCTCTGCTATTTGTGCTGGGGCTCCTTCTTTGCCGTGGTCAGGAAATTGTCCTAGGTCAAGAGCCAGACAGCACATGGGGCTCACCTGATGTGCTTCCTTCTCTTAGGGGTTGCAATCCTGAGCTGGCTACAACAATGCTTTACAGTATTTTCCTTAGGTATTTTGTCCCGTTATATCTATTTATGGCAGAATGGCAAGTGTGATGGCAATTATTCCATTGTGGCTGAAGGTACACATTCCCAACATATTGTTGTTGTTGTTGTTTTTAAAGGAAACAACATTTAAAAATCAGAAGATTTCACTGCTCTGGAGAATCACATGGGACTGACAAATGGCAGTATTTGTCCAGACTGATGGTTGCTGTTCATCTTCACATTTATGCTGTTGTTTTTCTCATTTCTATGAATCCAAGTGCCTCCACCTCTGTGTCTCACAAAACATGGAAAGATACTCTGAGTGGACAGTGTGGTTTTTCTCACACATGTCCAACCTCACTTGCTTTTGTCATCCACACTTGAGCTGGTGACCCCTTTTCCTGAAATTTAGGGGAAGATGAGATCAAGGGGAAGAAAACATTCTGGTGTCATCTGTCTTGTCCATAAATAAAGCTTGGAGACTGTTTGATTCGAGCCAGTGCATCTCCCATGAATTCACTGGGCTGGGGTTAGCCACATGGCCACCACCAGGCAATTAAATGAACAGACTTCCTGAGGGGTTGGCTCTGATGTGGTTGTCTGAGTCTACTCAGAAGCTATTCATTTTCCCGAGGGCTCTGGAAAGAGACCCTTCAGTAGCATGTTACTGAAAGAAAACTCAAAGAGGAGAAGAACTGTGCTTCACCATATCAGGGTCATCTTCTGATTCAGATCCCATTTCACCCTGTCTAGGGGTTCTGAAGGAGCAAGAACAGGCTCTATCCTAAATGGAGACCAGTGGCTTATCCCCCAGGAGGTCCCTGTGCAAGAAATCAGAACAATCATCACTGAATCCAGAAAGGCAAGAAGAGTGTTAAACTGCACTTAAGTGGGGTTTGCACATTTGAATGCCCAGAGGGGCCAGATATGCACCATAAATGAATCAAGCTAGATGTTGAACAAAATAGAGTAGAGGGGTCTGTGGCCACTGGAGGGCACCTTTCCTGGTTGGGCAATCCATTTACAGACGTTTAAAACATGGAGCCAGTCAAACAAATCCACACCTGGGTTTGCCCGTGGACTGCCAGTTTACAGATCTGGTTCACATTCTTTATTAGTTCGGTGGAAGACACTGTTGCCAGTTTTCCCTGGGGGCATCAGCTGTCTTGTTGGGATGTGCACAGTATGAAGGAGGCTAGTTTCAGTAGCTTGGGCCATTCCTGGGGGATTTGGGTTGTGCCTAAGGGCAAAGAGCCCAGCATGAGCTTCATGGTCTGGACTTGAGGGCTACTCTGAGCTGTCCCCTGACGGAGGAGTCCTGCCCCTCAGGATCTCATGCCTTAGGGAATGCACTCTTCTGAGAGCTTTTCTCTTTTTGTTGGAGTTGTGTGATGCTCAGTGAGTGCAGGGCTGTGGAGGGGAGTGAAGGGAGCTCCAGACCACCCAGCCATTCACCCTGAACTGACACTTTCCCTCAGATCACCCTAGTGGGCCTGACCCCAGCCTGCCCAGCTATGGCATACACCAATGCTGCAGTCTGAGTTGCACAGGGAGGACTGGGGGACAGGCCCACCTGAGCCCATGGGGCCAGGAGGAGAGATCACACTGAAACTCCTTCACCCCGTTTCTTGGCCACAGCAAGTAGCCTTCCTCCACCCTGCAGCCATCTCTCCTGTGCACACAGTCAGAAAAGCCCTCTTTCCCCTGCAGTCTCACTTTAGCTCTTCACATGCAGAGGTGTCTCCACTTTTTCTGCAAAGAGTTTCCAGCAGGGCTGTGATAGAGCTAGTGGCCCAGGCTAGTTTTTCATCCTCCCCACCTGATTGGTTACCTTACAGCGTCTTCCTGGCTTCTCTAGATTTTTCTTGGTGTTCATGAGAAAACTGTGCACACTAGTCTTTTAAATATTATATTTTTTATAAAGTGCTGATCTTAAATATTTTACTAGGTTCAGAAAAAACAGTCCAATGCTTACATAAGCTTTTTTTAAAACTATCAGAAAACTAGGAATAGACAGAAACTTCTTCAACTTCATAACAACTTCTATATTTCAAAAGCCTTCAGCAAATAGGATACTTGGTGAAAACATATGCCTTATGAACAAGGCTGGGTGATAAGGCCCATCCCCACTGTTAACACCACATTTAGGGTTTTGGCACCAATGCTCTATGGAATGGAAATGTCATAAGACCTGTCAGAATTGGAAGGAAAAAATTAAATCCTCATTACAAGAAGAGAATAACATCACATATATATTAAACTCAGCCCAATCAACAGACAAAATAATAGAACCAACAAGTTGCTTAAGCAATTTTCTGGATGCACAGTCAGCTTACAGACAGCAACAGCCTCCCTCTGTATCAGCAACAACCATCTAAAAAGTAAGAAGTCATTGAGTTTCCTGGTTGGTGACCATGTCGAGGTGCTGGGAAGGTGGTGCACCTGAAGAAAGCATGGAAACTGTGCCCTTTCCCCACACATCACCTAATGCATCTCTTCCATGCAACTGTTCCTGAGTTGTGTCCTTTATAGCAAACCAATAAACAGACTGAAAGCAAAGCCTGTAATACCTTTTCTAAAACAGAGTTCTCTTTTAATTGATTCAATTTCGGGGTGGAAAATACAGAAGGCTCCTTGGTTTATACATGACTTTGTAAGAGAATCAGTACTTATAGGGCTATTGAAATTCCAGGTATTGAAGCAATAGCAGAATTACTCCTGGACTACAAATGAACAGGGTTCTCTTCAAACAATCCAAAAACAGCTGGCTACTATCCAAATCCTCCATTGGTCCTGTCAAAGGATGAGACATTGCCAACCAAATAAATTATCTTTACTGAAAAAGAAGTGAGGAAACATATATGCAGCAAATGTACTGGAAAGATGTTGATATTCAAAAAATACCATAAAGAGCTTTATAGGAACAAATTCTTAATGAAAAGTGACCAAGAAATTTTTAAAAGTCACCATTTGCAATAGCAAAAAAGCATCCAGAAGTCAACCTAACAAAGAATGCAGAGGACTTTTCTGTAGAAAAATGGAAACTTCTAGTAAAGGACATAAAAGGAGACATTACTACATGGAGAGATTACTGTGTGTATGGGTGAGATTTCTTACTGTTACAAGGCTTTCAAGTCTCCCAGATTCATCTAGGCATTGAATGCAATCCAGATCAAAATTTCAGCTGGAATTGTTGAGGAAATCAACAAACTCATTGCCAAATGTGTATAGAAGAATCAAGGTACAAGAAGAGGTGAGTCACTCCAGGCCAAACACATGTAGGTCTTTCCACTGCTTCTCATGTGATGAGGTTTCCAGACCCTACACCATCCTAGGCCTCCACCTTAGTATATTCCAGTTCATCAAAATCCTTCATAAATTGCTGTTCCAAGTAGCAAATTCAATCCCATTATGGTCACCACAAGATAGAGGAGGGCAACGAGCCTCCAACTAGGTACCCTGGAGTAGTGGAAATGGCAGAAGCCTTGGAGTCTGGTAGATGTGGTGGGACACCCCCCAACTCTGATCCAACTTCCATCTGTCACTCAGCCTACACTCCAAGGAGGTGAATTTAACAAGCTTACCATGATTGGGGCATTTCCATCCCTTCTTTTCTTTCACGTTCAATCCTTTCCTACTCTTTGTCTTCACATATTACTTGGTTCTTTCCTTCTATCCCCTTTATTTATTTTTAATACACTGGTTCAGAACCAGTGTTCTTTTTTTTTTTTTTGGCTGAGTTTGGGTCTTTGTTGCTGCTCGTGGGCTTTCTCTAGTTGCGGCGAGTGGGGGCTACTCTTCATTGCGGTGCGTGGGCTTCTCATTGCGGTGGCTTCTCTTGTTGCAGAGCACGGGCTCTAGGTGGCGGGCTTCAGTAGGTGCTGCATGTGGACTCAGTAGTTGCGGCTCGCGGGACCTAGAACACGTGGACTTCAGTAGTTGTGGCTTGCGGGCTCTAGAGCGCAGGCTCAGTAGTTGTGGCACACAGGCTTAGTTGCTCCACGGCATGTGGGGTCTTCCAGGACCAGGGATTGAACCCATGTCCCCTGCATTGGCAGGTGGATTCTTAACTACTGTGCCACCAGGGAAGTCCCTATCCTCTTTATTTTTAAAAGAGGTGGAAATATAAAAGCAAAGACGGAGGTGAATGAGAAAGGAATCTGAGCAAGTATGAAAAAGTTTTTTATAGCAATTTTATAAAAATTAGGCACACAAAGTATTTCCATAAATAAACTATCAATCAATCTAGTTTGCTAGTTGGACTTCTCCAAGGGCATCGTGAAAGCCCAAGAGGAAGAACACCGAACCAATTGCAGATGAAAGGAACAGACCTGCCTACCACCCAATGTCCACCCAGCGAAGCCAGGAAAGGTCAGGTGAGGGGAGGAACTTCTGGAGAATTCCTGGCTGGAAAAACTCTTTGGCAGGGCAAGGGCTACTGAGGAGAGAGAGGGCCTGCAGGTTAACAGCACTTTCCTCAAGGTCACTGGCCCTCTGCAGCACTTGAGAGGTGAAGGTTGAGACATATTAACCAGAGGAACTCATGATATCATAAAAGAATTTGAGAACTAAGTCATATAGGTCTCAACTGTTGTAGACAAATAATAAATCAGAATGTCTGTCAAAATTAAAAAAAAAAAAGAAGAGCTAAGTCAATCTTTCAAAATTTCTCCGTCACGGCGTGTCATGGAGGCTGTGGTCCTGGTCATGGGATAGACTTGGGATGTCAATAGCATGAAATAGAGAACTTGAAACAGACCTGGTATTCATGGGAATTTGGTATACAAGTGGCACCACAAAGAAAGAGGGAAAGGACAAGTTGTTCAGTGGATGAGGCTGGGAAAACTGGCTCACTTTAAAACTGGACTCTACTCCAAAATCCCATGTGGTCTCTGGATGGATTAAAGGCTGACAGATGGAAGACAAAGCTTTAAAGCCGGCAGAAGATTATGCAGGACAACATCTTTGAGATCTAGAGTGGTAGACAGACTTTGTAAACAAAACTCACCACAATGCAAACCCGAGGTGAAAAATTGATGCTTTTGGCTAAATCAAAATTAAGTATATCTGTTCAATGAAGAACTCCACAGCCCAAGTCAAGAGAGGGCAGACTGGGTGAAGATATTTGTGATGCCTGCAACTGCTAAGGGATTACTTTTTAGAATACAGGAAGGTCTTCGGCCAGTCAGTAAGAGAAAGGCATGCAACCCAATAGAAAAATGGGAAAGGAGAGGAAGAGGCATTTCTTATAAGGAGATGATGCCCAAATGGCCAGCAAGTGTCTGAAGAGATTTAAACACACCAGGGATCAAAGAAACACAAAGCAACAGTAAGATGCCACTGGACATCCAGCAGAGTGGCAACACTGAAAAGGTGGATGATACCAAGTGTCAGTGGGGTGTGTGCTAGGATTTTCAGGCATGACTGGTTGGGGTGTGATTCTGGCAACAATTACACAGAGTTTTGTGGACATGCCCTTTGACCCAGGAATCCTAGAGAAGCGTTCACAGGGATGCCTGAGGGGGACATGCATGGCTATGTTTATTATGGCATCGTTTCTGAGAGCAGAATGCTGGAGACAGGCTCCAGGATCCCAGCCAAGAGAACGTTACAGGTTCGATGTAGCAGGTGCAAAATGCTGTGTATGAAGCAGCACGAAGGAACACTGAACAAGTTATTCATACAGTTCCATAGACAGAGCTCAAAAAACGTGTTAAGAGAAGAAAGTAGGAATGGAATGGAGTTTGTAGCCCAAAATTGTTTATGTAAGGCAACATGAGGAGGGTTCCATGCACACTTCACAGGGAGCCTGCCTCTTTAAGGTCGGATCAGACACGTTAGAGAATGTGCTTATGGAGGGAGGCTGCGGAGGGGGGGTAGTAAGTAGGGAAAAATTAAGTGGAATAAAATAAATCAGGGGCTTGCATGCATCTGTGTTAACAGAGCTGTGATCTGAGGAGTATGGTTTTAGCACAAATATCTGAAGCTGAAGTTCAAATAAAGGAGGAAATGAATAGGCAAGCAAGTTCCAGCTTTTAAAATAAATTCACAAGTCATCTGTCCCTATATGGAGGAACCATTAAATAAATGTAGGTGGGAAAACTGGCTTTTAATCTAGGGAGAAAGGAAATCTTAATTCAGTCATATCCCAGACATCATGATGAATTCCTCATGCTTTCAAATGTAATTAAAACAGTGAAAAGGCAAAGTGCTTGCATGTTGTCTCAACTCCGGAAGGAAGAAAATGCTCAGTGACAGTGGTGGTAATTAATATGAGAATATAGATTTTAAACATGCTTACTATGTGTTAGGAACTATGTACTGTGCAATGAATTTTACATGGATGGTTCTTTTTATTGCTCATGGCCATCAGCTGCTATCCATTGTACAGATGATGCTCTTGTCTAGGGAGGTAAGGATCTTGCCTGAAATCATGGAGCAAAGGCTTGACCAGCTTGGAACTAAGCCCGCCAGCCTCAGAGCCTGGGCCTTGACCCAGTGATGTGACGAGCGTTGGGATAACAGCAAAACAGAGGCGGCTGTGCAAATGGAACACAACCAAGATAAAAAGCAGCAACAGATGGGAAATAGCGGGTTCCATAACGATGATAGGAAAATTAATATAAACATAAGGGCTTGTTACAACTCTCATCCTCCAGGACACAGTGTCCAAAGCAAGTGAAAAAGGAATTTACTTAAACGGAAACTAAAGCAGTAAACCAATGTCTCAAGAAGTTTCACTTTAAGTCATTAAAAAATGTCAACTAATAATGTGTTTTCCCCTTACCCAGTTATTGTTATAAAAAAATAAGCGCGTGCCATAAAACTTTGTGTTAGTGAGAATGTGGGGAACAGGCACGTCCACGCACAGCTGGTGGAAGCCAAACATGTATGCAACTAATTTGGGGAGCAAACACCCCTTGAAGGGGAAGGAAAATGCAACAGTGTTTTTCTCCTACTTTCCCCTTAATATGTATTTGGTTGGAGGACGTCTTGCCCTCTACAGATGTGGGCAGGTCCCATGCCCTCTTAGTTCTCTCTCAGGTGACAGGTCTCTCGCAGACTCCATTCAGAAATCAGCACGACCAGTTCAAGGTTGTGACTAAACTCTTTTTTTTTTTTTTTTTTTTACATCAGTGTATACATGTCAATCCCAATAGCCCAATTCAGCACAACACCATCCCCACCCCACCGCAGTTTTCCCCCCTTGGTGTCCATATGTCCATTCATATGTCCCATTTTCTGCCTGTCCCCAGGCTGGGCTGACTTCTGGTTGGAGTTCTACTATAGGAAGTTGGTGGGGTTGCCATCTTCTCTGTTCCTCCCCCTGGAGCTTCTCTCCCGACCTTGCCAGTCAGGGTGGGCTGGCTGCCTGCTCTTGGCCTGGCCGGTGTTGGGCTGTATCTCTCATGTGTGCTGTTTGATGGTTGCTGGAAGGTTCCAGCTCTGTGACCATGGGGTTCTTGGGATGGAAAGTCCCCTATCCCACGGGTCCCTCAGGAAGAGACAAAGCTTTCCTCAGGAGGGGGCAGTGTAAGGGTGGGTGGTCGGGCGCTGCTGCAGTTGTTCAGCAGGTGAGCCATGTGCTTTTTCCTCTGCCAGCCCCTCCTCTTGTCCTCAGTTTCTGGTTCCTGCAGGTTCATTGCGTGCAGACTCCCCCTGAGCTCCTCATTCCCCTCGGCCTGGGGCTTCTGGGTCCCACCACATCTGGTCACCAGGAACATCCTTCATCCTTGGTCCTGATGCGGTGGGAGGCAGGCTGTTCCTAGTACAGCAGCCCCCTCCAAAATCTGCTTCTATGACCATGATACTGGGCCCACGATTGGCTGGCACTGGCTCCCAAATGGGAGTCAGGCATCAGTCCTCAGTGTCCAAGGCCTCCAGATGGCCTCATGGAAGTGCCCTCAGTAGACTAGAGGTGAAGGAGTTGGCACTCCACACCCCTTCACCTTGGAGGGGGCAGCATTCATAGTATGAAAGTGGCTCCTTCCAAACAAATGCACTCCAATCCTTCAAAATCCTCTCTCAGCACCTCTATATTCCTCTAGTTGGTGAGGAGGTTCAGTAGGAATTGGGATGCAGGCTGAATTTTGGGGTACCCACCTACTTTTGAATTCCACATTGCTTCCATCTGTGACTGACCATTAATTAGGCTTACATGTTGGAGCACTAGTGTGTGCTGGGCACACCACCAGAAGGTTCTGAGTATACAAACGTGCCTATGATATGGCCTTTGTCTTGAGCATTCAAGGAAGCAGACTGGATGGGGGGGTAGGACAGGGCCAAGGAGACATCTGCCTGATGACACCACGATGAAATTCATGGAGTTGATGGCATGTGTACCAGGCCCATGTCCAGGATTGGGCTATGGGGTCCACTGGGAATTTCTGTAAGTGACAGAAAATCCCACTTAAACTGGCTTAAGCTCTAAAGGGAATTTATTGGCTCATGTTACTGACAAGTCCAGAGAGACTGGCTGCAGGTGAGGTGCAATTCGCCATTCCAGTGACGTCACTAGGAACCAGCTCCAGTCCTCTGGGATTCTCTTGGCTCTGCTCCCTCTGAATGCTGGGTTCATCCTTAGCCTGGCTCCCACCATGGAAGCAAATAGCTGCAGCAGCTCCCGACCACCCACTCTCACACCGCTCCCTCCCGCAGAAGAGCTCTATCTCCTCCTAAGGTACCCGTGGGATAGAGGGACTTTCCATCCCAGAACCCCGAGGATCACTCTGATTGGACCCACTTAGGCCAGGGACATGCAATGTGCTGGCTCTCTTAAGTCCTAGTTTCCTGCTTCGTCCTGGTCAGGGGCAATTGGGAGAAGGTGACCAGCAACGTGAAGGGCAGAAGAAGCAGTGGGAAGCCTGCTTATGTTGCAGCAGAGTGATTTTTACATCGTGGCATTAGCTCTCCACCTTACAGGTAGGTAACTGCTTTGCCTAAGGTCGCATCAAGGGTTAGTGAATATGGACCCATGTCTGAAGACCCTGAAGCCCAAGCTCTTGTTACTCTACTGCCTCCTCCTGGGTCCAGGGGTGCCCTCTGGCCTGGTCAGGGATTGGGAGGTACACAGACCAGGGCATGAAGCTTCTATTCTTGGAGAACAGGAGGGCATGTGGAGCTGGGGGTGGTGGGGAGCCCAAGAAGTGTGGTCTAGGCTGGATAACAGGCCTTGAAGGTCAGGCTAAGGCAGTTGCCCTTTATCTTGTAAGACTTGGGGAGTGATGGGCAGGTTTCAGTGAGGAAGTAGAGGGATTGGCTCCAGATTTTGAAGAGAGCGCCAGGGTTCTGGGTGGATGGATGGGAGGCGGGATGGGCACTAAGACACAAGGGCTGCGGTGACACCTGGGACTATATACCTGGGCTCCTCCCCCCGCAACTCCCGGTTATTGCCGTCCATGGCAGCACCTCCAGCTTGCCCGAGCTCGATTTGGAGGCAGAGCCTTTGCCCGGATGCTGAGCTCTGGGAGAACCAGTCACCATCGAGTCCCTGACAGTTCACATCCTATTGATGCTGGAAGGGATACCTATTCTCTGTTACTGATCAGGGGATGTTCTGTGTCCATCTCATGCCCTACCTCCTGGTCCTGTGGCCTGCGTCCTCTTCTCTCAGCCTCCTCTTCCTGCTGCTCACCAGCCTGAGTAGATGAGAATTTTTTCCAAAACAATCATACAGGATCTAGTATGTCCTTTCCTAAAACAATGGAGAAATTGTGGTTAAATTGAGGACATCCAAACCCTCTCCTGAATTCCTGACAAAAATCTACCCAGAGTGATGTCCAAACCCCTTAGACTGGCTGAGTCACTCCCCTTCTCCAGCTTCACTCACAGCCCCACGCTGCTCCGTGTCAAAGGCGTTCAACTCAGCTCCCCTCCCTTACCAGGTCAGGTGCTTCGATACCTGCCTGCCTTGGCACAGGTACCCCACAAGACAGGCGCCCTGCAGGGGCTGCATGTTTGTTCTCTTCTGAAGTTGCAGGCTGTTTTATGAAAACCCGCCTCCTCCAGGCACATCTCTTGCTCTGTGATGAAGGTCTCCCTCGGTCACATAAATGGGAGGTGAGACATTTTCACGGTTCTGGGACTCAGTAACTGGGCTGAAGTCCCCCCCCTTCTAGACCTGCCCCCATGTGGGCTCTTCTCTTTTCAGACCTAGCTCAAAGGCTCTCAGAATCAAAGTGTTGCTGTACCCAAGGGACCCTGGACCTAGGATCGGTATGCCCGGACTGTCCTCTGTCTGCCTTTGGGGTCTCCCTCAGGCCAGCTTCTTCTCCATAGGTATGACTATCCCCTTTTTTTCATATGAGGAAACTGAGGATCAGAGACCTAAAGAGACTCTAAGAGGCCAGGTCACCAGCCTGCAGAGTCATGTCTGGGTCAGTGTCTGCCAGGCTCCCACACCTGAGTTCTTCCCTCCAAAAATGCCATGGCCAAGGCCATTCTTGGAAATCAAACAATAAATTGTGAAAACAAGATAAGGGAAGCATGCTAGATGAAATGAACTGACAGCTTCCATGATAAAAGGCTGAGATAAAACAGGAAAAGAACTACAAAATTTTTTTAAACTTAAAAAGTACAGGAGTCAATGACATTAGCTAATGGAATAAACAAGACAGAAGAAATAGTAAAATAGGGTAATTTAAAAAATGTGACTCTGGATGGGAAGAGGGGGATGGGCTGGCAGCACAGTCCAGATGAGTCTGGGGTGGGCTCCTGCCGTCTGCCTCCTTCCCCAGGGCCAGTGGTGGCAGCCCCACCTGGCAGGGCACCAATGGAAGGTGCCACTGCTGACCAGGCTCTCTTTGCTCTGGAATTAGGTACCCCGACCACACAAGCTGATGTCCAGCAGCGGTTCTGACCAGACAGGGAGGGGATGGCCCAGAATCTCCACTGGGTCTGGGTTAGCACCCACTTCTGTAGCTGGTCTCTTTGCAGGATGATAACACCTTCCCGATTCAAGTAGCTGCATCTCCATAAAACATCCTGCACATGCATTTATTTACAGATTCGTATCTTAGCTGCTCGCATTTCAGACAGGCCTCCCTGCAGTTTACCCTGATCTAAGAGGATTCACTACCTGCTAGGAAGGCAGCAGAACCCAGGGGCCCCACTTGGTGGGGTCTTTGGCCTAGACACCTTTCTCAGCCTTGCCTGCTGGGGGTTGGTCTCTGGCCCAGGAGGTGAGCCCAGGGGAGTCCTGAGTGGAGGCTTCAGGATCAGTGGCTCCAGCCCGAACTGGCTGGGCTCTGGTGTCTGAAAGCAGCATCTTCTCAGTAGCCTGCAGACAAGAGGATGCGCGTGTTGTTGCTGGGATACGGTGGAGGCCTGGGAAGCAAGGCCTGGCTGCTTGTCGGCCAAAGCATTGATTTTTACCAAGGGGCTCTGCAGGCTCCTGTGTCTGGGCAGACCTGGGGCTGGGGGAGCTGGGGCTGGCTGCCAGGGGGCTCAGCTCTGAGCCAAGCTTTGAAAGAGAAGCCTGTTGTGGGGGGCTTCAGTCCTTGGAGGGCAAGGACCAGTTTAGCCCGAACATGTCCCTCTTTGGTTGTCACTTCCTCATCCAGCACCTTCTCTGTGCTGGCGTCAGGGAGGGAACAATCTACTCCTACCTGCAGTGATGGGAGGCAGACAGCACTATGGCTGGGTGACCTTGGATGATTGCCTAACCTCTCCGAGCCTCAGTTTTCTCATCTGTAACATGAGGATGATAAAAATAGTGTGTGCCTCAGAGGGTTGTTGAGAGAATTACATGAGGTAAGGGGTAAGGCACTTAGAATATTGCCCACACATAACAAGTGCTCGACAAGTGTTATGGGCTGAATAGTGTCCCCCAAAATTCATGTGTTGAAATCCTAGCCACCAGTACCTCGGAATGCGACTGTATTTGGAGACAAGGTCTTTAAAGAGATGGCAAGTTTAAAATGAGGGTGTTAGGATGGGCCCTCATCCACTATGACTGGTGTCCTTATAAGAAGAGGAGATTAGGACACAGACACACACAGAGGAAAGATCATGTGAGGACACAGGGAGAAGACAGACATCCACAAGCAAGGAGAGAGGCCTCAGAAGAAACAAATCTTGGCCACGCTTTGATCTTGGACTTCCAGCCTCCAGAACCATGAGGAAATAGATTTCTGCTGATTAAGCCACCTGATCTGGTACTTTGTTATAGCAGCCCTGTGAATTAATACAAGTGTTATCTACAAGC
This sequence comes from Balaenoptera physalus, assembly GCF_965194825.1. Lineage (NCBI taxonomy): Eukaryota > Metazoa > Chordata > Mammalia > Artiodactyla > Balaenopteridae > Balaenoptera > Balaenoptera physalus. The sequence continues at coordinate 18,203,752 of NC_138890.1, read as the reverse complement.
ATACGTTGTTTTATTGCAACTTCGCAGATACAGCAGTTTTTACAAATGGAAGGTTTGTGGCAACCCTGTGTCATTGGATTATAGTTAGAATTTTTTTAGCAATAAAGTATTTTTTAATTAAGGTATGCACATTTTAAAAATACAATGCTATGGCACATTTAATAGACTACAGTATAGTGTAAACATAAATATTATGTGCACTGGGAAACCAAAAATTTCATGGGACTTGCTTTATTTCAATATTTGCTTTATTGTGATGGTCTGGAACTGAACCCTCAGTATCTCTGAGGTCTGCCTATACTGTTGTTATTTCTTTGCCCCAGCACTCAGCCCAGGGACACACAGCAGGCGTTGGGGAATTTATGGATGGAACCCTCAAGAGCAGATGACCCTACAAAGTGGCAGGCTGCAGTGAGGTGAGTAGCACGGGAACCCTGGTGAGCCAAAGGCCCTCCTTGTAGTGAGAGTGGCAGGTTCCCAGGGGCATGGCCCCAGTGAAAGAGAAGGAGGTGGGGAGGAGGGAGAGGAGGGGGAAGAGGGGGAGGGGGAGGGGAGGAGGAGTCTTCTGTTGTTGCTCTCTGTAAATGGCATCATCTGTACTGCAGCACTGTGACTTGCATTCACCACATAGACAGCGAGAGCAGAAATCTGTGCTGGTGGTCTGCAGGTTCTCCCTCTCAGTGTGGGGGGCAGCTTATTCAGCTGGTCTACTGTTGATTGGACATCACTTGTTCCCATTATTCTGCTCTTACACACAACACTGAAGGGAGCAATCTTGCACGGCCCGCCTTGGGCACATGGGCAAGCCTTTTCTCACCCAGGTGGGTAAGAAGAACTGCTGGCTTGTGGGGCACATGGATTGTTTATTTTAATTTTAATAGATTTTTCCTTTAGACTCATCTTTTTAATGGTAACCTAAAAGTCAAAGTAAGGGGCCAGCAGGGTCTGTGTTCAGAAGCTTGGTGGGGCCCTGACATCCCTTAAGGCAGGTCACTGCAAGAAGGTACTATGAAGGGGCTACAGGCCCCTCTGCCATTTTTTCATATAGTCTCAGCAGTTGGGGACCCTGTGGGTGACAGAGGCAGGAGATCATTGCTTCCAGCATACGGATAGATGCTGGGAACTGGGGGAAAGGAACTGCTCAGTCCCCCTAAAATCTGCAGGCGGCTCCTCCACTGCCTCCACTGCATGCTCAAGCCTCCTCCTCGTCTCCCTTCTAGCTGGTACCATGTTTATGATGGTCACCCTGGGTGATGAGCAACCCAGAAGAGGGCCTGGTCACTGCTTTCCTTGATGACCATCGTGTATCAGACCTGGATCCTGAGACCCTCTCCCTCCTCCCTCTCCATGTGGGGGATGCTGAGGTGGGCATGCATCAGGTACTCCTTGCCCCCAGGAAGGACTTAAGACTCCAAATGAGTTCAAGTAGATTCAATAGGCCAGCCTGCCCTGATTTATATTCCCCCAGCAGCTTGGGAGAGGACCCATTTCCTGCGGTCTGGCAATGCCATTCCCAGCTGAGGAGTGACAAATGCTGGCTGGTGGTTTGTCTGCACATCCCTGGCTATGGGTGAGGCCCTGCATCTTTGCCCTGGTTTATGTGGACCTTTTCTCCTGTCGAATGGTTAGGATTGGGGCAGAGACTAGAGGTGGGAATTCCAGGTGGAAGAAGAAACCCAGGTAAATCAGAGAGGTAGGGCCATACGAGGTGTCTTCCAAGAACAGGGGCAGTGCTGAGGGCTGGAAGGTGAGGCCAGTTTGAGGCGCTGAGGGCTGGAAGGTGAGGCCAGTCTGAGGCACAGAGGGCGGGTGGGGCGGCAGCTTGCAGGTCTGGAAGTGCAGGGAAGGGCCTGGGCTCAACCCTGAGGGCAGAGGGAGTCAGGAGGACGAGGGAGGAGGGTGGGCTCCCAGGCTGCTGCAGGGTGGATTGGGAGCTGGGGGTGAGAGGGGGGAGGCAGCGGCCTGCCTAGAGCAGCCAGAGTGTGGCCAGACAGTGGGACCAGTGAGGGGAGTGGCCTGAGAGGCCATGCAGAGGTAGCCCCAGGGGACAGTTGACTGACAGATGTCGAGGTACAGGCAGCGGGTGCTGGGGCTCTGACGTGACAGCAGCGCCCTGCAGCACTGGCCCAGGAGACCACTCAGGGCTTCCTGGACGTCAAGCCTGCTGAGCCATTACTTCCACGGGCCCCAGCGTGGCCTGCCGGTAGTGGCCGGCAGCTTCTGCAAGCAGCTGGTGCTATGCCCCGATTGACTGGTGTCCCATGGATGAGGCAGCCCTCATGTTTGCCCCGAGGAAGGGAGTGGGGTCCCCTCCAAGCCACCTCAGGCCTTCTGTTTGTCCAGCAACAGGAAAAGAGGGCTGAGCCTGCTCCAGCTGCCTCGGGCTCTGTAAGTCTCTCTGACTTGCTGTAGGAGGCCTTGTGGAAATAGCCCTGAACCAGGTTCCTGGAGCAGCCAGTCTGGGGGGGCCCTGGTGCTCACCAGTGAGCCGTTGGGAGCATGGGAGGATAAACTGTTTGGGGTGGGAAATGTGGCTTTAGAGCCTGACAATTGTTGGTGGCAGACCAGTATTATCTTGGGAATTCTGTGTCAGGGAATTCACCAGGATCATTGCCTTGGGGATGGGGAGGGACCATCTGCTGAGCTGTCCTGCCCCTGGCACCTGTGATATGCTGGCAGGGGGGAAGGTCAGCAGGAATGTGTTTCCTGGTTGGCTCTTTGCGCTGTAACTTTGCCCCACCCTTCACTGGGGGCCTGGGGTCACAAACTCAAAAGTCCCCAGGCCAAGTGGCCCTGCAGGGCAGTGGTCGGGGAGCTCAAGCCTGGTGGAGAGGGAGTGGCGTTTCTTGGCTCGGGGCTCCAGCCGATTGCTGCATCAGGACGTGGGCCCTTGGATGCCTGCTCTTGATTTTTCAAGAGAAGCTGCAAATCCAGATTTCCGCGTGAAATCCTTTTGTATTTATTTGCCAGGGCTGCCATAACAAAATACCATAGACTGGGGAACTTAAACAATAGAAATTTATTCTTTCACCGTTCTGGAGTCTGGAAGTCCAAGATCCAGGTGGCGGCAGCCTTGGTTCTTCCACTCTCCTTGGCTTGCAGGTGGTCTTCTCACTGTGTCCTCACACGGTCACCCGTCTATGTGTACACCCCTGGTGTCTCTCTGTGTGTGCAGATTTCCTCTTCTTACAAGGACACCAGCAAGATAGGATTAGGGCCCATCCATATGACCTCATTTTATCTTATGTCTCTTTAAAGACACTGTCTCCAAATACAGTCACTTCTGAGGTACTGAGCGTGAGGACTCCCATGCATGCATTTCTGGGGGGACACAACTCAGGCACCACACTCCCTAACAGTTAAATGGTGGCTTTCATTTAAAAAAATTCAAAAGGTCTGTAGGGGCAAACGAACCTGCCCGTGAATTGGATTGGGCTTGTGAATGGTCTGTGTGAGGCCTCGGGTTTCAGCTCTGACCTCAGACCCCCAGGAGCTCCCAGGTGTGATCCGGACTTGTGCACAGCTAACTTTAGCCCCGACCGCAGGGTGCTGTGCATTTGAGCTCTGGGGTTGAAGATCCTGCCCCCACTGTGAATGAGCTGAGGAAGGAAAGAGTTGGAGAGGAAGGGAGATAAACTGAGCACCTATTATGTGCTGGTGTTGTGCCAGGCACTGGTGACCCAGATGTGCGTCAGACACCCCTACCCCATCTGAGGGGCACACAGGGGCTTCCCTGGAGGCCTGCACAGGGCATGGGCGGGTGCTCAGATGAGCAGGAGCCTAGTACGACCTTCATGTGGCGTTGGGGTGAGGGCGGCAGGATCGTGGGGCAGCGAGAAGTCTGGCTGGATGAAAAGGCAGGACGGCGCATCTTCTCATGTGTTCTGACCCATCCAATGTGGGCTCCGATGTCAGTCTCAGAGCCTCCTGATGTTCTAGTCCAGCCCGCAGAAATGACGGGCTGGAATAGACTTTCTCTAGGTCCCATGGGCTCCTCTCACCTATCTGTGCCAGAGTGGACTTTGGGAAGTGGAGGGGAGTGAGAGAGATGGGCCTGAGCGGGCTGAGGCCGGGGCTGAGTATCCCCCATCTCTGTGCACCCTCCCTGTGAAACCGAGAGTGATCATCTGTTAGATCCGTTACACCTGTAACCTGCCTTCACGGATCAAGCTCACTTTAATTTTTGCTGCAGAAAACTTGCATGTCCTCCAAGAGCTCATGCAGCCTAAACAATGTTTGCCTGAGTTGTTTTCCAGGAACTTGGAGTCAGCTGTGTCTAGTTCGAGCTCCAGCCAGTTAAGGCTGATTAAGACCACCGACCCTGCAACTGGGGCCCTGCGAGTGTCCACTCAATGACCTTTTGACATCAGAGGGCTGAACACTCCACCCTCAGTGTGCGCCACCGCTGCCATCTTCTGAGAATGCATCCCATGGAGAAGCCTGTCGCTAAGCTGCACCTGCGCAGAACAACGATTATCTCACCTTTTTCTTATCTCCAGTAAACTTTCCCCACGCTCCCCATGCCTCAGACCAGCCTGATTCTTTATCCCATAAATATCCCGAGCCCCTCGCCTTCCAGGAGGCCAATTTGAAATTTCTTCTCCCGTCTTCTTGCTTGGCTGCCTCATGAATAAACTCTTTCTCTGCTTTAGCGTTTGGCTTGCTGTGCGTCGGGTAGACACACCTAGTTTGGTAACACCGTGGTCTCAGGCCCAGCGAGGTCCAGGGCTGGGCCATGCAGAGCTGTGGGAAGGAGTCCCTGACTCCAGCCCAGGGCACATGAGGCTGCGCCTGGGCAGCACTGAACAGGGCCGAGAAGGAGGTGCACGGGGATCATCTGCTCACCTGGCCTTTCACAAGCCAGTGTTTGGCTAGCGTGGGAGAATGGGAGACAAGGTGTGCTTTCCTTACCAGAAGCGAGCGTGACTCGGGAGCTTGGAGAAGCGGACCACTTCCTGCAGGACGAGGGCCCCGCATGGGTATCGGCTGGGGGCCCATGGACACTTCCCAGTACTTTTACAGTGTTACCCTGAGTGTGTGTCACTGCACTGTTTGTGTGTGGTTACGATCATTTCGGGTCCCATATCCCCAGAGAGAGTGACTGGGGACAGGTACCCCAGGCCCTCCCTGCTCATGGGGGCTCATATAGGCTCTGCTCCCCCTCTCTTCAGAGGCCTGAGCCTGAGGTGCTGCTGCCCCAGGCCGGCGGCTCCATCTTGGCTCATGCTACCTTCCCCTGCATCCTCCCCCAGCCCCTGCCCAGCCCGAGGGGCGGCCTGGGGAGCTTGCATGTTGAGAGCATGCTGTGGTAGACAGACTGCTTTCCTCACCATCCCTGCATGTCAGCCTGAATGGGCATGAGGTCCATTTGTCAGCTGGGGAAAGTGAGGCTCAGAAGATTTCTCAGATGGGATCAGCAGAGCCCACCACCCTGCCCTGCCTCCCGTCCCCATCTGAAGGCAAAGGTGGAGGGGGCTGGGACACTGGCCCAGAGAAGAGAGAACGCGGGATGGCGACGAAGAAGAGAATGGCCTGGTCCCACAGGCAGGATGAGAAAATGCCCTGGAGGAGGCAGTGAGGCTCAGCTGGGACCTCCCAGTGAGTTCCAGTCCCTCGAAACCCAAGACGATGTTGACGGTGCTGTGCCCGCCTGGCTCTCTGTCCTCTGCACACACCGGGGCTCCTGGGCCACCCCAGCCTCTCTCTGCTGGTGCCCTGTGCCTATATCTCTCCAGTCTGAGCAGGGGGGCACTGGGAATATGGACAGAGGAGAGCCAGGGCCCTGCAATTTCCAAGCTGTTGGCCCAGTGTGGGATCCGTTAACCTTTTCATGGATAATCTGGGCAGCGAGGAGGGGGATACCTCCATTAGAGCCAGAATTAACCCACTGGAGGCCGTTTCACGCATCTCATCAGAGGAGAAATGCCCAGAGGTGCTGAGGCCTACAGGACACAAGGTGCCGGTTTGAGAGTAGGAGCTGAGAGGTCTCCTCTGGGGGAGAACCTGAGTCTTGAGGGCCCCGGCATGGCTGACCCATCCGACCTGCTGACCTTGTCTGTGTTCTCACCTAGGCTGGCCCTTTGGTAACAAGCAGTCTCGTGGTTACTTTCCATGTCACATACCGTGTCTTTTAAATACCTTTAGGTGTCCCGTCCAGCGTCTTTGTCACCATTTCTATAATAAGATGCCTCCTGCCCTGCTGGGGTGCCGTCTGCCTGGGGAAGGGGCTGGGGTGTCTTCCTCTCTCTGTCACTCACTGGGCGGTACGGTGGTGGGGAGCTGGGCCAGCTGGGAGTGTTCACAGGTGAGGGCCACTGCCGAGAGATGGTCCTGCTGTTCATCGATTCTTGGAATCTTTCCCCCAGCCCCGCGGCCCCCCCAGCCCCACGGCCCCCCCCACTCCTTGTTGCAGCAGGGAGTCTCCAGATGTATGCTCCTGACCCCCTCTGACTAGCAAGCCACCCTCTGGGGCAGGACTCCGTGTGAAAGGACCCCCACCGGGGTCCCACCCCAGTCTCGAGGCTCCACTGCTCTGAGGCCATCCTCTCACCAACCCTCTCACATTCACACCCTGGAAGAAAGTGAGGGGCCCAAAGTCACAGAACTGGTTCATAGGAATTCCCTTGAAAACCTGCTCTGTTACATGGCTCCCTCTTGGGGCTCCCAAAGCCTTTAAACATGTTTTCTAATTAACGTTTATAAGATGGAGCTGCTTGTTCAGGCTTTTACTGGACCACTTAGATTATCTTAGAGCTAAAAGGACTTAGGGAGCTGGGCCAGTTGATCTCCTAAATTTACAGGTAGGGAAACGGAGGGCCAGAGGGGAAGGGGCATGCCTAAGATGATGGTTACTTGATGGCAGAGCTGGGCTGGAACGGAATCCCTGGCGAATTGCTTATATGAGCTCAGGGATCCCTTTTAAAGACATTTAAAGGCCACAACCCTGGTGCTGTTCACAACCGCTGGCCGCTGCTCTTCCCACCCTAGTCCTCCGGTCACTCCATCCACACTGCTCTCCTTGAATCAGCTTGAGAGCTGTTGCTGAGTCCTCTCTGTGGCCTCCTCCTGCTCTTCATCCCCTCCCCTCCCCTCCCTCTTCTCCAGCCTCATTCAGTTAATGCATATCCAGAGCTCATGGCCTCCGGAAAGACTTCTCTGACCCCTCAGTCTCCATCGGGTGCCCCAGTGGCTTGTAAACACACACGACCACCTCAGCCTCCTCTCTGGTGGTCAGGAGGTGCAGATTAAAACAATGAGGTGCCATGGTCACATATCAGATTAGCAAAAATGATGTGGGAGAAGGGCCACTCGTGCACACAGGTGATGGAAGTGAGAATTGCTCGGTCCTTTTGGAAAAGGCTAGTGACATCTGTTAAACTTAAAATACGCATTAACTTTAACCTGCAATCCCACTCTGGGATTTTATTCTGTAGAAATAAAAGTACCAACATACAAGGAAATAAGTCTGTTTATTGCAGGACTGCTGGTAGTAACACACAAACACACACACACACACACACACACACACAGCCTGCAAACAACCTAAAGATGTCCATAAATTTGGAAGCGGTTGACAAACTGCAGCTATGCGCTTTCAACTAGCTGCTGAGAGAAGGCAAGAAGGCGGTAGGTACCTCGAGTTACCATCCTGGAAGGATGGCTGTGATGTGTCAGCAAGTGAGAACTGTTAGTTGCTGACATGTATGAAGTGATTCCATCTTTGACAAACCTTCAAAGACCCTTCCATGTCCATGAGGGTGGGCTATGCCAGAGCTGGGAGTCACCAGGGGTGAGGGTGTAGCACAGAGAGAGGCAAGAGAGGCAGGTGGCTTCGAGGGGGCAAGGAGATCCCCAGGTTGGGATTCTGAGACTGGACTCTAAAAGGAGGTGAGTGCAGCCGTTAGGGCTGGGGTCCAAGGCCAGGGTGGACCCAGCACCAGCTCATCTGCCCTTGACTGCGCCAGAGCTCCTCTCTCCCCCAGGGTGATGGTGGTCCTGGAGCAAGGCTGGGCTGGCTGGTGGTGGTGTGAGGGAGGAAGAACTGTAGGAGTTAGGAGACAGTCAAAGTCAAGTTCGTAACCCTGACCTTTAACTCCTATTTGATCTGGGACAGCTCCTTACTTGCTCGCTAGGTTTGTATTTCATGGGATTTCATGCCATGCTCATACAGGACCCAGTAGAGATACACAGTTAGCTGGTTAGTTTGACCATTATTCTGGATGAATTGTGTCCCCCCAAAATTCAGGTGTTGAAACCCTAGCCTCCAGTGTGACTATTTGGAGATAGGACTTTTAAGGGGGTAATTAAGGTTAAATGAGGCCATAATGGTGGGCTCTGATCTGATAAAACAGGAACAGACACTAGAGACAGATGTGTGTGTGTGTACAGAGAAGAGGCCATGTTAGGGCACAGAGTGAAGACAGCAGTCTGCATGTCAGGAAGACAGACCTCACCAGAACTGGACAATGCTAGTACCCTGATCTCAGACTTCCAGCATCCAGAATTGTGAGAAAATAAATAGTGTTGTTTAAGCCACCCAGTCTGTAGTATTTTGTTATGGCAGCCTGAGCAGACTAATACAGCCATTAAACCGGACAATTCAGGTTACAAGGATTAACTTCTTTTGTGACTTAACAGGCACACTCTAAGTCAGAACTGTTAGGGTGGTACAGGGTACATTTACTGTTTTGTGGCCACTTATACCCCTTTACTATGGGTCATATAATTAGGGTGAAATTGACCCAGCCCTGGCTTAGAGGGTGAATCACATGGCCCAGTCCTGGCCTCTCAGTGAATTTCACCATCTTGACCATGGGGTGGATTCAGGAAGGGGCATCTGACCCCATTTGGGCCCATCAGATACTTGGGACTCAATCTGAGCTCTTGGGGCAGCACCGGTTTTCCCTCAGTGTTTGAGGTTGTGAGAATGTGAAGCTGGAACTGCAGCAGCCTTCTTGGCACCATGAAGAGACTTCTTGCCTAAGAAGGGAGTGACCCAAAGGAAGAGGGAAAGAAAGTTGTACGGAAAAAACCTGGGTTCTGGGGACATAATTTCATATGTCTAAGGCCAAACTATCCCTGGAGTTTTAATTTTGTCAAGCAATAAATTCCCTTTTTGCCCGAGTCAATTCCTGTCACTTGTTATATAACCATGACTGAGCCACCAGTTCTTGTCAACCTCTGATCCTTCCTGTGGTTGGGTGGGACCCCTCTGCTGTCCTGACATGGAGTGGGCTCCCTACTTATCTAGCGACTAGTTTTGGTGCCCAGGTGTCTTTCTGACTTCCAGCCCTAGAGCTGAAACAGCCCTGTGGGAGAGAATTGCATCCAACCTCTGAGAACTTTGCAGGAGGAAGACGCGTTGAAAGGCATATCAGAGCATTTCCCTTCAGGAAGGCAAGCCGAGCGTTGAGTCTCCATGGCCCAACTTTAATTTAACTGACAATTTAAAAAATCAAAACCAGCGTCTGGGGCATTTAGAATGTCTGTCTTCCTGGTTTAATTTCACGGGGATTGTGTTATGGCTTTTGATAAAATGTTTCATTTTGAAGGACTGGTTTCATCAAAGCAGGGCTTTCCTTTACAGGGTCAGCTCCACCGATAAAAGACATTTTTCATTACGAAAAAGTGGCGCCTGGCTTGGAATTAATTGTAGGTTCAGAGAGCAGAGAGGAAATGCCTGTGCCCTTTGGTGATCCCTCATGGTCCCTGAGGAGGCAATATAGCTGAAATCTGGAGTAATTTCTTGAACACATCATGCATGCTCACACCTCCTGACTTTGTCCCTGCTGCTGCCTCTCCTTGGATGTCCTCCCTCTGCTCGTGGCAGGCAAAATCCATGCTTGCTGGCTTGCCTCTGCCAATCCTGGGTGTGGTCTTAGGCAGCTCCCGTGGTTTGCCAGGGCTGGTTGGTTGCAAAATGGTATAACTATGACCTTATTTGCAGGTATGATTTAATTTGAAGACTTCGAGATGAGGACATTGCCCAGATTTATCTGAGGGGGCCCTAAATACAATCACAAGTGTCCACGTAATGGGGAGATTGAGGGAGATTTGACACAAACACACACAGGCAATGAGATCAAGGAGGCGGAGACTGGAGTGATGCAGCCACAAGCCAAGAAATGCTGGCAGCCACGAGAAGCTGGGAGGAGAGTTGAGGAATGGAGTTTCCCCTAGAGTCTCTGGGGACAGCTTGGCTCTGCTGATGCCTTGATTTCGGCCTCTGGAACTGGGAGAGAATACATTTCTGTTATTTTGAGCCACCTGTTTGGTGTTGATTTGTTGTAGCAGCCATAGGCCACTAATACAGAAGGGAAGGCCATCTGAACTATCTTGAGCAAACCAGGGACTTTGTGTTGAGGATGGTGGAGGGGGTAATTCGTGAAACCCAGAGTGGAAAGAGCATTCTACCCTCCTACGGCTGGAAGCAGGGCCAGAGAGATGCCGGCGACCTGACAGCCCTTTCCCTGCTTCCGTCTTGCTCCCCCTCACTCTCCCTGGCTTCCCCGTGCATCATATGCTCCATTCTTTTCTAACCAGAAGGAGAAGAAAGTGGGAGGTTCACAGGGAAGAGATACTTGCTTTCTTTCCACATGATTTGGAATTGTTTCACTTGTTACGACAACTGGTACTTTCATAATCTGAAAAATGTCAAATAAGGAAAATTGAATCTAAGATCTTTCCCAGTTCCATGCCCATCTCTTTGTCCATGCCTTGTGCTACATCACTTTGCAACTTCTCCCTCTAGAATGGAGTAGGTGTTCTGCCCCATTCATGTGGCTTTCCTGGCCCATGGAACATGGGTGGAAGTGACCGTGTGCTGGTTTGGAGGCCAGTCCGTAAGGGGCATCGTGATCTCATGCTCAGCCTCCTAGAAGCTCCCGACCTCCTCCACGAGATGGGCTTCCCCTGGGCCCCAGGGTGCACATACAGGGAGCAGAGCTGTGGGCCTGAGCACAGACATTATTGTGGTTCTAAGTTTCCAGGTTCTAAGGTGGTTTAATATCCAGTGTTACTATGACAGTGGGTAACTGCTACAGAAATTGGTACCTCGATAAGAAACCTACAATATGTGGCATTGGCTTTGGAACCAGAAACTGTTATAGGTGGCTGGGAAAATAATGGCATGTGTTATGGAGTAGTGGAACGTTTGCTGAAAGGGAAAGTGTACCTAATACACTTGTGGTCTTGGGCTGGGAGTGTCCAGGTAGAATGTTGCAGGAACAAGCAGGCTCCTGCTGTCTGCATTTAATATGGAACTACAAAGAAGAGACAGCTCAGGAAAAACCTGGCCAGATCTCAGAAAGAATTAGAGGGAAGGAAGAAAGTCTGGAAAATCTGGGACTTCCTGGGTTGAAAAATAAAACTATTTCTAATCTCCAGCTTCTCCATTCAATAAGAGAGTCTCAAATTAAGCACAGCCTGAGAGAAAAGTCAAATCAAGGGCATGGCTATTAAGATATAGCTTGGGGGTCTAGAGTGAATCAAAGGCATAGCACTTGCACTCATGTGAAGGCCTCTGGAAGAATTAAATGGTGCTGAGAAGTTACTAAAAGATCAGTGGTGTGGTCCTGCAGCAGCCTGAGCTGCCCACAGTACCTGTAATTAAGAACATAGAGAGACATGTCTTGCAATGAATTGTGAATATGGCTTTTGGTACGTGATATCAAATACATAGGAAATCCACAATTTTTGAGAGGGCTGTATTGGCAAAAGCCCACCAATCTGGACCAAAAGAGACTGAGATTATTCAAGCTGGAAAAAAAAATCTCTGGGCCACTAATTTGTTATGGGCAAGATGCAGGCTGAGAAAACATTCAGCTGCCATGAAGGGCATATTTTGGAGTGTCCTTCTCAGCAGTGACCAAGGAAAATGATGGAGAAGGAAAGATATCCTAGAGAGCAGAGCCAAGAACCACTGACAACAAGGGACTGAGGACCCAGGCGCAGGGAGTGAACCTGGAGCCTAATCCCAGAACATTCCCTACTCCAGGGTAGCAGTTCCTGGCAATGTTTCTCCAACAGGATGTAAGAATTGCTGTGGACCAGTGACTGTTTGGGGCCTCCTGTCCTCCTCCTTTTTGAACGGGAGTGTTTTTTCGGTGATCTGTCCCTGTTCTACCATGGCGTATTTGGGGTGTGTGTGAGACATTGGAGGGGAGGAGGGGTGCAAACAGCTTCTCCTTTTGTTCCATAGGTCCCAGGAGTAAGGGGAGCTGCATTCAGATCTGACTTAGACTATGAGATTCTCAACTTCAAGCTTGACGCCATGATTGGGTGTCTTGGGTGAGAATGAGTGTATTTTGCAAGTGGGAGGGTCTTGAGTAACTATATCCAAGAGGGCAGTTTGTGGTAGATATTATCATTATTCCCAATTCCTCATGCATCCTGTAGTGGTTTCCTAGAGTTGCCATAACAAATTACCACAAACTTGGGTGGCTTTAAACAACAGAGACATTGTTTCATGGTTCTGGAGGCCAGAAATCTGAAATCAAGGTGTCAGCAAGGTTAGTTTCTTCTCTGAGGGAGAATCTGTCCCATGACTCTCTCCTAGCTTCTGGTGGTTGCCAGCAGTCCTTGGCATTTCTGCCTCTACTGTCACATGGCGTTCTCCCTGTGTGTCTCCATCCCCTTGTCTCTTCTTATAAGGACGCTGGTGACATTGGATTAGAGGTGCACTCTGATTCCTTATGACTTCATCTTAACTAATTACTTCTGCAAAGACCCCATTTCTAAATAAGGTCCCTTTCTGAGGTTCTGGGCAGACATGCATTTTTTGGGGGGAACGCGATTCAGTCTACTACACGTCCCTATATTCACACTCTTTGCCCTGTGACTCTGCAGCTTCTCTCTCCAGGATGGAGAGTATACCTGCGCCATTCACGGGGCTTGTCCATGTGTCTCACGTGGCCAAGGGACGTGGGTGAAACAAACTGTGAGCCAGTTTGGAGCCCAGGTCTTAGAAGTATCGTGCATTCATGCTTACCCTTCTAGAAGCCTCTGATCTCCTCCGTGAGATGAGCTTCCCCTCAGAGCTGCTGTCCCTGCACCTTGGCCTACATATGAGCTGCTCCAGCTGCCCCGCAGACCTGCCCTGTCAGGAGAGCTGCCTTGGCCAGGCTGTAGAGCTGTGAGCCCGGGGGATAACCCTTGTTGTTTTTCTCTACTAGGTTCTAGGGTGCTTCGTGAGTCAGTGTTCTTGGGGCAAGAGTTAATCAATATGGTGGGAAAGGGGCAGCTTTTTCCAAGCCCTGCTCTGGCCGCCATGCTGAAATGCGAGCCCAGTGTTGCCAGAGTATATTATTTTATCAAAAGGAGACAAGAATCTAGATTTCAAATCCATAATCTCCTAATTTTTATATGTGTGTATCTGATTCAGTTAAAAATATCACTGTGCTTTCCCAACCAGACACACCTGAGGTTAGGATTCTGCCTGTAAGCTTCCAACTTATGGCCTGGGCAGACTGGCCGGGCCAGGGGGATCCCTTTGCTCAGCTGCTTCCTGTCGGAGGCAGCATCCTAGGCAGATCCTGACTCGAGGAGGAGAGGGTCCTTCTGTGTGACACAGAACCCAAGTGGGCCCAGCAGCAACCGAGGATTCCCATCAGGAGGAAGTACAGAGCCCGTCTCAGCGGATGGTCGTGCATAGGATGATAAGACCATTTAGGGGATCTGTCATCTTGGTGCCTTTCTGCCCCTTACAAGGGCATCTCAGATTATGCTGTTAAGAAATATTTGGCAAGAAGATGCCCATGGTATTTCTTTTACAAAAATGGTGGAGTTTCAGGGATTGCTCTAAAAAACCAAACCAAACCAAACCAAACAAAGCCAAAACGATTACTGGAGAAGGGGGAAAATCAAACACCACCAAGGTGAAATTGATTTTATTGCATGAACATCTCACTTTAAATTTAAATTGAGTCCAAGTTCATTTTCTCTCCCAGACTTCTAGAAGTTGGCATTCAAAATGTTTACACTTGTTTCATCTGCCTTTTTGCTTAGCCCTGGTCCCCCACCTCCTTCCCTTTGCTTCACACTTATCGTTTCATTGCACACATATGCTCCACTTTATATTTACATATATCTAATTTTTATATATGGCTTGTGAAATATGCCAGACGAAGAAAGAAACGGTCCTGAAACAGCTGGAAAATTATGCAACAGCGAGGAGATTGGGCACATGCACATTCTGTACTGCAAAGTTGCACAACAGACGAAGTTTGTTATAAGTGAAGCTGGGAGGTTTTTATTTTTTCTCCAGGGTGACAGCTTGCATGGTGGAGTAGGCCTTCTGCAGAAGGCATTTCCTCAGGAGCCTCAAATTCCCCTCGAAGGGAGAGGCGAGGCTGGAGCTGCACTGGGAGCACAGAGGCTGCAGCCCAGGGGAGGCTGTCGAAGGGCTGGAGGCAACTCCAGGGGTCTGGTGAGGTCAAGGCCAAGGGTCCAGTGAGACTGAAGTCCAAGGTCCAGCAAGACTGAGGCCCAGTTTCTAGAGAGAGGAGGTCTGGCCTTTTGGAGGCATCCATGTCCCTGCTGCCTTGTGTTGGGAAATCCTGGGGACACAGAGCCTCTGATGGATCTGGAGCCAAGTGGTCCCTCACTGCCTGCTGCTCCCAAAGCTCAGGGTCTTCGGCTGCCCAGCACCACCCTGGTTCTGCAATTCTCAGGTCTCTCCCGTGCCCCAGGAAGATTCAGGAGAGTAGGGCCTTGGGCCCTCAGACCAGGGCTGGGTCATCCCTGGAGCCATCAGGCCCTGCAACACTGCTCGGCTGTGTACCTCATCTGTGTCTCACAGGTTAGAGCCAGTGAATCCTGCAACTGAGTTCAAAATCTCCATTGCCGACATCCAGTGGTGGGGGGAAGGCTTTACTATGCATACATTAAAAAGATCTGAGGGTCTCAGTCGACCTCAGGTATAACAGGGTGGCCGATAATGTGATTTGTCTGCTCAACAATTTAAGATAACATTATGGTCAGCAGTGACCTTCTGTCTGGGCTCAGTCTGACAGCCTGTGTGGAGTAGGCAGCCTGGCACGTGCTGGAGGAGGGACTCCCCATCAGAGGGTCTGTGGAGCAGGTCAGGAGGAGGACGGACACCACAGCACAGCCCCATGGGGAAGGGAAGAGCCTCTGTGAAGCTGGAGCCCAGCCCTTGGCACAGGGTTTGAATTTACCCAGAGACATGGGCAGGGCTATTGGGCTCTCCCCAGTAATGATGGGGAAAATCAGGGGTTCTGTGCTCTGAGGGGGACTGAGAACAGAAAGCCTGTTGGGGGCTTTGGCTGCCCCGGCAAGCAGGCCAGTGGCTCCTGGGTGAGCTGGCAGGTCCTGTTCATGGCCTTCGTGGCCAGGGCAGGCCAGGACATGGCAGAGCCCATAGGCTGGCCAAGGCTGGGGACCTGCTGCAGTGTGGACCCTGCGGAGGGTTGCTAAGGAGTCTGGGGCTCAGCTGAGAACTTGGGCTGCCGCGGCCACTCAGAATGGAGATGGGATTCGCCGTGGGGAAACAGTGCTGCTGGACTCATTCAGTTTCCTCTTTCTCATTTTCAGAAATGCAATTAGGGAGGCCAAGGCGCTGCGTGGGCTCTGGAGCGAGTGTCTGTGTGTCTGGGTCTGTGTGTGTTTGTGGGCTGGGGTCAGCGTGCGTCTGTGTGCTTGTTTGTGCACATGTATCATCACATGTATGTGGCACAGTGTGTGTGTGTGTGTGTGTGTGAGAGTATGTGTGTGTGCGTGCACGCCTGTTCATAGGTGCAAATGAACACTCTTGCCTCCCATCTCTCGGGACAGTCGTCGATCAGGTGCCTCGAATTGGCTTCCTGCTTTCCATTCATATGAACTTGTCGACAAGTCCCCAGACCTTGAAGTGACGGTTCTCCTGTGGCACTCCCCAAACCCTGCACCCCCAGGTCCCCTCCACCCCTGCTCCCAGTATCTCCCAGTAGCAGCCTGTGCTTTCAGACTCATCTTTGGAGGGCCCTATATTCTCAGCCAGGGGGGACAATCTCTTGGTGGGCAGCAGGGGGCCAATGGTGCTAGGTGGGGACCATGAAAAAGAGTATCTTGGAAAGTTCCAGCAGCCTGAGGCCCTCGTGGAGGTCCTGAGTGAGCATAGCATAGAAGCCTGGGATGGGGGAGGGGATGCAAAAGCAATTTGTGCTGGAGAGCTGCCCCCATAGGCTGCAGGTGCCTCAAAGGCCATGCAGGGGCTGGCTGAGCGCAGAAGCCCTTGTTCTAGCCTCCGCATCTGAAGAAACCAGAGGTGGGCCCTGCAGTGCAGGGTGGAGGCCCTGATACCCCCTTGGTGAAGCCAGCTGGGTGGAGACGATGAGGTCAGGAAAGCATCTAAAGGCTGTGCTGCGCCTCAGATCCGACTCAAGCCTGCCTGTGGCCTGGAAGGCGTAGTGTGGCCAAACGTGCTTTTTTTTTTTTTTTTCCAAGAGAAGCCAGAGATGCATATTTTAATGAGATATCTTTTGATTTTTAAAAAAAATCTTAGCAAATAGTTTGAGTTAACAAACAAAACCCTGTGGGCTGCTAGTTGGCAGCCCCTTATGCATCAGTTATGATACTTGACTTTATAAGCACTAGCTAATGACTCCACTGCTTCAGGCAAAAAGCAGGGGCTGATAGGAAGGAGGCTCAGAAGGCCTCAGAGGAGCCCTCAGAGAAGCTCACCTTGTGGGTGATGAGTGCTCTGGTTCTGGAGTGAGTCATGAGGTCTGGTCTGGCTCTGTCCCTGGGGGCTATCATCTCTAAGGCTCAGCTTCTTCATCCGAAAGTGGGAATGTTGCATTTCCACCTGGTGGGATGTAGTAAGGATCAAGGGAGATAGTTTATTTAAGAGCTCTGCTAATTCACCAACAGAGCTGCGGGCTTGCAGGAAATACTGTGATTGACAAAACGCAGCCTGGCACATAGAGGTGCTTCCCAAGGGCACACTGCCCCCAGTGTCTTCACTGGGAAGAGGAAACTGTGGGGCCCATGTTGGCCAGTCATATTTGACCAGGGCACACGGGGATGGTCACGGGACATGGATGTATGAGATCTTTGTCCTGAAAAGAGAGCCAGGAAGCCCCAGGACTCACCATTGTCCTAGTGAGTGCTCCCAGCTCCCAGAGCATTTTGAGATGAACACGATCTTGCTTCATTCTCCTACTTAAATCTTCCACTTAGAACAAAATGCAACCTGCAGGCCAAGGCCCTGCCTCATCTATGATCCCCTGGTTGCCTCTCTCTCTTCATCTCTTCCTTCTTTCACTACCTTCTGGCTTCACTGCTCTTCTTTCCCTGGAGCAGTAAAAGCTCTTTCCTGCCTCAGGGCCTTTGCATGTGCTGGTCTCTCTGCTTGAGATGCTCATTGCTTAGATTGTCCTTTCCTGGTAACTTCTCTCTGATCAGTTTTCATCTTTCCCCCATCTTCCTTTCCCTTGTCCCATGCATTCTATATCATGAACCTCTTTTTATTTTCTTCATAGCATCTATCTTTGAAATTTATCTTATTTTTTTTAATTCACTCTGCAAATATTTACTGAGTGCCCACTATGTGCCAGGCTGTTTTTCGTCAATCACAGTATTTCCTGCAATTCTTCAGCAAGGTTCCTTATTAGGCCATGGCATCCCAGCCACCCATGTCCTGCAGTATAGCCAAGGTTTAGTTCTAAAGTCAGTGATGATATGAAAAAAGCACGTGGTCAAAATACTTTGGAAAATTTCCAATCCACACAGCTTTGCATCTGTAGGCCAACGCTGAACTACGTACAGCTGGGTACAGGGAGTGATGGAGAGCAAAACTAGCTAAGGTATGGAGGGCTTCATATTGTGTTAAATCATTTAATTCTCCAAGCCACTCTGTGAAGTAGGTGATATTACTCTGCCCATTATACAGTTTAAGAAACTGAGGCATGGGGAGGATAAATAAGTTTCTCAAGGTCACGTGACTGGAAAGTGACTGACAGAGCCCGAGCAGCCTGTCGCAGGGCTGCTATGAGGAGTTGAAATCAACTATGCTGCAGAGCCATCATGAAATTCCCCTCTCAGCAGCCCTCAGGGAGCAAGGCCTCCACTGCCCAGGATGGCAACACTGACAGGGTGTGGGAGGGAACACTCTCATTAGGAGATCTGCCTTGTTATTCTAAAGTAATACCTATGTTTTCAGCTGCCAGTGTGCATTGGGGGCTCTCATGTTCATCCTGCATTGAAAATGAGGGTATGCCAGGCCCCAAGCCTGACCCTGGGAGGAAGGCGTGTGGTCCCAGCCCTGCAAATGAGGAAATGGGCAGTGGAGAGACTGGGCACCATGTGCGATCACAGTGTGCAAGGGGCCGGAGATGCCCCATCTGACTTTTGGGACAGAAAATCACTAGACTCAACAGCTCAGTTTCAGGCCTGATCCTAAGGGTGTTGCCACTGTGCCAGAGAGAGGTGGCCAGGTCTGGGCTAGAGGGAGTGGCAGGGAAGAGGGGCAGATTCCTTTTCCTAATGAGAGGGTAGATGGTGCGGTGACTGCTTTGTTGTGGGGGTAAGGAAAAGGAGGGGCCTCAGATGCCCCTGGGGCCCAGGAGGGAGAAGAGGTGCCAGATGTGAGCCCAGGAGGCTGCGGGTGGGGTGGAGATGGGGGCTGTGAGGAGCTGGGTCTCTGAGACACCTTGATGGAGATGCCTAAGGGTTACCGTATTTACAGGTGGATGGACCTGGCTGGGGTGGTCTGTGAATAGACTCTTGAACCCATGGGAAAGGGTAAGATTGCCCAGGATGGGTGGGGCTGGGACATAGGTGAAGAGGAGTCATGTGTGTGAAGAGAGAGTGGCATCCATTGGGACTGGCCCTGAGGAGTGGCCAGAGGATTTGGGGACAGTGTGAAGGGTAAAACCCTTTTCTGAGGGGCAGCCTGGAGCCAGATTTGCAGAGAGCCTGCAAGGGACAATTTATTTTACCCAAAACAAAAAAAACTTTAAAACATTGCAGAAAAGATACAGGCATATCTCTCTTTTTGGAATGATCAAAAGATGGGGACACTAATTGGCAGGGAGCAGAGGTGACCCGTTCTTCCATGGGCTCCACTTTAAATATCCTGCAGACTTTGTGTCGGGTCTCAGCATTTCTGCAGAGGAGGAACCATCTGAAACTGGGAGGGAGATAGTCAAGAAGCACCCTCCTGCTAGCGATGGGGACTTTGGTGAGGGAGAGGCCTCCTAGAACCCCCTGGAGGAGCAGAGGGTCCCCAAGGAGTCTCCAACAGCAGCAGTGATGGCCAAAGGCCCTCAACCCTGCATCCAGAATTTCTTCCCACTGGGTTTTGGCCTTTGGATTCCATGGTTAGTGCTACTGCCAGCCCCAGCCAGAAGCTTTGGCCTCTTTAAGGCCCATATCCTAGATGTCGTGAACCCTGCAGGGTTAGGCAGGACTGCAGCGGAAGGAACTTGACACAAAGGGAAGGCAATCGAAAGAGAATAAAGCTCTGGAGGCCAGGGTTCCTGGGGTTTAGCAAGGCATTGGCCAGGGCCACCAGTTGACATTCCCCGGATTGTAAGTGAGGAAATGTCCAGTTAAACTTACAGAGGATTTGAACACAAAATGCCACAATGTAATAGGATTGTGTCCTTCACAAGTTACATACAGGATTTATATGTAAAGAAATTAATTCTCCAGGCTCTGTAGATGATGTCATCTGGGAATGGGAGGTAAACATATAGTCCAGTGAAGAACATATTCTTTCAACAGACAGGGGGTAAGCCAGGGACTGTGCCATGCTCTCATTTGGACATAAGGGCAAGCCAAGTGCTGGGGGGCGTTGGGGCTGACCCTTAACATGTTTCTGCCCCAGATTGTTAATCCAGGCTTGTCCCAGTAACACCCCCGCCCCTTGTCAGCAGCTGGTTCAGCAATGGGCATGTGAGCCAGTCTTGGCCCACAGATCAGAGGGGAGTCAGCTGGTCCATCTGGGAGAGGGGAGGACACCTGCATGTGGTTTGGTCATCCTGCTACCTGGTTGAGCTCCGGAGCTGCCATACCCGCAGACCTCCCGCCTTTCCTTATGGTTTAAGCAGGCTGGGTTACTTGCATCCAGGGGCATCTTAAGGGACCCAGAGGCCTTTCTCAAATGGGAAGCCTGGACCAAATGTCCCTCCTGACCTCTCTGAGAGGCCAGACACAGCTAGACCCTGATCCAAGTAGACCCAGGACCTCACTACCTGCCACGTCCAGACATCTCCTTGAAAAATCTTGGGCCTTGCTGCCTCTCTGCCACGTTGAGCACATGTTGACAGTCACAGGTGGGCACTGAGCTTTATCTTTCCCCAGGTCGTTACTGCTTAGATTGAGCCTGAGCCTCCAGCTTGTGTCTCCATGTAGAAGTGTTGAATGAGCCGGGATCCCCAAGCCTCCAAACCTCAAGCACCTTGCTTTTTACTTCCAGGCAGAACTGACTGCAATGGGGGTGGGACACCTCTGTGTGAAACATGGCAATGAAAACAATTGTTGCCTGGACACCACCTACATTTCCTCTTTTGCCTGACACAGATCCCTGTCCGGGGATGCTCAAGAAACTGCAAGAACCACACCCCCAAAGGCCACCTGGCCTCCATATTCTGTTTAATTAGCATTACTGCTTACCAAGGCTGCTCCTGGCCAGAACTCTGCCTGTGCATCTGACGGGGCCACTGCACCCGCTGTTTGCCAATAGCAGAGGGGGGCAGAACTGCTGTCCTCAGAGGCCCTTTGACAAGGTCACCAAGTCCTCACGGCTTGTTATGCTCAGCATACGGGTCCCCAGAGACTAGAAAAGTCTAGATCCCTTCCCACAACCCCCGGGAGCTTGCTTGTCGGGAGAGAGGACAACGAACCCTCACTACTTCCATCTGCTTGTAGCCTGCAGTGCGGGCAGGTCCTGCCAAGGATGGTGACCTCGTCAAAGGGCAGAAGCACTTCTAGTTTCCGTGGGGCTGCCAGGGGACGGGAATGGCTCTGATGAAGTCTGTGCTGGCACGTGTGGCCCGGAAGTCAGAGATGGGCTGAGAGCCCTGCTTCTCCTTTTCAGAATAACGCAGGGCACTGCTCCCACCAGAGAGCTTGGGCAGGCACAGGGCAAGAAATCTCCTTTCTTAACGTTCCTGCTCGGAGGCATGCGTGGTGATTTGTGACACCCAAGATGACCAGGAAAGGTGCCCATCTCTTTCTGCTCCTCACGTTGTTGGGAAGATTTTAAAGGGACTGGAGGGCTCAAGCTCACCCTGAGTTGTTCTCAACCCTTCCCCACAACATGGGGCTGTTCTAGATTCGCGTTGCAACTCGTCCTTCAGGGATCAGACTGGTAACAACCATGAGCAAAAGGCAGGTATAGGACAATAGGGAGTGGTAGGGACTGTCAAGTAGGAGAGTGCAAGCCAGACCTAAGGACACTCAAGTTCAATTAAAATCAAACACACATGACATGCACTGAATAAGTGTTCCAGCTGAGTTTGTTCTGTGGTCCTTGGGTTGTCTTTGGGATCTAGACTGAATAAGTAGACTTGAACAAAGAACCGCTGGGGATTTCTGTGTTCCACTTTCACCTGGAGTAGAAGAAGGGGGAACAGAGAGGCAAGCACCAGTGGGTGGGGTAGCATTTTCCAGAAGAGGAAGAAGAGAGATCGGAACCATGGAGGTTTGAAGAAGTAGGGGTGACTCTTTTTTTTTTTTTGAGCTGAGGACAAGTGATCAGGAAGCTGGGATGAGTCCACAAGGGCCCCCTACATGGAGGATTCAACCATAAATTTTGATGCATGTGTGCCTGGTTCTTCCACTCAGCCTAGAGGGGTGTCATTGTAGGGACTAAAGATGGGATGGTTAAGGGCTGTGGTCTGCCTTCCACTCATGAGGGGTCTCTGTCTGGGTGGAGCCCCAAGAAGCTGGGGGTAATTTGGGAAGGAACAGTTGCCAGGAGTGACTCAGGAGTGTCAGAGAGACAAACCTTCTTTCCAAAAAGATATTCTAGAGCTGGTTTTCCAAAGTGTGCAAGATAATTTTTTTTACATGGACCCATCAGAAAATATCATCGACTCGCGAAGTGAGAGAGTCGGTCATTTTCAATTCTCCTTTTGTCCTTCTGATTGCATCAAAGGAAAGGGCTTTGCTTCTTCTAGTCTGTCTCACCACTTTTCCAACACTTGTTAATCAGCTTCAGCCTCCGTGCCTTTTGCAGGCAATAGTATTTACAATTTGATAACAGCTTTTTGTTTCATATATTTATTTTTGGCAGTTATCTTTGATTTATGGCAAGATGTTGGCTTTCCCATTTACGGTAGTGATTTAAAGTATCCTTTTAAAACTTAAGTACAGTATAAAGAAATAATGGTGGTGGTAGGAGGATTATGGTAATCACCATAAACCTGGCAGGGAAGCAAGTGAGGTAGTAGAACATCACCCTCATCAAATAGGTGAGGCTGCTGCTTGGGTCTCATTCATCTTTTGAGGCAGATGAAAGCAAGACAGCCACAGGGGGAATGAGCGGAAGTGTCATGGATTCCAAGACAGCACCTAGCTGAACCCAGCTCTGGGCTGCCTGGCTTCCTCAGCCTTCAGGGTTTGACCCATGCCACTTCTTATGGGAAGTCCTCCAGGATACCTGGCTCTGGAGTCATCTCTCTTCCCATACACTGATCACCATCCACTTTCTCTGGAACCATCAGAGGTCACAAAAGTAGACGCCTGCTGGGGGTAAGGGAAGGGAACCTACAGCAACCTGCAGGGCATTTGCCCCACTTAATGGCTGATAAGCAGAAATGCAGGCCCAGTGTGGTCACACTTTCCAATTTCTCAAAAGAAGTCAGAAGTATAAATTCTTATGTGAAATGTTACCATTTTTAACACTGACAACAGATGTTCACCATGCCTGGGGGCTGGATCCTGTCTTGGGCACCCTCAGGTGTCACAGAGGAAAGCGTCCAGGTGAAGATGGCCATCAAGCTTCAGTGCCCTCTGAAAATGACGGGTCCTGAAAATGACGGAACTGAGAATATGAAATCACAGCTAGAGCAAGTTGTGTAAGTCATGTGTTTTACCCATAAGACTGGGCCCTTCTGGTGGGCAGGGAGGGACCTGAGTCATCAGGCCCTGCCTGACCAAGGCCAGCGCCAAAGCCCTGGCCACACAGGCCTGGGGCAGGGTGAATGAGAAAATCCAAAGGGACAGGTGTCCACCCTCCAGGGAAGTGAGGCAGAAGTCTGGGGTCACATAGCAGAGGTGTTCCCACAGACACATGCTTGGGAGTGGGTTCCCAAGGGGAGGGAAGGTCATTGTGCTGGGGGATAGCAAACTTTGTAGGACAGGCAATGAGGATTGTGCTGGAGAGGAGGGAGTCCAGCTGGGAATGGGCTTGGACAGCAAACTGGCTCCAGGATGGAGAGGGATGCCTTGGATGCTGAGTTGGGAAAGGTGGGCAGAGCGTAGAGAGGCTATTTCAGGCAGAGCCTGGGGGTGTGCAAAGACCAGGCATCTAGAATCCCATGTAGGATTCAGGACAGGTGAGGGAGGCAACCTGACTGAGCTCTAGCAGGCGGAGCCCAGGTCTAGGTGGAGGAGACTGTGCTCAGAGGCTGCAATGGAGGGTTGGGGAGGCAGATGGAGGAGGAGAGGGATTTCAGGCGAAGAGGAGCTGGAGACTGAGGGAAACTTGCCTCTCTCTGTAAGGGTAAAAGTTGATCTTTGGGGTGGCTCTTGTGGTGCATGCACCCTCCTTGTAAAACTGTTTTTCAGCCTCTGGGGTCTCCAACTGGTCAAAAGGCCTGGCTCAGTCCCATGGACCAGTAATCAGGCCTCCCCACCCCTTCCCAGCTCTGCTCCCTGTCCTGCCCCAGGGCGCACAGAGAGGGAGAGGCGGCCCCTCGCGCCCCAGGGCTGACGGTTGGGACCCGGGTGCTCCGAACACTCTTTGGGTGGGGATGCTCGGGCGGGCTTTAGCTCCTCCGAGGTTTCGCGCCACGAGTGCGCGGGGCGCCGCAGAGGGTGGCCGGCAGCGGGGCTCTCCCGACCCGGCCCGCGGCGCTTTTACGCCGCCGCCTCGGGGTGTCTCTGCTTCGCTACGAGCCGGGAACCGCGGCGGCGACGGCGCGAGGAGGGGAGCGGGCGGTGGCGGCGGCGGCGGCGGCCGCGCCAAGAAGCGCCGGGTCACCGCAGGCTGAGGCGCCCGCCGTCCCCGCCCTCCCCCTCGCTCGCCTTCTCCCTCCCTCCCGCCTCCCTAGCTCTCTCGCTCCTTCCCTCTCCCCGCCTCCCTCCGCTCTCCCCCGCCCTCCTCTCCGCGCCTCGCCTCCTCCGCCCCGCGCCCTGCGGTGCTGCAGCTGCGGGCGGCTCCAGCTGCCCCCAGATGTGGGCTGGGCGGCGCGCGGGGAACTTTCGCGCCGGCTGCGAGTGCGGGGCCCCGGCTGCGGTCCGGCTGCCATGGATCCGCCGGCGGGAGCCGCTCGCCGCCTGCTCTGCCCCGCGCTGCTGCTGCTGCTACTGCTGCCGCTCCTGCTACCGCCGCTGCCCGCGGACGCCCGGCTCGCCGCCGCCGCCGACCCCCCAGGTAGGTGCGGCGCGGCCCTCACGCCTCGCGACCCCAGTCGGCCGGGCTCCTCCCCGCCCCGCGTGCCCCACCGCCCCCTCCCCAGGCGTCGTCCAGCCTCACTTGGGCAAACTCCGCGCGCCCCGCCCGGGGCCAAGTTGGCCAACTTCGGGGCCGGGTTGGTCGCGCAGGGGGCGCCCTGCGGCGCACCTGGGCGTCTCGGGCCGCGGGGAGCCTCGGAGCGCTCGCGGCTCCCGGGGCGCGGAGCGTGGAGACGGAGGGCCGGGAAAGCCCCGCGGCGGAGAGCGCAGCGCCAGCCCCAGCGGGTCCGGGGGAGCCAGGGCGAGGCGGCGCCCCGGCTCGCGTCCGGGGACGCTCGGGAGGAGTCGGGTGCGGAGCGCGCCGCCTTGGGCCCCGAGGAATGGTTGGGGCGACCCGGAGGGGATCCTCGAAGATCTGAGGGACCCTCCTTCACCCTCCCTGCCCTCGGACACGCGGGGAGGGGGGCCGGCAGCGGGCTAACCCGGAGCTGTACACGGAGGACAGGCCGCCAGTGCCCGGGGGAGCCGAGTCCTCGCCGCTCCGGAGGCGAGCGGTGAGGGCAGTCGGGCGGCGGGGACTGCTGAGTGGGTAGAGGCACGCGGGTAGGGGGCCAGCCGGGAATGGCTTCGGAGCAGCCCCACATACTGCCGAGGACGGTAGGTTCAAGGGGCGGAGGATGCTCTGACCGGGCCGTCCCCTGGGGAACTGTGAGGAGCCGCGGAGCCCCAACCCGGAACGGGGCAGGATGCAGAGCTCTTGGCTGGGAAGGTTCCAGAGGGTGTCGGCCCGGGGTCGGCGGGGGTCGGGAGTGGCGGCCCTGTTAACGCCCCTTCCCGGTTGGAAGAAGGCCGGGGAGGTGCAGGCTAGTTTCTGAGGGTTGCCTAGAGGAATGCCCTTCCCTTCGCAGTGGGGGAGGGGTTTGTGAGGATGCTGGACTCGGTGGCAGGGCCCTGGGATTCCCAGGTCTCGACTGGTCTAACGTCCCTTCCCATTGCAGGCTGGCCCCAGGGGCACGGAGCGGAGCGCATCCTGGCGGTGCCGGTGCGCACTGACGCTCAGGGCCTCTTGGTGTCCCACGTGGTGTCGGCGGCGACGGCGCAGGCTGGGGTACGGGCCCGCAGGGCTGCCCCTGTCCAGATCCCGGGTTTCTCTGGAGGCAGCGAGGAGGACCCTGGCGGCCGCCTCTTCTACAATGTCACGGTCTTCGGCCGAGACCTGCACCTGCGGCTGCGGCCCAATGCCCGCCTCGTGGCGCCCGGGGCCACGGTGGAGTGGCAGGGCGAGTCGGGCGCCACCCGCGTGGAGCCCCTGCTTGGGACCTGCCTCTACGTCGGAGACGTGGCCGGCCTGGCTGAAGCCTCCTCTGTGGCGCTCAGCAACTGCGACGGGCTGGTGAGTACGCACTTCTCTCCCTTCTTTCTGTCCATTGCCCTCGCCTGGGCTTTGGAAGCCGTTTATCTGGGAGTCCCGTGGGAGGGCAAGGCCTGTACTGAGGACCTTCTCTGCACCCCTGTGCTTAGGGACCACTGGGTACAGACTGAAGGGGTTGGCTGGAAGGCAAGTTGTTTCTATTGGACAGAGAGGGTGATTTATGCAGGGGGAAGGCCACATTTCCAAAGCACTTATCAAGTAGAAAAGTGTGGTCTCCCTTATGCCTGCAAGCACAGGTCTTCATCTTGCATCCAGGTGTGTGTATATCTCTGTTAGTGTGTGCATCTGCACATGTGTTTTGGAATGGGTACGAGTACCTGAGTACCTGTGTACTTGTGTGAACATGTGAATGTGCCATTGTGTCTTGGCCATGTGTGTATCTGCAGGTTTCTGTTCATTTGTGTGCCCGTGTCTGTTGAGTGTGTTGCTGTGCATTGTGGCATGTGTGATATTTGTGTGGGGGCATGTGTGCTGGCAGTTGGTCTTCTCGTTTCTGTGTGTGCAAGTGGTGCCAGCCTAGGGAGCAGGCAGTGGTGCTGAAATACCCAGTTATCCCTCTGCCCCCTGGCTGACCGGGAACCACTGATTTTTATGCTGTGGTTTCCTGTTGGACTTCAGCTGGTTATTTGAAAAGTTGGTTTTCTCTCTCTATTTTGAGCCAAGGCGAGCATTTGGAAATGCAGGCTCTGGTGCCCATGGGCAGCCCCTGAAGGGCAGGAGAGGCTGGGGAGTGGGTCCCTTTTGGGACTACCTGGGCCACTCAGTGTGACCAGAGCCCTGGGAAGTTCTCCTGCTTCTTAGGGCCTAGGGGGACCATGGCCTGGCATAAGGGGTCCTCGGAGGAAGCCTGGATCAATGCTCAGGGAGGAGGCTGACATTGGCGGTGCTCCATCCGGCCACCCTGAGGCCTGGCACGTGGCAGAAGCCACTGCAGTTTTCTATTTTGGATTGGGTGTGTGGTGGTCAGGCTGGCTGTGCTGGCCAGACATCTGAAGCCGCCCACCATGGGTTCCACTCTAATTGCTGCTCAGGGGACTCCTACTCTGAGCAAGTGGCCTCTCTCCCAGTCCTGCTGGTCCCCAAGCCCCCTGTCCTCAGTCTTGCCCTGCAGGCTGCAGAGCCAGCAATTACACAAAGCCCCACAACCGCTGGCGTTCTTTTTATGGAGACACAGGAAATGTCACTTGTTGCTTCGGAAAATCACTGCCTTTGGCTGGATTTAGTTAGAACCTGGGCGTACTGCAAACAACTATAAATGTCCTTGGAGGAGCTGGGTTAACACGGTGCAGGCTTTTATATCCTTGTTGCCTCTGAGGCTGCCCTGGACCTCATACGTGCATCTCATTTTACACTGGAGGTGAATTTCCTAAATAAAAGGAAATTGGTGCTGGGGGCTGGGGGGGGGGTGGCCTGGGCTGGGGTGGGGGAGTTGACTTGGAGGTAGTCTGTTGGTGGGCCAACTCCTGTGTGCTAAGTAATACTTGATGGAGAGCATTTCAGGGAGGCTTTGTCCGTGTATCATTCATTCTGTGATTTGTTTGTTCAGCCAGCACCTCCAAGCGCCATTGTCCACTGTGCTGGTCAGAGATGTAGCTGGCCTGGTGCCCACCTGGGGCACACATGCTCAGCTGATGGGCTGGGGCCCACTCTGGTCAGGGCTTGGAAAGCATGCTCCTGGCGGCTATTTGAAGAATGAGTTGCCGGGGGCATAGGCACAGAGGGAAGAGCATATGCAGAGAAGTACCAGGTGTGTATCGGCTTGGTCAGAACAGGTGCAGTGAGATGTCACATGTACTGGACACACACCGGCAGACATGCAAGACACAGCTGGAGAGAAGACTGGAGTTGGAAGAGGGCCTGTCATCTGCCTGAATGGCCTTGAATGTTGTCAGTGAAAACTGGCCTTGAGATAGTGGGCCAGCATCATTAGTTCTTCTTCTCTTTTTCCTTCTTTCTTCTTCATGTGTGTGTGTCTGTTCTGATCTTATACCACTTAATTCCTTAGCCCGTTAAGTCCCTCTGTGCATCAGTGATAGGCCCACTTGCTAAGGGCCCGGGGTTTAAACGTCATGTTTCTGGTTCACAGAGACCCTGTGGGGGAGGATTCTTCATCCCTGGTTTACAGATGGGCAGCTGAGGTTCTGGAAGGTTGAGTGACTTGCCCAAGGCCACACAGCCTGTGGTGTGTAGGAGTCTGGCCTGGTTCTGTCCAGCCCCTTCTGCCATGGTGCTCCCAAGTCTGGGTGGGTAGAAGCCCCTGAGGTGTAGTAATAGAAGTTGTAATCCCTAGGCACTCCCTCTCAATAGTCCTTACAAGGCTACACGCATCTCATCCTCCCAGCAGCCATGCCACACAGTACCCCTTCCTCTGCAGCCCTGCTCTTCCTTCACAGATAGTGAAACACACTGAAGCAGGTGTGTCAGGCTGCAGTGTGTGCAGATCCCCAAGGATCTTGTTAAAATTCAGATTCTGAGTCAGTATGTCTGGGGTGGGGTTCAAGGTTCTGCATTTTTAATAAGCTACCAGGCTTGTGCTCCTGGGCTTCGGGACTGCCCTTTGAGAAGCAAAACTCTACACCCCCATTGCTGCAAAGGAGTACTACAGGATTACACCACAAATTTCTCTGAGCAAATGCGGTTCAGTGGACAACTGGTGTGGGAAACGCTGCACCTTTGCTTTCAGCCTGGGAGATTTAAGGAGGCCCACTGGGTTCTCTGAGAAGTTCTGTAATAAAGAAACCTCTTGAACTCCGTGTAATGCGGTACTTCCCATGCAGATGGGACCATCAACACCTTCTTTGCAGAACATGTGGAACTAGCCTTCCTGGAAGACGTGTGGAGAAACCATGGAGCAGGGTTACAGCAGGCAGCTGTGGTCTTACAGCTTAAGTTTAGATGCTTAGGTGGGACAAGCCTCTCCCAAGAGCCATAGGCCCTTTCAGGCCTATCGTCCTGCTCCTGGCCTGGGACACACATTTGCTCATATACTTGCTTGGTCCTGAATTTGTTTCTCCGCCTTAAAGGAAGGCAGTAGTAGCTTTGTTTTCTGTGGACAGGAGTCTCCTAATCTATTCAGCACGAGGGGATTCTTATGGTCGGCACCCTTTCAGTCACAAGCGAAGGAAAACTCAAGTCAAATTAGTTTAAACAGAAACGGGCAGTTAGCAGCTCACATAATGGTCAGTCTTCAGGCATGGCTGGATCCAGGTGCTCCTGTCATTAGGACTCTTGCTGTCTCTTGCCTCTGCCTTCTTATGTGTTGGCTTTGTTCTCAGGTGGAGTCCTTCTGTGGTAAGTCAAGGGGCCCCACCGGTGCTGGCTGGCATCTTTTTCTGATAATTCCAGCTGAGTCCTGGGTAGCACTCTCTTCAAGCTGGTGCCAGATGCTCCCATGAGAATCAGGACATGAGGTTTGCTGAACCCCATGGATGGAGAGCGCAAGGGGTGCTGCTCCCTATAATGATATGAGGTTGGAACCTGGGTGTGCCAAGGTGAAAATTCTACTAGAGTCAGGTAGAGGTACAGACTCAGGAAATGCCACATGCTTCATAAGACATACCATATATTTTATTTCCGGAGAGGTTGGTAGGTGTAGTTTCCAGGTTCTTTTACTGTCACTAGACAGGTATAGTTCATCATATTCACAGGGAAAGGTTAACATTTGCCTTTTTACAATGCGTGAGAAAGTAATGCTTAACAAAGGATTCTTGTATATCTCATTGCTATGGAAGAGTTTTCTAGTACCTCTCAGGCCACATGATAGGTGTACTAATTTCACATCATTCTTACATGCTCATTAAAAACCCAATGAGAAGCCTGTTGACATAAAAAGTAATAACAGAACGTCACAGTTCACTGTGCCCTTATTATGTGCCAGGCTTTCTTCTGAGCACCTTATGCTGTATCACCTTGATTAATCCTCACAACACCCTATGGTGTGTGCTGATATTATCCCCATTTTACAGATGAAGAAACCGAGATAGCTTACTTCAAGCTTTGCAGTCTGTATTTAAACGCATGTCTGTTTGGTTCCAAGTCCAGCTCACTACATGTTATTGCGTTTTTTGCACACCAACAAAAAGAATAAAAATGAAGAAATGCATTTCTTTAAAACATTTCTAGTCAACTCCTGGAGACCTTCTCAGTCAGCGGCATTGACTGTTGTCAGTGTCAGTGAGTGGGAGCTGGGAGCAGGTCTGGTGGCCAAGTGGCTTGGTGACTTGCGGCTGACTTGCTCTGGGCTGCAGCTCCTTTCAGGTGGCCTGAGTCCTTGTGGCTAGGTGATGGCAGTGGGGACTCCAGTAGGATGGAAGCACCCTGCCATACCTCTGTCTCCCTCATGCAGTGCAGCTCAGGGGACCTCTCTGGCCTGGTGTTTCTGGTTGGCAAGGCCACTGGTGGAAGCGTCCATGGGCTGGGCAGCGACTCTGTGAGGCAGGCTCAAGGGCTGCTGCCTTGTGGGCTGGCGCTCCCCTGCTGGGCTGCCATCCTGGCCAGGCACCTGCTCTGTATAGTCTTGATGGGCATTAAAAGTCACTAAGGGCCACAGAAAGAAGTCATTTCCTGGCCTAAGGGACTGAATTGAGTTTCATTTTTCCTAAAAAGGCTGCTGTCTTTTAGGCCACACACTGGGCTCCAGCTGGTTCAGGTGCTGGAATGCGGAGTGCAGGTGCAGCAGGCTTGGGCTGCAAGGCTGGGGGTGAGAGGTGTGTGGGACTTGCAGCTGCCCTTTGTAGGGTCTTCCTACCTTTCACCTCGCCTTGGCACTGCCTGGAGGGCAATGAGAAGGTCTCAGGAACACCAAAGAGGGGCTGCGGGAACGTCCGGGTTCCCTGGGTGTTGGGGCTGCTCAGGTCAGAGGAGCAGAGGTACCTGCTTGGCCCCTGCTCTTGGCAATCTACACAGCTGCCCAGGGTGGTCTCAGCCTCCTCCATGGCTCATTATTCTCCTTGTTGTTTAAGACTCGTTCAGTTTAAGTGGCAGAAAACCAACTTGGATGAAACAGACAAGGGATGTCATGGGCCCAGTTATCCTTGGGGTCCTGAGGAGTTCCAGCTTCAGGCATGGCTGGATCTAGCAGATTCAGGGCTGCTTTTAGAACATGCTTTCTGCCTTTCAGCTCTGTCAGTGTCTGTGTTCATCTCAGGATGGCTCTACCCATATGGGGTCCACCAGTGCAGCTCCTGGCTTAACTTCTCTTCCATGGTAGCAATCTCTTGGAAATGGAGAGCACTCCTTTTTGATGGTTCTTGCTAGAGTCCTGGGGAGGGCTCTGATGGGTCCTACTTAGGTTATAGGCCCACCTTTAAATCAATCACTGTGATGTGGGCCTGGCCAGAGTCTCTTGCCCCTCTTTGGGGTTGAGAATGAGGGTCAGATCCCCAAACTCTGGAATGGATTGGGGTTTTATCGTAAAAGCAAGAGGAAGAACCAGTGTGCTGGGCTGCCACTCTCCACCCAGACTTCAGGCCCTGCATCTGTCCCGAATCTCTTCCTGTGCTCCAGACTTGCCTGCCCAGCTGCCTTGGGGGCTCTTTCCCTGAGTGACCCCATGCTTCTGAAATGGAACACAGGTCTCTCTACTCTCTTCCGGACCTCACCCTTCACTTGGGCAGGAATCCCAGGATCGCCCTTCCCCTCCCACTCCATGACCACCACATCCAGCCAGTCATCATCCTAGACATCTCCGGACTTCATCCCAGTTCCCATCTTTCCACCACACTTAACTCCAAGCCCCGACTTTTGCCCATGTGATCCTTAGCCACTCCAAACTGGAGCAACTCTTTCCCCCCACAGCTGCCAGACTGATTTTTGTAAACCACACATTCAATCATGTCACTCCTTTGCTTAAGACATTTCTTAAGTGGTGGTCTTAAGTGGTCTTAAGTCTTTCTTAAGTGGTGGTCTTAAGTGGTTCTTATTGCCCTTAAAAAAAATCCAAACTCAGAAAAAAAAATTCAAACCCACTGGCCTGGCATACAAGGCCTCCCATGACCTGACCCAGTAGCCTTCAGCCTCGTCTGTCACTGTGTCCCGCCTCATGCCTGTGCTCCAGTCACATCAAGCTTTCAGTTTCTCCACCACTGGACACTCTCATCCTAGGGTCTTTGCACAGGCTGTGCCCTCGCCTGGACCACTCTTATCCCTCCCTCTTTACCTGGCTCACTCTGTAGGTCTCAGCTAAATGACACTTCATCCAGGAAGCTGTCCTAGACATTCACATGCCACGTTGTACCCCATGCTTCTTTGGTAACTTGTACTATGGGCAACTTGTACCTGGGCCCACAGGGCCCAGCTGCACCTGGGGGGAGCTCAGCTAGGGGCCATGAAATGAGTGTGTCTGGGGAGTGGGGGCTGGAAGCCTGTGAAGTTCCTTGCCCCTAAGACCCTGTGCCCCATGCCCAGGCATGGTCCACCTCTCCTTGTATGCTTTGCTGCAGACCCCAGAATGTCCACACTCAGTGGGGTAGGCCCCCTTGGAGAATGGCCAAAAGCTCTGCTTCCTTTCCCACAGGAAAGCACTTGTGCACACATGTGGTTTTGCACAGTTTTCTTGCTCCCACTTTGGGGTTCATGAAACGTGAGTTCAAAACCCGTGGTCTAAATGAAACTACGTAAGGAAGGAAGCCACTCTGAGCCTGTTTGGAGGAGGGATGGGGGTGGTGAAGAGACCTTGGACTGGGCTCTGGCAGGTCATCGTGCAACTCTGGGCAAATACTCCCACCATGAGCCTCGGTTTGTCCAGTGACAAGTGGGGCTGGATCAATTATTTCTGAGACCCTTCTAGGGCAACTCTGGGTTTCTTAGGGGCCAAATGGGGACCAGTTGAGGGGATCAGGCTGATGGAGAGGTGGGGACCCTGGCTAGTCTATGCCCTGCCTCCCTTGATAGATTGTTGGCCCTCAGGAGCATGGGCTCCTTGCTGCCAGACCTGTGGATGTTTCTTCAGAGAAGCTGCTTTTCTGAGTCTGCTGATATCACGTGGGCAGATGAATCCAGTGTGAATCCAGTGAGCTCTGAGGTCCCCTGACCGGGCCTCCGGAGGCCTATGTGGAAATGTTGAGAGCTATGCTGGCAGCAGGATTGTTAGATGGGCCAGGGCTCCCTGCAGGCAGGGGCTTTTCTCGAGAACTTGCTGAGAACCCAGCCTTACTTCATCACAGCTACCCCATGCCCTCTTCTGGGGCATCCACAACCTCCTGTCTGGCCTCCTCACCACTTCTCACTGAGTGCCGTTTGGTGGGAGGGAAGGGGCTTCCCAGGGGCTCTTCCCTGCTGGGACTGGGGAGGGATGTGCACTGACCTGTGGCTGCCATGGTGGAGGCTGGCTTGTCAGGGGTTTGCGCTAGGGGTGGCAGAGCAGCAGCCCAC
This sequence comes from Balaenoptera physalus, assembly GCF_965194825.1. Lineage (NCBI taxonomy): Eukaryota > Metazoa > Chordata > Mammalia > Artiodactyla > Balaenopteridae > Balaenoptera > Balaenoptera physalus. Next base: position 18,170,385 of record NC_138890.1, on the reverse strand, counting down.
GGCCCCTGCCCACCTCATGGTGGCCCCTCAGAATGGTGTAGGCATGTCTGTGATCTGAAACCCAGACTCAACAGGCTTCAGCAAATATGGCATCTGAAGGCACTTACAGTTGTCCAAATCTTAGAGGCAGGGGGTAGAGTGGAGGGTGTCAGTGGCTGAAGGAGGGAGATGGGGCGTTGTTGTTTCGTGGGTACAGAACTTCAGTTTTACAAGAAGGAAAGAGTTCTGGAGATGGATGGTGGTGGTCATTGCACAACATTATGAATATATTTAATACCACTGAATTGTACACTTAAAAGTGGTTAAGATGGTAAATTTTATGTTATTTATACGTATTTTATTTTATTTTTTAATATTTATTTATTTGGTTGTGCCGGGTCTTAGTTGCGGCTCGTGGGCTCCTTAGTTGTGGCTCACTGGCTCCTTAGTTGTAGCATGTGACTCCTTAGTTGTGGCAGGTAGGCTCCTCAGTTGTGGCTCGTCGGCTCCTTAGTTGTGGCATGCAAACTCTTAGTGGCGGCATGCCTGTGGGATCTAGTTCCCTGACCAGGGATTGAACCCAGGCCCCCTGCATTGGAAGCGCAGAGTCTTATCCACTGCACCACCAGGGAAGTCCCTGTTATATGTATTTTACCACACACACACAAAAGGTGTCTGAGGACTGGTGGGATTGGGTAGGTAATTCAGGGGTGGAGTGGCGCCCTTGCTCGCCCAGCCCCCTCTCCCCAGTGTGACTCTGTTCCTTGGTGGACCATTGGCTGTAGTTGCATCCACACCCCTCACATCCCCCAGGTATAACCAGGTGCAAAAGGGAAACAGACTACTTTTTGGAGGTTCCTGCCACAGTTCTGACTTCACTCTGAATGGACAGGCTTAGGTCATGGGACCTTTCCATAGCCAATCACTGTGGCCCAGCAATGCATCGTGCAGGAGCATAGTGAAGCCCGACTAGACCCCTCATGAAGGCCAGCATAGTTGGTCACCGATCTCTGAGCCTCAGCCCAAGGAGGCCAGCTCTTTCTGCACCACCTTCTGTCACATTGCCATCCCTGCCCTGACTCCACTGCCTGGTTGTGTGTTCCTGGCATTGGTTCCCAAGTGTAAGGATGCTGCTCCTTCAGGTGCTGGCAGGTTTCAGGTTTCCCCTGCCTGATGGCCAGCCTTGACTGCCCATCCCCCATATGCCCAGCACTTAGTGAGTGAGGAGTGACCCAGCATCAGCTGGGAGGCGGGGGGAGGCTGGGTCTTCACCCAGGCCTGCTGTGAGGACCACAAACGCCACAACCTGCATGAGTAGAGAAGTCATCGAAGAGCTCATCCGCTCTGAGCCACAGGAATGCCCCCCCGCCCCGCCCCCCTATGGCCTGGTGTGTCCACTCAGCATAGAGGATGGCTTTGCTGTGTGGTGGCCTGAGCTGTGGCCTGGGCCTCCTCATTCTGGTCTCTGAGATCTGTAGGGTCAAGTATGCATGGGGCCTCTCTTGGGACCATGGGTCTATACTGGCAGGCAGATGAGTCCTTGATTACCCCTACTGCCCTCCTGCACTCGGGCAGGCTGGGGGGTTTTGTGTTGCTGCCAGAACACAGCAGGCTGCTGGTGTATGTGAATGTGTGTGCATGTTCCTATACATGGGATGTGTGTGTATATGTATGTGGAAATGTGTGCATGTGTATGCATATCTGTATGAGTATGATGTGTGTGTATGTGAGTGTGTGTGGGTTTCTATGCGTGTGCCTGTGTGCATTTAAGTAAGCATGTGTGCGAGTGTGTGTATTCAAGTGTGAGTGTGCATGTGTGGTCATGTACGTTCTTGGCAGGGGTTTCCTGCAGGGGAGGGGACTGAGGTGGGATGGAGGTACTGAGGGGACGACTCCAGCCCCCTGAATCTTGGTGCCGCCTTGGGCACCCCCTCCCCACAGTGGCATGCATTCTGGAATGGGAGGGCCCAGGTAGGAGCCTCTCACTCTGCTGCATATGTTTCATATTAAATGTCAGCTGTCCACTGGGTCGGCTGTGCTGCCATTAATATGGAGAAGTTATTACTGAGCCTGGAGCCGGCTCCTCAGGCTGATCCATGAATTTCAATCACACTGCATGTCTACTCCAGGGCCTGTGGAGCGGGGCACACAGCTTCTGCTCCGAGGCAGAGGAAACCCTAGCGTCTAGGACCAAGGCTCAGGCAGGCTCTGCACCGCCCTACCCTGCCCTTTACATTTCAGTGATCACCATGGTGAGCAGCGGACTTAGTGTGGGCTGGAGGCTGCCATGTCACATGGTCAGCTTTGCCCTGCACAGCTGGGCAGGCTGGACAAGGGCCACGAACAGTGCCGACCATCAGTTCCTTGGATTGCCAACCTCACTGGGCTTTGGAAGGGTGGGTGCACTTAGCCCAGGCCCCGGGTTTGGGAAGTGTCGGCCGTTTCTGTGTTTCATTGCATCTAAGGTGCCATCAATTATAGGGCGCCACAAGAAAGAGGGGACACTCCCAGCTAAACCACACCACTGCACCTTAACCGCAGTCCCGTGAGGTGTAGGCACCAGCCACCCCGCCTCTAGTTGCTCTGAGTGGTGGGCTGTTTTTCCTGGCTTGCTCACTTTGCTTCCTTAGTGTGTGACTGGCTTCGTCCACTTCTGGGTGTCTTCCTCTCTTTGGTAAAGGAACGAGGTTACAGTCCTTCCTCCAGCGACATTCCTCACGGATGCCAAAGCTACACACTCTGTCGTCTCCGTGCCTTTCTGCACACACTGTAATTTTTCGCATCACAGTGTGACTTCTTGAAGACGTTTTGGGCGGCAAAGGTCTCAACACAAGAAATGTTGACCCTACAAGTAACTCAAGCGAAGTAATGGCAATACGAAACACCGTGGCGGAGTTGGTGTGTGCCAGGCAATGCCAGCCCCCCCATGGCTGCTGCCAGCTGCCGGCAGTGATAAGACCGATTGATTTCATCCTGAGTTTGGATGTGGCAAATGTGAAAAATGGGTGTCTTAGAGTCCCGGACACATAGTTTTATTATTATGATGATGTTACAAGTGATTTCAGGGCCTAAGAGCTGGCATGTAATTCCTATGCTGGGGAAGCAGGGCAGCGGCAGAGACTGGGCTGTTCAGACTGGAGGGACAAGCCCTTGCCGGCTCTGTGAGCAGAACATTCAAAGATTTATCTTTGAGGGACTTCCCTGGTGGGATGCGGGTTCGATCCCTGGTCGGGGAACTAAGATCCCACATGCCACGGGGCAAGTAAGCCCGCGTGCCACAACGAGGATCCCGCGTGCCGCAACGAGGATCCCGCGTGCCACAACAAGGATCCCGCGTGCCGCAACTAGCACACGGCACAGCCAAAAAATAACAACGACAACAAAAAGAGATTCATCTTTGAACCTGGATATTTCTCCTTTGAAAACAGGGATTGGAACCACATAGCAAATAGGGTGTATTTATGTTTCATGCAAGGTATGTCTAAGGCTCAGCGGTGGCCAGTCTGATTGAGACAGAGCTTCTGGAGGTATGATAGAAACTGGCTCAAGAGCTGTGAGTATGTATAATTTTTTAAATGAATTATGCCACATACCGTCTCCAGTCAGTTGCAAATGAAACCTCAGGTCTGATATCACAGATAAATTCTTTTTTTCTTTCAGCCTCTTCTTGTACCAGTACTGAATTCTGCTCAGTATAAGAGCTTTAAATCTCTAATATCTAAAGTACTGGCTACCTGACAGCTGTGCTGTTCACGACTGTGGTAGCTACAAGCCACTTGAGGCTGTTGGCTATTTGCGATGTGGCTGGTCTGAACTGAGAGGTGCTCTTGAGTGTAAAATATACTCCAGAATTCAAAGACTTAGTACCCAAAAACAGAATAAATAAAATAAAATATCTAATTGATAAATTTAAAGTATTGATTACAGGTTAAAATGATAATAGCCTGGATGTGTTGGGTTAAGTAAAATATATTGCTGAAATTAATTTCACTTTTTTTTTTAACATGGGTACCTGCGACATATTACATTTCTGTTGGGTAGTGCTGCTTTGAAACATCTGGCTGGATACTCCCCATTTCGCTGTTATTCTTTTGCACAATTTTCTTGGCTGGTCACATCTGTTTATTGTTTCAATTGAATTTTAGAACTGTTTTGTCAGGTTAGAAAAATCCCTTGTGAATTTGATTGACGTTAAATTAAACTTAGAAACCAATTAAAGGAGGAATGGACAAAATTTGTAGTATTTACCAGGAACATGGTGTATTTTTCAATCGATTTAATTCTGCTTTGATGTTGCTTCGTAAAGTATTACATACACATTTTTTATATGGGTCACCTATTGTTTTAAATCACGGCCATTTCAAGGATATTTTTCTTTTTGCCATTGTGAATTGAATCATTTCCATCTATCGCTGGTATACAGGATGGCTATTGATTTTTATATAATTATCTTTTATCAGGATGCTTGATTGAACTCATTAATTCTTTTTTTTTGAACTCATTAATTCTAATACATCTTTGTGAATTCCCTTGGGTTTTCTGTGTATACAGTTGTCCTATCTGTAGACTGTGGTAATTCTGGAGGCTCATTTTCAATCTGTGCCATCTAGAACCTTTGGAGTAACGTTAAGTAACAGCAGTGGCTTTGCGTATCCCTTTCTGCGCCTGCCTCTGATGGGGACGCCCCTGGCGTTTCTCTGCTTGCTCGTGGACTAAGATGGATTTCATGCGAAGGCAGTATCCTTTGAATTCTAGTTTTCATCAGCAAAGGAGCTGAAATCTAGATAAAATGTGTCTAACCCTCACACTGCCACCACCCTCCTTAAAGGCTAAAGGCATTGCAGTTCCCAGGGACTGTGTCTCCTGCTGTCCTGGACCTCAGGGCTGCTGCCGGGTCCCCTCAGTTGCAAGCTTGCTGGCCCAGAATACAAGCCAGCCCCTGTGTACAGCTGTCAGCCACTCACAGGAAGCGTTTGTGGGGTGCGGGGAGCTTTGCCGAGGAAGGAGGAGGAGGCTGCACTGCCCAGCAGTGCAGGTGGTTCCCTGTAGAACAGGGACTGGTTCTTAGAAAGCCCATCTGTGGGGGAATTGTCACTTTGACGGCAGGTTCCCCTCCTCTCAGTGATGTCTCTCCCATCCTCCAATTTCTCTGGGGCAAGCCTCCTGGCTCCTCCTCTCCTGAGTCTTACAGAAGACTTTGTCCCCCTTTCTGAGTCACTGGTACCTGCTGACCCAGGCCCCCTACGTCCCGCTGTTACCTTTATTCCCACATGCTTCTAGAAGGTCTTTTTCCAAAGACTGTTGCCCCCTAGAGGAAATCTGTGGCCTGTAAAAATAAATTTGTTTTCCATCATGTTATCTGTCTGCCCACAGACAGGCGTGGGTTTTGGGCAGCTTTGAACAATGCCTGTGCCTAGGCCTTACGCTGAGAGATTCTGACTCATCAGACCTGGGCAGGACCTGGGGGTCAGGAGGTGTGAGGTTGGACAGAACCAGGTTTGGGACCCTGCACTTCTTTTGCTGGCCTGTGACCCTCAGTTTCCCTACTTGCGATGCCACCTGCCTCGGAGGGCGTCTGTTTGTGAGGGAGTGACAGGGAATGAGGCTGGCTGGCCTCAGTCCAAAGGAATGTCGTGGGGAGACTGGGGCGAAAGATGTTGGCCAAGAGGGACGGCCAGGCCTCCAGGCGGCCTGGGACCAGGGGAGCTGCCTTTGGGGTGGTGGCTCCTGACCCTCTCTGCTCCCTCACCTAGGAATTCAGAGTCTGGCAGAGGGAGGACACCCTCCCTTTCATGGCCATCCCAAAGGCTGGCTCTGCACGCCGTAGGCACGTGGAACTCAGTGGGCACTGATGCCGCAGATCCTGTCAGCGGGGTAGGCACAGGGGCGTCCTCCTCCTTGAAGCCCCCCCAACCAGACCGCAGGCCCTGTGAGGCTCCCAACCTTATCCCCTCCCTTCTGCTCTCTGCACCCGCCGGCTGACCATTAGCCACTGGCCTGAGCTCACTAGCTCCAAGCTGGGGTCTGGGCGTCCGGGTGCATGGGTCCGTCACAGCCTGGAGTGGCTTGTCTGAGACCCGCATGCACAGAGCAAGGAGAGGTCCTGGCCCCGGGCTCAGTTCAGCTGACAGAGGGCGGGCCTGTGTCTCCTAAGCTGCTCCCAAACAGGGAGAGGTGGAGGGTTTGGGGGTAGTGCTGGGTCCTGGCTCACAGGCCCCTGGCATCCCTTCTCTCCCTCTCTCTTCCCTGCCTTACCCCTCCCTCCCCTCCCCTCTTGTCCCTTGCTTCCCCTCTGTCTCTTTCTCTCTTCCCCCATCCTCCCCTTCCCTCCTCACTCCAGCCCTCCCTCCCTCTTCTCTTTCCTCCCTTCTTTCCACTCCCTCCCTCCCCCTCCCTTCCTTTCCCTCCTCTCTCTTCTCTCTGTCTTCCCCTTCTTTCCCAGAGTAAGGGGAGCCCCCTTCGTCACCCTGGATGACGTCACCCTGGGCAGTGGGCTTTTCATCGCTGGCCCCAGGCTGCGCCTGCTTTGTCCTATTTACAGTCACCTCCTGTGATGCTCACAAGCCCCCACTGGCAACAGGCACACTCAGGGAAGGCGACGTTATCCCGCTGTCCTTGGAGGAGAGCAGGGCTCAGAGAGGGGGGCAATGACCTAGCTCAGGTCACACAAAGCCCAGAGCCTAGGCTCCTTCTGCTGTAGTTGGAGCTCTACATCCAGCCCCTGCGATCCTCAGAGGTACACATCACCCCCCCGCCCCAGCATCCACACAAGCAGGGTTCATTGCTACCGGGGGAGGGCTGAGTTCTTGGTGCGCTTCCCAGCAAATGAGGTCAAGGCCTCGCTCTGCCTTGCTGGAGTAGCCCCCACTTCAGATAGTGTGGCCTGGCCTTTGGGTGCCATCTTTCCTGCCAGGGTGCCCAGGCCCTTGCTGACTGTGTCCTTACTAGGGAGGCTGGTCGGACCAAGCTGTGTTCTGCCCCAGGGCTGCCATAGAAGGTTGTGCAGGTGGTGTCCTGCGCAAGGGCATCCGGGCAAGGGGACGAATGAGGTTGGCTTCTGCTCAGTGTCTGGGAGTGGATGGAGTAGAAGGCAGAGAGGGTGGCCAAAGCTGAGTGGTGGACACCAGAGGGACAGGAAGGGTGTGCCAGACATCTACCCCCACCATCAAGGTCAATGGACTTGCTGCATTCTTCCCTCTGAGGAGCTCCTGGGTCTGCATTTGGAGTACAAGAACCAAAGCCAGGGCCAGTCGCAGGGGGCTGCTGTCTGTGGATGATGGCTCTGGTGGCCTGGGTGGATATTCTGGGACTGGGCATGATGGGGGAGGTCAGATGGTAGGCTCTGTCCAGGCGTCAGCTTGTCGTGCTCGGGGGCAGGGTCCTCGAAGTCCTCCCCAACCTGAAGGTGCTCCTTGGTTCCAGTGGAATGAGCTCAGCTCCTGAGTGCAGGGGTTGGGCTGGGCCCCTCAGCCCTGGGCATTTGCTTTGGGTTAATTATATGGGTGTGGGTGTGATCCTATTGTTGCCGAAACTAGTATTTCTGTGATGACGGGGGTTGCTCCTCACCACCACCCCTCCCTCCTCCCCCCTCCCCCACATGCCTTTTCCTCTTCTGAAGCTGGCTGGTCCTCCTTGGGGCTAAACATTAACCCTTTGTTATCTTGGGCAGATTTATATTCAAGAAGTTTCCTTTCTTATTTTACCTTGCTGACTTTCATTTCTTCTGGTCAACTCTGCCAGGCCCTTCCTGTTGATTTCTTCTGTTTATTTAGGCTGTAGAATATAATCAGCCTTTCAAAGAAGTGCTTCATAGGTTTTGATTTTTTTCTGATTTGAATTTTAAATATTCGACTTCTTTAATTCCAGTGAAATGTGTTTCCTGTACTGTATAAGGTATTGGTTTTAAGTATTTATTTTTTCTAAATTGCCTCTCTGGGGTCTCAGCACCATTCATTTACTGATTCACCCTTCCTCCTGACTTTGGGGTGCATATTCCCTAACTGTGAAGTTCATGGAGGTGATCTGGTTTATTTCTGGCCTTTCTGCTCTTCTTCTTGCACCAGGACTAGGGTCTTTTAATTACTTTTGCTTAACAATATGTTGTGATACCTAATAGGGCAAGTATCACCATCGTGACTTAAAATGACTATTTCTGTCCATTTTTCAAATGGATTCTGGGTTTGTTTTCTACGGTTTTAAACAATATCATAAGAGAATCTTTATTTTGGATGATATTGCATGCTTAAATTAGTGTCCAGCATACAGCAGGGCCTCAGCAAATCTTTACTGAACAAGTGAATGACATCTTCATGACGATTAATTTTCTCAGGGAAATAAGAACATTAACTCAAATCTTTAAAAATATACCCCTTATTTACTACCAAGAGTTAGAATTTTATTGCCATTGTGAATAGGATCTTTTCAATTATATTTTATAGTAGGTTATTATAGATGTCTAGGAACATTTTTAATCTAGGATACAGCAGGTGATCATTTACTCAGAATACCTGGGACCTACTTGTTCCAGATTAATAATATTCTCAGAGTTTAGACACTTTCATTCCCAAAGAGCCAACGGAAATAAAAACAGCATGTGAGTACAAATTATATATGCATTTGCACAATTGCAGCTAAACACACGACAGCCATCGTTGACCTAGCAAACTCAAGCCCCATCAGGCCTCACCGGTTCCTTCTCATTTGCTCCCAATGACTTGCATCTTCCTCTTGCGCTTCAGCAAAATCAATCTTCCATTATCATAGTGGCACAGATGCAAAACATGGATAATCACAAAAAATCCTTTTAAAATAAATCTCTCGATTGGATGTTTCCCATGTTTGCACTCTAGATATGCAAGTTTCCATATTTATTTCGCATCTAGGCATTTTCATGAACTTCCATATTATTATGTTTGTCCTTTTTGGTGGATTATTTTTGCAGGAGAGGATTTTCTAAGTATGCAGTTATTTCTGCAATTCATAATATTTTCGCATCTTTTTCAATATTTATTCATTTTATGTCTTATTACGTTGGTTAGAGTATAAAATTGAATTTTAGTAGTTTTGTGTGAGAGCCACAACCATGTCTTCAGAGCACCTGGCCTGCCGCCATCTACGGGAAAGCAGGACCAGGTTCTGCTTCTCTTTCTGCGAATGCTGCAGACGGTGGACCTAAAGTGGACAAGTCTGGGTGGAAGTGATCTCCCGTCTTCACTTACCCTTGGTGGAGCAACTTTTCTTTTCCTGGTCTGTTGCATCAAGTAGAGCTTGAGCATAGAACATGGATGTGTGGTGGTTTTGGGGGGGATGAGTAGCAGTGACTGGTGGGCCCCCGTTAGGCCCGCCATTAGGTCAGGGAGTCTCTCTCAGCCCAGCGTGGCCTGTTAGGTGTCCCCTAAAGCCAAGGAGCTGTGCACCCGGGCAGAATTGTTTGCAGGGCTGGCAGGAGAATGACTGTCTTTGAAAGACTGTCCTGAGTTTCAGCTGGGGAAGTGGTTCAGTGAGACACTTTCGGGGGAGGGCTGGCAGGTAGATCCAGATGTATAACCTGACACTCTGAACGGAATGAATGAATCTGAACTTTGAAACCCCGTTTTGAGTCCCTGCCTTGCCCCTTTGCAGTGTAATACTTTCTGAACTTAAGTGTTCTCATCGTGCAGGGCGGAGTTTGCAAACTGGCGGGCTGTGTGCCATGTCCACCCACAGATGAGTTTTGTTTGGCCTTCCCAGTGTTTGACAAATTTCTCACAGAGCTCCAGATTTCCAGTTTCTCTGGAGGACCTGGGAGAGCTGTTAGGCCTGTATTCCAGAGGGCTGGAACTGAGCAGGGCCAGAGCCCTCCAGAGGGATCTCACAGCCTCAGTACCACGGTCTCTGCTGCTCCCTGTGGTCAACCCCCCACCCCGCCTCAGTCACCTTCGTTTCCTGCGTGAGCCCTGTGTCGGCACCTGAGCATTTCTCTGATGTTGAGGTGGATGCCGGAGGGGTTCTGCGGCTGGTCGTTTCTTCCTCCCACCTCGGTCTCAGGATTCCGGCTTACGGACCATTGTCTCTGTGTGAGGCCCGGTACGCTAGTCAGATGCGGTCCCGCCCCGTGTTTGATTCTGGCTCCCTCACTCGCAGAACCTCCTATTTCTCATCTGTGAAAGGTAAATTTGATGGCAGCAAACCGTCTGGTGGGTTATTATGAGGATTCAGTGAAGTGAGGCCCACGGCTGGCACTTAGTAGCGAATGGCCCTTGTTACTACGAGGTAGTATTTTCCTTATGGTGCTGTTAGGAGGAACCAAGTGTGAAAGTACTTGGAGACGCATGAAGTGCAGTGCAGATATTCACCACTTCTGAGTGCTCCGGGGGCTGGGCTTGGGCTGGGTGGGCGGAGTGGGGAGGCAGGGCTGGGAGCCGGCAGGCCCCTGGGTAGGATGCCCTCCCCGCCCCAGGCCATAACCAGCCTGGGACATGTTGCCAGATGAGGCCGTGACTATTCTGAAATGGAATTCCTGGGTTAGAATAAGGAGAACAGATGTTTACTGGACGAGGCCAAGCGCCGCTGACATCACTGAGAGCCCGTCAGGACACAGACTGCAACCCAGGGTCCTCCGTGCCTTCCTGCCGACACAGCATTCCTGGGGCAGCTGCCAGGGCTGGGGGTGGAGGCACACACACACACACACACACACACACACACACACACACACACACACACACACACACACACACACACACACGCCATTTCTTCCACCAAATCCTCCCCACCTGAATACAATTAGCCGGGATGTGGGAAAGATTTCCAGCCTGGAAGGAGAGAAGAGTGTCTTGTTGGCAGGCAGGCTGGGGAGGGGAAATGCAGGGCAGGTTGGTGAGTGGACTCTGTAAGACGGAGGAGCAGGTTTGGGGGTGAAGAGCTGTCTGGAGCCACTGGCCAGGGAAGGGGGCGCACATGTCCTTTCCTCCCACCATCCCCTGAGGGGGAGAGCCTGTCCCCTAATCTCTTCTTTGGATGTGAATCTGGAGGGTGTGACTGAGAGGCTGAGCCGTTGCTCCTGTGCTCTCACCAACACCTGTGCAGCTGGCGCTGCTGCCCTGTCCCTTCCAGAAGGCCATCCCCAGGTCTAGACCCCTGCCACTGCAAGTACAGAAAACCCAATGAGAACCAACTCAGGCCAGAAGGGGATGCTCAGGCCTTCTGCCCTGTTTCAGCTCCACTTCCCTCCTCCATGGCCTGGCCTCAGCAGGCTCTCCCCAGGAAGGGGCTGCAGGCTCACCTGGCACCAACTGCCAGCCCAGCAGAAAGACCTTCTTTTCCCCTGGGGTTTCAGCAAGCACCCTGAGTCTGGTTCTTATTGGCTTAGGCTAGGTCATGAGTCAAGCTTTGAGCAATCACTGTGGCCAGGGCAGGGAGCAGGGCTTCCACTGGCCAGGCCTGGTCACTTGTCTGCTGGCTCCAGGGGGCAGAGTCTATGGTCTGAAGCGCTGGGACACGGACAGGGAGTGCTGGGTACGCAGAGGAAAGCCAGACTGCTGTTGGTCGGGGAGCAGCAGGGGCCCACTGCCTTCTCTGTCTCCCAGAGTGCTGCCCATCTTGCCCCTGCTCCTCCCTCCCATTTCTCCTGCTCTTGTCTGCCTTGCCGTGCCTTCCCCCTGAGTGCCTCCAATGGCTCTTCTTCATCCACTTGGTAAAGCACAGGCCCGGAGACCAGCATTCAAGACCCCTCGTGACCAATCAGCATTTCTGACTTAGTTTACCCACCTCCCTCTCTTCCATCCTCTGGGCCTGGGACAAGAGCTTTCAAAGATCATACATTCCCATCAAGGTATGGGAATGTAGGCTCTGCCCATGTTGAAAATAGCCCTTGTCGCAGCACTAGGAGGGAGCTGATTGGGCTGCAGTTAAAACTAAAAACAATCTGAGGGCGAGAAGTTTTAACTGGGGCCTAAGACAAGTCAAGGGTGCGATTGGGCAAGGAAGTTGGGACTCTGTGGGCCCATCTGGGGTTGCACTGGCAGAGCAGGTGGAGTGGGGGGTCTCCAAGGACCTCTGTGCCTTTGTCTTAAGTGCTGGGAATCCCACACGCCTGGCCGACTCCTCACCATCCCTGTTCCAGGAGGCATTGCCTCTTCTCTGTGTCATGGCAGGTGACACAGCTGCATCACAGCACCCATTTTCTGGCCTACAGACTCCTTCTGTGTCATGAACCTTAGCAGTCTGTTGAGGCCCATGGACCCTTTATCAGAATAACGTTTTGGGGACTTCCCTGGTGGTCCAGTGGTTAAGAATCCGCCTTCCAATGCAGGGGACGAGAGTTCGATCCCTGGTCGGGGAACTAAGATCTCACGTGCCTCAGGGCAACTAAGCCCGCGCCATAACTACTGAGCCTGCGCGCTCTAGAGCCCACGTGCCACAACGAAAGATCCCGTGTGCTGCAACTAAGACCCAACACAGCCAAATAAATAATTTTAAAAAAAGAGTAATGTTTTTAAGGCATAATTTAAAATACAAAGAACACCAATACTATTGAAAGAAAGCTGTTAACATTGAAAACAATCTATAATACAGCAGTACGTGTGCTTTAAAATTTTTTATTGTCGTCATGCTTTTTTTTTTTTGGTAATGGTTTATTGAGATATAATTCACATACCATACATTTCACCCATTTAAAATAAAATTCAACGGCTTTAGTATGTTTACAGAGTTGTGCAACCATCACCCATCAGTTTTAGAGCACGTTCATCACCCCCAAAAGAAACCCCATACCCTTTGGCTATCGCCCCCAGTTGCCCTGTCCCCCCAGTCCCTGAGAACCACTAATCTACCTTCTGACTCTATAGACTTGCTTATACTGAACTCTCCGTATAAATGGAATCACGCAATATTTGTCCTTTTGTTTTCAAGGTTCTTCCATGTTGTAGCATGTGTCAGAACTTCCTTACTTTTTATGGATAAATAATATTCCATGGTATGGATAGACCACAATTTTTAAAATCCATTCATCAGTCAGTGGACATTTGGGTTGTTACCACATTTTGGCTCTTATAAATAGTGCCACCATGAACATTTGTGTACCAGTGTTTCATGTGCTTTTCAATTAATGCATGAAATAACAAGACCCAGCTGCATGTGTCACAACCTCTGTCATTTGAATCATGCTGTTGTGTAAACGCCACTTAGTCTCATCCACACCAGTGGGAGTGAGAGACGCATAGCCCGGTCATGGCTGTCGTGATGGGCACAGGTTTTGCTGCTTCTCCTGGGCTTGCTGCCTCCACCCAGGGTGGAAGGAAATGTCGGCTGCTTTAAGAGCCATCCAGGAAGCTCCCCGAGGGCAGTGGTAGACTTCTTGCTGTGGGTGCCCAGTGCCTGGCACCTGGTACAGTGGCGCGGAAAGACCTTGGTGAGTGCTGTGGCCTGTGGCGGGATGGAGTGTCCAGATCAAGGCGGCCGCTGTCCTGCTCTGCTCTCGGCCTGCTGTGAGGGGTGATGTCCTGCTACTGTTTCCTCCCCACAGGTGTTCTCTGTGACTCTGGCTTGGGAGTCCTGCAGCTGGAAGGTGGGGGGCCCAGGCCCTCCTCGACTGCTGGGGACCCCCTCCCTTCACTGTCTTCCCGCTTGCCAGGTCATTTCCCTTCACAGCTGCTTAGGAGGGAACACCACCACAGGCTTGTCAGCAGGGGACTGCCAATGGATTTTACATCAGGCACACAGACCCAGCTCCCTGCCACCAGCTGAGGGCACTGGGCCTCTGTCGCTTCTTGTGCAGTCCCTGCCAGCCACGGGGCTGCTGAGGGTTCCTCGGCTGTGTGGGGGCCATGGGTCCTGGCTCTGGGGTGGTGGGCTCAGCCTGGGAGACTTGGGTTCTGCCTCCTGCTTGTCCATGTCTATGGGCAGGATCCAGTCCTCCTGGCCCCATGCGGGCACTGAGGAGGGAGAGCGCCCATGACTGGGAGAAGCCTTGCCAGGCACCTTTCCTTGGGGACGCCTGCAGTTGAGAATCAGGCTTCAGCTTATATATGAGAGACCAACTCTCCCCGTGGCGCTCCTTCTCAGGCCCCCGCTGGAAGGAGCTCTAACCACTCCAGCTCCTCAAATGCTGTGCTTGGGTTAATACCCCGCCTGGCCTGGGCCCCACCTGCCCGTGGAGCTGCCAAGGTCCTTGTCTCCCAGAGGGGCCTCCTGTCCTGCTTCTTGTATTTCAGAGGCAGCCAGAGGCTTCTCTGACTCTGTGGTTGGTGGCGGCCTTGCTGAGTCATCTAGAATTGGCTCCCGGCCTCCCCGTGTCCCCTGGGTGTCTATGTGGCAATGCAGCTCTATTTCAGGACCTGCGGGAGCCCCGGGATTGCTTCAGGGGTGGCCCCAAATTGAGGAGATAGCTCACAGCCTGTAGTGATGGGTGTGCAACCATCACTGTGCAACCAGGTTGGACCTGGTGGTGGAGGGAGGACAGGGCTCTGTGCTCACTCCTGTGTGACCTCAGGCAGGTCACTTCACTTCTTGGAGCCTCCAGGGCTTCAACCATGAGGCTGCAAGTGAGGACTAATCCAAGGAGGGGATGGGCTGGGGGCACAGCCTCTGGTCCTCTCCCCACGTATACATCTCCCATCAGATCTTGGGAGGCCCGGCACCAGCGGTACTGGGATGGTTTTAAATGGTTTACAATGGGTTTTTTTTCTGTCTGTCTTAAATCCAAGAGTGCCTGTGCATTGAAAACAGCATGCATAAATAAACCAAAGGAAGAAAATTGAAATACCTTGTAATCCCATCAACATTTTACTGTGTGTTTAGCACATATATGCACATGTGTACAAACATACTTATAAAAAAAGGCCGTATTGTACATCCTGTAACCTGCTTTTGTTCAATATATATATATATGTATATATAAAACGAACATATTTCTGGATTATTTTCTGTTCTGCCTTAATGTTTGGGCCAGAGGCAGCAGAATCTATTTAGGAAATGTGGAGAGGCCAGTGTCCCTGGGTGCTGGCAGATGTGGACCCGGGAGGCGAGGGAGAGCATGAGGAGGAGCACTCCCAGGCCTCTGACCTGGGTGGGTGGGAGGAAGGGTGAGAGGCGTGCTGGCTGGGAAGGAGGAGCAGCTTGGAGGAGAGCGTGTAGCTGGCGCAGTTTCCCAGGAGGAGTCCTGAGGCAGTTAGAAGTGCAGGTTCTATGTGTAGGAGCGGAGTCTGGGCAGAGCTCACGAGGGAGCTGTCTGTGCAGAGGGCTGAGGGTGCCCTTGCCTAGGGGGGGTGAGCACCAAAGGAGAGAAAGGCAGGGGGAGGACACTGCCTGGCCCTTCACCACCTCGGGGACAAGTGGGGGAGGCAGTGGACACCTGAGACACACAGGGTGCGCTCCTGTGCTAATGGATGAGAGGGATTTGAGAGCGTGGGGCTCGGTGATGCAGGAGGCTCCCAGGTGCAGTGTGCGTGAGGTCCATCATCAGAGAGGGGGTTTTGCAGACATCAGGGCCAGGGTGTGGGGAGCGGGTGGAAGTGAGACTGACCAGGGGAGGGGCCAGGGAGAGGTAAGGAAATGGAGGAAAGAGGGTGCATCATGGGGACAGATGTCCGGGTGAAGAGGACTTTTCCTTTTGGAAAGATTTGAATGTACATATGTGCATGTAGTAGTCACATGTGCACATATGTATATGTGTGTTTGACTTCTGCCTCTTTGTACAGAGGAATTTTTTTTTTTGGACACTTAAAAAATTTTTTTTTATTTTAATTTTTTTATTGAGGTATAATTGACATACAATATTATATTAGTTACAGGTGTACAATATAATGATTCAACTTTTTATATATTGCAAAATGATTATCAAAATAAGTCTCGTTAATAACTGTCACCGTGGTTACATGCTCAGAGGATTTTAGTTGGCTTAAGTTTGGTTATAGATGGAGGACAAGGATTTAGGAGAGAGGGAAAGTTTGAAGATATGGAAGAGAACGGGTGTATTAGTCAGGAGTTATTCTGCAAGTGTCAGAAATCCAAATGAAATTGGCTTAAAGAAAGAAGAATTTATTGGTTAATAAGTCTGAAAAAAAAATACAGGGCCGCCTAGCTTCAGGTATGGCTGGATCCAGGTAACCAAATAAAGTTTTAGTCTCTTACTTTGCTCCAGCTCTTGGCTCTACTCCCCTCAGTGTTAATTTCATTCATGCTCTTTTATTCATGCAGGAAAAAAAGGCTGCAGGCAGGGGCTACCTCACATTCGTACAGTTTAACAACCCCAGGGGAAACAGCTCTTCTTTTGTAGTAGTTACAGCAATAGTTTCTGGATTTAATCTGATGGACTAGTGTCAAGTCCTCATCCCTGAGCTGTGTTTACTGCGGTTGGGTTGGCCTGGCCTGGGTCATGTGCCCCCTTTCCCCCCATGTGACCTGGGGAGAGGCAGCGGGGAGTGGCTCCCGACAAACACGGGGCTCTGTTATCAGAAGGAAGGCCGTGGACTCTAGGCAGGCCTGAGGTCCCCAAGGAAGAGGCGGGGCTGGGATTGGGAGCCCTAGATGGCTGGAGGAGGCAGTTGCTGCCCCATAGGATGGAAGGAAAGAGAAGGATGAGGATAGAGGGCAGGAGGGAGTTTCCTCTGTGGCCTCCCCTCACTCACTGGGCAGGGCAGGGACACCGAGGTTGCCAACAAGGCTGTGCAGCTCTCCTGGGAGTTGGCCGGCCCTGGAAGGAGAGTATTAGGCTGGGAGAGGTTGACCGACCACTGGCCGCCTTGGGAACCTTCAGGCTGGGCAGCTAGAGTGGGCTGAATGCAGAACAACACGCACCAGGGCCAGGCAGGGCGGTCCGCCTACCTCAGGAACCAGACACCAGGAATTATCAGGGCCAGTGTGAGGTGGGGTACATTGGATAGGAAGGTGCTGGCCAGCAGAGAGACAGGCAAGAGTGCTGGGGAGCCAGGCGTGACCACGCTGCCCAGGAGAGGCTCACGGGGGCTGAGCCCATCCTGCAGACAAGCTTTGTGTGACTGTCGCTGAAAAGACGGGCACAGCCCTGCTTGGCAGAGGGTGGGGGGTTTTATTCTGCTGGATGAATGTGGGCAGGGTAGAGGGGGGGAGACAGGAATGAACATTTCAGAGAGTGGTAAGAACCGTGAAAATAGGTAAGCAGATAAAGAGGCCAAGAGCAGCTAACAGGGTGAGTGTATGTGCATGCGAGTGCATGTAGGTGCATGTGTGACACCTGTGCAGGAATGACACATGCATGCACATGTGTATGTGTAAACACATGTACGTGTGATGGATGTGTGCACACGTGTAATGTGTTGTGTGGGCGCACATGTGTGCATGTGATACATGTGTACAAGTGCCTGTGTGGTGCATGTGGATGCATGTGTGAGGCATGTGGGAGTGCACCTGGGTGTACATGCATGTGTGTGGTGCACGTGTACGTGTCAAAGGGCATAGCTGCTGGGCACCTGCAGTCATAACTGAGAACAACCTATAATCTTTCACAAGACCTCACTCGTGGCTGGAGGAAAACAGAAGAGAAATAACATGCAGGGGGAAAGCAATGTCAACATGGCAAACATCGACCCGTTCCCCAAGTGCACAGTTGAAGAAGGCTTTCCTGCCCAGTGGCTGGTTCTGTGACCTGCTCCTTCGGGTTGGGGTCTGACCTTCCTGGATGGCCCTTCAGGCCTCTCCCCCAGAAGAGGCCAGGGCTCAACGTCTCAGGGCCCAAGAGAGTAACATCAGTGCTCCTCCCAGCAAGTTGCCCTGGAGGACAGCTCCAGCCTGAGCCAAGGGGCCTCAGGGTTGCCCCCGAACCCGGGTCCAGGGCGGGAGCTGTCCTCTGCCGCATGGGAACGAATGCCAGCTGCTGGGCTGTGCCCCTTGTCTCTCACTGTTCAGTTTCAAAGAGAGGAGGCCCAGTGTTGCTGGAGCACCTACAGCGTGCGCTTGGTTTATTCCCCCCTCGCAGTCTTGCTGAGAAAGGACTGGAAGCAGCCGTAGCAGGCACATTCTCCAAAAGGCGTTTGTGGTGGGGCCCCTCCCCGCGACAGGGCCCATGGCCTTCCTGGCCCTGCCGGCCCCATGTCTCTCCCTCGCTGCTGTCTCTTCCTCTCCCCATCTCGTGTCTGGCTCCCCCCCTGCCTCTGCTCCCTCTCCTGGCTTCAGTCTCGTGCCGTTTTAATGAGGGCTTGGCCTCCTGTGTGGGAGGCTCAGCAGCAGTGCATTTAATTAATAATCTTACATTGCAATTCTTCAGAGTAAACGCTGCCATTTTATTCTTCACTAATTGGAAGAGGCTAGTTAAGCTCAGAGATGAATGGCCCTTTCTGCTGGGGATGTGTTAGCCCAGGATCTCCGTCTGGGTGGCCATGCCAGGCTGGGCCCTGTGGGGCCTGGGGTGGGGCTCTGAGCTAGGAGGGCAGAAGGGCTGGCCTGCCCCACCTGCCTGGTCCAGGGGGGGCCCTTTTCTAGTGGCCAGGGCAGCCATCTGGCCCAGGATCAGCCTGCTCGAGACCTGGGGAGGGCTTGCGAGTGGGGATCCTGCTGGGGGGCAGGGATTGGACTCCCTGTTGCCCATTCTTCGTGTCCCAGCTCTGTGTCAGCCCTGGGCAAGGCCCCCAAGGACCCCAGAAAGCCTCGGTCTACACCCGCCTCCTGCTCACTGTGGCCCAGCCCTATCTCCACCTTGCGTGCCTGCACCACTCTCCTCACCTGGCCAGGGCATCCTGCCTGGTACTGGCCACATGGCAGGTTCTCAGTGAGATGTGTGCTGAGAGGGATGTTTCTCTAACAAGCATAAGCTCTTGAGTTGCACTGGCTGTTAGAGAAACATCAGTTACCCCAGTGCTGCGGTGCTGCTGATCACCTGTGGGGAGGCAGCAGCGAGGAGGCTGGTCTGCTGTGTGTGGGGGCGAGGGACACCCACTGGGTGGCCGCCCACCCTGTGCTCCAGGCCTTGAGATCTCCCCGAGACGCAGACGCACAGGGCACCATCCCGCGAGATAAGACACCTTAAAGTACCACCATGTCCGTCTGGAGGAGAAAGGTCAAATGAACTGCATACCCCGAGTTGAGCAGAGCAGCCTCGAGGAGTGAAGTGGAGGCGTGGGCACAGGGGTGGACAAGGGTGTACAGGTAGACACACCAGTGATGCCCAGGAGAGTATGTTTATGTAATACTTGTGTAATTAATACAAGAAAGTAAGTGAGGTTTCCCTGTAATTATTGGGGCACGTGGTGTTGAATGCCAACAGCATTCCTGGAAAGTCCCAGTGTGCGTGTCCAGCCAGTGAGCCCAGTGGTCCTCGATGGCCACAGAGCTCTTGGCTCTGGTCCAAGGCGCGAGATCCTGTTTCCTTCCCGCAGTTGGCCTCCCCTCTGGACAGTTGGGTGGCAGCAGGGTGATGTGAGAAAAGTGGGGAGGGACGCCCACTCAGCTCCTTTGTGTCCCTGGGGTCTCCCTCCCTGTGGACGAGGTTCACTGCGGACCAGTGTCATCGCCTCCTTGGACACCCACCTGTTTGTGTCTCTCTCTCTATGTGAAGCTGTGCTCTGGGCTTTTGGGGTCTTCACGCTCCCTCCCTGTTGCGTTGGTGACAGAAATTGGGGTCAGAAGTGCACCACCTGAGCTGGCTGGCCCCGCCGTGTGTTATTGTATTGTGACGTCAGCTGCTCTGCCAGGGACTTCAGGGACAAGGACGGCTCAAGCCAGAGCCCAAGCACAGGTTTATGAGGAATTATCAGGTAGCCATCAGGAAGAAAGAAACCAAGGTGCTGGGGGGAAGGGCTGACGGCTGCTGGCTGCAGGCTGGCTCCAGTGGCCCACAGGTGGCCTCTGGGCAGAGCTGGCAGGAGGGTGGGGCTCTGCTTTTGTCCTTGCATTTTGTCCTTGCACTTGTATGTTGTTGAGAGTTAGCTGGAATTTCTTTCTTTCCTTCCTTTGGTGGTTTCCTCCTTCCCTCTTCCCTCCTTCTTCTTTCTCTTTCCTTCCTTCCTCTCCCGTCCTTTATTCAACCACGTTTCTCCATCCTTCCTTTGCCCAGACCTTGTGGAAACTGTGACGAGGCAGTGTTCTCTGGGAGCACACAGTGTCCTGGAGACAGCATCCGGCGGGTCTGAAATCCCAGGGAGCGAGGGGCTGTTCTGTGGGTGGGAACCCCGAAGGGACTTAGGCAGGAACCTCACGTGCTCACGGCGGTGTGAGTCCTCTGACGCAGTGGCTGGGACTCTCTCAGAGGCCCCGCATTCCACCTGCTAAAGTGTCCCCCAAGGTGCTGACCCCCTGGGTCTCTGGGTCTCTTCTGCTCTGGTGTGGCCTCTGCCACTGCCCACCCTCCTGAGGGGACTTGGCTGCTCTCTGCTGCCTCTGCTGTTACCCTGGCCTCAGGGTATGGGCTGTGTCCTTCAACCCCCACCCCCCCACCACATGAGATCCTTTTCTTGAATTCTTTGCAAATATTACTTCCTGATGCTTGTCTCTTGTCTGTCGCCACTGGTGCTTGGTTCTGATCCTAGAGTTTCATGTCTGAAGACGCTTTCCTCTGTATCGATCTGCCCTTTCTCTCTGGGAGCTGTCAGAACTTTCTCTTTGTCTTTGATATTCTTGGGTTTCATGATAATGTGTCTAGGTGGGTTTTTTCCTTAGATATGTCTTGATCAGCTCTCTGTGAATCCACTGAAGTGGAAATCTTTCATCTAATTTTGGGAAATTCTTGGCCATTATTTCTTCAAATGTTTCTTCTTTCTCTCCCCTTTTCTACTTCATGTGGATGATGTGGGTTCATCTACATCATTTAAGTTTTCTCATATGCCTTCTCTGTCTTGATACCTGAGCATCCAGAGTGAGTGCTCCCACCACACCCTCAGCTTCTGAGTTGGTTGGTTGGCTCATTCTTTGTGCTATTCTGTACAGTGACTAGGTCTTTTTCCAATTATAAACATTTGTCCTAACCAGGTTATTTTGTAGCTGCTCATTCCTGCTCTGTGTTCCCAATGTTGTTTGTTATCTCTTTGGGAATACATATTATCTTTATTTCAATTTTCCCTCATCAGTAGGCTGTTCTGGGCATGGCTTTTCTTTTAAAGCAGTACTACTCAGATCAGATGGACCTCTTATTCCCCAGGGAGTATGACCATGGCTGGTTATGTGGGTGGAGGGCTCACGTCCCTTCTTGTGAATGGGACAAGGGAGATGGGGAGGAATGTCCCCGGACCTGGCTTTCTTCCCACCCCTGTGTGCACCTCCTGACCCCAGCTCCCATTTCCTGACCCTTGATCCCGGCTCCCTGGATTAACAGTGGCAGGAATGAATGCACTTGGGGACACCTCCACTTTACTGACAGGAGTGCAGTCAGCTGGCCTCAGGACCTTGACATGACCCTTGCACAGTGATCTGGTCTCAGTGCATTCCAGAACGTGGGGTATTCAGTCTTATCCATGGTCACCTTGTGATGTGCATCTTGGGAAGAGCTCTCTGGGGTGGGGTAGAGGCTGTGCCAGACGGACAGGGCCTGAGTTGAGGCCCTTGGAGGAATAGAAGAGAGAGATGTGAGGCTTGTGCTGAGGCAGGGACAGGGAGAGGAGGGGTGGTTGTGGTGGTGGCAGATAACTGGGAAGTGGTAGGGAGGAGGAATACAGGACAACTTCCAGGCTCCTGGCTTGCATGACTGGGAGGAGGGCACATGGCTGACTGCGATTAGGCTCCCAGGGAGGGGAGGAGCAGGGTGGAGAGGAAGAGGAGAGTTTCTGTCTGGATAGGCTGGGCTTGAGGCTCCTAGGGCCATGCTGAGGGAGCGTCCTGTGTTCCTGTGGCTCTTGGTTGGCCCTGGCACAGGGAGGTGTGGGGACCCCGGACCACTGGGTGAAGAGTCGGCTGGCATGGAGGCTGGGACAGGACGTGACCTGGGTGTACAGAGGCCATGAGGGCCAGGTGGAAGGGAGCAGCCCCCAGAGCCGGGGGTTGGATTGTGGCCGGGGTCACCCCCGATGGGCTCTGTGACCTGGCAGGCACATTGGCCTCTAAAGGCTTTGTTTCCCTTATCTATAAAATGGGGCCATAATCCAGTGGGGATGTGGCAGAGTACAGGCCATGAGAGGAGGGACATGGCCTGGGGCCTGCGGAGGGACGAGCAGACAGGAGGGCTTGTGAGCCCGTGGGCTCTGAGTAAAGCCCGGTGGACTTATTACTCTGATTTCAAAAGGGATGGGAAAACAGTGTCTGTTCTGGCCACGATGAGGGAGGAGGAGCAGCCCTATCCCTGCCCAGTTCCCTGCACCCCCCTTCCACTGCCCGCACTCACTTAGCTCAGAGTTGGCGCCTGCCCAGCTCTGAGTGAGACGTGGCAGCCAGGAGGCTGAGGCCCAGCCAAGCCCCAGATGGCTGGTGAGAGGTGCTTCCCAAGAGCTGAGTGAGACAAGGACAGGGGCCGACCTGGCGGGGACAGGAAGGGGCCCGGAGCCCAGGAAGTGCCATCCCTGGGCCTGGCTTTGGCATAGCCCTGCCTGCTCTGAGTGGGTGCAGAAGCACGGCACTCAGGGGTGGGCCATGGGTGGCAGTGTGTGTGCTGGGTGCAGCGAGCCCTCATCAGGTTCTGGTAGGGAACCCCTAGTCCCAGAGCTGACACCCTGGCTCTGGTCAGGGACCCCTCTGGCTCCCCCTCTGGCTCTGTGTGGTGTATGAGTGTGTGTGTGCACGTGTGGGTGTGAATGGATGTGAGGATACATGCAAGCGTGAGAATGCATTTTGAGTGTATGTGGTGTGTGTGTCTGAGTGTGTGAGTGCATGTGTGGGTGTGAGTGTGTGTGAATGTGAGGATGCCCATTAATATAAGAGT
The DNA here is from genome assembly GCF_965194825.1 of Balaenoptera physalus. NCBI lineage: Eukaryota > Metazoa > Chordata > Mammalia > Artiodactyla > Balaenopteridae > Balaenoptera > Balaenoptera physalus. Next base: position 18,147,611 of record NC_138890.1, on the reverse strand, counting down.
ATGCGAGGAAGGTCTAGAGACCTCCCTTAGTGTGATCGGGGTCCCAGTGCCCCTTCTGCCATCTCTACTTCTTCTGCACGGCAAGGTGTCCACTGTTCACATTCTTCTCTGTGGCTGGGCCTTTGCCGACAGGTTTATGTCCGATTCTTTGTGTGTTGCTCGCAGCCGGCTGACCCTGGCCACTCGCTACATCTCTGTGCAGGGCCCGCGCCTGCCCTTGGGTTACTGAGAGCAGTGAGAGCACTCGGAGAGGGGCTGGGCTTACAGCCCAGCTCAGGACAGTGCAGAACCAGAGGCGTGTTCAGCCAGAGGCCAGCTCCTCCTGGGCTGGGAGGGCTGGGCCCTGAGCGGAAGTGGGCAAGGCTTTCCTAATCAGAGGGGTTGGGGAGGATCAGCATCTGGGCAAACATCTGTTGAACATATGCATCTTTCCCTTATATAATCTGGTTTGGAAGAATTGTTTCCTGTTGCTGTTGAGCCGGTGGACAGCAAGCACTGGTCCTGCCCTCAGGGGGGTCCTTGGCCCTACCCCAAGGTGGAAGAGAGGGGCCAAAGGCCGCGAGGAATGAGCTAGCTGGTGGGCGGCAGCGGGCTGGGGCAGATGGGTGGCTTGGTCCTGGGTACTGTGTGGTGAAGGTGGGCAGCCTGTCCAGGATAAGGCCTCCCTGACCCCACAGTGTGGCCTTGGTGTGGTGTGTTGGCCCTCTTACCATTACCAGGAGGCCAACCAAGGCCCTGGGGCTCCCGCTTCTCCAGCTTCCTCTCCTTGGCCCTCCTCTCCCTTGGGCCTTTGCCAGCCCGAGAGATTCCTCTCATTTTACTGCTGGGGTAAGTGAGACGCGGTGAGTGGTGAGAGCTTCACTACCCAGGCCACACAGCTGGTGAGGCGCAGGGTTGGTTCAGCAGCCCAGGCTCCTCCAGGGGCCCTCTGCTCATCTTCAAGGGGCCCTGGAGAGTGTAGAGTGGCATGTCCCAGACTTATTTTAAATTAAATTTTATTTGTTTTTAAATAAAAATTGTATATATTTAAGGTACACATGATGATTTGATACACATATACATAGTGAAATGATTATTCCAGTAATCACACAGACAAATGGATGGATAAAGAATTGTGACAGGGGTTTCCCTGGTGGCGCAGTGGTTGGGAGTCTGCCTGCGAATGCAGGGGACACGGGTTCGTGCCCCGGTCCGGGAAGATCCCACATGCCGCGGAGCGGCTAGGCCCGCTATTGAGCCTGCGCGTCTGGAGCCTGTGCTCCGCAGCGGGAGAGGCCGCGACAGTGAGAGGCCCGCGCACCGCGATGAAGAGTGGCCCCCGCTCGCCGCAACTGGAGAAAGCCCTCGCACAGAAATGAAGACCCAACACAGCCAAAAATAAATAAATAAATAAATTTAAAAAAAAAAGAAGAATTGTGACATATATATATATATATATATGGGAATATTATTTGTTCTTTAAAAAAAAAGGAGATCCTGCCATTTGTGACAACGTGGATGAACCTGGAAGACATTATGCTAAGTGAAATAAGCCAGACAGAGAAAGAAAAACACTGCATGAGCTCACTGATATGTGGAATCTAAAAAAGTCAAATACATAGAAGCAGACAGTAGAACAGTGGTTACCAAGGGCTGAGGTGGTGGAGGAAATGGGAAGATGTCGGTCAGAGGTGTAAAGTTGCAGTTATGCAGCATGAATAAGTGCAGAGATCTAATGTACAGCATGCACATTATAGTTAATAATACTGTACTGAATACTGGAAAATTGCTAAGAGGGTAGATTTCAGGTGCTCTCACAACACACACACACACCCTTAAAGGTAACTATGTCCCAGACTTTAACAAGCATCAGATCACCTAGGAACTTGCAATAATGTAGGTTCTGGTTCTCGGGTCTGTGGTGGAGCTGGGATTCCTCATTTCTAACAAGCTCCCAGGTGACACACTGTGGTCTGGGGCTGCTGACACACTCACTGGGCCCACCACCCCCAGGAAGAGGCACTTCTCTGGGAGGGCTCGAGGCTTCACCCCCTCCCTCCCCATCGATGCACATTTTGAGAGAATTTATTCTGTGAATACAGTTAAAAATTCCTTCCAAGTATTTGTCTAGAAAAAGAAAATGAGGTGATCTATTGCGTGGGGTCTGCAGTGGGTGGTTATCACATCGCAGGGATTTCCAAGACCCCTTGCCCTCCTGCACCCTTGCTCTGGGAGCATTGGTGGCTGCCTGATGCCCACCTTCTGCCTGCTCGTGGGGCTATGCAGCTCCCCTGCCAGCTGGTGTGCTTGGCCTTTCCAGCTGACATTTCAAGTGCTTTCTCCCGGCGCTGCTGAGTTCTGCGGATCCCCGAGGCGGTCATTTGTCAGATGGTCCTGGTCCCTCCCGACATCCCTTCAGATTCTCCTGCTGCTAAGATAATCCATGTCAGACAACTCCCAATGCCTGTCTTCCCACCTCCAAGCAAGCAACCCGAATGTTTTATACACCAGAGAGAAATCAGAGCACCAGAATTCTCGAAATAAACATTTCTTTTACACTTCCTCTTGTGTATGCCCTGCTCATGCCAGAAGGCAGTGAACTTGGCCCATTGTGTGAGACAGTGACCTTGAGAAGGAAGCCCCATGCAAGTAGGGGAAATGGAGGCTCCAAAGGTGAAGCGACTTTCCCATATTTATTGACCACCTCTGAGGTGCTAGGCACTGGTCTGAGGGCTGCGGGTCCAGCAAGGAAGACTCCACTCTCCTGGGGTCTTCTGGTTGGGGGGCAGTCAGTGACCCAGTAAAGAAGCCACATGTCGATTATTGGGAAATGGTGTTATGAAAAAAATGGAACAGGATGGCAGAATAGAGTGTGACAGGGAAGGAGCACTTATAGCCAAGGTCCTTCTGAGGAGGAGACATTTGAGTTGAGACCTGGACTTCCAGGTCAAAGGAACAACAGGTGCAAAGGCCCTGGGGCAGGAACTAAGTTGAAGCGTGCTAAGGACAGAAAGAAGATATCTGTGGCAGGAACTTTGAGTGAAGGAGAAGTCAGGTGACAGAGCAGTCACCTGAAGCCTCTGGAGGATTTGGGGACAGGTCTGATTCATGTTTCAGAGATTCCACTGGGCAACTATGTGGAGAATGAGGTCACATGGGCTCAGTGTGCCCTGGCTCCCAGACTGGAGTGCTCCATGGTGCTGTCAGCAAACAGTGCAGCCTGGCCCGGGAAGCCACTGCAGAGTGGTGGGCTCCAGGACTGGGGTCCTTAAGCTGTTGAGCAAAGCTTCTGCTGTGTCACAGAGCTTTCCTCGCATGATGAGCAATGCCTCCCCTGGGCCAGTCTGGTGCTGGAACCCTGGGATGGCTGTTGGGCTTCGTGGAGGGTAGTGATACCCTCACAGCATCTGCTGGGGTGGACGGCAGTGCACAGCAGGGACAGGTGACCTGAAGGCAAGGGTGCTGTGTGGGTGCCAGTGTTTGCCCCATGCTGGCAGTGGGAGTTTGGGCTGGGCTCAGGCTGGCTGGCCGCTGGCTTATCTCAGGGTTCACCTCCCTTTGTTGTCCCTGGTGAATGCTCATCCTCTGCTATGTACTGGGCTCTCCCACCAGCCCCAAGGACTCAGGCCCAGGGTTGAAGCTTCTGGGGATATAACAAGGGTGGGACTGGCTTCCTGGGATAGGCCTCTCAGCTCATCCCCCGCCTGGCAGCTGGCTGACCCCTATACGCCTTCAGGCCTCTTGCCCAGCTATGCTCCCTGAGGCCCTAGGACCCTAGATCCAGTTGGGCCTTGTCCCAGGACAAGTGCTGTGTCCTCAGAGGGGCCCTTCCTGAGAGTCTCCATTGCAGAATACTGTCCCAGCACCTGCAGGAGCACTTGGTGCTACAGGAGACCATCTCACAGCTTTGTTCCTCCTGGAGTGTCAGTTCCAAGGTCAGGTTCATCTGCATGGCTTTCTGCTAGCATGGGGCCTGGCTCTAGAGATTAGCAGTCCAGCGAGGCTGGAGGATGGAGCAGGGGCTCCCTGCTTTCCCTGCAGCCTGTTCCCTGGGCATCTTCCTTCCCACAGGAACGTAGGCTTGGAGGAGCACTCTGGGGCCTCTTCCTACTCATAGGCTGCCCTGGCCCCAAGGGTCTGTGAGTGTTGGGTGTGTGTGAATGTGTGTGTGAGCAAGCATGAGTGTGGGCCCTGAGAGGGTGTGCAAGCATCTGTTTGAGTGGTGTGCTTATGTGCCTGTGAGTTTGCACATGTGAGTGGTGTGTGAGCATAAATTTGTGGTGTATGTCTACGTGCCTGTGTTTAAGTGGTATGTGTGTGAGACTGTGCACCGTGAATGTGTGTGTGTGGGTGTACGTTTATATATGTACATCCATGTGAGTGCGTGTATTTGAGTATGTGTGTATGTGAGTGTGATTATGATGATGTGTATGTGTGTGGTGTGTGTTTGTATGTATGTGCGCATGAGTGTGATGATGTGTGTATGCACACGTGAGCGTGTGTGCATGTGTGTGTTCTAAGCTGCCAGGCCAGCTTGCTCCCAGGCAAATCTAACTGTGCCCTGTGGCCTGGGTGGGGCCCCTGCACTGAGCCTTCCTGTCTCCTGTGCCAGTGCCGTCCCATCTCATGAGGGCGAGGACTGGGAATCCTGTGTGTGCACCCCGGCCTCACCCTACGGGGCCCTGACCACCAGGGTCAGCCTTGGAGATTTCACGGCAGGGTTTTCTCTTTTGAAAATAATTCTAATTGCAGTGAATTCATCTGCTCTCATTATATTTTGGTCACCCAAGTCATTTGAATATGTTCTTTTTGTAAAGCCTACAGCTGCGCAGATTCGGCCAAAGCCCTGGCTGGCCCGCCCAGACTTTTGGCCCCCACCCCTTTGAGAGAATGGAGGCCCTAGAAAAATATCTTTCTAGATCTTTTTCTACGTGTTTACATGCTCCTAAATGCACTTTGAGAAAAATACATAGAATTGTTTGTATATTTCTCTCCTTCCTTTAAAAATATTACATATGTATTTAAAACACATTCGATAATTGTCATCCTGTAATTTGCATTTTTCACTCAAAAGTATATCCCGGGGACCTCGCCATGTTGATGTGCAGAGATTGAACTCATTTTATAACCCCTCACCCAGCATTGTATCATGTGGATACCTCACAGAATATTTAATGGGCCCCTGTGGTTGGGTACTTGGGTCATTTCCAGCTTTTTACCATTAAAAACGAAGCTCAGTGAGCCCGTCTCCTGGTGCTCTGAGGTGGCAGTTGTGTCTGTAGGGTAGATATCATGCGTGGAACTGCTGGAACAGAGCATGTGGGTGTTTTAATGATCAGAACTTTGGTGTGGTGGGCTGGGTCTTGCAGGTCTGGCTTTCCTGTGCATGGGGAGTAGGGGCACTGAGGGGGCTGTTTCTAGCCTCTCCCACAGCACATTATTTGCTCACTGAATTTTCTCCTTACTGCCCTCCTTGCCCTGCTCTTCCTCCCACTTTCTGTCTAGGCCCAAGGTTGTGTCTGTAGAAGGAGGAGGGGGACATTGGAGTTGGGCCCTGAAGGTTGAGTAGGAGTTTGCCAAGTGGGGATGAGCATCAGGGTATTCCAGAAGCTGTGCAGAGGCAGCCAGATTTTTAGCTTTCTGAACCCCAAGTGTGGAGGGGTGTAGAATGTGATAGGGCTCGAGAGGCAGAGGCCAAGCACACAGGCCCTGGGTGTGAGCTGTGGGAGACTTGGCCCTGCCATCCAGTGGTTATCAACCTCCTGTCCCTCCTTAGGACTCTAGTGAAGCTCACAGACAAGGTTCACTCATGGGTATTTGTAAGCACAAGTTATATTTTCCCTGGCCTCACTCAGGACAGTTCCTGAGAAAGCCGACGAGTGAGTGTGGTAGGATTCCAGAGCCATCTCAGACCTATCTGCTCTGGCTTGTTCCAAATCAGAGTCAGCACCACCCTCCTTGTGCCATGTCTCTCACTGCTAGCTGCACCACCTTGGAAGTTGTGGCCCTCGGCTGAGGTGCATGATTACAGTTTTCTGGGGACATACACCCGGGTCCTGGACATATTTTCTGTCTGCAGAACCCCCATCAACCTCAACTTCATTGATCTATGTGTCTATCCTTTTGCCAGCACCACACTGTCTTGATTATTATAGCTAAATTGCCTATAGCCTAATGGCTTTGATATTGGGCAGAGTGATTGGCCCCACTTTATTCTTCTTTTTCAAAATTGTCATTGCTAATTCTAGTTCCTTTGCTTTTCCATATAAATTTTAGAATAATTTTGTTTATATCTGTAAAAAGTCCTGCTCATATGTTTGTTGGAATTGCCTTAAATCTATAGACCAATTTACAGAGTACTGACATCTTCACTATTTTGAGTTTTTCAATCCATGAACATAGTATATCTCTTCATTTATTTAGTTCCTTTAAAATTTCTTTTTATAAGCATTTTTTAGTTTTTAGGATACAAATCCTGCATATGTATTTTAGATTTATATCTAAGTATTTTGTTTTTAAGTGTTGTAAATGGCTTACTTTTTTTTTGTCTCCAAGAGTTTATTGCTAGCATATAGACATATGATCGATTTATTGTGTTTTGACCTTGTATCCTGTTATCTTACTAAATTCATTTGTTATTTCTAGAATTTCCTGTTATAGATTCTTTGAGATTTTTTAGAATTACAATCATGTTATCTGGGAATAGGGACAGTTGTATTTCTTCCCTTCCAATCTGTATGCCTTGTATTTATTTTTCTTGCCTTACGGCACTGTCTAGGACTTCCAGTACAATGTTGAATAAGAGTAGGGAGAATGTTTCCTTTCTTAGGGGGTAAAATATTCAGTCTTTCATGATTATCGTGTTAACTTTAGGGTTTATCGGTAGATGCTCTTTATCAGGTTGAGAAAGTTCTTTTCTAAATTAGTTAGCTGAGAGTTTAAAATTTTTACTCAAAAATGAATGTCAAATTTTATCAAATTCTTTTTCTGCATCAGTTGATATGACAATGTGTTTTTTCTTTTTTAATCTGTTAATATGGTAGATTACATTGACTTTAAAATATTGTACCAACCTACATTCCAGGAAAAATTCTTGTTTGTGATGTATTATACTTTTTATTCATTGCTAGATTAGATTCACCAATTTTTGTTTTGGATTTTTGCATGTATGTTCTTGTGGGAAATTGGTCTATAATTGTTTTCCCCTGAACTATCTTTGTCTGGTTTTAGTATCAGGGTAATATTGGCTTCATAAAAGGAGTTGAGAAGTGTTCCCTCCTCTTCTATTTTCTAAAAGAGATTGTGTAGCATTGGTGACATTTCTTCCTTAAATATTTGGTAGAATTTGCCAGTAAAATAGTCTGGGCCTGAAGATTTCTTTTTTGGAAGCTTTTAGACTGTGAGTTCAATTTCTTTGATAGTTATAGGACTTTCAGGCTTTCTACTTTATCTTCAGGTGAGTTTTGGTAGTTTGTGGTTTTTGAGGAAATCATGAATTTCATCAAAGTTGAATTATGTGCACAGATTTGTTTGTAGTGTTCCTTTATCTTTTTAATGCCTATGAAGTCCTTAGTGATATCCTTTTAAAAATTCCTGATTATTGTTAATTTATATGCTCTTTCCTTTTTAAAAAAATGTTAGTCTTGATAGAGATTTATCAATTTTATTGATCTTTACAAAGGACCAGTTTTTGGCTTTATTGATTTTTCTCTATTATTTTTGTGTATTCAGGTTCATTAATTTTTTACTCTAATTTTTATTTCCTTCCTTCTGCTTGCTTTGGGTTTATTTTGCTCTTATATTTCTAACTATTGAACATTTTTTAGTATTTAAACTTATCTTTGTGTTTGACTGTAACTCTTTGTGTAGTTGTTTTAGTGGTTGCTCTAGGGATTACAATAAACATACTTAACTTTTCACTGTCTACTTAGAACCAATATTTTTACAACTTCAATTTGAATGTTGAAACTTTAGCATCATATAGGTCCCTCTACTCTACCTCCTTTCTGTTCTAGTTGTGTTTTATACAAATGCATACAGAGACCTCGCCATCAGACAATATTATAATTCTTACTTATAATAGTCTATTATATTTTTCCAGATATTTACTATTTCTATTGTTCTTCCCTTATTCCTGATGTTCAAAATTTTCTTCTAGTATCATTTCCCTTCTGTCTGAAGAACTTCCTTAGGCAACTATTTTAGGGTAGGTCTACTGGCAATAAGTTCTCTTAGTTTTTCTTCCTCTGAGAATGTCTTTATGTCTCCATAATTCTTGAAGGATATTTTTGCTGGAAATAGAATTCTGTGTTGGTAGTTCTTTTCTTTCAGCATGTTAAAAATGTTTTCCCACTTCCTTTAGACTCCATGGTTTTGATGAGAAATCTGTGCTAATTTGAATCATTTTTCCCCTTATAAGTAATGTACTGTTTTTCTTTGGCTGCTTTCAAGACTTTCCTTTTGTCTATAGTTTTCAAAATTTGATTATAACATGTAAGAGTAGAATTCTTTGGATTTATCCTGTTTGAGGTTCACTGTGCTGTTGAATCTGTAAGTTTGTATCTTTCACCAAATTTGGGAAGTTTTCAGCCATTATTTGTTCAATTATTTTTTATTACTGTACTCTTTCTCTTCTGAAACACTGATGACATCAATGTTAGATTCTTTTGGTATTTTATCACAGGTCCCTAAGGCTCTTTTCATTATAAAAATATTTTTTCTCTCTGCTGTTCAAATTGGATAATTTCTGTGAATCTATCTTCAAGTTCACTGTTGACTCATTCCTCTGTTATCTCCATTCTGCTGTTAAGCCTATTCAGTGAGGTGTTTTTTTTTTGGTTATTGTATTTTTCAGTTATAAAGTTTCCATTTTGTTCTTTTTTTTATATCTTATATTTCTTGCTGAGACTATCTTTCCATTCACAGCAAGAGTTTTTGCCCTTAGGTTATAGAGACTTTTTATGACAGCTGCCTAAAAATCTTTGTCAGATAATTCCAACATATGTGTTATCTCAGTGTTGATATCTGTCAATTGTCTTTTCCTATGCAAGTTGAGATTTTCCTGGTTCTTCAGATGCCAAGTTATTTTGGACTGGATCCTGGACATTTTGATACTATGCTATGAAACTTTTGGTTTTATTTAAATGCCATGGTCTTATTTAAGTTCTATGGAGAAGGTCGGTATTTTTATTTTATTAGATAATTGACCCAGCTAGGTTCAGACTGCAAGTTGCAACCTGCCTTCTATGGATTGTGGTTTCAATGTCAGGTCCATTTTTGAAGCCTCTGCAGTGCTATTTGTATCAGTCCCATGTGTGCACCACCCACTGGCCAGTCTGGGACCTGGGCTTTGTTTTGTCTCATAATTCAGTTCCCAAAGCCTGTAGTGTGTTGTTTAGAGTCGGATCCATGGATGCGCAGCTCAGGGGTGAGCCCAGGAGATTATAAACAACTTATGACATCAGTTTCCCAAGCTCCACTTTGTCCACCATCTCCCTAGTATTTTCCAGTTTCCTAGTGCTCCCTAAGGCTTTCTGGCCAGAAAGTTGGGGCTCTCTTTACCCTGCTCTGTTGCACACTTCCTGCAACTGCATGAGAGGACACAGAAAGAAAAGAGCAACAGGTGTTTGCTTCACCTTCCTAGGACCACAGTTACTCTAATCAGAGAGTAAGGCTCCCCTCTCTCATATTTTTTTGAGTGCACTGCCAAGGACTGGAGTGTGAGAGAATGGAGAAGAGAAAAGGGAAATAAAAAAGAAAAATGGGGGATTTCCCCCACTCTGAGTGTTAGGAGGTCCTTTCTCTCTCCTTGAGCTGCAACTAGAGGGCTTCTCTCAGCTCTCTCTGTCTGCACCCCCGTGCCCACTGGGGTTTCACCTGCCTCGTATCCAGACTGAGAGACACTGGAAGATTAAGAAAATAGTAAACTCACTGTCAGTTTGGTGGTACTTCAGATTCTGGTCTTCTTCCTCCAGTTGCATGTTATTGTTTACTTTTCAGAGTCCTCAAATAGCTGCTCCATGCCTTCAGTCCATATTATGTAGCTGCATTCAGTGGGAGAGACAAGGCGAAGTGTGCTTACTCCATCTTACCTGGAACCAGAACTGGAACCTCACTCTTAGGAGACCTTTTGTGTGTTGGGTAGTTATAATCTGGGGTGGGACTTTATCCACAGAAACACAGGCATGACTAGTTACCTGGGTAAGGGCATTTCATAGAGAGAGGGGAGGGAGGCTTTGTACCTCTTCCTCACTGACCCCCTGCTTTCATACTTGCTGCCCTGCAATTCTTACAGCACGCCCAGAGCAAATGAGATGGGAATCAGATCTCATCAGGCCCTGCCTAAGACCTCCCGGGGGCTTCCCACTACAGAGAGGAGAAATGGGAACTAACCACAGCTGACGAGACTCTACTCCATCTGTCTGGACCACCACTCATGACCTCATGACCTGCCCACCGTCCAATCACATTGGCCTTCTTTCCCTTCCTTAAACATGTCAGGTTCATTCTGGCCTCAGGGCATTTGCATTTGCTGTTCCCTCTGCCTGGAACCTGCTTCCCTAGATCTCTGAATAGCTGGCTCCTTGTCATTTGGGCCTCAGCTCCAATGTCACCTCTTCTGGGAACCTCTCCCTGCCCCCATTCCCACGACATTGCCCTGCACTGTTATCTTCATGGTTCTGTCACTCTCTTATATTTCCCTATTTCCTGCTTGCTTGTTTGCTGCCCATTTTCGCCACTAGGAGGTGGTGCCCATGGTCTGCATCCAGCCCCAGGTCACAGATGTTGGCCATGTGTGTGCGTGTGTGTGGACACATCTATATGGTGTTGCTGTCAAGGTTGGTTTGGGGAGCTAGATGCCCTGGACCCCAGGACCTCAGGGATCCTTCCTGGTCCAGAGGACCCCAGTAGGAGGCAGCTGTCCTCTGCTGAGAATCTTGGTGACCTCAGCTTGGGGTACCCTGGCCTGACCACCCCATCTATTTTCATAAATGTGGTTCGGTAAGAGGCAGACATCCTGGCAACCCAGCCTCTGCTGAGGGCTCTGCCCCAAGCGATGCCTGCATGGGCTTTCAATTCACTCTACGCTTTCCTTCCTAAAACTGGCCAGAGGCTGGCTGAAGGGCCATGCTGGGTGAGCCTGACTTTCCAGGCTCTTTGCAGGGAGTCCCTGAACCCAGAGCCTGGGTTGCTTCAGAGGGTGCCGACGGGCTGGGTGTGTGGGCCCAGCTTGTCTGGAGCTGTAGGAGGCTTTTTCTTTCTCCTCTCCCCGGCATCCCCCACTGTTGTCTAGGACTCTGGCTGTTCCCTCCCTCTTAAAGCCTCCACTGGGTAAGAGGGCACTTCCGGGGGGTTCTGTCTTAATTTATATTCCTTTCCCAGGAAGTGGGTTGGATTCAAGTTCTGCATCAAATCCAGAATTCAGCATACCCAAACCCAAAGCATTCATGAAGGAGACACTTTAAATCCACTTCAGTCCCTCAGTTACTCAGGTGCTACCGTGAGGAGGGAGGTCTCTGTACAGCTTTGCATCTGGGTGGCATCCATGAGCCACAGGGCAAGCCTCTGGGGACCCCCGTCACAGTGTTTGGTGGGGGAAGAGTCAGCTTTGGGGTCAGCAGACCTGGGTCAGCCAGTCATTAGCTGTCTGACCCTGAAAGAATCATGTAACCTTACTTCAGCTTCCCAATCTGTAAAATGGGAATAATGATGCTGAGCTCACTAACTTTGCCTTCATCATTTTGTTTTTATTCCTTAACAACTCTGTAAAGTAGGTAATATTATGCCATTTTACATGTAAAAACACTGAGGCTAAACAAGGTCAAATAGCTCAGAAGTGACAGGGCAGGGATTTGATCTAGAAACCTCATACAGGTCTCAGCTGGGCCCAGTTTGCTCTTTCTTCCAGCCTGGGGGATTCAGGGATGGCACAGCCAGGTTGAGCCTCTGAGCAATGCCCTCTGCTTTCTAGGGCTTTTCCTTGTGGGGGCAGGGATAGGCTAGGCCCCCAGAGCCTATCCCAGGTCACAGTGGGGTGTTCTTGCAGTGGGACCAATGTGTCCTTTTTGGCCAGGGTGAGGAGTTAAGTGATTTCCAGACGGCTTGTGCTCTGTGGGGCCTTCTGGCTTTTAGCATCTCTATTCTGGCTCTGTACAGAGGAAGGGTTTTTTCCAGAGCCCAAGCAATAACACTTTCTCTGTCTGCTGGATTGCCCTAGCCAGATTGCTTCTGAATTAAGTTTTATGTATGAGGCCTTTTCAATAATATCATTGTGTTTATTTGGATCTTGGCTTTGAACTGCGTTTCTGAGTGTGCACATCATTCCCCCAGAACCAGAGTCTTTTTGATAAAGGGATTTACCCTAAGTTCAAGAAACGTTTGCTTAAGCCTGCTGTGCTAAAAAAAAAATGCCTTTGCTTGGTGCTAGGGACACAGAAGGGAAAGGGTCTGCCCTGTCCTTAGGCAGGTCACAGTCAAGGGAGGAGGACAAGAGAACCAGCCAAAAATGGTGTTGCAAAAGCAACATCATTGGGGCCTGTAAGCGGATGTTATTTCTTTTTTCTTTCCTTTTTTTTTTTTTTTTTGGTTTTCTGTTATGTTCACCATTAAAAGTTATTTTTTGAGCATATAAATATATGCTTATTGTAAACCAAAAACATCAAACAGTGTAGGGAAGTATAAGGAAGAAGATTAAAAACACGAAATCCTACCGTTTTGACACAGCCACTATGGGAAGCAGAATAATAGCCTCCGAAGAGCCCATGTCCAAGTCTCTGGGACCTGTTCTGTTATGTGGCAAGGGGGAATCAATGGTGCAGGTAGAAGTGAGGTTTTAATCAGCTGAGTTCACGGTAAGGAGGCTCTCCTGGATTGTCCAGTACCCCCATGTAATCACAAGTCTTCTTAAACATGGAAGAGGGAGGCAGAAGAGGAGATCAGAGTGAGAGAGAGATTTGAAGATGCTGGCTTTAAGGATGGAGGAAGGGACCACAGGCCAAGGAATGTGGTAGCCTCTAGAAGCTGGAAAAGGCAAGGAAACAGATTCTCTCCTAGAGCTTCGGGAGGGAGCTTAGCCCTGCCAACACCTTGATTTTAGCCCAGTGAGACCCATGTTGGACTTCTGACCTCTAGAACTGTAGAATAATAAGGTGTGTTTGCAGTAATTTGTTACACCAGCCACAGAAATGAATGTAGCCACCACTGATATTTTGGAGACCATTTTCCTTTCTTTTTACCTATATGTATTTTTTCATAAATGGGATTCATTTCACACATGTTATTTTAATTATTTACTTTAGGTTCATTTTTCTTCTTTCTGCCTTCTCAAGTGTCCACTTCATTTATTATCATTCTGTTCCTATAATTATGGAGCATTTGAGGCTGTGAATTTGCTTCTGGTGGCAGCTTTGTTCTTACCCACTAACTTTGTTATGCTGAATTCTCATTGTCATTTAAAAAAGTATTTGTGCTTTTGATTTGAATAACCTGAGTTATGTAGGGGAAAGTTTAAAAAACTTCCAAGTGGTTGGGTGTTAGGTTGTTCCTTTGATGTTACTTCCTAGTACAAGCCAAGTGTTTTTAGATCTCAGTGCCTGTGGGTTTAAATCAGGTTTCTTCACCCATTCAGTGACACCCACCTCTAGCCATCCCAGACTCAGTTTCCTGCAAGGGCCTGCTTCTACTTCCACCCCAACACGATCAAACACTTCTGGGCATCTCTGGATTCTGTCTCAGTTCCAGAGAGCCTGTCTGCACCCTCCTGCCAGGTGTCTGGACGTCCATAGTTCCCAGCCAGTACCCCAGGCTCCATGGAGCTTTGGGCAACTTCCTCAGCTGCCAAACTCCAGAGGAAGGAGAAGAGCCAGTCTCCATGGAGACTTGGCAGAGATGCCCTGGTCCAGGCCAACACATTCTGAGTTATGAGCATGGCAGACAACCTGGGTGCTATGAGCCTTTGGGAATTTCTGAAATTGCCCTTGTCTCTGGTGTTTGCTCAGTTTTGTAAATGTTAGGGGGCTTTCAAGGAAATGCAAATTCTATGTTACAAGACGAATGCAGTAAGAGGGAACCTGTAGCCTCTGGTGCCATGGAAACCAAAGGGGGCCAGAGAGAAGCTCAAAGAGAGTAGTGAGAAGTCCCTGAAGGTTGGGCAGAGGACATGGGTGTTGGGCATGCAGGGTAGGAGATGTAGATCTAGGGCCAACACAGGCCAGCATGCTGGGAAGGGTGGGTGAGGGGGAACAGAGGTTTTGGTGGTAACTGGAGGGAGAGGCAGGGTTTTCTTGCTTAGAATTGGAGAGACAGACCCCGGTGTGCTGCTGGCCTGAGAGAAAGGAGTCCTGGAGTGGAGGTGCCTGAAGATGCAGCTGGGCGAGGGACAAGGAATGCCATGCAGTTCTTGGACAAGTCAGGGTGGTGGAGCATTGTGGGTTGTCTTGGCTCAGAGGAATTCCTCTTCCTATGGGACTGCATAAAAGGGGGTGAGGGGGCCATGCCACTAGCGGTTTCATCAGTTGGTGGGTGGAGAGTTAGGCATTATGCCCCATGATGCCAGAGCCGGGGCTCTTGAGAGGGCCCTAGGACACAGTCCAGGCTCTGAATGTTGGGGCAGTGGGTGTGAGGAGGGCAGGTCAAGAGACAGGCCTGGCAGGCTCTGCTGGGGGGTGGGGAACCTCGGGCCAGGGAGCGTAGGCAGGAGAGGGGCCAGGTGGGGACAGCCCCTTGCCTCTTGAGAAGCAGCAACTGGTGGGGGTCTAGGTTGTGGCTTTGTGAGGCAGGGGGTTGGGAAGCTGAGGATGAGGGGCTTGGGGGGCCAGGGTGACAGGACAGGGCTTTTAGCCTGGGCTGGCTGGAGCAGCTGGATCAATTTTTATAAATGCTTCCATGTGCTTTCAGTCATAAGTTGTCATGTCCCCTCATAAATCAGCCCTACTTGTTTCGTTATTAAAATAACCTGTGCCTCTCTGCTCCTGTCAGAAGATCTGTCATCAGCTGAGACATGCCATGAAAGTCCCACCAACACCATCTTTTTGTTATTCTCTCCTCATATTTCCAACAGTGGCAGATGCTGCATTACTTGCTTTGCAAACTTTGTGGCTATTTTCACCACGAATTGTCAGTGAAACAGGGGTCTCAGAGATATTTCATACTTCTTGATCTGAATTCTCTGTTTATGATATTAAAGATCCCTTGCTTTCTCTGAGTACATTTTCTTTGTCTATCTTTTGGCATTTTTACTTATTTTTTTAAACAGCATTGTCATTTATTTTTTAAAACTTAAACTGAACCTAATCACAAGGAAAAAAAATTTTTGTAACTATTGGGCTGGCCAAAAGTTTCATTCAGGTTTAGCCATGAGATGTTATGGCAAAACCCGAACGAACTTTTTGGCCAGCCCAATATATGCGGTGATGGATGTTAACCAGACTTATTGTGGCGATCATTTCGAAATATATGTATGTCAAGTCATTATGCTGTACACCTTGAACTTGTACAGTACTGCATGCCAATTATATCTCAATAAAACAGAGAAAAAAACCCAAACTGATCGATCTTTAACCAGAAGGTAAACCCATTGCTAGTTATTAGTGATCCACGTGGTCTTGATGTTTTCATTGCTTCTTGGCCTGTATCTATAAGTGTGACTTGTCCCCCAACCCCCGGGAGCACACAGGGGAGCTGGTCTCACCAGACGTTGCACCCTGACCCTCACTTTGTAGCCGCCCCCCACCCCCCGCTTACCTCCGTCCTGCCCTCTCAGGACCCTGTCTGCCCAGCCCAGCCCAGCTCCACCTGCCCTGCCTTCTTGTCCTTCCTCATCCAACCTGGATGCCCGCCACTGCTCCTCTTTATGCTTATGCCTCGCCGGTCCTTGTCTTCTTCTTCTTTTTTTTTTTGAAAGAGCCGCCAGGGCAGAGGTTCTAGTCTTTTATTTGTTTGTTTGTTTGTTTGTTTATTTATTTATTTATTTATTTATTAGTTATTTTTGGCTGTGTTGGGTCTTCGTTTCTGTGCGAGGGCTTTCTCTAGCTGCCGCAAGCAGGGGGCCTCTCTTCATCGCGGTGCGCCGGCCTTTCACTATCGCGGCCTCTTCTGTTGTGGAGCACAGGCTCCAGACGTGCAGGCTCAGTAGTTGTGGCTCACGGGCCTAGTTGCTCCGCGGCATGTGGGATCTTCCCAGACCAGGGCCCGAACCTGTGTCCCCTGCATTAGCAGGCAGACTCTCAACCACTGCGCCACCAGGGAAGCCCCCCTTGTCTTCTTTAATGAATCGCTGGGCCAAACCCTATCCCACCCCCTTACTTTCCTGCCTGTAAGCAGGAGAAACTTTCCAATCTAGCTGAAGGATCTACCTTTAAATTCCTGACTGCAGGCCTCAGGCTGTCAGTGTCCCCTCCTGGTGGGATGGCCCCTCCCCCTGCTCCAGGGCCCTGTCAGCCCACCTGCTCAGAAGTTGCTCTCTGTCTCTCCCTTAGTTCCCCCTTGAAGGCCATTTCCCACTTCAGGGCACATTAGGCCCTGGTACTGCTGCTAAACCATAGTCCCTGGGGTTACTGGCCAGTTTCCCGCTTTCTCAGAAGCGTTGCCTCCATCCTCCACTTCCTCCACTGCCCCCTTGCATCATCGCAAGTGTCCAGACACGGTCCCCCCTGACCACGGGGTGTGGTCATTCATCTGTCCCATGTCTCAGGCCTCCCACGCTCCCTCCCTGCCATCACAGTGTTGACCTCGGCACCCCTGGCTCCTGGCTTTCTTCCCACTCCACTGGCCCTCTTCTACCCACCTGGCCATGGCGGGAGTCCTGGGGGCTTGACCCCTTCTCCTTTCCCTGCACCTCCTCCCAGAGCCATCGTGACCATCCTCCAGCATTTGATGGCTTGGCTGGCCTTTCCCTGAGGTTGGTCTTGACTCTATGTGCCTGCTCGCCCACTCATGAGGGCAGTAATTCCAGAATGGAAGTCTTGACTCCTCCCACCCAGCTCCTTCATCCTCAACCCCCAAATCAAACCAAAAACAAGGCTCCAGTCCTGCCTCCAATCCTGAGCTTTCACCATCTCGGTAATGGCACCCCCATGCAGGGGCTTCCACTGGGGGGCTTAGCCTTGGTCTTGATCTCCACCGTCCCTGCCCTACCACTGGTCCTTAGCAAGTCTCCTCATGCTGCCTCCAAAGGGTGCCTCGAAGCTGGCCCTTCCACAGCCGCGTCAGATCACCCTCCCCTCCTGAACATCCTCTGTTGGACACCACTGCTCTCAGAGGAAATCCCACAGCTCTGGCCAGGGCCCAGCAGCCCTCCCGCTGTCTCGCCTCCCCCTCCCCTGCCTGCGAATGTCACAACTCAGCTCTGCGCAGCTCCTTTCTGCCCTGGGCCTCAGCCTGCATCTTCCCTTCCTTAGGTCTCAGCAAAGATTTGTTAATTCATGGTTTTTAAATTCTTTTCTTATCTTTTGTTATCTAGACTATGTTTTCTACTTTGTTCCCTTCTGCAGTGACTTCTTATAAGATACACATCCTGTTATTATCCTGCTAGCTATTATCTTTCAGTTTTTAAAACCTTCTTAAACTTAAGTTGCCTTAAGAATTAAACAAAGCCGTGGACTGTTTCTGTTCAAAAGGACTAGAGCATCTCACCTCCAACCATATACAAACCCAACTGATTTCACTGTGGATAGAATATGGATTTCTTATACTTGTTATCACTACTTTTTAAAAAATTAATATGCATCTTCTATTTCAATAGTTGTCTTTGATTTCTGTGTTAAGTTTCACAACTGTTCTAGGATGATGTAGACCTGCGTAGTCCTGGGCAGTGGTTTGCGTTGCTGCTTCTGGCTTAAGCCTTCCCTGTCTACCAGTTCATTCTCCTTCCTCCCCGGCTGGCTGGGGGCCCTCCTGGTGGCGAGGCATCCCTCTCGTAGCCAGAACGGTGACCCTCTCCACGGGCCGTGACATCCTCTGCAGGTCTGTGAGCCACGTGTATGGTCCCCAGACCACGGCCCAGCAGGGTGTTTCCTCCTGGGGTGGGGTGTCCTGGGTTGGAGGGTCCTTCCCTCTTCGTGGGGCAGCCTCCTCCCTAGGCCTGTGGTCTACACGCCCCCTCGTTCCCAGCACAGATCTATCAAGTTGTTTCAGTTGGAAACAACTGAATGTTTAGGGCCTGTGTGTGGAGGGTGGCCTCAATGGGCCGTCCCTAAATTCCTTTCAGAGCACCCAGTCATCCCACTCTGACTCCTTCCTCCTGTCTGGGACCGCCCACAGCAGCAGTGGTGGTGGGGGCGGGGGGGGGGTGAGGTGGGGGGGTTGCGTGCCTTGCTCAGAGTGTTCTGGGCGGGCCTTGGACTCTGTCTGCCTGAGTCTGTCATGGTTGCAGGGAGCAGGCTAACCCTGTGTGCTTCAGGGCGGGAATTGGGCTGGCGTGGTGGAGTCCCATCCTGAACCGGAGAGATGGCACCAGCACCGTGAGACAGTACGGCTCTGTGGGCATGCCCGTCAGCCAGGGTCCCGGAGGACCCGGGAGTCCACTGGCATACCTCACTGAGCCTTGGGCAGGATTAGGGAACCCACAGGGTGGGTGGAGCTCAGGGACCACCGACAGTGGGAGCCGGGACTGCTGCTGGACCTGCAGGGCCAAGCAGAGAGAAAAGCCTCTCTCCAGCCCCCGACTTCCTGTTGGCACCTCCCTTTGCCAAGATAGCCAGGGAGAGGCCACCCACCCTGTCAGCCTCCAGCGCAGGACAGGACAGAGGTGAAGCGGGTTGGGTGGCAGAAGGAGAGCAACCAGCCCCGAGTTTCAACCTGGAAGGAGAGAAGCCGGGGCCACATTCTGTCTGTCTTTTCAAAGTTAGCTTTCCTTCCCAATCCAGAGCCTATTTATTCAGCACCTTTTGCTGGATGCTGTCACATTGTGAGGATGACAAACCAACCAGCAGCCTCCAGGAGGCTGCTAGAGGCCTGGTTTTGGAGCAGAAACCAATGCACCATGCAGCCAGCAGGAGCCCTCCCAGCTCCCACCCCTGCCCTGATCACCTGGGAGGCAGTAGTGACGGGCAGACAGAAAGGGTAGCAGCACTGGACGTCTGCACATGGAGTTTCTTTTCTTCCTTCCTTAGACTGCCTCGGTGGGTCTCCACATTTGTGTGAAAAACAGTTATCATATTGGGTGTCTACAAAACCCACATCTACTCAACCTGATGGGGGAATTGAGGGCTATTCAGGGATAATCTTAACATTTCCTGCTGACTCTATATCCCTCCCCACTCGGCCAGCAAGCCTGCCTTAGAAGCTGGGGCGCTGTGCTGAGGCCACCCTGTGGGTTTGGCTGCAGCGATGTTACTGGTGGGGACAGGGCCAGGGCCTGGGGCAGCCCTGCCAGTTCCCAGAGCCTGTGGTACCATGGGTGTACCAGGGTCACCACTCCTGAGCTCCACAAACTGCCCGCCTGAGGCTATGCCGAGCAGACCAGACCGGCTGGGGCAGCTTGGCATCCCTGGACCACGCTGGGCCCAGCATCCCCAGGCGTGGTCCTGCTAGGACCACGCTCAGAAGGTAGATGGAGCTCCCAGTCAGGCTCGCCTCATCCCTGTTCATGGGATCGAGTTGCTAAGGAAAAGAGCATTAACTGAAAATAATTGGCTGGATGGATGTGTTTCTGGGCTGTCAGCTCTGGCTACAGGCTACACACCTTCATCAGCACCACACACCCGTGTCCCAGGGATTAGGCTGAGTGCTCAGGATGCACCAACACCTAAAGAAACAAACAACTAAACAAAACAAGACAACTCTGGAAAGCAACTTCCAGTTCCCATCCTGGCCTGGGTCCTATCAGGCCATTGGCACATTCTGGTCCACAGCCATGGAAAACTAATGTCCCTCCATGTCATGGCCTGTTAGCCATTGCCACACTCTGGTCCATGGTGAAGGGAAGGTGATGTCCCACATATGTCTGAGCCCAGGGCCCTGAGTCACCATATTATGAGGGAAAACACTGTTCACATTGAGATGTCAGTTTTCGCTTCAAGTCTAATTTCTGACCTGTAAACAAAGCCTGCAAGAATGAGTCCCCTCATGTGTGAATTGGCTAATTAATCTGACTTACTTAGAGGGACGCATAGCGCCCCGGACTCTTTTGTGAAGATTAGCACTTTTCGAAGAAGTGCGAGTCTGTAGGGACAAAGCAACACCATGAATGTCGTGCCCCCTCTTTTGGGAGAGCAGAGGGATGAGGGGCCAGACTATTTTCCCGCATCTACCTCTCTGTAAACAAGGAGGCAGGCTGTGGGTTAGCACTTACTCCGTTTGTGTGAAAGAGGAGCCACGGGCCCTCACTGGTGAGGTCACAGTGCCAGGGGCTGCAGGGGGCGTGGCTGGGGACCTTTGGTGCTCAGAGCTCCTGACAGCCTCTGGGAAGACGGGAACAGAGGTTGGCAGTGTCAGGCAGATCCCACATTACTTAAGCAGGAGGGAATTAAAGGCAAGGCTTGGGGACTGGTGATGGAGACTTGGAAATGGGGTGCCTTGGAGATCCCCAGCCGGAGCTTCAGGAGCTGCGTGGGCAGTGGTCAGGGCTCCAGGGTGGGGCTCGGGGCTCGGGTTGGCCACACTGTGGTCCTTCTGTCTCAGAGGTACATTCTAGGAAGAGAGCGTCACAGTGGGTGAGCTGTCTCCCACCTCTCGCCACCCAGGCTCCTTATTAACAATACTTCTAGACTGTTTCCAGAGGTATAGCTGTCTCTAGGGTGTCCAGGGGTCCTGGGCAGATATTTTTTTCAGGGCCCTTGTCTATATAAACAATTTGATTAAAGTGTATTCCAAGATCCACGAGCCCATGTGGGGGTATCGTGATATATTGATGCAGGTGTAGAGGAATGGGGAAGAAGGGGTGCCAGCCTGTTTGTTTACTGTCCAGTCCATGCAGCAAAGATCCTTCTTAGTGTGTACTCACTGCCTCTTCCTGTTTGGGTCCAGGAAGCATCTCTTTGTTTTCTTTATTGTTGAGTGTTCTGTTCCTATCTAATTTCATGTATCTCCCACAGTGAGGGGAAAAATAGCAATGTGGTTATTACTCACGGTGCATGGCTCTATGGAACCTGTTTATGTAGAGATGCTAGAGATCTCTTGATTCCACATTCCCGAAAATTCTCTGTATTTAGTGCTGGTTACGTACGGTGTTTGTGCTGACTCAGTTTCATCCATCCGTCTGGGAATGCTGGCTTCTATGGCGCTCTCGTGCTTTGTTGATGATGACCACCAGTTCAGTTCTGACCCAGGGTATGCAGGAAAATGTGAACCATTGTGCTTTTCTGGTCATACTAAATTTACCGTTTGGAACTTTATAGTGTAAGCAAGGAACCACACATCCAGCTACATCTTCCTTACAGTCCTTGGGCTGTTATCCTGCACCCTAGACTAGGATCTCCTCCCTGCCTTCTGCACGCTGCCACCAGCAGATAGAAGAGCTGCCCCATCTGTGCAAGGCTTGCCATCCCTCGGCAGACCAACCTGTGAGAGTGTGTGGCATTCAGCGTGGCTCAGATGCAAGAGAGGGCTCAGGGCAAGAGCTTCCAAAGCCCTCAAAGCCGATGAGTGTGGTCAGCCCCCGAGGCCTGCCCGCACGTGGCCCGGAGTCTGTGAGCCACCATCCTGGGCACACAGGGCAAAGGATGCCTGCCGCTGGGTGCCGAGGACTGGAGGTGCCACTGAAGCTGAAGCACGGGTGGATGAGAGCCAATGCCCGAGCCTACACATGCATCTCAAATGGAAGGCCAGGCCATTGGCACCAGAGCCTAGAGCTCTGGACTCACTCTGTGTCTGATGTGAAGGAGAGTCACCAAAAGGAGACTGTCAGCACTGCTCTGGTGGCTCAGACCCATGCACGTCCATGAAGGAAATACCCCTTCAGCTAGTGGGAGCGACTTGCTTGCCCGGGACCCTGGGACAACCTCTCAGACACGAATCCTGGAGTTCCTGGGGCACCTGGTGGGCTGCCCGTGCACGACAGAGGGTTGGAGAGTGTCCAGAGGGCAGCAACAGGGCACATGTGGGTACTGGTCAGGTGTAGGCCTCTGCCTGAGAGCACTGCTTTGGCCACAGAGTTTTCCTTGGTGTTTGTGGAACATGCCAGGCTTACTTCCTCCTCAGGGCCTTTGCACTCGCTGCCCTGTCCCCTGGAACTCAGCACTCTGGCGGGGCCCACTACTAGACTCTGGATGCCACAGAGAAGCCCGGTATGTCTGTTCCAGGGGAGAGGCGGCCAACACACGCCCAGCAAGTGTCTAGTGATCAGTGAAGAATGAACTAGCCAGAGGGTGCCAAGAACGGCCTGGGGTGCATGCCATTTTATGTGTTTAAGCTTTTTATTTTAAAATAGCTTTAGACATAGAGCAAAGTTGCAGAAACAGCATAGAGATTTCCTGTGTGCCCTTCCCCCAAGCTTCGCTATGCTAATGTGTCTGTGACCTGGAACGATGATTGAAACCAGGAGGTTCACCTTGAACAATGTTGTGTCATCACTTAGAATCCAGACTGCATCTGAATTTCACATATTTTCTGACTCCTGTCCCTTTTGTGGTTCGGGATCCCATGCAGGATCCCATGTGACATTTAGTTGTTGTGTCTCTGAGGTGTTCTCCTGCCTGAGATAATTCCTCTGTCTCTCATTCCTGGCCCCAGCTCTTTTGAAGAGGACCGGTCAGTTATTTTGTAGAACGGGCCTGCACCTGGGCTTGTCTGGTGTTTCCTCAGGTTAGACTGAGTTGTGCGTTTGGGGCAGCAATATCACAGAAGAGATGTTGGCTCCACATAGTGCCACACGATGTCGAATTGTCTTGCTGCTGGAGACAATAATCCTCATCACTTAGAACTCCCCCTGCCGCCCTCATCTGTGGGGTTCTCCTCTGTAAACGTACTGGTTTTTCCTTTCGAATTCATAAATATCTTGTGAGGAGGTACTTGGAGATTATGCAAGCATTCTGTTTCTCGTCATATTTTCACCCACTGATTTTAGCACCCGTGGGTGATTCTTATCTGCGACGATCCTTACTGTGGTGTTTACCTTGGTGATTTTCTGTCTCCATCATGTCTTCTACATTTGTTAATTGCATTCCACTGTGAGGAAGAACTGCTCTTCCTCCCCATTTATTTATTATTCAGTTATTTATTTATACCAGTATGGACTTGTGGATATGTATTTTATTCTATGGGTTATAACCTGTTACTATCATTATTTGTTATTTTGTTAAAGTTATGCCAGATTTGGCAAAGGAGAGCACTTTCAAGTTGGATCCTCTATCCTTTTGACATGCTTGGGTATGATTTAAAAAGTTGTTTTTTCATTATGGTAAAATACACTTAACCTAAGCTTTACCATCTTAAACCGTTTTTAAGAGCACAGCTCAGTGGTGTTAAATACGTTCATATTTTTGTGCACCTATTGCCACCATCCATCCCTGTAACTCTTTTCATCTTGTGAAACCAAAACTCTATACCCATTAAACAATAACTCCCCACTTCCCCATTCCTCCCAGCCCCTAGCAACCACTGTTCTGCTTTCTGTCTCTAGGATATAAGTGAATTCATACAGTATCTGTATTTTTGTGATTGTCTGGTCTCACTTAGCCTAACGTCCTCAAGGTCCATCCAGGTTGTAGCATGTGTCAGAATCTCCTTTCTTTTTAAAGCTGAATAATATTCCATTGTATGTATATGCCACATTTTGCTATCCATTCATCCGTTGAGGGACACTTGGACTGCTTCCCCATTTTAGCTATTGTGAATAATGTTGCTGTGAACATGGGTGTACAAATATCTCTTTGAGACCCTGCTTTCAATTCTTTTGGGTACATACTCAGAAGTGGAGTTTCTGGGTCATACGGTAGTTCTATTTTTAATTTTGAGGAACCGCCATACTGTTTCCCACAGTGGCTGCATCATTTCACGTGGGGTGGTGAGGCAAGCTGTCTTTGAAGAGGGAGCATTGTTGTGAGTGGAGCCGTGAAGGAGGGGAGGCACTCCCAGGGCGGTGAGAGATGGCTAGAGCAGCAGTCTCCTCTTAGGGTTGGCCTAGGGTACGTGTGGTCTGCACCTGCTTGGAGCTGCCGTCAGCTCTCCTGCCGGCTTCCAGTGGAGACCCCAAGAGCCAGGCTGGGCGCTGCCGGTGGGCAGGCTGTGTTGCTGTGTGTGTGTGCCATGCCATGCCATGCCCGGGTTTCCATGGGTGAATTTGGAGTAGGGAGGGGACCAGACATCTGTCTGATGTCACCTTTTATACTCTGGGACTCCACCGCTGTCTCCCAGTGCAACACCTCGTGGTCCCCTGTTGGGAGCAGGAGTCTACGGGGCACTTGATTCCATGTGGGAACTTCCCCTGAATTCCCCGCGGCGTCCAGTCACAGTGGGCCCACTGAGCCTGCCTTTATTTTGGATGTAGTGCCTTTGGTCATTGCTGGCCCTGCTGCTCAGGCCCCATGTCTAGGCAGTGACGACTCACAGAAGGGCCCAGGGGCACATGGGCTGCCATCCTGGCTCTGGAATTAATAAACATCTCAAGGTCACTGGTGCTGGGGCCCGGCCCCTAACCCGAGACCTCAATGCTTGACAAGGGAGGATGCAGCACAGGCAACATCTCAGGGCCTGTGGAGTAGCCTGGCCACAGCCCAGAGAACCTGGCCCTTATAGCCCTGTCTTTCCCCATAAATAAACCAGACAAGATCCTTCATCAGATGGCGTGGCCTGATTTTTGTTTTGGGAAATCTGGACAAGAAGGGACAGTGGAAAGCCTTGGGCCCTGGCAGGGCTGCCCGCCCGGGAGAAGCAGCTGGGCAGGCGGGCAGAGGACGGTTGGCGGTCAGCCTGCCCCGGATACCACCGCAAGCCCTAGAGATCCGAGCAGGAAAAGAAGCCGGATTCGAAAGAAACCAAAGTCGGGCAGGGTGCCAGGTTCTCTGTGAGCATGAGGCCTGAGGTGCCCGGAGAGGGGCTGGTTGCCCAGAGACCCAGGGAGGCGATGGCCTGTGGTGAGCACGGAAAGCCAGGCTCCTCTGCCTGGAAAACTTCAAGACCTGGGTGCCCAGCAGTTGTGGGCACATAGGACACCCCCCAGCCTTACCCCTGTGACATTGCCTTCTACCTTTGGGGAAACTGAGGCTCAGGAAGAGGAAGGCTGAGCCAGTGCTGCACAGTGGAGCACAGGGACTTGCTTTGGGGTCCGAGTGGTAGCCTGCGCTTTCCCTGCCAGGGTTTTTGTGTCTCTGAGGGACACATCCACTGGGCAGTGCATCTTCCCCTTGCTGCTCTGAGCAAGACCTAGTGTCCCTGCTTCCTGCTGTGGCCCTGGCTGCTACCACCCTGCCCCCACCCCGCCCCCACCCCAACCAGATCTGTGTTAAGGGGATTCTGGGTTGAGGCTGTAGGCTTCCCATGGAGTCTAGCTGCCCCACAGCAACCTGGGTAGCAGCCTGGCCCACCAAACCAACTTTCGTCCATCAGCCAGGCCACTGGACCATTGGTGAGCCCGTGTCTCCCCTCTGGCCGAGTGGATCCTCCTGGAGCAGCATCCCACGTGGGAAGGAGCAGGACACTGCCTCCTGGGCCCCTGGAACTGAGGGCTTCCTTTCTGGAAGGGGCGTTGCATCTTCAGATGTTCTGCCCATCTAGAATTACATCCCCATGTCTTCCGCAACTGGGTGGGCTCAGCCTTGGGAGCCCATAAAATTCTGGGGTGCTGTGGGCATGTGGGGAGCCCCTTGGCAGGAGCCTTAGCTCCTCTCTGCAAGAGTGGAGGATCGATGCCAGCCGGGAGCTGCCCCAAGTGGGGCTCTGGAGCAAGGCTCCCTCTGGTTCCCGGAAAGGGAGTTGGGTTGGAAGGCAGGGTCCTCGCACGTGCTTATCTGGCTGTGCAGCATTCCCATCCCCTTGGGCCTGCGCTCACTGCTCTGTCTCGTGGGAGTGAGAATGTCCACTCTAGAAGGAGGGAGTGTCAGGAGTCCCACGAGGCCAGCCTTGGGTGTGCTCCAACTTGCCTGAATGCTGGCCCACTTGGGTGTGACTCGGGGGTGACCCTCCTTTCTGCTGCCCAGAGTCACTCCCTGAGCAGCAGACCTGCCCAGCTCTGTCATTCTGGGCCCAGGGACCACCTGGCACCCCTGCCAGCAACCAGCTCTGAATCTGGGCAGCGTTGGTGCACGGAGGCTGTTCTGGGCTAAATTGTGTCCCCTCAACCCCCATTCATATGTTGAGGTCCTAACCCCCGGTACCTCAGAATGTGACTCCCGAACAGGAGATAAGGTCTTTCCAGGTGTTAGCTAAGTTACATTGAGGTCATGTGGGTGGGGCCCTAATCCAATGTGACTTCCTTATTAAGAGGAAATTTGGACACAGACACACATAGAGGGGTGACCATGTGAGGACACAAGGAGAAGATGGCCACCTAAAAGCCAAGGAGAGAGGCCTCAGAAGAAACCAGCCCTGCTGATAACTAACCCTCCTGCTATCTTGATCTCTGACTTCCAGCCTCCGCGACTGTGAGAAGATAAATTTCTGCTGTTGAAGCCACCCAGACTGCAGTATTTTGTTGAGGCAGCCTGAGCAGACTAAGGCAGAGGTAATGGAGGAGGTGCTGGCCCTGGCATCTTGTGGGAGGATGTGTGTCAAAAGCTTTTTCCTGGAGCATCAGAGCTGGCAGGTGTGGAGTGAGGCAGTTTGAATGCCAAGGGGTAGTCCTGGGGTTGCCAGGCACATGAGCCTTGTGGGCTTTGCTTGCCAGAGTGAGTCTCCTGGAGGTCCAGGATGACTGAGTGAAAGTGTGTGCAGGGTCTGGGGCTTTATGGGTACAGGTGGTTGGTGACGCCTTGGCCCAGGGCCCCCTGTCACCAGTAACATTGCTTATGGGGATATTAGCCCCTTCATAACAGTCCTCAGCACCTCAAATAACACACATCTAGGGAAAAAGCAGACATCGGTGCTGCTAGACAAGTGCCCCAGCTCCCCAGCCCCCGACCAGACCCTGTCTGGACCAGGCTGGGGGTGGTGGTGGGGCTCAGACATGCTGGTCCCAGCCAAGTCGGAGGATGGGAGGAAGGGCAGGGTGTGCATGGCCTCCAAGGAGGCAGGGAGGCCTGCTGGGACAGCAGTGCAAATGTGTTGGGTTCTAGCTGGTGGTGTGTGTGTTATGCAGGTTGGGATGCCCTAGGGTTGGGTGCCAGCTCAGGGGAGTGTCTGTTGACAGACCTTGACGTTGATCAAGGAACTTGGACCTTATCCTGTTAGCTCACTTCCACCTTGAGTCTCAAGGCCACAGTCTGCTGGGGCCCAGCTGGTGAGATATGGGAGCTCAGAAAGAAAAATTCCACTTTTTGATATTTTGGCAAATGTTCCTACAGCAAGAGTCATTTTTCTTCTTCAGTGGCGAGCGCCCTGTTATTTATGTGAATGTTAATTTGTGACTGGGGACATTCCCCGACACAGTCTTCATGCTGAGCAAGACCTGGGAAATGTCAGCCAGAGCATCTGGCAGGGACGGTTGTCAGGTCTTGTGATGGATGGGCAGGCCTGTTGTGGTCCTGGGGTCTGGGCCTGACCTGCTGACCCCTCTCTCTTGGCCAGGCTGGGAGACCAGCTCCTGGAGGCCCTCCCTGGCACTGGTGTGGACTTTCACAGACTGGACAGGCCAGCTCCCGTGGGAGACATCCTGGTGCTGCCTGATTTAGTGAGAAGACCAACTGGCCAGGCCCTACTTTGGTCTCTGTGAAGGGTTCTTGTCAGCATCTTGTTTATCCTATTTTTTTCTCCCTTATCTTTCTCTCCCTGCCCCTTTCTCCCTTCCCTGCCCCTTCCCCCCTTCCCTGCTCCTTTCTTTAAACAAATTGTCTGTTTTGATGTGTGCCTTTTGTTAAAAAAAAAACAAAAAAAACAAAAAAACCTCAAAAACTACAGAAAATACTAAAAAAAAAGCAAAACTCACTCCAAACCTTGACACTGTTAACTCTTTGTTATATGTGTGTCCAGACAACTCTCATTTCATCTTACTAACAATGATGATGTCGGGCTAGTTTATTATGCAGTGTGCCAGGTACTTTATCTGGTTTAACCCTCAAACCAACTGTGCAAATACTTCTATTATCCTTATTGTACCCTGGCAACACTGAAGCTCAGAGTCCACAGTTAGCCAGTGCTGAAGGCGGCATTTGAATCAAAGCCGAGTGACTTGGTGGGCTTGCCCTGCATTGTTAGGCTGTGCTGGCATTAGGCACGGAGACACAGATGACTTTACATAAGTGCATCATCATACTGGAGTTGGGCCTGCCTTCCTTAGTCAACAATATGACATGGATATATTTGTTCCTTAAGTGGTGAAAAGTCTCACCTGTAAAACTGTTTTGGCCTGGCCTTTTTTGTTGTTTTTTTTTTTTGGCAAGTCATAGAGATTTTTGGAAGTAATCTGACCATTTACTTTTATTGTTATAACAGATATATTTGTTGTTACTTCTGTCAACTTACTTATTTTTTTTGTTTTTATGCTTTTTTTGCTGTTTTTCTATTTGCTGCATGATCTGTTCTCCATCTTCAGTTATTCGGAAGGAATAGATTAATTTTTCTAATTGTGGCTTTTTTAGTATTCTTAAACTTATGGCTATCAACTTTAGCAGCTTGTCAGTAACTATTGCTCCTTCTATGGAAATTTAAGAAATTAATGCAGTTAAACTACTTCTTCTACCTCCTCTACCCTTTTCTTTCATTTTTGCTTACTTGTTTGACAGTTTTTGCCCCACGTTATTAAAGTCAAATTATGAATTATTTTTACATTGCATAGATTTCCTTTCCAGAATATATGGTAAATGACTTCTGGTTTGTAACCATAATTATCACAGTGGAATGGATGAAGAGGTCAATTCTGGTATTTTAACCTGTGATTTCCCTACCTGTGGGGACTAGATTTTAGATTTTTAATTCAAGTCTGGGCTGCATTAAGTGACAGGTGAGGAATGATGGAGAGAGATGTAAAGTGGAGCTGAGGTGGATGCTATTGAGAGGATTCTCTCTAGCAGTAGAGGTGAGCACAGTGCCTCTATACACTGCAGCTTCCTAAGGCTCTGATTTGCTCAAGGTCACATATCTGGTTAGTCTGCAGAATTAAGGTTCCCATCCCAATCTCTTGGTTTCTAATGCACTGTTCTCTCTAAGCAAGCATTCCTCGAGGGTTAGCATAAGAGGTGAATTAATGTGGCACCAAACATGAGATTAAAAAACATTGTATTCTGTCACAATCCCAGTTGGCTTCTTGTCAGGAATTGACATGCTAAAATTCATATGAAGATACAAGAAACCCAAAATAGTCAAAATAATGTTGAAAAAGAAGAATGAGGTTAGAGAACTCACTTTCTGATTTCCAAACTTACTACAAAGTTACAGTAGTCAAGACTGTGTGGTACTGGCAGAATGATAAACATATAGATCGATGAAATAGAACTGAGAATCCAGAAATAACTTCACATTGATTTTTGACAAGAGTGCCAAGACATCAGTGGAGGAAAGAATAGTCTTTTCAACAAATGGTGCTGGGACAACTGGATATCCACAAGCAAAAGAATGAAGTTGGATCCCTACCTCATACCATAGAAAGATTAACTCAAAATGGATCATAGATCTAAATATAAGATCTAAAACTATAAAACTCTTAAAAAATATAGGAGTAAATCTTTATTATCTTGGGTTAGGCAAAGCCTTAGATATGACACCAAGAGCACACAAATGATAAAAGAAAAAATAGGTAAGGTGGACTTTATGAATGTCCTTTATAACTTCAAAGAACACCATCAAGAAAGTCAAAAGATAACCTACAGAATGATAGAAAACATTTGCACATTGTGTATCTAATAGGGGATTGTATCTAGAATATATAAAGAACTCTCACAATTCAAAAAGGAAATTAATCCAATTAAAAGATGAACAGTGAGTCTAAAGAGTCATTTTTCCAAAGAAGAGAAACAAATGGCCAATAAGCACGTGAAAAGATGCCCAGCATCCTTAGTTATCAGGAAAATTTTAATCAAAACCACAATGGGATATCACTCCATGCACATGGGGATGGCTAGGAGAAAAAAGGTAGATAATAACAACTGTTGGTGAGGACATGGAGAAATTGGAACCCTCATACACTGCTGGTGGGAATGTAAAATGGTGCAGCTCGTTTGGGAAACAGTCTGGCACAGAGTTACCATATAACCCAACAATTCCATTCCTAGATCTGTGCTCAAGAAAAATGAAAACATATGTCCACACAAAAACTTGTGCTTACATGTTCAAAGCAGCATTATTCATTAAAGCCAAAAAGTGGAAACAACCCAAATGTCCGTCAACCAGTGAATGGGTAAATAAAATGTGGTATATCTGTAAAATGGAGTATTATTGGACAATAAAAATGAATTTAAGTACTGACATTATTAGGAATCTTGAAAACATTTTACTAGGTGAATGAAACCAGTCACAAAAGATCACATACGATATGATTCGATTTATATGAAGTGTCCAGAATAAGCAAATCCATAGAGAAAGAAAGTAGATTAGCGGTTGCAGGGGCTGGTGCGTGGCAGCAGGGTTGGTGGGGGTATTGGGAGAAAAGGGGGAGTGACCGTAGATGTGTACGGGGTTTCTTTTTGGGGTGTTTTGAAAATGTTGTAAAATCGATTGTGGTGATAGTTGAATTGTACAGTGTAAGTGAATGAATTGCATGATATGTGAATTATAGCCCAGTAAAGCTGTTATATATTTTAAAAAGCATGAGTTTCATAGTGAGAAAATTATTCCCTTTTCAACTCTATTTTAAGTTTTCTGATTGAGTCAAGGATAGTCTCAGTTTGATACCAACAGATCTTTAACACCTCTGTAATTGTTCATAAGGAGAGAGATCAGGATTCAGGCTCAGAGTCTTAGCAGTTAGGAATATCGAGCTAGAATTTAACAAAGTGGAGTAAGGCAAAAACTGCGATGGTGGTGAAGAGAATGCTGGGGTTTGGTGCCCTCCCTGCTGGATCTGCTGGGGGCCAGTGTTGGGAGGGCAAGGCTATGTTCCCGAGCCTGTTCCTGCCCCGCTGGGAAATCTGAGCAGTAGTTTAACTTCTTTGAACCTTAGAGTTCTCTGGAAATGAAATGTTTTGCCTTAAAGAATTTTAGGGGGGTTTGAATTCACACTGTATTTGAAGCCTCCTGTAGAACACCTGGCTTACGGCGGGGACTGAAGCCTAGGGGTCACACAGGTGCCACCATGCCCCTAATTTGCAGGTCATCTGGCTCCGCTCCTCACTTTGCAGTTAAGGGGGCTGCAGAGGGAACAGGGCTGGCCCAAGACCAGGATTTGGAGCCAGGTCTCCTGGCTCTGCATCCAGTGATTGCTCCCTGTGGCCATCTCTCCCTCCACCCTGCCCTTCAAAGTGGGGTCCGGCCTTCCTTAGCACCTGGCTGAGCACAGGGCTTCATGGTTTTGAGCCTCAGAAACTGACTCTGGCAAAAGAGGGACTTTCTGGAGCAAAGAATCCAGAGGTCCTGAAACCAGTTCCAAGAAGGGGCAGGACCTGTCAGGTGAACTCATCGGGGCTCTGTGGCGCTCAGGGATGACTCTGTTTGTGGTCACTCAGCTCAGTAGAACCCTGCAAGGCCCAGTTCCAACCATAGCTTCCCCTCTGAACTGGGAGGACAAGCCGTGGCCTACACACCAGGAGGAGGAGTGGCTTCCCAAGAGGAAGGAGGGGTGTGGATGGCACATGGCAAGGCCCTGTGGGTCCACCAAATGAGGCAGACAGCAGGGGAGGCAAGGGCACCCATAGACAGACCGCTCCAGAAGGTGATGTTCTGGAAGGGTTAGAACAGTAGCTGACAGAGACGCAGGGGAGAAGACAAATGACTCCATGGAATTGCTGTCACTTGCTAGTGACCAGTTCCTCCCAAGAGATGGCTGGTGCTACTTTTGGAAAAATCAATATGCAAAACATCTGCTGTGATGCTGAACTGTGAAGGAGACCTTACTAGCTAGGATGGAGTGGCTTAAATCCAATGGGATTTCGTTCTAATGCCTAAGAGGGGTCAGCGGTTGGGGTCCCGTCCCCTCCCCATCAAGCTGCCAGGGTTGCCCTTGTCTTCCCCAGGGAGCTGGGAGGGGAAAGAGTGCCCAAGCAGGCTGGGTGAGATGCCCTAGAAGTGGCAGACCCCGTTTTGGCAGTGTTGCCACTACACCATCATCAGACCAGGCCTGGCCATGTGGCCTCTCTCCCTGCAGGGGAGGCTGGTGCCCAGCTGAATCTCATGGGTTCATTACCAAAAGGAAGAATGGAAGAAAGGATACAGTTCTCTCGGAGCTAAAATATCTCCAGGAGCAGGAATCTTACCAGATGCCAGCATTTTGGGGGAATTCCTGTGGCGAGAGTGTGTGTGTGTGTGTGTGTGTGCACATGCATGTGTATCAGAGCAAGGTTGAGTTTGGGGCGAATGTGAGCTGATGCAGATGCATGCTGTCTTGTCCTCTGTCAAAATCTAGATCCTTCTGTTTTTGGACCAACTTCTGTTTTTTCTCTCTTTTCTTGTTTGTCACTTCTGCAACCTTGACAGACACCTGACAGTCTTGGTGCCAGAGGTTGCAAGAATGACAAGGCTGAGTGACAGACCTGGTCCCCATCACACACACGCAGGTGCCTGCCACATGCTGCAGCCTGTGGCTTCCACTGAAGGAGCCAGTGGGGACGGCAAACTGGGCACCTCACACATAGGAACAGGATGCACACTTGCTTGCCTGTGAGACCCCAACACTGAGAGTGTCAGTGTCTCTAGTGCTTTAAAATTCAAAGTAACAGAGGATATCTATCAAGCCTCTTGATTCTGATAAATGTTTCCTAACTTTTAGCTTCCATTCCTAGTGACTACTTCATCAAAAACCAAACAGCAGGGAATTCCCTGGTGGTCCAGTGGTGAGCACTTGGTGCTTTCACTGCCGGGGCCCAGGTTCAATCCCTGGTCGGGGAACTAAGACGCCACAAGCCGTGCGGTGCAGCTTAAAAAAAAAAAAAAGTAAAAAACCAAACAGCAAAGGAACAGGGCATAGAGGAAGGAGGAGGTAGGGCAGTCATCTTATAATTCACCAAGACCTGAGAACTAGTGATTTGATTTGATGACCAAAGAACTGCCAGGTTCCAGGCCCCTGTGGTGGCACCTGAGGTTCGAGAATAGAGTCCTCCCGTGAGCCTCCCTCCTGGCCAGGTTAGGCTGACAGTCACAGAGTTCAAGAGCAGAGTGGATTTCAGGTGAGAGCCAGGGTCTGGGTGTCAGCCCCTCCGTGGAACACCAGGCTGGACAGACACGGGCAGGGTCCTGATTGAATGCCCTTCATCTCAGTGTGCTTCAGAGACTTTCTTTAATATTTACCGAGTGGGGAGAAGAAACTGATTCTTATTAATAAAAATTACGTGTAAAACCAGATATACTTACCACTGGCAGCAGGAAAATCAAAGTCCTGGAAAAGAAACTCAGCAAAACATAGCCCACGTTCTGTACCTTGTCCTCTTGTCAATTTTCTTTTGCAGTTTTTCAGACAGATTATTCCTGGCATGCATACTAAAATGCTTGAAAATCAGGCACTAAAAGGAACCCTGCTTTCTTCGTGGAGAGCCCCTCACCAGGCAGTACTCTGGCCAATGGCCTTGAGGGGTGATCAGCCGCTGGGCTCACGTGGTCATCCATTGCTCCTGGGATGGTCAGTGCTGGTCTTGAGGTGGGCAGCCTCTGGCCTCAGGGTGACTGATTGCTGGTCTGGGATGGTCATCCACTGGTCTCAAGTCGTCAGCTTCTGTTCTTGGGGCAGGTGCCATCCATGTTCATCCGTGTGACCCCCCAGGTATGTTCCATAGTACCTGTCAGAGACGGGCTGATGCTGGTGAGGGATTTAACTTCTCCATGAGAGAACTGTCAGTTGGAAGTCTCTGGTTGCATGAGGAAACCTGAGTAAACTGGTGCCACACTTCCGATTTATCTCAGGGCACTTCACTGCCCTTCAGATGAGCCCTTGGGAGGGTCCCTGCCAGGCAGCTTGGCCAACTTGGGCCCTGGCTTCCTGACAACAGCAAGGTAGAGGTCAGCGTCAAAGAGATCCAGTGCCCTTTCATCAGCCCAGCGGCCTTTCACCAGAAGGCTAGTCAAGGAGAAGAACCCGATTTCTGTGTACAGGGAGACTCCAAATTGTCCTGGGGTCGCTCAGGCCAGAGAGGACTGCTCCTCACCAGATTGGCTTCTGGGTCATTGTCACGCTGGGTCCCTCCAGAACAACCCCAGGATGCTGGGCCTGTGGCATAGATGGCTCTAAGCCTGGGGTACAAGTGTCCCTCCAGAAGAGGGGGCTGCCCTGCTGGATCCTGATGCCCCAGTGCCCTGCCTTAATCATCAGGATAGGCCTGGTCTCCACCCAGGAGATAGTCATTCCATCTGGGGTCTGGGGTTTGATTCCTAGATCCCGTGTGTCCCTGGCAGGCCTCCCCGCCCCTCAGTCTCAGTTTTCTCCTTTGGACAGCAAGCAGGTGGATGAAATCACTTGGGTTGCAGAGTGCTTCCTACGTGTGCCCTGGTTCCGAGTGCCTCCCAGGCTGCATATGCTCCTGCAGCAACCACATGAGGGGAGGGAGAACCGCCCCTCTTTACAGGGGAGTAATTGGAGGCCCAGGAGCTTTGGCACCTGGGCCGAGGCAACCTGGCCAGACAGAAATGGTGCCGGGAACTCAGAACACCAGACTCCCAGACCGTTCACCTGCTGCCACCCTGCCTGCCACATGTCCTTGAATGGGTTCCATTAATTAGAGGGGTTTGAGACACCAGTCTTCCCCCAAACCACAAACATGGGAAACATCAATGGCTGCATAGAGAAATGTTTGCTATTGTAAACACTCTTAACCATGTGCCAGTAGAAGGGGATGGCTCACAGTATACTCACCCTGCCATCTGTCTCTCTCTCAGAGAACACGTCCTGCAGTTTTGGGGTCATTTATTTACTCATCTTGCAAACATTTGCTCACCCTCTCCAGGCCTGGAAGGGCCCTGGGACCCAGGGATGAGTCAGAGTCTGGGGGCTTGCAGGGTTCCCATGGGTCTCTCCTCTCCTCTATCTTCCCACAGTCTGGTGACCTTGGTGTCCCAGTCTTGGCCCTCATCGCTCTGGCTCCTGCCCTTCCTCTTTGTCCTGGACCCCTTCCCCAGAAGTCCCAGATGCCTTAAACCTGTGTCCCCAGGGGTCTGCAGCTCTTGCGCCTCATCCTTTGCTGTTCAGAGAATGGCCACCCACTTCATCCCACTACCCACCAGGACCATGTATTAGTTTCCTGCAGCTGCTGGAAATTACTGAAAACAACAGAAATTTTCTCTCACACAGGTCTGGAGGCCAAAGTAGGTGCTGGCAGGGCTGTATTCCCTCTGGAGGCTCAAGGGGAGAACCCTAAAGGGGACCTCTGGCCACTGCCAGCTAAGCGGATGGACAACAGGAAATGCCGGCCTTTCTGATGTTTTGAGAGAATCTGGAAATCTGCTCATTTACGTGGAACCCTCTGATTCTTAAGTCGGAGCAACTAATTCAAGCTTTTAAAAACCCCTGAGTGACGTCACTAAGTTGATGTGTAAGGGGACCCCAGCCTCCATCCCCCAACAAAGATGAATAATTAAACAGCTATCCATGAACAAAAACAACTCTAGGAGAGCTCAGGAGTCCACTTAAGAAACTTCAGTTAACACAGTGGAACAAAAAACTTGAGAATAACTGCACAAGAAGAGAGGGAAGACAGCTTCATTCTGCCTGCATCACCCTGTCATCCCCAGCAAGAAAGAGTTTCCCTCACCGGGAAAGGGAGAGTGGGGTGAGCGACCAGTTTCCCTAGCCTCTTTGGGCACTGCACAAAGGACCCACTTTGGTTTCACCCCACCCAGAGACCAGCAAAGGTGAGATGAATAGAAACAGCTAGGAATAAGGAAGAAGGACAGGGGCTTCCACCAGCCATGTAGTGGGAGCGACCATGGTTCTTTGTGGCCTGCTCTGCAGAGGACCCCAGCAGCTTTCACCACTGAAGAAACCAATGGCCAGCACAGCTGCTGCAAACCTCCTGCAGATTTTAGAGCTGAGGTTTTGCTCTACAGGTTTTTGCATTCACAGACACCAGGCACCTGAGCCCTCTTGCTTCCTCCATACCCACCCCTGCCCTCAACAAGGATCTGCACGGGCAACTGGCCCAGGCCTCTGCAGCTGCATAAGTGCAAAACGCCAGCCTACACCACTATGGTTGACCCCTACCACTGTGCATACACTCAGGACTAGCCTCCAGCTGTGCACATGTATGCCATCAACCTGATTCCCATCACCAGCCTCCACTGCCATGTGTGCCCCCATGGTGAGACCCTGCAGCCCTAAGAGTGCACATCAACAGCCAGGGCTCAGGTAGCTGCTAGTGTGCCCACAGTTGACACTTGTCCTTCCTGCTGGCCCTGACCCTTGTCATGAGTGTGTCTGCAACTGGACACTGCTACTACCCAGGCACCTGCAGCTGGCTCCTGAAGCTGCGTATGTGCATACCACTGGTTCTGGCCACCACCGCTGCATACCCTGGTCCCTAGCTGCTGGACCTGGAGGCCCCACTGAAGACCTCAAGAGTCCTTGCAGCCATTGTGGACTCCCTGCAGCAGTTGTCACCAAGGGCCACACAACTGCTGATGTCATGGATCTAGCAGCCTGAGCCAATGAGACATCACCTCTCCTCTGGACCCAAAGCCACCATACTCCCCACACTTGGTGCTCTGCATCACTAGATCCAGTGTGCCCCCCACCCCACTGCAGGTGAAGGTCTTTCTTACTGAAGTCAGTCTATAAAATCTGGAAATGTGCAGAAAGCTATGCAAGGCACAAGGATTTTGAAGAATTGGGGAAACATCACATCATCAAAGGAACACAGTAAATTTCCAGTAACCGACCCACAAGAATTGAGATACATGAATTGCCTGACAAAAAAATAAAAATTATTGTTCTAAAGATGCTCAGAAAGCTACAAGATAACACAGATAAACAATTTAATGAAATCAGGAAAACAATACAAGAACAAAATGATAATTTCAACAAAGAAATAGAAAACATAAAAAGAACCAAACAAAATTTTGGAGCTGAGGAATACAATGGCTGAAGAATTCAACAGAGAGCATCAACACCAGCTGGACCAACCAGAAGAGAAAATCAGTGAACTAGAAGACAGATCATTTGAAATTATCTAATCAGCGGAGCAAGAAGAAAAAAGAATGAAAAGGAATGAGGAAACCTATGGGACTCATTAAGAGAAACAATCTATGCATTATTGAAGCCCAAGAAGGAGAATAGGGGGTGAAAGTGGCAGAGGGTTTATTTAAAGAAACAGTAGCTGAGAACTTCCCAAACCTGGGAGAGAGATTTAGACATCTAAGTTCATGAAGCTACTAGGTCACCCCAAAATGATCTTCTCCAAGACACATTATAATAAACTATCTAAAAGCAAAGACAAAGAGATAATTTTAAAAGTAGCAAGAGAAAAAATTTCTCTTATACAAGAGAATCCCAGTAAGGCCATGAGTGGATTTCTCAGCAGAAACCTTGCAGGCCAGGAGAGAGTAGAATGATATATTCAAAGTGCTGAAAGGAAAAAAACTACCAACAAAGAATGCTTTACTTTGCAAAGTGTCTTTCAGAAATGAAGGCAAGATAAAGACTTTCCCAAACAAACAAAAAGAGAGCTCATTACTACTAGATCTGCCTTATGAGAACTGCTGAAAGGAGTTCTTTAAGCTGAAACAAAATGACACTAATTAGTAATATGAAAACACGTGAATATATATAACACACTGGTAAAGGTAGGTATATAGTCAACTTCAGAATACTCTAATTCTGTAATATGGTGGTGTGTTAACTACTTAACTCTAGTATACAGGTTGAAGAACCAAAGTATTACAAATAGCTATAGCTACGATGATTTGTTAATGGATACACAATATAAAAAGATGTAAATTGTAATGTCAAAAACATAAAATGTGGAGGTGAGGAATAAAAGTACAGGGTTTTTGCATGCAATTGAAATTAAATTGTTATTAACTTAAAATAAACTGTTATATCTCTAAGATGTTTCAAGTAAGCCTCAGAGTAACCAAAAAACAAAAACCTTTATACACACAAGATAAAAATACACACAAGATATAGAGAAGGGAATCAAAGTACACCACTACAGAAAGTCATCAATTCACAAAGGAAGACAGCAAGAGAGGAAGAAAGGAATTACAAAAAAGTCAGAAAATAATTAACAAGATGGCTTTGGTAAGTCCTTACTTATCAATAATTACTTTAAATGTAAGTGGGTTAAATTCTCCAATCAAAAGATATAGAGTGGCTGAATAGATTAAAACAAACAAACAAACAAAACGAAACAAAAAACCAAGACCCAACTATATGCTGCCAACAAGAGATTCACTTCAGCTTTAAGGACACACATAAGCTCAAAGTGAAGGGATGCAAAAAGATATTCCATGCAAAGGGAAACCAAAAGAGAGCAGGGGTAAGCTATACTTACGTAAGACAAAACAGACTAAGTCAAAAAACTGTAACGAGAAACAAAA
The DNA here is from genome assembly GCF_965194825.1 of Balaenoptera physalus. NCBI lineage: Eukaryota > Metazoa > Chordata > Mammalia > Artiodactyla > Balaenopteridae > Balaenoptera > Balaenoptera physalus. The sequence goes on along the minus strand of NC_138890.1, from coordinate 18,108,998 downwards.
AACTTCATTATATAATGATAAAGTGGTAATTCATCATGAGAATATAACAATTGTAAATATATATGCACCCAACATCAAAGCACCTAAATATATTAATCAAATAGTAATAGATTTGAAAGGAGAAATGGACAACAATACAATAACTGTAGGAGACTTCAGTGCCCCACTTTCTGGATAAATCATCCAGATAGAAAATCAATAAGAAAACATTGGACTTGAGCTATACGGTAGGCCAAATGGACCTAACAGATACTTAACAGAACATTCCACCCAACAGTAGCAGGATACACATTTTTCTCAAGCCTGCATGCAACAATTTCCAGGATAGGTCATATATTATTAGGTCAAAAAACGAGTCTTAGCAAATTTAAAAGACTGAAATCATACCAAGTAACTTTTCTGACTACAATGGTATGAAACTAGAAATCAGTAACAGGAGGAAAACTGGAAAATTCACAATACATAGAAATTAATACACTCCTGAACAGCCACTGGGTCAAAGAAGAAATCAAAAGGGAATAAAGAAAATATCTTGAAACAAAGAAAAATGGAACCACAGCATACCAAAACTTATGTGACACAGCAAAAGCAGTTCTGAGAGGAAAGTTTATAGCAATAAATGCCTACAATAAAAAAGAAAGATCTCAAATAAACAACCTAACTTTATATCTCAAGGAACTAGGAAAAGATGAACAAACTAAGCCCAAAGTTAGCAGAAGGAAGGAGGTAACAAAGATCAAAGTAGCAATAAGTGAAATAGAAAATAGAAAAACAGTGAAAAATATAAACAAAACTAAGATTTGGTTTTTTTGAAAAAATAAAATTGACAAACGTTTAGCTAGACTTACCAAGAAAAAGAGAAGACTCATAATAAATGAAAGAGGAGACATTACAGCTGATATTACAGAAATATAAAGGATCATAAGAGACTACTATGAATACGTATACACCAACAAATTGACCAACCTAGAAGAAATGGATAAATTACTAGAATCATACAACCTACCAAGACTGAATCATGAAGAAACAGATAATCTGAACAGACCAATAATGAGTAAGGAGATTGAATCAGTAATCAAAAATCTCCAAACAAAGAAAAGTCCAAGACTACATGATAGCACAGGTAAATTCTACCAAACATTTACTGAAGAATTAATGTCAACCCTTCTCAAACTCTTCCAAAAATTTAAAGAGGAGGGAACACTCCTAAACTCATTTTTGTGAGGCCAGCATTATCCTAATACCAAAGCCAGATAAAGACACTATAAGAAAAGAAAACTACAGGTGAATATCCCTGATGAATATAGACGAAAAAATTCTTGACAAAATATTAGCAAACCGAATTCAACAGCACATTTAAAAGATTATACACCATGATCAAGTGGGATTCATCCCTGGGATGCAAGGTTGGTTCAACATATGCAAATCAATAGATGTGATATACCACCTTAATAGAATGAAAAATAAAATTGATATGAACATTTCAATAGGTGCAGAAAAAGCACTTGACGAAATTCAACATCTTTCATGATAAAAACTCTAAACAAATTAAGTATAGAAGGAACATACCTCAATATAATAAAGACCATATGTGACAGCCCATAGCTAATATCATACTCAGTGGTGAATAGTTGAAAGCTTTCTCTCTAAGATCATGAATAAGACAAGGGTGCGCCCATTCTCACCACTCCTATTCAAAATAGTACTGGAACTTGCTTTCTTGCCAAAGCAAGAAAAAGAAATAAAAGACATCCAAATAGGAAAAGAAGTAGTAAAATTATCCCTGTTTCCTTATGACATGATCTTGTATGTAGAAAATTCTAAAGACTCCACCAAAAAAACTGTTAGAACTAATTAACAAATTCAGTAAAGTCTTAGGATACAGAATCAACATACAAAAATCAGTTGCATTTCTATACACTAATAGTGAACTATCTGAAAAAGAAATAAAGGAAACTTTTCCATCTACAATAGCATCTAATATAGTAAAATACTTAGGGATAAATTTACCCAAAGAAGTGAAAGATCTGTGCACTGAAAACTATAAGATACTGATTAAAGATATTGAAGAAGACATAAATAAATGGAAAGATATACTGTGTTCATGGATCAGAAGAGTTAATATTGTTAAAATATCCATAGTGCCCCAAACCATTTATAGATTCAATGCAGTCCATATCAAAATTACAAATTCCAATAGAAAAAAAATCCTAAAATTTTTATGGAACCACAAAAGACCTCAAATAGCCAAAGCAATCTTGAGACAGAACAAAGTTGGAGGCATCACACTTCCTGATTTAAAACTATATTACAAAGCTATAGTAATCAAAACAGTATGGTCCTGACATAAAAACAGACACATAGACCAAGGGAACAGAATCAAGACCCCAGAAATAATCCTATGCATATACAGTCAACTTATATTTGACAAGGGAGCCAAGAATAATTAATGTGAAAAGATGGTCTTTTCAATAAATGGTGCTGGGGAAACTGAATATTCACATGCAAAAGAATGAAATTGGAACCCTGTCCTACATCACTCACAAAAATTAACTGGATTAATTTGGAAATGGATTAAAGACTTAAACCTAAGACTTGAGACCATAAAACTCTTAGAAGAATACATAGGGGAAAAGCTCTTGGCATTGGTCTTGCCAATGATTTTTTGGCTATTACACCAAAGCATAAGCAATAAAAGCAAAAATCAACAAGTGAGACTACATGACACTATAAAACTTCTGCATAGCAAAGGAACTATCAACAAGATGAAAAGGCAACCTAGAGAATGAGAGAAAATATTTGCAAACCTCTTATTGGATAAGGGATTAATATCCAAAATATAGAAGGAACTCATACAACTCAAAAGCCAAATATATATATATATATATCAATTTAAAGTGGGCAAAGGACCCAAACAAACATTTTTCCAAAGAAGACATACAAATGGGCAATAAGTATGTAAAAAGGTGCTCAACATTACTAATCATCAGAGAAACATAAGTTAAAACCACAATGAGATATCATGCCACATCTGTTAGAATAGTTATCAAAAAGACGAGAGGTAACAAGTGTTGGTGAGGATGCGGAGAAAGGGAACCCTTGTGCACCGTTGATGGGAATGAAAATTGGTTTAGTCACTACGGAAGTTCCTCAAAAAATTAAAAATAGAACTACCATGTGACCAACAATCCCACTTCTGGGAATGTGCCCAAAGAAAATGAAAACAGGATACTGAAGAGATATCTGTACTCCCATGTTTATTACAGCATTATTCACAATGGACATGGAAACAATCCAAATGTCTATCTGTGGATGACAAATTGATAAAGAAATGTGGTACATATGGACAATGGAATATTATTCAGCCTTTATAAAGAAGGAGATCCTGCCATTTGTGACAAAATGGCTGAAACTGGAGGATATTATGCTAAGTGAAATAAACTAGACACAGAAAGACAAATACTGCAAGATCTCACTTAAGTGTAGAATCTAGAATGGTCAAACTCATAGAAGTAGAGTGTCAGATGGTGATTGCCAGGGGCTGGAGGGAGGAGGAAATGGGAGGTGATTGTCAAAGAGTACAGAATTTCAGTTATGCAAGATAAGTAAGTTCTGGATATCTTTTATATAGCACAGTGCCTATAACTAATAAAAAGGATGGGAGGATACTGTGAGAGGTGATGAATATGTTTATGGCCTTCATGGTGGTGATGGTTTCATGAATGTATACTCATTCCCAAACTCACTGAATTGTATATATTAACTATGTACATCTTTTTACATGTCAGTCATGCCTCAAAAAAGTGGTTTTAAAAAACCCCTAAACCCCGAGTGGGTCATAAGTGTGTGATCTAAAGGAAATACAGCTGCAGGTTGACACAATGGGGACTCGTAGTGTAAGACTATTGGTTTATGGATAATGGACCAAAAAATCAAAAGTGTGGGAGCTGGATGGGGCAGTGATGGCAGGATGGCCTCAAGGGGAGGGCAGGGCCATGTATCTGCAGTTGGGGCATGGCATTTGGGGGGTCTGAGCCAAGCACTGAAGGGAGAATTAGAGTTTACCAATGGCCAAGGCTGGGAGCAGGAGCAGGGCCTTCCAAGCTGAGGGCTTCGTGGGTTCATGAGCCTGAAGGCCAGGCAGTGTGCACTGTATTGGAAGGACAGGACCGTTTCAGCGACTGGTGTGAGGTGTGTGAGCTGGGGGCAAAGAGGACAGTGGCAGACTGAGAGCCTTGGATGCCAGAGTACAGAGTAGCCTGAATCCTGATGGGGACAAGGGCTCATCGAGGGCTTTGCAGCATGGAAGAGCCATAGCCAGTTCTGGGGGAGGCTTCAGTTGCTGTAGAGTCTGGGCTGGTGACTGTTGTGGGTACAAGGATAGACGGTGGGGACTGTGGCCAGCTGCAGTGGTGCGTGCTCCCTCCGTGGTGTCCACTGCTGGATGCCATGCACTGTGGTCAGAGCCTGCATTTTCCAAGGAAAGATGGAATTCCATTTTTGAAACATGAAATCTCATCATTTTGAGTGTCGGGTTCAGAACTTTGAAAACACTCTTTGTGTCCAACTGAACATATCTGTGGCAGATTCAGTCCCCGGCTGACAGCTTTGGCCTTTGTCTTGGCCTTTGGGCTCCTGTGGGTGAAGGTGGGGGATAACCCAGGCAAGAACCCCTTCCTCAGACAGGGTTCATCACCCCCAAATGGCTCTGGCCGTGGTGGCTGGAAGTGGAGCCTCTGGAATGATGGGGCCTCTAGGGCCACCTGTTTGTGCCCTTCCCAGCCTGGGGTTCAAGGCTAGCATCTAGCTGGGGTGCTGGGCAGGGTTCACTGGGCCCTGCTCAGCCAGGTTGGAGGCTCTGCTCTCTGCGGCCCTCCTCACTGCTTCTCCTCCTTGGTCTGCTGTGCGCTGGGAATTTGAACAGTCTCATCTTTGCCCCGCAGGCTGGCCTGATCCGTATGGAGGAGGAGGAGTTCTTTATCGAGCCCCTGGAGAAGGGTCTGGCGGCAAATGAGGCTGAGCAGGGCCGTGTGCATGTGGTGTATCGCCGGCCGCCCACCTCCAGACCCCCTCCTCTGGGGGGGCCACAGGCCCTGGACACAGGTAAGGCTGCTGCCGGTGGGAGGGTTGCATGGTGGACCCTGAATGTCCCCCCTGGGGAATGCGGGCACCCTTTCTGTAGCTCTGGTCCCAGGCCAAGGCTGAGACCCGCCCTTGCTGACCGCATAGCACAGTGGGCGTGCTGGGTCAGGGACCTCTGCTTTGGGTGTATGTGGGCCATAAGCTTGTAGGTCTGAGGCCTCCACAGCAGGCAGTAAAGGCTGCCTGAGGGTCTAACCTTTGGCTGCCTGAGGGCTGGCAAGTGTCAGGGAGGAGCCAAGCCAGACCAGGCCTGTACCCCAGCCTGAGTCCCGCGCCCGTGTCTCTGAGCCTATGCCTCTCAAGAAGACGTCTGCCGCCCCCTCACCCCCATCCTCAGCCTCTTTCCCCTGCCTCTGTGCTGTGCTTTCCCTGCAGTGGTGACCACACCTCCCTGGCTGCTCACAGAGAAAGGCCCTGAGTGCTTCTTTGGCCCCAATTGGACCCTGCTCCCTCTGGGAGACAACTCAGATGCCAGGAGGGGAGGGAAGTGCTCCACAAAGACCCCAGAGGTGCTCCCAGCAGCCTCAGCAACCTATGCACAGACTCATTTGGTTTTATCTTTTTCAGCTTAGAATCAAAGTGCGCTCTGGGCCCAGGAGCGTGGAAGGAGCTACTGGGCAGGCGGTGCAGCCTCTCAGAGCCCTCCAGGAGGACACACCTACCCTCAGCCCAAACCTCCCCAGCATTCTCAGGATCTCAGGTCCCGGGCTTCAGTGAGGCCAGGTTGGGGTCTGGCTGTGGTCCTGGCCGTGCCCAGGATCTGTGCTTGGCTCTTGCAGGGTGGGCTTAGCCCTCAGTTTCGGGTTCTAGATTCCTGGCTGCGCTCGCCCATGGCCAGGGCAGGTGGCAGCAGGCAGGGCATTGAGGCCTGGGTCTTGAGTCAGGCTCATCTGCATGTTTACAGTGAGCCCCGGAGGACCTACTGGGCCAGCCCAGCCATGCTGTGATTAGCCGAGACACCCCCCTTGCCCCAAGCAGCCTTGGCTCATTTAATTTAGGTCTCTCTGAGTTCCCAGCTGACAGATCAATTGGGTGCAGCCTGGCAAGGCACCATTCTAATTTCAAGGAATGGTATCAGATACTTTTGCAAAGGAATTGTCCCATCAGGAATCCCAGTGCTCTCTAGAGCCGATCAATACATCCAGCTGCCCCTTCTTCCCAGATGATGAATTGTAGGTCTCCTGCCAACAGTGGAGGGGGCACCCCAGGCGCTGCCTGTCTGGCCTTCCCCAGCTTCAGCCCCTCCTACCTCTTTCCCACCCTTGGGCTTCTCTGCATGGGGGGGAATGGAGAGTAATCCCGTTGGGTGAGGGCAGGAGTGGAAATGGGGCAGGGGAGGTGCCCCAGACCAGGGATCAGGGCCCTGGTGTTGCTCCTCGCTGGCTGTCTGCCCTTGGGCAAGTTTGGGCCTCTGGCCTCTGCCTTCTCATCTGTCCTGTGGGATTAGAAATGCCTGTGTCTCATAGAGCTGGCCACTTTGGGCTTGGTGCTTCTGGGCTGGCCTCTACCGGAAGATTCAGGGGGTTCCCTGGGGGCCCACTTAGGCTGGGTGAGGTGGAGCCTGCAGAGTGAGGCTGCCAGGTGCCCTGGGCTAGGGTGCCAATCCAAGTTCAATGTGGTGCCTATCTCCTGAACATGGCAGCCCTCCTTCATGGCCTGATGGGCCTTGCCTTATTTCCTGGGCTTCTGTTGGCCTTTTGGCATCTTCTCTTGAATCCTTCCCCCAACCTTGTCATCTGGCTATCTCTCGTGAGAGCTTGGAACTCAGAACACAGGAAAGGAATTTCAAACTCAGAATAAGCCCAGAAACCATTGACCTTAGAAGAGAGAAGGCCAATTGCATGGGTCTGGGACTGAGGCTGCACTGAAATGGGGTGGGGTGAGCTCTAGACCTCAGCCCGGGGCTGTGGGTGTGTAGGCTGAAGGCTGTGGGGCTGAGGGCAGTAGGTCTTGGCCACAGGCCCAGAGTCTGGCGCCAGACCCCCTTTCCTTGACGTCCCTGCCCAGTGTCAACGTGACCCTGTGTGGGTGACTTGTCCACAGAGAGCACATTTCTCCCTGCATGTGCCTGGTTGTTTCCACTGGGCCCAGGGCTGAGGCCCACTCACTGACTGGAGGTGGTACAGACACATTTTATGCTGGAGCTGGTCTGAGGGCCCACGGTGACCTCCGACAGTCTTGCTCTCCGTCAGCCCAGGCCTTGTCAGGGCCCACGGTGGCAGCTGGGAGATATGTAAAAGGAGTGTCCTTGGCTGAACATGTTTGCTCCGTGCTCTTTCCTGCAAGAGGACATGGCCTACTGGGCACGGAACACCAGGACCTCCATGCAAAGTCTTTCAGGATGTGTGTGTGAGTGTGTGTGTATAAGGCCAGGAGACCCTTTCTTCTGGTGAATTCTGATGGGAACCCTGATGTGTCAATGTGGCTCTGGCCAAAGAAGGCAGGAGGTACTGATTGGAAGCTTCCTCCTGCCCCCGCAGGGCAACTTCTGGAAGCAGGTTTGAAATACCCTGGCCATTTATCAATGGACAATGGATATAATGGGTCCTCGGAGGAAGGGGAAGGGGAAACACCTGTCCTGGGACTCCTGGTCTGGGAGATTAGCATCTGGCTGGGTGTGGGTGTGCGAGTTGGGATGGGGGTGCCTGCGGAGGGTGGTGAGGGTATGGGTGAGGGGGCCTGTGGGGTGGGGTGTTTGTGGGAGCGTGTGTTGTACACAGCTCTTCCAGAGCATTGAGACACGCTGCCATGGCCCTGTTTTCCCTGAGCAGCCAACAGGCTTCCTGGGGTGGTCTCAGGGGCTCCCGGAGCCTCAGAACATCATTGTTACTAGCGGTCTCCATCATCTTAGGTCAGCTACTGGGTTGCAGACTGCCCAGGGAAAGGATGGAAAATGATGCTTTTAGCGTGTCTTCCAGGACTCAGGCCACGGTCGGAGGTTGCACTGGGCAGCTTAGCCCACAACAATGTCACCCTCAGGCCCTGGAGGAGGGTACCGGGGTGGGCAAGGGACTGAAGGAGACCAGGATGACTTTTTTTTCCCTCACTGGACTCACAGGTGTTGCAGAAGTGTCTCTGCTTGGCTCTGCTGGGCCTGGGAGCCTGGCTGGGCCAGAAGGGCAGGGCTCCAAGGCCAGGGTGCCAGTGTGGCCTTTTGGGGAGAGGAAGTTCAGGCATCTCCAGGCCTCTGCTGGACTGGACCTTTCCCCAGCACCCTGAGTCCCTTTCTCAACCTTCCCCAGAGCCAGCCCTGTGCCCAGGGCCATACGTTGGGAGGTGTGCTGTGTAACATTGGCCTCTCTGGTGTTTGCACGTGTGTGCATGCATGCGTGTTTGCATTTGTATACAAGCATGGAGAGAACCTCACTCCCAGTTCTAGGCCACTGCCTGAGCACTGCCCTGGCTGCCATCTGTTAACACTGTCTGGGGTTGTTGAGGGGGAGCCAGGGCCAGTGGGTACAGGATAAGGAGCCCAGCCCAGCCTGGAAGCCCTGCTCACAGCTTGCACTGCGTGATCCTGGCATGTCACGCCCCTCTGAGTCTCAGGCTGCTATGACACATTACCACCAACTGGGTGGCTTAAAACAACAGCACTTCATTCTCTCATAGTTTGGGAGGGCAGAAGTCTGAAGTCAGTCAGTGTCACTGGGCTGAAATCAAGGTGTCAGCAGGGCTGGTTCCCTCTGGAGGCTCTAAGGCGAATCTGTTCGTTGCCTCTCTTAGCTTCTGGTGGCTGCTGGCATTCCTTGGCTTGTGGCTGCATCACTCCAATCTCTGCCTTCGTGGTCACATCACCTCCTCCTCTTCTGTGTGATGTCAATCTCCCTCTGCCTCCCTCTTATAAAGGATGCAGGTAATGGCATTGGGATTCACCCTGATAATCAGAATGATCTCCACCTCTCAAGATCCGTAATCTAATCACATCTACAAAGTCCTTTTTTGCCGTATAAGATAACATTCACAGGTCCTAGTGATTAGAACCTGGTATCTTTGGGGGCCACCATTCAGCTTATACAGGAAGCAAATCAGCCTCCCTTTCAAGGCTGGCTATGCAATGAATGGGGTGCACATCTGTGGAGGAGCGACACTGCGGGTACCCTTCACTCCTTCTCAGGGGACAGTGCTCAGGCACAGCCCAGGCAGACCCCTTGGCCCTCTTCTGCCTCTGCTGGACCCTAGTGCCATCTCAGCCAGACTGTGGGGCCTGGTGTGCTATGGCTGGTCTGACCCTGAGACCAAGTGCGCGGAGATGCGGCCTTGCTGGTCACACCAAGGGGGGCTGAACTTGGGACTCTGGGAAAGTCCCCACTGGGTGGGAAAGACCCCTGGGTCACATACTGGGCATGTGGTCTCTCTGTCAGGCACATTTGCAAGAAGTCCTGCCATCCCAAGACAAGGGCTGCAAACTCAAGAGACCTGCAGCGCCCGGCAGGCAATGCCAATGAGGACAATGGCAGAGGGTAAGAAAAAGAATTACACCCACCCTTGGCTTGGCGTTAATTTTCCTGCTTTTGATGTAAACACGGACACAGAGAGAATGTCTCTGCTAAAATGGAAACGGCAATGTGAGTGCAGTGGCACATGGCATTTGGCCCTGGCCTCACCGTGGGCACAGCACAGATGACAGACTTCGTCCACAGGGGCAGACCCTCCTCAGCTCCCCTGACCAAGACCTGGTGGTACTGTGGGCCTGGGGCAGCCAATCCTCTTACTGTCAAGAGAATCCAGACATTAGAACTTTTATTTGAACCCTCCTGATTTTAAATTGTTGCTTCAAATTTCTGAAAAGCACCATATGGGCCAAATAAAACATGACCCCCATTGGCCACATGTGCTTTATGAGAGGCAGAGGTGGACGTGTCCTTTGCCCTCCTCCACAGGCCTCCTGCAGTCCCTGGGCATGGCCTTGGGACCAAGGAAGGGCTGTGAGCTCCTGCTAGGCAGGTGGCACCCCGTCCCGCGAGCTGCTGCTGGGCTGCAGTGTCTCCCACCCTGCCTTGCACTTGGCCCTGGGCTGAAGGAAGAGAAGCCAGACAGCTCAGTGTCTGTGACCTTGGCTGCCTCCTTCTCGGAAACAGCCAGTGCCAAGCCTTTGCCCGCTGCTGTCAGGCTGCGGCGTCCTCCCTGGCGGGCAGAGGAGACATGCTGCCCTCAGGAGCGCTCTGCCCTGCTGCTGCCAAGGAAAGCCTGTGAGGAGGGAAGGGCAGGGTGCCAGTGCTGCCGTGGCTTCTCCACGTGGCCAAGCGTGGCCAGCCCGCACAGTCTCCACCCGGCGGCCCGCAGCCCTTCCTCCCCTCCTGACCTGCTGCGTGTCTCTGCCCTGTCCCATTGCCTTGAGCCACATAGTTTTCTGGGCTGCTGAGGAACCAGGAGTGAAGCTCATGTAGGCCCTCAGGGCAGGAGCCAGAGGGCTGGAGCTGATGCTGGGAGCTCGAAGAGGCTGTGTGAGGTCCTGCAGGCAGCCCCAGCAGGGAAGGGGCCTGACAGATAGTGCTGTATTTCAGCCAGCCTGCTGCGGTCCAGGCTGGAGGCAGGGAGGCCAGAGCGATGGTGCAGGGAGAGTGCAGCCCTGCCAGGACAGGCCATGGGTGGGAAGTGGGCAAGGCTTCACTTGGTGGTAGTAGGTTGCCAGGTGTACCTTGGTGATGCAGTGTGTATGAGTCATAAGGGAGAGGGCCCAGTCAAGGGTGAGGCCTGGTGGTGGGTGAGGGGTGGATAACGGGGTAGGCGATGTGGAGGGGGCACTAACTTGCTGGAAACCAGATTCGGGAGGCTTTCTGTGCTATAGCGGTTTATGTCTTAGTGTCCTGTTGCCACTGTAACAAGTTACCATAAACTCAGTGGCTTAAAAAAACACAGATTTATTCTCTTACAGTTCTGGAGGTTAGAAGTCCAAAATGGATCTTAAGGGGCTAAAATCAAGGTGTCAGCAGGGCTGGTTCCCTCTGGAGGCTTGAGAGGGGAATCTGTTCCTTGCCTCTCCCAGCTTCTGGTGGCTGCCGGCATTCCTTGGCTTGTGGCTGCATCACTCCAACCTCTGCTCTGTGGTCACAGTGTCCTCTCATCTGTAGTAAGTTTCTCTCCGTTTCCCTTTTTTAAAGACACTTGTGATTACATTTGGCTCACCGGGATAATCCAGGAGAATTTTCTCATTTCAAGATCCTTACCTGCATCACATCTCTTGATGTGATGCAGGTAAAAAAAACAAGAGTCTCTTTTTTTTTTTTTTTACTAATAACAGATATAACAAAAGTTTAATATCCTAACTATATAAAGAGCTCCCAGAGATCAATATAAAGAATTACAAATTATCTGAAAAAACAACTGAGCCACAGATATTAAGAGGCAAATAGGAAATGCATTAACAGGGAGATACAGATCATTAATAAACATCTGCAGAGTCTCTTTAGCCATATAAGGCTATACTCACAGGTTCTGGGGATTAGGATGTGACATCCTGGGGGCCATGATTCAGCCTACGTGATATCGAAGTGTTGAAGGCTGAGGTCCTGGCAGAAGTGGAAGAGAGGCCCTCGGCAGGCTTTGCACCGAGTCCCAGATCTGGCCAGAGTCCAAGTGCTGGGACCTCTCTCTGTGTCCCCAACCCAGGTACTTCCTGAGCCATTTGCGGGAGCCTGGGGCCTGGTCTGGCACTTTCAGGTGGTGACCCAGGGGCTCTCCCACTGGACTTGACCCGTGCCCTGCCCAGCCGGCCATTGCCAGCTCACTGAATTGCAGCTGAAAGTCTGGGCACCTCAGTGCTAGATGCCCAGGGCCTTCTCAGTTCCTCCTCCTCATTCCACCCCTGAGCTGTGCCTACAGCTTGGGGATGAGAGGAAACCCAAAGAGAAGCACCGATTGTGAAACCCGAGGCAGTTGGCCCGACAACTGCCGGGGGGCGTGTTTCAGAGCTGAGTGCAGCCTTGGCAGAGGCCTCGGTGCTCCCGCTGCTTGCGGCCGGCCCCCTGCACAGCTGTTGGAGATGCCAGTGTGGTGATGTGGCCACATGCCGGGGAGGTGGGCGGGGGGCCAGCGCTGGGACAGCCGAGGCTGCACATTCTCTGAGGCCTGGTGCTGTCTGGGGTCAGACTTAGGAGACCACTCCAGAGCTGTCGGCTGAGCTGGGGGACTTTCTGACTGGGGTCTGCGGCCTGGGGGCTCTGCCCAGGGGCTATGAAGGCAGAGGTGATGCCTGCAACCAGGCAAGGGCTTGGGCCCACCTCATCCTGCAGTGGAGACTTGCCTGGTGTGCCCCCCTCCTCCCTGCTGCCCCGATGCAGTCTGTGACGATACTCGACCTGGCTGGCACAGACAGCCCACGAGCTCAGCTCCTCTCCTCAGACACAATTCACCGATACGCTTTCTTTCTTCCCCTTGGATTGTGTAGCGAATGTCCCCCAAAGAGCTTTCTGTCGGCACGTGGTAACCACGCCTGGCTTCCAGATAACACAGCGTCTCAGGAGCAAAGCTGTGCTCTGCTCTGGGTGCGTCTGGAGTTTAATTAGCAAGAGTGGTGTGCTTGGTTGTCACATCGGCCGTGGGCTCTGCGGGTCTGCTCTTTGCAGGTCCCCAGCACAGCAGACCGGGATGTTTCTGGGAGAGACATGATGTCTCCAGTGGCAACTTTACATGTCTGTGGCATTTGTGCTTCACATGTGTCGGCCGGCCTGCCAGGGTGGGAGCAGCTGGGCCCGAACATCCATCGGGACCCTGACAAGGCTCCCTGCACACCCCATGGGACAATTGTGAAAGAGATCTGGGCTTGTCTGCATGCTGTATCTACAAGATGGGGGACAGAGGGACAGGTGTCCCACAGTGGGTCCCTGGACAGAGGCCTCTTGGCGAAGCGGTGGGCCCTGATGACAGGTGAGAGGCGCTGGGTCCCAGCGTAAGAGGGATCGGGCTGCGGAGACAGCTCTAGGGACGTATGGAGGGGAGAGAAGCCCCTTCCCCAGAAGCAGTGAGGCCGGGCATAGCTCAGAAGCTGGGTTTGGGCCCGAGGTCCAAACTCTGCCAGTTTGTACCAGTCGGAGACCTCTGACCGAGGCCTGTTTCTTCTAAGAATTCTCTGCAGGTTGGCAAACACTTCAGCCAGCTCCAAGCCTGAAGTGTTTTCTATAAAAATTTCCAACTTTCCTTGACCTATTTCTCTTTCAGATTAATACCAAGCAGCGCGGTGCACTTGGCCCTGAAGGAACTCTGAGCTGGGAAAAGGTCATGCAATTAGACGGAAGTGTTGGTGTCTGGCTCTCTCTCCCTCCCCCGCTCAGGCTTTATTCTTCTCACCCTCAGTCTGGCCCTCTCTTTCGCCCACACATACTCACGTGCACACGTTTGGAACTTGGGCTGGATTCTTGAGTTGGGATGTTTCTCCCAGAGCTCTTGACCTGGCTCCACTGGCCTGGGCTCAGTCTTGGGGTGTGGGCTTCACCTTGACCTGGAGCAAGGCCTCAGGCAGTATGACTGGAGCTCATGGGAGAGCCTGGTGGCAGAGTCCAGCTGGGGTACCTTTCGAGGGGTGTCCAGGCAAGATGAAGGTGCATACTTGGTATGAGGTCAGGGCTCAGGTGATAGCTTGTAGGATGGCACAGGATTCAGGGGAGTCCAGGGCCAGGACCTGGTGGAGGAGGTGGCCTGGGAGCTGGGCTTGCATGTGGAGGAGGGTGGGGCTGACCTGGACTGGAAGGGACCAGGTGCCTAGTGATGTTCCCAGTCGTGGGGGGAACAATGAGAGTAACAGTAGCACTCTTTGATGGGGCACTCAGGCTCAGGGCAGGCACCCTGCCCACTGCTGCAGAGAGGGGTAAAGCCGTGAACAAAGCAAAAGCCAGGAAAGGGTAGACTGAGTCGGGGGGAGGTTTTCTGGGTCAGAGACAAGATGCATCTGGCTGGTGGGAGGGCCCAGCCTGCGAGACTGATCCAGACAGAGGGGACAGAAACACTTGGCACTCTCTGAGGCAGGAGTCACCCCAGTGTGGCCGAGGGGCAGAAAGAGGGCCACGTGCCTGGCGCTGAGGGATTAATGGGGAGAGAAGAAGGGCTGGGCCTGGAGAGGTGGGGAGGGCTGGATTGTGTCCAGTCATGGAGGAGGTGAGGTCTTATTCTCCTCGCAGTGGGGAGCCTTTGGCGGACTCTCAGTGGGGAGAGTGGCCGCAGGAAGGTCCATGGGGGGCCCTGGGTGGTCCTGGTGGCCGATGACAGATGGCCAGGTAGATGATTTCAGGATGCCTTTGGAGGTAGGGCTCACAGGACATGGGTGTGAGGGAAGGATGGAGGACGGCTCCTGGCTTTTGAAAGACCTGAGCTCCTGGGAGGATGGTGGATGGTTGTGACACAGCCTGAGGTGGGGATAATGGGGGAGGAGGGCAGGTCAGGCGGCCCGGCCAAGTGCAGAAGCCAGAATTGGGGCCCAATCCTCAGACTTCACAGCTGTGCCCCTCCTGCTGTTCCTTGCTGCCCTGGCTCAGAGGAAGGGATTTCCCAGGAGAGGTAGTGCGGGCCATGGGCCAAGCCCATTTGGCTTCCAGACTCTTGTGGAAGGGGGACAGGGATCCCAGACTTGACCCCATACAGGTGGGCAGGCTCTGGGGTGTGCTCCCAGCCGCTCTTGCCCCGGGAGTCAGAGGCCCTGCTCTGTGGGACGGGGTAGCTGGGCATAGTGTAAAGTCTAGGGTCCCCTGGACGTGCATGTGTCCTGGCCTCTATGGTAGTTCAGGTCCTCCTTCCCAGCCTGCCACTTTGGCGAGGGGGCCCGGACCTGCTGGGGTGGATGGAAGCTTGTGAGAGTGGGCATGATGGGCTGTGTGCCTGCTTCTCAGGCCCTCCAGGCAGAGGTCTGCTGTCCACCCAGTGGGCTGGAGGCACTGCTGACCAGCTGCTCACACAGCCTGGATGGTAGTAATGACCCTGCCCTTTGTGCAACCTCTCTTGGAATTTGAGTTTGGGGATCTCCTGGCCAGGGGGGCCTCAGTTCTTCTCCTGTGAATAGGTATCTGTTGCTGACCCTGCAGGGTACGACCTGAGCCAGTCCGGACACCCTCGAGCCCTGGCTGTAAACAGGGAGTACTTGCTGTGTGACCGAAATAATTATGGGATCCAAGCGCGACAGACTCACAGTTCTGGGGCAGAGCCAGACTGGTTTCCCACCGCAGCTCCCAGAGACACTAAGTCCTTACCAGCACAGGGGCTTTGCCGGCTGATACTTTGCTGATCCAGCAGTGAAGCAGCGCTGCTTTTTGCTTTAATTTGTGCTGCTTTGATGGTTGGCAAGGACGAATGATCTCCCCGCGTTTGATTACTTCGTATGTCTCCTCTTCCTGTTTAAGTCCTTTGCCTGTTCATCTCCTGGGCTCCTTTATATCGGGATAAGCCCTTTATCTGCTTTAGATATCGACTTTCTGTCATGTTTGATACAAGCCTTTTCCCCAGGCTGTATTTCCCTTTTCCTTTTCAGTTTTGTTAGTTTTTGTTGCACAAAAGCCAGTGTTTCCATAGCCCGGTCTGTGGGTGAGTCTTTTCCCTCATTGGAGCCGGTCGGTCGTTTGGGGACATGTACCTTTATTGAGGGCCTGTGTGAGGACAGGCGCTCTGCATCTGTGTGTCATTTAATCTGTATGGCAGCCCTGGGAGCAGGCAGAGAACCGGGCCCACTGCCGTGTGAGCAATAATGAGAGTAGCAGGCAGAGGAGAACGCAGCATTGGTGGAGCTCACCTGTGCAGGTGTCCCCAGAGCGCTGCAGGCACATCATCTCATGGATTCTTGTAACAACTCCATGGGCTTGGTTGGTGCCATCATTGTGCTCACGTTATGGATGAGGAAACTGAGGCGCTGACTGTCACAGCTCATGAGTTGTAGAGCCACAGTTGAAGCCAGGCTGTCCACTCTTGTGTGGGCAGGGAGGAGCAGGCTGGGAGCCAGGACTGCCTGGCCCCCTGTGCAGCACCTCCTGTCCACCCCCCAAAGCCTGGGCCCCACCTGAAGGCTGGCCATCTTTGGGACACCTGGGGCTTTCCGAGCCCTGAGTCTCTGCCCACTGGCTGCAGGAACTGAGGCCCAGAGAGGGTGAGTGAGGAAGTGTCTCAGGTCATTTAGCACATCAGCTGTGGGGAGAATCTTTTGCTTGTTGCAAAATTCCCAGCATTGGGTGGGTTGCCTGGCACATAGTTGGTGCTTAAATATCCATGAAAAGAAAGAAGGAACCCGGCTGCCTGGAAAGCCTGGCCACACGTTTGTCATTCCTGAGGAAGCTGTTGTCCCTGGCAGGCATTTGAGGGCTTGCCACTGAAGCCCACTTTTATTGTTCCAATAGCTCTTACACTCCTGGCTTCGGATTCTTGGGTTTGTGCAGGTGGGACGTTGCTGGGCCCTCAGGCCCCCTGGGTTGTCAGGTGGTTGTGCGCCTTCACTGCTGCACTGGGTAGATGAGCCGGGCAACAGTGCCTGGGGGCCAGGGGAAGGTCAGCCTCACTGCGCCCAGCACACTCTGGCTACCATTCAAAGACCGTGCTGTTGTCTTTCCACATATGCCCTGTGGAAAACCATATCCATGTACTCATTTGTTCAATTCATTCAACTGATATTTACTTATGGCCCACACAGGGCCTGGCACTGGGCCAGGTGCTGAACCCTGGGAACCAGACAGACACAGCATCCCCAAGCCCAGCGTCATACAGCTCATGGTGAACTGGTGGGTCTGCAAATGCCTGCACAGTTAGAAACAGTGGGAGATGCCACAAAGTGACCACACAGGAACTGGAGGCTGGAGTTGAGATCTGAAGTGTGGATTGCAGTTCACTAGGAGAGGAGAGAGGTGGGGGCAGCAGGGACGAGTGTCCTGAGGGCAGTGGACTTAGCCTGTTTGGGGGTCCAGCAGGAGGGACTGGTGAGGGCAGAGGGGTCCGAGGTGGGCTGTCTTGGTGTGGAAGGGTGGTCCTCTGCTGTAAGTAGAGAAGCAGCGTGGCCTGGTTACTTTGGAGGAGGGTGAGAGGAGAAGAGGCACGAAGCCAGGAGGAGGCTGCCGCCATGAGCCCGGAGAGAGACTGTGGCCTGGGCAGGGTGGCCCTGGGAGTGGAGAGGGATGGCCAGATGCAACATGGAGTGATAGAGCAGCAAGGGTCTTGGGGGTCCTGTTAGGTATTCCCCATGGTGGTCAGAGGGGGTTGCTGCCCACTGGGCAGAACCACATTCCTATCCAGGCTCGCAGGGTCCTCCCAGGATCAGGGAGGAGCCAGAACCACAGCTCCCAGCCAGGCCCCTCCCATCCCTACCTCTGCCCCACCCTGGCCCTGCAGATCCAGGTTGGTGATGCTTGCCAGAATCATCTTTGCTGAGGTCCAGGCCTGGGAAGGTCTTTGTGTTTCTGGGCTTTTTTTTTTTTTTTTTTTTTTAAGGCTTCTATCCAGATCTCTCTGAACTCATGTTTGGGACGAGTAAAAATGCCATCTGCAGATTCCTGGCTGAAGAGAAATGCTGCCTTGGGCCTCGAGCTTTTCTTTGGCCAACTGCAGGGACTCTGTGGGGTGTGCCAGAGGGGCCAGTATCACCCTCTTTATTCTCAGTGCTTTGGTGGTTCATGGGCCGGGGCCAGGGCTGGACAGGCGTAGAGAGACAAGTAGGCTTGGCAGGTGATGGAGTCAGGGAAACAAAGAGCTGGGGCACCAGGCCAGTCTGCTGATGTCCAACAGAGTGAGGGACCAAGGGCTGCCCTGGGATCCCCAGAGCCCCCAGGTGTGAGCCCCTAGTGTCCTGTGGGAAGTGGGATTCAGGGGGTCAAGTTGACTGAAGTTCAGTACAGGTTGTTTGGGTCCGGGGGCTCAAGGGGGGCTCAGGGTGGGGACAAGGGGAGTGATGGCTTGCTCGATCCCACCCACCCAACCCAGAGCCACAGTTGAGGGCAGCCACAGGCTGGAGTGCAGGCACAGTGTGCCCAGTGCCCAGGCTCAGGAGGGGTGGGCTGGGTGGGCAGCGACACGGACCCCGGATGGGCCAGAACCCCCAAGGACAGGAGCTCATCTCCTTGCCACGTTGCGCAGAGCCTGGGGTCAGGTATCTGCGGAGGGCAGCGCGGGGCATATTTCTGCAGGGGTCTCCGATGCCAGCATCGCTGGGGTGCAGGCCAATGTGGGGTCAGTCGCAGGAGGGATTCCGGTTTCTCAGGAGTAGCCGGAAATTGTGATTTTATGTAAAACATTTTCATTTTCAAATGTTGGCAGCTAATTCAAAATTTTCAAAAGCTGTGTGTGAGCCAAGCAGGCCCCTGGCAGCAGCATGGGTGAGAGGGTCACAGGATGGCTTCAGTGCCCGGGAACCCAAGCCCACGGTGGCCCTGCGTGGCTGGGACCGAGCTCTCGATGTGGCGGGTGATGCCACGGAGTTGAAATGCACTTCAGAGGAATTTTTATTTTCCTTTCGGGAACGTTGCGAGAGACCTTTCCAGCGGTCTGTTTCTGTGAGGAGAGATCTGCTGTCGTTGTGTTTTTCTTGGAGGCCGCTGGGGAAGCCCATCTGCAGAGCATTAGTGGGAAGGGCGTGTGGCTGGGGAGGCTCCATCCCAGGCCTCCAGACAGAGTCTGGGCGGGGGGGGGGAGGGGTTTGGTTGGGATCAGCCCCCAGACCCCTGGAGATGGGCCCCCTGCCCACCAGGTGCTGGGGCCGCCCCGCCCCACTGGCCAGGCCACGTGGGGCTGAGGGGACAGACCCTGTGCTCATTGCATCTTGGTGCCGAGTCCCAGGGGCCTGAAGTTCTGCTTCCGCAGCATGCTCGTCCCTTCTCAGGGTCCCTGCAGCTTGGGGAGCAAAGATCAGTTGTAGGTGCTAGAGGACTCTGGTCGGGGACTTCCCTGGTGGTCCAGTGGTTAAGAATCCACCTTCCAATGCAGGGGACGTGGGTTTGATCCCTGGTCAGGGAACTATGATCCCACATGCCGCAGGGCAACTAAGCCTGCACATCACAACTGCTGAGCCCGCACGCCACAACTAGAGAGCCCACACGCCACAACTACTGAGCCTTCGTACTCTGGACCCCACACGACACAACTAGAGAGAAACCTGCCTGCTGCAACGAAAGACCCCACATGCCACAATGGAGACCCCACATGTCACAACTAAGACCTGATGCAGCCACATAAACAAACAAACAAACAAACAAACAAATAAATAAAGGACTCTGGTCAAATGACTGAGCTCCTCTCTTCTGGGCTGTGTCCCAGAAGCTACTTACATTCTTGGCAAAGTCACCAGTAGGACAAAACAGGGCTTGTCCTTGTCCTGGGACCTTGGACTGGGAAGGACACAAGGTCTTCACATGCTGAGAAGAGAACCCACCTTGGGCTACCTCAGAAAACTCAGTTTGGGCCCTTGGTGACAGAGACAGCAGGCGCCAGGGCCCGAGTCCCCCTCTCTTGGTGTCTTCAGTTCCTGGAACGTGTGGGTACTCCCCAAGGGCTATGGTGGCCCAGAGGGAGTGAGGGAGCCAAGGGGCTCAGCATGACCCTGGCTTGTTGGTCCCTGCTCTGGCCCAACCTCAGTTTCCCCATTTATAAAATCAGGGGCATTGGACCAAAGCCAGGCTCATCTGTTAGCTTACAGGCTGTATCCCCGTAACCTACCCCCCTCCCCGCATGTGTTATTTGATTTACACAATGTCTTCAAAAACTGTGAGAGTACACTTAAAAGTCAGGAGGTTTCACATTAAAATCTCAATTTTCAGTTTCTCAGAAAGATTAGAAGGCCCAGCAACCCTGGGCCTGTTCCTGAAGACAGTATTTAGAGGGAGGTGCCAGACCTCTTCTCCCCAGTTTTTCCTGTCTGGCCGCCTGCCTCACGTTGGCCCCACCTGCCCTCGTTGGCAAAGGAGAGAGACTCCAGGACAAAGATGACCTCTGGTGGGTAGTTATACACTCACAAACTCTCTCTGTGTCTCTCACACACACATGTACACACAGAGGTGTACATATGCACACACGTGTGCACACACATGTACACGTGCACACACATGCACAGCGCAGACACATCTACATCTTCATGGAATGAACCTTGGGACCCTGAGGGGTTTCCCAGGTCCCTTTCCCTTTGGGCACCCAAGACCCAAGTGAGGGGTCACAGGACTAGACAACCTGGGGCATAGGGACTCCCTGTGCCCTGGGCCGAGCTGGCTGCTGGACCCTCAGCCTGAGCGAGAGGCACCTGTGCTCCCACCTGAAGGGGACGTGGGGCCGCAGTACCCTGAGGGCAGAACAAGACCCTCCAGGTCTCTGCAGGAAGAAGGACAGCCTCTGAGGGTACTCACCATGGTGGGCACAGGCCAAGCTGCGGGAGGCACTGGGGGACAGTTACGGGAAACTGATGGGGTGATTTGCCAAAGCTTATGTGTGGGGACGTAGGCAGCTCCTGGGCCTGCCAGATTGGCCTGGGAGCTTCTGTGCAAAGGGGCTTTCTGGGGCTGGTGGCCTGGTGGGTAGAGGACGATTGTGCCCGCGTGCTCCAGGCCCTGGCAGCCTGGCCCCGCATCTGCTTCTGCAGAATCACCTGCTCCCCTTGGATGCTGGCAGCAGGAGAGAGGGAGATTCTGGCTTCTTGTGCAATTCGTGTTTGTGTCACGTGTGGCTCCCGCAGTGGCCGAGGGCCAGTTCCCTGGGAACACAGTGGTTTTCCCACCTGCTGTGCCTTGAGAGGAGGCAGAACGGGTCCCAGTTGCACTGTCTTTGGGAGCCAGCCCTGCCTCAGGGATTTGCCAGCCTGCTCTGAGCTGGGACCTGGCTGGCTCTCAGGAGAGGAAGCAGTAGTGGGGGGACGTGGATGGAGGGAAGGTGGGGGAGAAGGTTGATCTAAATCCAGCCCACTCTCAGACCCAGAGGCCACATCAGCTGCTCCAGCCCTGTCCCGTCTCCCCAGCCTCAGACCCACACCCCAGAGCCCTCCTGGAGGTTTTCGCCAGGAGGCTGTGATGCCCCAGTCTTGAGTCAGACACCCCCAGGCCCAAATCCAAGCCCCAGCTCTGAGCCATTGAGCAGTCCTCTGCTCGCTCCTCAGGCTCTGGCTGCTTTGAGTTACTGTGGATTCCAATTTCAGGGACGGAGAGCCCTGCAGGCCTGGCCTAAACTGAGTGCACAGCAGCTGAATTCAAGTGTGAATCTCCCCTCCCTGATGGGCAGGCTCCTTCTCCTGTCCAACTTCAGTGACTGCCTTGGCATTGCTGATCCCCAAAGAAGGTGTCCTGGGCTATTATCTTCAGCCCCTCCCTCACCCTCTGGAGCTAATCTGTGAACAAGCCTAACCAGTTCTACCCGTAAAATGCCTAGAAGTTGCACTGCCACCATTTCTGCCCCTGACTTTGTTCCCTGATTCAGTTGTCATGGACGCAAAGAATTCACTTTCCAGTGTCAGAGTCCATTCATTCACTTGCTCATTCACTCATTCACTCATCCATTCATTCACTCATTCATTTACTCACTAATTCATTCACTCACTCATCCATCCATCTGTCCGTCCATCCATCCATCCAACAAGTGTTTGCAAGCACCCCTGTGCCAGCCCTGTGCTGAGCATTGCACATGCACAATCTGGTCTCTGCTTCTGAGGAGTCCTGGTTTAGAGGAGAGGCAGAGAAGGGGATGAACCATGACAAGTGCCGCTAACACGCTGTAGAGGCCCAGGGCACGAGCAGCTAATGTTACCCTGGTGGGGTGAGCTCCAGGAAGCTCATCAGAGGGTGGCTGCCAGACCCCAAGGCCAAGTGGCTGTGCTGGGGCTCCAGAGACAAGAGCAGGGTGTGCTAGCTCAAAGCACAGACTCTGAGGTCTTGCTACCTGGTTTAAACCCTGGCTTCTCCCTCCACCTCTGTGCCTCTGTTTCCTCATCAGAAAAATGGAGGTAGGGGATCTCCACCTGGTAGGGTTGTTGGGAGGATTAGTCCCCATCGAACTTGTGAAGAGCCCAGTGTGGGCCTGGTGTGCGCTGAGCACTGAAGTGTTGCCTTGAGCAGAAGGGAAGCCCCACACCTGTCCGTGGCCACCAGACCGTCAGGCTCCTTCTCACAGGTTGCCACCCACACTACATTTTTTCAGCAGATGGTTGCTGGGCGGCTGTCCCGTGCCCATTTCAGGCGGGCTCTGGGTGGGGCAGTCTTGGGCCAGACCATTTTGCCCTCCTGCCTTGTCAGGTCAGGTGAGGGGAGCAGGTGCAGTGCGGGGCCGTGGGTCCTGATGTAGAGGGGGCACTGAGGCCCTGGGGGAGTGTTGGGGGGCGTCATCGACTCTGCCTGCTGCACCAAGACAGGCTTCCTGGAGAATGTGGTAGTCCTGAAACATGGTAGAACCTCTCATCAGAGCCTTCCCCGTGCACCCAGGACCTTATACACTGAGCGGAAAATGCGAACTGCCAGCCATAGGGCTTGTCGGACCCCGTGGTATGTGTGTCACAGTGACACACAATAAACTGAACAAACTGAACTAATATTTAAGAGGATTTATATACACATATGGATTTCCAGCTTTCCGTGAGAGATCAGGACCCCTGGCAGCACCGGGCTTGCACTATGCTCCCTTGTGTCTCCAGTGGGTGGGTGCTGAGGGCCCCTGGGTCGGGGAACGTGTGCTCCTTTCCCAGTCGCCACCATTTCCACCGACTCCCTGGCCTGGAGTCTGGGGCTCGGGATCCTTCATCATCGTGCCCTGTTGTCTTTTGGTTTCTTTAGTCAAAATATATTTCTCTGGGCCTTCGATGCTATCACAAGTTGATATAGGACAGCCAAGCAGAGAGGGCCTGTGAGAGGCAGTGTGTGCGAGACCTGGTGGCGTAGAGAGTATTCTTAGGGCTTGATTTGCAGCCTTCCAGCTGGTGTCACTCATTTCTGTCTCCCCTGGACTCCTGTTAACATTTGAGTTGCTCCCCCTGGGCTTTATTTTTTTGTGACATAAAATTCATGTAACGGAGGATGCAACATTTTAACCATTTAAAAATGTATATAATCCAGTGGCTTTTAGAAGATTCACAACGTTGTGCAACTATCAGTACCATCTAGTTCCAGAACATTTTCATCCCCCCAGATGGAAACCCTGTACCCACTCCCACTAACAGTCACTCCCCATCCCCCCTCCCCTCAGCCCCTGGCAACTATTAATTGACTTCCTGTCTCTATGGCTCTGCCTATTCTGGACACTTCATTTAAATGAACTCACACAATATGTGGCCTTCTGGGTCTGGCTTTACTCCTGGTCTTTTAAAATAATCTGTTTTGCTGGTGTGCAAGCCCATGGTTTACCCCATGCCGTGCCAGCTTGATCTTGTCCCTTGTGGGTCTCTGATGCCCTTGCCCGTGCCCTGGCTTTTCTGGGCAGGTGGTCGTTCTGTGTCTTCTAGAGCCTCGTGCCTGTGACACTGACCACTCTTCAGGCTCCTGGCAGGGGCAGTGGACCAGCCTCCTGGCTCTTTCTTCTGACTTGCCTATGACTATAACCACTTCTCTATTGATTCCAGGTACTCTCCAGAAACAGGCATGAAGGAGCTTTACTTATTTCTTCAGAAAACATTTAGTTTAAGGCTCTGTCCCCAGGGAGGGTGTGTAGTTCCAGGGCCCCTCTTCATGGGAGTATAAGGTGCCCAGTGACATGAATGTAAAATGCTACTACTGCTGCTGTTCTTTGAATCCACAAAGTAGCACTCAGCGGCAGAAGGAAGGCCCTGCTGGGGCAGGGTTCAGGGCCTGCCTGCATCTCACATGCCTAAAATAGGCAGCAACGTGCTTTTATGAAGCCCAGGGGCGTGACACAGTAGGGAGCAGTGGGGACTGTGGTAAAAAAAAAAAAATCCAGCACATTTCCATCGAAGGAGTGGCCTCCTCCACACTCCTGAAATGAGTTCTGTGTTGACTCTGAAGCGGCCCTTGAGGTGCCTCCCAAGATGACATGCTTGCACTGGCACGGATCAGCTCTGGACAAGCTCTAAACCGGAAAACGTGGAATCTGAGAAATAACACCACCAACCCCCACTACACCCCCATTCCCAAAGAGGAAATACCAAAACTATGAGAGCCCCTGACGGAGGCCAACCTGGTGCTGGTATTCAGATCTGGAGCTGGTGTGGACGTGTGTGTCTGTGTGTGCACATGTGTGCACATGTCCATGGGCTGCAGTCGGGGCCTGGCTGGCCAGTATAGCCATGAAAGGGTGTGTTAGAGAAAAGGGGGTATCACTTTTTAAAGAAGAGTTAGAAAGGAGAACAGGGAAGCCAAAACAATGAGACAGAATAATAGAGGAATATGGGAGAAACAAATCTAAATTGATCAATTATCAGAGTAAATGTAAATGGATTAAACTCACCTGTTCAAAGACAGATGTTGTCATATTAGAGAAACAAAACCAAACCAAAACCCAAAATCTAAAATCCAGCTCTGTGCTATCACCAGAGCTACGAGTGCAAAGGCAGGAAAAGGTTGAAAGGAAAAGAATGGAAAATATCAGGCAACCAAAGGCAGGCTGTCACATCAATCTCAGACTCCATGGACTCGAGGCATTTTCAGGGAAGGATGGGTCACGATCTAATGAGGACAGGTTCATTTCCCCAAGACGACAGAATAGTTTTAAAGGTTCACTCATTCAATAAAGCAGCCTCAACGTATTTGATGTAAACTTTGTTAGAAATAGAGGAATTGACAAATCTATCATCATTTTGGGAGATTTCAGCCATTTTTTTCCAATTAGTGTTGGATTAAGTCGACAGAAAATCAGCAAAGACAAGAAAGTTCTGAATAACACAAATAACGAGCTTGATTTAATGGAAGTAGATAGATTTTGCATCTGATGAGTAGAGGTCCCTCATTCTTCTCAAGCACATGTATAACTCCCATGAAAAAAAATTGATCAGTTAAGTGCAAGTCTCATGAAAATTGAAAGAATAATTATGATGCAGGTCCTGTTCCCTCACCATCATGCCTGTAAGCTAGAAATTAATAACCCCCCCAAATAAAAATCCCCATTATTTGGAAATAAAAAAACTCAAGTAATTCATGGATCAAAGAAGGAATGAATAATGAAACTTCAAGGATACTTAAAACCGAATGATAATAAAAGCACTAAGTATCAAAACTTGGATGGAAATTTACATTAGAAAAGAAAAAAACTGCAAATTAAAGAAATAAATTCCCAATATAAGAAGTTAGAAAAAAGCAAAAGTTACCCAAAGGAAGTGGAAGGGGAAAGATAATACAAGATAAGATCAGAAATCAATGAACCAGAAAACCTCTCTTTTCTGATGATTGTTGCTGTTACAAGGATGCAGGGTCAGTGTTGCCAGATCTTTTGGTTTTTCAAGAGAAGTCAGAAATTTGTAATTCTGCAAGAAATTTCTGCATTAAAAAAATATGATGTGGGCCATTCAAAACATGTCGGTAGCCTAAATTGGGCCTGTGCACCTCTTTTATGAGCCCTGCCTTCTTTTAAACAGCCCTTGGAGGGGCCTTTCACCTCATTTAACGGGTGATGACAAAGGTGACTCGGGGAGAATGGCCAAGCTGATTCTGGGCAGGAACTGAGCCTCAGCCCCAGGCCCTGCTCCCAGGGACCCGGGAGCCACCTCTGCACACAATACCTCCCCCGGGGCTGTCTTCTCCTCTCTGAGTTTTTGTGTTGACATATATTTTCATTACTATTGGGTACAAACCTAGAATTGCTGGGTCATATGGTAACTCTACTTTTATCCTTTTGAGAAAAGTGCCAGACTGTTTTCCAGCGTGTCCTGAGCATGATGTCCGCTTTCCTGGGGATTGGTGGGGGGTGGTGTCAGGGCCGGTTACCATCCCCAAAACATTTCTAGGTCGATGGATGTGTGCTCAGCTCACTGTGAGTTCTCAGACTTCATCTCAGGGCTCCTGTGTGGATGCCTGAGAAGGCCTGCTGCTTGTTCCTCATTAGCAGGAACCAGCCTCTCCTTGTGCAGGTTTCTGTCTCTCGTCTGAGGACGTGATGTTCTCAGGCCCCGGCCTGTTGGTTTTATCCAGAAACTGGGGAGGCGGCGGAGAGGGTTTGAGTTCTGCTTCTTTTGGCTGGAGAATAATTTCCGCATTGGGTCTGTGTTGAAGTGAATCCCTAATTGGCAGAAATACAATTCCTGAGGCTTTTCTGGGATAGCAAGCTCAAACCTTCCCTGGCTGCTGAGCCTTTACACAGCTTTACTTCCAGTATCATGTGGATGTTCTTTTCACATAACACAGTTCATGATGTTTCACAAGGGCCTGGAGAGATGGGAAGGACCCCCTAAATGGGTTGGAAATGGGAGGCTCAGAGATGGCACTTGAAGGAGCTGGGACTTGAACCTAGGCCTGTCTGATGCAGAAAGTGGGCTCTTTCTGCTACACCAGCTTTAGGTACTTCCTGAGCCCCCAGGAGTTGATGAGAGAGAGGACAAGCTGATGAGGTCTTTGCCTCTCCCCCTGGAGAACCCTGGATATCTCTGAGTCTTTCTTGTTCAGTCAGCCAGGGCCCCTCTGGCAGAAGCCACCTGTGAGGGCAGAATGGAAGGTGCCCATGGGCTGACTGCAGCTGTTGGAACACAAGCAGAAGCTGTTTGTACGAGGCAGTTGGTATGGTGAGGAAGAGTGTACTTGTCTCTCACCAGAAGGACTCACCCCCGCTTTGTGGTGAGAACTCAACTAACCCAGTGGCCTCCCACGACTTCGCGCTGTGCAGCACTGAACAGCCACAAAGCAGGACCAAGAGGCCTCGTTAGCTGGTGCTTGAAGTGTAGGTGGTCATGTGGGTCACCACCAAGTATCACCTGGGGTCTGGTCCTGACTGGGAATGTCTCAGAGAAATCGGAGGTCAAGGGGCAGGTTATTCTTTTACTTTTTCTTTATAATAGGCTTATTGAGATATGATTCATATGCTATAATTCGCCCATTCTAAGTATACAATTCTATGAGTTTTGGGGTAGTCACGGAGCTGCCATCAGCACAGTCAACTCCTGAACATTTTCATTGCCCCCCAAAGAAACCTCTTACTCATTAGCACTTGTTTCCCATTTCCCCTCAAGAAGTTTTACTTTCTTCCTTTCCAGTTAGATACCTTTTATTTCTTTTTCGTGCCTAATTGCTCTGGCTAGAACTTCTAGTGTTATGTTGAATAGCAGTAGCAAAAGTGGGCTTCCTTGTCTGCTTCCTGATCTTGGAGGAAAAGCTTTCAGTCTTTTACCATCAAGTATGATGTTAGTTGTGGGTTTTAGCATGCCTTTTGTCATGTTGAGGGAGTTCCCTACTATTCCTAGTCTATTAAGTGTTTTTATCATGAAGGGTGTTGGATTTTGCCAAATGCTTTTTCTGCATCAATTGAGATGATCATGTGTTTTATTTTCCTCCATTCTGTTAATGTGGTGTATTACGTTGATTGATTTTTGTATTTTGAACTACCCTTGCATTCCTGGAATAAATCTCACATGGTTGTGGTGAGATTTTTTGTAAGAGTTTGACAAGGATTGGTGTTAATTCTTCTTTAAATGATTGGTAGAATTTACCAGTGAAGCAGTCCGGTCCTGGATTTTCTTTATTGGGGATTTTTCAATACTAATTTTGTCTCTTCTGTTATAGACCTGTTCACATCTTCTATTAATCCTTGAGTTGATTTTGGTGGTTTGTGTGTTTCCAGGGATTATTTTCATTTCATCTAAGTTATCTAATTTGTTACTATATAATTGTTCATAGTATTATCTTATAATTCTTTTTATTTCTATAAAGTCAGTAGTAATGTCCCCGCTTTTGTTTCTGATTTTAGTAATTTGAGCCTTCTCTCTCTTTATCTTGGTCAGTCTAGCTAAATTTTGTAAATTTCAAAGACCCAACTTTTGGTTCCATTGATTCTTCCTATTGTTTTTCTATTCTATATTTTGTTTATGTCTGTTTTAATCTATATTATTTCCTTTCTTCTGCCAGCCTTGGTTTTAGTTTGCTCTCCTTCTTCTAGTTCCTTAAGGTGTAAGTTAGTTATTGATTTGAGATGTTTATTTTTTTAATGTAGGAGTTTACAGCTATAGATTTTCTGATGAGTACTGCATTTGCTATATCCCATAAGTTTTGGGTATGTTGTATTTCTCTCAAGATATTTTCTAATTCCCTTGGTAATTTCTTATTTGACCCACTGGTTGTTTAAGAGTGTGTTGCTTAATTTACATATGTTTGTGAATTCTTCCAGTTTTTGTTCTGTTACTGATTTCTAATTTTATTCCATTGTGGCTGGAGAAGATACTTCATTTGAATTCAGTCTTTCAAACTTTATTGAGACTTATTTTGTGGCCTAACATATGGTCTTTTGGAGAAAGTTCCATTGTATATGAGAAGGATGTATAGTCTGCTGTTTTGGGGTGGGGTGCTCTGTATATGTCTGTTAGGTCTAGTTGGTTTATAGTGTTGTTCAAGTCCTCTATTTTCTTACTGATTTTCTGGATGGTTGTTCTATCCATTATTGAAAGTGGAGTATGTTTATAAAAACTATAAATGGAGCATAACCTTTAAAAATTGTGAATCACTATATTGTACATTTGTAACTTATATAATACTGTACATCAACTATAGTCCAATTTTAAAAAAAAGAAAGTGGAGTATTGAAGTCTCCTCCAACTACTAATGTAGAACTGTCTATTTCTCCCTTCAATTCTGTCATGGTTTTCTTCGTATATTTTGGAACTTTGGTGTTAGATGCATATGTGTTTATCATTTTTATACCTTCTTGATGGATTGGTCCTTTCGTCAATATATAATGTTCTTCTTTGTTATAAACATTTTTTACTAAAAGTCTATTTTGTCTGATATTAGTATAGCTACCCCAGATCTCTTTTTGCTTACTATTTGCATGGAATTTGTTCTTCCAACCTTTCACTTTGACCTATTTGTGTATTTGGATCAAAATTGGGTCTCTTATAGACAGCATGTAGCTGGATCCTGGTTTTTAAAAAAATCCATTTTGCCAGTCTCTGCCTTTTAATTGAAGAGTTTAATTCATTTACCTTTAAAGTAATTACTGATAAGGAAGGGCTTACTTCTGCCATTTGCTATTTGTTTTCTATATGTCATATCTTTTTGTTCCTCAGTTCCATCAGTACTGCTTTTTTGTGTTTAATTTATCTTTTCTAGTGTACTGTTTTGTGTCTCTTCTTGTTTCCTTGTCTGTATATTTTTAAGTCATTTTCTTAGTGGTAACCCTGGGGATTATAATTATTATCTTAAATGTATAACAATTTAGTTTGAATGAATACCAACTTAGTTTCAACAATATACAAAAACTATGCTCCTATACACCTTGGTCTCCCCCACCTTTTGTGATATTATTGTCACAAATTACATGTTTATACATTGCATGCCCTTTAACATAGATAACTGTTGTTTTATGCATTTGTCTGTTAAATAACATAGGAAAAAAAGAGGAGTTACAAACCAAGAATATGTTGTTCTTTATTTTTCATATAGATTGGAGTTATTGTCTAGTGCCCATTTATTTTAACTGGAAGGACTTCCTTCAACATTTCTTGGATGGCAGGCTGATTAGTAATAGACTCCCTCAGTTTTTGTTTATCTGGTAATGTCTTAATTTCTCCTTCATTTTTGAAGAATAGTTTTGCCGGATATAGAATTCTTGCTTGACAATATTTTTCTTTCAGCACTTTAAATATCAATATGTCATCCCACTGTTTCTATCATCCCTCCATAGTTTCTGATGAGAAATCAGCTGTTAATCTCATTGAAGATCCCTTGTAAGTGTGGAGTTGCTTCTCTCTTGTTGCTTTTAAGATTCTCTTTTTGACTTTGATTTTTGACAATTTGATTATAATGTGTCTCAGAATGTATCTCTTTGAGTTTATCCAACTTGGAGATCCTTAGCTATGTAGATTCATGTTTTTTCAAATTTGGGAAAATTTTGACCATTATTTCTTTAAATATTCTTTCTGCCCTTTCTCTCTTGCCTCTCTTTCTGGGACTCCCATTAAGTGTATGTTGGTGCACATGGGGGTTTCCCACAGGTCTCCTAGATTCTGTTCACTTTTCTTCATTCTTTTTTCCTTCTGCTCCTCATACTGGGTAAGTGGTCTATCTTTAAGTTTACTGATTTGCTCACATCTGTTGCTGAACCTATCTAGTGAATTTTTCATTTTAGTTATTACACTTTTCAACTTCAGAATTTCTTTTGGTACTTTTTCTAATTCCTACCTCTATATTGACATTCTCTATTTGGTGAGACATCTTTCTCCTGGTTTGCTTTAGGTCTTTGTCCATGGTTTCCTTTAGCTATCTGAGCATATTTAAGATGGTTGATTTAAAGTTAAGTCCAGTGCCTGGACTTCCTCAGGGAAAGTTTCTCTTAATTTCTTTTTTTCCTGAGCATGGGCCATACTTTGTTGTTTCTTTGCATGCCTCATAAGTTTTTGCTGGAAACTGAACATTTTGAGTATTATAATGTGGCAACTCTGGAAATCAGATTTGCCTCCCTCCCCAGGGTTTGTTGTGGCTTGTTGTGGGTTTTTGTTGTTTGCCTAGTGACTTTTCTAAACTGTTTTTTAAAAAGTCTGTACCCTTTGTTGTGTGTGGCCATTGAAATCTCTGTCCTGTTAGCTAGTGGTTTGACAGATTTCAGTAAATACCCTGGGCCAAAGGAGAAATAATACTCTTTCAGTCTTTCCAGATGGGCTCTGTGTGGCAGCACTCCTTCAATGCTTAGCCTATTTAACTATTTAAACTCTGTCTTAACCTTCACTTCCTACTGCATGGAGCATAAGGGTCAACCAGAGGTGAAAGCTTTGGGTCTTCTCAGGTCTTTTTGGGCATGTGTCTAGCCCTGGGTATGTGTGTGGCCTTCTAGATTCCTTGGTATATGTGGGAGTTTTCCAAAGACCTTATTTCTCCAAGTATCTCCTTCCCCAGCCTCTTCCTTCCCAGGCTTTTTGATTTGTGTATTGCTTGCATTGCCCTGACTGTTGTCCCTTGTCCCAAGTGGCTGTGGCTAATACATTTGCCTTTAAATGCTTTCAACAAACACTACCCAGGAAGCCACTTCAGCCCTGGGGAAGCTCCAAAGCAGGAGAAACAAAAGCAAGCCCTTGAGCTGATCTTTCAAGGAGCCATCAGATAGGTCAAAACACAAAATCACAATTCTTTGGGAATAAGGTTCATATTGCTCTCACTGGTACCAACAACCTGCCCCAGGAATGTGGGCTGCCTTCTTCATGGCCAGCTTTGAGATGGGGAGTAGGGGATGGTAAGTGGGTAAATTAAAATGCCACAGCACTCTCTTACTGAAATTCAGCAGTGTCTTTCTTCATTAAGCATTTCCCTTATAAATTTTTTATCAAATTCTGGAGTTCCAAAAAAGTTGATTCTGACAGATTTTACCAGGTTATTTATTGCTTTTGTGCAGGGACAGATTTTTGGAGTTCCCTACTGATATTTTAGTGATGTCCTCTCCCTTACCATATACATCTTATCAAAATGGACTTCAGATTTATGTTAACTTAATTCCAGTGAGCTATGAAATGTTAGTCCTATGTAGCTCTATTTCTCCTTACCCTCTTTGAACTATTGTTCCTATACATCTTATATTAATTTTCTTTCTTTCCTTTTTTTTAATTAATTTATTTTTTGGCTGCATTGGGTCTTCATTGCTGTGCATGGGCTTTCTCTAGTTGCGGCGACCGGGATCTAACTCTTAGTTGTGGTGCGTGAGCTTCTCACTGTGGTGGCTTCTCTGTTGCGGAGCACGGGCTCTAGGCATGCGGGCTTCAGTAATTGCAGCGCGTGGGCTCAGTAGTTGTGGCTCGCGGGCTCTAGAGCACAGGCTCAGTAGTTGTGGCGCACGGGCTTAGTTGCTCCACAGCATGTGGGATCTTCCCGGACCAGGACTCGAACCTGTGTCCCCTGCATTGGCAGGTGGATTCTTAACCACTGCACCACCAGGGAAGTCCCTATATTAGTTTTCTATTGCTGCTCTAACAAATTACCACAAATTTAGTGGCTTAAATAATACAGTCTTATTGACTTACAGTTCTGGAGGTCAGAAGACTGAAATGAGTCTCACTGGGCTAAAATCAAGATATTGGCAGGACTTTGTTCCTTCTAGAGACTTTAGGGGAGAATCTGTTTACTTGCCCCTTCCAGCTTCTGGAGGCCACCTGCGTTCCTTGGCTTATGTCCCCTTGCCTCCAACTTCAAGCCAGTAACATCAGGCCAAGTACTTCTCATGCTGTCATTTCTCTGGTTCTCTCTCTTCTGCCTCCCTCTTCCACCTTTAAGGACCCTTGTTATTACATTGGGCTCACCTGGCTAATCCAGGAAAATTTCACTATCTTAAAGTCATCGGATTTGCAACCTTAATTTCCCTTTACCATATAACCTTACATATACATAGGTTCTGGGAATTACACATGGGCATCTTTCAAGGGCCGTAATTCTTCCTACCACACATTTGTATATTTTATGCATAAGATATACACATCTGTATATTTTACAAACCCAACAACATGTTGTTATAATTATTATTTTATATAATTTTATGCTTGAAGAAGCTGAGAAAAGAAAGGAGAACAAGTATATATATTTATAGTTTGTTATATTAACCATTTTATTTACCATTTCTTACTCTTTTCATTTTGCTGCTGTGGATTCAAATTGCCATATGGTATCATTTCCTTACTTCAACATGGCTTTGTTCCCATCTACCTCCTTTGTGCTCTTATTGTCAAATTACATTTCTATATGACACAGACCCAACAATACAATTATATGCATATTGTTTTATAAAATTGCTTTTTAAGTCAGTTAAGGGAAGAAAGAAGAAATATACATTTATACTGTCTTTATAATTGTATAATTACCTTTACCAGTGCTCTTTGGTTTTTTGTGAGAATTTGAATTAATATCTGGAGTCACTTACTTTCAGCCTGAAGAACTTCCTTTAAGATGTCTTGCAAGTACTTACAACAAGTTCGCTCAGTTTTTGTTTACCTGGGACTGCCTATATTTCATGACTTCATTTTATGAAAGATAGCTTTGCTGGGTATGTTTCTTGATTGATGGATATTTTTCTTTCAGCACTTTGAATATGCCACTCCGCTTCCCTTCTGGTTTCCATTACTTCTGATGAGAAGTCAACTGTGAATCCTAGTGGGGCTCCCTTATGCGTGGCAAGTTGTTTCTCTTGCTGCTTTCACATTTGTCTCTTTGTCATTGTATTTCAGCATTTTCACTATGATGTCTTTGGGTGTAGATCTCTTTGCATTTGTCCTACTTGGAGTTTTTTGGGGTTTTTGGATAGATAGATAATATTTTCCTCAAATTTAGGAATTTTTCAGCCACTATTTCTTCTATTTTCTACCATGCCTTTCTCTCTGTCTTCTCCTTTTGGTACTTCCATTATGCATGTAGTTGTGTCCTTAACGATGTTCCCCCTTTCTCTTAGGTTCTGTTCACTTTTCTTCATTCTTTTTCTCTCTGTCCTTCAATTCACATAAATGTCTTCTGCCAGTTCAAATATACTCTTGTGCCCTTTGCTAATTGTACTTTTCAACTCCAGAATTCCCATTTGGTTCTTTTTTAATCATTTCTATCTCTCTCTTTTCTAAAAAATATTTATTTATTTATTTAGCTGTACCGGGTCTCAGTTGCGGCACATGGGATCTTGTTGCAGCATGTGAGATCTTCAGTTGCAGCCTGTGGGATATTTAGTTGTGGCATGTGGGATCCTTAGTTGTGGCATGCAGAATCTTTAGTTGTGGCATGTGGGATCTTTAGTTGCGGCATGCGGTATCTTTTAGTTGCAACATGCAGGCTCTTAGTCGTGACGTGTGGGATCTAGTTTCCTGACCAGGGATTGAACCCTGGCCCTCTGCATTGGGAGCATGGAGTCTTAACCACTGGACCACCAGGGAAGTCCCTATAATTTCTATCTCTTTATTGACATTCTTTAGTTGATGAGACATTGTCATAATACATAGCTCCTTTACTTCTGTACGCTTGATTTCCTTTAGTTTTTTAAATGTATTTAAAATGGCTCCCTTGAAATCGTTGTTAAATCTAACATCTGGGCCCTCTCACAGGCAGTTTCTGTTGCCCACTTTTTGTTCCTGTATTTGGATCACACTTTCTCTTTTCTTTGCTTTTCTCTCCTTCTCTCTCTCTCTCTCTCTCTCTCTCTGGTTTTTTAAAACTGGACATTTTAGGTAATGCATTATAACAACTCTGGATGCTGATTCTCCTCCCCTACTCTGGGGCTTATTTTGGTTGATGTTTGCTTGTTTATTTGTTTCTTGACCTGGCTAGACTACTGTAGTGAAGTCTAGTTCCCCAGCAGTATGAAGCCTCTGATGTTACTCCTCAGAGGGCACAGCCTTGAGCATGTGCACAGTCACCCTGGAGCAATAGTGGCTTTAGCAGGGCTCTTTGACACACACACTCTCTCTGTCTCTCTCATCTCTCTGTTGGCTCTCTGCCTCATTTGGTATCACCCCCAGCTGTTAGGCTCCACTAATTGATGCCTGATTATTATTTTTGACAATGCCTGGGAACAATAAATTGCTTTATAGTCTGTTCCAATTGAATTTTAGTAGGGCTAGTTTTTGAGGCAAGTCTTTGAGATCTCTTCTACCTGTAGGAGGAGGCTTCATAACTGTCTATTTTCCTGATTCTCTTTAGAAAACTATCAGGCTTACGTTTAGCTTGTTGCTCTCATAGAGCTACCAGCCTCATCTTATATGCTTACCACCAAAATCTGTATTGTTGTTGAGAGCATGCTCAGGCTTGAACTTGTCCACACCCTGATTCAAATAAAGTCAGCCTTTTGGGGAGAGTTTCAGAGTGTTCTGTTCTTAGGAACTGTCTTTCTCCAGCGAAAATCTGTAAGCCACTGCCCCCATGCTAGGCAGGGGAAGTAGCCTCCGAGCTTCTTAGCTTGCCTTTCCCAATATGGAATCTTTTTCCTACAAACAAGCTGGGGTGAGGACGGGGACCCCAGTGTTCTCACTTTGCTGCACCTGTAGTAGAGCCTCTTCCCTTTGAGTGAGGGTTGAGTGGAGGAAGGGAGCCACTGACCTTTCAGCCAGACTCACCAGGAATTTTGCCTCTGCCACTTGGAGTTGGTGGCCAGCCTATTCCAGTGAGATGCTGTATCCGTTGACTGGAATCTGATGGGAGAGGAAGCTCTATCTTCTTGGCCACATCCACCCATCATGGTGGAGCTTGCCTTTGATTTGGTGAGGATGGGATGGGGTGGGGAGAGTAGGGAGTGGGTTATGGTTCAAGTGCCACAGACTCTTGCTGTTCTTACTGAGTTTTTTTTTTTTAAAACCAAGATTCAGTAGATTTCTTGAATAAATGATGTTTGTTCATTTGCTCTATGCCCTTAGGACAATTTCCAGAGACTTTAGATTATTGTTGGTTTTCTTTTTAACTAGTTTCGCCAGTTATTGTTGTTTTGCTGAGAAATGGGTCCATGGGATTTCTCACACCACCATTCTAGAAGTGGAATTTGGGACAGGTCATTCTTAATTTTTCTTAGGGCCACAGCAGTGAGGAAGATAGAGGACCCTGCATCCGTCGGGGTCCTTCAAAGTGTAAGTGATGGAGACACAAATCTAATTAAGTCAAAAAAGGAAATGTACTTGCACACAAGATTGAGACGGTGTGCACAGCTGGCCCAAAGGACGCTGCCAAGGCTCCGTCTCTCCCTCTGTTTCCTGACTTGGCTGTCTTCTGCACAGACATTCCCTCAAGTTGGCTCTCCACATAAGCAGCCCCAGGCTTGTGCTGTGAACTTCCTGACCCAGGAAGGGGCTCTTCCCCCAACAGAAAGAGGGGTGCTGGCTTGAAAAATTAACAAATAGCCTCTAGTTGCCTTTTTTTAAAAATGCACACAGACAGGTACACACACAATTTTGTGTACAATTAATTTTCACCTGCTGTAAATCTCTTTCACATACTCAGAACTTAAACTTTTTGAGAGTTATAGCTCCTTTAACTGCACTTTTCATGCAAGATGATTGGTCACTTCCTGAAACACTGAAACAAATGCAAATTGCACAAGTAAAAGAAAGAGCAAACTTAAATCTCGCCCCAAAGCAAACTTCTTTAAGAGGCTGCTATCATTCGACTTTAATAAATTAAAATTACAGAATGGCCTTTGACACGGCAATTTTCACATTATTTTGGACATGATATTGATTTTGATCTGTTTTGATGGCAATAAGACTGAAAACTCTGACTCACGAAAGTGCAGTATAACAGACCGATCCCCCCTGGCTCTGCTGGAGGAGAGGGTGCCTCGCTGGGCTGATTTGCTGTGACCTCACTTTCCACGAGTGTGAGGTCATCTCTGGCAGGCGTGCCTCACGGAGGCTGCCTGGGGCGCAAGCACTGGCCTCTGGTCGGGGTCACATAGGAGGGCTGCCTGGGACGAGGAAGTGTCCACACTGTCCTAAGGAGTTTCCGAGTGTCTGCACACTGTCTTGGTTGACATGGTGACGAGACTTGCTGCTCAGCCCAGCCTGCAGCGGCCTGACCTCTGCCTCTGGAGGGTTCACACCCTCTCACACTTTTCCTCTCACACTTCAGTTTCTTCTTGGCCAAGGGACATCATTGTTCTCCAGCAGCTCCCGCAAAGGGCCTGGGTTTACCTCATCCCTACAGCCAAGCCCATCTGTCAGCAAAACCAAGACTCAAGCTAAGTCATCCCACCCAATTCTCCTGAGAATTGGGTTTGCTCCTCCTTCACCAAACCTGAGACCCCCCCTTCCGACTTGGGCTGAGTGCATCCGAGTTGTGCTCTGGGAAGTCTATCAAGTACTGCCAGGAGTTCTACTTCCCTTTCTGGACAAAAAGCGCCAGAAGAGATGGGATGTGAGCTCTAAATTTGAGACTGTTTATAGTTTCCACAGCAGTGACCAAGGCTTGTGTCAGTGCCTCTCACAG
The DNA here is from genome assembly GCF_965194825.1 of Balaenoptera physalus. Classification (NCBI taxonomy): domain Eukaryota; kingdom Metazoa; phylum Chordata; class Mammalia; order Artiodactyla; family Balaenopteridae; genus Balaenoptera; species Balaenoptera physalus. The sequence continues at coordinate 18,071,928 of NC_138890.1, read as the reverse complement.
CAGTGGCTGCCGGGTGGAGGGCAGCAAGGCACAGGGAGCTGGAGCTTCTGCCTCACAGTGCGACAAACCCACACCATCACGGGAGCTCATTTGACAGAGGGTTGAGTTCCGCAAAACTTCCCACCGGTTCTCTGATGCCTTCAGACATGGTCTTTACCATCACCCACCCTGGGTGATCCGGCCCCCTTGCCTCTCTGATCCTATTTTCCTCCTGGCCTCCCTGCCCGGCACAGTCTCTTTCTCCTTCCTGGATGCTCTTTCATCAGATGCTCCCACGACTCCCTCCCTCCCCTCATTCAGATCTTTGCCCACGTGCCCTCTTTCAGTGAGAGCTACCTTGACCACTAGAATATTTTGTAACCTACCTACCCTCACCCCCACCTTCTTGGCCCTGGCACTCCCAATCCCTCTGCCCTCCATTTTCTTTCTCTCCCGAGGCAGCTGCTCCCCCTACCAGAGTCAAGCCAACCCTGGGCAGAGGGCTGGGAAGGATGCAAGGCCCAGTGATACCTGGAAGCTAGGGTATGGCAGGGGGGCTTCACGGCTGAGCACCGTTTCAGGGCTGGGGGCAGAGGCTTTTCCTGTCTGATCAGTGCAGCTGCAACAGGAGGGCAGCTGGGACCAGGACTAGGGCTGGTGGGCACAGAGGTGACAGGAGGCAGGGCTGAGGCTGAAAGATGTCTGAGAAGGGCTGAACCAGATGAGGGGCGACGTGTGCCATGGTGGGTGGGGAGCACTGTTGGAGCAATCCTGGTGCGGAGGGATCTACTCTAGGATTTACTAGGGACTACTATTGGGACTAGTAAGAGCTCCGCCTGGACTCACATGGTTCATGGGGTTGGGGCGGATGGTCCAGAAATAGACAAGACCAAACTGGTGGGCGTCAGTACTGGATTCTTCTTTTTATTTTTTTAGTTTACTTTTGGCTGTGTTGGGTCTTTGTTGCTGCATGCGGGCTTTCTCTAGTTGCGGCGAGCAGGGGCTACTCTTCACTGCAGTGTGTGGGCTTCTCATTGCAGTTGCTTCTCTTGTTGTGGAGCACGGGTTCTAGGTGCGCGGGCTCAGGAATTGTGGTGAGTGGGCCCAATAGTCGTGGTGAGCGGGGTCAGTAGTTGTGGCGCACGGGTTTAGTTGCTCCGCGGCATGTGGGATCTTCCCGGACCAGGGCTCGAACCCGTGTCCCCTGCATTGGCAGGCGGATTCTTAACCACTGCGCCACCAGGGAAGTCCCAGGACTGGATTCTATCTGAGGTTTGGGAAGAGGTGGTCCACCCCTCTTCCTGCCTCCCTTCCCCCTCCCCTTTCCCTGCCAAGGCAAGGCCTGGCACCCGAGCCCTTCCAGTGGCCCTGGGTGGACACCTGGGCTCAGGATGGGAAGCAGGCCCTCTCCTCCGTTACCTAGAACTTTGGGCAGCACCAACCCCAACAGGCTGAGACAAAGGACACGCCGCCCAGCTGATTTTCTTTGGTGTCCATCTGATTTGCACTTGGCCTGGGCCGGTCACAGTAGGCAGAACTCGGACACACACACAGAGATGGGCACTTGGTTCCATAGGCATGAAGGACCTCTCTGTTTCACACACCCTGAGCATTTCATGGTGTCCCATGACATGAGGGCAGGCTCTTTCTCTTGCTCTTTGTTGATTCCTTCATCCTGTCATGTGTAAGTCTTCACTGAGATCTTCCTCTCGGCTAGCGCTGGTGGTCCAGAGATGAATCCAACACATGCTTTTCCTTCAGGAGCTCGAGAATTTAACAATTCCTCGTGATCAGTGTTTTAACGGAGGAAAGTGCAGGGAGCTATGAGAGTCTAGAAACGGGAGTGACTTTCTCTGTTTGCAGGGGCGATGAACTGAGCATGAGGCTGGATTTTAAAGACTGAATAGGAGTCTGCCAGAAAAGGCAGGGGTGGACATTCCGGGCAGAGCAAGCAGTGTTTTCTAGGACCCACGGCTGTAAATGCATTGCAGGGCCCTCAGCTGGAGACCAGCATAATCGGTGACAGGGTGGCAGGGGCTGGCGCAGCGTCAGGCCCGTCAGCAGTCCCTGGCCAGTGAGGCTCCCACTCCTGGGGGGTCTGGGCTGCCCGGGAACCGCTGCAGGGCCTACAGAGGTGGCCAGGTCTGTGCAGAGGCTGCTGCCAACCAGGTGGAGGTAATGAGGCGTGACCTCACCCCCCCGAGGAGGAGAAGGGGCAGATTTCGAGGAACAGAGGGGAAAGGTGCCAGGGATGTGATGACTTCTTGGTTGTGGAGGGGAGATGGGCGATGAACGGCATCTGCCAGGATTGGGGTAGGAGAGGCACCAGTTCTCCTGGGGCTTGTTGACGTGGAGGTGCTCAGGGGCAGTTGTGGGCAGCTAGGTAGCGGGTCTGGAGCCCGAGGGCAGTGCAGGCTGCAGATGGGCAGGCACCTTCAGCCTTCACATGGTCCTGTAGGTGGAGGCAGCAGGCAGGAAGGAGGGGAGCGGAGAGTGAGCATAAAGCTCAGAGGATGTGCAGCCCTCCGTTGTGAACAGATCCGGGCGTGGGGGGCCAGAGTCACCCGAACTCTGTCTCCTGTGGGGATCCAGCTTCACTCCCTCTCTGAGTTTAGCCATGCAGAGCTGGCAGATTTCACCCAGGACTTCCTACCTGGGAGATGAGATGCAGCAAGTGCAGAATTCCCTATAGAGTGGGGGTTAAGTCCCAAGGTGCCTGGGCTGTAGGGAAGTGATGTCTCTGGGCGCCTGCTGTGGACGCCTGTGCAGCAGGGAGGTTTTCTGGTGGCAGACAGCATGAATGGAGTTTGACTGCCCTGGGAGGATGAGACACCCCCAGAATCAGTGGGGAGCCAGGGGGCCAGGCTGGAGAAGGACCTGGGAGCCAGGCAGCTTGGGTCCTCACTGCAGGAGGGGCTCGACAGCTGTGAGCCCTTTTTGGTGACTCCACAGCTTTTTTGTCTCCTGACCCGCCTGGCTCAAGAGGGTGTCCAGTGAGAGAGGGACGCCCTTCTAGAGGAAGGCTGTATGCACAGGAGGGACCAGGGATTCCTGGGAACAAAATTGGGGTGCTGCTCCAGGGAAGGGGAGATGGTGATCAGTCCCCCAAACCTTGGTGTCTGGTCCATGGCACCTGCTCAGCACCCAGGGGTCTCCGCGTGAGGAAGGACATGCGTGTGCAGGAGAGTGGGTCCATGCACAGGGTACGCAGTTATGGACTGGGGTGTGCCTGACTCCCTTTCATTTTTTGAAAGCCCCACGGTATTAAAAGGTGAAGGAGTGCCACAGAGGTACATTTTAAGTGTGTGCATGAAATAAAGGAAGTCTTGTACCAGACGCAAACACACTGCCTGGCACCAGTGCCAACCAAGTCCATGGTCTCCAACAGGCAGGGGTTCCAGAGAAGGGACCCCAGGTCTTCCCTTCCAAACCCCACTCTCTCTGTGTACCTGTATGCACAGCCTCCTGGCATAACGTCACAGGTGTATATTTGATGTGTATCTGATTCCAGGTCTCCCTCTGGCTTCTGCAGGAGCAGGCCCTGCCTGGATAGATTCTTGTGTACATGCCTCAAAACCTGCCTATGCTTGTCACAGCAGAGCCCAGGGGAGCATTTTAGGGTTCATGCCTTGTGAGTATCTGGTTAAGCATTCGTGATGCCCACTGGCCCAGAGAGGGCCAGGCCGTACTTTCTAGTCCCTCCACCTGCCCACCTTGCCTGCTAGCTGGCCCCGCCTGCCCACCTGGACCTCCTCTTGCTGAACCACTTAATCCTGCAGTGTATTTCCTCTGACAGGCCAGCCCATCGATCGGGACTCTCAGGGACTTGATTACAGTGCTTTCTAACAAAGTCAAAAGCAAATTTCCACGAGAGGTTTATAGTTAAGTAATTATGGTGCTTGGTGTGTGTGTGCCAAGGCACAGGAACGTGTGGGGCAAGCACGTCAAGAGAAATGGTCAGAAAATTAAACGAGAAAGAAAGAAGGTGAGCATTAGTGAGAGAGCCTGGCAGGCAGGCAGGGGCTCCCAGCAGCCTGGAAAAGGGTGAGAAAGGGGAGTTGTAAAAACGAGCCATTTCACGCTTAATTACAATTTCCCATAAAGTACCTAAAGACTGATGATACGCGTTGAACTTGGACAATTAATGTAATTAAACATTCGTGGTGCCTGCGGCCCATTTCCTGCCTGGGGATGTCTTTGGAAGCAGAAGTGATTCTTCTTGGAGTTGATTTCAAGAGCAGCCTGGGAAGGAGGGTTTCCTGGAGGGCTGGACCTTGGGGGGTGCTGCCCTTGAGCCCCACTTGGGGGCAAGACCCCTCAAAAGAGCTTTTGCTGGCAGCAGTTGGAGTATTTCCTTCTCCACTGACCGGTGGAGAAAGAAACAGGGGTCTGATGTTTGTGACCAATTCCCATATTTTGCTCAGTTCCAAGCCATTTGAATCTGACTCTCTGGCTGTCGCCTTCTTTCCCTCAGTTCTCTGACAGAGGGCCTTTAAGGCCCCCTCACTTTCCCTGAGCCTCAGCTGTCTTATGTGCATTGAACATGTACTCTGGGGGCTGTTGCCAAGATCATTATGCCTATTTTTCAGATGGGGAAACCTAGGCCCAGAGAGGGTGTGGCTTAGCCACGTCTCAAGGCTGGGAGGTGGCCTTGCTGGGATGGGAACCCAGGGTGCCTCTCAGGTGTGGGCAGGGAGCACGGGGTCTCGCTGGACTGGCAGAGTTTGTCTGGCCAGGGTCAGTGCTCACTGCTAAGACTTCCATCCAGACTATGAGACCCAGCGCTCACCTTGGAAGGGGTACAAGGTTGAGTGGTTGTAGACCTTGAACCAGGTAACAGGCGTGAAGGCACCACCTCTGGGGTCTGCTGGAGATGCCCAGGATCAGCCTGGCAGTGCAGTGAACACCACCTGGGTTTGGTTGGTTGGGATCCTGCTGGTGCCAAGGGCGGGGCCGGCAGACCCAGACATGTCTGGTGGGTGCTTCAGCCACGGGCACACTTGCTGCTCTGAGAGGCATCAAATAGCCAGATGCAAGGAAACAGCCACGCTGGGCTGAGAGCCAGGACCTGTGGCAGGGACTCCTTCCATCTCACACCCAGGCTGGCCTCGGACCGTGGCGGGTAGAGGGAGCCCCTGCCCGGCCCGTGCTGCTGGAGGCGTGCACTGTGGTGAGGCGGCCCCCATCTGGGCCCCCAGGCTGGAGAGGACAGGACAGAGGGCTGGGGCCCAGACAGGATCCTGGGGAGTGGGCAGGAGTCAGTAATGATGTTCCTCACTCTCTGTCTGCCTGTTTGCAGTCACTTTGATGTCCTTCTGCTTATGCATCCCGGAAGCCAAACCCCGTGGCTTACATACACCCAGAACCCCAGACCACCGTCCAGCCCAGCCCTCTCTCTGTGCCCCAGACCCCTCATACTCAAGTGCTTAGTGGACATCTGTCTTTGGGGCCCTTCAGGAGCCTCAGGCCCAACATGCCCCAACTGGCCTCCCTTCTTCCATGTGACTCCTCCCAAGGTTCCCCCTGCTGCAAAGGGCTTCCCAGGGTAGCGGGGTGCCCAGTTCAGTCCCCCGCTCCCTGCATCACATCGCAGCAGTGATGCTGCGTCTTAGCCCTCTGTGTGCTTGTGCACATGCCGTATCCACCCGCTGCCCCATTCGACCTCCTTACAGAAGCTGCCACTTCTCTTGCCATGTCCTCCAGATGAGGCCCGGCTCCTTCACATAGTGGCCTCTCCGATGGCTTCTGCCCCTCCGCCTTCCTCCCTGGCCTCACCTCTCCTTGGCTTTCCACGCCACACCCTGCTTATGGCTTCCCTCACTCACCACACCGGGATATATTTCTACCAACACGTGCCCCTGAGCCACACGTTTTAATTTTGGCCATCTGAGCAGGTATTTCTTTTATTAAGGGTGAGGTTGGACATCTTTTCATATAGTTAAAAGCTGCTTGATCTTCTTTTCTGAGAACTGTCCATTCATACCACTTGCCCATGTTCCTTTTGGATTGCTGGGTTGCTTCTTGTTGACTTGAAAGAGCACTTTACTTTTTAAGGACATCAAGCCTTTGTGTGTAGTGCACGTGATGTTGGGTGATTCCTTGGCTGTGTGTGGGACTGAGCCAAGACCCCTGAGAGAGGAACAGCCTGGGTCACACTGAGTGTTTGTTGCTGTGTGGATAACCAGCGGGTGTATATTGAGTCCTTGTGTGAGGATCGCACAACAAATCACAGCCACCAGAACCCGGCTTCAAGGAGAAAGGGACTCTGGTAAACAGTGGGTGAAGCTTTGGGCCGGGAAGTTTCAGCCACCGTGAGGCTGCGGACTGTAGACTCAGTCTGGCTTGTTAGACCCTGACCATCCCACAGCCTTCCCAGGCAGGTAGGAGGGGCCCCTAGGAAATGGGCATGCCCGTTGCGGAGCTGAGGTCACAGACTGACATGGGAGCCCAGCTTTGGCTGGTTTCATCAGGCAGTGCAGGGCTCACGTTGTTTTTAATTGCCTTCTGATATCTAAAGAACAGAGACTTCACATGCAAATCCAAATTTCAGACTTCTTTATAAACATAAGGGCCAGTAACACAGACCTACACTCTCCTAGCCACTGCCTTCCGGCCATTCCACCCCCCAACCTCCCCCACCCCTCCCTGCCCCCACTGTGCCCCCTCATACCTGGCCCAAGGCGGCACTCCCACCTGGCTTCTCTTAGGGGAGTAATATTTCACAGTTAAGAGTGAAAAAAACAAGAGATAAGCCAAGAAGTCCCCCTGTTTCCAGGAAAAATGGGAGAACATATTTCTTTCTGGAAATACAGACCACTTCTCTCTGTTCAATATGTAAACAAGGTGTGTCTTGGTCAAAGAGAGAAAGGGGACATTGTGACATGCCCAGCCTAGCCACCTGCCGGCCCTGCAGGCACCGAATCCTTGCTGCTGGCACAGCGGGGACCCTGAGGGCTGGGGAGCCCCAGTGAGGGTCGCTTTGGAGTGACGTGTGGCCCGTGGCTGGGGCCGGCGGTATGTTCTCAGATGGCTCCTGCCAGCTATCGGGATGTGCCAGCAGCCATGGCAGTGGCTCTCCCAGGAGAAGAGGGAAGGTCAGTAACAGCAGCACCCACTGCACGGCCAAGCTGGCGTGAACATGTAGCACCTACCAGCCCCTAACCTCCCGGCCGCCCCCGTTCTTTACTCGTGTAAGCCATGGCCAGGAAAGAAGTAGACGCACCTCCCTTCAAGGTTCTGCCTGCAACTGCTCCTACCAAGGAAATGCTGGCTGTGGCTTCTTCCATGGTGCAGCCCCTCGGGCTCTCCCAGCCTCAGTTGCTCAGACATAGCGTAAGAGAGACAGTCATTTTCCATGTATCCAACAGGTGGTTTTGGCCCCCAGCTTATTGATTTGTATTTGCCGAGCCCCTGTGGGTGTCTGGAGACCCGGAGAGAGGTCAAAGGGGGCCTCAGTCTTCCAGGAATTCCCCACAGAGTGTGTGTGTGTGTGTGTTGTGAATGAGCATGTGTGCGTGTGTGTGTGTGAGTGCGTGTGTGCACCTGTGTGCACGCGTGTGAATGTGTGTGTGTCGGGGAACAAGTGAGAGCAAGTCAGCAAGTCTGCGAAGGGGACGTAGCCCCAGAGGGCTGTAGTGGCGGTGATTCTTCAGGTTAAAGGGGCCTGGCAGATCACTGGGACTGAAATACTGGAGGAGTGAATGAACCAATGAATGAATGAAAATGTAGGTTTGGGGGGCCAGGGAAGGAGCTGCTAACTCAGCCTGGTGGAGGGCATGGGGAAGGGTAGCCAGTCAGGAACTTCCCAAACAGGAGGAAGGCTGGCGCTGGACCTTCAGGGAGGAGCAGGATTTGCCAGGCAGACAGTGGTAGCTGGGTCTGGCACTCTGGCTCTTTCTGCCCCCGGGAGCAGCGTGTGCAAGCTTTACGGGTGGGAGAAGCCAGCAAGTGGAGACGGGCAGGTGGGCCGGGGTGGGGTCATATAGGACCTTCCTGTCCTACTTGGAGCTGCAGGAGATGGGAGCAGCGGGCCCCAGCAGCCCTCTTGGTGTCTGCGTGCTGCACTGGCTGGGTGCCCTGTGCAGTCCACAGCACACACAGCTGTGATGGTGGCCCCGGTGCCCTGCAGGGCCAGGCAGGAGCACTGTGGTCCAGGAGCTGACTTGCACAGACCCTGGCTGGGTCACATCTGCTTTTAAACCAGGAAAGGAAACCCCAGATGTTTGAAAGTAGAACGTGATGTTTCTTGTAGTCTCTGCGCGCCCAGCCACCGGCCTGTCCTCTGGAGCCCTTGGGGTGTCCAGGGCAGCCAGGGGCCTGGTGAACTGGCCCTGCGCCATCCTGTCTGCAGAAAGGGCAGCCCTTGGTGGCCACGGTACTTGGGCTTGAAGTGCATCCCCCGCACCCCCTGCCAAGTCTGTTAGGAAAGGCCCATGTGAGGCTGCATCACGGATTAAATTTACAGCGTGCAGCACTTGCTCTGATTTTTCATTTCCTCCCTTCTTTAGGTGGGACTGATCCAATTAAGCCCTGTCGACACCGTGGTCTGACAGGAGGCTTGGTACTGTGTCGGGAGCACGGAGAGTGTCCCTCCATGACCACCGTGGAAGCACGGCAGTCCCAGGTCTCCAGGGAGTTCCTCCTCGGTGACCACAGGCTGTGGCCTTTCAAGGCAGGGAGCATCACGGGAGAGGGACATGTGGGGTCCATCAGGGCTAATCAGTGTCCCCTCCTCAGCCCCACACACTTCTGAACCCACTGAGCTCACGCAGGAAGACAACAGGAGGAAAACCCAGTATCTGCGGGCCTGGGTGATATGGCTGGGGCCCACGGCCGGCTGAACCGGGGGCCTCTCAGTGCCATCTCCTCAGTCTCTGCACCTTGGCATTTACCCGTGGCAGAGGTGGGTCTCTTGCTGGTGGAGGATGGCGAAAGGCCAGAAAGATAGAGAGGAAGGCCGAGCCTGCCTGGGGAGGGAGGGCCGACATATCCCTGGCACTCGCTGGGAGGCTGGGGGCTGCAGGCTCCCAGTTCCTGGGCCAGCAGCGTGCAAGAAAGGATGAGCACCAGCCCTCTGCGGAGCGCTTTTCTGGGCAGACCCAAGATGCCCACTCCTCCAGGTGTCCCTTGCCCACCCAGAGGCCGTGGGCGTGGAGAGTCCCATGGATCTCCCCGAATGTCAGTCAAACGGCCTCAGCCTCCAGGGCTGCCCCACAGCCCTTCTGGCCCCAGGCATGAGGGTGGCGGGGCAGTCCCTGGTTACTGGCTCTGCTCTCTGAGCAGGCCCTGGACAAGAAAGGACACGAGGAACCTCAGGCAGCAGACCATCTCTCCTGTCAGAAATCCCTGCTCCCTCAGCCTTGCCCAACCTGGGATCTTTGGAATCATTCTGTCTGTTTTCCTGCTCAGTCCACGGAAAGATTTTTTTTTTTTTTTTTTTTTTTTGGTCACGCGGCATGCAGGACCTTAGTTCCCCGACCAGGGATCGAACCTGTGCCCCCTGCAGTGGAAGCACAGAGTCATAACCACTGGACCGCCAGGGAAGTCCACTGCAAGGTTTTAAAGCAGTGGGGCCCCATGCTTGTGCACCCACCGAGCATGCACTGACGAGCGGAGTCCATGCGAAGGGCACCCTCCCCCCAGAACTGTGCAGGGCACCACTGAGTGTGGTGGCCCTGAATATGGGCCCTCGGCGTCTCCCGCCTACCGTCCAGCACACAGTCTCCTTTAAAACATCTAAAAGTTCCAGTTCAGAGCAAAACACCAACAATACAAAGAGTGAGGCGGGCAGGGATGCTGAGCAGCTAAGCCTGCTTTATGCTGCCAAGGAAACGCCGTCCTGCCTCTCTCGGTCCTTGTTAGAGCCCCACACCTCAGGGCTGTGAGTGGACACGGTGAGGCGGAGTGTGGGTCTTTGTGCTACAGGGTCATGGTGGGTGTGGCTGTGGGACGAGGTCTCCAGCTTGGTGGGGTACCCCTGGAGCTTTCAGCTGCCTCTTGTCTACCAGCCCCAGTGCAGCCGGCTCCGAGTGGTGCTGTCCGGGGTTCAGGTGCAGTGGGCTGGATTCTGGGGTCAGACAGCTTACCTGCCGCCCTTGATGCCATGAGGCGGTGGCTGGAGCATGACCTTCCTGGGCTTGTCCCTCCATCTGCATAGGAGGAAGTCCAGCCCGGCTCCACGGGGCTGCTGTGAAGAATAAATAAGGGATGTCCGTAAAGCCCCGATGTTGCCGATGTCATGTTTATCGTCAACAGTGGGAGGCCTTTTCCCATCACGCTGCTGATGGGGGCGTCTGGAGAATTCTCCCTCCTGGAGGGTGGCTTGGTGCTACAGTGTGGCTCATCCTGCGTTGCCACCCTGAGTCCCAGCGTCAGCTGGGGGGAGCCATTTGTCCCGGCCCCAGCCCCTCTGTGTGACAGGCTCCAGGTAGGGCCAGGAGGGGTACAGCAGGTGGCAGGCAACAGGGGACAATGCCCTGGGCTGATGGTGGGGTCATGGACAGGCTGCTGAGAGTTCCTGCATCCACGATCCTGGTCTGGCAGGAGAGGGCCTTGAGCAGGGCTCTGCAGCACCCTGCACCTGCTGCATCTGTTGGCACCAGGCCCCTCTCAAAGCACCAGGAGCACCACCCTGCAGTGTCCTTGCCCACCCTGCATGACATGGGGCTCAATATCTGAAAAGGTGAAGGGCCCAATAGGAGAAACAGGTTGGCAGCTGGAGAGAAATGCCTTGGAACTTGGATTTGGAGAATCCAAAGACTGAGTAGCTGGTTCCTGGTGGAGGCATGAACTAGGGCAATGACAGAGGGATGGGGGTGGGGGCAGGTTCAGAGACCCTTAGGATGAGGATGGAGCCGACCGTGTGGGTTCGGGAGAGGCAGTCCCTGATCCTGGTGTGGGCCTGGTGCCCTGCAGGTGCCACGGCCCCAGGAGGGCACTGCAACTGAAGGGGTGGGGTGGGGCGTTGAGGAGGCATTCAGTCCTGGAATTCTGAATGTGGGGTGCCTGAGGGCCTTCCAGGGAGCGATGCCTAGGAGGTCGCTGAATGTCCAAATCTAGGACTCTGGAATGCGTGTGGGGCTGGCCACAGGGATTTCCCTGTCAGTGACGCACTTGTGCAAGCTGTGCCTGGACACAGAAACTATGAGGACCGTGGCCCCTCGACGTTGGCCATCAGCGCCCCACTTGCCAGCCTCTCACTTCCCCTACATTCAAAGCGAAATCCCAGGGAATCCTCCCTTCTGTTGGGACCTGTGGGTGTCTGTGTTTTGTTCTGAAGTTCACAGTAAATATTTTCATTAAACGATCTGCCAGCCTCTCCATTGTATCCCGCCATCTGGCTGCTGAGTGCTGGTGAGAGGCAGTATAGAGGTAACTCGGGGGCAGTTTCCCTTCCCTCAGCCGACTGCCGTAGAAAGGACTTTGGTGCCCTGGAGGCTGAGGCCGGTTTTAGGGACCTGCCTGCCTTGGCCGTGTGCAAGAGCTCACCAGGGAAGGACTCTTAGTCCCCGGACCCCAGGGGCCTGGTTGCTGAAGGAGGCCTCATGTGTCCCTGGGGCTGGGTGGGCTTCAGAAGGCGACTGGAGCATGGTTCGGGGGGGGGCGGCGAGCAGGTGCAGAGGAGCCTAGGCCATTCAGCTGGTGTGGGAGTGTAGAGCAGGCCAGGGCTGTGTGAGGGCTGAGGATGGCAGGCCCTGGGCCCTGCTGCAAGGAGCTCCTGGCCATTCAGGCGGCTCCGCCGGTTTGGGCCTAACCTCAGTGGCCTCAATACTTCTGCAGGCACCCTCACTTCCCAAGGACACGTATCTGTGGAGGGCTGATCCAGATCCTGGCCCCTTTCTCTCGACCACATACCTTAAATTCACAGTGGACTTTCTCTTTCTCTGCCCCATCTACACTGGGGTCACTCTAAAAGTAGGAGGTGCAACAGGGCAGCACCATGTGATACTAACAGTCTGAGGGCAATCTGGCTACAAAACCAAAAGATGCTGTCTAGCTTAGGCCAGTGCATGTGATGTGTGTGTGTGTGGGCGGCGGGGGTGGGGTATGTCAGGACTCTTTTGGTTTCAAGACAGAAATCCAAATGAATCGACTCAAAGAGCTGGAGAGTCCAGGGGTATATCAGCTTCAGGTACAGCTGAAATAGGGACCTAAAGAGTGGCACCTGTTCCCTTCATCTCTCAGCTCTGCTTCTCCTGGGAGGAAGCGGTGCCCAGCAGCCCCTGGCCCACTTTGTACACCTCAGCAATCCCAGCAGAGAGAAAGGAGAGGGTGTCTTCCCAGATACTCCAACAAATGCTTGGCATTGGGGTTCATTGGCCAGTCTGGGCCATGTGGGCGCTCCTGGACCTGGGGGTACAGCGGGGTTGGCTCCCCCTGAGCCATGTGGACTGGGAGGGGGAGTGGTTCACCCAAGGAAAATCAGGGAGCAGCACCCGGAGAAGGGGCGGGTCACCATGCAGCACAGCTCTAGGTGGCTCTGTTCACCTCCAGCAAGGCAGGGGGGTGCTGGGCAGGCCAGGTGGGTTTTTTTTGTTTTATTTATTTATTTATTTATGGCTGTGTTGGGTCTTCGTTTCTGTGCGAGGGCCTTCTCCAGTTGTGTCAAGCGGGGGCCGCTCTTCATCGTGGTGCGCGGGCCTCTCACTATCGCGGCCTCTCTTGTTGCGGAGCACAGGCTCCAGATGCGCAGGCTCAGTAATTGTGGCTCACGGGCCTAGTCGCTCCGCGGCATGTGGGATCTTCCCAGACCAGGGCTCGAACCCGTGTCCCCTGCATTGGCAGGCAGATTCTCAACCACTGCGCCACCAGGGAAGCCCAGGCCAGGTGTTTTATGTCCACCACCGAGGAGCATCGTTGCCCCATTCCTGGGACGGCATGCCCTGGGGGCAGTTTCTTTCCCCTTCTCAAGAGCTCCCATTTCCCCTTGGAGGTGCTAGAAGGGTAAGCAAGCCTGGACTCCAGACAATTTACGCATCTTCCAGCTCTTGTCTCAGATTCGGTGCAGCTGTTACTGGTGTGGCCCTGATGGACGAGTGCCGAGGGGCTGGCCTGGCCCCAGCAGCCCTCCCCCTCCTCCTCTCCACCTCGAGTCATAAAAATGATTCTGGCTGCCAGAGTTGCAAAAATTAATTCCGATTTGGTAATAAAGTTAGAAAGGGCTGGGATGAAATAATCCTAATGAGCTTCTTTTAATAAAGCTCACCAGTGGGGCTCTGTGCTGATGGCCCCCGTGGGGCTGAGTCTCTTTCTGCTCCCAGAGCCTCCAAAGAGCCAGCTTGCTTCCAAACAGGGCTTTTGCTGTGTCCTAATTATGCTTCTATGTAAACATATTTTATCTTAATGATCATCTTTAGGGGAATTTGCAGTCACAGAGGGCTTGTCTCTCTGTCGTTAATAAATAGAGAGGATGACTTTCCTGCAGATGACCTCCCCTAGGTGGAGGTGCCAGTGTACTCCTCTGGGCTGCTGGTGCCCAGGACCCTGGGCCCGGTCCACTGCCCCTGCAGGGGCCTGCACTGGTTGTGGAAGGAGAGCTGGGCTTGCCTCTGACCCTGGTCTAGTTCCATAAGTGTCATTCTCCCCTTCTTCACAATACGGCAGTTTCTGCTCTGCAGGGCGGTTGTAGGGATTCGAGCTTCAGGGGTGCCTGAGCACTGGGGAAGGGAGAGTGATTTGTTCTCATCCACATAGCAGGGCCCTCCGCAAGCCCACCCATCCACCCATGTGCTTGTCCAGCAGAGGCCAGGGGTGTGAAAACTGCTCATGGGCAATGGGCAGTCGTAGGGGGACCTGGAAAGTGTACTGGCCTTGGAGTTCACAGCCTGCCTAACACGGAGATCATAAAAAAGCATTTAGCTGAACTTTCTTCTAGCAATTTTATGACTTCATTTTCATCATCCCAGGTCACCAATCGGCCAGGAACTGGTTTTCGCTTAAGGTGTGAAGCCAGGGTTTGATCTTTTCCTCCTTTATCTAACCAGTTGTCCCAACATCATTAAAAAAAAAAGTAACCATTTATCTCCACAACCAGCTTTCTCTCCTTTTCCCTTGCAATGAGCAACCATTCTAAGGTGATCAAAATGTATCCTTTTGTTAGTGTTTTTTTTTTTTGCAAAATCAGTGTTGGTCTTTGACAGTGTTTTTAATTGACACATGGTACTGCATTGTATCTCATTCTGACTCTGTTTCTAAGACCCGTCTGTCTACGTGGATGTCAAACTTCAAACCTCTGCGTGGCACTGTGTGGAGTGCACATGCCGCATTTGCCTCTCTCCCCACTGATGACACCCAGGTTGCCTCCAACTCCCCCCAACATACCCAAACAACATTGCCATGAACAGCTCTCAGTTGCCGCCTGAGAGACCTGTGTGAGCTTGACCATCTGCGTGCCTAGTCCAGGGGAGAGAAAAATTGCCCATGGGGCAGGGGTAAGTCCAGGGAGGGGACTGGGATATCCTAAGGACAGCCTATGTCTTTAGGACGTAGAGTGAAATTATTGGGCTATCAGGTTCTTACACATTGTTGAGTAAGTATTGCCAGATTGCCAGGATGTCCACACCGGCTCCACTTCCACCATTTACCAAGTCATCCAGTTTACTCACTATTTTATTATTTGATCAGCTATTTAAAATTTACATATAAATGAATATCAAAGGTGATTAATATTATTTTCTTTCACATCTTTATTGGAGTATAATTGCTTTCCAATGTTTTGTTAGTTTCTGCTGTACAGCAAAGTGAATCAGCTGTATGTATACATATATCCCCATATCCCCTCCCTCTTGAGCCTCCCTCCCACCCTCCCTATCCCACCCTTCTAGGTGGTCACAAAGCACCGAGCTGATCTCCCTGTGCTATGCAGCAGCTTCCCACTAGCTATCTATTTTACATTTGGTAGTGTATATATGTCAAGGCTACTCTCTTACTTCGTCCCAACTTACCCTTCCCCCTCCCTGTGTCCTCAAGTCCGTTCTCTATGTCTGCGTCTTTATTTCTGCCCTGCCACTAGGTTCATCAGTACCGCTTTTTAAAATTCCATATATATGCGTTAGCATACAGTATTTGTTTTTCTCTTTCTGACTTACTTCACTCTGTATGACAGATTCTATGTCCATCCACCTCACTACAAATAACTCAATTTCATGCCTTTTTATGTCTCAGTAATATTCCATTGTATATATGTGCCACATCTTCTTTATCCAGTCATCTATTGATGGACATTCAGGTTGCTTCCATGACCTGGCTATTGTAAATAGTGCTGCAGTGAACATTGGGGTGCATGTCTCTTTTTGAATTATGGTTTTCTCAGGGTATATGTCCAGTAGTGGGATTGCTGGGTCATATGATAATTCTATTTTTTATTTTTAAGGAACCTCCATACTGTTCTCCATAGTGGCTGTATCAATTTACGTTCCCACCAACAGTGCAAGAGGGTTCCCTTTTCTCCACACCGTCTCCAGCATTTATTGTTTGTAGATTTTTTAATGAAGGCCATTCTTACCAGTGTGAGGTGATACCTCATTGTGGTTTTGATTTGCATTTCTATAATAATTAGTGATGTTGAGCATCGTTTCATATGTTTGTTGGCAATCTGTATGTCTTCTTTGGAGAAGAGTCTATTTAGGTCTTCTGCCCATTTTTGGATTGGGTTGTTTGTTTTTGTGATATTGAGCTGCATGAGCTGCTTGTATATTTTGGAGATTAGTCCTTTGTTAGTTGCTTCATTTGCAAATATTTTCTCCCATTCTGAGGGTTGTCTTTTGGTCTTGTTTATGGTTTCCCTTGCTGTGCAAAAGCTTTTAAGTTTCATTAGGTCCCATTTGTTTATTTTTGTTTTTATTTCCATTACTCTAGGAGGTGGGAAAAAAAGGATCTTGCTGTGATTTATGTCATACAATGTTCTGCCTATGTTTTCCTCTAAGAGTTTTATAGTGTCTGGCCTTACATTTAGGTCTTTAATCCACTTTGAGTTTATTTTTGTACATGGTGTTAGGGTGTATTCTAATTTCATTCTTTTACATGTAGCTGTCCAGTTTTCCCAGCACCACTTAGTGAAGAGGCTGTCTTTTCTCCATTGTATATTCTTGCCTCCTTTGCCAAAGATAAAGTGACCATATGTGTGTGGGTTTATCTCTGGACTTTCTATCTTGTTCCACTGATCTATATTTCTGTTTCTGTGCCAGTACCATAGTGTCTTGATTACTGTAGCTTTGTAGTATAGTCTGAAGTCAGGGAACCTGATTCCTCCAGCTCCGTTTTTCTTTCTCAAGATTGCTTTGACTATTTGGGATCTTTTGTGTTTCCATACAAATTGTAAAATTTCTTGTTCTAGTTCTATGAAAAATGCCATTGGTAATTTGATAGAGATTTGCATTGAACCTGTAGATTGCTTTGGGTTGTATAGTCATTTTCACAATATTGACTCTTCCAATCCAGGAGCCTGGTATATCTCTCCAACTGTTTATGTTATCTTTGATTTCTTTCATCAGTGTTTTTTAGTTTTCTGAGTACAGGTCTTTTGCCTCCTTAGGTAGGTTTGTTCTTAGGTATTTTATTCTTCCTGTTGCAATGGTAAATGGGATTGTTTCCTTAATTTCTCTTTCTGATCTTTTGTTGTTAGTGTATAGGAATGCAAGAGATTTCTGTGCATTAATTTTGTATCCTGCAACCTTACCAAATTCACTGATTAGTTCTAGTAATTTTCTGGTGGCATCTTTAGGATTTTCTATGTATAGTATCATGTCATTGGCAAACAGAAAACACTTCTTTTCCAATTTGTATTCCTTTTATTTCTTTTTCTTCTCTGATTTCTGTGGCTAGGACTTCCAATACTGTGTTGAATAATAGTGGCGAGAGTGGGCATCCTTGTCTTGTTCCTGATCTTAGAGGAAATGCTTTCTGTTTTTCACCATTGAGAATGATGTTTGCTGTGGGTTTGTCATATATGACTTTTGTTATGTTGAGGTAGGTTCCCTCTTTGACCACTTTCTGGA
This sequence comes from Balaenoptera physalus, assembly GCF_965194825.1. NCBI lineage: Eukaryota > Metazoa > Chordata > Mammalia > Artiodactyla > Balaenopteridae > Balaenoptera > Balaenoptera physalus. The sequence goes on along the minus strand of NC_138890.1, from coordinate 18,054,955 downwards.
GAGATTTTATTATAAATGGGTGTTGAATTTTGTCAAAAGCTTTTTCTGCATCTATTGAGATGACCATATGGTTTTTATTCTTTAATTTGTTAATATGGTGTGTCACTTTGATTGTTTTGCGTATATTGAAGAATCCTTGCATCCTTGGTATAAATCCCACTTGATCATGGTGTACGATCCTTTTAACGTGCTGAACGTGCTGTTGGATTCTGTTTGCTAGTATTTTGTTGAGGACTTTTGTGTCTATGTTCATCACTGATGTTGGTCTATAATTTTCTTTTTTTGTGATATCTTTGTCTGATTTTGGTATCAGGGTGGTGGTGGCCTCGTAGAATGAGTTTGGGAGTGTTCCTCCCTCTGCAATTTTTTGGAAGAGTTTGAGAAGGATAGGTGTTAACTCTTCTCTAAATGTTTGATAGAATTAGCCTGTGAATCCATCTAGTCCTGGACTTTTGTTTGTTGGAAGATTTTTAATTACACTTTTGATTTCATTACCTGTGATTGGTCTATTTATATTTTCTAATTCTTCCTGGTTCAGTCTTGGAAGGTTGTACTTTTCCAGGAATTTGTCCATTTCTTTCATGTTGTCCATTTTTTTGGCATATAGTTGCTTGTAGCAGTCTCTTATGATCTTTTGTATTTCTGCAGTGTCAGTTGTAATCTCTCCTTTTTAATTGCTAATTTTATTGATTTGTGTTCTCTTCCTTTTTTTCTTGATGAGTCTGGCTAAAGGTTTATCAATTTTGTTTATCTTCTCAAAGAACCAGCTTTTAGTTTTATTGACCTTTGCTATTGTTTTCTTTGTTTCTATTTCATTTATTTCTGCTCTGATCTTTATGATTTCTTTCCTTCTACTAAGTTTGGGTTTTCTTTGTTCTTCTTTTTCTAGTTACTTTAGGTGTAAGGTTAGATTGTTTATTTGAGATTTTTCTTGTTTCTTTAGGTGAGCTTGATTTGCTATGAACTTCCCTCTTAGAACTGCTTTTGCTGCATCCCATAGGTTTTGGATCGTCATGTTTTCATTGTCATTTGTTTCTAGGTATTTTTTGATTTCCTCTCTGATTTCTTCAGTGATCTCTTGGTTATTTAGCAGTGCACTGTTTAGCCTCCATGTATTTGTTTTTTACTGTTTTTTTCCTGTAATTGATTTCTAATCTCATAGCGTTGTTGTCAAAAAAGATGCTTGATACGATTTCAATTTCTTAAATTTTCCAGGGGTTGATTTGTGACCCAAAATGTGGTCTATTATGGAGAATGTTCTGTCTGCACTTGAGAAGAAAGTGTATTCTTCCACTTTCGGGTGGAATGTCCTAAAAATATCAATTAAGTCTATCTGGTCTATTGTGTTATTTAAAGCTTGTGTTTCCTTATTTATTTTCTGTCTGGATGATCTGCCTATTGGTGTAAGTGAGGTTTTAAAGTCCCCCACTCTTATTGTGTTACTGTCAATTTCTCCTTTTATGGCTGTTAGCATTTGCCTTATGTATTGAGGTGCTCCTATGTTGGGTGCATACATATTTATAATTGTTATGTTTTCTTCTTGGATAGATCCCTTGATCATTATGTGGTGTCCTTCCTTGTCTCTTTCAACAGACTTTATTTTAAAGTCTATTTTATCTGATATGAGTATTGCTACCCCAGCTTTCTTGTGATTTCCATTTGCATGGAATATCTTTTTCCATCCCCTCACTTTCGGTCTGTATGTGTCCCTAGGTCTGAAGTGGGTCTCTTGTAGACAGCATATATAAAGGTCTTGTTTTTGTATCCATTCATCCAGTCTGTGTCTTTTGGTTGGAGCATTTAATCCATTTACATTCAAGGTGATTATCACTATGTACGTTCCTATTACCATTTTCTTAATTGATTTCAATTTGTTTTTGTGGGTCTTTTTCTTCTCTTGTGTTTCCTGCTTAGAGAAGTTCCTTTAGCATTTGTTGTAAAGCTGGTTTGGTGGTGCTGAATTCTCTTAGCTTTTGCTTTTCTGTAAAGCTTTTGATTTATCCATCGAATCTGAATGAGATCCTTGCTGGGTAGAGTAATCTTGGTTGTAGGTTTTCCCTTTTCATCCCTTTAAATATGTCCTGCCACTTCCTTCTGGATTGCAGAGTTTTTGCTGAAAGATCAGCTGTTAACCTTATGGGGATTCCCTTGTATGTTATTTGTTGCTTTTCCCTTGCTGCTTTTAATATTTTTTTCTTTGTATTTAACTTTTGATAGTTTGATTAATACGTGTCTTGGTGTGTTTCTCTTTGGGTTTATCCTGTATGGGACTCTCTGTGCTTCCTGGACTTGATTGACTATTTCCTTTCCCATGTTAGGGAAGTTTTTGACTATAATCTCTTCAAATATTTTCTCAGACCCTTTCTTTTTCTCTTCTTCTTTTGGGACCCCTATAATTTTAATGGTGGTGCATTTAATGTTGTCCCAGAGGTCTCTGAGACTGTCCTCAATTCTTTTTTTAAAAATTTATTTATTAATTTATTAAAAAAATTTTTTTTTGGTTGTGTTGGGTCTTTATTGCTGCACGAGGGCTTTCTCTAGTTGTGGCGAGTGGGGGCTACTATTCCTCACGGTACGCAGCCTTCTCATTGTGGTAGCTTCTCTTGTTGTGGAGCACAGGCTCTAGAGCACAGCCTCAGTAGTTGTGATGCATGGGCTTAGTTGCTCTGTGGCATGTGGGATCTTCCTGGACCAGGGCTCGAACCCATGTCCCCTGCATTGGCAGATTCTTAACCACTGTGCCACCAGGCAAGTCCCTGTCCTCAATTCTTTTCATTCTTTTTTCTTTATTCTGCTCCCTGTCAGTTATTTCCACCATTTTATCTTCCAGCTCACTTATCCATTCTTCTGCCTCAGTTATTCTGCTATTGATTCCATCTAGAGTGTTTTTTTTTTTTTTTTTAATTAATTATTTATTTATTTATTTATGGTTGGGTCTTCGTTTCTGTGCGAGGGCTTTCTCTAGTTGCGGCGAGCGGGGGCCACTCTTCATCGCGGTGCGCGGGCCTCTCACTATCGCGGCCTCTCTTATTGCGGAGCACAGGCTCCAGACGCGCAGGCTCAGTAGTTGTGGCTCACGGGCCCAGTTGCTCCGCAGCATGTGGGATCTTCCCAGACCAGGGCTCGAACCCGTGTCCCCTGCATTGGCAGGCAGATTCTCAACCACTGCGCCACCAGGGAAGCCCTAGAGTGTTTTTAATGTCAGTTATTGTGTTGTTCATCGCTGTTTGCTTGCTCTTTTGTTCTTCTAGATCCTTGTTGAATGTTTCTTGTATTTTCTCCATTTTGTTCCCAAGATTTTGGATCATCTTTACTATCATTACTCTGAATTCTTTTTCAGGTAGGTTGCTTATCTCATCTTCATTTATTTGGTCTTGTAGGTTTTTACCTTGCTCCTTCGTCTGTAACATATTTTTTTGTCGTTTCATTTTTTTTTTTGATGGGTGGGGCTGTATTCCTGTCTTACTGGTTGTTTGGCCTGAGGCATCCAGCACTGGAGTTTGCAGGCAGTTGGATAGAAGTGGGTCTTGGTTGCTGAGATGAGGACCTCTGGGAGGCCTCACTCTGACTAATATTTCCTGGGGTCTGAGGCTGTCAGTCCAGTGGTTTGGACTCAGAGCTCCCACCACAGGAGCTCGGGCCGACCTCTGGCTTGGGAACCAAGATCCCACAAGTTGTGTGGCATTGCAAAAAAAAAAAAAAGAGAAAAGAAAAAAAAAGGAGTAATACAATAGCAAAGAATAAAAACAAAATAAAATTAGAAAGATAAAAAATATATTAGGAAAAATAAAAATATAATTGAAACAACTGCAAAAAGGTAAAATAAAACCACAACAGAAAAAAGAAAAAATAAGGGGGGGGGGGAACAAGCCAAAAGGAGCAGAACAATAACAAAGTATAAAGAATAAAATAGAATTAGAAAAATAAAAGATTTATTAGAAATATAAAAATATAAATGAATCAACAAGGTAAAACAGAACCCCAATATAAAAGAGGAAAAAAGAAAAAGAAAAAAAAAAGCCTTGGCTATGGGGGGTGGAGTTTAGGTGGGGGTGGAACTTAGGCAGGAGGGTGACATTTGAGTGTGGGGCGGGGCCTAGGCTCAGGACCCAACCAGCAGGAAAAGGCCTTGGGGGCAGGGCCTAGGCAGGTGATGTTCAAGCACGGGGCAGCGCCTCTGCTTAGGACCTGCGTGGAAGGGGAGAGGCAGCAGCTCCAAAGGAGGGCCTCCTGAGTGTGGAGTTCTGGAGTTTGGAGGTAAGGCCCTGGGTGAGGGTGTGTGGGTGGGGTTTAGGCCCAGCATGTTGGAGGGGGTCTCAGAGGGGGTCTCCGAGTGTAGAGGTAGGGCCCTGGGTAGGGGTGTAGGGACAGGGCTTGGGCTCTGCACGGCAGGAGGGAGGCTCTGAGGGCAGAGGTTTAGGCCCCGGAGCCCAGGAGGCTCCCTGGTTCCTAACTGGACAGGAAAAGCGCTGGCCACGTTCCCTTCTGTTCCTCCGCCCCCCACCATGGTCTCTCCCAGGGTCTCCCTCATCCCTGCTGGACCCCTAACCATGGCTGGGTCCTGCTGGGTATAGGAACTCCTTCCCTCCCCCAGCCGCCCCTCAGGGGTGCCAGTCCTGTAGGTCCAGCCTTTACTTTTGCTTCCCTTTCCCTCCCTCCCACTCCTTCAGGACCTTCATGGCTGGAGGGGGCCTAGGTGGGCAGGGGATCAGGCTCAGGATCTCAGCAGGCTCCCGGGGCCCAAGTGGGCAGGGGAAACCTGTCCACGCTCCCTTTTGATCCTCTGCCCTCACAGTGTTCCCCCAATTTCCCCCTTCAGGTGTGGGATCCCTTCCCCTCCCCCAGCCACCTCTCAGGGGACGCCAGTTCCATCCCGACTCCACTTCTCCTCCCTCAGTACCCACCATGGCCCACGTCCTACCTGGTCACTGGGGGTTCCTCCCATCTCCTTAGGTGTCCATGGTCCCCCACTTGTGCCTGGTAGGTGCCATAGTTGTGCAGAGACACGAATTCTGCTATCTTCTCTGCTATCTTGACTCCACCCCCCAAAAGTGATTAATATTAAAACTAAGGGCAAGCACACACCAGCCATGCCAGGAGCAGGCAGCACTGTCCCCGCTGGTCAGAGGCTCCAGGAGGAGGTGAGTGGAGCAGTCTTGGGTCTTGGTCTGACTTCTGCTTCTCTGGGAGGTGACAAGGCCCTTTCTGGGGGACTCATGAGCAAGGTCACGAGTGAGTCTTGGGAAACACTGGGCTCTCCACAGTCGGGTGCCTGGCAAGACTGAGGTGTAGACCAGGTGCTGGACATGCAGCAGAAGTCCGGTCAGTGAGAGTGGGCTGCTCTGTCCTTTCTATATCTGAGCCCACCATGGTCTACCTCCCGCTCTCAGAGAAAAGCTGGAAACTTCTGTGAGTGATATGCGTGTCCTCAGCAGAGCCTGAGGGGAGAGACCCTCATCACCACATGGTCAAGACAAGCCAAGTACTGATGAGAATCTGGGCCAAGTTCTCCTGGGCTTTCTGTCCTCGGGTTAAGAAGATGGCCTGATGGAAGGGGGGTCTTGGTGATGACAGTCTGGGTGCCGGGTCACACTGCTGCAGTGTGGCTCAGTTGCCCTCCACAGCTGCTGCAGAGCTGCCACCTTGGGATCACCTTTCACCATCCTCCAGGGGATTCCCTCCTCATCTCTCATGTTGGGTTTCCTGTATCTCTAGTCTTCCACTTTCTTGGTTACCTCTTTCGTTTTGAAGGAGCACATCCTTCAGTACCTTCAAAGGGGTGCTGGACAGGTAAAACTTTAGACAACTTACTTGTCTGGAAATATCTTTCATACTTGTTGAGAACTTGTCTGGGTACAGAGATTTTGAAGGCTTTGCTCTATTGTTTTCCTGCTTCTAATGCTGGTTTGGGGAAGTCTACAGCCATTCTGCTTCCAATCCTTTGTGACCTCTTCTGTAACTGCTTCCCCCGGCCCCCTCTTATTCTCTGTGAAAGTTTGTAGAATCTTCCTTGTGTTCTGAAGTTTCATGATGATGTGCCATGGTGCTGGTCTGTTTTCATCTACTGCATTGGGTGCTAACTGGGCCCTTTCAGTCTGGGAGCACCTTTTAGTTGTAGGAAATTTTCTTGAGTAATTTCATTAGTTCTTTCCTTTCTGTTTTCTCCTTTTTTTAAAAAAAAATAATTAATTAATTTATTTATTTTTGGCTGCATTGTGTCTTCATTGCCTTGCACAGGCTTTTTCTAGTTGCGGTGAGCGGGGGCTACTCTTCGTCGCGGTGCGTGGGCTTCTCATTGCGGTGGCTTCCCTTGTTGCGGAGCATGGGCTCTAGGCGCGGGGGCTTCAGTGGTTGTGGCACATGGGCTCTAGACCACAGGTTCAGTAGTTGTGGCACATGGGCTTAGTTGCTCCATGGCATGTGGGATCTTCCCGGACCAGGGCTCTAACCCGTGTCCCCTGCATTGGCAGGTGGATTCTTAACCACTGTGCCACCAGGGAAGTCCCTCTCCTTTCTTTATGGAGCGTCTATTATATGGATGATACACTTCTGGTCTGGTCCTCCAATTTTCTTATCTTTTTTCCTGATGGTTCAAGTCTCTTGGTCTTACAGTTTTACTTTCTGGGAGATTTTTTAACTTTGTCGTCCTAATCCTTTCATTAAGTTTTTAAATTTCTGCTGAAATGTTTTCAATTTCAAAGAACCCTTTTGATTGTTCTCATTTTGTTCTTGTTTAGTGAATGCGATATTTCCTTCTAGCTCTCAGGGGTCACTAATGATAGGTTTCCCCACCTTCCTAGGTAGTCTCTTTTTCCTCCATTTTCTTCATTTTTATTGTTGTGCTGTATCTTGGTCTCCATCTGTCGAGTCTGGGGCTTATCCCAGAGAACTGGAGATCCTTGGCTGGCTGCTCCTGTGTAAGGTTGGGCAACAAAAGAGTTGACTGGGACCTTGATGCAGGTAGTTGGGGGAACCATGGATAGTAATATTGCCTTTTGGTCTTTGGTCAGATTCCCTAGAGAAGCCTCCTCCCAACTTCCTGCCTGAGGGGTAAAGGCTTGACTACCAACATTCTGGGAGTGGATTGTGGAAGTGGGCTAGTGTCTCAGCATTCATTTCATTTTCCTGTTCTTAGCATGGTACCTGTGCTCTCAACTACACCTGGTGCCTGCAGCCCAGAAACCTTCTTTTCCACCCTTTTGAGAGAGAATGAGCTTCCAGACCAATGCAGTGTTAGTTATTGGGCTGTTACTGGGACACAGGGTGTGGGGAGGGGATTTGGCATTAGCCATCAACTAGTCCTTATTTCAATCCACCCATCATCCCACTTTCAGAGGTACTTGGTGCCTTTGGAGGATTCTGCGGTACGGACTGGAAGAGTCTTGGCCAGCTTCTCAGATATAATAAGTTCATCGCCACGTGGCCACCTGCTTTCCAGCTTGCAACAGTTCTGTTATTTTCTTCCTCTCCTGCTCCCCCTGTCCTTGTAGGCTTGTGATTAAAAAAAAAAAAATCATCCCTTTTCTAAAGTTGTAATGGGGTTCCAGGGAGGAGCAAAATTAGATGTATGTGTTCAATGCACCATTTTTACTCAAGGTCCCTCCTATGCTTGGATTTGTGTTTAGACATTGTATTCAGTTCCAAAATCTGTCTTTTCATGACACTCGTACCACTATGATCTAATTAATGTTATTTTGTAGTGTCTTCTGAAAATTTGAAAGGTAAATACCTCCTTGTTATTATTCCTTTTTAATATTTTTTCTGGCTATTCTCTCATATGTAGTCTTCCAGTTGAACTTCGGAATTATTCTGTTGGATTTTAACAGTTTTTTGATGTAGATTGTGTTAAATTTATAGATTTATTTGGAGGAGAATCAACCTGCAATCCAGGATAGTGTCATTGTGTCTCCAATTACTGAGGTCTTCTTTTGTTTTGGGGGACAGCTTTGACTATATTGTATTACTCTCTGTGTAGTCTTCATACATTCCTTATTTTTGTTTATACCTAGATATTTTGTGGGGTTTGTTCCTATAGTCAATAAGCCTCTTTTCCCATTCTCTTTCCTAGCTGGTCACTGTTATGTACAAGAAAGGTATTGATCTTTGCATACTGATTCTATGTAAGATGAGAATTAACTATTTCTTGTAGGTTTGGTAAAACTCTTCTATAAAACCTTCTGGGCTTTTCTTTGACTGCTTTTTTCCATTTCTTCTAAGGTTTATTCAGGTTTTCTACTTGAGCCAACAGTTAGAGTGTATATTCTCTATTTAGTCTAGGCTTATTAGAACTGTGTTTTTAATTTCTGGTGTTTAGGGTTTGAGGGTCTTCCTTCTTGTTCTCTCTGATTTTGCTCTACAGTAGTGGCTGTGGACATGATTTTTGAGTTTCCTTTTTGTACTAACGTACAGTCAAATTTGGAACTTGTTCTGCACGTGCTTGAACAGGACACATTTTCTGGTTGTTGGGCTTAAACATTAGGTTGTTTTAGTAATTCAAATCTTCTACAGTAATGCAAATCCTGCCTAATGTTTTATCTAATTCATCTGTTTTTTTCTGGAATAAATGTATTAAAATGCACATAGAACTGTGGCTTTGCCTATTTCTCTTTGTATCAGATTGAAGCTCTGTTAAGTGAAAAAAGTTCATATCTTTTATATCTTCTCAATGAATTGTTTATCATTTTGTCCCTTTAATGTCTTGGATTATATTTTATCTCATGAATGTCGTTACGCCTGGTTGCTTTTTGTTGGCAATTACATGGTAACTCTTTTCTTCACCCCGTTTGTTTGAGCTCCTCCTGGGTAATTTTGGTTTAGTTACACCTTGTATAAGTAATTTACAGCAGGATTTTGTGCTAGCTCCTGCTCCTTTGCCAGCCACCTTACTTTTGCTCCTGCTGCCCACCCACCTCTGCCGCCCCCAGCCTGGGCTTCCTGGCCCTGCTGTACCTGCCTCTCCTTCCAGCCCATCTCCCAGCTCCCAAGGGCACCCCCCGCCTCCCCACTGCTGGCCCTGTGCTCCCTCCCATCGTATCTTTTCACTGGCTCCTACCCCTCACAGCCCTGCAATTATCTGTGAGGCACCAAGGCATACAAGACCCTTGGCCCCTGTCTTCTGAAGGGTCCTCCACTCAAGTGGAGAAGACAGATAATGCCCAAGTAAATTCACAAATGACATTCGAACCGCAAATGGTGGTATGTTCCATGAAGGAAGACACGGGGGGAAGGGAGAGCCTGTTTTAATTTAGGATGAAATAAGGCAAGTTGCCCTGAGGAGGGGACATTTCAGCTGACACCTGGAGGATGAGAGGGAGTAAGCCCAGTGAGGAATGAGGGGAAGATCATTCCATGGAGAGGGGACAGCAGTCTTCCGTATCACTGAGCAATGGCGTCTCAAGGCTCCGTGCCCCGCCTCCCCCTGTCAGTGTGCAGCTGGCCCTGAGCAGGGAGGCAGAGGGGGACCAACACATCTGAGTCCACTGCAGGAGGCAGTGGGTCCCTGGCACCAAGGGCTGCGGATCCCCTTCCCTCTAGACCTTTTGGGGGGGGCTTATGCTGGACCTGATAGTGATGCAGGAAGGGGGACCCCTTCCAGGGCCCGAGAGTGGGCTCTTGTCTAACACTCGGAAATGAATTGTCCGACGAGACACACATGCTGACAAAGCAAGAGACTTTATTGGGAAGGCGCAGCCGGTGGAGAGCAGGAGGGTAAGGGAACCCAGGAGAACTGCTCTGCCATGTGGCTCGCAGTCTCGGGTTTTACGGTGATGGAATTAGTTTCTGGGTTGTCTCCGGCCAATCATTCTGACTCAGGGTCCTTCCTGGTGGCCCACGCATCGCTCAGCCAAGATGGATTCCAGCGAGGAGGAATCTGAGAGGTTGGTAGGACATATGGACTGGCATCTCCTTTTGACCTTTCCCGAATTCTTCCAGTCGGTGGTGGCTTGTTAGTTCTGTGTGCCTTACCGGGACCTCCTGTCGTAAAACTTCTCATGCAAATGGTTACCTGGCCAGGGTGGGCAGTTTTGGTCAGTGGTTCCCCTAACAATAGGAAGGCTAAATTTGGGTAGCAGCAGCAGCAGCAGCAGAAAGGACATCCTAGGAGAGGCCAGTGCAGCAAAGGCCAGGGCGTGGGATTTGCACAGGGACGGCAAACACCCAGGCACCCTTGAACCTACAGAGCCAGCACTTGCTGCATGATGCTCCCATGGCATTTACAGGCTCAGGTCCCTGGGGTTTCTCTTCTCCAGAATAAACATGCTTCTTTCTATCAGTTTCAGTTTTCCCACACCATCCCTTGGTGCTGGTGAAGTACACAGGTCACTCTGGGGCACATTAACAACTTTGGATGACGTGACTTGGGCTGGGTCCCAGCCCCTTCTCTGTGGTGTGACTTGTCTGAGTCACTTAGTCTTCCTGGGGCTCCTTGATGCTAAAATGGGGACAGTAATGAGGATGGTGAGGAGCCTCCCATTTGCTGTGAGGGTCAAATGGCTGCTGGACATAGTGGAGGTTTGTTACTGTGACGGGCTGTGCACATGCCCCACCCTGCCACCAGATGCAGGGGCAGCGGGGTCCGGCAGGGGCGTGTGATCCAGGCGCTGTGGCTGCTGTGACCCACTTGTTGCCCTGGAGGGCAGGCATTTCAGGACGCCCTGGATGCAATTCTGCTTCCCCTATTCCGTCCTCTCCACAGACTGTTATTGACTCTTTGAGGAATTCTGTCCGACCCGCTGTAGAGACTCTAAAACGAGGGACAGCTTTTGGAAGCTTCCTGTTGTGTCATCCTTTGCCTGAGACATGAACCGTCCAGAAAGGTCTCCCCAGCACAGGGAATGCCAGGAACTAAAATCCCTGCGGTTACGCATTGAGAAGATAGGGTCCTGCCATAGACACCTCCGCTCAGGGAAGCCTCGGCCTGCCGGGGTCCAGTCTTCTCCCATCTACCGTGGATCAGCCACCCAGGGGGGACCAGCGGCTTCTCCTTGTGGGGAGGCTGTGCACAGAGGGCGATTGAGTCAGGAGCCAGGACAGCACCGTCCTCCCACCTCAGCAGGAGATGGGCAGTGCTGACTGCTCGTTAGTGGGCCAGTTACAAACATGCAAGAGCTCCACGGGGAGGAGGAGAGGGTGACAGAGAGGTCTGAGGGACTGAGAGGAGTGGAGGCCTTTAGACCAAGTAGGCGACTCAGTGCAGGTGGGCAGGCCCTGAAGGCCGAGATTGGTTTCAGGGAGTCACTAGGCAGCCAGCTGAGGGCCTAAGCAGAACTCAGCCTGAGAGATAGGCCCGCTAGAACCAGAGAGTGGTTGGGATCTCTGCGTGGCCTAGCCTTTAGGATGGGGCCCATTGTAGGGAAACTGAGGAGACATCCAAGAATGACAAGGTGGAACGTCAGCCTGACTGCTGGGTCCCATCAACACTCATGTGGCCCCAGGTCTGGGCGCCTGGCAGACCCTGCTGACCTTGGAGCTGTTCCCTACGTCCTGCCAGGCCTGAGCAGGGCTGGGGCTTCCAGGGACCCGACTGCAGGGTGGGGCTGTCACCTTCGAGGTGCCCCGAGAGGCCCTGTCTTCCTCCCTTCATCTGCACTTTACTTTGGATTTGGGCACATCTCTACTGGGGCTGGGCCTTGGAGGGGTTGTTCTAGAGCATAATGTCCAAGCCACCCTCTAAAATTATCATGATCGAGATAATAATGGTAACAATAATTATGCTTGTGGTGAAATTAACATTTCTAATGCATTCTTAGAAAACATTGCTGTTTTTAATGGGCCTGTAACATACAATTTAGTTAAAAACTGAGCTTGCTCAGCAGAAGCAGCTACAAGATGTACCCCAGCCAGCCCTGGTCTGATGGCAGCCCCATTCCCTCCCCCAGAAAATGTCAGGAGGAGTCACTGCACGGTGACTTCTTGGGTTAGGGTTGGGGGCACACTCTGATGCCTTCAGAGGTTAAGTGGGCTGCAAGGGCGGCAGGCCAGGCGGCGGACCCCTGTGTCCTGTTTCCAGGCATGGTCGTCACTCCACAGCTCAGTGTAAACTCCCCTCCCCCTCTACAGTGACTCCATTTCTTAATTTCTCAGACAAGCTGGCTATTCTAGGTTTTAACATGAACTCTCCAAATTTTGAAATACTGTCAACCAAATAAGGTATTTAAGAAACACCGCATGGCCCTAACAGGCACCCCCGTGGTCTGGTTTTGCTCAGGGACCACCTGTCAGTGACCCCTGGCTTGACAGGGGCAGAGGGTAACATCCAGCCTTTTCCCTGGGAAGAGTTTTTTATGGAAATTACCATCTTTCTGCTTCCCAAGGTGGTTCTGAAGGTGAGCTGTCCCTGCTTGTTGAAAATGCAAAGAAATAAATGTGTAAAAATAGAGTAGCAATTCCTCAAACCCAGTGTCAGGTCTAAGTAGCTGATGTCTCCCCTGGGAGCAGGAAGGATGGCCCTGAATCATCTCCAGGCAGCCCAGCAGAAGGACGAGCTGTGCACTGGCGCTCTCCCTGGAGTGGCCCTGGGCAGTGCCTGCCGTGTGCATGTGTGTGCGTGTGTGTGGAGTGTGTGTGTGCCTGTGCATACTGGGGGGACATGGGGGACTACAGGGCTGGGGCGGGGGCACAAGGACCCCAGGAGGTAAGGAATGCCAGCAGACGCGCTGGCCCTAACCCGTTCCTCTTTTCTGTGCAGCCCTTCCCCCTCTGCTGCTCCTTCACCTCCACTTTTCCTTCCGTAGCCAGGTTGCAGTTTTGTGCCTGAAACCTAACAGACAGCAGGTGTAAAGACGAGAGCTTCTGGCTGGCTGGGGGGCTCTCTCAGTCTTCTGGTCTGTAAAATGGAGGCAGTAATGCACATCAAAGAGGCCTGTTGTCAGCACTGGATGAGGAGACATGGTCGGAGGGGCCTGGCCGCCTCACTGTGCCTCCAGAGGAGGCTGTGGACAAGAGCTTAGGGGACAAGTGAGAAGAATGGTTCTGGAAGACTCTTTGGTGATGTCATGATAACCTGAGGTCCTGGGTCCTTCCCAGGGCAAGAGCCTCTGAGACACACCTGTTCCTCCCCCTACCAGGAGTGCTAAGGAGGGGCAGGACCCTGGGGTCAAGGACCTGGCGTGGACACAGAGACCAGTGCAGGGTCGTGAGGGGCTTCCAGAGGCTTTGGCACTGGGACTAATTGGACAGTGTGGTCTGTGGCTGCCAGCGATGCTGAAGGTCAGCCTGGCCAGCTCAGCTGCAGTCCTGAGACGCAGGGGCCAGGTCTCTGGTCCATGGTGGGCTCCAGGCCCAGTGGGAAAGTAGAAGGGGATTGAGACAGATGCTGCAGCTCTGCAGATGGTGCAATGACATCCTGGGGTCCTGGGCCTGATGCGATCCAGCCCCTGGCCCCCTCAGCTGCGGCCCCTAAGGCCCCATGCCCCAGATGGTCTGCCCCGCTCTGAGCCAGGTGTTTAGCCTGTGGGGGACGGAGTGAGCCCCTGCCAGGCGGACTGTGGGGGAATTGTCATAAGAGGGGCTCATCCTGGTTCTTGCATGATTCAGTCAGGCAACCTTTCATCACTTTGGCACTTGGCATCAGGGGCAGGCACAGTTCTGGGGCCGGGGGGCACCCATGGCTTGGCCCCAACCCAGGAGTTGAGTGGGCGGGCCTGGCACAGAGATGAGGGACCTAGCTCCAGCCAGGGACTGAGCAGAAAGTTCCAGAAGGGGAGCTGTCTGAAAAGATGCTGTGAAACACATACCACCTGGGCTGGGCCTCAGTTTCCCCGGTTATAAATGGGGAGACCAGCTCTTTGGCACTGGGTGGCCCTTTGGGAGTGTGCGAGTGTGTGAACGGGTGAAAAGGGTCCACCCTGCCCAGCCAGCGTCCCACCCTCTCTGTTCATCGCTGGGAGCCGAACCTGGCCTCTGTGATGGCTGAGCCGTGGGTTTGCGTGCTGCTGGGTCTGAGCTGACTTGGTACATCACTGCTGCCCTCTCTGAACCTCAGTTTGTGAAATGGGGACAGAAATGCCCTCGGTTAGGGTGCTGTGATGACGACAAGCCGATGGCCAAGCTGGCACCTGGCAGGTGCCGAGTTGCGTCTGAGTGGGGTTTGGTCCTGCTGCGGTGTCCCTGGTGAGCCTGGGCTGCTGCTATAGGCTGTTTCCTCTCTCCTTCCAGGGACCTCCCCGAGCGGCCTGGACAGCCTCAGCCGTGCCCTGGGCATCCTGGAGGAGCGAGTCAACAGCTCCAGGCAGAGGGTGCGCAGGCATGCTGCGGACGACGACTACAACATCGAGGTCCTGCTGGGGGTGGACGACTCCGTGGTCCAGTTCCACGGGAAGGAGCATGTGCAGAAGTACCTGCTCACCCTCATGAACATTGTGAGTGGGGGTGGGGCGGCAGGGGCAGGGCACTGGGGGCGGGGCTGGGAGGCTAGGGGTGCAGGTGGGCCAGGGCAGCTGTGCTTGCCACGGTTTCCTGGTGGAGCTGCGGGATGAGTGACATGGTCACAGGGAGGCTGTCTGGGTCTACAGGTGAGAAAAGGTGACCCTCCCATCGATTTTGTTGAAGCTCAGTTTTCTCCCCTGCAAAGGGCAGGTGGAGGGGGCTGGTTCTGACTTGGCAAGGCTATCTACATGCTAAGGCAGTTTTCCAGAAACTCGTCATCTGTGTACCAGTTTTCTTAATTTTTCATCATACCCACATGGTATAGGCTGTGTATTTTCCTGTAAATCAACTGACTCTTTTTAAAACTTAAAATTATTTACAAAGGCAACCTCGCTTTATTGTAAAGGTAACCTAGAAGTAAAATGTAAAGCGATGTTATTCAAATCCAGCTAGACAAATCCGGCCTTCTGCCGGGTCTGCACCACAGCCCACGATGTTCAAATGGGAGATTAGTGTGTGTTAGAGAAGAGGACAGACAGACCGACACCCATCCGAGGTTTCTCCTTGAGGTAGTTAGAGGAAGTGAAGATGGAAGAGAGCATCCGTTTCTCCCTGTGAGGTTGGGCTCCTTAACTGGGTGACTGGGTGCCCCCTAAGCCTCCTGTGGCACCACGGGACACCTGCCCTGTCTACCCAATCCTGAGAGATTAAGCTGTTACCCCTCCCCTCATTCCAGCCCCTTCCACCCCAGAAGGTATAGGATGCTGACCTTGTAGAAAATGCAGTTCCTGCCTCTGCCCGGGGTGGTGTGGAGGTCCTGCCCCTCACTGCCTGGTGCCTCAGTTGAGCCCTGCTGGGAGAATATTAAGGGTTGGAGGGAGATGCAGTGGGCCTGCAACCAGGGCACGCTGTGGGCCGAGCATTGTGGGAGGAGTGGATTTGTGGAAGGAAGCCTGGGCTTGCAGGGGGCTGGAGGTGGGCAGGGAAGCCCAGGGGATAGGGAGCTCTAAAGCAGCAGAGCTGCTCCCCAGCCTGTCAGTGAACTGGGTCCTCCAGAGGTCCAGCTGCTGGCGAGCAGTGAGGGGGCAGGACATTTACTCCTGGCCTGGGTCTCAGCTCTGCTTCCTGGGCCATGGTGAGCCCCTGGGAACTCAGCTGGTCCTTGGGCAAGACCTCCCAGAGCCCTAGTGAAGAGATAGGTTAGGGGCAAGAAGGAGGATATGAGTGAGCTGGTCACTGGACCAGGAGACCCCTGCCTGCCGGCCTGTCTTGCTCTCCACCTGCCTTAGGTAAGTCATTGACCCTCTGGAATGCAGCCATCTCATCTGCAAAGCAGGGCCGAGGTCTGTTAACGTTTGCAGATGTTATTTTATTTTGGAGAGTGTTGTCACACTTAATCTCACTTATTTTTGAAAAGTACCTTTAATATAATAATAGTAATAATAATACCATGATGGCTACAAATATTGAGCTCTTAATATGTGACTCTGTGTGCCAGGCTTGTGCTAGTCACTTATCATGCATTATCTTTGGAAATCTTCACACTAACTCTATAAAATTGGTAGATATAAAATCTTGTCTGCCTTCAAAATATATGTCTTTCCCCAAGTATTATACTGCCCTCCAACCCAGTGGACAAAAGGACTGGTTGTGGAATTCGAGAGTCCTGAATCCTGGTAAAGGAAAACTACTTGTTTCTTCACACCGGAATTAGCATACACCCCACAGAGTAAGAGCTCAGTCTCCTAAGATGGGCCCCACTTCAAATGCCGAGCTCAACTCCCAGGTTGTCAGCTGTGCTTCTTACCAACCAGCTCCTCAGGTTCAATAATTTGCTAGACCAGTTCACGGAACTCAGGAAACCACTTTACTTACTATCATCGGTTTATTATAAAGCACACAACTGAGGAACAGCCAAGTGGAAGAATGCATGGGGCAAGGCATGGGGAAGGTGCGTGGAGCTTCCGTGGCCACTCTAGATGCACCACCGTCCCAGCAACTCGATGTGTTCACCAACCTGGAAGCTCTCTGAACTTCATTGTTTAGAGTTTTTATGGAGGTTTTATTTTGCAGGCATGATTGGTGAAATCACTGGCCATGGGTGATTGAAAATCTCCAGCTTTTCTCTCCTCCCTGAAACTTGGGGGTGGGGCTGAAAGTTCCAACTCTCTAATCATACGGTTGGTTCCTCTGGCTACCAACCCCCATCCTGAACTATCTAGGGACCCACCAAGAATCCCTTCATTAACATAAACTCAGGTAAGGTTGAAAGGGGCACATTATGAATAACAAAAGATTCTCCTCGCACCCCCATCATTAAGGAAATTACAGGTGTTTTAGGAGGTCTGTGCCAGGAACGAGGGGCAGAGACCAGATATAGATTTCTTATTATTTTGCACCTGGGTTACCCCTGACCCCACCACTACCAGGTATGCCACCGAGAATGGGCTTCAGTCTTCCAAGCCTTGGTTTTCTCATCTTTAAAATGGGCAACAATTTTCATCTTGAGTTGTCGGTGAGGATTAAATGAGATGATGAAGGTGAACGTGCTTCACAGTCTCTAAATAAATGTGTGAGTGTCTTCCTGAGGCTGGTGGATCAAATCCGCCTTTTCCCTGGTGTGGAGGGTCCCTCTGTCGCACACGCCTTATGCCCATGAGCTGGTAGGAGGAAGTCTAGAACTTTGTCTTGGTTTTGCCAGTTAACTTCAATTTATTCATTTATACCCCCGTGATCCAACTGTACCTCAATTTTGGATAAGGGTGTGGTTTGGTTAGTTTCTTGAAAAGCATGAGAAATATAAAAATTCTTAAATTGAAACAAATTTGATCATAACAGAAGGGGATTTTAGGAGATGAATCGGAGGAGCTGAGATAGAGTGCTTGGGCTGTGTCTTTTTTCCCCTGTTGCATCCGGCAAGTGGTGCTTGTTCCAGGCACAGCGGCTGGTCCTGCAGAAGCGGAGGGCCTGGTGGACACTCCTGGGCTCAGGGAGACACGGCAGTGGGGGGTATCTGTACCTCCAACCTGAGCTCCCACTGTAAGAGTGCAGTGTGGTTGAGGGAGATGAGGCCCCCTGCTTGGATCCTGTGTTGCCTTGACAATACCCTCTAAGGCTCAGTGTCTTCACCCAGGGTACGTGCACGCCCTGGGAAGAGTCCCTGGGGATGATCTAAGGCACATGAGCCCTTTGGTGGTCTTGGGGAGGAGGGGGATTGAGGAAGCAGGAATATTTGAGAAAAGATGAGCTTCTTTAGCAGTGCTGTCCAGTAGAACTTTCTGCATTGCTGGAAATGCTCTAATTCTGCGTGTCCAATACAACAGCCGCTAGCCACCCTGACCCTTGAGCGCTTGAAATGTGGCGTGTAATTGAAGAACTGAAATTTTAATTTAATTACGTTCCAATAGAATTTTTGTTTTAATTTTTTAAAAATTTTAATTATGAAAAAATATATAAAATTTACCATCTTCACTGTTTATAAGGGAGCAGTTCAGTGACATTAAGTATACTCACATTATTATGCACCCATCACCACCACCCATCTCCAGAACTCTCTTCATCTTACAAAACTGACGCTCTGTACCCGTTAAACAATAACTCCCATTGCCCCCTCTCCCCAGCCCTTGGGAAGCACCATTCTACTTTCTGCCTGCTGTGCCCTTCCTCTGAACTTGACCAGCACATGGCGCTAAATGGCGGTGTGGGTGGCCCTGGGTGTGGGGGCCTTTAGACCCGGTAGGTGCTGGCCCACCTGAAGCTGCAGCCAGAGCCCCATGAGACCCTACAAGGCCTGGCCAGAGTAGGGCTCCCTCTTCTTATAATCACACAGCTGGTCTTGGGGCTTCCCAGCATTTGGAGCCAAAGCAGCAACGTGGAGGACAGATGTGGCGGCAGCCGGCCCAGACTGTGCTCCAAGTGAGGCATTTGGTCAGCAGTGAGGACAGCCAGGACCAGGATGGAAGTATTCCCAGCTCCCAAGGCTCGGGGCCAGCCCTGGGCGGACAGTCTGTCCCCTGAGGGAGGTCACAGAGGCCCTGGGAGGAGGGCCTGGTGGGGGTCCCCATGGCAAAAGACCTGGGGAATGTGGGCTCCAAGGAGAAGCAGAGGCCAACGTGTCAGGCCAGGTGTCGGCATGGCTCAGCCCTGGCAGCTCTAAGCCAGCTTGGTCTCCCTCATCTTTCAGTTATTCTGCTTGCAGGACTCCCTTTGGGGTCTCTTCGTGGCAGACCCTGGGCTGGAACGTGGGTCCTGGTGTGACACCGACATTTCAGGTTCATCAAATATCCACATGCTCCCCTCCCTTCCATTTCCCAGCCTCCCTTGCACCTCATTTTTGGGGCTGTGTGGCTAGTTTTAGCTAACGGCCTATGTGGAAGGAAATGACATAGGTCGCCTCTTGGCCAAGGCAGTTGAGAGCCAGTGTGTCCACTCCCTCTCTCTCTCTCTCCCTGCCACAGTGACCTTGGAAGTCACATGTTCCAGTAGCTGCAGCCACAAAATAGGGCAGGGCCGCCCAACCTGCATAAGCCTGTGATGTGTGCAAGGAAACACACACCAGCCTTCACTGTATTAAGCTACTGAAATGTGGTAGATTCTCTGTTAACTGCAACACAGCCCATCCTATTCTAATACACACAGCTCCTGCCCATACAGTATGATCAGCAAATGTTTACTGGGCATCAACTCTATGTCAGCCGTGAAATAGGGCCAATGTGGGGAACAAGGGGCCCAAGTAAGAGGGGAAGTTGGAGACAAGGAAGGCCAGTCAATAGAGGGACTTGGATGTGACTCTAAGGGCAGTAGGAAATTGCTAGAGGTGCTACTTCCTTCCAACATTAATGGGCAAGACATTTAATGCCCTTTTTTCATAGGAAAATGGGAATTATTCCATCCCTCTTTCCATCTCAGACTCTGGAGGGTCAGAAGGGTTGGAAATATTTGCTGAGCATTTCGAGAGAACCACCTGGATGTAGAAAGGGTCTCATGGTGTTCAGAACCCTCCCACCAACCCATTCAAGCACCTCTTTCGAGGTCCAGTTTCCTTCTTTTCTTCCTCAAATCTAGAAAAGTAACATTCTTTGTTTATTAAAATATGCTGTATTTAACATGTACCATATACTATTTATGATGGAAAATTAGAATATATTCATATAGGTTTGTGAATGTTTTCTCCTATCAATAATTGCCTAGTACTTCATTTTAATGATGGCATAACATTGCACCACGTGACTGTAGCATACTTTTTAGGTAATTGATTATTTATATGACTCATGTAACAAAATTTATTTCCCTTTTAGATCTTAATTTGGCCACTAAGAGTAATGAATATCATTATAGCTGAAACTATTACTCATCCTTTACTATTTCCTTAAACTAAGTTCCTAAAGGTACAATTCTTGGTCAGTAGTTATGTGCAGTTTAAAGCTTTCTATGTCAGAAAGTTTTCTGTTCATTTTCACCTATTCATGTTCCATTGAGTAAATGCCCATCTCCTCACCTCTTCACACTGCCAAATCCTTTTTAGCTGTGGCAGTTTGATAGCTACAACAGGGATATACTTTTTGTTGTAAGGTGTAGGTATTTGATGGTAATGAGGTCCCATTTAAAAATATATATATTTTTTAAAACAGTGATCATCTTGTATTTTTATGATTGACCTATTCATGTTCTTTATGCCACTGGGACTTTAGCTTCTTTTGTGTTAATCCGAAGAACTGTTATATTGAAATAAGTTAATTTTTTGTCTGATGTTTGCGTGGGAAATGTTTTCCCCAGTTTTGTTGTTTGCCTTTTGTTTTATTTTGTTTGGGATTGGTTTGTTGATTGCTTACATTTTTGTGTGTAGTCGTGTCCTGAGATCTTTTCCTCCCTGGTTTTTCCCTTGGGGGCTGTCGTTGGCATTTCATGCCCTCTCCAGAAGTTAATCTTCTGGAGTTTCTTTCTGGTTGCCCCCAACAGTGACTCCCATGGCCTGTTGTCAGCAGTATCATTTCCCAAACCCCAGCCCTCACTGACCACCTGACCATTCTTGCTGTGCATTCAGCTGCGGCAACCCCACACCCAGAATGTCTCCTGGGTACAAAACTCCCGGGGCCAAGTGCAAATTGAAAATGTGGTTCTCTTATTCAAAGAGCAGGAAAAAGTGTCATAAAAGGTACATATACAAAGCCTTTTCCTTTCGTATACAGTCTTTCAACTTGTCAAGATTAAAAAATTTTTCTATTTATTATTACTCTAAGTGAAGAAAAATTAGGATTTTTAATTATAATCATGCATTTTACCATTCATCTTTATATTGTACAAGGCCTGTTTTAAATGCAGATATTAGAACATTTAACTAGCATGGGGAATCACCAAAATTAAACAGATTTGTACTTTATGGCTTGTGCCCGAAGGGCAGGCTGACCAGAAGTTCAGACAAAGCACCAACCAGACTTAAGAAGGTTGGGAGGAGGAAGAGAGGCCCCCCGGGAGTGGAGCCATGAGGGAGCACTCCCTGAGGGTCCCCGGTCCTGGCCAGCGATGCAGGGTGTGCCCTCGGGGCCTGACAGCTGCCTGTCCTGTCTCCCGACAGCTGCCACTGAAAGAACACAGGGCATCTCCCCTTCCCACGGGCCGACCGCCCCAACCCAGGTCATGCCCTGCGCCAAGATGTTCCAGGGCACATGTGTCCACCTGACCCTCCCTGCACCTGCATGCAGGCCCCTGCAGTGGTCACTGAGTGGGGAGTAGGAAGCCAGGAGCCTGTCCTGTGGAAGTGGGACCACGTGTGAGCCAAGGCTTCCCTGTCCCAGCAGATTTCACTCACAAAACACAAATTCAAAGGTAAAATGATGAATTTCAAGATGGTAACCACAGAGCGTTAAGCCCAAGTGCAGAGCCCTCCTGGGTGTGGGCCCTGGTCACTCGCCCCTGAACCCAGGAACCTGAGCCTGTGCTTCTTGCCTCAGGGCCCGTTCTTATGGCCCATCCCCATCCTCTACTCGTCTGGAGGCTCAGCTCAAATCTACCACCGCTCTCGGCTCTCTGCCCAGATGAAGAAAGCTGGTGCCTTCTGAGCACTGAGGCCAGGCTGTGGGCTGAGGCCTCATCCCTTGGGGCCCTCTGCACTGATTTTTACCTCTTGTACACCGTAGCCTTGAGATTGCTGGCAAACCCAGGATGAAGCCCTGTGTCCTGGGCCCAGGGTCCTTTAACCTGGCCAGAGAGGCTGGGACCCCTTGGGGAAGGCTGCCGGAGAGCCTCATCCACATTTGAGGGAGAAGGGGGGTCTCGATCCCACCACCAGTAGGCTGTGAAGATGGAGCTGGGAGCACTGGCAGATGTGCGGCCCCTCCAGCCATGCTGGCTCCTCCAGGGCCCATGCCCCATACTGCTGCTGGGTCCCGCCTTGGTCCCCTACTTAGGTGTGCCTCTCCGGCGCTGGCCTCCCCCTGCCGCCATCCCGTTCCTGCTCCTCCCGAGTCTTCAACTCTGGCTCATCTTCTGACCTTCACCAGGCTCAGCCCTGAGGACAAGGAACTCCCCCCTGCCAGGGCCCCCCTCTACACTGGGAACTGCGGTCCTGTGGACCCCTCTTCCTTGGAAACGGGCTTCCTGCCTTGCCTGGAGCTCCCAGGCTGGGAGGCAGTCAACACTCCTGAATGCGCCTGCTGCTGACTCTGGTGCCAGCCCTTGAGCTAGTCTGTGCTTGCAAACTCAGCGCTGTGGCGGTGCGAGCCTGGCACCCCAAGGAGCCATGCAGTGACGCAGCCCTCATGTTCGCGGCACCTCCAGTTACCTTGTCAGGCGTGGACAGTGGGTCTTCTCTGGGCTCAGGTGAATGGGAGGCCAGGGAGGAATGCCTTCGGGGAAGACTCGAGAGCCATTATTAAAGTAATATGTTTACAAATGCACTTTTAAAAGTAAAACCTATTCATGCCAAGGCTTCAAGAAATATAAAACTTAGGCACAAGACTAGTGCTTCCTATATGGCTTGTAGCATTTAACTAAAGCATTAATTTCAATCCTACTCTTCCCTGAGCAACCAAAGGCCTTGGTGGTTGCTCGGCCTCTCAGGATCCGTAGAGACCTAGCGCTGCTGCCTGACTGAGCTGTTGGTCCGCTTGCACTCCTTCTAGATGTGAGGCAGGCCAGTGTGTTGGGGGATGACCTGCCCCAGAAGACGGCTCTTTGCTCCTGGGAGCACGTCCCCTCAGGAGGCCTGCCAGAGGCTGCTGAGGCCACGGTACAGATGTGAGGTGTCTTCCCCTAAAGTGCCGCTTTTTCCAAATGGCAAGCATTTTAAAACATCAATTTTATATGAAAGTAAACTGGGACATATTACTGAGTTAAAGCAAAATTCGCCTGAATTTTTCAAGATAAACTGGAGCATCTAAAGAAGGGTTGCCAAAACTATAGCCCAAATCCGGCCCATCATCTGTTTTTGAAAATAAAGTTTTATTGGGACGTGGCCATGCCATTCATTTATGAATTGTCTGTGGCTGCTTTTGTACTACAATGGTGGAGCTGAGTAGTTGGGACAGAGACCATACGGCCCACGAAGCCACTGTCTGGCTCTCAAGAAGTATTCGCTATCAGGGTGTAAAGAAATCTTCTACTTGCTTAGTGCCCACCTTGAGCTGTGGCCCCAGCACTTTATAGTTGCATTTGCCTCCCACTGTTGTCAGTGCACGTAGGCATACGTGTTAGGGAAGCGTTGAGCATAGAATGAGGACCAGCTATGGAGTCAGAAGCAGTTGCATCCTAATCCTGGCTTTTACCCACCTGGCCAAGTTCCTGCCTTGCCCTGAACTTGGTTTCCTCATCTTTAAACCTCCCACACACTCTGATCCAGAAAGACCGGCACACTCACTGACAAGAGGTACCCCCCGGAGACAAGCTCCCTCTCTCCCTCTTCAGGCCTCTGAGCCCCTGCAGCCAGAGCAACCCTTTCTTGCTGGCCATTGCAGGGATCTCACACTTGAGCTGAGCTCCACCCTCTGCCTGCTCAGACCCCAGCCCACCCCCACCCCAGCTTTGCCAGCTGAATGGGTCTGTGAGGTCACTTTGGGGATTCTTTTTAAAGCAACTGAGTGAGCATTTTAAAACAACATAGTAGGAGGAGCAAGATCTCTGGGCCAGCAGAGCTGCCCCTCCCACCTGGGCTAATTGCTCATGTTCTGGAAGAATTCCTGCCCCATCCCCTCCACCCCAAGCATCTCGTCTGTCAGGGGCAGACACACTCCTTAGGCTCATGGAGAACGTGGGATCCAAAGGGGCTTCTGAGCTTTCAGAGCCGACGCCATACCCTTTGACCCTTCCTAGTGTGGGATCAGTCCTCTGTACAGTATGTTCTTAAACATTTTTTATTGAATGATTTCTGTCTGTGCCAGGATTCAGATATTTTCCCTCTTTTCTTTTCTAATTTAATCCAGAAATTGGCCTGGGCTCACCAAAGCCTTGCCAGGATTTGCAAACAATCAGAGGCACATGGGCTCCAGTTCTCATCAACTTCCAAGAATGCTGGGGACACGTGGTGATGGTGGGGAAGGCAGCGACAGGACAGGAATGTTTTCTGCTGTCTTGGGGGTGATCTCGTGAACTGGCCACAGAGCTGCAAACCTGCCAGGGGGAAAACGCAGACCCAAGTCCCATTCACGTGTCTCTGGCTCTGGTTCCTGGGGAAGAGAAAAACATCTCTGAAACCGGACACTAAAACTTGGTTCCCTTAAGCTGAAGGGAAGCAAGCAGGGCTCCCGGGGCAAGAGGGACACATTTGGGTTTGGGCCTGGCCATAGCAAAGGATGTGAGGATGGGGAGAAGAAGTTCCCACTGTCATACGGCAGCTCCCCAGGCCCCAGGGTCTGCTGGTGCTGTGGCCACAGCCGGACGTTCCTGGCGCTGTTCCTGTTCCTCATGCTTGTCCCGCTGGCCTGAGAGCATGGCCCTGTGTGCCACCAGGAAGTACGACTATCAGGGCCAGCAGTGTGTGAGGCTGATACAGTACTTAGAAGAGGGCAGCGCTCTCAGATGCTGACAGGAACCAGGCAGGAGGCCTAATCAGGGTGTCCAGGCTGTGGAGAATAGGGAGTGGTGGAGACTGGGGCGACAGGAGAGGCTACACCTCTGGAGAGCCCCTCCTGGGTTCCATTCACTTGTGGTCATTTGGGAATAAACAGGCACACTCTTGTGAGTTCCCCACCCCACCCCGCCGAGAAGCTGGAAATCCAACTTTTACAGGAAATCTAATTACTTTTCAACGTTGGCAACAAATTGAAATTAAGACCTCATACTGCACTAGTGAATCAGAACGTGACTGGCCGGTCAGCGGGTGGATTGTTCCTTCAGGCCTAGAAGAAAGGAAGCGACTGCCTGCCCTGCCCTGCTGTGTGCCGTGATGGGGGATAATTAGTGCCACCTCCTAGGGCTGTTGTGAGCATGGCTTAAGTTAAACACCAGAAAAGTGCTTAGTGGCGCTCTGGGCACATGCAGAGCATGCCTCAAGTGTGAGCTGTCCCCGGTCATGTATTCGCTCCTTGGGCGCTCTCAGAACGCTGGTCTAAATGGGCCCCACTCTGGGCACTGGGGTGCAGAGGCGGGCAGTCGTGTCCCTATGCTCAGAGAGATTGGAGCACGGGAGGGGTGGGGCGCAGGGCAAGGAATACGTGATTTCATCCCGGTTAATATGCCTGCTGATCACGCAGGTACCACAGGGTCACAGGGAAGGGCGCCTCAGATGAGGGCCCCTCGCGCTGCCCCTAATGCAGAGGCGGAGTTGACCAGGAGGGGAGCATGGTGTAAAGGCTCAGCGGCATCTCCACATCACAGTGCAAGGTTGGGCCCGACCGGAGTGTAGGGTGCTTGGGGAGAGGCAGGAATGAGGTTGGCAAAGCCTTCTGTGCCGGGCTAAGGGGCCTGGGATCCACCAACATACTGTCAGGGGAGTCATGAGTTTGCTTTGGGGTCTAAAGAGACAGAAACATCTCTCTTAGGGAGTTTGGGGTTCATGCCTTTTACTATTGGAAATGCCTCTCCCTATGGCCTAATGAGGCTGACTTTTCACAAATGCTGGCCTCAGGCAAGGAGGCACTTATATGATGGCTTTATGTTGCCCCAGTGTCCCTGTGGGGTTCCCTTTCCTGGGTAAGGTCACTGAGGCTCAGAGAGGCTGGGTGGCACAGGTAGAGTGTGGCAGATGGGATTCCCATACCTGTGTGGCCTGGGTACCATTCCTCTCCACGCTGCCCACGGCCCCGACTGTCTTTTCCATCTATGACTCTCCTGGCTTTTCCCCTTGGCTTCTTCATCTGTTGTGTCTTCCTGTTCTCTCTAGGGTTTGCTCACCCACCCACCCACTCATTCACTTAGTGCATGTCTCTAGGACACCCGCTATGTGCCAGACAACAGTTCTAGGTGCTGGGAATGTCGTGTGAGCAGCCCTGAGGCCCTGCCTGCATGAAGTCACATTCCAGTGGGGACGGGGGTGGACAGTAGGTGCCCCCTCCTCCCAGGGGTGATGATGCAGGCGGAGAACGTTCTGATGGGGGGAGCCGAGGCCCGTCCTCACCTCTGCCTCTTCTTCCCTGAAGTGTGCGGCACTCTCCTGCCCCCTGGACTCCCCCACACCTCCCTCCCCACTCTGGGAGGCCCCCCGACAGCTGACGAGGGAAGCCTCAGAGCAGCCTGTCCTTGGCCTCCCTGGGGGAGCTGGCAGTTATCAAAGCAGGAGTGAGAGTCCCCAGAACGAGGAGGGCCGGGTAGTGTCACTCCTTGGTGACAGCTCTGGGCAGCTGCAGAGCTTGTCTCCCGCAAGCTCCAGCAAGGAGGTGACAGCCGAGCCAGAAGAGCAGAGAACACTGCTTCCCGTCTGGCTGTCCCTCCCATCCAGGAGCCTCCTTGGCTGCCCCCTGTGCTGCGGGAGTTGCAGCTGAGTGACCCTTGAGTTCTCCTCCACTGCCCAGGGGGCCCTTTGGTGGCATGTCTCAGGGGGGTTAGGGGTTCACACAAAGATGCCAGAAATTTAATGTCAGATTCAGAGGGTCCGCTTACCTGGTTTTGCATGTTCAGCACCTGGCGAAGAGCCAGGCACAGAGTAGGTGTTGAGGAAATGTCTTGTGAATAAACAAATCAATGAGTAAATGAATTCTTATAGAGTGACTGTGGTCCCACCGACTCCCATAAAAAATAGGCTCTATCTGGGACTTTCCTGGTGGTCCAGTGTGTAAGACTCTGTGCTCCCAATGTAGGGGGCCCGGGTTCAGTCCCCGGTCAGGGAACTAGATCCCACGTGTATGCTGCAACTAGGAGCCCACATGCTGCAACTAAAAGATCCCGCATGCCGCAACTCAGACCCAGCGCAGCCAAAATAATAAATAAATAAATATTTTTTAGAAAAATAGGCTTTATCTGTCCATGGAAAAGAAGTACCAGTAGCATAAGTGTTCTTGGCCCTTCTTCCTTGATGCTCAAGGCTGTTTGTCTCCACCATAGATGCTGGAAGTTTGAATCACCAGGTCGTAGGAATGTACAGTTTTAATTTCAGCAGATTTGCCAAATTGCTCCCCAAAGCCTTTGCCCTGGTTCCCATGCATGCTCACGTGGGTGAATCTCCCAGTTTCTCTGAGCCTCTGTTCCCCAGTAGGTAAATGGGGGTAGTAATGCTCACTTGCAGGGTGCAGGAGGTGAAATGTAGTGCTGTGAGGAGGCACTTGGCACAGGTCTGGGAAGGTCAGAGCTGACCAACGAGGTGCAGCCCTTGTTCCTTCATCCACGACATCTGCCAGACCAGCCCAGCTCTTGTCCTCGAGAAGCTTGGCTCTCTTGGGGACACACTGGCTTGCCTTAGCGCAGCCGGAAGGACAAGGGCCTGGCTGGGGAGGTCAGAGTCGAGGTGAGCCTTGAGCTGGTTGACCACAAGTTGGCACTTCCGAACACCTGGACAAGGTGGGGAGGGTGCAATTCTGTGTAGACCTTCAGTGTGTCCCGGGAACGGGAGGCCTGGAGTGGGACAGGCATGGGGGTGCAGGGCAGGGAGGCCTCGGAGGGTAGAGCTGGCCAGAACGGGGGAGCTTGGATTGATCCTGAAGCTTTGGGAGCCAGCTGGGTTCTAGGCATTGAGGATGCAACAGCTAAGGATGCAGAAGAGCCCCCAGCTCTCAGCGGACACAGACAGGCCCAGTGGAGGGAGGTGGCAGTTAGCAGACTAACAAACAAATGAAGGGATATGAGGCCGTGATGGTGCAGCAGAGGGAACGGGCTGGAGGAGAGCAGCATCCAAGTGAGCCTAGCAAGTTCTGGCGGAATGTCCCCTGTACGCGGCAGAGTGAGTGGGAGGCAGCCAGGTGCGGGGGTGGGGCAGTCCTCATGCCTAGCAATGAGACGGGCCCTGGGGGCTCCCGTGGCCCTTCTGACCCTGAAGTGACCTGGGGCAGGTACTTGCGTGTCCGAGAACTCAGCCCCTCTGCCTTTGGTTCTGGGCTCCCTGTGCAGCAGGGTACGTTCATCCATCTTCTCAGCTGCCTATTTGTTCTCTTCTTCCACGCTTCCGGGCGCCCGTTCCCAGCCTGGGCCCAGGTGGTTAACACACTGCCCTGCCCGGGGACAGAGGCTGGCAAGAGAGTGCGGCGACTCAAACAGAATCTCGTGGTGCGAGGGGCCGTGTGATGCATGGAGGACAGGAGTGTTTCCCACTGTGTTCCGAGGTGACTCCTTACATTCTGGGTGTTAGGAATCGTGCCGAGGGATTTCACTCTGGAGGAGGGCTATATTCGCAGCAGACAGCTCTGGCAGTGAGCTGTGGTGCTGCAAGGAGGGTCGCTCTGAAGCTTGCGAATTTTGCTGGGAGGTTCACCTTTCCTGGTGAGCCCCTTGCCTTTGCCAGAGGCACAGGTGACAGTGTGAACGGTCAGGGTTTCCTTAGTCTGTTCTGTGTCAGTGCCTGGTAGGCAGGATCCCTCCCTTCTTCCTCATCACGTGGGGGACCCTGGGGCCCTAGTGGCAGTGGGGAGAGGCTGGCCTGAATCCTCGCCGTTTTTGCTGTCAGGTCTGGCCCCAGACTCTTCACCTGGACTGCTCAGGTATGCTGAGCCCCACCTGGTCCAGGTCTGGTGCCGTGAAGACCCATCCACTCTGAAGCCTCTCCCACCCCAACCAGTGTAGGCAGGAGCTTCTGAAGCCCACACTCACCTCTCAGGGGCTGGGGGGGGGGCGGTTCCAGGCCACTACTGAGGCCAGTTTACTCACAGGAGCCCCTCCCGTTTCTCACCTCCTGCTAGAGCCACCTTGGGAGGGCACTCTGCTCTTGCGATGTGGTCTCATCTTAGGGTCCAAGTGGGGAGCAGGGCCCGTAGCTCTCAGGATCTATGTTTGACCCTAAAGGTGTGTGAGGAGCAGCAGCAGGGGTTGGGGGCCATAACCCTGGGTCTGACTTCCTGCCTCTCCTCAGCCTCCTCCCCTAACCTACATCAACCAGGGCAGTTGCTTCTCCCCTGTTCCCCTCCCCAGGGACCTCCCAGGTGCCATGGCCCCCCTCCCCATGGTGGCATTTTCCCTCTTTCTTTCCTTGGGTCACATGGTGATAGGGAAGCAGAAGAATATGAATTATAGGAGGGACGAAAAATCATAGTTTTTTCAAATGACATGCTGGTGCCCAGTTGCTCACATCACAGGGGTGGGGTCGTGCTCACAGGCCCCGAGACAGGGATGGGGTGGGGGGCCGGTGAGGATGCCATGAGGTGTCGCCACCAGGGGCCTCCCTGGGGTGCTTCCTCTGGAGGAGACTCCAAGCCGGACCCTCAGGGCTCTGGTCAGGGAGGGCTGAGGAGCTCATGGGTGACATCCCAGGGCTCACCAGGGCCAGGGCCGCTGCCAACAGGAATCAAGATCCCTGCCTTCTCTCTGCTGCTTCCTGTCAGCGCCCTCCAAACTGGCCTTGGGGGGACAGTGGGCTCTAGCCTTTGGCCTCAGATGAGTCATTCTGTGTCCTGCGGCCTCAGCAGGGTCCGTCCTGCCCTGTTCTGCAGCATTATCCCTTTCTGATGAGTTCTCGGGTGGTGAGTGGGAAGGTTGGGCCCCAAGTGGTGGTGTGGCTGGTGGTTACCCTGTGGTGGAGCTGGCAGGGAGAACCCCAGGTCTGGGTCACACACGGATACCTGGTGAGTCCCGGCACGGGCTCTGGAAAACAACCTGGCTGTGCCCTGCGGTCCAGGCAGGCCTTTCCCGGTGGCCCTGAGGAGAGCCCAGGGTGGGCCCAGAGAAAGGACTCAGGGTATTTGACCTTCTGTCATTTGATGACGGCTCTACTGAGTCTGTGCTGTGTGCCTGGGATTTTGCTGGATGCTTTAAATATAGTGTTGAGGTCGGTCCTCGATACAGCCTGAGGGGCTAGAACTAGTATTGCCTCCATTTCACAGATGAGGAAACTGAGGCTCAAACAGGCAAAGTACCAAGCCCAAGTCACAGGGTAAGATGGCGGCCGAGCCCACCCTGGAACCCATGCAACCTGACGAAGTGACGAGGTATGGGCAGCTTCTTGGAAGTAATCGGCGCCAACATGGGCAGTTGTTTAAGACAGCTTTGTTCCTTCATTTGCACAGTAAACATTTGTTGAGCCTCCAACCTAGATTCTGGGCATCGACCTACTTGCCTGGGGGTGGAGGAGCCCGTCCCCACCCTGGGGACCTGCAGAGATGTCCCCAGGCCCAGGAGAGTGTGGCCTCATGCAGGATTGGGGACTGAACGGTTTCACCTTTGTGAGAGGAGTCACAGTGGGGGTCCTGGGGGCTGAAGAAGGGGCTCCACCTGCCTCCCATTTTTGTGCACAGTACGACCTTAGTAATTCCTGTCCTTCCCATTTGCATTTCATGACAGTTTGATATTTTGAGCAGAGGCCAGTTTGTTCTTGCTTTGCCTATGAAGCATTTGCTGAGAAACGAGTGGTAAAGAAGATCTGCAAAGGGAATGTTTATTCTCACAATGAGACTGGGCTTTTGCAGTCCCGTTTATGTGTCATGAGATGGACACGAATGAAAATACTCACTGGAAGCCCACAGACTTTCTGCCCCAGGTTCTACAGCACTTTCTTCACCTCCACCTCCACCGTGGCGGTCCAAGCCTTCTCCTGGGGGGCTCAGAGAGACCAGCCTTCTTCCCAGTTATGTCAAGGGTTCCTGGAGAAGCCACAAAGCAAAACGGGCTACGTGCCTACCTCCTGAGGCCTCACGACTGACTCCTCCAGGCCTGGCTTCTCCCCCCAGGGTGCTCGGGCTCCTTCTTAGTTGCCAAAGCTTGGCTCAAGGGAAGAGGTGGTAACTCTCCTGAAAGTTGGGCGTAAGGGTTGGGAACCCAAACAGCCCCTCTGCCCCTACCTGCCTCAGTAGGAGCCCCACGACCTGGACCAGCCCCCCTCTGTCCTGACCTGTCCCTCCACCCTGGCAGGGGAGAAAGTCACCTCTGCCCAGCAGCCTCAGGGCACCTGCCAGGGCTCACTGGTCGCCCAGGGCAGAACTCTGCCACAAAGAAAGCAAACTTTTACATTATCATGCAGAGCCTGTGTCCTTCCTTATTGTCTATTCCAGAACAGAAACTTGGCTGCATCTTTGCATAAGCAAAAGGCGCATTACGATGTATTTCCCCAAACAAGAGAGCTCTTGGCCTCTCTCTGCAGAGAGAAGGGCTGCGGCTTTGAACCTTTTCCCCAAGGTTTAAAGATTCCAGGATCAATTTCTCAGACAGGGCTCAAGGACGTTGTCCCTGCTTCCCCTCCTCCTGCGGTCTGGGCAGAGGTGAGCACACAGGCCTCGGGAGGGCAGGTGGGGGTGGGGAGGCACTTGGGCACTTAGCTGGGTTTTTGATCATTACAGGGCATCGTGCACCCTGCTGCTGTCACACATTTTGCCCATTTCCTCTTGTTGCACGTTTACCAACGTTATTCACTCATTCGCCCATTCAGAACTCTTTACTGAGCACCTACTGTGTGCTCGACACTGCTAGGGACACAGCAGTGACCGAGGAGGAGGGGTGCCTCCACATCAAGTGCATAGTCCAGTCCGGGAGCAACTACTTTAAGGGCTCACTTTGAACAGGAGACAGTCGTGCTGGGGAGGAGGATGAGAAACCAGAGGGCACAGCAAGTGCAAAGGCCCTGAGGTAGGGACGGGCTCCCTGCGTAAGGAGCTCACAGGTCAGTGACTGGACCATGGTGAGCAAGGTGAGGGCAACCTGAGAAGAGGGAGCAGGACTTTGATTTTATCCCAGTTGCAGTGGGAGGGACCTGTGGTGGCAGTAGGGGGAGGGTACCAAGGTGGTAACTGCCCTCCTCCTTTGAAATACATCGATTGCTCTTTGTTTTTTCAAATGCTCTTGTATTTCAAGAATTCAGAAGCTGGAGAGGGAACTCCAGGTATGAACCATCGCACAAGCAGCGGGAGAGGGCAGCTGGCTTCCGAGAAGGCAGAGCTGTCAGGAGTGAGGGTTCCTGGAGGAAAGTAGCTGAAGTGGAGCTCGGAGAAGCCAGCCAGGGCCAGCTTAGAGAGGGCCCCAAGTGCCAGGCTGAGGGCTGAGGCCTGTTCCTGAAGGCACCGGGGAGCCATTGAGGGTTTCAGGCAGAGGAAGCAGGAGGTCAGACCTTTCCTGAGTGGCGACCATCGTGAAGAACGATGCGTGGCGGGGAGGGGGGACACGAGGTGGGAAGGTGCTGCTTCCTTGTCTGCCTGTGGAGGAGATGGAATGGGAGTCAGGGGAGGAAGGGGAGTTGGGAGGGAGATGTTTGGATGCAGCCTTCTGTCTTTGTGGCTCTTTGTGCCATGTCTGTTAGCTCTCTGCTTGGCAGAAATGTTGTAGCTGTGTCCCTATTATGGAGGCAAGTGTTTTACTGGGCATCTTACTTATTCCCGGGGGTCTCTACACCACAGCGGGCCCTGCTGGCTTCTGGCCTCACCGGCAGCATCCTGTGGAGAGTGGGATGCAGCTGGCCTCAGGGGGCTATGGCAATTTCACAGCCCCCTGAAAAGTTGGCGTGGCCCTGGCGGGGCAGGACAGGGCCCACTCCTCAGCAGAGCCGGCCTCCTGCATGGCCCTGCATTCTGGCCTTTCTGTTCCTGATGAGTCGCAACGTGGGGATTGGGAGCCAGACACCAGAGGGGAACCCGTTTGCAAGTGGGGGGATTCTGCCACACCACCGTAATGAGCAAGAAGACGTCCCAGGCCACCTGGTCACCGTGGGGGTCCCACCTGCTTGGGAGGGGGCTGCGGGGGGCCGGGCCTCAGGTCAGGCCACCGGGAGGGCTTGTGAGTGGGAATCCAGGTTGGGGACCACCCAGAAGGTCCAGCAGCTGCCAAGAGGTGCCTGTGCTGTCGGGCGAGGCTGGGGCACACCCAGCTCGAAGCCCTTCCTCCCTAAGAGGAGCAAACTGTGTGCAGCTGTGTCCCCGTGTGGAAGGGCGGAGGCTTCCCAGGAGAAAACAGTGAAAGGTGCACCACAGTGGAAGGCTACCAGGGAGGGCAGGGCTGGGGCATCTCGAGAGCAGGCCTGGCCTCCTCGCTGGCTATCTGCTGGGCGTGCTCCAGACGTGCCTTGTCTAGCTCCTCAGTGGTCCCGGAGGCCCAGTTGGTCTCCGAGGCCAGAGTCAGGGTGCCCAGCCCAACTGACAGGAGCTGGTGGCCGATGGGCAACTCAGAAGACAGACCTTCCCTAGCTGGGCCCTCGCTCAGCAGCCTGGCACCCCCTGGCTCTGACTGCCTGGCCCTCACCCCCAGCAGGAGGAGGGCCTCTGCCTTGCAGAGTCCAGCGCCTGGTGGTGGGGATCCTAGGCTTCTGGCGCCCTCCTGTTTCTCGAATCAGGAGTCAGGGTCAGACCTGCCCAGCATCCAAGAAGGACACAAGACCCCTTACCCGAGATGAGAACGACTGCCATCGGCCCCAGTGGTGGGACCAGGAGAACAGGAGGATCCTGGGCCCCGATGGGCAGGGTCTGGGCCAGGAACCGAGAAGAAGCCCTGCATCTCCTTCCTCCCTTGGGGACCAGCCTCAGCTTCCTCATCTCTCAGGAGGGGCTGACACCCCTGCTTCTGGCCTCAAAGTGCTGTTGGGAGCATAAAATGAGGTAATTCTTTGAACTCAGCCCTGAATTCCTGCCAAATAACAATCTATCCTGCCACTGTCCCTGGATGCCCTAGGCATAGCTGGGAGCCGGACTCCATTTCAGCTCTCTGAAGCCACCCCTCCTTGACATGAACCTGTCCCCTCCCAGGTCCCAGAGAGCAGGTTCAAGCTCTCTCTGTTTTCATCTTCTTCCCAAACATCGGGGCTGTTTTTACCCTCTCTGCCCCGCCCCAACCCCCCACTCGAAGCATGACCTGGGAGTCAGAGTTAGGGAGTAAAGTGAAGCTGGCCATTCACTCCTGTCTCTCTCCCCTCTCTCCTCTCCTGCCCGCCCTCCCCCAACCCAGCCCCAGATGCAGCAGGACCTCCCTGTGTCACTGCCTTCTTCCTTTCTACAACACGACTTTCAGTCAAACTCCGTGAGCCAAATTGGCAAGGCTCTGCTTGTGAGAGATAAAGCGATACTTCAGAGACAAAAAAATCCTCTCTCTTAAGAAAAAGTAGTTTTTAGGGCTATTGTCTCACTGTGGACCAAAAAGTCTAGTTTGACCCTCAAAAGTGGGCAAGGACCTCCGTGTTTAGGGGGTGTGCACCCGGTCACTGTGACCTCATGGGGGACTGCGGGGTGATATGACTTAGCAGCAGTGACTAATACAGTTTTCCTGTTTTCACCAACATCATTCCATCATGCATGTGCGGAAGTCTAGTCCTCACAAAGCTTTGTGACATGGGGACTGTCATCCTTGTTGTACAGAAGGGAAGGCCCGGCAGGGGTGAGTTGGCAGAGCCTCTCAGGGCTCCACCTTGTCAGCTGCAGGTGTCACCTTGTCTGGCAGGTGGCTCTCAGTGCCAGCGTCCACCCTCTCCAGACTCATGCACCGAGTCACAGTGACCATCCCATAGGGCTATCAGTCATCCCTTCCCTGAAGGAAAGCCAGGTCGGGGGCAGAGAAACAAATTATAATTGGAAGGTAGATTTGTGGGCAGGAGGCTTCCGGCAGGGGCTGCACTTAGGGCTGGCTGGTGGCCTCCTTGGACCCCGCCGTGCACATTAGCTCTGCCTTCCCATTGGTGCCGTCTCAACACACAGCAACGGTGACAGTAGCCACCAGGCTCCTTGTCTAGCCTGCCCCCTGTGCCTGCCTGTCCCATCCATCACGAATTGATTTTCCTTGCTAACTCTCAGATTTCCCAAAGGGTTTTCCTACTGTTTATAGGCAGCAATTACCATTGCTCAGATAGAAATTCTAAAAGCTGGGATTCAGGGGGAGTATGGCACTGGCCTGAGATGACAGAGTGGGCTCTGGGAGGCACGCTTGGCGGGGTCTACCCTCACAAAGGGTAGGTCAGCAGCCTCTGGGCTCGGTCTGCATACAGGGAGGGGTTGCATGGCCAGTTCGTGCCTCTCCACTGAGTGATGGTATGAGTGGATCGGTTCTTTTGACGAGTGTGTCCTGAGTATCTGCTGTGAGCTGCTGCGTCCTGGGTGCTGGAGACATGCAGGGAAAATACAGGTGGCCATGCAACGCACAGTCCCGTTGGGAACGCAGAGAACTCAGGAAGCAAAGGACCCTGGTGCTCTCTGGGAAGCAGATCAGACCTGGGGGCCCTTCGTAGGGTTTTGTCAGGAAGCGAACGAATGAAGTGGGTGGCAACGAGGCAGCTGTTCCAGGTAAGATCCTGAGAGCGTGTGAGGATGGGAAGGAAGGCTTTGTCGGCCCTGAGCCCAGGGTTAACCTGACCAGTGTTTCCAGAAAGTCATGCTGGCTGTGCTGTGGGGAAGGGAGGGTTCCTCACCTTTCTTGTGCAGTGGACCCCTTTGACATCTGGTGAGGCCCATGGGCACCTGCTCCAATAATGTTTGTACATGTAAAAAATAAAATACATGATAATAAAAGAGTGAAGAAATACAAATGAAGCCACAAGTATGAGCCGCAGTTATCAAAACAGAACACAGAAAGCACCTTTGTGATATAGCAATATCTGTTCTTAATTAACACATTAAAAATTAGATCTGGTGGTGTGTCTAAAATGACCCCCCTTTCCAAGCTGTGATGAGTGTAGACAACATCTCACAACCACCAGCAGCAACTGAGGAGTGATTTCCGCCAGTGACAGTCCCGGCATTGCCCCTGCCACTGGGGTTTGTGGCCTGTGTTCACCCTTGAAGGAAAGGCCATGTTGCATTTCCAGTGGTCAAGGTCCCCATCCCAGTGTAGGCTCCAGATGGAGAATCCCTGAGTTGGTGGGAGGGGCTGCTGAGGAGAGAGAGGCAATATCCTGGCAGGGGTTGGGTTGGCTGTAAGGGGGGCCGGAGGAGCAGAGGGAAAGGAAGGGATGGATTCAGAGTTGATGGTGATGCCTGGGTATAAAGTGTGGCAAAGAGGAAGGAGTGGGGCTGGGTCCCAGGGTCCTGGCCTGGGGCCTAGCTGGGTGGTGATGCCATTTGCAAAGCCAGAGCTGGTCCTTGGGCCTGTGGTTTCTGCTGACACGTCCCTGATTGTCTTTCAGGTCAATGAAATTTATCACGATGAGTCCTTGGGGGCCCACATCAATGTCGTCCTGGTGCGGATAATCCTGCTGAGCTACGGGAAGGTGAGTGGGCACTGCAGGCTGGTGCCTTCCAGGCACACCAGAGCCCCCGCCTCTGTGGGATGAATGGGGCCCTCCAGTGGGGTGCAGGCCTCCTATAAAAGCCTTTGAGTTGGCCAAAACCACCCTGCCTCTCCCTGGCTGCCCTGTGGTTCCTACAAGAAACAAGGAGCTTGTGAGCCACGCCTACTCTCCTTTCAGCCTCACTCCTTTTAAAATTTAGGGTTTTTTTTTTTAAGAAGAAAAATTTTATCTCAAACAGGTTCAGTGGTATGTGTGCTACAGCAAAGGCTGGTTGTAGCAGTTTCCTTTCAAACCTGCACTGATATATAATTTAGGCATTATTTGGGAATGATTAATTTCTGGTAAAATGTAGATTCAATCCAACATTATGCCAATTTTTACATTTATTGTAGACCCTATTTTAGTACTAGAGGTTAAATTTTCATCACCAAAAAATGAGAATAACCTTACAGCTACTCCTAAGGTAATGAGCTATGCAATTAATTCCTCACTATTGTTTTGAAAATATACCCCTAGGTTGTTAAGAGAAATTCCAACTCCATCCAAATCTATTATTTAATTCTTCAGTCATCATCTACTGTTGGCTTGATTGTCACTCCTCTTCTTATTTGACCCCAACCAATTAAACGCCAGTGTTTCTCAACTCTTTGGCTAAGGGCAATTTTTTCTCCTACTTCTGTGCACACAGGATTAGTCAAAACCATTTTATCCAAATCAGCTTTGACTGCACTAACTCTTCCTCCTGTCGACAGGGATCCTATGTTCACCATAAGCACTTCATTCTTAGACAGCTTTTGCACTTTTGCTGCTTTCTTGTCTCCTTCAGTGCGTACACCTGGAAGCCGTCTAAGCAGGAAATAGGAAATTTCCAATTCTGTGAGGATTTCAGGTAAAGCTCCAACTGCGCCATTCTGTCAGCCCGGCACAAAGTGGGGTCAATTTTTGTTCCAACTCCAATAAGATCTTCTGGAGCAGCATACTGAAGATCATTATGCTCTGCAAAAAGCAATACAATTTTGGAAAAGATGGGTTTACACATGAGTTTTCCTTCACTATCTTTGGAAACAATACCAGGTCTGACTTCTATCTCCTGGCCCACCTTTAATACTCCTTTTAGAATACTACCACCAGCTACACCCCCCCTTAAGGTCATCAACCTCACAGCCAGGTTTGTTGACATCAAAGGATCTAATAACAATAAGTCGGGGTTCTGAAGTAAAGTCTCTTGGGGGTACTGGAATTTTCTTTACTATGTACTCGCAGACAACTTCAATATTGTATTTTAGCTGAGTAGAAACTGGAATAATAGGAGCTCCTTCTGCTACTGTACCTTGTACAAATGCAAGGATCTGTTCATACTGTTCTTTAGCCTGGCTTTCTTTTACCAAATCAATTTTATTTTGTAGAATCAAAATATGCTTCAGTTTCATGATTTCAATAGCAGCCAGGTGTTCAGAAGTCTGAGGCTGAGGACAAGACTCGTTACCAGCTATCAACAGAAGAGCTGCATCCATCACTGCAGCACTGTTCAGCCTAGTAGCCATCAAAATATCGTGGCCAGGACAGTCGACGAAGGAAACACGTCTGACTAATTTGAAGTTCCCATTGGTCCCTGGAATGTCTGTAGGAAACTCATCAGGTGTACTACTTCCAAAGGATCTATAACATTCTTGCCGAGGACAACTTGGGTCGTCAAGCTTATATATCTTAGCATTAGCAAAGCCAAGTTTGATTGTAATATTTCTTTCTAGTTCATTTTTGAACCTGACAGTGTGAACTCCAGAAATAGCTTTTACAACCCTAGATTTCCCATGAGCTACATGACCAATTGTACCTATATTAATTGTGGACTGTCTGCTGATAACTTCATATGACAGTGGCAACAACTTGGTGACATCCAAAGTGTTGAGATCTTGCCGAAAAAGGTGCGGCTGCCCTAAAGCCACACCAGCCTCGCCCCCCACCCCCCACCCCCGCTATCTTGCCTGGAGGCTAAAATTTAGGTTTTGTTATTATTCAAGTTTGGTGAGACCAACAGATCAGCAGGTGACTGCCATGGTTTTTTACCCAGAGTTTCTTTCTGGCCATGCAGGGCTGCACGGGGAAACACCATGGTTTGTCAGGAGGCCTAGGGAAGGAGAGGGAAACTGTGGGCGAGCACCTTTATTGTGGTTTCCAAAGGAAGGACCAGGTGAGGCGGGGTAAGCAGGCTTAGGATTGGCCAGTGTGAATAATTCTCAGCGGGCTCTGGAGCATTGGGGCTGCCCCTTGTTGTCTGGTACCTGGCCCTCGGTGATTTGCACAGGGGAGAGTGGGCTGCAGTGTGAGAGCCCAATGAAGGAGGTGGCTGGGGGTGTGGACTCTGAATTGGTTGGTTTGCATTTGAAGAGCATATGATCCAGAATGAGTTGTTTACTGTCTCTAGGAATTGGTTGACCCTGGGAGGAGCAATTCCCCCCAGGTCAGCAAGGCCCTGGATGTCAAAGCATCAGAAACCACCCGTGTCCTCCTCTTCTCGTGCCATGTAGCTGCTGTTCTAACTGAGCAGTCTTGCCCTTCTTACTTCCCTTTGCTGTCAAACTTGGAACCGTCTTTCCTAGCAGCATGCACGGGTCTATGCACCAGGATTAGAAAGCCCCCAGGCACAAAGACCTGAGATGGAAAAATAAGGGGGTGCCTGAAAGGAGAGCTGGTGAGGAAGGAAGGAGCCCCATGGTGCCGGCCAGTGTGGACTGAGCAAGTGCCTGTGCCAGGCAGCTCGGGAACACTTTACACGAAATTATCTCACTTAGTCCAAGGACACATGGGGAGGTGGAGCTATGAGGATCCCACTTCACAGATAAGGACACTGAGGTTTAAGGCAGTTCAGTGGCATGAGTAGCCAGTGGTATTTGGCTCCTTAGGAGTCCAGCTTCTCACCCTGGCAGCCAAATTCTGGACTCTGTGGTCTGACCCCACGCAGTATGAAGAAAGTCAAGTCATAATAAGATGAGGCACATCAGGCATAGTAAATTATGCGAAGGGTTAACTCCTCTACTCAAAGAGAGAGAATCTCAGTCTCACAAAATAAAATCGAACTGCACACAATGTACAAGGCCTGCAGTACAGAAATGACAATGAAGGACTTTATGGCTGGTCAGATTCCAGGAACAGTGGACCTTGAGCCCACTCTTCCTACCCTGGGAAGTGTGTCACTCTAAAGTGATGGAAGCGACCACGGTGAGGATAGCGGTCATGGTCCTTCATGCCCCATGGAGAACATAAAGTATACCAAAGCGGACTGTCAGATCAAGGGAGAAATCTGCAAAAACCTAACTGCAGGAGTCTTTCATACCCTTTTCAAGACCTTTAACAGATTACATTTTAAAAGGCATAGGAGTTTCCCCTACCTCCAGTAGCCTTGTTAATTAAAAAAAAAATAAATGCCTTCTCAGTTCAAGCCTTCTTTAATAAGTTGTTTGGTCATTTATAGCCAATAACAAATTTTCACGATTTTTAAGAGACAGTATCCCTGCATTGATATCTTCCATCTAGAGCTGCACTGTCCAGTCCAGCAGGCACTAGACACATGTGGCTACTGAGCACTTGAAATGTACTTAGTCCAAACTGAGATGTTCTGTAAGTATAGAACATATGCCTGGTTTCAAAGACTTAGTACAAAAAAAAAAAAAAAAAAAAAGGAGAGATGTAAAATACTTTCTTCATAATTTGATATTAAAGAAATAATGTTTTGGATATATTGGATTAAATAAAATATTTTATTAAAGTTAAAAAAAAGGCATAGGAGTTTCAAATAATATAATGGATAAAGTTAAATTAGTAGTTCTATCATTTTTTCCCCTTGCCCTATGGAAAAATGTGCCTTCTTTTTGAGGAATCATAGAACACTTAAAAATTACAGAAGTACTTTAGGTCATAAAGAAAATTTTAGTGAATTTTATACAGCAAAAATGGTTTGGGCTATTCTCTGACTCAGTGCTCTAAAACTAGGTGGAGGGAAGGGATATATAAAAAGAATAAATCCAGTCTCTTTGAAAAAAAAAAAATCTCCTAGGAAGAATAATATTAGAGCCTCAGGTGCAGACTATTGGGAAAACTAATGAAAACAAGAGTACTACAGATTAAAACCTATGGGGTGTGGCCAAAGCTGTATTCATAGGCAGGTGCTTTCCAAGATCACACAGAGCAAATGAAAACAAGTTAACCCTGTATTCAGCTCAGTAAGTTAGAACAGATGTTAACAACCACCCAAAACCAAAAACCTAAAGAAAGTAAAAATAAGGAAATAGTTCAGAAAAAAGCAGAAATCAATACATTAGAAAATAGAAAGAAACAATAGGATCAATCGAGAGGAGAGCCTTGGATAAAGCAAATCTCTTGCATATTCAGTCTAGAAGAAAAGAGAGGAAGCATAAGCTAAAAGAAAGAGTGCGTATAATGCAACCCACAGCGGGATGCTTATCCCAGGTGAAGAGAAAGCTTTGGGGGAGGTTGCTGCCCTAGGCAGCTGTTGGGAGATCTCCACCTGGGCCTTCTCCCCATCCCTCGGCTCTGACACCCAGTGGTGGTCAATGGAGGAGGAGTGTGCACACCTTCTTCTGCAGGTAAGCAGGCAGGTTTGTGGCATGGCGGTGCACTCTAGGCATGCAGACACAGTACACAGCCAGGGAAGGCTGGGGTGGCCCAGGCCCAGTGATACAGTTCCAGCCTCCGTCGTTGGAATGTCCCATGGGACTTTGCCCATCCCCACTGGAGCAGCCATCAACATGTTCGCCATTCCTTCCCCTCCTCAGGCTGGGTCCTGCCAGTCCCTCCATTCCTGGCCTGAGACCCCCTTAGCATCCTCCAGGGTCTGAGGAATTTTCAGGTGTGTAGTGTGAGGGATAGGCATATGATTATATCCAGCCCCCTCCCCCCTTTCTACCTCTGGAGAGGGGACATGGGAAACGTCACGTTGTGGGGTAGGAAGGGGAGGAGAGCCACCAAGTGGTCTGGGCACTAAAAAGAAAAATTGGAGAATTGTGCACGGTTAATTGTTTACCAGCACTGGCAAAGCTTTGGCTCTTATTTCGCCTAAAAACTGTCTGGTTCCTTCTCCCAGTGTTGATTACTCAATGGAACAAAGCCTTGTTTATTTTAACTACTTCCTGGCAGGCTCTGTGCTAAATTGCTGTTCCTTCTTGTTCTTCTTTCCTTAAGTGTCACAGGCAGGTAGAAACCTGGTAGAAACCAGGTGGAAAACCTGAAGGTGAGATTTTGAGACTCTCCATCAGGGACCTGGAAATCCTGGGAAACAAGGATTTCCTGGGGAAATGGGAATATTTCAAAGCTGACTCCAAAAAATGTAGAAAATACCACAATAAGCCTCATAACCATGGTGGAAACTCAAATTCTTCTCTGTTTTCAAAGTTATCTTAAAATTACCTCTAAATAGAGAGTCAGATAATCTATTTTTGCCAGTCTGTTCTTATTCATTTGCAAGGAATTATTAAGCAAAGATAAAGCAATACCACATAAACTGTTTCAGAATATATATATATATGTTCTGAAATCCACCCAATTTATCTTTATAGCCAACATGATTCTTACACACAAAGCTGCCAAAGGTAGCATATCTAAGACAAAGTACAGACCTGTTTCACTTCTAAAAATAGATGTAAAAATTCCTGAGGCTTTAAGCATTTAATTCAATAATGCATAAAGAGAAACTCTCACCATGATAAAATAGGGTTTATTCTAGGAATGTGATGATTGTTTAATATTAGAAAGTCTGTTCATATAATTCATCACATCCATTTGCCTAATGACAAAGCTCGTCATCTAACAAATACTTTTTTAAAAATTATTTGTTTATTTATTTGGTTGCGCTGGGTCTTAGCACAGGATCATGCGCGGCATGTGGGATCTTTAGTTGGGCATGCGGGATCTTTAGTTATGGCATGCGGGATCTTTAGTTGTGGCATGTGGGATCTTTAGTTGAGGCATGTGGGATCTAGTTCCCCAACCAGGGATCGAACCCGGGCCTCCTGCATTGGGAGCGCAGAGTCTTAGCCACCAGACCATTAGGGAAGTCCCTAACAAATACTTTTTGAGGGTTTTTTTGTGCCAAGCGCTGTGCCGTGTCACTGACGTGGTCCCTGACCTCAGGGGCTGCTCTAGAGCAGAGGTGCAGACAAGGAAACAGTTACAACTGAGGGCTCAGGGACTTGATTGGGGCAAGGGGGGCAGGCAATCTTATGTAGAGGTTAGGGCAAGCGACTAACAGTGACTTTTCAGTTACTGAGAGGCTGAGGCAGTGACTTTTCAGCCATGGGGAGGGAGTGAAAGGGGGAGTAACCAGCACAGGGAGCGGTGGCTTAGGAGAGGGTGGGTGGCATCAAAGGGAGGACAGTAGTGAGCCGTCCTGGAACCGTGGCCACAGGGTGGAGAAAGGAGAGAAGATGAAAGAGAACTCTAGGAGGCCAAACCAGGAGCGGGTGGTTGCAACATGGTTGAAGGTGGAGGGACACTGAGTCAGTGCCTTGGGCAACCTGGCAGATGATAATGCCAACCCCTGAGATGGAGAGGATGGAGCCGGGGGGAAGTGGCATGTGGGGGAGAAAGGTGGTGAGCTCAGGGGAGACGTGCTGAGTTTGAGGTGCTTTGTGCCATCCCAGTGGAGATATCCAGGGAGATGCTGGCATGGGGAACTGGAGCCTGGAGAGAAGAGATGAGCATCCTTTGCAAAAGCATGGATGGGGGTGCACAGAGAAGCACACCGAGTCGGGGGCACCTGAGAAAGAGCCCCAGGGGGCTCTGCTGAAGGCACCAGCAGGGCAAGGAGTGTGATCAGCTCCATAGGAACTGAGAGGGTATCTCATGGTTTTTAAAAGATCTGTGAAACTAGTAACAGATGGTAACTTGACAACCCAAATTTTATTTAAAGGTAGAAAAAGAAGCACATTGTCCCTAAAAGTGTTCTGCATAGCTAATTCTCAGGATGTTCATAGATGTTTTCACAGGAGAATAGAGGGGTTCCATGGTCAAATGAGTCTGGGA
The DNA here is from genome assembly GCF_965194825.1 of Balaenoptera physalus. Classification (NCBI taxonomy): domain Eukaryota; kingdom Metazoa; phylum Chordata; class Mammalia; order Artiodactyla; family Balaenopteridae; genus Balaenoptera; species Balaenoptera physalus. The sequence goes on along the minus strand of NC_138890.1, from coordinate 18,011,853 downwards.
AATGCTTATAAAACAAAGTAAAACAGGTATTCCTGACAGCAAAATTTCTCAGAGACTTTACTATGAAAATGTGCAGGGTGAACCTCTAGGAGATGGATCAGTATGAATGGTTTCTCCAAACTATTTCTCAACAGAATCCTTTTCCTCATGGAATCAACATTCTACAGAATTTGCTTTGGGACATGCTGCTCTTATGAAACAGTTACAGTAAAATTGGCAACAAGAAAGAGACACATAACTTTGTTACTGAGGTTTTGGAATTCTGGACAATGTCGTATGACATGAAACCAGTATCAGAGGAGAAAAGATAAAATTATAATTGTTTGCTAATAATTATGTTCCTGGAAAACCTAAAAGAATCCATCAGAAAACCAAGGAGTTTAGTGACATGGCCAAATATAAGATAATTACACAAAACCCAATAATTTCTGTGTGAACCCACAATGCCCTGGTAGTAAAGATAATAGGGAAAGAAAAGTTCCCTTTACGATAGTAACCAAAAATATAAAATACCTGGAATAGTCCTAACAAGACAGCTATAAGACCTACGTATAGGAAGAAAATTGCACATTGTTAATGATAGGAAAAAAATAAAAATAAATGAAGAGACATATGCTGTTCCTTATGGGAACACTGGGTATAGTAGTGATGTTGACTTTTCCCAGATTAATAATTGGCAACTTGATGAAATGATTCTAAGATTCATCTAGAAGCATAAACAGTCAAGAATGGCTGGGAAAACCTTGAAAGCCAGGCAAATAAAAAGGATTTACTTCAAACACCTTGTAAAGCAGAAATAATTAAAATATACTATATTTGCATAAGCATTAACAGATCAACTGAATAAAATATATAGCTCTGAAAATACCTCTCATATAAATAACATGCGATAAATATAAATGGAATGGTTATAAAGTGTTATAAATAAATCTGTGATAAATATAAATTTCATATATAGCAAATTAAAATATATCTGATGATAAACATAGGCCAATAAAATTCAACTAGTTAAACCATACAAATCAAGAAGAAAATATTCATTGTCAAGGACTTCCTAAGCATAAATACAGTAGAAGGGATTGTAAAGAGGAGGATAGATATATTTGAATACTTAAAATATAAAATCATCAAAAAACACAAACAAAGGGCAAACCACAATCAGGAAAAGCATTTGCAATATGGAAAAGATATCCTAATATATGAAGAGCCCTAGGAAAAATAGAATTGGCAATGGACATAAGCAATTAACTGAAGAAAAAATACAAATGGCAAAAAAAGAGAAAACATTGAACTTTACTATTAATCAAAGAAATAAAACAGTTTACCATTTTAAAAGCATCAGCTGTGTTAAGATTAAGACGAGGGATTTACTGCTGGCTTGGGTGAATGCAGCAGTACACTCCTCCAGTATGAGTATAAATGTGTACACATTTCTGGAAGGAAATGTGACAGTTTGTCATTTCCCTTAAAAATGTTCTTCATGTTTGCCCCCAGTCATTCATTTCCATGATTCTATTCCAAAGCAGTTAACAGAGCTGTGGATGAAGTTTTAGGAACAAGACAAAGGCCATGGCCTTATTTCTAAGTGTAAACAACTGGAAACAATCTAAATTGTCCGCCAATAGGGGTCTAGTTAAATAAATTACGATATGTCTATGTGGTAGATTATTAGACTGCCAATAAATCCCGTTTTCAGAGCATGTTTAAGGGCTTGGGGAAACGGTTACAGCATTAAGTCAAGTTTGTTTGCTTTTTGGAAGAAAGGATATAAGCTTACAGTAGTATGATCTCAATTTTGTTTACAAATATATACACAGAAGGGACTGAAGGAATACATCAAACGTGAATAGTACTTATCTCTGGGTAGTAGGTGATGGATTTTTATTTTCTTCTTTGTACTTTACTGAATTTTCTTAATTTATCATGATAAGGATGTTTCTTTTATAATCGAAATAGCGCATTTTTAATTATGGAAAATTTGTTTATATTTTTTGAAAATCATTTAAAAATGGTAGAGTCCAAGTAATTCTGTTTAACTGAATGCTAGCACCTGGGGAAGGGTCTCCAGTGGCATGCCAATGGGCTCTGTCATGTCCAACATTTTATTTCTGATTTGAAGGAGGATGTAGAAAGGACTTCATGCTTTTGCTTGGCACCTCTTCTCTGTGGTGGCTTGGAGGCACTTGGAGAGGAATCTGTGTTCTTCTTCCTGGAAACTCTGTCACCTGAGTGTCTGTGGAAACTTCGGGCGAGCCATCTTGGCCAGAGGGAGGATGCAGGCTGCCACAAGTACGTGGCCTTACCTACAGGTGAGGCTGTATTACTCAGGTGTTGCAGGCACCTCCCTCATGGCCGTGGCCAGTCTGGTCCTTTATGTTCCACCTCGTAGTGAGGGGTTCTGCTTTGCCTGAGCCATGTTGGTACCCTCTGAGTCCCCCATAGGCAGAGTGAGGGTAAGGGGAGCGGGCATGGACCCCATTGTGAGGCTGCCGCCTACTCTTCCTGGGGACAGTATGGGGAGGAGGGCAGGCCATGGGGCTGCCTGGAGCCCATGGCCAACAAGATGGGTGGCCAGAGCCCACTTGGGCAGTGGAGCAGCTTCAACAAGACCAGGACCAATACAGTGAGAAGTGAGAGGGCACAGGGGGACCAAGGCCCCCTCGCCTCCATGACTTCCCGCTGGGAAGGAGTTTGGGAATCCATGATGGTGAGGCGACAGGAAGGGAGAATGTGGAGCTGGATGTATGCTTTCAGAACCGAGTCTTGGCTGCACCCACTGCACCCCAGCAGAGCTTGGCAGACCAGTCTTAGACTTCTGCCGATGACCTCAGAGGTGTCGAGATAAAAGACGTACCAGGATGTGGCGTTAGAACCCCACATCCATCCCCAGCCCCCGAAGCCTGGCCGGGAAGGACAACATGCTGCCACCCCTCTGCTGTCCCCCGGCCCCCGACGGCAGCGGGGCTGACCAGTCTCCTGTAGCAAAGCCCACCCCACACTCTGCCCACCTTCTCCCACCTCCCCACCCCACCTCTTCTCGGGAAGCCATGGGGGAGGCTGGCGCCCATCAGGGCCTCTGTGTCCCGGGGGGATTCCAGAAAGTTATAGGGCCAGACTTGGCCCTCCTCCAGCGAGTGGCAGGATTGTGAGGAGGGAGTGGAGTCCAGGGTGTGACTCTCACTTTCTCTGGGGCGGACACACTGCAGAAGCACAGGTAGGGGGAGAGCAGGGTTAGGAGGATATGGCTGGCCAACCACATCCGGGAGGGCCGGCACTAGACAGATATCCGGACGCAGAGGCACTGGGGCCCCACCTGCTGGCCCATCGTCTCTGGAACGGAGCATTCTGTGCCTTGCACAGAGCACAGGGGCCCAGGGACAGTGCGGCGTGTTTGGCTGTGGGCTCAGGAGCGACCCCCGTGGGAAAGGAGGGGTCGTTGCACCGACCTGGAGCAATCAGACCGTAAGTCTGAACGTGACAGTCCGTGGAGAGCAGCTGTCAGGGCCAAGGGCGCCAAGCCAGACACACAGAACGCCTCAGAGCCAAAGGTCGCATCACGGACCGATATTTCTGTAAGTACATCTAAAAGGAATTTTCTAGAAAAGGGAAATGTGACAAAAACCAAGATTATACAAAAATACCGGCCCCGACTTTTTATTATTAAATTCCACAGACATAAAGTCACTCCATCAAACTGCTATAAAAGTTTCCCATTTCTGTGCTTATCTCGTTGAGGGCGATAAGTTTGTGTCCACTGGTCACAGGCTCCACTTGGCACAGTGCTGGGGATGAGGCCCTGTTCTGAGGTGTCTGGGGGACCTCAGGGAAGTGGGAAGCACGTCTCCTGAGCAGGTGGATCCTGGGACCTGCCTGCCTGCTCCCAGGACTGGAGCACCAGCTCCCCGTGAACTCCCCAGTAAACAAGATTGTTTGGGAGTGGTGAGCACCACAGGGTGCCCTGGATGGGGTGACCCAGCAGGAGACTACCTGGCTGGGATTCACGTAAAGGGAATGAGCTCTGCTTGTTCAAGGAAAAGCCAGGAGGGGCTTCTAGACGGGGGTTGGGGAGTAGAGTTTGGCTCACGGAGAGGATGGATTCCGATGAGCGGCCCCTCAAGGAGCCACGCATTTCCTGTCTGTGAGGGAGGCCCTGTCCCTGGAAGACTTTAAGCATAGCAAGGCCGAGGTGACTGGAGCCAGGAGCCCTGCCGGGAGAGGGGCCTGAGCTGTGTCCCCCAAGGCCCGGCCGGGAGCGCTCTAGGGGCTGTGAGGCCGAGACCCAGACTTGGGGGAGAACGTGGCCCGGTATTCAGATGCTGTTATTTATTTCAAGAGCAGCTTCCCTACCCTCCGCTCCCCCTGTGCCTGTCCCCAGGCCGCACCAAGGCTCCAGCGGGGATAAAATCAGTAGCACTTGTGCAAGTGACATGTTGTTTGTCTTCCAGCTTATGAGAAGCCTCTGAGTTATCTCAAGTTTTGCCTAAAACAACGTTTTTCTCCATTTCTCAAAAAAAAAAAAAAAAAAAAACACAGCAGAAGAAAAGAGATTATCTTATTTTATACAATATGCCATCAGCCAGGGAGCAGAACACCGGCAACACTTGAGGGTTGCATAGCAACTGGCTTTTCAATTGATTTTTTTTTTTTTTGAGAAGGCACCAAAGCTACTGAACTGTTCTCATTTTAAATGTTTCCTAAGATGATGAAAATCAAAGCAAATGGAAATCAGAGACTTGGGGACAATCAAAGAACATAAGGTATCTTGTTGTGAAAGACCAGGTCAAGACAAAATATGGAATGCTCTTAGAAATTTTTCAGCGTTGGAGGGGAAGGGTCTGAGAAATTCTGACTGTGAGTCTCTTAGTGGAAGGCAAGAGAAGAGGATGCTGGGGCAGGGCTCAGTGTTCAAGGGCCCAGTGCCACCACCTGCTTACTGCATGACCTGGGTCATCGCCTACCTGCTCTGGACCTCCGCTTCCCTGACTGTGTGAGGGGCGGTGTAGGGGATTCAGAACACCCCAGGGACAGCCCCTGGTTTCCCCAGAGTCTGCGTCCCAACCCCCAATCAGATGGGGGCCAGGCATGGTGTCCAGCCCCCCACCCCACCCCCGGTCATTGTGGCCCACCTCCTGAGCCAGACTCTCCAGGGTCCAGAGAAGAACAGGAAGCATTAGGGCCAGATGTGCCCCATAGGCTTGAGCTGGGAAGGTCCATGAGAAGAATCCTGAGCTGGCTTTCTCTGGGAATAGCTTCCCAGCCTCTGGGAGGATGTCTGGAATGTTCCTTGATGATATGGGAGTCCTGAGCAGAGAAATAAGGATCATGCCTTCCAGCCCTCTCTGGTGTTGGGGTTGCAGATGTCTGTCATGAGGTTTGAGCTCCAGGCACCGCCTTGCACGCTGGAGCTGCCCAGAGAAGACCCCCAGCCTTGGGGGAGCCCGTGCTGCACCCAGCCGGGGGCTTGGAGTTAATTCTGGCCCTGTTGATCCTTGTGGGACCTTCAGTGAGCTATTTACTCTCACTGAGCCTTAGTGTCCCCTGTAAGGGGAGCGCACACTAGCGATGACGACAGGAACAAGGGTATTCATGCAAGTCACAGCCTGCAGTGCCCTCTTTGGCTCAGACCCTGTCTGCGGCCCCTTATGTGACCTCACACACTTCACCCTCACAGCAGCTCTCTGGGGCAGTCACCTCGTCACCCCCACCTGCCAGGACAGTTGAGTGGCCTACCGAGGTCACACAGCGGTGAGCAGCTTTGATCAGGGGAGGCTGGGCTGGGCTGTTATTCCACAGGCTGGGGAACATGAGCTCCGGGCTCTTTGGCTATGCTCCCCTTAGGGGTCTCCCATGCCAGTGGTTCCCCACAGAGGGCATTTTGCTGCCCGCCACCCTGGGGGTGCTCATGGCATGTAGCAGGTAGAGGCTCAGTGCGCAGGACAGTCCCCACCGCAGAGAATTACCTGGCCCCAAGGGCCAGCAGTGCCAAGGTTGAGAATTGAGCTCTGCTTTCTTGAACCCAGCAGATCTGGACTCTACTCTGTGCACGCTGTCCTGTTTTGTGCATCTTTGGGAGGGCGGATTGGGCGGGAGACCCTCTGGGGTCATGGCAGTTGAGAAGGCTTCGGTGGGCTTCAGCTGGATCCATGGGACGTGAGCCAAGGGGCAGAGACAAAGAACATTGTGGGTGCTGATCGCCATGGACAGAAGCCCCTGAGCTCCCAGCTCGGTGCTGTGGTTGTGCCCACTTTGCAGATGGGAAGCCCAGGGCGGTGAGGTAACTTGTCCAAGAACACAGGGCAGATGACAGATGAGCAGGCCTCCAACCCCAGGGCCCTGAGCTGCCCAGGTGAGCCCCACCTGTCACTTGCAGGTGCCCTGGTGGGCAGGGTTTGTGGTCTGAGGGGCTCCCTAATATGCCCCCAAGCCTGCAGAGTCTCCAGGCTGCTGGTCCCACTTTTCTCCTGTCTCCTTGACTGAGGGAGGTAAGAGCATAAATATTGTAATTCAGCTCATTCTGGAGCAAACAAAGGAAATGTCAGAGAGCAGTGATTAGAACAGAACTTTCTGCTCAGGTCTTAACTGATTTGTTTAATGTGGGACCACAGAGGCTGTCAGGGGCTTCCGTGGTCCCCCTTGAACCGGCGCCCTGGCGTCTCAGAGCAGCGCCCTGGGATCCAGGCGTCCCACCGGCTGAGGCCCCGCGCTGCCGTTCCTGCGGCTGCAGCGCCACCTGGTGGCCACCTCAGCTCTCGCCCTTCCTTTCCTGTTCCGCCTGCCTAGGGGAGATGGCCCTGCAGACAGAACACCTTCAGAGGTGGCGTGGCTTCCAGGCCCACCTCCACCTCTTTCTAGCGGTAGGACTTGGGGTGAGTTACTTCGGTTGTCTGAGACACGGTTTCTCATCCGGAGAATAGGTCAATAACAGCATCTATACTTAAGGCAATTATACAGTTTAAATTAGATGATAACGTATGAACGCAGAGCCTACGGCTACCACCCGGCCCCAGGGTGCGTAAATGCCCTGTGTACTGTAAAAACAGCTCCATGTACTATGGACAGCTGGCACCCTTGGCTCCCTCGGGAGGAGGGAGGCTGATCTGTGAGATCCCGGCTGGTTCTGGGGCCACCCCCTTGCTGGGCCTGGGGTGCTGCCCCCTGGAACACCATGGCCCTGTGTGCGGTCCCCAGCCCAGCACAGGTGGGAACAGGCAGAGAAGCCAATGCAGAGAGGAGCAGATAGACGACTTCGGGGCCAGGAGGATGCAGATGACTCCAGTGAGCTGGGTGCGAGAATCTTAACTGCAATAGCAGCTCTCTCAGCCTCTCTCCATCACTTCTGAAGGAGAAGTAGACACGTCTCCTGTCCTCGCTCAGATGAGGACTACAGCTCACGTGCTGTGTGAGACACAGCAAAGCCACGGGATGGAGGGGTCTGAGGGCTGTGGATGTGGGCCGGGTGGCAGAGGAGTATGGGGAGATCCCACTAGAGCCCAAGGGACCCTTGTGGGTGCCCAGACCTCCCTCCTGGGCCCTCCGCCTGGACATGTCTGTCTGTGAGGAGCCCTTCAAGGCAGGCGGAACCTATGGGAAGGCTGGCAGCTCTCAGGAAGTAGGAGAAGTAGGTAGAGGAAAGGCTGAGCCTGGGGTGCTGGCTTCTGTCTAGAAGCTCGTGGGTGGTTGTTCGGAGGCTGCCACTAGGCAAGCCTGCTTCAGCCGTTTTTTCGTTCTTTTGAACCTCAGTTCTACTGACCTGACTTGAGTCCCAGGCTGGCTCTGGATTGTTCCCCCAGGAGCTGCACCCCGAGAAGCAGGAGAGCTCCCCAAAGGAAAACTGCTGAACTTTTACCGAGGAAACAAGCTGGGCCCAAAAGGATGATCCCTGGCCTGTGTCCCGGCGTGCTGCAGACCCCACCTTTCCCTGCGAGTGTGTGGTCCTCTCCCCATGCCTCCTCTGCAAGCCCCACTACCAGAAACCATCCTCCCTCTCCTAGCAGCCGACACCTCTCTTGCTCATCTCCTGCCACCCCGTGGTCCTGACTCTGCTGACATTACACCAGACAGCACCCCCATCCATCTCAGCAGCCACACTGTCCCCCTCCCGTCGCCCCTCCCCTCCCATCCGCCCTCCCTCCTCACTGACTCAGAGAGCTCTTTCTAAAATGCACATGCGTCTGGCACCTGCCACAGAGCACAAGGCACGCTGCACCCTCCTGAACTCTCCAGACCCTATGAGGATCCCAGCCCTTAGCTCCTTGGTGGCCATCTGAGATGGGTCAGATCCTTGAGAAAGCTGGGACATGAGCAGAGAAATAGGAAGTACAAGCAGCTCTGCACCTTGGATGCCGGAACACTGACATTCACCCTCCTCCTCCATGTCTCAGGGTCCTGTCTAGGCTGCAGGTTCCCAGGGCCCAGTGCCTGGCCATTGTTTTCTGTGACCTGCCTCCCCGGGGCCACCTCGTCCTGGAGTAGCCCCTCCAAGCCCTTCTCTCTGCCCCTCCCCTTGGGGAGTCTCCTCAGAACCCAAAAGCCAGGAGGGGGTCCCAGACAACTTCTGCTCTGGACCCTGCAGCGCAAACCCCCATGGGGCTGGAGAACGGAAGTGGCAGGCTGTTTCTTGGAGTGGAGGAAGGAAGACAAGGCAAGAACAAAACGCAAATCAATATTTCAATAAATTATTCTGCCGCAGCAGTGAGATCACGGTGGCTGCTGAGAGGGGCTGAGAACCTGGGCTGAACCCAGGAGCCTGGTGTCTAGGAGGCAAGAGGCGCTCGCCAGTGTGCCAGTGTCGGGTCCAGCCTGCTAAGGCCTTTTTTTCCCAGGGTTCTCGACCTGGTGACCTGAGAGATGTGTTTTCTTTTGTCCACAGAACTTATTTTAACTTGAGTCAGTGTTTTCCAGGAGGTACGCTTCTTTGTAAAATGTGAACATTGGCCTGAGAAGTCAGATCTGGCAGCCCTGGGCTCTGTCCTTGCATGCCATGCCAATGGGGCTGGCGCTGAGTGTTGTTGCTCCTTCAGCTGGGCGTGGGCTCCTTGGTTGGCCACAGTCCTCGCCACTCCTTATCCCCCCAACTTCTTTACCATAACAGGGAAATACTCTTCTGTAACCTTACCCCTTCTGAACTGGCAAATAAAAGGCAGACTCGTTTTTCTTAGAACCAACCTGCCTCACTGACTTACATCACCGGCCTTGGCCTGTGGGCATTTGGGCTTGCAGCACCCACCCAGCACTTCCCACGAGCCCACCCCCTGAGCAGTCAGGCCTCTCTCTGAGCCCCCAGCTTGTTTGTTCTCACCCTGTTTCAGCCTTTGGCCTCTGTCCCCAACTCCATGGCCTTATTGCTGCTCTCTGGCCCTGACACAGTGTGTCTTTCTGACTGGGCTCTTGACTCCTTGTCAAAGATGTGACCAGAGCTTCTCTCCCACTGGTGTTGGACATACCAGCTGGACCCTGGAGAACAGCCACTGGCTTTCCTTTGCCAACTAGTGCTCTTGACTGGGCTTCCCATGAACCTCCAAGGAGGAAGTGCCCTGCTCATGCTCTTTCAGCTGCAAGTGACAATAACACAACTCAAATTGACTTTCATGGGAGGAATTTCCTGACACACAATATATGAGACACATATCTGCTGCAGACAGCTTCTAGAATGGCCCCTGGTGAGCCCACATCTTGGTATTCACTCCCCAGTGTGGTCCCCTCCCTGTGGGTATGGGCAGGACTGAGATTTGCATCTAAATGGACTGAGACTTCTGTCTTGGATGTGCACCGTCATGCTATCTCTCGGGTCACTCGTGCTGGGGGAAGGAAGATGCCCCATGTGACTGGTCTGTGGTGAGGTCCTTGTGCCCGTGAGGAACTGGATCCTGCCAGTAACCACGTGAGTGAATGTGGGAGCGGGTCTTCCCCAGGGGAGCCTTCGGATGAGATTGCAGCCCCGGTCTCAGCTGCCAGCACTCTCATGGGAGACCTTGAGCCAGAAGACCCCACTAGATAGCCTTTGGATTCCTAACCCAGAAACCATGAGATAAGTGTTTGAGGTTTTTCAGACCATAAAGTTTGGAAGTAACTCATTTTGTAGCAATAGATAACCAACAGGCCTGGGGTAGGCTGGCCTCAGGCCTGGGGGAGCCAGGTGGTTGTGTGAAGATACCAGGAATCAACCTCTCTCCACCCCAGGCCCCACTCTATCTATGCTGGCTTCTTCCTCCCCTGGGGTCTCCTCCCCTGGTGGCAGCTCCAGGCTCACAGTCTCACACCTTTCCAACTCCTTGGCCCCAACCATCATGGTGCTGGGAAGGTGCAAGGTGGGGTTGGCTGGGCCTGAGCCCTCCCACCCCTGAGCCTGGGGTCAGTCCCAGATTAACAGAGAGGATATTTTACCAAAGGGGGACTGGGCTGCTGTTGTCAGAAGAGCCCAGGCAAAAGTAGCTGCAACCTACCAGGGGAACAATCCCCTGATGTTTGGGCTGAGAGACATGGCCCTGAGGGAAACAAGGCCCTTTTGTTGGAGATGGACTAACAAGGCTCTGAACTGCGTTTTGGGCTTTGTGGAGCGGGGGGAGTCCACTCCAGTGGGGGCTCTGCGGCCATCCTTGATCAAGTGGTCATCAGTGGCCTTTGTGTTCACCCTCTGATCAGGACTTGGGCTGGCAATCTGAAGCTCAGTGGGGTCCATACTCAAGCACCAAATCAGATCCACCCATGAGGGTCCCTTCCTTCTCATTCCAGCCAAAGGTCCTTCCCTAGAAATGAGAGTCTTTCACTCACTTCCTTCTCCAGAGCTGTGGCCTCTCAAGGTTTTCTGGAGGCAGTGATCACCTGGCAGGGTCTTGAGCTGACCTGCTTGGATGAGATATAGATGCCACGTCCCCTTCCTTTGCCCTTTCTGTGTCAGGCGGTGTGGGCCGTGTTGTGCTGCAGGAACAAACAAGCTCCATGTCCCCGCAGCTTACAACAACAAAGATTGATTTCCCGCTCAAAATTGTATGTTCATTGTGAATTGGCAAAGGACTCCAGTCTCATTGTCACTCAAGGCTTAGGTGACAGAGCAGCTACCACCTCAACATGCTGGTTCACATGCCAGCAAGGAGAGATCTCTGGAGGTGCTCATGTGGGCAATTAAGTGCTTGGACCGGGAAGAGACACACGTCACTTTTACTTCAGCTAATTGGCCAGAGCTTGTCACATGCTTCTCCGAATCACAAGGGGGCAGGAGTGTACCTCCCTTCCCCTTTTCCACCATCCTCTGGGCTGTCCACCTCTGTGCCAATGCCCAACAGGTCCTGGCCACCAGACCTCTCGCTCCAGTCTATGACTGACTTCATTAGGACTCAACTACATCTTTTTTTTTCTTTTCTTTTTTTTTAAAATTTATTTATTTTATTTTATTTATTTTTGGCTGTTTTGGGTCTTTGTTGCTGTGCGCGGGCTTTCTCTAGTTGCGGTGAGCGGGGGCTACTCTTCGTTGAGGCACATGGGCTTCTCATTGTGGTGGCTTCTCTTGTTGCGGAGCACAGGCTGTAGGTGCGTGGGCTTCAGTAGTTGTGGCACACGGGCTCAGTAGTTGTGGCTCTCAGGTTCTAGAGCACAGGCTCAGTAGTTGTGGCGCACGGGCTTAGTTGCTCTGCGGCATGTGGGATCTTCCTGGACCAGGGCTCGAACCTGTGTCCCCTGCATTGGCAGGCGGATTCTTTACCACTGTGCCACCAGGGAAGCCCCTCAACTATATCTTATTAAAACAAGTAATCTCATCTCGCAGGAGCAATTGGCTCTGTGCTCAGGACTTGGGAACTGGTCTGCCATCTTGTAAGCCATGGACTTGGGTAACTCACGAGATGCCTGGCAATGACTAGTCCTCCCTGGCCTTGAATCGTTCTTCCTTCTTCTGCAACATGCTGGCTTACTAACAATACCCTATATCTTACTCTCTGCTACTTATACACAAAAAGAGAAATATATGGCTATGCTTGATGGATATATTTATGCAAGAGAAGAGACAAAACACCTGCTTACGTGTCTACCAAAGAATGCATAGTTCTACTTTATGGGCAGATGTATCCTTAAAGTGGAGAAGAACATCCCCAGTACTCTCTGCCTAGAGGGAACCACTTTGATGGTGAGAGTATGTGGTGAGAGCAGAAACTGGAATGTCTGCTGTGAGGATTGTGGAGAGAAAAGGGATGAGTGCAGCTTATAGGAGACTTGATTTTGAGATGATACTGTGTATGTTTTATTTGTGGAGGAAGTTTAGGGCAGTGGATTGAATATAAACTTTGGTTTCAGGCTTCCTAGCTGTGTGACCTGGGGCAAGTTACTTGACCTCTCTGAGCCTCAGTGTCTTGCCTCTTCGGGTGGTTGTGAAGACTGAATGAGAGAGTGAATGCCAATGCCATGGTGCCGATCAGGCTGCAGTGCTGCCAGTCCAGCAGCCAGCCTTGGCTAGTAGGTATGTGTCATGACACAAAACAGAATGTGGTTGCTCCCAGTGGCATCCCGTCCGTGGCTCCTGAGGGAATTATCCCTGTGCTCCTGTTCCTTATGTGGCTCCTTTGCTGTATCTGCTGCAGGGTTTTCCCCTCCCTTGTGTTGTTTTCTGCAAATAGCTTCTATCAAGGGGAAAGCACAGGGTTCCTTTCCCCTTCTCTGGGCTTGTAGCCATACTGGGAGTTCTGTCTCCCCTGTCCTGGAGCCTGTCAGAATGTAAGCTCTTCAGGGTGACCGAGGTTCATTGCATTTGCCTCCTGGCCAGGGCCTGCACAGAGCAGGGGCCGAATAGGATGCAGGGGCCCTGGAGGTGGGGTGGGCTGAATGGACTCTTTGAGGCTTTAGACGGCCTCAGAGCTTGGCTCCCACGTCTCACCTGAAATTGTGCAGTGACTTTGTGTGGAAACTCGTGCAGGTGTGTGGAAAGGCCAGGGAGCCTTTCCATCCACTCAGGAGAATGGAGCCAAGTGGGAAGGGGTCTTGAGAAGTGACTGGGCTTAGCGCCACCTGGACCAGGTCCCCAGTAGATGGGGTCTGCTCAGCTCCCATCAGGACCACCAGATGCCAACCCCTCTGTTTGTCTCTCCTGCCCCTGCAGTCCCTGAGCCTCATTGAGATTGGGAACCCCTCTCAGAGTCTGGAGAACGTTTGCCGCTGGGCCTACCTCCAGCAGAAGCCAGACTCCGGCCACGATGAGTACCACGATCACGCCATATTCCTCACACGGCAGGACTTCGGGCCTTCAGGCATGCAAGGTGAGCCCCTGGCCCTGCGAGGGCCCCCTGGCAACCTTGGCCCGGGCTGGGAAGGGTGTCTGGGCAAGGGGGCCTGTGTCGAGGGGGAAGGGTAAGTGCTAGTGACCTCCTAGCTCTTGCAAACCACCAGGAACTCTGACCTTTCCCCCAGGAAACTGCATCTCCGGGAGGGACAGGGACGATCAAAGGTAGTGAAATGGGCAGAGTCTGGGGCTGGCAGCCTCAGACCAGACAGGATCTGAGGCTGGGTTTCAGAGTTTTTTGCTTCCTCCAGCTTTCACAAAACAAATCTGAATAAGTTTTCAATCTTTAAAAGTTAAGAAACTTTACTTAAAAATTCAAACTATATAAAACTGACAGATCTAAAAGAAAAAACTGAAGGTCTACAATCATCATTGAAGATTTTCATATATAGCAAGGCTGCACACCACACCGTGATGGGTCTCTTGCAGTGAATGTTGAGTGAAATAAGCCAGTCAGAGAAGAATATATACTTATGATTCCATTTATTTCAAGTTTGGAAGTGAGCAAAACTAATCTGTGGTGTTAACAGTCAGGAGGGTGGTCAGGAGGGAGGGAGTCGCTGTTGGAAGAAAGAAGACGCTTCTGCAGTGTGGGGACAGTTTTATTTCTTGATCAGGGAGGTGGCTACACAGGTGTGATCACTTTGTGATAATTCACTAGTTGTGTCCTTATGATTTGTGCATTCTTATGGCGTATATTATAGTTCAAAAGAAAGAGCTTTAACGACCTATATAAAAATGTATATTCAGGGGAGTGAGACCCTGTTTCACCTCACCCCCATCCTCTACAGGTAGTCATTTTTATTAGTTTCTAGTTGATCATTCCAGTGATCCTTTTTTATAAAAATAAGTATATTTATCTGATATAGGTGCTGATTCCTTCCAGCACTTTCTTCCATGACTTATTTCATATGCACCACTCTGCTCTCTTAACATGCAGCTTCTCTCTGCCAGCCACTTGTCATATTCACGTAAATAGAAAGACTTCTTAAGTGACCCCTGATCAGCTAGGATTAGTTCATGTTAATAGAACACCACTGAGGCGCTACTGTTGCCCCCTTTGCCACGCAGATCAGCACCACAGTGGGAAGCAGGTGGGAACAGAGAGTGTGACCCCAGATCCCACGAAGCACAGAGTACGGCTCCTAGTTGGTGTGGGTGCCTCTCCACCGGGAGGGGGCTGCTAGCTCCCCTTCAAGCCCTACACCAGTGTGGCCAGCTGACGGACAGAGCTCCCTGTCTGCCCTTGGTCCAAGTGAGAGCTCTAGTAGGGAGCAGAATTGTTCCATAGGAGAGAAACCAATACAACCTTTGTATTAAGTGACCTCATTCTTCATTTAAAAATGTGAAAGTGCAGCCAAGGATTACCAGACATTAAAAAAACGATAGGATGAAAAGGATGGACCAAGATGCAAGATAAAATTATAAAACTGATGCTGGAGGAAACATAATTTAAAGAAGGGAAAAGCACAGTTTATAAAGTAATAGCCCCAGAATGAGGAACTACATTTGTAAACCCAGAACAGGTTGCCAGGAAGAATTAGAGAACAAAGGGTTTTCATTAAATTAAACATTTGACGGTGTCGACTAAAAAATTAAATGCCCAACCTAAAAGTTGAATCACAGAAATTTTTAGGACTTCAAGCCCGGGAGGCAGCATCTCAAGTAACCCTGAGAGAACTGCTTCGAGGAGGCGAGAGGGGAGCTAGGATATATAGGAGTTTTGCAACAAAGGGCAGGTAATAGGAACAAAAGATTACTGTTAATTAAAGAATACTACGAACCTCAAGTTAAGGAATTTACTGCTTTTCTGTGTATGGGAAAATGCAAGAGTCTGGGCTCACTGAAGTCATTCCTTTGATATGCACCTCAGCTATCTGGGGCCAGTATCCTGTGTTTTCACATCCAGAGTTTCCTCAGGGCTCACCGTGGGGATTGGCTGCAGTCTGATGGCTGCTAGATGGCAGGTATTCTTTGCCTCAGGGTTCACCAGCTCACTGGTGGTGGCTGCAATCGCTGATGACTGTGACATCCTTTGTGGCAGGCAATATTCCATTCCTCAGCGGGTAAAATAGAAAATTCAAAACCTGAAATAAAAAGTCAACGGATCCAAAAAGATTAAAATATGAGAGAAAAGTTGATGTAGAGGCTCAATCCAGGAAATACAATATCTATCTAAAAAGATTTCCAGAAAGAAAATAGCAGCAGAATAAAATAAGAGGGAAGGATATAAAGAAAAAAATACAAATACATTTTCAAGTCTTCAGATCCTAAAGTTTCATGTAATGCTAATGTAGGTGAATGAGAAATACTCATACTGAGGCACATATTCATGTGCAAGCTTTGCATGCAAAGGACAAAGAGAAGATCGCAAAGGTTTGCTCTGGCGCTGATTGGAGAACAATCATCTCAAAATCTACAGAGCAAAAGATGCTTTACGACATAGATTTTCCTGTTTATTAGAAGGGGAAAAGACAATGGTTAGATACGATGCTTTTACAGACAAGTCTAAAACCAGCACTCCCCCGTCACGCTTCCTTCCCTTCTGTGCTTTTCTCTGGGAGCACGTTGCCTGGGAGCTCTCTGTGGGGTCTCAGAAGAGTGAGACCGAGTCAGGGGTGTTGACTTAAAAAAGAATATATGCACAACGTGAGAGCTGTGAGTTAAGTGTTATTGGGGGCAAAATGAGGACTGCAACCCGGGAGACAGCATTTCAGAAAACTCTGAGAAACTGCTCTGAGGAGGTGAGGGGAGAAGCCAGGATATAGAGGAGTTTTGCAGCAAAGGGCAGGTAATTGGGAACATGAAAAGATTGTTGTTAAATAAAGAGAACCACATATCTCAAGGTAAGGAATTTAGTGCTTTTCTATGTATGGGAAGATGCAAGAGTCTGGGCTCACTGAAGTCATTCCTTCGATATGCACCTCAGCTATCTGGGGCCAGTATTTTCACATCCTGAGTTTCCTCAGCTCACCGAAGGGAGTGGCTGCAGTCTGATGGCTGCTAGATGGCAGGTGTTCTTTTCAGCCCTGAGTTTCCTCACGGCCTCACCAGCTCACGTTGGAGGGCTGCAGTCATTGGTGACTGTGACATCCTTTGTTTATTGATATGGCAGGAAATATTCCATTTATCAGAGGACAGGCTGGCTTCTCACTTGGTGGGCCTCTAGGACGACCAGGCTTCTAAACAGAGGCCCCCTCTGGCACACAAAGCTCTGTACGTACTTCTGTATCTTGTCCAGGGGCAAGTGGCTAGGCCCTTCTCCGGATTTCCTCCGTTTTGGGTGGGGTCGTCATGTCCTCCCATCACCCTCCCCCTCCCCGTGGGTGGGAATATTGGCTTCCCTGGGGACACCTTAAGACACCCCATGGTCAGGCTCAGCCTAGTCAAGGGGGGTCATTCTTCCACGGACCAGCCATGCCACAGGGAGGCCTTCCTGGCCGTCCTGCCTGGGTGGTTCAGGCTCATTCCTCAGCCCCGCCCTCATTCCCTGTCAGGCTCCATTCCCGACTGCTTCCTTGGACCACACACTGTAACTGGGCTGGCAAAATCCACTGTGTCTCCTCACTGTTACCTGTGAGTTCAGTGGCTCTTCAGAAGCCCTTGAAGGGGTGGGGTGGGCCCACAGGACTGCTGGAGGGCCATTGGCATCTCATGTCAGGGGTTGGCCTGCTGCAGCTGCCCCTCCCACTACCGATCCCCATTCTCCACCTTGCCCGGGACAGACCCCTGGACCCCTCAGCAGGAATGTGGCTCATAATCTCCTCAGTCAGAGTGCAGGGTTGCTGGGCCAAGGGCTCCGAGGGCCCTGTCGTCTGTGGCTGGTCTGCCCCCCAATCCACGCAGCCAGTCCCCTCTGCATGACTCAGCAGGGCAGCGTAGCACCTTGGCTGTACTTGCCTGACTCTGCCCCTGAACAGCTCAGGGCCACCCTCACTGTAGCCTTCTGTGCACTATGGAAATCCATCCAGTTGAAGACCCAGAGAAGGACCTATGGACCACGAGGGAGCCAGGGAAGGTCCCGAGGGAGTGGGCTCGGGGTATGATGCCGGGCACCGGGGCCAGGGTTCCTGCAGCACCAGGAGCAGGTGTGGAGACAATGTGCTACCCAGGGGCCAGAAGGCCACTCAGCCAAGAGGGGAGAGGAACGCGGGAGGTGGCCTGAAAGGGAATAGCGGGAAGGAGGTTACCGAGGTGGCAGAAAGTCTTAGCAGGTGAGACCTGGACTCGGGGAACTGAGCTGGCTGCGGTGTGGCCACAGATGGGCAGGGCTGAGGCCCGCTGCCCTGGGGGAGGGGACGGGTGGTCTCCTGAGCCATGCCAGCCACGGGGGCAGTTGGCTCTGCTCATTTGCTCTGGGGGTGTTGGGGTCAGGGCCCCCAGATTTGGGCAGGGCGCTGAGCCTGGGAGCTGGAGCCGCCCTTTGTCCCCCTCCAGGCTATGCTCCTGTCACTGGGATGTGCCACCCTGTCCGCAGCTGCACCCTGAACCACGAGGACGGCTTCTCCTCAGCGTTCGTGGTGGCCCATGAGACTGGCCACGTGTAAGTGGACTCACCATCCTTGTTGTCTGAGGAAGGTCGGGGTTCAAGGGGCCCCACTTCTCCTCTGTGCCCTGAGAGGGACAGGCCCTGTATGAAAAGCCCTTGGGATGTGATGTCCTGCCCCCATGCTGCACAGGACAAGGCGAGGCCCACTTTCTGCTGTAGGCCCCAGGCAGGAGCTGGGGGCTTTCCACCCATTATGCCATTCAAGCACCTGGGCGGGTGGGGGGGGGTCTTCTTAACCCATTTTACAGATGTGTAACTTGAGGCTCTGAGGGAGCCTTCCCCAGGAGCAGAGAGCTGGAGTTGGGGAAACTACTCCGCCTAGGTGTGCATGCTGCTGGGTGCGTAGCGAGGGCTGTGGACGCCTCTGCCTCCACTGCATTGTCATGTAACAGTGCTCTGCCTTGGGGACAGGATACCTGAGGGGGCTGCTGCTGGATGCTGTCACCTCAGAGTGCCCCTGACTTTAAAGTTAGCTGGTAGAAAATGGGTACCACCTTGCTCAGGGCAGAGCAAGCCAACTAAGGTGGGGGAGGTTAGGGGTGCCCTCCGAGCATCAGGGCGGGGTGGAGCTGACAGGTGAGTGCGGCCAGGTGAGGGTCCAGTGAGGCGGCCTTGTCTTCCCGCACAGGCTGGGCATGGAGCACGATGGGCAGGGCAACCGCTGCGGTGACGAGGTGCAGTTGGGTAGCATCATGGCGCCCCTGGTGCAGGCAGCCTTCCACCGCTTCCACTGGTCCCGCTGCAGCCAGCAGGAGCTGAGCCGCTACCTGCAGTGAGTACCACCTGTGTCTCCCAAGAACGAACCCGAAGTGCCGGACTCGGCGCCTCCAGCCTGGGGTGCAGGGAAGGGGAGAGGGGGACGGCAGTACAGGACGGGGGGGATCCCATTGTTGGGGGCTAGGTTTTGGATGGAAAGTGGTTATGACAGCTGCACCTTTAATGGACGCCTGGTCCTGGGTAGCTTATGCCAAAGAAAACAGGTGCAGCAGGGAAACTGAGGCAGCACAGCCTAGGGCTGGGGTGTGCAGGCAGGCCCACCCCCGAGGCTCCATGAGGGGCCTCAGCTGCCTCCTGGGCTGCATGGCCAGTCCTGCTGAAGGCAGCTTGTGGCACCCATGTGTCCCCTCACAGCTCCTATGACTGCCTGCGGGATGACCCCTTCACCCACGACTGGCCAGTGCTGCCCCAGCTCCCGGGGCTGCACTACTCCATGAACGAACAGTGCCGCTTTGACTTCGGCCTTGGCTACATGATGTGTACCGCGGTGAGTGTCGGAGCCCACGACACCTCCGAGGGCTGGGCGGGGGGGGGGGGGGGGTCTGCCCCAGATCGGCCTGGCTTCCTGGGAGGCGGCTGGTGTTGGGTGGCCCCCTGGCACAGGGCGGAGCAGCCCTCCAAAACCGCAGCCTCTCCCTCCACACCCACTGCTCTTTCCCCAGTCGGCACCCAGTGTCCTCCCGGCTGGTCCAGACATGGCTTTAGGAGGGATTGAGGCAGGGGAGTGTTCAGCGGGGGAACAGTGAGTGCTCATGGGACCCTGCAGCGACCACCCCTCCTGCCTGGGCCGGAGGAAGGCCACCAAGCCTTCATGCCAAGCACACCTGTGCCCAGCTTTCTGTCCAGGCTCCGTGAGAGGTGCAACCACCAAGGTCTGGAGGCTGGGGAGGCCAAGCAGCCTGCAAAGATGTGAAGCACCGTGCTGTCTGCTCGAGGTCCTCACAGCCCCAGAATCACACAGAGCTCAGGGCACCACACAGGCCTGTCATGGGTGGGCAAGTCATTTCTGGCTCCGCAGCTGTGCAGGAGGACCCTGGGCGACAGGGCGGCACCCCCGGAGGGTCCCTGAAGTGGGAGGTGGCCTGGCTAGCTGCTGGCGCTCTCTTCCAGTTCCGGACCTTTGACCCTTGCAAGCAGCTGTGGTGCAGCCACCCTGACAACCCCTACTTTTGCAAGACGAAGAAGGGGCCTCCCCTGGATGGGACCATGTGTGCACCTGGCAAGGTGAGTTGGGGCAGAGGGCAGGCACTGTGACATGCACAGATCTCCAGGGACAGGCCCCGCAGGGCCCTTGGAGTGGGGCCAGGGGTCTTCTCAGGGGACCCCTTCCTCATTTCTAATAACCCCACACTCCACAGCTTCTGCCCCGTGCACTCTTTCTTCTATGGGAGGGAACCTGGTGTCTCAGAGCTCCTCAATGTGCTTCAAGCCCCACTGCAGGAATCCCCTCCTCTGAGGACCAGTTTCAGGGTTCCAACAGCCTCCCATCTCCCCCTGCACACTGTGGGTGACTGGGTCACCTCATCTTGAGGCCAATATTGGCCAACATTCTGGTGACCACGGGATCCTCAGGCCCAGCATCAGGCTTGGCCTTTCTATCCTCTGGCGCCTTGGTGTTTGGTCCCTGGTGGGCAGACTTGTCCCTGGAGGTAGCTGGATGGCCACCCACCAGTGCCTGCCTGCTGCCCCAGGCCCTCTTCCCACCTTCCCACCTCCTACTTCCGAAGCAGCAGAACAAAGGGCTTCTCCCTCCAGCCCAAACTCCGGGCCTGATTCTCATTGGTTCAGATGAAATCACACTCCCACTGCTCAGCCAAGCACTTGCTAGGGGGCTGGCTTATGCAGATGAGCCTAAGCCTAGCCCAGGAGGATTCAGCCCAGGGAAGACACGCAGACCCAGCAGCGTCCAGTGAGGCCCAGGAGAGGACTCCAGCACATGTGCCCCAGAGACAGGCCTAGAAAGGCACCCAAACCACCTGAGCCTGAGGTTCCTACACCGCAGGTCTTAAATTCTGCTTTATTTTAGAAGTCCTGGCAGAGCTTCTTTTTTTTTCTTTTTTTTTTTTTAATTCAGGTGTTCCCACCTAAGCCCTGGGCTCTTTTTTTTTTTTTTTTTTTTTTTGATGTTTGCTGTGGGTTTGTCATATATGGCCTTTATTATGTTGAGGTAGGTTCCCTCTATGCCCACTTTCTGGAGAGTTTTTATCATAAATGGGTGTTGAATTTTGTCAAAAGCTTTTTCTGCATCTATTGAGATGATCATATGGTTTTTATTCTTCAGTTTGTTAATATGGTGTATCACATTGATTGATTTGCGTATATTGAAGAATCCTTGCATCCCTGGGATAAATCCCACTTGATCGTGGTGTATGATCCTTTTAATGTGTTGTTGGATTCTGTTTGCTAGTATTTTGTTGAGGATTTTTGCATCTATATTCATCAGTGATATTGGTCTGTAATTTTCTTTTTTTGTAGTGTCTTTGTCTGGTTTTGGTATCAGGGTGATGGTGGCCTCATAGAATGAGTTTGGGAGTGTTCCTTCCTCTGCAATTTTTTGGAAGAGTTTGAGAAGGATGGGTGTTAGCTCTTCTCTAAATGTTTGATAGAATTCACCTGTGAAGCCATCTGGTCCTGGACTTTTGTTTGTTGGAAGATTTTTAATCACAGTTTCAATTTCATTACTTGTGATTGGTCTGTTCATATTTTCTGTTTCTTCCTGATTCAGTCTTGGAAGGTTATACCTTTCTAAGAATTTGTCCATTTCTTCCAGGTTGTCCATTTTATTGGCATAAAGTTGCTTGTAGTAGTCTCTTAGGATGCTTTGTATTTCTGCGGTGTCTGTTGTAACTTCTCCTTTTTCATTTCTGATTTTATTGATTTGAGTCCTCTCCCTCTTTTTCTTGATGAGTCTGGCTAACGGTTTATCAATTTTGTTTATCTTCTCAAAGAACCAACTTTTAGTTTTATTGATCTTTGCTATTGTTTTCTTTGTTTCTATCTCATTTATTTCTGCTCTGATCTTTATGATTTCTTTCCTTCTGCTAACTTTGGGTTTTGTTTGTTCTTCTTTCTCTAGTTTCTTTAGGTGTAAGGTTAGATTGTTTACTTGAGATTTTTCTTGTTTCTTTAGGTAGGCTTGTATAGCTATAAACTTCCCTCTTAGAACCGCTTTTGCTGCATCCCATAGGTTTTGGGTCGTCGTGTTTTCATTGTCATTTGTCTCTAGGTATTTTTTGATTTCCTCTTTGATTTCTTCAGTGATCTCTTGGTTATTTAGTAACGTATTGTTTAGCCTCCATGTGTTTGTCTTTTTTACGTTTTTTTCCCTGTAATTCATTTCTAATCTCATAGCGTTGTGGTCAGAAAAGATGCTTGATATGATTTCAATTTTCTTAAATTTACTGAGGCTTGATTTGTGACCCAAGATGTGATCTATCCTGGAGAATGTTCCGTGCGCACTTGAGAAGAACGTGTAATCTGCTGTTTTTGGATGGAATGTCCTATATATATCAATTAAATCTATCTGGTCTATTGTGTCATTTAAAGCTTCTGTTTCCTTATTTATTTTCATTTTGGAAGATCTGTCCATTGGTGTAAGTGAGGTGTTAAAGTCCCCCACTATTATTGTGTTACTGTCGATTTCCTCTTTTAGAGCTGTTAGCAGTTGCCTTATGTATTGAGGTGCTCCTATGTTGGGTGCATATATATTTATAATTGTTATATCTTCTTCTTGGATTGATCCCTGGATCATTATGTAGTGTCCTTCCTTGTCTCTTGTAACATTCTTTATTTTAAAGTCTATTTTATCTGATATGAGTATAGCTACTCCAGCTTTCTTTTGATTTCCATTTGCATGGAATATCTTTTTCCATCCCCTAACTTTCAGTCTGTATGTGTCCCTAGGTCTAAAGTGGGTCTCTTGTAGACAGCATATATATGGGTCCTGTTTTTGTATCCATTCAGCCAGTCTATGTCTTTTGGTTGGGGCGTTTAATCCATTCACGTTTAAGGTAATTATCGATATGTATGTTCCTATGACCATTTTCTTAATTGTTATGGGTTTGTTTTTGTAGGTCCTTTTCTTCTCTTGTGTTTCCCACTTAGAGAAGTTCCTTTAGCATTTGTTGTAGAGCTGGTTTGGTGGTGCTGAATTCTCTTAGCTTTTGCTTGTCTGTAAAGCTTTTGATTTCTCCATCAAATCTAAATGAGATCCTTGCCGGGTAGAGTAATCTTGGTTGTAGGTTCTTCCCTTTCATCACTTTAAGTATATCATGCCACTCCCTTCTGGCTTGCAGAGTTTCTGCTGAGAAATCAGCTGTTAACCTTATGGGAGTTCCCTTGTATGTTATTTGTCGTTTTTCCCTTGCTGCTTTCAATAATTTTTCTTTGTCTTTAATTTTTGCCACTTTGATTACTATGTGTCTCGGCGTGTTTCTCCTTGGGTTTATTCTGTATGGGACTCTCTGCGCTTCCTGGACTTGGGTGGCTATCTCCTTTCCCATGTTAGGGAAGTTTTCGACTATAATCTCTTCAAATATTTTCTCTGATCCTTTCTCTCTCTCTTCTCCTTCTGGGACCCCTATAATGCGAATGTTGTTGCGTTTAATGTTGTCCCAGAGGTCTCTTAGGCTGTCTTCATTTCTTTTCATTCTTTTTTCTTTAGTCTGTTCCGCAGCAGTGAATTCCACCATTCTGTCTTCCAGGTCACTTATCCGTTCTTCTGCCTCAGTTATTCTGCTATTGATTCCTTCTAGTGTAGTTTTCATTTCAGTTATTGTATTGGTCATCTCTGTTTGTTTGTTCTTTAATTCTTCTAGGTCTTTGTTAATCATTTCTTGCATCTTCTCAATCTTTGCCTCCATTCTTATTCCGAGGTCCTGGATCATCTTCACTATCATTATTCTGAATTCTTTCTCTGGAAGGTTGCCTATCTCCACTTCATTTAGTTGTTTTTCTGGGGTTTTTTCTTGTTCCTTCATCTGGTATATAGCCCTCTGCCTTTTCATCTTCTCTATCTGTCTGTAACTGTGGTTTTTGGTCCGCAGGCTGCAGGATTGTAGTTTTTCTTGCTTCTGCTCTCTGCCCTCTGGTGGTTGAGGCTATCTAAGAGGCTTGATGGGAGGCTCTGGTGGTGGGTAGAGCTCTTTTTTTTTTTTTTTTTTAAGTATTTGTTTATTTATTTATTTATGTCTGTGTTGGGTCTTCGTTTCTGTGTGAGGGCTTTCTCTAGTTGTGGCAAGCGGGGGCCACTCTTCATCACGGTGCGTGGGCCTCTCACCATCGCGGCCTCTCTTGTTGTGGAGCACAGGCTCCAGACGCGCAGGCTCAGCAATTGTGGCTCACGGGCCCAGCCGCTCCGCGGCACATGGGATCTTCCCAGACCAGGGCTCAAACCCGTGTCCCCTGCATTGGCAGGCAGATTCTCAACCACTGCGCCACCAGGGAAGCCCCAGAGCTTCTTAAAGATATGGATTTCCAGGTCCACCCTGAAGATTTTGATTTGGGATAAGGACTGAGAATTGTTTTGTTTGGTTCTTTATTTGTAAAATTATGGTAAAATTCACATAACTTAAAATTCATCACTTTAACCACTTTCAGTGGCTTTTAGTACATTCATAATGTTGTGCAACCATCACCACTATCTAGTTTCCAAAACTTTTCATCACGCCAAAAAGAGACTTCATTAAGCAGTGACTCCCCATTTCTCTCCTCTCTCCAGCTCCTGGCAACCACTAATCTGCTTTCTCTGTCTATGGGTTTGCTTATTTTGGAATTTCATATAAGTGGAATGATATAATATGTGCCTTTTGTGTCTGGCCTTTTTCACTTAGCGTAATAACGTCAAGGTTCATCTGTGTGGTAGCAGATATCAGTGCTTCATTCCTTTTTATGGCCAAATAACCTTCCACTGTATGGATATACCACATTTGTTTATCGTTTGATGGACATTTGGGTCTTTTTCACCTCTTGGTATTTGTGAATAGTGCTGCTAATGAACATTCACGAGTATGTTTCTGTTAGAAGACGTGGGAAACGGTATTTTTAAGAGGTGCCCCAGGTGATTTAACTGTGCCCCTAGACTTAATGAACTGTCAGAAGTTGGAAATAAAATGTTGTTAGTAATACTCCAGGGACTTAGTAATGCCAGAACTGACCTCGTAGCCCTGCTCCCCACAGGAGCTCGAGGGAGGGAACGGGGCCCCAAAACATTTGCCATAACCCCAGTGGGGAGCCCAGTAAGTGCTAAACTGGAGAATGAGACTAGCTCAGCATGGCCTCCTTCCCCAGCCTGCGCCTCCAAGTCCAGCCCTGGGTGGAGAGAAAGAGTGGGAGCAGCCCCTGCACAGTGTGCTTGCCCAGGGGTGTGTGTGGCTGGCCTTCACCCACAGGACCACTGACCACTGCAAAATGTGGGCCAAAGAGTGCCTGACCGCCAGCTGATTGGCCCGCTTCTCCTGGGCGGGAGGTGGGAGTGGGCGTGGGCTCTGGTGAGGAAGGTGGGCAGATGTGGCCAAAGTACCCTTTCTCACAGAAAGCACTGACTCGGTGACGACCTTTCACTCTTTTTGGTGGTAGGACCCTTAGTTCATTTAGCCCAGTAAAAACCCCATCATTTTATATATTAAAAATCAGTCTTGTGCTGATTGAGGGGGTGGAGCTGGGGCTTAGCTCAGCCTGCCCTCGTTCACAAGGAGCGTGGGTAGAAAGTTGACCTAGGTGAGGGATTCCTGGTGTGTGTGTGGAGTGGGGCTGGAGGGGCAAAGGGAGAGAGGAGGAGGGGAAGGGCACCTCCCGGGGGCCTATCAGAATCCTCTGCCTCTATGAGTTACTTATTGCAATGTAATCTTATATTTGGAAAGCAATCATCCTTTGTCTCTCCCTTTCCTGCAAGAACAGCCACAGGGCCCAGGAGAGAGGAGAGGCAGGAGGGAACAGGGGGAAAGTCTAGGCAGGTTGGAGAAATAGCAGGTCATCTCAGGGACCAGGGCTTTGCCAAGCTCAGCTGTCCCTTTCCGTCCCTCTCTGCCCCCGTTGCAAGACCCCTGGCAGGGGGTCACACGGCACTCAGGCTCTGCCTGGGGTCCTCATGTCCACAGTGGGTCATCCCAAGCGCATTCTCCCCTCTTGGCCTCCATCACTGGATTATCTCCCTGCTTACTCACAGTTTCCCACCATTTCCCAGAGACGGAACAATGTATCTATATTCCATCCGCAGAGATGACCTGGAGAGAAGGAACAAGACTACAGATGAGCCACCTCCACTGCCTGCCCCTCAGTTTGATGGCTTTTTCATTGTCTGCCTGGGTTCCCACAATGGGGTGGGAAGGGTGCAGAGTGCATGTGTTGGTGAGATCAAGTGGCGAGGATGGGCGGTGAGGAATGGGGGCCAGTGGGCACACAGCTTTCTCATGGAATCAGGAGTTTTGGGCAGGCGTGTTTGGCTGAGAGGGGAGAGGTGAGCTTGTTGATCTTGGACATGGACGTGGGCAGTGGACCTGAGGATTAGGCTGATTAGTCACCTCAGCTTCACATTCATCCATCCATCCATGTGTCAGGCTCCCTCTGCCTCCATCAGACCTCGCTGTCTGTGGGGGTCGGCCACGAATGTGACGAGGCAGCCATGACATGGTGGTGAGGAACGGGATGGGGAGGGGCCTGTCGGGAGCTCAGAGAGGCTTCCTGGTCAGTGACCCCAGCCAAATCCCGAAGGGTGTAGAGAAGTGGGACCAGTGATCCAGGCGGGGGGACCTCATTGGGTCGGAGCGCGGTGAGGATGGCTGGGGAGGGTGGATGAGAGGAGCATGATGTTTTAAAGTATGATGTATTAGTAGAAAAGTTGAGGTACATTAGGGCCAACAGATCAAGACAATTGCCATTGAAAAGATAGTTTGTTCCTCACAGATCCCAAAGGGAGGGGCCACACCACACCGTGGCAGGGGGGCGAGGGGGGGCGGTCGGGCACACAGGGAAGCATCAGGATCAGTTGGAGAGCAGAGGGCGGCAGGAGCTGCGGTTTCTGCAGAAAGGAACGGCAAGGCAAGGCGAGCAGGCTTAGGATTGGCCGGTGTGAATAATTCCAGTGGGCTCTGGGGCATAGGGGTTGGACCTAGTTGTCTGGCACCTGACTGGCCCTGGAGTGATTAGGCTGGAGGATGGTGGCCTGGAATTTAGGAGCCCTGATGAAGGAGGTGGCTCTGTGTGCTCTGGATTGATTGGTTTGAAAATTACACTAGTGGATGAGTTGTTTACTGTTTCTAGGAACTGGCTAACCCTGGGAGGGACAGTCCCCCCAGGGTCAGCAAGGCCCAGAAGTCAAAGCATCAGAATCCAGAAAACAAAAGACCTGATTAACACACATGGCTCCCCAGGAGACTGGGTGATGGTGGGAGAGAGGGAAGGACTGATTGAGCTGATGATAGCTGTTCCTAAGCCTGCTTCATGACCTGCCCTGTCCAGGGTGCTGGGGACATGGCTCAGATCTGCTCTCAGACAGGTGCGCCCTGTGGCCACACAGTGTATGCCCTGGATACCCTGGAGGCAGGGTCAGGCCAAGCACAGAGGGTCCCCCCAGGTGCCTCTACCCTGCAGGCCGGGCTTGTGGGCTCACCTTGCCCTCCTTGCCTGAGCCAGGGTCAGGGTCACAGGCGGGGTGCAGATCCAGCTGGGTCCGGATGGCTCCTGCGTCAGTGTGTCTTGGCAGGAAGGAGTCCTTCATGTGTCTCACATTCACCTGCAGTATCTTGGGGAAGCAACACCCACCCTAAGTTTTCATGAATTCAGAAGGACTGTTTCAGAAACGTGTGCCACAGTGCTTATCCAGAGTGCAGAGGCCCTGTGATGCCCCATCTTTTGCTGCATAGTCGAGAACTGGCAGGCAGGCCTAGCAACAGGGTCAGCCCACGGTCTGGGCATGGGAGTTTAAGCCCTGGGTCCCTCCCTCCCTCCTCATTGTGTGACCTTGAGCCATCCTTTACCCCTCGGGTGCGTCACCTAAGTGTCCAACTCAGTTATCCTCACAGACCAGGCTCCTGGCACATGGTACCAGCTTGGGACATGCTGGCGGGTGGAGAACGGAAACCCAGGATCACAGTGGTTCAGAAATGCTAAATGTGCACTTCCTGAAAAGAACAGTCTGCCTTTCAGGCTTTCAGACCAACCTGGCAGTGTTCCCAGCCCTGCTTAGGTGCACCAGCGCTCTCCGTGGTACTTATCCTGAGAGGCAGCCCTGGTCAGGATTGTCCGTGGGTACGTGTGGGCTCTGAATTCACTCATGACATGTGACTTTGAGCTTTTAAATGTTTAAACCTCTCTATTGGATGAAATAGTTGTAGGCATTTAAACATACGTTTACAAAGCATTTTAATAATATTAAACATGTTTCTTTTATAATAACACTGAAGCATCAGAGTATAAAATTGTTCATTTGGGATAACTGCAGTCTTTTAAATGCTCATAGTCATCCAGGAGGAAATAAACCAAATATTAGAGGGACAGCTTCTGAGTGGTGGAATTTAGGGTGATTTTCCTGTCTTTCTGCTTTGCCTTGTTTTCATATTTTCTACAGTGCGTGTGTGTTGCCTCTGTGCATTTGGTTGGACCCAAGTCTGTGGAGGAGGTGATCCATCACACCATGGGCCTGTGGAGTGTCCTGAGTTGTCCCATGCCCAGCTCCTCATTTACAAACTGGGGATCAATTTGTTCAGTGGGGACAGGGGGACAACTATGTGGCCTCCTCCATCCTCCCGGCCCTTGGTTCCCATGCCCACCAGTGATTTAGAGGCTGGGCCCCGTCACAACCTTCAGAGGTGCCAGGACCCTTCCCATCCTCTTTGTCTTAGTCAACAGGGGCTGCTATAACAAAAAGCCAGAGACTAGGGTGGCTTAAACAACAGGCACTTATCCCTTACAGTTCTGGAGGCTGGAAATCCGAGATCAGGGTGTCGCCATGGTCGGATTCTGGTGAGGGTTGCAGACTGCCATCCTCTCTCCCTGTCCTCACATTTTGGAGAGGGAAATCATCTCTCCCTTGTCTTCTTTTAAAGGCAC
Source organism: Balaenoptera physalus (assembly GCF_965194825.1). Lineage (NCBI taxonomy): Eukaryota > Metazoa > Chordata > Mammalia > Artiodactyla > Balaenopteridae > Balaenoptera > Balaenoptera physalus. Next base: position 17,983,216 of record NC_138890.1, on the reverse strand, counting down.
TAATCTCATTCATGAGGGCTCCACCCTAATCACCTCCCAAAGGTGCTACATTCTAATACCATCACGTTGGGGTTAGGCTTCAACATGTGAATTTTGGGGCACACAAATATTCAGTCCACAGCATTCCCCTGCCTGGGCCCTCCTCCTTTCCTGCCAGCCCTCCCCTTGCTCCACCAGCTGAGGGGGACACTAATAAGTATTTCTGTGGGTCTTTCCCTTCCCTGGTTGAGTGAGGGGAGCTCTGAGGTGGGAGATGAGGTAACTGTGGCCCGGGAAAGATGTGGACAGCATCACTGGTGACCTGGAGCCAGGCCTGCCAGACCCCAGGTAGCTCATGACCGTGCTTGTTGACTATGTGCCCGGGTGCCCAACCTGGTGGTGGTGGAGCCCTTGATCACTTGCCCAGAGCCCAGGAAGGAGAATCCAGGGAGTGGCAGCCTCTGCAGAGCCTCCTGTGGGCTCAGACTGGTGCAAAGGCAGGCCTGGGAGTGCTTCAGCTGGTTGGGAGGAGTGAGAGGCCTGTGTAAGGAAGAAGAGGCAAGGTGGGCTCCCAAGCAGAGATGTGCACAAATCTAGGGAGACAAGAGCCGAGAACCAGGAGGGATACATGGGAGCAACGTGGGCATGGAGACAGGAGCTTGGCTGCCCTGGAAATGGGCTCTGAGACAGAGGGCTGATGGCAAGGTGTTTCCTGAGGAGCATGGTCAGGATTAACACCTGCAGAGAGAGAGAGTCATTGAACAGTGGTGTGGTCACAACGTGGGTTCAGCCTACCCTGCCCGGAGCTCCGGGCTGGCCGTTCAGATTTGTCCCCCACCTTGACCTCTGGCCATGGCTGTCCCTAGGAAAAGGGCATGACTCCAGGCTAGGCAGCTGTCTTTGGCTGAGGGCATTTCCTATAAAGGGACTCAACTGTCAGCCACGAGCAACAAGCAGCTCTCCACAGCTGGGGGAGTGAGCGTCTCTGTTCTTCCGGGGGGTCCCTGCATTACTTCAGGGGTGGGGAAGGAAGTGGAGCTACGGGCTTCTTTCGCAGAGGAGCTCACAAAAACAGTGTGGTCTGTTCAGAGAGCAGTCAGCGCTCCGGTGCCTGGTGTGACATGGGAGATGGAGCAGTGTTGGTGTGTAGGAGCCAGGCCACAGGGCTAGTCTAAATCCTGCAGCAGTGGGGAACCCCAGAAGGTTTTGAGAAGGGAGCAGAGATGGGTTTACCGTGAAGCTGACAATATATAAGCTTTGGGGCCCCAAACTTGCATAAGCCCCTTCCAGGGCCCTGGGACAGGCCTCACAATGTGTTCACATGGTCATATATTTGCACTGACCATAATCAATTAGGATCACTCCTCCTTCCCCTCTGATACACTTCTCCTGTTGACATTAGAGGGGCCGTGGGTGCTTTGTGGCTTTGGCTAAGGAGAAATTGGATTTGGGGTATATTTATTGGTTTTTTTACATGGTTTTTAGTACCTTACGTGTACGGTTAGGTTGTTGTTTCTATCCAGGTGTAAGAATAGCTTCTAGAAATACTCTTACTGCCTCTGTGCCAACTCACCCAGGGTTGTTGCAGAATCTGTGCTATGTTCACTACAGTCTCCTCAATTGATTGGAGAAAAGGGGCCTCACATATACTAGAGGTTGTGATTACTTTTATCTTTGCAATAGTTTGTTTTCTTTTGGGGTTTGTCTTGTAGATGGGGCACTAACACAGATCCAACTTGGATACTTCTTTGGAAATGCTAAGTTTAATAAGATGGTTTGCTTATTTAAAAACTGTCCAGACCTCCAAACATACACATTACAAAACACAAGGGGCACTAAAAATAATTTTCAAAGTCCAGGAGAGAAACCTGAATGCAGATGGGATGCAAAAAGTTTATTCAAAATGTTGATAAAGCTGTTACTAGTTTAACTGCAATTTTGAAAGTTGTTTCAGAATGCTTCAATAAAGGGAGAAACGACAGACTTCTGATTTAGATATATGTATAAAGATACCTTCTTTTACCATTTTCAAATTTATTTATTAAAGAAAATTCAGATAAAAATCAGTGGAAAATAAATAAAAGTTTAAAATGAGTAAAGAAATCAGTAGCAATAAATCTGACTTCAAAAATTTAATTATAATGAAAAAAGGTTTCAGATCAAACTAAAGCAGTCATTCATGAGGAGGAAGAGATAAATATCAAAGAGAAATAAGTAACAGGCTCTTGAAACGTTTGACAATGCAGTTAATGAAGAGGAGGGAATCAGATGAACACGTTGGAAAAGCATTTAAACTTCTTTCTGATTTTGACATGAAATGTTGACAACATCAAAGGCAATGTAAAGCTCAAAATATTGCCCCTACGATAAGAATGTTGACAGCAACAGTTACTGAGTTGTTAATTCAAAAAGCATTTTAAATCAGGCTCTGACAAAGAAAACCTGAAATACCCTGAATCCATATCCGGAAGCACACTGGATAGCAAATTTGATCATCTACATGTTCACATAACATCACCAATAACGTCTCTAAATTACTGAAAATTAAAAAATATTTCGCTCAACCTTCTACAGCAGGCTAGAGCACACATACCAACTCCACCTGCCACCTGTTTTATTTTCCCCTAACAGTTTCATTAAGACGTGACTCACATTTAAATTCACCCATTTAAAATGTACAATTCAATGGTTTTCAGTATATTCACAGAGTTGTACAACCATCACAACAATCAAATTTTAGAACATTTTTGTCACTCCAAAGAGAAGCCCCGTAACCATTAGTAGTCATGGTTCATGACTCCGATTCATCCCCCCTCCCCCTTAATCCTCGGCAATCACTAATCTACTTTCTGTCTCCTTAGATTTGCCTCTTCCGAACATTTCATACAAATGGAATTGTACAATGTGCATCCTTCTGTGACTGGCTTCATTCAGTTAGCGTAATGTTTTCAAGGTTCATCCAGGTTGTATTATGTGTCAGTACTTTATTCCTTTTCGTTGCTCTATAATAATCCATTGTATACATATACTGTTTTTTATTTATCCATTTATTAGTTGATGGACATTTGAGCTGCTACCTCTCTTCAGCTATTATGAGAAATGCCGCTATGAACATTCGTGTACAAGTTAGTGCATGGATGTATCATTTTTCTTGAATATGTGTCTAGGAGTGGAATTGTTGGCTCTTATAGTAACTCTATTTTTAACATTTTGAGAAACTGCCAAACTCGTTCCCAAAGCAGCTGTACCTTTTTACATTCCTACTAACAATTTCTCCACATCCTCACCAAAACTTATTACCTGTGTTTTTATTATAACCATCCCAGTGGATGTGAAGTGTTATCTCATTGTGGTTTTGAGCACCTTTTCATGGGCTTAATGGCAACTTGTATATATCTTTTTTGGATAAATGTCTATTCATTAACCTTTGCTTATTTTTTAATTGAGGTATCTTTTTATTATCAAGTTATAATCATTCTTTATACATTCTGGGTACAAATCCCTTATCAGACTGCTCAGATATATGGTTTGCAAATATTTTCTCCCATTATGTGGGTTGTCTTTTCACTTTCGTGATCGTATCATTTGATGTACAAAAGCTTTTAACTTTGGTGAAGTCCAATTTAGATATTCTTTCTTTTGTCACTTGTGTTTTGGTGTTGTAACTAAGAAACCATTGCCATTAGGTCAAGAAGATGTATTCCTGCTCTTACATTTGGATCTATGATCCATTTTCAGTTAATATTTGTGTAAGATGTGAGGAAGGAGTCCAGCGTTATTCTTTTGCATGTGAATATCCAGTTGTCTCAGCACCATTTGTTGAAGAGGCTATTCTTTTTCCATTGAATCACTTGGTACCTTTGTTAAAAATCAGTTGATCATATGTAAAGATTCTTTTAGGGACTCTGCATTCTGTTCCATGAATAATTTTGTCTGTCCTTATGGCAGGGCCACACTGTCTTGATTATTGTAGTTTTGTGGTAAGCTTTGAAATAGGGAAGTCTGAGTCCTTCCACTTTGTTGTTTTTAAAGATTGTTTTGGCTATTTCTGATCCTTTGACATTTGATATGAATTTTAGGAGCTGTTTCTCAATTTCTGCAGAATTCCAGCGTAAGTGTTGCATTGAATCTACAGATCAATATGGGGAGTACAGGCATCCCTCGTTTTATTGGACTTTGCTTTACTGTGCTTTGCAGACATTACTTTTTTTTTTTTTTTTTACAAATTGAAAGTTTGTGGCAGCCCTGCATTATCAGTTGATGGTTAGCATTTTTTAGTGATAAAATATTTTAAATTAAGATATTACATTGTTTTTTTAAGACATAATGGCACACTTAATAGACTACAGTATAGTGTAAACATAACTTTTACATACAATGGGAAACCAAAAAAATTCATGTGACCCTCCTTATTTTGATATTTGCTTAATTGTGGTGGTCTGGAACCGAACCAGCAGTATCTATGAGGTATGACTCTGCTGCCATATTAAACTCTGATCCATGAACATGGGATGTCTTTCCATTTACTTAGATCTTTGGTTTCTTTCAACAATGTTTTGTAGTTTTCAGTGTACTAGTTTTGCATTTTTTTCTTCAATTTATTCCTAAGGTTTTTTTCTTTTACTTTCTTTCTTTTTTTTTTTGATGCTATTGTAAATAGAATTGTTTTCTTTTTTTAACTCAAAATACTTTTAATTTCTTAGTTGAATTACAATGTTGTGTTACTGCTGTACTGCAAAGTGACTCAGTTATACAAATATATATATATATATATATATATATATATATTCTTTTTCTTACTCTTTTCCATTATGGTTTATCACAGGATATTGAATATAGCTCCCTGTGCTATACAGTAGGACCTTGTTGTTTATCCATTCTATATATACCAGTTAGCATCTGCTAATCCCAAACTGTTAATCTTATTGGGCTTCCAGTGAGTCATTTTTCTTTTGCTTCTTTTGACATTTTACCTTTGTCTTTCTATATTTGACTATATTGTGTCTGGGTGTGGATTTCTTTGCATTTACCTTACTTGGTTAAATTTCTTGGATGTGTATGTTAATGTTTTTAATCAAGTTTTGGAAGTTTTCAGCCATTATTTCTTTGAATATTTTCTACTCCTTTCTCTGTGTCCTCTCCTTCTGGCACTTTTACTGTGCACATTTCAGTGAACTTATGGTCTTCCATGTTTCTCAGAGGCTCTGTTAATTTTTCTTTATTTTTTTCCCCCTCTTCTCTTCAGATTGCATAATTTCTATTGATCTATATTCAAGTTCATGGAGTCTTCTGTCAACTCAAATCTACTACTAAGCCCTCTAGTGAATTTTTCATTTGCTTTTGTACTTTTAAACTACAGAATTTCTTTTTCTTTTTGTTTGTGTTTTTTTCATTTCTATCTCTTTCCTGATGCCATTTGGTGAGGCATTGTTCTTTAGACATGGTTTCCTTTTGTTCTTTGAACGTATTTATAATAGCTATTTTGAAATTTTTGTCTGCTAATTCTAACATTTGGGCCTCCTCAAAGGCAGCTTCTGTTGCCTGCTTACTTTCCTGTGTATAGATTTCACTTTCTTGTTTCTTTTCACGTCTCAGGAATTTTTGTTGAAACTGGACATTTTAGATGATATGTTGAAGAAACTGGATATTGATTCCCCTAGACCTTGTTGTGCTGTTGTTTGCTTGTTTACCTGTTTATTTCTTTAGTGACTTGGATGCACTGTTTCAATAAATTTTATTTGCCCCGCAGCATGCAGCTGCTGATATTGCCCCTCAGAGATCACAGCCTTGGGCATATGCATAGTCACCCGGGCCACACAGCTTCCCACCTCCACCCCCAGAACAGTGGGGTTAGCCAGGTTCTCTTTGTCTCTTTCTTTGATCTTCCAGCTAAACTTCTGGCTGTTCTGCCTCTATTGGTATCACACCCAATTAGCTTTCACTAGCTGCTAGCTGATGGTGTATTGTTTTTGATACAGTTGCCCTGGGGTACAACTTGTCTACAGCCTGACCCAATTAGATTCTGGACCCTTCACAGAGGCAGGGTGTTACCAACATTTGAGGCTTGCTCAGACTCCAGGAGGGCTCTTAGCTGTCTTTTCCCTGGTTACTCTTCTAGTTGGTTTACCATTTTACTTGTTGCTTACTAGTATTGTGGAGCTACTGGCCTCCTCTTAGTTGCTCACTACCAAGATTTCTATTGTTTTTGACAATGCCCTTAGGCATGAACTTCCTCATGCTCTGTTCCAAATAAAGTTAGTCCTCTTAGGGTGAGCTATGGAGCTCTCAGTTTTGCCTCTCCCTCTGGGAAGACTACTGCACCACTGCGCTGGAGCTAGGAGCAGGGTGGTCCACTTCCACAGTGACACTCCTGGTCTACGAATAGGTCACTGGATAGAGATAGTAGCTTCTAGTCTTCTTGGCTTTTCCCTTTCAGCATGGAACCTCTGCCCTACAAGCAAGCCAGAGAAGGGGCTGCTGGAGTACTGTATTCTTGGTTTGCCATACCTGGGGTAGAGCCTCCAGTCTGGGAGTGAGGACTAGGTGGGCAAAGGGAGTTCCCTGACTGGAACAGATTTTCTGCAACACAGAGTTGGGAGGTATGGGAGATGCCAGTGGCCTGCCTTTCCCAGGGTGAAACGATAGCCCTAGACTGGGAGCTGAGGAGACAAAGACCTCTGTCTTTTAGGCAGTAAAGCCTCCATCACTCTGAGATGGGGAAGGAATGGGAGAGGGTTGTGGCTCAAGTGTATAGACTTTCACTATTCTTACCAAGATTTAGTAAGTTTTCTCCATTTGTTGTATTGACCTTAGGACAATTTCCAGATACTTTATTTTTTTTTAATTGAAGTATAGTTGATTTACAATATTGTGTTAGTTTCAGGTATACAGCAAAGTGATTCAGTTATATATATTCTTTTTCAGATTCTTTTCCATTATAGGTTATTACAAGATATTGAATATAGTTCCCTATGCTATACAGTCAGTCATTTTTGTCCAGATAATTTAAATGGTTTGTTTAGAAAATAATTTTCACCAGTTAAATAGCTGTTTTACTGAGGAGAGAGTTCACCAAGTTTCTTACAGCTCCATTCTAGAAGTTTCCATTTGCTGCTTTTGTAAACAAAGTTTTATTGGAATTCAGCCATTCCATTCATTTATATGTTGTCTGTAGCCACTTTCATGCTCTAATGGCAGAGTTGAATAGTTGAAATAGAGAGCATGTAGCCTGCAAAGACTAAAACAGTTACTGTCTGGCCCTTACAGAAAAAGCTTGCTGAGGAATGACTGCATTATATTTCTATTCTCCCTATGGAATACAGTCCTACAAAATTATTGTCATATGAAGAGGGCATGAAAGAGTATACAGTTAGAACTGCAGGAAATGTTGTGTCCATCAATCAATTTGAAAAAAATCATTTTTCTCTGTTTTTGGTGGTTTGTGGTAATTGTCAGTTTTTAAATTTTTTGTTTTATATTTTCTAATTCTAAATCAATATTCCATTTTATACCTAATTTAGTATTTTTAATTTTGCAACCTTCTTCAAATGGGCCCTAAATTGTATAAGCTTCCTCTCTGGACTAGGAAGGACGGCAGAGTGATAGATTCAAGTTGTAGACCTGAGTTTCTTGTACTCCAGTGTTCTACTTACTATATTCATGAATTTTTACCATGTCAACATATCACCTATCCTTCGTTTCCATATTTCTTTTAAATTGCTTTTTTTTACTTAAACAGTAGACCTTACATGTCTCTAGAGTCACTGGCTTGATGTGCCGCTTACATCTTTATGAATGGTGCTGTGTGGGCACGCCAGGCTGGGGGTTTCATCCTGCAGACACGGTGTGGGGTGGGCTCTGGCTGTGGGGACAGAGTAGGCTGAACAAGGCACTGAGGATGGTGGGAGGCCAGGGTGGTGGTCGGGGGAAGCTGGGTGGGCCAACACCTTACCATGCCTCCCAGCAAAGTTCTGAGCTTCTAGGGGTGAGTAGGGCCTGTTCTCCCTGTGCCTCGAGGGCCAGGCAGTCATCACGGGCACTGCAGGCTGAAGGGTGGGGGGCATGTGACCTTCTGTCTTTCAGCACTGCTTTAAAGGACACTGCATCTGGCTGACACCTGACATCCTCAAGCGAGATGGCAACTGGGGTGCCTGGAGTCCCTTCGGCTCCTGCTCGCGTACCTGCGGCACAGGTGTGAAGTTCAGGACCCGTCAGTGCGACAACCCACAGTGAGTTGGCCCTGATGTTTCCCAGCCTTCCTCGGTGGCAGCTGCGGTCCCCAAGGGCCCTTGCTAGCCAACCCTATCCTGCGAGGCCCCTGCGGATGTCAGTTCTGGAGAGGGTGTGAGGGCAGGCAGCTCTGGCCCCTTCTCATCTTCCTGGGAGAGACTGAGACTTAGAGAGGGGAGGGCTCATGCCACATAGCTTGCTGGGGCCAGAGCCAGCTCTGGAGACTTGGAAACCTGGTCTTCTGACCTGCTGGCCTAGGGCCATTCCTCCCACTTGGCCTGCATCCTACTCTAGACACCGACCTCCTCTGCTCTTCTTGGTTGAGGGCATCAAGAATAGGAGGTGGAACAGAGATGGGGCAATGGGGATAAAGAGGAGGGCTCTCTCGGGCTGCAGGATGCCGGGAGCCTGAGTAGGAGAGCAGCTGTTTGCAATCAGGCAAGAGGCAGGGTCAGTGACATGCCACCCATCCCCAGCTGCCCAGGGGAGAAACAGCCTGGAGAGGCTGCCCGAAGGCCCGCTGGACTCCCACCTCCACCCATGCTCCACATCCTGCCTCCCAGGCAGGCCCCATCCCCTGTGCTATCCTCAGAGCTCCCCTGGGGCTGTTACAGTTGCCTCAAGATGAGATTGACAAGACAAGAAGTTAGAAGCTCAGAGGCTACAGGGTGCTGGGTGAGGACTTCCAGGTTCTGGTCCAGGGTGCACAGTCAGAAGAGCAGATCTGGCCTGACAACCCCTCTCTCTCCCACACCAGGCCCTGACTCCTCGTGGTGCCTGATGCTGGGCTCTTGGGGTCCAGGGGACTCACCCCCAGGTCTGGCCCTGGGGGAGATCATGCAGGTTCTGGGTGCTCTATGTTCTGTCCCTCCCCACCTGCGCACTCTAGGGATTTTCTTACCCCTCTGGCTGGTTCAGCCTTCTTGGTGGCAGCAAGGGACAGGGGCAGCAGTGACGTGAGCAAAACTGCCAGAACTGCCTGCCATTCCATCTCTTCACAAACACTGTTGGGCCTGGAGAGTAGCTAACCCCTGGCCAGTGCCAGCATTCCGTGCACAGCAGTGACTATCAGACAACACAGATGCGCCACACAGAGCTCTGAGCACGGTTCATTTTTGCCAGCCTCACTTGCATCCGCGGGGAATATGCACAGCTGCAGCGCCCAGAGCATTTCAGAGCCCACAGGCCCCACACAGCCTCTTTGTCAGCAACGCCAGTGCGCCCCGTGGGCCTCCCCTTTCGTGTGTCCTCCTGGAGACGACAGCTGGGCCTTATGCTGCCCCATCTTTAGTTGCTGCTCCCTGGCTCAGTAGCTTTTCCTGGGACACTGTGGCCAGTGTGAAGACTCCTGAGGTTCCCAGCTGGGCCCCCGCTCACTGGATTGAGTTCCCTCTGTGTTCTTCGCCTCGCCACTCTTTTGACTGCAGAACTGCAAACAATCTACAGCATGAGCTCAAGGCCTTCAATTTCTCTTCCTCCCTGGCCTCCCTTGAATTCTCCAACTCACATTCTCTTTTGGAATTATCATGGATTTCCATTTGAATCTGTATGGCTCCTGTCTGGGCTGGCTGGGGGTTCCAGTGACAGCCCGACCCCTTCCTGCTTTTTCCTGCTGCACGATGCCCCTGGGCTCCCCACACCTACATGCAGGCCTGCACCCCCTCCTGGTGACGCCCTGGTTGGTGTTGTCATTGGTCTGTGGTCCCATCAGTGGCCCTGGTGTAAATCTCAAAGTCACCCTTTCTTTCATGGTCCCCATCAAACACTGAGGCCTTTTGGTTCTTTCTCCACAAATTTCTCAGATTGTTATTTCCACCGACTTCCCCTGAGAACATGGCACTGTGCAAGGAGCCTCATGGAAGCCAGCCCCTTCCATCATTCACTCTACAGTGCTATATGCTATACATCCATCATCACAGCAGAACATGACTTTTGCCCAAGTCTCAGGCGGACCTCGGGTTCTGCTTGGCTCTGCCATGCCTAGCAGATGGCAGCACTGAAGACCCCCAGCTCCTCCCAGGGTGCTGGCCTGCCACGCCCCATCACCCTGCCTGCCATGGGCACCTGTTGGCCACCAGCTGGCGCCTTTCCTGTGGGGTTAGTGCTTTGTGGACTGCTGATGTTCTCAACAAAGTAAGGAAATTACAGAAACACAGCCCAAGTTTTCTTGAGATGGAGGAAAGCTGGAGATGGAGTGTCCACTGTGTACCTGACACTTGTTAAGAACACTTGTAGCAAGATTCCACTACTTCAGAATTGCTCTGAGTTCCCAGCGTATGTGAGGCCCAGGCCCAGGCCCGGATGTAGGGGAGGCTCACCCAGCTCCACCGCCCTGGGGCTTATGGCCGGGGGCACAGCAGAACCTAAACACCCTGTTACAGCTCACTGTTGGTTCACCGCCACAGCTACAGGAGCTGGGATGGGGGTGGGGGGTGCACAGGGGCTGAGTAGATGCTCCCTTCCCATGAGGCCCCCAAGAGAGGATTACCAGCGCCTTCTATAGTGATGCTGCAAGGCCCTGGAGGCTGGGGGATAGCCCAGGTCCTGCGGCTGGGACAGGGCAAGGCTGCGTCCCTTCACTTGACAGAGCTGCCCCCTGACCCCCAAGGATCAGGGATTACCCCCAAATCCCACAAGTGGCACCCCGTGTGCTGGCCTCTCCCTGGCACTGAGCTGCAAGACCTTTCTGCTTTCTCCTCCAGCCCAGCCAATGGGGGCCGCACCTGCTCAGGCCTTGCCTACGATTTCCAGCTCTGCAACTCCCAGGACTGCCCTGACGCCCTGGCTGACTTCCGTGAGGAGCAGTGCCGGCAGTGGGACCTATACTTCGAGCATGGTGACGCCCAGCACCACTGGCTGCCCCACGAGCACCGGGATGGTGAGCCCTAAGGGGAGTGGGCATTCAGTGTACAGACCAGGGCACACTGGGCCACTGATTCTGCATGGGGATGCCAGCAGAGCCCACCCTGGGCAGGGTGGCTGCCGGCTTGGGGCTCACGGCAGGACTGCAATCCCAGAAGAGCCAGACAACTGCACCTGGCCAAGGATGCAGCGGAGAGGGCGGGGCCCAGCTGGCCCCAGGCTCCTGTGCTCGCCACCCAGCGGACAAGGCTAGCGTTGCGCCTTTACCCTGGCTCAGCCATGAGGCGGAGGGCAGGGGCGGAGCCTGCCAAGGAATCAGGTTACTTCTGATCCCTCTTCTTTCAGTGGGAGCTCTCAGTTCCAAGTGACTTGAACTGGTTTAAGCATCAAAAGGCATTTGTTGGCTCCTAGAACTGAAAAGTCTGGTAGTTTCAAGCATGAGAGTGTTTGTATTTCATTTGGGTCCCCCTCCCACTAAATGATGGAGAAACACAGTTTCTGTTCCTTCCAGGCATTGGGCAGAGGAGGGGAGTGGGGACTGGGGCCTGCTCTGCTGTCTCCATCACCCCATGTGTGTCACACCGGCTGAGCACCTGTTGCAAGCCCCACGTGTGCATTCAAGGAGGCGGTGCCAGAGCAGACAGATCCCCCTCTCAGAGGGAGGCTTTGGTCTGGCGAAAAATCAAATAATGACGTGGTGTCATAGTGACCTCGGAGGTAAATGCTGAGAAGGGAAGGTGCCAGGGACCCGAGACTGAATCAGGGGGCATCTTATTTGGGGTTTCAGAGGTTGACTGAAAAGGGTCTCCAGGTAGAGACCTGGTAAAAAGCCATTTTCCCTTCCCCTCGATATGGGGGGTCTCTGGGCAGGGCCTCGGGAATCTGAGATCTGGCTGCACCAACAACAGCCTGGCTCAGTTGAGAAAAGCTCTTCCTAAGTCCCACACTACAGGGTCACGAAGGGAGTTGCAGTTATCTGCCCCCTTTCGCTTTCTCTCCCGGCCCAGGTCAGGCATGTAGGGGGGCGGGTGAATCGTAAGAAGACCCTCCTGGGTGAGAGTTTCTCCTTGCAGGGTGCTTCCCTTTAGCAAACTTGGGAAGGAAACTGCAAGCCAAGTGAGCGGTGCAGCTGGCCCTCCTCACCAACACCCCTCTGCTTCCCTTCCAGCCAAAGAGAGATGCCACCTCTACTGCGAGTCCAAGGAGACTGGGGAGGTGGTGTCCATGAAGCGCATGGTGCACGATGGGACGCGCTGTTCTTACAAGGACGCCTTCAGCCTCTGCGTGCGTGGGGACTGCAGGGTGAGTGCCACGAGGCCAGTGCGGTGCCACGGGAGCAGGGGCAGCCGCAGCTCAGGGCCTCAGCTTTCTGGGGCTTTGGGAGGATTCACTGAGGCTGAGCTTGCAAAGTGTTGCAAACAGCATCTAGATCAGGGCAGGCTCTCAGCAAATGTTGGTTCCCACCCGCTACTCCCTGCTGCCCCTCTCCATGACAAAGGTTCTCAGACTTGAGTCTGAGGAACCACCTGAGGAGCTTGGGGTTCCACCTCAGAGATTCTGCTTACATAGGTTGAGGCTGTGGCCCAGAGCATGAGTTTTACCAGTTTTACCAGGTGATCTTGATGCACATGGTCCCTGGGGGACCCCTTGTGAAGCACTGCCATGTCCTTGCACTCCTCTGGGCACTGGACAGCTTACTCTCGATCAGGGTGGCCCACCATGGCTCTCGTTGGTTTGGCTCTTTGTAGAAATGCCCTGCTCTGTTTTCTGTTACTTTATTGTCTTTGGCTTCAATCTTAGGCTGTTACAAGAGACAACTGTGGGGCACACACGGCATAAAATAGTAACATGAGTGCAGAACTGTCCCGTCCCCTAGAAACACCTGGAAGCCTCTGTGTAGATGAGACTGATTGTAGGTGTCAAAGAGGCTGATTCTCATCTTACCTTCCTGAGAAACGAGCATCCTCAGGATGTCCCTGGCAGAGAGCCTGGCAGAATGCCACAGGCCCCCTGGCGGAGACAGATGAGGCTAGAAGAGCAGGGAGGTGGGGTGTGGAGTAGCTGGAGGCAAGCTCAGGGATTCTCTCCAGGCACGTGATTTCAGGAGGACTGCAGCCAGCCGGGAGGGCAGGCCATACAGTCTGCTCACACTCCAAACACTCAGCCAAATACTTAAAGACAGCAGTGTCTCCCCTGTACCTGAGGGGTTTTAATTGATGGAGGTGACCAAATGATTACACAGAGAAGTCAGTGCCATTGAAAGAAGAACTTATTACTTACATTTCCTGAGGGAAGGGCATGGCATGCTGTGCAGGGCCACATGGAGAAGCACCAGATTCAGTTGGGAGGCAGAGGGAGCAGGAGAAAGTCTGGGCCAAAGCTTTTATTGGGGTTTCCATGGGAAAGGCAAGGCAGGCAGAGTAAACAGCTTGGGATTGGCCAGTTTGAATAATTCTGGCAGGAGTGGTCTCTAGATTCCTGGTATCTGACCCTGGGATGATTTAGGGCAGAGACATATTGGCTTAGTGTGTGAGAATTTGATAAAGGGAGGAATCAGTTGGTTTGTGTATGAAAGGTGTGCTTCCATTGCTGTCCCTAAGAACTGGCTAGCTAGCCCTGGGAGGGGCACTCTCTTCTTGACTAACAAGATTTTTAAGATGTCAAAACATCATAACACACAGAAAATATTAAAAACTGTGATTAAGAGAGGCTACGGCCCTCATGGGAAACATTTAGTAGTGGAAGTAGCTTTAGATGGCAGCTGTGCGTATGGTACAAACATAACAGGGAAGTAGGAACACTGATTCACCCTCTTGGCTAGTGGGCGTGTCTAGAGCTTCACTCCTGACATTGACAACTGGAGAAGAACAGGGTATTTCATTAATTAATGGTGATTTTGAACAGATAACAGTAGAATGATAGAGTTTTGCATAATTAGAAAATGTTTACATTTATATATGGTCACATTGCAAAAGTTAGAAAACAAAGGAGACAGAAAGGTTGAAAACACACAAAGGAAATGGGAGTAATAAGATGAAATGTAGGAGTCCTCACAATACATGTGAATGTGAAACTCTTCTTTTAAAAGAATCTAATATCCAAGTGGACGCTGTCAATGAGAGAATATCAAAACACAATGACTCAGGAAGTTTCAAAGAGAAATGACAGCAAAAGACATGTCAGGAGAATAAAGACACACACACACACACACACACACACACACACACACACACAGCAGGGAATCAGGAATTAAATGAGGCCATAAAGATTCTGATTCTAATTCCAGTTTGGAGTATTTTCCCCCACATGTCCAACAAGCAATTCTCTGACACCAGCTGGATGTTGTGGGCTGAAAAAAATTGCATAATGTGAGAGATGTTAGTTAAGTTTTATTTGGGGCAAAATGAGGACTATAGCTCTGAGGAACTGCTCCAAAGAGGTAAGCGGAGGTCAGCATTATACACGATTTCAGTGAAAGGGGGTACGTGCAGTCAAGCACACATTGTGGCAGAGGCTTGCTGCTGGTCACAAGGAGGTTGCTGATCGTCACCAGGAGCAGATGTCGCCATTAATGATTTTGGTGCTTTCTTAGATAGAAGATGCAAGAATTTATGGGTTCATAAAATCTTCTCCTGGAAATATCTAACTCTCTGAAGGCCTGTTCTGCCAGTTTTTCCCAGAGCACAAGAGTGCCTCATTCCTGATCTCCACCCTGAACTCCTTTCAGGTGTGTTGAAGGTCAGCGACTGCAGTGGCTAGTGACCTAATCCTTGTAGAAGCAGAAGGCAAGTGCCAATTTTTAGTTGGCAGTGTCCTACAATTCAACTCAGTTCTGACACTACCAACCCAGAGATAGCATCAGATCCCACAAGTTAGGGCCTCAGTCCTATAAGACGGCCCCCTGCCTTCAGATGCCAATCACAAGTCCAGGTTATCACCTGCGCTTCTGATTAACAGGCTGTAGATTGGAGGTTCCAACAACCCCCTCCTTGGGTTCAATTAATTTGCTAGAGTGACTCTTAGAAGTCAAAAAACTGTTACTAGGTTACCAGTTTATTATAAAGGGATATAGCTCAGGATCAGGCAGATGGAAGATGCTTAGGGCAAGGTATGTAGGAAGGAATAGAGCTTCCAGGCCCTTCCAGAGCGTGCCGCTGTCCCCAAATCTCCATGTGTTCACCAACCCAGAAGCTCTCCAAACCCCACCCTTTTGGGTTGTCATGGAGACTTCATTACAGGCATGACTGACTAAATAATGGGTCACTGACCACCTACTCAACCCCACCCCCCATAAAGACAGCTTTATGGCCCTCACCACAGGAAATTCCAAGGGTTTTAGGAGGTCTAGCCAGAAACTGGATGAAGACCAAATATATATATATATCATAAATCACAATATCACAACCGCCCTGGCGGGACAGGAGGTTCTCCCCACCCTCCCTTCCTCTCCCTGCCCTCCCTTCCTCTCCCCGCCGTCCCTTCCTCTCCCTGCCCTCCCTTCCTCTCCCCTCCCTCCCTTCCTCTCCCCTCCCTCCCTTCCTCTCCCTCCTCCCCTTTCTCTCCCCTCCCTCCCTTCCTCTCCCTCCTCCCCTTTCTCTCCCCTCCCTCCCTTCCTCTCCCCTCCCTCCCTTCCTCTCCCTCCTCCCCTTTCTCTCCCCTCCCTCCCTTCCTCTCCCCTCCCTCCCTTCCTCTCCCTCCTCCCCTTTCTCTCCCCTCCCTCCCTTCCTCTCCCCTCCCTCCCTTCCTCTCCCCTCCCTCCCTTCCTCTCCCCTCCCTCCCTTCCTCTCCCTCCTCCCCTTTCTCTCCCCTCCCTCCCTTCCTCTCCCCTCCCTCCCTTCCTCTCCCTCCTCCCCTTCCTCTCCCCTCCCTCCCTTCCTCTCCCCTCCCTCCCTTCCTCTCCCTCCTCCCCTTTCTCTCCCCTCCCTCCCTTCCTCTCCCCTCCCTCCCTTCCTCTCCCCTCCCTCCCTTCCTCTCCCTCCTCCCCTTCCTCTCCCCTCCCTCCCTTCCTCTCCCCTCCCTCCCTTCCTCTCCCCTCCCTCCCTTCCTCTCCCTCCTCCCCTCTTTCTCTTCCCTCCTCCTCAGCATCAGCTTCATCCTTCAGGCAACGTGTGACTGTTTACAAGGACCATATCCTCTCATCCGGGCAACAGCCCTGGCAGGCCGTGCTGCTCTGACTCCATGTCACAAATGTGGAAACAAACTCGAAGTTTCTCTGAGACTGCATTGCCAGGAAGTGGCTCTCTAACCCCTTCATAGTCTAGAGACCCTGCCCTCAAAGGTCTTTGTAAGACAAAAGTCAGAAATCAAAGAGCAAAAGTAACACAATATTGTGAAGCAACTATACTCCAATAAAAAGATTTTTTTAAAGTGTGTATTTTAAAAAAGCAAAAATAAAATACGAAAAAGAGGTATCAAAAAATAAATAAATCAATCAAAGAGCAAGGGGAAAGGAAGCAGTCTCACAGGAGGCGGTGATAGGAGGATCCTGAGGGCTGAAGTGGCTCTGGGCTTTCTGGCAGACAGGCAAAGAGGGAAACCTGTGTTGCTATGGTGTACTCTAGGACAGAGAGGGAGCAGACCAGCTAGGAGGAGAGGTTGTCTTCCCTGCTGAGTGTGGTCATGGATATGAAAGTGGCCTCAGGCAGTGTGTTCAGACCCAGGGTCTGCTCCCCGCAGAGCTCTGGGGCCCTGGGAATGGTGTGCTATCGGCAGGGCTATAGAGAGTAACAGAACCGGAATTTGTTACTGCCTCTACCAGGTGGCCCTGGGCAAGGAGCGTCCCTGCTCTGTGTGGAACAATTTTCGATACTAGAGTGGACAGTGTTGAGAGGACTGGTTGAGAGAATGAAGGCACAAGTGTTCCTACCAACTCTTGTCACCTCCTGCCCAGACACCCCGAGGCAGACTGAAGAGGACACTGTTCCTGGGGGCAGTGTGAGGGAGGGACACCTTGGCCTAAGCTTTGGGTGCGAGCCCTGGAGGGACCGCCTCTGGGGCTGCGCTGCGTGGACGGCCGGGAGAAGGGGCAGAGGCGATGTCTGATGTGTCCATTAGGACGCCAGCGTGCTGTGGCAGGACAGCCTCAGGACCAGGCCCTGTTTAGGCTGTACAGAGCCGCCCTCCGCAGGTCACACTGTCCAGACGAGTGGATGAGTGAGGGGGAAAGGCTGGTCCTTGGGTGGGCACACAGGATCTGTCTTGCTCCAAAGCCCCCTCTCCTTCCCCTGCATCAGGAACTGCTAAGAAGGGATGCCCAGACCTGGGCTGTGGAGGGAACAGGTGGGGAGAGGGGGTCTCGAGTGTACACTGCACCTCCCCACCCCTCTGCAGAAGGTGGGCTGTGACGGGGTGATCGGCTCCAGCAAGCAGGAGGACAAGTGTGGTGTGTGTGGAGGGGACAACTCCCACTGCAAGGTGGTCAAGGGCACATTCACACGCTCGCCCAAGAAGCTCGGTGAGTGCCCCCCTCCCTCCCCCTGCCCAGGGCACCCAGGCATGAATGTCTATAGCACCTGGCCGGGTGGCTCTGACTGCGTTCTCAGCTGTTTGCGGGAGAGGGGGTGTAAGTCTGGGAGGGTGAGGTGGAGGGGCAGGGGCAGCTGTGCCAGGCCCCAGGGTGGGCGGGGGCAGGGATAATGCCAGGGTATAGGTGCCCAGGGTGGGTCTTAGAAGTCTTTATTTGAGGCCACCCTTCCCAGCCCTCCAGGGCTTTCCGGTCGCCAGCTGGCCTCCCTTGCTCGCTGCCCCCAGCCACCTGTCAGCAGGACTTTGATGGGCTGGTCAGTGCAGCCTGTGGCCTAGGGACATGTAAGCCTGTCCCCACAGGGCCACAGGATGGGGCTGGGGAAATTGGGGTCCCTGGCCAAGGTGGGTTCTGAGAAAACAGACCGCTTGGTGAGCCTCCTTCCACGGTGGTACCTCCGTCTGGCTTCGGTGCTCTGGGTGGGCTTGCAGCAGCTGACTGCTCTGCCTCTGTCCGAAATGGCGAAAAGCCACTTTGGTTCACCTCTTTTGGAAGAAGGCCATGGGACAAACCTGCCAGACTCCACTCAGAGCTGGTGCCAGAATGCCAGGAGCTAGCTGACCTTCTGCATCACCCCACGTGAGCAGGCTGTCTTCAGTTTGCGGATTAAGCCGCTGAGGTCCAGGGAGGGCAAGCAGTTTGCTGAAGTCCTCCCTCCTGGATGTGGCATCTTAGCTCCGTGCCCAGGTGTGACTTCAGGGACACTCACGAGGACGCCCACTAAGTTTTCAATGGAGGAGGCTGAAGGAGCGCCTGGATTTGAAGATGAGCAAAGGGCTGTGGCTGGCTGGGATGTGCTAGCTTTCCCGTGGACCCCTCTCTGGGTGGGCAGTCAGACTGGGGGCTCTGGAACCACCTTCGAGGGCAAGGCCCTCCTGGCATTGTCTGCATGCGACGGCCTCTCCCTTCTCATTTGGCTTTGTCTCCCCACATCCCAACAAAGGTTACATCAAGATGTTTGAGATCCCGGCAGGAGCCAGACACCTGCTTATCCAGGAGGCAGACACCACCAGCCATCACCTGGGTGAGTGTCGGAGCCCAGATGGTGCAGTGGATCTGCAGCCTGACTCTTCCGGGGATCAGGGGCCCAGCTGAGAGGCGTGGCTGCAGCCCCATCTCCCCTGTCCCTGGCCTGGCCCACCTGGTGGACGTCTCCTGGAGTCATTCCCCAATGGAGAGGCCAGGGGTTGGGATCAGAGGGCTTCCCTGGCAGTAGCTGTGGAGGGACATGTGTTTAAGACATGCCACACCTCCCTACCCTAACTCCATCTCGAGGCCAAGGGGGAAGCCCCCTGTCCACCGGAAGGCAGGCAAGGTCCTTAAGCAGCGGCTGCTAAGGCCAGCTGGTAGATGGGCTCCCATGATGTATTTGCATTTTTTCATTTAGTTTCATTTTAAATTCAAGTGATTCTTTTGGAATAGGGATTCCTGGCATCTGTTGAAAATTTGGATGTTCTAACAACTCTGAGTGCCCCCTTCTCACATGGCAGCCCCGGGGCTGTGCTCCTCCAGGCTGCCTGGCGCTCCTCAAAGGGGCTTCACCCACCCATGCCCCCCACCGAGTTGTAAGGCCGAAGTAGGAGGTGATGCCGGGGTCACTGAGGGGACCCCATACAAGTCCCTTCCCCCAGTTTGGGTCCCGACCTTCCTCCCTGTGCCCTGGAGGCCAGACTGGGTCAGGGGCTCCATGACTTGCCTCCACCTGGCCCCCGCCGCTGACGCGAGACAGACACCACTGTTTTTAATATGAATTTTTCTTTCTTCCTTATTTTAAGAGGAGACTTTATGTTGCTATCCCAAAATGCAAAGCCAGTGGCACTTGCCTTAAGTAGAAGGCAAATATAAAAGTTGATCCCTGAAAAAAAAGACACTTCTACCTAAACACTGTTTCCTGCCAAGGGCTCTCTCTGCACAAGAGGAGGGAGGGTTAGTGACAAGTTGAGGACCTCCTGGCGCCCGCTGAGGCTCTCAGGGGATTCTAGGAGACTTGCGAACGGAATGATTTCCTCACTCTTTGATCCCATGATTTTCGTGCCCAGTCTGTGACACCACCTAAAATCTTCCAGCAGCCCCCCTGCAGACACCTTCCACTGTGGGAAACATGGGGCTTCCTGACCAGTGGAGTCTCGGCTCCTAGACATTCTTTGTGGATGCCTAGTGGCCAGAGTGGTCCCCGGGCCAGGTCAGGCCTCTTTGGGTTGTAGGGAACTGGTGGGGACCCAGGCCGAGCCACAGTTACCAACGGGGTGGGGAGACATATGGGACGTATGCTCACCCCAGGGAAGGAAGCACCCACCCAGCCCTTTGCCCTGGTGTCCAGCAGATGCCCCTCACCCGGGGGGCTGGGGCAGGGAGGGCAGTGGTTCTGAGAGCCCACTGAGTGTTCCAAGTAGACAGCAAGGAGGTGGCCTTGATGCCTGCCGAGTCCCTTGCCATGTAGCATCTCCTTCAGGGCCTGAGGGACAGATCAGGAAAGGGCCCTGGGCCTGGCAGAAGGGCAGGGTTAGAGGGAAACCTAGTTTTGGCTGAGAGACAAAGGGCAAGTCAGGTTCCCAAGGTGATTTGGGCTGTCAGTGGGACTGTCTAGGAGCCGAGACTCCACTGGTCAGGAAGCCCCATGCTTCCCACAGTGGAAGGTGTCTGCAGGGGGGCTGCTGGAAGATTTTAGGTGGTGTCACAGACCTGGCAGAAGACAGCTGGGAGACGAGGGGCTCTGCTCCCTGTAACTCCCCCAACCTGTTCAAACCAGCACACCCTGCCAGCCTTCCCGCAGTTCTGCCCCTGGGTGACACTGGCTGTCTTCTGCCATTTTCAGCCATCAAGAACCTGGAGACAGGCAAGTTCATTTTAAATGAAGAGAATGACGTAGATCCCAACTCCAAATCCTTCATTGCCATGGGTGTGGAGTGGGAGTACCGGGATGAGGATGGCCGGGAGACGCTGCAGACCATGGGCCCCCTCCACGGGACCATCACTGTCCTGGTAAGTCGAGGCAGGGGCCAGGCCCACCGCCTCCTGGCTGCCCAGGCAGGGGGCAAGTAGCTGCTAGGGAAGGGATGGAGGGGTGCCTGGGAACCCTGAGCCGCCCTGCATCCTTCGGACCATGCTCTGAACGGCCTCTCTGGCCTGACTTTTGGACCAAGGGTCTCTATCTCTGTGTCAGAGCAAGGAACAGACATGGAGCCACCAGTTGGGCTCTGGGCCCTGTATCAACCCCTGGGTGACGAAAGACAAAATCCCCTGCAAGCGATTAGGTTTCCCCCCTCTGGGTGACATTCATGACCACCTCTCGTCATGCTTCTTCATGTCTGCCACTGTATCCAAACCCAGCAACTCTCTGGGGGTGACCAATGGGGCTCAGGAAATTGGACTGCTAGACCCAGGTCACACTAGACTTTGTCCCTGAGCAGGACTGGACCCCAGGTCTCCTGAGTCCAGGACCACAGGCTGCTCCTGGTGATGGGAGTACAGAGGGGGCTTGATTTCCTAATCCACTTTTTAGAAATTAATTTTAATTGCATACATCATATATTTTATCAGTAAAAAAAGTTAAAACACTACAGGTAGGGCTCAGGTGACTTTTGCCCCTCCGTTAAGGCGAGCACACCTTGGTTGGGTTCAGGCACCCGGACCCTGCGCCCCACACCAGGGTGCGCAGCTGTGGGGATGGGGTGTTTCATGTGCGTTGTGCTCTGCTCTGCTCACCTCGGCTGCATGTACTTTTCATCCCCAGAAACGCCTTTGGTGCCCTGCCTTTGTCAGTGCATACACAGTCAGGCTTCATTCAGTAGCTGCCATTTCTGTATTGGTCAATTCACCTACCGAAAGTATTTCTAATCCCAAAATCAATACAGGCGTACCTCAGGAGATACTGCAGGATCGGTTCCAGACCACCGCAGTAAAGCGAATACGGCAATAACGCAAGTCACATGAACGTTTTGGTTTCCCAGTGTGTGTGATAGCCTTAGGTCTAAAAAAAACAATGTACATACCTCGATTAAAAATACAAAACAAAAAATCAGTTACAATAATAACATCAAAGATCACTGATCAGAGATCACCATGATAAAAGTAATAATAATGAAAAAGTTTGAAATATTGTGGGAATTACCAAAATGTGACCCAAAGACACAAAGTGAGCAAATCCTGTTGACAAATGGCGCCAATAGACTTGCTGGATGTGGGGCTGCCACAAAAGTTTAATTTGTAAAAAAACGTAATATATGCGAAGCGCAGTGAAACAAAGCTCCATAAAGCGAGGTCTGCCTGTGCTCGCAGTGGAGCAGGGGAAAATGTGAGGAGGCGGAACCAGGCGAGGCTCTGCTTCTTGTTTCAGCTCCTACTGTAAACAAGCGTCTTTTTCACACACTCTATTTACTGCCATGTTGTTCGCATTTTTTAAAAATTAATTATTATTTTTATTTATTTATTTTTGAATTTTTAAAATTTACTTTTTATACAGCAGGTTCTTATTAGTTATCTATTTTATACATATTAGTGTATATATGTCAATCCCAATCTCCCAATTCGTGCTCTCAGGGGATGATTTCATTGTTTAAAATGGCCCCAAGCATGGGTCTGGTGTTCCTCTGAGCAGGAAGCTGCAGGTTTGCCCTAAGGAGAGAACGCGTGTGTTAGATGAGCTGCGTCCGGGCACAAGTAACCGGGTACTGGCCGTGAGTTCAGTGTTAATGAATCAATGGCATGTACTAATTAAGGTGTCTTTAAACAGAAACGCACATAGAATAAGCTTATGCATTGACTGTTGATGAAACTGTCACGACCAGAGGTTCGCAGGCCCTGACGCCGTGTTCCCCTGCGAGCAGCAGTTCAGTACTGGCAGATTCGGTGTTTGCCGGGACTTTCTAGAACCTGACTACCGTGAATAATGAGACTTGGCCGCGCATGTTCCTCGGGCTGACCTTCCTAACCTGGTCGCCGAGGGAGGGTGGTGGAGGGCAGACACATTCACGTCCGTCTCCGGGGCAGGTCATCCCGCAGGGGGACGCCCGCATCTCGCTGACCTACAAATACATGATCCATGAGGACTCGCTCAATGTGGATGACAACAATGTCCTGGAGGACAATTCCGTGGGCTACGAGTGGGCCCTGAAGAAGTGGTCTCCCTGCTCCAAGCCCTGCGGTGGAGGTGAGGGGCCTTCTCAGAGTTGGGGCCCCAGAGGGGGTCGGGGCCGAGCGGGAGGGGTCTCCTGGGTGAGGAGCTTCCTAAGCCCATGGTCCCTGCTGACTGCCTGGCATGAGGGATGTGCCAGGTATGAGAACACTAGACCCAAGCCAGTGACCTTTGCCTGGGTGACAAGGGCCTGGCCCCACTAGGGAGGTGGCAGAGGGTGGGCAGGAAGAGCAGGTGCCCAGGGCAGCCAGGGGGCATGTGTGGGGCTTGGATGACACCAGCACCCACCTGCATCGTGTGAGAGGGAGGTCTGGCCTGGTGGGAGGTGGCTGTGAGGGTGGCTTGGATGGCTTACTGTGACATCACGAGGCAGGTCGCAGGAAAGGCTCAGGCCATGCTGGAGACCAATGAAGAGGCCCCCTCTGCAGAGATCCCTCGTAAGATCCCTCCTTTCTGAATGCAGAAAGGCCTTTCCTCGCTGGGGCAGGGCTGGGTGCAGAGAGGTCCCACCTGCCTTGGACCTCAAAGAGTCCACAGTTGGGTGGGACATAACAGACAGACAGGAAGTTCTGATCTGCTCAGTGTAGTCACTGCTCCTAGGGGGCTGGCGGAGATAAAAGGCAGGAGAAGAGAGCCCAGCCTGCAGGAGCAGGTGGCCAGGACAGACCTCCTTCAGGTGCCATGAAGGGTCCCACACCTAGACAACAGAGGGAGTTTGCCCAGTGGGCGGGGCACCCACTGCCGGGCCCAGGCAGATGGAAGGTTCCTCTTCCAGTGCTCCTGCCTGGGCGGATGGCACCCCAGCCTTCCACTGAGCCTCCCGGCCCCCTGGATTTTATCAGCACATCCTGTTGGGTCTCCCTCCTGCATATCTCTTGGACTCATCTGCTGTTACCATCTTCCCTGTCCTGGCACCATCCTCGCTACCCAACTGGCCCCGTGTGTCCACTCTTGCCCTCAGAGTGACCTATTAAAGGGACAGATCAGACCATACCCCTTTCTGTTATCACAGTTTTCAGCAGCTCCTTCTGCTCTTGGGATAAAAAACAAAATTCTCCTCATGGCCTCTAAGGTCCAAGCAACTTGCTGACTCTCCCACTGCCGTTGGCACCCCCAACCCTTGCTCACTCAGCCCTGTCCACACTGGCCTTAAGTGCTTTTCCTGGACACGCTGTGCTCCTGCCTCAGGGCCTTTGCATAGGCCATCTCCTCCCCAGGGAGCCCCCTCCACCACTTTCCCACTAAATCAGCACACCTCCATCCTCTGTTCCCTGGGACACCCCCAGATGCCCAGGCTAGATCAGGCT
This sequence comes from Balaenoptera physalus, assembly GCF_965194825.1. Lineage (NCBI taxonomy): Eukaryota > Metazoa > Chordata > Mammalia > Artiodactyla > Balaenopteridae > Balaenoptera > Balaenoptera physalus. Next base: position 17,959,182 of record NC_138890.1, on the reverse strand, counting down.
GCCCAGTCATATTCTCTCATGTCTAACCCACTAGGCTGAGGTTTTGAGACTTGGCACTGTTGACATTTTGGGGTCTATAATTTTCCGTTGTGGGGGGTAGTCCCGTGCATTGTAGGATGCTGAGCAACATCCCCAGCCTCTACCTGTTAGATGTCGGTGGCATCTCCTCCCCCAGTTGTGACAACTAAGTGTCCCAGACATTGCCAGATGTCCCCAGGGGCAAAATCTCCACCAGTTGAGAACTGCTACACTAGACTGGCTGGAGGAGCCTTGCAGGCTGTATTCCATGTTTAGCCAGGTCCTCAGAGCACATTAATTCAAGGTGGAGTAAATGACTAAACAATGGGAGAGGAAATAGAACCTTCCCTCCTGCCCCAGGAAGCCACCCAAGGGGCAGGAGAGAAGGGGGCTACTCTCCCTGGCCTGTCACCCTCACTTGGCCTGGGGTGCTGGGTAGACACCAGGCTAGATGTGTCCCTGCCCGACCCCCCCACCCCATTAGCAGGGTGGGGAGAACGGGGCTAAGTGGCCTGAGGAGCCGCCCCTCCACGCCACTGAGCCCCCTCGAGCTCTCGTCTTCAGGGTCCCAGTTCACCAAGTATGGCTGCCGCCGGAGGCTGGACCACAAGATGGTGCACCGAGGCTTCTGCGACTCCCTCTCGAAGCCCAAAGCCATCCGCCGGGCTTGCAACGCGCAGGAATGCTCCCAGCCCGTGTGAGTGCCAGGGCTCCCCGGCCCCCAGCCCCACTAGAGGAGGGGAGGGAGAGCCCTGGGGCTCCTGTGGAGGGTGGTGCAGGATCTGGTTCCCTGGATGCTCTGGGCCTCACGTGCCCTGAGACGTTTGACAGATTCTTTCTCAATCACCACGTTCTATGGAGTCTAAGATGTTGCAGGCTGTGTGGTGCCCGCCTGCTTCAGACCTGCTAGACGGAAAAAATAATGTGCATCTTACAAATGACAATAAGTGGCAATGCTCAGATGGGGAAACTGAGGCTCCCAGGGTGCAGGACTTGCTTCTGGTCCTGTGGTAGATGTTTCCCAAGCAGCTCATTCCAGAGGCTGCGGCCTTGGAATGGCCACAGCCATGACCCTCCGGCTCCGGGGTTTGACAGGGCTGCATTTCTGGGCCCAGGTTCCTTTTGCAGGACCCTGAGTGGCGAAGATGGTGGGTAAAAGGCAGGTGGGGGCCGTTCGGGGACAGGTGCTGAGGGTGTCCACGCTGCTGCCCGGAAGGGTTGGTGATGTCAGCGGAAGCTGAGGTCAGAGGGCAGAGCCAGGAGCCTAAGAAGGGACAGAGGCCGGCTCTCCATGGCCACACCCCAACCAGGATCTCCCAGCCGTGGGCATGCTTGGGGTTCATCGTCTGCAGGACCTCAGGCAGGGGCCCAGCTAGCCTGCAGGGCGCCTTCCTGACAGTAGGTGGAGCTGTGCCTGGAGGAGCAGGCTGCCTTGCCTCTGTCCACCAGGGCCTCAGCCAGGCTGATTCTCCAGGGGCTGACTGTGTGCTGCTCTGCCCTGACAGGTGGGTCACGGGCGAGTGGGAGGCATGCAGTCAGAGCTGTGGGCGGACGGGCATGCAGGTTCGCTCCGTGCGCTGCGTTCAGCCGCTGCACAACAACACCACCCGCTCCGTGCACACCAAGCACTGCAATGACGCCCGACCCGAGGGCCGCCGGGCCTGCAACCGTGAGCTCTGCCCCGGTCGGTGGCGGGCCGGACCCTGGTCCCAGGTAAGCAGTGCCCTGGCCCTGTGTCCTCAGCCCCCAAACCAAGCTTGGGTGGGACTGAAGTGGCCAGGGCGTTCCACCTGGGCCTGGATGCAGTTCTTGCCCTGGGCCACGTCCCGTAGGTCTCAGGGCACCCGTGGTTCCACATGGCTATGGGAAACTCAGTGGAATGTGTATCTTTACTCTGCAGGGTAGAGGCTCCCATGCGCTGCAGGGGACTGGACCCCCAGGAGACTGGGGACAGCCTGGGCTCCAGGAAACGAAGGACAGCCTGGGCTTTTGTCTCTGGGGGCCAGAGGTGTGGCTAGAAGGCCGGTCAGACTTGCAGGAGGAAACACAGGCAAGGGAGGGCTTAGACTTGGGCTGGAAAGGATAGTCTCGGGCTGGAGGAGCCGTTCTGGGGGCAGGGCTGAGCTGATGTGAGCACTGACATCCAGCCCCCGGACCTCGTGGGTCAGGGGTCGCCAGGACCAGCCTTGGGCTCAAAGATTTGCTCAGAAGTTGCTGCAGTCATGGTTATGCTTTATCACAATGGAAGCACACAGCGTAGAATCAGCAAAGGGAAAAAGTGTTTCGGTGAAGTCTGGAGGAAACCAGGCACAAACATCTAGGTGCCCAGGATTTTCACTTGGGATCAGTCACGTAGGCATAGGGTGCCTGCGTGACTGACGTCAGTTACTGAAGCCCCAGACCCCAGAGGGAAAGCGCATGCTCACCATAAATCATCTTGTTGGTGTAAACCAACCGAACAAATCGGTGCGGCCTGATCCAAGGCCTCAGGCAGGCAAAAACGCCCTTACCAGACAGACCATTCCATGAACTTGGTTCCCAGGAGTCGCCCAAGGGCCAGTCCTGAAAATAGGCCTTTCTTGGGACTGGTCAGGTTTGAGCAACGCGGTCTGCTGAGTCAACCCTTTGTCACACACAAGGCGAGGACTTGAGAATCATGCTTTGGCAGGGCTGGGCTGAGTCGTGAGCAGAGCCACGAGTCTGGGCGTGGCTGCTCCTTCTGGTCCCTCCCGATGTGGTGAGGCCAAGGGGGCCCGAGACTGGAGGGCACAGTGACGGTGCTGGTGGTGTAGATCCTTGTGTCCAGAGGGAGGGAGGGTCCTCTGCCGAAGCCTCCTGGACCCAGGCAGAGCTTTCCCAGTGGCGCCCAGTGCATAGCAGTTCTGCTGGGCCTCGGGCCTCCTCTAGCCAGAGGAGGGAGGTGCTCGTTGAGAAGCCAGAAGTGCCAGGCCCTATCTGGCCCCGCATATTTGTTCTCTCTAACTCACTCTAGAGCCCAGGAGACTGAGGCAGCTGCCTGGGGCTAGGGCAAGGTAGGGCCGGCCTCTAGCTCACCCTCTACCCTTTGTGCCTCCCCACCTCCCACGTACTGTGGGGTCACCCGCTTGGGGAGCCCTTTCAGACCCAGCCTAGTGTGGGAGGTGGGCCCTGACTGGTAACCCTCTGCCTGCAGTGTTCGGTAACCTGTGGCAACGGCACCCAGGAACGGCCGGTGCTCTGCCGAACCACGGACGACAGCTTCGGGGTCTGCCGGGAGGAGCGGCCCGAGACGGCCAGGATCTGCAGGCTTGGCCCCTGTCCCCGTAAGCCTTCTGCATGCAGCAAGCCCAGGGGAGGGGGGCTGGTCCAGGCAAATGCGGCTCTTCCCACAACCGGTCAAACTCAGCATCTGTGAACTTGAAGGAGAAGCTAAGCCTGCCCAGGCCTGGGCTGGGACCTTTCTCTGGCAGGAAATGGAAGGAACTGGCATTTGCCATGCTCATCTCCAGGCCAGGCCCTAGTGAAGGATGGCGTGAACTTAGCCCATCCCTGCCTTCCTGGCACTCCCTTTTGGTCTGGGAGACAGAAACTGGATTCACAGTCACTGCACATCGGGGCTCAGCCCCCCACGCGAGTAGGGGGTGCCTGTATGAGTAGGGGGTGCCTGCCGCCCTGCAAGGAGAGCAACCAGAACGCTGGCTGCGTGTAGATGTCTGGCCAAGTGCTGGACACACGTCACCTCTTTCGGTCCCCACAACAGTTGAAGACGTAGATCCAGTCATGAGTCCCTTCTGCGGAGCAGGGAGCTCGGGGGGTCGGGTGTGCCTCCCCCAGCTGAGGAGGGGGTAGAGCCAGGATTCACTTGTTCCCAGCACTTCCAGAGCCAGCAGTCAGGGCACTGCTCAGCCCGGAGCAGGGCACGGTGGGGACTTGGAGGACAGTACAGAGATAAGGAGGCGCTGGTAGGGCCTGCGTGTGGGGATAGTAGCTGCAGCTACTCTGCGTAGCTGAGACCCGGATGCTTGGTGTGGGAGAGGCAGCACTGGGCCTGGACAGGGTGCTTGGGGCCCATCTGTCCCGAGGGAGGCCTTGCAGGCCACACTGGGGAGTTGGGGCCCTCCTGTCACCCGCTCCCTGGGATACCAGAATCCAGGGAGCCCTTCTGCCCGGGGTGGATGGGTTGGGTGCCCAGACCTGGTGCCCCAGCAGCCAAGACTCCTTTCTTTTCCCTCTAGGAAACATCTCAGATCCTTCCAAGAAGAGCTACGTAGTTCAATGGCTGTCCCGACCGGACCCCAACTCACCAGTCCAGAAGACCTCGTCAAGTAACCGGCTCGTTTATAACTCTGTCTCTGCCCTCCAGTGCATGCCCTGCGCCTTGTGGAGCTTGCCGTGGGCTCCCCTCCTCTCTTTCTATGGAAAACTGCCCTGACTCTTCCTGAGCGCTCTCTTGGTTGAATCTGTTTTCTCCGGGCCTCTGTGCTCGGCTGTCCCCTTTGGAGCCGCCTGGCCGGGAGGGCCAGTCTCGCAGCGGCACGGCCCAGGGCACCGGCCTCTTGTGGGGGTGCCAGGACCTCGCGGTGATGGCTTTTAAAGGGGCAAAGATCTGTCGTGGTGCTGGAGGGGCCAGAGGCCAAAGTTTGAATGTGACCACTTGGTGACCGCCTTGCGGGGCCACATCCCTCCAGGCTGGAGCTGCGGGTCGGAAATCGAGGCGGAGCCCGCCCGTCCCCTTTCAAACGCCGCCTACCAGCGAGACGAGGCCAGAGGGGTCTCGCGGGTGTGCAGTTTTGCGTCGCCGTCCTGGGCGCCCGGCCTGTTTCCGGCAGTGTGTCGGCGGCTCCCTGGCCACCTCTGCTGTTGCTGCTGCTGCTGACCCTGTGCTGTGTGTCCTCCTGACTCGTGTGACTGTGGCCTGCTTCCTGTGGCCTTTGTGTCCAGCTCACACAACCCTTGGCCCCCGTACCCTGTCCCCTTGGGGGTTCAGGCCGAGCAGAGGAGGCAGGGGTCGTGTCCCCGCAGTGGGACATCAGGACACACCACCACTTCCATTCTCTGTCCATTTGCTCCAATGGCCTTTCTCATCGTGCACACACGACCCCGTGCACGGGCGCGAGAGAGTGAGAGTGAAAGGCTGTCTCACGTGGATGCGGCCACCTACCCGTGTGAACAACTACAGAATTACCTCAATTTTTATCGCTTTTTTGCTTAGATAAAACTATGTAGAAGATGCCTTAAAGTTGAAAGGTAACAGAATTGGCTGCTAGCAACCCAGGCAGGAGGCAGGCAGTGCAATCTAGGGGGAGGCGGCCCGCTCATCCACCTTTGGTCAAGGGTAAGGCTTCCCAGTCCAGTCTGTACAGGGCTCCAGGCATGGGCTCACCTCTGCGGAAAGGAGACCCGCTCCACGGCCCGAGCGGCCCTTCGGCGCTGACTGTTGTTGGAGCCCCGAGCACTCTGCTGCCGGCGCTGCCTTACACCAGAGGGCGACTGGCCTGGCCCTGGGCGTGACCAGTGTAGCACTCCCGCCGGTCACCCCCCCACTCGCCCCAGCCCCGTCCCCTGTTCATAGCATCCCCGCTGGACAGCGCCCAGCCCTCCCCTGGCACTAGTTACTGTTATGTAAATACTCGGTGTAACACATACTAATTCTCATGACTGTTAACTTCCAACTTTGACTTAGGCAATGCGAGTGACATGAGTGACTCTGGGAAGGTGCAATACGGTCCTGAGCGTCGTGCTCTCTGTCTATATGCACTTTGGTTTATCAGGGATATTTTATTAGTGTTTTGTATGTATTCAATGACGTATTATATAGGTTCCATTGTCGTTGCTTTTCTGGTTTTTTTATGAGACAACATTAGTGTGTGCCAAAGTGACTGTGAAAATGACCTTTTACTCTTACTAACAGTGGAAAGACTTCCTGTCATGCATCCCACAAATAAACTCAATAAAAGTTCAGTGAAACTGGGTGCTTGGGTCTGGCACGCTGCTGCCTCCTTCTCTTCACCTCTGTGACCGACGGTGCTGCAGGGCTGCAGGTGCCGTTCTGGTCCATTGCTTCCTTGGTTTCTGATTCCAGTGACTTTCCTGTCCCCCTTACCCTGCCCAACATAGATACTGAGGGCCCCTCCCCCACTGAGGCACGTGCCCCCTCCTCAGGCATTTTTCAAAATGTGACAGCAGCCCGTGCAGACACCCCACCGGCATTCTGAGTTTTGAATCCTTAGTGCTAAACAAGCACCTTGCAGGAACACCTTGGCTGTCTCCTTGTGGATAAGTTCTCACAGTTGGGAAAAGGGCCCTATGTGAGCTTCTCCCCGTCTTTGGGATCCCAGCCCGTGGAGTGGGAATATGGGGTTAGTAGCTGAGACAGTGTCCGGGTCACCGTGCCCTGAGCCACCATCAGGCCACTGCCCTGGCTCCTGGCACAGCTCTCAGCCTTGGGCTACCTGTTCAGGGAGGGAACAGGTCTGTCTGACCCGGGTACGGGCTGGGCTAGCCTTAGGAGAGTCTGGGTTGGGAGAAGGGCAAGGCAGCCGAAGGTCTAAGCGCCTGGCTTGCGACATTCACACACGGGTGTGCTCAGCTGTGCCTGCCTTTTCTCCGGAGGCCTACCCTCAGGAGACGCAGGGCCTGTGTGTCCACTCCCCTTGCTGACAAGGACCACACAGCAGGTCAGGGTCCAACCAGGGACCTCCTAATCTGGGGCCTGGGCCATGTCCTGCCAGGGGGCATCTCTCCCTCCCTTTCGCATGAAGGGGTCCCGTTCTGGGGAAGAGGGAGGTCATGAGAAAGGACAGCTACCCAGCGCCATGGAGACGGGCATCAGGGCACAGGGCCGGGTTCCAGGTGCCAGCCTTCGGGTGGGGGTCACAGTAGCTGTGGCTGGGGTCAGCCTGCCCAGAGCTCTGATCATTGAAAGACTCCCAGCTCAAGAGACAGGAGACCAAGACAACTGTGTCTGACGAACTGCGTCCACTAAGTCCCCTTGCCCAGACAGATCAGGAGAAATCCCTGCTGAGGGCACCTTGCCTAGAGCTGCAGGCAGGCCACCAACAGGGCTGCTCCAATAAATCCTTGTTTACAAAACCAGGTGGAGGGGCCGACTTGGCCCACAAGAGTGGTTGGCAGACCCTTACCCTAGACTGATGTGACACCCGCTTCTCGGATCCCAGCCTGGTGAAAGACAAGTGAGGGAGATGCTTGTTATTTGTGTGAAGGAAGAGCCACAGGTGACAGGAGAGGGTGTCTGGGTGGCAGGGGTGACCCCAGTCCCACCAGCACGGCTAGGCCTGGCTCCATCCTTGTTGAGGCCTATGCCTCTGGCCTCCCCGCCCCAGCTGTTGGCCAAAGCCTGGGGAAGATGCTGCACCTAGTATTACCAAAGCCCCCTTGTGTCTCCTTGAGGGCTGTCATGGTGGTTTCCACACGCTTACCTCAGTGACTGCCAGGGAGGGGAGAGGGACCGGGAGGGGAGGAGGGAGCAGGGGCTCTGAGCACGCCCCACCCAGCTTCAAACAGGACTGTTCCGGTTTCATCTGTCTCAGATATTGGATATCTGTGTAAAATTTTATCCAAGGTTTTAAAACCCTGAAAGCCACATCTCAGCATCTTTTAGTCTGATTTCTGCAATCGACCCTCAGCACAAGGCCGTCTGCCTCTCCCCTCCACATGTGGGCCTATTTCTCCACCTCAAGGTTAGGACGACCAGGGCTTTTCCTAAACAGCCTCTCTGTCCTTATCTCTTCATACTCTGGGTCCTGCACCCAGTCACGTTTCCTCCTTATTTTGGCCACTTAGACGCTCAGAGTCCAGGTTGGGTCCCTCTCTGATGATACGTGCCTCTGTGTATTCTTCTTCCCTGTAGCATTGCCATTCTAAAATCCATGATTTCCTTGTTTTGCACTTGCTCAGTTATTCACATTGGTCTTTTTCACATTTATGCATCCTTCGATTCACTGTTCTAGGCTCTGGTATAAAGGGGCATCCAGATACAGCTCGGGGCTCTGCCCTTTGGAGCTTTCAGGATAATGAAAAAGTCAGGCATTAGTTACCTTATCCAACAACTAAATGTGGACTTGGTAGCTGGGATGGAATGCTGGGAAGGGGAGACCCATGGCACCATAAGACCACATACTGGGGGATTTAACCTCCAAGGGAGGTCAAGGGACGCTTGCCTGAGGAAGATGTGTTTCAGCTGAGCCTCGGGGATAAGAGGAAGAGGGGAGGCACAGTATGTGCAAAGGCCCTGTGGCCACAGAGAGCACACTGCAGAGCAAGGCAATCAAGGCCTGAATGAGACTGGAGAGGTGAAAGGGACGGGTCCTCGCCCTGAAAACAATGGAGGAGCAATACAAGGGCTTCAGTCTGGACGGTGACATGGTCACATCTCCGGCTGAAGAACATCATTCTGCTTGCAGCAGGATAGCTAGATAAGAAGGAGGAAGAATGGAGACAGGCAGGCAGAAAGGAAGTTCTTACCATGTTGCAGCCAAGAGGCAAGGTAGCTTGGCCCTGTGGAGGCAGGAGAGAGGGGAGCGTGGACACATCTGAGAGCATCAGGGGAAATACTGACAGACCTGGAGATGACCGGACAGGGGATGTCTGGGGTCTGGCTTGTGCGCATGAAGGGCCATTCTCTGAGATGGGTGGCACCAGTGAAGGCCATGGGCTTGGGCCGGACATGTGGAATCCACTTTTGGGACCACAAGAAGTTGAGGGGTATCTAGTAGGCTGTTGTATCCAAGTGTTTGAAGCTCCGGGAGTTTGAGGTTGGTGTCCAACTAAGTGGGTTGCCAGCCTGTAAGGGAAAATTATAAGCTGGAGCAATGGCCATGCAGAGGGCAGATGTCAGAACCATGGGCCCTGAATGGGAGGGGGCCTGCCTGTCTGTTATTGTGGGAAATTTCAGTGAGCTAGCATAGCTTCACATGCAGATGTAGAACGTGCCCTGTGTTAGTGCACAGAGTAACCATGTCAGATGTGGTCCCCATCAGTGGCTACCCCTTCCCTCCCTCCTTCCTTCCCACCTCCCCTCTTTCCTTCCCTTCAGTAGGAGATGAGGTCACCTGGGAGACTGAGGGGAAAGGAGGGCACAGCAGAGGTTTATGTGGGAAAAGTTTGAAATGCCCATTATGAAGAATAGAGAGTGACTGAGCAGGGAACATAGTTGGAGGGTTGGGCCCATTGAGGTCAGTAATCAGGAATTTCTAATGGATGAAATATCCCCTGTTATACTGTTAAATGACTTATTCTTTTATGTTGAATGAATTTTTGTAAATCATCCCAATTTTTGTGTTGTGTGTGGAATTAGGTGTTAAGGGAAAGGGAAGGGGGTAGTAATTCAAGAAGAAGACAGAGAGTGAGAACAAGAGGAGTTGGATGGGTCATATTAATACAGCTGCAGCCAGGGTTGGAGCCAGGCCAGGGAGAAGACAGCCATGAGGAAAGAGGGAAAGAGAGAGACAACAGTGACCTCTGCAGAGAGTCAGGGCTCTCCATGCAAGACAGATCGTGGATGACCAGATCTTGGGTGGGAAAGAAAGGGGAGGATGTGCTGGGCAGAAGGATTAGTCTATGTGAAGGCATCAAGTTCTGGAGCACTTTGGAAAATGGCCAGAAGCTCAATGTGGCAGGGCCATGTGGTGGATGGAGCAGTGGCAGGACATAAGGCTCTCAAGTAAGTTGAGGCAAGTGGAAGAAATCCCAGATAAGTCTGCATGATTTTTAATTTCTCTTTAGTCCCTTTTCAGAAACAAAGATCATCTGGAGAGTTTGGGTGAGGATGGGAACAAAATGTGGAGGAGTATGGTGGGGCCACAGCCAAGGCTCTGGGATTTGCTCTTTTGGGTGTTAGGAATTGGTTCTTTTAGGTTTAATTTTGTTATAGTTACTGCTTAAAGATTACTGTAGAGTCAAACTGTGCCACAGAATGTCATTGGGGTTACCACTGGGATATCAAATGTGAAGATCTGACAAAGTCCCATTCTTTAAGATGAGCTTGGAATCACTCCCTGAGAATAGACAGGCCTCATTTCTGTCTCAAACTTTGAGAGATACTGAAAAATTTGCACTCAGTCAGGGCCTGCTTGGAGGAGGGGAGCATTGCTCACAGCTTGTGTAGCAGCACTCAAGGGCGGGGTCCCCGGACCCACCCTGCCCAAGGGCTGCCGGATATCAAAACCACACAGGCTTTCTGTGTGAGCTCGCTTGCCTCTGTGCTGTCTCTGGGCTCTTTCAAATGTCTCCTCCAGAAAACTGCTTCCTGTGGGGGAACAAGGTCCCCCTTATCTGTCCTTTGGTTATTTGTCCCACTTTTCTCTTTCAGAGGGCCGCTGCCAAGGTGACAAGTCAATGTTCTGTAGGATGGAAGTCTTGTCTCGCTATTGCTCCATCCCAGGCTACAATAAGCTGTGCTGCAAGTCCTGTAACCTGCAAGACAACCTCACCAATGTGGACGACAGGGCAGAACCACCCTCTGGGAAGCACAATGACATTGAAGAGCTCATGCCCACCCTCCCAGTGCCCACTCTAGTCATGGAGGTGCAGCCTCCGCCAAGCACACCCCTGGAGGTGCCTCTCAATACTTCCAGCACCGGTGCCACCGAGGACCATCCGGAAATCAATGCTGTGGATGTGCCCTACAAAATCCATGGCCTGGAGGATGAAGTCCAGCCACCCAACCTAATCCCTCGACGACCGAGCCCATACGAAAAGACCAGGAACCAAAGAATCCAAGAGCTCATTGATGAGATGAGGAAGAAAGAGATGCTCGGAAAGTTCTAATAAAATAGAAAGATAGCATCAATAACATTTTTTTTTTCTTGCTTATAGAGATATTCCATGGGATGGCAACTCCTGTGTTGTGGAGATGAAGTCAGATTCCTGATTCCAAAAGGTTTTGGGAAAACAAAGAGGGAGAATAATGTAAAAAAAAAAAAAAAAAAAAAAAAAAAATATATATATATATATATATATATATATGTCCTGTACTGGGGTTGAGTGTGGGGTGGAGAGGAATATAGAGGTTCTACAACCCCTATCGATGAGGGAAGGCAGGAGGGATAACTCGGAGAGAGAAAACGTTTGCCCCAAGTTTCTGAGCAAGTGATTGGGAATCTTCTTTTCCTTGTGGTGACAACCCTGCTGGAGACGCAGGACATTTCCTACCGATCTGCAGACCGAGACACAAGCCCCATGGGACTCTTGGGAGAAACGATGATTTATTTACTAAGTGACCAGTCACTAAGATGAGTGCGGTGAAGTGGAGGCCGTGAACTCCAGGCTTCGAGGTGGTGGGGCAGGTGGTGAGGATGAGTGTGGTGGCCAGCTGGCACTCCAGGCTCTCCCAGGCCTCTCTTTTCTTCACTAACCCTGGCCTTGCTTGTCGCCTCTGGCCAGCCTGGCCTCAGACGCTGGGCTCCCCAGAGAGGCTCTCCCCTTCTCCAAGTGCGCTGGAAGGATGAGGGAGGCATGCACTCTGCTGGAGAGTCCAGTGAGTGGGCAAGGCTCACTTTTTTGTGTGTGTGAACATGCAGCTTAAACTTCCCAAAATTACAAGACCCAAGCACATTATTAGCTCCTTAGCTGGGCCTAGCCTGACATGTAATTCTTAAGCTTTTCATGTCCAGGAAAGTTCTAAAGCCTTTGTATTCTCACCAGTCATAGATCTTAGAGAACTCTTTCTTATTTCATTCCCCATTCTGTGGATGAGAATACTGAGGCTCAGGATAGGTGCTAAAAACCTTTATCGGAACCTGTGCATGTGTGTGTGTGTGAACTGTGAACCTCTGCATGTGGTCTAAGGGACAGAGTAAGGGGGTAAGAAACAGTGAAGGGACATCTGAGATGATGCTTAACCTTCCAAATGGTTGAAAATTAGCCTCCCCATCTCCCCAGCGCAGCCTACCTCTCTCCCCTCTGCCACCATGTTCCACACTTGCTCATACATGTCCCGGTGTCTCCAAGGAGCTTGCTGGCTCCTAAGAACCAAACTGGAGGAAACCTTTCTGAATTCTCTCATAGTATCACTTCTTAAACAAGATGTAGTGTGAAGCACTTCTGCACCCTCGTCTCTTTATCATTAGGAAATGTATCCACAGCTTTTGCTCATTGGTTGAACCCATGGCAGCTGGTGCTGCTCAAGGGCTGAAGGACTGGGCAGTGCTTGCTTGGGTCCATTCTAGAATGTCGAGGAAGCTCCGGACTAACCCTAGCCAGAGTATTACTCAGTTTACCCAGCTTGGGGACCACAGAACGGGAACACTCCCTTCTCAGATCACAGCAGAGCAGGGCTGTGTGTCTTGGGGGCTGGAAGACTTCGGGGAGGGGCCCCAGGTGGGACACACCCAGGGGGATCTGTCTTCTGCTGCAGGAAGAAAGATGCCCTCTGGGAACTGTAGGCCAGGTGGCCACGGCCCCATATGCCATACTCAGTGCCTTGGGCCATATATCCACAGAGTTCTCTAGACTAGATGGTCCTCAGAAGTCTCTATGTCTATGAAGGCAGTGTTCACCCACTCTGAGACACTGCAAATTTCCACTGAGCTTGAGACAGGTGGAGAGCTGGCTTAGCAACAGTCCGGAGCTTCCAGAGCTGGCTGAGAGGCTCCTGCAGCCTGGGGAAGGCAGAGGATGTCTTTGAGCCAAGGTTTCCCAACACCAGGTTGAGACTCAGAGTTCCTCTTGTCCGCTGCTCTGCAAAGTCAGCTGAGGGGCCCGAGAGTCACTTCATGTTCGTGGGAAGACTCGTGCTGGAGTTTTGGGACCTGGCTCTCTGATCTACTCCTTTTGGAAAACCCATGGAATTTCATGTATAAGCCTTTCATGTGTACTTTAAAGTTGTTTGTTTGTTTGTCTGGAGTATGTTATAAATGGTGCTCAATAGCAAAGTCTTTATCAGATGAAGCATTACGACTATGTACTCCTGTCTGACAGGCAGCGGCCACATGGGTCATGTTGGTGCTGAACTCACATCACAACATTTTATCTTACTGATGACAGCAATCAATACATTTGTTTTTCTGTATAGTAAAATTTGGCTCCTTGGTTCTATAACTTATTAAAGTCAAAATGTCTGTGTTTTTGCACATCATGCTTGTGTTTGTTTGTTACCTTGACTACACTTGTCCCCCATTCCCAGCCTAAACTTGGGCAGACAGAAGGATATGCTTCCCTCGCAAAGCCAAGAGATGTGAAGGGACACCAGTAGGCAGTGAGCCAAGGCTGCACAAGTCAGGTTTCCATGATGGGTGAGAGGTGCGCAGAAGGACCGACCTCTCTCCCAGCTCCCCGTGGAGTCAGTTCTCCAGGCAACACGACTTAGCCAAAGGCTCCCAAGTCAACCTTAGCTCAAGGAGGAGACACCTCCTCCCCCCTGATTGCAATCCCTTCTCTCCTATAATTAGGGTTTCCAGAAAAAAATACTAGATGTTGAAGTAAATTTTAAATTCAGAAAAACAGCGAATAACTTTTGAGTATGAAAATGGGACACACTTATACTAAAAGTTATTTTTTGTTTCTCTGAAATTCACATTTAACCGAGAATCTTGTAATTTTATTTGCTACATTTGGTAACCCTACTTACAATCAGTATTCTACTTTTAAAGACAGGTGCATGCTCTCTGGCCCTCTTTGATATTAGCAGGTATTGGGGAGGAGGGAGGTTGAAGGGCGGAAGAGGTGATTTCTTCTGCTTCCCTGACAAAGTAGGAATCAGGCAATGTGTACACAGTGCCGGGGAGAGGGAATAATCAGAAATCTTATTAGTTTGTACAGGGGTTATACGTGGCTTAGGAATGCACAGTAGTTCTCCTTGTTCTTTGCTGTAATTTGTTTTGACTCCTTTTTTAAAAAATATGTATTTAGTTATTTATTTATCTTTGGTGGCGTTCCATCTTCGTTGTCGCACGAGGGCTTTCTCTAGTTGCGGCGAGCAGGGGCTACTCTTTGTTGCGGTGCGCGGGCTTCTCATTGCGGTGGCTTCTCTTGTGGCGGAGCACGGGCTGTAGGTGCACGGGCTCAGTAGTTGCGGCACGTGGGCTCAGTAGTTGCGGCTCTCAGGCTCTAGAGCATAGGCTCAGTAGTTGTGGCACACGGGCTTAGTTGCCCCACGGCATGTGGGATCTTCCTGGATCAGGGCTCGAACCTGTGTCCCCTGCATTGGCAGGCGGACTCAACCACTGCGCCACCAGGGAAGCCCCTTGACTCTGTTTTTATAGTACAGTTAGTTATTTATAACGGGGAAGAGGAATTCGGAATGGGTATGTGTGAATGTGTGTGTTAGCAGTGGAGAGTAAGAGCCTTGGGTGAGCAGAAACTGGCTGAGACTAAATATGGCAAAGGTAACTCATAACTGGATAACCCAGCAAGGTTATTTTAGAAAACAGTCCCTGGGTTGTAGAGGAAGTGGTAAGGAAGGCCCAATCTATGCTTCCTGAAGAATGTTGATAAATGGTTAGGAGGAGCCAAATGATGTCATTACTGAGGATTTGACCACCACTCCCTCCTCTGGGCAACGTGTGAGTCCCTGATTTGCATGCACAGAGCAGCCATGCCATGGTCATACCCAGGGGTTTATACTCCACTGTGAATTCTTAGCCCAGGGGAACCCAGTACACTCCCATTTAGAGGCCGTGTAGCCAGTTCCCCCGGAACCTCATGACCCCACACCGTTCTTGCTTCATCTTTGGGGGCTCCCTTAGGGACTAACCTCAAATACACATAAAAGTTACACAAAGACAGTGTGTGAGTGCCCCACGGGGCACTGAAGCCACAAATGCCTTGGTTCAAATAAGATTTTTCTAGTTTCTTTAGGTGAACACTTAGATCACTGATTTTCCACCTTTCTTTTTTAAAACTCTATGCATTTATGGCTATAAATTTCCGTCTATACAGCTGTAGCTGCACCCCACAGATTTTGATATTTCATACATTTTTTGTCATTTCATTCCAACTAGTTTCTAGCTTCCATTGTGACTTCCTCTTTTACCTAAGGGTTATTAAGCATGTTGCTTAATTTCCAAACATTAGGGGGTATTCTGGTTATGGATTGTTATAGATTTCTAGCTTATTTTACTGTGGTCAGAAAACATTTGGGGGAATATTTCAACTCTTTGAAATTAGTTGAGGCTGGCTTCATGGCCCATGATGCGGTCAGTTTTTTTTGTTTTTTGTTTTTATTGCACATGTGCTTGAAAGAATATGCAACTGGCAATTGTTTATTTATTTATTTATTTATTTATTTTGGTTGTGGCACATGGGATCTTTGTTGTGGCATGCAGGCTCTTAGTTGTGGTATGCAGGCTTCTTAGATGTGGCATTCGGACTTCTTAGTTGCGGCACTCAGGCTTCTTAGTTGCGGCATGAGTGTGGGATCTAGTTCCCTGACCAGGGATCAAACCCGGGCTCCCTGCATTGGGAACAGAGTCTTACCCACTGGACCACCAGGGAAGTCCTGCAACTGGCAATTGTTGAATACAGTATTCTATATATGTCTGTGATGTCAAATTGGTTAATTTATTATTCAGATCTTTTGTATCTTGACTTAGTTTTCTTCTTGTTCTATTAATCTGATAGAAAGTTGTTTTAATACCTCCCACTGATTGTGGATTTTTCTATTTCTCCTTGCAGTTTTATCCATTTTTGCCCTTCTTTTTAAAAAATAAGCTATTTTACTATTTTGAAGTCTCATAATGGGAGCATACAAATTTCTAATTGTATCTCTTGTTGGTAACATTATCCTTTCATCTTTATGAATTGATCAATTTTATTAAAAAGAATTTGAAAATTTCCCCCCTAATATTAGTATAGCCATATCAGCTTTTTTTTTTGGTTAGTGGTTGCACAATATAACTTCTTCCATTCTTTTACTTGTAAATTTTCTAGATCTTATGTGTGCTATTTGTACTTTGTAAACATATAATTTTCAATATCATCTAACACTTTAATCTTTTGATTAGACCATTTAGTCTATTACATTTAATGTCATCACTGACACCAGTGCCCTTATATCTACCTTCTTTTGTGCTATTTGTCCTGATCCGTAATTTTTTTTCTCTTCTTTCTTGCCTTCCTTTGGATTGGGTGCTTTTTTTCCATTCCATTTTAGCCCTATGTTAGTTTTGAAGCTACATACTACTTTTCTCTTATTTTAAAGAGTATTAAAGACATTTCAGCACACACTCTTAATTTACCAAAATCTATTATTCTTCTTAAAGTGACCTTCTTTCCAACAATGCAAATCCTTAGAATAGTGGTCTCAAGCTCTATGGTGCTGAAAGATAAATTTTTAAAACTTTCATTTCATCATGGACTAATAAAATATAAAAGAATTAATAGAAAAATAAGTAAAAAAGCAAAAGGATATACAAAATACAAGCTTAATTTTAAAATAATTTTGAGGTATAATTGATGTACAATAAACCACACATACTTAGGTGTACAATTTGACAAGTTTTGAAATATATACAAATGGGAAATTATCACCACAATCAAGATAGTGAATATACCCGTCACCCCCAGTAGTTTCTTCCCACCCCTTTTTAAGCTCCCTCCCCTTCATTCCTATCTCCAAGCAACCACTGCTCTTCTTTGTATCACTACAGATTAGTTTTCGTTTTCTAGAATTTCATAAAAATAGAATTAAATAGTATTTACTCTCTCTTGCTGCTTCCAGTCAGTATAATTATTTTTTACATTCATCCATGTTATTGCATATATCAGTAGATCATTCCCTTTTATTACTGAGTAGTATTCCATTGTATGAATACATTACTGTTTGTTTATCCATTCAGCAGTTGATGGACATTTGGGTTGTTTCTAACTGTGGCTTTTACAGACAAAGATCTATGATCATTTGTGTATAGGTCTTTGTATGGTGTGTGTATTCCTTTAAGCAAAACACCTAGGAGTAGAATGGCTGGATCGTATGGGAGGTGTATGTCTAACTTTTTAACCAGCAGCATACGAGACTTCCAGTTCATCTACACTGTCACCAACACTTGATACGGTCAATCTTTTAAATTTTAGCCATTCTAAAAGATATCTAGTAGATATATCATTGTAGTTTTAATTTGCATTTCCTTACTGAATAATGATGTTGAGCATCTTTTCATATCCTTACTTGCCATAGGTAGATAAATCAGTCGATCAACAAATAGATGTAGATTGATCAATAGATAGATAGATGATAGAGAGATATAGATTGACCAATCTTCTTTAGTGAGGTGTATGTCAAATCTTGCCAAATTTTCATTGGGTTATTTGTTTTCTTATTTAGTTTGGAGAGTTCTTTATATATTATAAATACAAGTAATTTATCAGATGCATGCTTTGAAAATTTCTACCAGTTTGTGGCTTATCTCCTCATTCTCTTAACAATGTATTTTGAGGAGCATAAGTTTTTAATAAAGTTCAACTTATCAATTTGTTCTTTCATGGACTGTACTTTTCATGCTGTACTAAGAAATCTTTGCCTAACCTAAGGCCACAAAGATTTTCTTATATGTTTTGTTCTATAAGTTTTATATTCTTAGATTTTATATCTATATCTATGATATATTTTGAGTTAATTTTTATATATGAAGTGAAATATGGATCCAAGTTCACCTTTTTGCATATGGATATCCAAATGTTGCAGCACTGTTTTTTGCAAAGATTATCCTTTCTCCACTAAATTACCAAAGGTCATGAAAATTTCCTCTTACTTTTTTTCCCTAAAAATTGGATAGTTTTTGCTCTCACATTTAGGGCTATGATCCATTTTGATTTAATATTTGAATGTGGTGTGACATTAGGATCTAAACTCATCTTTTTTGCATGTGGATATCCACCTTGCTGTATCATTTGTTAAAAGACTACCTTTTCCCTGTAGTCCCTGTTAAAAGACCACCTTTTCCTTGGCGTATTTTCCAAAATCAGGTTTTTCTCTAAATTCTGTTCCATTGATCTATATGTCTTTCCTTACACTAGTACTACACTGTCTTGAGTACTATGGATTTTAGTAAGTTTTGAAATCAGAAAGTATAACTCCTTTAACTTTGTTCTTCTTTTTCAAAATTGTTTTGGCTCTTCTGGGTCCTTTGTATATATTTCCACATAAATTTTTTTTATGATATATTTTATTTATTTATTTATTTATTTATTTATTTATTTATTTATTTATGGCTGTGTTGGGTCTTCGTTTCTGTGCGAGGGCTTTCTCTAGTTGTGGCGAGCGGGGGCCACTCTTCATCACGGTGCGCGGGCTTCTCACTATCGCGGCCTCTCTTGTTGCGGAGCACAGGCTCCAGATGCGCAGGCTCAGCAATTGTGGCTCATGGGCCTAGTTGCTCCGCGGCATGTGGGATCCTCCCAGACCAGGGCTCGAACCCGTGTCCCCTGCACTGGCAGGCAGATTCTCAACCACTGCGCCACCAGGGAAGCCCCACATAAAATTTTAAATCAGCTTATCAATTTTTGCAAAAAGGCCTCCTGGAATTTGAGAGGATTACACTGAATCTATTGATCAATTTGGGAAAAGTTGACATCTTGACAGTATTGTGCCCTCCAATCCATGAACACAGAATGTCTGTTTAAATCTTCTATAATTTCTCTCAGCAACATTTTGTAGTTTTTGATATACAAGTCTTGCACATTTTTTGTTTATTTCTAAGGATTTTATTCTCTCGATGCTATTGTAAATAGAAATATGTTTTCTTAATTTTATTTTCAGATAGTTCATTACTAGTATATAGAAGTACAATAGTTTTTTGTTATTCTAATCTTGGGTTCTCCAACTTGCTGAACATGTTAATTAGTTTTGGTTTTTGTTTTTGTTTGTTTTTGGTGTGGATTCTTTAGTATTTTCTACATACAGGATCATGCCATCTATGAATATAGTTTTACGTCTTCTTGTTCCATCTAGACTTCCTTTTTTTCATCGTTGGACTGGCTAGAACTTCCAAACAATGCTGAATAGAAGTGGCAAGAATGGGTATCCTTGTCTTGTTCTTGATCTCATGGGAAAAGCATACAGTTTTTCACCATGAAGTATGATGCTAGCTGTGGGCTTTTTGTAGATACACTTCTTTAGACGAAGGAAGGTACCTTCTAGTCCTAGTTCACTGAGAGTGTTTATCATGAGTGGTGTTGGATTTTGTCAAATACTTTTTCTGCATCTATTTAGATGATCATGTGGCTTTTGTCTTTTATCCTTTTGTCATTGTATTAACTGATTTTCAAATGTTAAATCAACCTTGCATTCCAGATCTACATCCAATTTGGTCATGGTCCGTAATTCTTTTTCTCTATTCCTGAATTTGGTTTCTTAATATTTTTTGTTGAGGGTGATTGTACCTATATCCCATAGTTTTCTCATCATGTCTGGCTTTGGTATCAGAGAATGCTGGCCACGTAGAATGAGTTGGGAAGTGTTCCCTCCTATTCTATTTTCTAGAAGAGTTTGTGAAGAATTGATATTATTTCTTTTATTTTTATGTTTGATAGAATTCATGAGTGAAGACATCTGGTCTGAGCTTTTTCTTATACCAAGATTTTAAATTACAAATAAGTTTCTTTACTTATTATAGGTCGATTTCTTCTTGGATCAATTTTGGTAGTTTGTGTCTTTCTAGGAATTTGTCCATTTCATCTAAGTTATCTAATTTGTTTGCATACAGTTATTCATAGTATTCCCTTATAATCTTTTTGTTTGTTTTAGAGTCAGTAATGACATCCTCTTTTTTACTCCTTATTTTGGCAATTTGTATTCTTTCTTTTTTTCTTGGTTAATCTAGTTCAAGCTTTTTCAATTTCGTTGGTCTTATCAAAGAACCAATCTTTGGTTTCACTGATTTTTCTCTCTTGCTTTTCTATTTTCTATTTTCAGTTTTCATCTAATCTATTTCCTTTTTTCTCCTTGCTTGAGACTAGTTTGCTCTTCTGGTATCTTTTTTTTTAATCCAGCATTTTCGTTTTTTAAACTTTATTTTCATAGAACATATTTTCACATTAGAAAGTCCCACAGTGGGAAAATAATAATTTATTACCAATAGTTTTATATTTGTGGACAGGTTATTTTAGGACAAATAAACACATTTGAGGATCAGGTCTTAGTTTAGAATCTGCAGTATTTTGACACATCAGCAAGGGGGACCTCTTCCCTAAATGGGACTTATCTATATTTAGAACCTCTCCACACTCTTCTTCCTATGATTTAAAAATTAGTAATGTGAGATATCAGCACTTCCCAATTTTAAAGTTTCCCCAGGACAGGTAACTATCAGTAGCTGGTACCAACTGAACAGAGGAGGAAGTTTTCAAAAATTAAACACTGTTTAATTTTCTACAAAGTCTTTACTTATGAATTAACAGTCTTTCCCTTATTCATCATTCTCAAGACAAATATAGAAGCTTGATCATGTATTGATAGTAAGAAAGCTGAATTTACTCTAAGAGGTTGATAAATTAAAAGGCCAAAGCTCATATATAATGTTAAGTTATACTGTGAGTCATGTGAGAAGCTGGGAGACAACCCCATTAATGCATCAGAACGCAGAACTCAGTCTCACAATTTCTCAGATACAAGTCCTCTCAAACCTTTTCCTCAAAGATTAACCTCTGAAAATAACCATGTGATTAGGATAAAGGTTTGTCTCACCAATGGCTTATATGTTATTTCCTCTTTATTGTCAGTGGAATGGCATGGCAGAGCAGAGGCAAAGAGGTGTACAACCAGTTCTTAAGATATTAAGTCATAAAGTCCAGGGCTTCCACAGCATGACAACAACTTTCAGATGCTCACATCATGATAGCTGAAATAACAAGGCACAGCAAAGTTTAGAGCTGAGAGTCTGAAAGGCCTGCCTTGGTAGCTTTCTGTGATGTACCCAACAGACAGAGTCAGTAACAACTTGCCCAAGGCCCCAGTGACTATGGAGAACATGGGCTGAAGCCAGGAGTCCATCGCAGAGCAAGGATTCAAATACACAGCTGGAAGCAGGCCCAGGAGCAAACACTGACAACACTCTCACCAGTCCAGGGTAGAGATGCAGCTTTGGAACCAGGATGGTGGCTGGGTAACAAGTGAATGTGCTGTGCTCCACAACATTCTGGGGTGGGCTGGTCCTGGAGAAATGCTGAGACATGAGCAGGTATGACCACTGGGTTTGAAGGAACAGACCTCAGTCTCCTTGGGCATCGTAGAGGACACTCAGCCCCCAGAGAACCACCGTCTTGCTCCCGAGGCCTCAAGGTCATCCAGTAACCTAGAAGCAGTTATCTTCTTCTGGTTTCTTAACATGAAAGCTTATATTTGTTTATGTTATTGATTTGAGACCCTTCTTGTTTTCTAATATAGGCATTTACAGTTATAAAATTTCTCTCATGAACTATGTTAGCTGCATTCCATAAATTTTGATATGTCGTGTTTTCATTGCATTCAGTTCAAATATTTTAAAAGTTCACTTGTGATTTTTTTGGTCTGTGGATTATTTAAAAGTGCGTTTTAAATTTTCCAAATATTTGGGTATCTCCCAATTTTTTAATTCTGTTGATTCTAATTTAATTTCACTGTGGTTAAAAAAAGAACATATTTTGTATTATTTCAATCCTTTTAAATGTATTGAGACTTTTTTATGGCCTTGTATATGGTTTACCCATAGTTCATGTGTGTCTGAAAATAATGTGTTTTCTGCTATTACTGGGTAGAGTGTTCTGTTGATGTCAGGTCAAGTTGGTTGATAATGTTAAGTTTTCCAGTGGCCATGGTTCACCTCTCTGAATTCTAATCTTCTCCCTGATGTTGGCTAAGAATTTCTAAATATTCTTTTAGCTACTTGATGCTTTCAAGAGTTTTGTTTTCCTTGTTCAGTCTTTTTAGTTGCTTTTAACAGGATGTTTGGCCTGAATTATCTAATCTGACAATTCTGGACTCCCATTATCAATTTTTAAGACAGGGTTGTCTATTTTTATCTGTTGGAATTAGGCTAGGTACCATTTCTAATAACAGGCAAACTTTTAACACAAAGTTTTACTGGTAAAAGAGAAGAGAACTCAAAGCCTTTAAATTCCTACCAAAGTGCCCAAATATAACAATTCTTTCTCTATTCCTAAATCAGTTTAAACTAAAATTTTTATACCTAAAGAATTATAATTCTATGTAGATAGTTGGCTTCCTACTATTAATGTTTCAAAAAACATTACTGGATAAAGAAAGGTCATCATATAAATATTATAAAAATGTAAAATTTTAGTTAACCAGGTTAATACAGCAAAAGTTGTCATAACTTCAAGGAGAAATTGACAAAGCCTCCATCCTAAGGAGAACACTGAACATGTCTCAGTAATTAATAGATCAGTAGTAAAAAGAAAACAATAATATATAGAATATTTGAATAATACAATAAACAAACTTGATCTAGGTAACACACATATATCTCTGTTCTCCCAACAATTGAACAACTCACATTCTTTTCAAATACTATGACATATTTATGAAAATTGATGATCTATAGGGCCATTAAGGAAGAATAAGAAATTGAATAGATTCAGTAATTAATCTAACTTAACTACAGGTAATTAAATTAGAAATGAACATCTAAAAATTAATTTAAAACCTACATTTGAAATGCAAAAACTCACACTTCTAAATAACTCATAGGTCGAAAATCATATTGAAAATTAGGAAATACTTATAATTGAATACCACTTACCGAAACTTGTGAAATGCAGTCAAGGAAGTGCTTGGAGGTTCTTATGGTTTTAAATACAAAAATTAGAAAAGAAAAAAGTTTGAAAATAAATTAATGAACTATGTAACAGAGTAAACCCAAAGAAAGTAGAAGGAAATAAATAACCGGTATTATTTATAAGGATAGAATTTAATTAATAGAAAAGAAATTTTAAAAGATCAACAAAGCCAAAAGTTCATGTAATATTTACCGACTCTGGTAACAATGATCAAAGATTAAAGACAGGACGTACAAATCAACAACTTTAGGAATAAAAAGCAGAACTTAATATTGAAAAGGTAGAGATTAAAAGGTTTATAAATAAATAATATGAACAAATTAATGCCAAAAAATTGAAAATATTTAAAATGAATAAATTCTTAGAAAAAAAAATTTATGAACATTTACATAAGGAGAAATAGAAAACCTGGTTAGAATTATAATCATGAAAGGTATTGAATTTGCAATTCAAAATAGTCCACAAATAAAATACAAGGCTCAGACAAGCAGACAATTCTAACGTCATACAAATTCTTCTAGGTAATAGGAACAGAAGGAAGCATTTTTTCAGTTTATTCCATGAAGTTAAGATAACTATCTTACCAAAAATAGATAAGGGCCAGGAAAAAAAAAAAAAAAAAAAAAGCACAAGAAAATTGCATGGATGCAAAAATCCTAACCCCAGTATCACTAGACCATATCCAGTCATGGACCAAAAAGTTGCTCTATAAGACTAAGTTAGGTTTATTCCCAGAAATTAAGGATGATTTAACGTTAAACCTATTGATTTTCAGGCAAGATGGTGAACTAGCATGAGTTTCCAGCTTCCTCCCCACTGTAACTCTGGAGTAGGTACAAAACTGACATGGGATTATTGATCTGATGAATCAACATAGATACTATGAGAATGCCTGAGAAGGCCGTTTTGAAGTGGTACAAGTGTGCCTGTGGCAGAGGGTTAGTTTGTTTTCTGTTTTGTTGTTTAGTTTTGCTTTTTCAAAACTTTGGGGGTGTGGAGCAGCCAGTCCCCTCAGTGAGAAGACAGTGTTAGGCGAGAGTTTATAACTTTTACGTCTTTCTTCCCATACCTTCTTTGGACTGATCATTTTCTGCCACATTCACCCAGAAATTATTAGCAATAGCTCAGGCTAGATGATGTCAGTTGTGACAGGTCAGGATAGCATTTAAACCCAACTAAAATGAGAAACTGGTGGAAAGAGGTGCAGATTGGTCAGCTCCCTTCCCTTCTAACCCTGAGGCAGCTGGACTGAAAGCTAAGAAGAGAGACTTCTGGTCTCAGCTCTGACATGTGAAGAGTTTGGAAGCCATCACTCCCATTCTCACAACCTCATAAAAGCTAAACAGACTGAAAATCAATGACTGTTCTTAGATCCATCAGAGAATTGAGGTCAGAGGGCACATTTTGTCACCCCGAAACTGAAGTGACAAGTGACTACAGAGAATGGCAGCCAAGATCAGCTTACTGGGAGCAGAAGCTTCTGGAGCCAGTAACTGATAGAAATATTTAAATGGTAGTTGACAAACTTCTAGAGGCAGTGTGTGGGCTGGTTTAAGGGTGGGGTCCACAGTCTTAGGGAGTCCCCCACTCTCCTGTGTTTTACTTCCAGAAACCTCAGTGGGTTCTCACAGTGAAGATGTGAGAAAAATCCCCTTGTGCTTCTGGCAGCAAGAAGGGAAAAGTAGTCCTTTTGAAATATGCCTAGGAGAAAAGTTACCATTTTGAAATACACCCAGAGTGTCCTCTAAAATAGAGGTCTGCCTTCAAGAGCAATACTTGATCAGAAACTTATCTGACCTGGAGAAAGGCAATTAGACAATGTCAGCCCCTTCCAGCCTCCTCTCTAGGGGGAGGAAGAAAAGGCTAACAATGCCTCTGAAAGTCACAGCCCAGGGACTCAGACCCACTAAGAAACAGATTTAATCAGGAGATTTTATTTATTTATTTATTTATTTATTTATTTATTTATTTATTTATTTAGGCTGTGCCAGGTCTTCATTGCAGCATGCAGGATCTTCACTGCAGCATGCGGGATCTTTTTTTAGTTGCAGCACGCAGGATCTTTCAGGTGCAGCATGCGAACTCTTAGTTGCAGCATGCATGCGGGATCTAGTTCCCCGACCAGGGACTGAACCTGGGCTCCCTGCATCGGGAGCTAGGAGTCTTACCCACTGGACCACCAGGGCAGTCCCTAATCATGAGATTACAGAATGCTTCCCCTCCCCCACACCTTCCCACCACATCATTAGGGCCCCAGTATAAAAATAGTGGATTACAACTGAGAGAGCTGCAAGACAGACTCTCCCTAAGAAGAAATTCTGAAGAAACCCAAAGACAACAGGGAAGCAAAAAACAAACAAAACACACACACACACACACACACACACACACACACACACACACACACACACGTGGAAACTGGAGGAAAATAAAGCCTCTGGCACCTATAGCTACAGCGGATTAGAGGTCTAGGAGCCCAGCTCCTAGAGATTAACACGAAAGCCTGTGTACCTCATTTCCTTTTACCAGATACATCAAGTGCAGATTTTGTACCAGATACAAAAATTACAAGGCATGCTAAAAGGCAAGAGAAAACAGTCTGAAGAGAGAAAGCAAGTGTCAGAATCAGACCCAGAAAGGACACAGATTTTGGAGTTATCACATAGGGAATTTAAAATAACTATGATTTATATGCTAAGGACTCAAATTGAAAGTAGACAACGTAAAAACTGATGCATGATATAAGCAGAGAGATTGAAACTCTAAAAAAAAAATCAAAAGAAAATGCTGAAATCAGAAACACTGCAGCAGAAGTGAAGAATGCCTTTGATGGGTTCAACAGTAGACTGGACAGAGCCAAGGAAAAGATAAATGAGCTTGAAGATAAATGAATAGAAACTCCCCAAACTGAAATGCAAAGAGAAAAAAGAATGAACAAAATGGAATAGGCCCTTCTTATACAGTCTTCTTTCTGCATAGAACATGTCCTGCTTCTCAATTGCCTCAAGATCTCTGCCTAAGAGTATTTACTCAAGGAAGCCCACTCTGACCTCATACCATGCTCTGGAGTACTTAAAATTTTCTAATCAATGCTTTTGTGATAGTCGGTGGTTTTCTTTAACAGCATTTATCAAAATTGTAATTTAAGGATTACTTCTGTACATGTACACTACCATCCACAATTATGAACGTATTACTACACTAGGCTTTCCAAGAAAAAGAAACTATACCTCTAGAAAAAAAAGTTTTTTCAGAGTTTGGACAACAGGCAACACAGAACTCTAATCCCTAAGTTAAAGGAAACAGAAGTAAGCCCTTAATAGCCCAGCTTTTTACCTGGAGGCACTTTCCAGACCATGGTTAAGAGAAAAAGAGCCCAATCAGAAAACAACAGTGTTGGGGCTTCCCTGGTGGTGCAGTGGTTAAGAATCTGCCTGCCAATGCAGGGGACATGGGTTCGAGCCCTAGTCTGGGAAGATCCCACATGCCGCAGAGCGGCTAGGCCCATGAGCCACAACTACTGAGCCTGCGCGTCTGGAGCCTGTGCTCTGCAATGGGAGAGGCCGCGACAGTGAGAGGCCCGCGCACCATGATGAAGAGTGACCCCCGCTTGCCGGAACTGGAGAACGCCCTCACACAGAAACGAAGACCCAACACAGCCAAAAATAAATAAATAAATAAAAAATTTATTAAAAAAAAAAAAAGAAAACAGTGTTACCGAGCTGAAAAGACATAAATCAAAGAGCTAGCTGCTGAGGTGTCAGGAATTTGTGGTGCAACTACAAGAATAGAAGGTAGCTGCAGAGAGACGTAGCTCCAGAAGTCTGCAGGGTTCTCGAGTTTTGGGCTGATATGCTGCAGATATGTGGTGAAAAAGTGCCTGAAGAAAACAAACAAATCAAGTAGCTGGGAGCTGTGAAATAAATGAAGATTCTGGAGTTGACACAAGGCTGGGAGACACTGAAATTTCAGACAGCTGGAGGTAAGAGACCTTGATGAAAGCCCAAGCATTCAGTTGATGGCTTAGAAGGACAGCCTCAGGAGCTTCTAGCCCTAAGTAAAGGGCACTCTAGACCCAACTCCTAGAGACTGAATGTTTGTGTCCCTCCCCAGATTCATAGTCCCCAGTGTGATGGTATTTAGAGGTGAGGCCTCTGGGAGGTGATTAGGTCGTTAGATTGGAGCCCTCATGAGTGGAACCTTATAAAAGAGGTCACGCCACCTAGAGGGGTGGGATAGGGAGGGTGGGAGGGAGGGAGATGCAAGAGGGAAGAGATATGGGGACATATGTATATGTATAACTGATTCACTTTGTTATAAAGTAGAAACTAACACACCATTGTAAAGCAATTATACTCCAATAAAGATGTTAAAAAAAAAAAAAAAAAAAAAAGAGATCCCTGGGATCTTCTTCAAACCTCCCACCATGTGAAGACACAAGGAAAAGACGACCATCTGTGAACCTGGAAGCGGCCAGGAACCTTGATTTTGGACTCCCAGCCTCCAGAACTGTGAGAAATAAATGTCTGCCGTTTATAAGCCCAGTCTGTGGTTGTTTTGTTATAGCAGCCCAAACTAAGACATACATTTAAAGGTATGTCAATGGACTAGAATAGGGCCCAGAGATAGAACCACACATACATAATCAACTGATTTTTTAAAAGGTACAAAAGCGGGCTTCCCTGGTGGCGCAGTGGTTAAGAATCCGCCTGCCAATGCAGGGGACACAGGTTCGAGCCCTGGTCTGGGAAGATCCCACATGCCATGGAGCAACTAAGCTCATGCGCCACAACTACTGAGCCTGCGAGCCACAACTACTGAGCCCACGTGCCACAACCACTGAAGCCCGCGCACCTAGAGCCCGTGTTCCACAAGAAGAGAAGCCACCACAATGAGAAGCCTGTGCACCATGACGAAGAGTAGACCCCACTCGCCGCAACTAGAGAAAGCCCGTGTTCAGCAACAAAGACCCAACACAGCCAAAAATAAATAAATAAATATTTTTAAAAATACAAATGTACAAAAGCAATTAAATGTAGAAAGGATAGTCCTTTTCAAGAAATGGTGCTGAAACAGCTGGATATCCACGTGCAAACAAAACTAAACTAAACTGAGAAACAATAAAGCATTATATGTCTTATACCTCAATTTTAAAAATCAATGAAGCAATAAACAAACAAAAAAAGCCTTATACCTCACACCCTATATAGAAATTCACTCAAGGTGGATCATAGACTTAAATATAAAACACATAGTTATAAAACTGTTAGAAGAAAGCATAGGAGAAAATCTTTGTAACATTGGGTTAGGTAAAAATTCCTTAGATATGATTTATAAAATTTTTTAAAGGATTTATGGACTTCTAATATCGGCTCCATATTTGTCACATGGCACACTATATTTTAGATGTAGTAATCTGGAGCATTGGAAAAGATGGTTATTATTACTTATTATGAAATGTTCTTGGATCTTCTAATATAATCAGTGGATTACTTTTGCTTCGCTAGAGACACTTTAAAAATAAAAAGTGAAGCTGCATAACTGGGATAAGATATTTGCAAATCAATTATTTGACAAGCGATTTGTTTGCAGACTATATACAAACTCTCCAGCCTCAGCATTAAACAAAGAAACCCACAAACTGGGCAAAGATTTGGACAGACTCGTCACTAAAGAAGATGAATGGATGGCAAATAAGTACGTGAAAAATAATCAAAGTCATTAGTCATTAGAGAAATGTATTTTAAAACTACAATGAGATAATATTACCAACCTATTAGTATGATTAAAATGAAAAACAAACAAATAAGCAAAACAAATACACCCAGACATTACCAAGTGCTGGTAAGGATATGGAGTGATAATGCAAAATGGAATGACTAGTTGACAAGCAGTTTGGCAGCCTCCTGTTAGGTTAAACATTCATTTCCAACATGACCTAGCAATCCTATTCCTAGACAGTTACCCAATAAAAATAAAAATAACCTCTCTCTCTCTCTCTCTCTCTCACACACACACACACACATAATAGAAGAGGAGATCTAAGACTAAGAAGATCTAAGACGAAAAGTATAATATATGCATAATGGAAATACCAGAAGAAGAAAGGGAGAATGGAGCAGAAGAAATATTTGAAGTAATGGTGGCTGAGAATTTTCCAAAATCAAATGACAGACACTAAATCATAGACCAAGGAAGCTCAGAGAACAGGCAGGATCAATACCCCCAAATCTAACACCTACCTAGGCATTCAAACTGCAGAAAACCAACAAAAAAAGGGAAAAATGCCAGAGGCAAAAACACATTATTTATAGAAGAACAAGAAAAATGATATCAGCTTCTCACAACAAACCATGAAAGCATGGAGAGTGGAGTG
Organism: Balaenoptera physalus; assembly: GCF_965194825.1. Lineage (NCBI taxonomy): Eukaryota > Metazoa > Chordata > Mammalia > Artiodactyla > Balaenopteridae > Balaenoptera > Balaenoptera physalus. The sequence goes on along the minus strand of NC_138890.1, from coordinate 17,930,078 downwards.
AAATATTCAAAGTGCTGAAAGAGAAAAAACCACCAATCTAGAATTCTGTATTCAGTAAAATTCTTATTTAAAAGTGAAGGAGAAATACAGAGTTACTCAGACAAACAAAAATTGAGATAATTTTTCACCAGAAGACCTTCCTTGAACAAAATGTTAAAAGAAGTTCTTTGAAGAGAAATAAAATGATATAGGTCAGAAACTCAGATCTACATAACAAAAGGCAGAGCATCAGAGAAGGAATAGATGAAGGTAAAATAAAATCTTCTATTCTTCTCATTCTTAATTGATCCAACAGATAACTGTTTGTCTGAAGTAATAAGAGCAACAATGTATTGAGTGATTATAGCATATGGATAAGTGAAATAAATGGCAGCAATGTAATTAGGGATGCGAGAATATTGTTTTAATACTACATTGTGAAGTAGTAGTATAGTATTATTTGAAAGTGAACATAACATTAGTTGTAAACCTATATTGCAAACTCTAGGGCAACCTCTAAAATTTTTTTAAAAGTAGTACAATTGATATGCTAAAAAAGGACAGAAAATGGAATCATATAAAATGCTCAATTAAATCCAGAAAAGGCAGAAAAGAGGGGAAAATAAGAAATAAAGAACAAGTGCAATAAATAGCAGACAGTTACAAACATGGTAGATATTAATCCAATGATATCAATAATCACTTTCAATGAGAATAGTTTAAATCTACCAACTAAAAGACAGAGACTGCAAATGGATAAAAAACAAGACCCAACTATACATTGTCTACAAGAAACCCACTTTAATTATAAACACACAGAATAAAAATAAAAGGATGAAGCATGATATACATGCTAACACTAATCAAAAGAAAGCTGGAGTAGCCATATTAATTTCAGACAAAGCAAACTTCAGAACAAAGAAAATTATCAGGAACACAGAGGGATATTACATAACGATAAAGGGATAAATTCTCAAAGAAAACATAACAATCCTTAATGTGTATGCACCTAACAATAGAGCATCAAAACAGGTGAGGCAAAAACTGATAGAACTGCAAAGAGAAATAGACATATATACTATTTCAGTTGCAGACCTCAACAACAGCAAATGATAGATCCAACAGACAGAAATTCAGTGTGCACATAGTTCAACTCAACAGCACCATCAATCAACTGGATCTAATGGACACTATAAAATACTTAATTCAACAACACAGAATACATACTCTTCTCTAGCTCACATGAAATAGTCACCAAGATGGATCACATTCTGAGCCATAAAATGCACCTTGACAAATTAAAAAAAAATAGAAATCATACAAAGTATGCCCTCATGCAAAACTTAATTAAACTAGAAATTGATAATAGAAAGACAGCTGGAAATTCCCCCAAACATTTGGAGATTAAACAGTGCACTTCTATAAAGAGCACATGGGTCAAAGGAAAAGTCTCAAAAGAAAATAAAAGTACTTTGAACTAAATGAAAGTGAAAATACAAGTTACCCAATTTGTGGGATGCAGTGAAAGAAGTGTTTAGAGGGAAAATTATACCTTTCAATGCATATATTACAAGAGAAGAAAGTTTAATGATTCAATAGTTCAAGGTTTCACCTGAGGAAACTAGAAAACAGAGCAATATAAACGTTTATTGCAGAAGGAAAGAAATAAGAGGGAAAAAAAATAATAAAAACTGGAGCAGAAGTCAATAAGATTGAAAACAGGAAATCAGTAAAGAAAATCAACAAAACCAAAAGCTGGTTCTTTGAAAAGCTCAATAAAATTAATAAACCTCTATCCAAGCTGAGCAAGAAAAAAAGAGAGAAGACACAGTATTCTTGCTCACTGGTAAATAACAAAGAGAAGAATTTCTGACATGGAATACCTCATCACAGCATAATTTCTTCATGATAATTAAAAATTGAAAATGAGGCTGCAACATAAGTAAGTTTCTGAATGGATCATTTGTCAGCTAATCAAGGAAATCTGTTTACTGATGATAAGTTAATTAAATCACATTTGATTGCAGCAGCTAAAGAAATAATGAAACTTAAAAGCTTTTGCACAGCAAAGGAAACCATAAACAAGACCAATAGACAACCCTCAGAATGGGAGAAAATATTTGCAAATGAAGCAACTGACAAAGGATTAATCTCCAAGATTTACAAGCAGCTCATGCAGCTCAATAACAAAAAAACAAACAACCCAATCCAAAAATTGGCAGAAGACCTAAATAGACATTTCTCCAAAGAAGATATACAGATTGCCAACAAACACATGAAAGAATTCTCAACATCATTAATCATTAGAGAAATGCAAATCAAAACTACAATGAGATATCATCTCACACCGGTCAGAATGGCCATCATCAAAAAATCTACAAACAATAAATGCTGGAGAGGGTGTGGAGAAAAGGGAACACTCTTGCACTGTTGGTGGGAATGTAAATTGATACAGCCACTATGGAGAACAGTATGGAGGTTCCTTAGAAAACTAAAAATAGAACTACCATATGACCCAGCAATCCCACTACTGGGCATATATCCTGAGAAAACCATAAATCAAAAAGAGTCATGTACCAAAATGTTCATTGCAGCTCTATTTACAATAGCCAGGACATGGAAGCAACCTAAGTGTCCATCATCGGATGAATGGATAAAGAAGATGTGGCACAATATACAATGGAATATTACTCAGCCATAAAAAGAAATGAAATGGAGGTATTTGTAGTGAGGTGGATGGAGTTAGAGTCTGTCATACAGAGTTAAGTAAGTCAGAAAGAGAAAAACAAATACAGTATGCTAACACATATATATGGAATCTAAGGAAAAAAGAAAAGAAAAAGGTCATGAAGAACCTAGTGGCAAGATGGGAATAAAGACACAGACCTACTAGAGAATGGACTTGAGGATATGGGGAGGGGGAGGGGTAAGATGTGACAGGGTGAGAGAGTGGCATGGACATATATACACTACCAAACGTAAAATAGATAGCTAGTGGGAAGCAGCCGCATAGCACAGGGAGATCAGCTCGGTGCTTTGTGACCACCTAGAGGGGTGGGATGGGGAGGGTGGGAGGGAGGGAGACGCAAGAGGGGGGAGATATGGGGATGTATGTGTATGTATAGCTGATTCACTTTGTTATACAGCAGAAACTAACACACCATTGTAAAGCAATTATACTCCTATAAAGATGTTTAAAAAAATTTATTCTGCTGTAAAGTCATTTCAACAACAATTAATATTTGAATCACAAGTAATGTTAAGGTGCTTTATACATGTTCCATGCTGTCAAAATTTAAAAGAAAAAGTGATATCTCCTCTCCCACAAATATTCTCTGCAGATATAGTTTCTGAGCACAAACTTCAGTTCAGCAGTGCTTTTTTTTTTTTATCTCAGTGCAGGTGCAAAGGAAATTTCTGTATTTCAAAATCCACGTAACAGTACAATGGAGGAGCATCCACCTAATCTTTTATTGGAAATAATTTGCAATGTAATGATACGTTAAAAGGAAAATATCAAACGAATAATCTAATGGATTATAAATGACTTTCAAGCAATGAATATGTGCAATTAAGATCATATGCTCGAATTGGGAGACTGGGATTGACACATATACATTATTGATACTATGTATAAAATGGACAACTGATGGGAACATGCTGTATTGCACAGGGAACTCACCTAGTGCAGTGTGGTAACCTAAATGGGAGGGAAGTCCAAAAGGGAGGGGATATCTGTATGTGCATGGCTGATACATTTTGCTGTGCAGTGGAGGCTAACACGACATTGTAAAGCAACCATACTCCAATAAAAATTAATTAAAAAAATTAAAAACAATAAAATCATGTGCTGATGGACTGATATCTGTATTTGGCAATACCTAAATGTGAAAGAACATTTTCAAAGATGAAATACATAAAATTTCATTACAGATCAACATTCACAGATAAGCATTTGCAATCAATTTTTTACAACTTTACTAAGACAGAATTCACATGCCATGCAATTCATCCGTTTAAAGTGTACAATCCAATGCTCTTTAGTATATTTGCAGAATTGTGCAACCATTAGTACAATCAATTGTGGAACATTTTCATCATCCAAAAAGGTACTCCATATCCATTAGCAGTCACCTCATATTTTTCCAACCATCCAACCCCTTGGCAACCAATAACCTATTTTCTGTTTCTATGGATTTGCTTATTCTTATCATCAAATATAAATGGAACTATACAATACGTGATCCTTTGTGACTGGCTTCCTTCACTTAATACAATGTTTTCAAGGTCGGTCCATATTGTAGAATATATCAGTGTTTCACTTCTTTTTCTTGCCAAATAATATTCCGTTGCATGAATATACCACATTTCACTTATTCATTCATCAGTTGGTGAATACTGGGTTGTTTCCATTTATTGACTATTATGAATAATGAGTATATATGTACAAATTTTTCAGTGGATGTATGTTTTCATTTCTCTTGGGTATATACTTAGCTGTGGAATTGCTGAATCATATGGTAACTCTATATTTAAGCTTTCGCAGAAATGTCAAATTATTTTCCAAAGAGGTGACACCATGTTATACTCCAACCAGAAGTGTATGAGAGTTCCAATTTTTTCTACATGATTGTCAACACTTTTTATTATCTCTCTTTTATTCTAACCATCCTCGTGGGTGCGAAGTGGAATCTCCTTGTAGTTTTGACTTACATTTCCTTGATGGCTAATGAGGTTAAGTATATTTTCATGTGCTTTTGGCCATTTGAATATCTTCTTTGGAGAATTATCTTTTCAGATCCTTTGCCCACTTTTTATTTGAGTTATTTGTCTTATTATTGAGTTGAAGTAGTTCTTTATATATTCTAGACAGTACATTACCAGATAATATAATTTGCAAAATTTCTCTTCCATTCTATGGACTATATTTGTACTTTCTTGATGGTGTCCTTTGGTCCACAGACATTTTAAATTTTGGCGATATTCAATTTATGCAATTTTTCTTTTGTTTTTGTGGTTTTGGTGTCATATCCATGAAACCACTGCCTAATCCAAGGTCACAAAGATTAATGCCTATCTTTTCTTCTAAGAGTTCTATCATTTTGGCTCTTACATTTAGGTCTTTGATACATTTTGAGTTAATTTTCATATATGGTGAGGTAGGGATCCAACTTTATTCTTTTGCATCCAGTTGTCCCAGCACCATTTGTTGAAAGACTATTCCCATTGGATTATCTTGGTATAGTCAATTTTAATGATAGGGAATACTAACTTTAAGCAAAACAGTTATCCCCTCCCACAAAAGATTTGTAAAATATAACAACTGTACTCAATTGTTGTATTTTGAATTTCATCATTAAAAGTTTGTGGAAATTTGTTTCTTTCTTGCAATACAATAAATATAAGTATCTACATAACATCCTTGATTTTGCCTCTTGGTCCACAAAACCTAGAATATTTACTATCTAACGCCAGAAGTTTGCTGACTTCTGATTCCTGATCATTATACAATGTCTTCCACGGTGAATCTTAGACCAGCTACATGCTATAGGACTCAAATTAATGTATAACTTTTAAGTCACTATTGAATGACTTATGACATTTCAGAAACAACTCATATCTACAACACTAATAAATGCTTAGTATGATATACATGCAGTTCATTACAGCACGGCTATCACCAATACTGTTTTGGAGCTCAAGTTGCAGAGCCATACACATTCTAGATCAAGAGGAGGATATTTCATATTGATGCTAGGTTGAGGACCAATAGGCAGTTGCACTGCTTGGGATAGCCTTTCACCCTATAAACTTTTTGCTGTGCTGGGATCCCAGACCCAGGGAGAGTGATATTGCCTTTCTTTTTCTCTGGGAGCAAATTCTGCCCTCGGTTTCATTACACTTGCTATCTTTCATCTCTTCACTGGTTGTAGGTGGGAGCAGATTGCCTCTTTGTCTTATAGGGGCAGTGTTATGCTGACCCTGAGAAACCAATTTTCCTTCCAGAGGGAGCAGCTTTTTCCAAGATAAGCATGGTTTCTCCTGCCTTTTAAAGGTAGTTCAACTTTTATCCCAGTCTAGGTTTTCAGAGTGTATCTCCAGTTTCAGCCCCTTCATTAACTTTGTTAAGTATCAATATAATTTATATAATATAGCAATATTATAATTTTGTTATAGTTATAAAACTATATGTTATTAAGTATAACTTATATTTAACAAAGAAAGCCCTTTAAAATATCTGTTAATTCTGGTGTGGTAAATGTGACTTCTGTGGCTGAAGGAAGAAATAACTGGGGGAAGTGGGTGGAGCAGTGGAGAACAATACAAAGCTATCTATCATAGCAAACAGTGTTACAAGTAATCATACGACGCAAACTAATCTCTCTACAAGTTACTCTCCCAACAAGACATAAAAAGGCCACCAGCACCTTGTTTGGTGTACATCATACAACTCTTTATCTTTTACACCAGGACCTCCTAAGTACTAATTATAGGGTTGAGAGAAAGCGTTATTTTCATCCTGCAATCATTCTGACAAGGTTTATTTTCACTTATCCTGCCACAGTCTTCTTTAAAGATCTTTCTTATAAGAGGGAAGAGCAAGGGTTGGGATAGGGAATGGGAGAACGAATTCACTAGAGGACACAGGATGTAGATCAATAAAAGTGAGAAAGCTTCTTGCATTAAGTAACTAATTGCTGGGGATTCAATGTAGGAACTTCTTGGTACAATAATGAGTGAAAATTACTCAGCAGAAACATAGACAGGTGAGGCAGTTTTCTTTGGTTTAGGATATTTCAGTGACATAAATGAAAATATTCTGTCAACTCCTCTGGTCCATACCTATATATCTACATATCTATATGTCTATATAGTTATTTTTACAGATATATAAAACTAGGATCCAGAAAGGGTATCAAACTTTCCCAAGTTCACAACAGTAAGTGGTAAAAACTAGCTCTTTTAACTCAAGTCTTTTGATTCTGAAACCAATTTTCCTTCTATATCTTAGAATTGTGTTTGGAACCAAAACATCTTCACAAAGTTTTTCTGTAGCTTCACTTGTAAACCCTACCATTTTCCCATATGGGCCGTGATATCCTTCACTTGTAAGATTTCTATTCTACCTTCACTTTTCCTCATTAGGTGTGGCCTTGCAGGGTTACAAGTGAACTCTATACCAACTTCACTTTTCCATTAGCTGTGAATTTTGATATAAATTCAGACTCATGTTTTTTTCTCTTGGTTGCTTTTGTCATATTAACTAAGGCACAAGATTCACCTCTTTGGTCTTGAAATGCCTAGCTCCTCCATTGTTCACCCACAGTATAATGCAACATCATGCAGACACACACAAACGCACAGGTCCTGAACAGACACAAATGTTTTTCTTGTTTTTAAAAACTATGTTTAAAATTTACATACAATAAATTTGCATTTTCTTAGAGTTCTATGAGTTTTAACACTTTCACACTATAGATCCGTGTGAGTACTACTAACCAGGATATATAACAGTTCTATCCCCCAGAAAACTCTCTTGTGCTATTGTTTTCTAGTCAAACCCTCTCTTCACCCCTAGTCCCTGGCAACCACAGATCTAGTCTCTGTGCCTCTAGTTTTTGCCTTTTACATAGTGCCATATAAATGAAATCATATAGCATATAAGCTTTGTGACAGGCTTCTTTCACATAGCATAATGCCTTTGACACTCATCCACGTAGAATGTATCAACAGTTCATACCTTTTTATTGCTAAGTGGTATTCTAATATATGGATGTACCAGTCTGTTTAACCAGTCTATTTCTGGACTCTCTTTCTGTCCCATTAATCTACATGTCTATTCTTTCACCAATACCAGTGTCTTTATTACTGTAGCTTTGTAGTAAGACTTAAAGTTGAGTATTTTGAGTCCCTCAACTTTATTCTGCTTTTTCGAAATTGTTTTGGCTACCCTACTTCCTTTGCCTCTCCACTTAAATTTTAGAATCAGCTTGTCTGTATCTACAAAAAAACTCTACTGACATTTTAATTCAAATTGTGTTAAATCTGTAGAATAAATTGATGAAAACTGCCATACTAACTATATTGTCTTCCAACTTGTAAACATGGTATGTCTTTCCATTTATTTAGATCTTTGTCATTCATCAACATTTTGTAGTTTGCAGTATTTTTATCTATGTACAATATTTCTTTACTTTCCACTCTTTTCCTTTCAGAGTTACTGCAAATGCAGTATCTTGTTTAAATTCATTTTCTAATTGTTCATTGCTAGGACACAAATACAAAAATTTTTATATGTTATTAATCTAGCATCTTGTGACCTTGTTAAACTCATTAGTTCTAAGAGCTTTTTTTGTTGATTCCTTGGGATTTTCTAAGTGGACAATCATGTCATCTTTGAATAGAGGCCATTTAATTTCTTCCTTTATAAACTGAATGCCCTTTTTTTTGCCTGATTGCATTACAAGGATTTTCAGTATGAAGTCAGTTAGGAGTGTTCAGAGTGGACATCATGACTTGTTCCTGATCTTAACATCATTCACTTGATCACCATTAAGCATGATGTTAGTTGTGAGTTTTTTGGTAGATGTCCTTTATTAGGTTAATTTCTCTTTTATTTGTAATTTTCTGAGTTTTTGTCATAAATGGATAATTTTGTCAAAAATTTTTTCTGCATCAATTGATATGATCATGTATTTTTTTCTCTTTCTAGTTCAGTCTGGATATATGTCAACCTATCTTCAGTTTACTGACTCTTTTCCCTGTCATCTCTATTCTGCTACTAAGTCCTTCCAATGATTTTTTTTTTTTTTTTGGTAAATTTTGTGACTGTAGTTTTCAGTTCTAAAATTTCCATTTGTTTCCTTTTAATATATTATCTATTTTCCTGCTGAGAATTTTGAAGTTTCCATTCAAGAATGGCCACATTTTTGGAAACATTTTTATAACACCTACTTTATAATTCCAACATTTGTGTCATCTTGGGGCAGTGCCTGTTTCCTTTTTCCTTATGAATTGTTGAAATTTTCCTGATTTTTATACTTTGTGCAATTCTGCATTATATCCTGTGTGTTTTGAATGAGACTCTGGGTCCAGATCAGGGGTGAGTCTGGGATTATATACACAACTTTATGAGATGGCTTTCCTGAGTTTTCTTTTCTATCACCACCCTGACACATTCCAGCTCCCAGGGGCCACTTCTATTCCTGGTCTTCTGGTTAAAATACCAAGGCTTTAGGTTCTCCTCTCTGGTACACACCTAACGGATATATCTACCTCCAGGTCCAAGTAGCAAAAAGATAGTGAGAGAAGAAAAGCAGTGGGGATTCTTCCAACCTTTTGGCCCACAGTTCCTCTGACCAGAGATAAGGGTTCTCCACTCTCAGAGGTTTAGATGACTGTTCAAACACCAGTGTCCTCACCACAGGAATGTCTGGGAGTGCCAGATTGGTCTTATTTCAAAATCTGGTTTCCTTCCCAAATCTGCCTGCTATCATTACTTTTCAGGATCCTCAGGCAGCAGCTCCATGCATTCTCTAGGATTTTTAGTCAGATTTAGTGGGAGATATAAGGTGGTGTGTGCTTATTCCATAAGGTGGAACCAGAACCAACCAAAGTTATTTCCAATGATTATATCCATATGGGATAAACTCTCAAACAGGAAATTTATAAGTACAAAGGAAGAATATTGACTGGAAATTTCATATTCATCACTTTTCCAATCACATTTTGCCTCAATTTTTTATTAAAATTTTAACATAGAGAAAAGTTTAGAGAATGACCAATGAACATAACTATATCCTCCACGAAGAGTCAACAACAGTTGACTAATTTTTGACATATTTATTTGAAAATATGCTACAAACATCATGACTCTACAAACTTGAGAACTTTTGCATGCATCTCCTAAGAATAAGGATATTGTCCTGTATACCTCAATACCCCCATCATATCTAGGAAAATTAAACATACCACATTATCTAATACCAATTCTACCCTCGTATTTCCCCAAGTGTCCCCCCAAATGTCCTTACAGTTGTTTTTTCTGAATCAGATCCCAAATAAGAATCACACCTTGCATTTGGTTGTATCTCGAGTGTCTTAATCTAGAAGACTCCATTTTTTGTTTTATTACATTGGCTTTTTGAAAAGTCCAGACAAGCTGTCATGTACAGTAACTCAAATTCTGGGTTTAATTCCTTACTATGTAATTCAGCTTGTTCCTCTATTCCTTGTATTTCTTGTAAACAGGAAGATCAATCTAGATAAGAGATTTAATTAGATTTTCATCAAAAATTTTTTGGCAAGAATACATCACAATGATCATGTGTACTTCATACTGCATCTTGTCATGAGTCACATGTCAGGTTGTCCCACTAGTAGAGAAACTCAGTTGGACAGCCAGATCTCTCCATTATAAAGGCATATCTTTCCTTTGCAAATGGTATCCGTGATCTTTTGACATCATGTAAATAATGTTTGTTAATTTTTTTTTTTCACCTAATAGGGTTTTCCCATCCATTGAACATGCCTGATTTAATTACATTAAGGGTTGCAAGATTTTTCTAAATCTATTACTCCATGTACAATGAACGATGACATTCTTCAAATAAGTACATGAAGAGCTTTTCTTTTTTTTCTCTATTTTTTCATTATAGGCTCATTTTATTTTACTTAGCATGTTATAACCAATTACTGTGATTATTCTTTTTGATGTTTAAATTGTCCTAAATTTGACCTGTGGGAGCTCCTTTAAATTGTCCCTGAGGTCTTTCTGACATTATCCCATTAGTCTCTCAGTGCTTTGTTTCATTAAAAAATATTCCAGGCATACCTTACATTTTCCATGTTCCAAATGTGGAATCAGCCATTTCTCCAAGAAGCCCTAGTTCCTTTTAGTGGGAAATGGCATTTAGAAACCAAAATCTTCGTACTAAGTTTGGTCACTGCTATTGGGTAATCAAATATGTTTTTATCTAGAATATCTTGCAAATGGCTCTGTATGATGTTAAAAACTGGGGTTTAAAATCTTCATTTTCCTTATAAATACACTTAAATATATAAGAAAACACTTTTTTTGGCCGTGCCATGCAGCTTGCGGGATCTTAGTTCCCTGACCAGGGATGGAACCAGGGCCATGGCAGTGAAAGCACTGACTCCTAACCACTGGACCACCAGGGAATTCCCAAGAAAACACTTTCTAATGAGCTAAGACAAGTCAAATGCTGAATGCTTGAGTTTAATTCTAAAACCTTTCTCAGATCGAGAGTTCTAGATAATTTTACTAGAACAATTTTTTGAATGATACCAATTGTGAAAGTAAAATATAAAATTGGAGGAAGTAGGCCCAGGGGAAAATGAAATCTTTCTAAGAAACATGGAAAATGTTTGGATAACCAGTTTAAACTGATGATTAGAATGTTTAATAATAAAATATTCATGTATCACTTTACACAAAAGAAGTCCTAAAAGATGTGTAACAAAAATAAACAAAAAGGCAATCTTGTATGTGAAACCCCCAAATGCAGTTTCACTATCTGGACCTCAGCTGGGTTTCAGGATTTATGTACAGTTACTAAAAAAGCAGGTATAATGAGGGACATATAATAAAAAGGAAAAACATGATTGTAAGTCAATTATTAGGATTAAAGTCAGGGGGAACCTGTCAAACAAAAATAAAACTGATTAAATTAATGCAATTGTGCCTAACCAGTTTACAAAACAAATAGCTTTGGGACTTGGACTCTTGGGATTTGAGGTTGGAAATGAACCTAAAATTACCACAGAAAACTGAAGACCTAGATTCTAGTCTTAACGCTACTCAATAAGCTAAATTTCTTCATTAGTAAAATGAAAGGCTATAAATAAACTAAATTAAAATCTCTCCTGGCTCTAATGAGCTACCAGGTGTATAATCAGATTCTGGAAATATATCCCTTCTGCAACCTACAAGAGAGTATTTGCATGACAGTCTCTCCACTTGTTTCAGTTTACTCCAACTTCCAAAGACTATTCAGCAATCATATTATATCAAATTAAGAAATAACAGGAAAAGGAAGAGACGTCACTGGGCAAAATTTTAATTTTCAAAACTAAATTCTAAATTAATAAAACCACATTTTTCAATCGTCAAAGACTTTTGGGAAAAATATACATATAATCCAAAATTCTGTGTATGTGTGTATATATACACATGCATACATACACATTTATGTGTATATATGTATAAGTATAAATTGCTGGTGAGGCAGTTCATAAAAAGTGAGCTTGATTATTTCCATGTGAAAATCTAAAGAATTCCTTTCTATCTTTAGCTTCTCTTTATGAAAGAAAGCATGTCCTACGTCTGTCTGCCATTTTAGAAAATAAGGCTCCATACTTATTCACGTTATTAATAACTCAATGATTGCTTTTAAAAGAAAATTCATATTGAAGCTTATTGTTAGAAAGGAAATAAAGTCTAATGAAGGAAATAAAACTTATATTCCATTATTTTCATTTTTTTTGAACTTAGGCCTTTTACATTTTTCTATGAATTTAAAATTTTTATGTTTTTAGAAACCTTAGAATTTACTGGTTCTTATAAAATTTGACAAGTCAGTGCTCTTAATATTCGTTGATTAATTTTACCATTACTTAATGGTAACTATTTTCTCTAGAAGAAGATAAAAAAAAGACTTGATCTATCAGAAGTCTGTGCCCTATTTATTATTCTCCTGATTATTCTCCAATGAGAAATCTTAAAGTATTTGAGAGATGAATTAAACCTCACAAGGCTTATCTCCTCTAAGAAATTCTCTGATCCCATATTCCTTCCATTTATAGAGTTTTTCTTTATTGTGAACTTTTTTGTGTCTACAAAGGTTTGATCTGTAACTGTAGGCTTTCCCACATTCCATACATTTATAGAGTTTCTCTCCAGTATGGATTCTCTCATGTTCAGTTAGGAATGAATACTGGCTGAAAGCTTTTCCACACTGATTACACTGATAGGGTTTCTCTCCAGTATGAATTCTCTGATGCCTATAAAGGTTAGATTTGCAACCAAGGGCTTTCCCACATTCTCCACATGTGTAAAGTTTTTCCCCAGTATGAATTTTCTGATGTTCATTAAAGGATGAATACTGGTTGAAGGCTTTCCCACATTCATTACATTGATATGGTTTTTGTCCAGTATGAATCCGCTGATGTTCAATAAGGGTTGAGATGCGAGTGAAGTTTCTCCCACATTCCAAGCATTTACACAGTTGTTCTCCAGTATGAAGCCTCTGATGTTCAGCCAGGGATGTAAACTGGCTGTAACTTTTCCCACATTCACTACATTTATAGGGTTTCTCACCGGTATGGATTCTTTGATGTCTATGAAGTTTTGCTCTACAATTGAAGGCCTTCTCACATTCTCCACATTTATAGAGTTTCTCTCCAGTATGAATTCTCTGATGTACAGTGAGGGTTGAACACTGGCTAAAGGCTTTACCACATTCCTTGCATTGATAGGGTTTCTCTCCAGTATGCACTCTCAGATGTTTGATAAGGGTTGAACTACTGCTAAATGCTTTCTCACATTCATTACATTTGTAAGGTTTCTCTCCAGTATGAATTCTCTGATGGGCAAGAAGGGATGATCTGTGGCTGAAGGTTTTCCCACAATCATTACATTTGTAAGGTTTCTCACCAGTATGAATTCTCTGGTGTTCAATAAGATGTAGACTCTGGTTGAAGCTTTTTCCACATTCATTGTAAATATGAGCTTTTTCTCCTGGGTAAATCTGGAAACATCTCATTAGATCAAAATTCTGTTTAAAATCTTCCCCAAAAGTATAATATATATTGGGTATCCTTTCTATAGGAGCACTTTGTTGTCTACCAAGAACTGTATTTATAAATAAGCCTTTCCCTAATTCAAGATTTGTCTGGTTTCCAGCTTCACTGATGGTTTTTTTGTGTGAGGCCATCATTTGCCTGAGAGGTTTCTTCTGTTGCTCTTGCTGTCTCCTGCCCTCAAATTCCAAAGCTTCTCCAAACGTGACATCCAAGTGACCAAACTTAATGGATTTTTTCTTTATTATTCCCTGAGATGTTTCTTCTATAGAAATGTCCTCTTCGGGAGGCAGTGCTTCTATTTCAGGCCATGTCTTGAAACCTGTAATAAATCAGAAGAATCAACGGCTCCTCTGTTGGAAGAGATAAACATGCATCAGTGGGACAAAAAAATTGGCAATGATACATATAAAAGAGGTTTGATACCATCTGATCTCAAATATAAACTTGAATCTGGAGAAAAACAAAATGGAATGGAAGGAGAAGTAAATAGGTTAAGGAATAATGTGGGAGAATATAGTGGACAAATTAACAGTGACAGTGAAGACACTGCCACTTGAGAGAAGTAAAGGTAGGAATCTTTTGAGACTAATGAAAGTCTACAAGAGATGTGAAGTTCTGAAGTATGCCCAAGCCCCAAGCTCAGATCTGATTCTAAGTGAAAAGATTTAGCTTGAGCTGATTCTAAGAAACTCTGAGTTAACACTTAACTTACTTTAATCAATGCATGATTGAAAATAGATTAAAATTAGATCACTGTAATTAGGTAAATGTATGTACTTAAATAAACTATACAACTTAAGTAAAATATAGGTTATTTATGTTAATAAAATCCATCCAGCTTTAGTATTAAAATATATTTTATTGAAATTAAATAGGAACAAGAAATATAGGCTATAAATCTGTATACAAATATAGATTTTTCTTAATGATCCATGGGAAACCTAACAGTTTGGATTTTCAAGGATCAACCAAGGTACTTTCTCTTTTTATCCTTTCCCACAATATGACCTTCCCTGCCCATCTAGAAACTTACCCTACTACTCTAATCTCATTTACTTACAGAAACTCAATTATTTAAGCCTAAATAATCCACCTCTTTCTTAGAATTTCAAAACACATTTTCAAAATATTTAATTACTTAACTTATATATATAAAGTCTGTGAAAATAATTCAAGTATTTGTTCAAGGAGAGCAGTGGATATGTCTTATGATGATTTGTTAATTCCTTATTGTGTACAAGACAAGTACACAATTAGAATGTCTTAGATAAAAAAAAAAAATGAACGAGCACAGGGAGTGAGGTGCAAAAGTTATTCTGAAGGGCAGGTGACCTTGAAAATGAAGAGATTCTCTCTTCTCTTACTGGACTCCTGAGACTCAATCAGTCATATATTGAACAAATACTGAATAATCAGCAATGATAATATGAAATAATAAATGACCAAACAGTAATAGTTCATTTCTCCATGATGTGAGAAGCCTCAACTGCATAATTCAGGTTTGAGGTTCAGAGAATGAGGATACAAATATCAACAATATTAGTAAAGAATGGTTGTATGAAGGAAGATGGACAATAGAGATGGGTTGGATTTCAATAGAAAAAGAAAAGAGGACCCTGTGAGTCAGAAAGAAGGCCTGTCAAAGTCATCTGTGGGGAAAGTAAACCTATTTAGGGGAGGCTTATTGACGAAAGAAGGAAATCCAGGTTGGAATTAGTTAAAATTTTGGTTAAGCACAGTGAGGCCAAATATAGAGTTACTGAATAACTAGTAGAAGAATTTAGAAAAATCTAGATAACAGAAGGTGTTATAAGTTCTTAGACAGATAATAATAAGACAAAAGTGGTCATATTTGGTAAACTGAGCAGCTTGGATCAGAGGAAGGACAGAATTGAATCTGAAAAATAATGTAGCTGCAATGATCTGGCTGGACTGAGTACTTTGAGCCTCACTGGCACTGAGTTAATCACAGAGGCAACTCAATTCAATTAAAATTGAATTTGAAAAATTTTAAAAATATTACTAAAGCCAATATATTAGATGCTAGAGGCACAAAATTCAAAGACCTGGCCTCTCCCTTAAATATGCACAACCTTATTAGAAAAATAACTAATACTAATAAATATAAACACAACAACTATAATTCATCATGATAGATACCATAATGAATGTGCTCAAAGTATGTAGAAAGTGATATATGAACACAAATGATGGAAAAATTAATGCTGACTGGGAAGTAGGAAAGATAAGGAAAACCTACAGATAAGAGAGGCATTTTAGGTAGACAGATGGATCTTGAAGGATAAGTAGTCTTCCAGTGGATAAGATGGAAGAGGTGACTCAAGCTGAAGGAATAACACACAAATGATAATGAGTACGCAAATATGGCCAGAACACTGAGCTGAAGTGGAAGTGGCCATTGATGAGACCATAAAGAATCACAGATTAAAGGTTAAACCACAAAAATGGAAGCAAAATATTGGCAAATCTATGTCATATGGTGAATAGAAATGACATTGGTGATCTATTTAGGTTTCTTTCATCAGATTTCAGCTTTCTAGCTCTGTCACCAAAGTACTTTAAGATCTCTGATACTCTGTTTCTTCAGATATAAAAAGAAGTATATAAATTTGATCATCTTTAAGTGATCCTCCAATCCTGACAACCTACAGTTTTATGATAAAGACCAACTAAATTAGACTATGCTAGAAGACTGGTCAGCAAACTATGGATCTCTGGACCAAATTCAGCTGCCACCTGTTTTTGTAAAGTCCTATTAGAATACAGCCACACCTATTCGTCTAAGTACTGTCTCTGGCTGCTTTTGCACTACAACCACAGAGTTAAATGGTTGCAACAGAGACCTTATGGCCCCCAAAGCCAAAATATTTACTATCTGGCCCTTTATAGGAAAAGTTTGCTGACCCCTGGACTAGAAAGGCTACAGTGGTTATGTTAATGACAGCTGATTGAATATAATACTGGGAGACGACAACCCAGTCTCCAAGAAAATAAAAGAGAAATGTTAAGAAATCAGAGACAAAGGAATATTGACAATACTTGGAAATATGTGGGTGGTAAAAGAAATGAAAAAAATTATAAAAAATTCAAAATATGGCAGAAGGTGTAAAGTATTTAATATCTATCAGACATGAACATGTGTTAATGCAGATGGAAAGAAAACCATGAAGACCAAGAGGCCAAAGATGGTGGAAGAAAGTGAGTGAGGCTGCAAAAAAAGGGAAAAGGAAAGAGAATGCAGGGAGTGGTATGAGAAGGAAGATGTCAAGACAAGGACCTTCTTGATGCAAAGAAAACCATTACAACCAAGGAGCCTTGTCAAGGGGTCCTGAGCATTTCAATAAGGCTCAGAATTTCCAGGAAAGTTTTCAGAGCACTCCTCATGACCTGCTCATGTATAAAGACACTCGTGCCCACCCCCCAGTCACTTACTCACCTAGGCAGGTATCTTGAGGGATTTCTCTTTCCACCATACAGGGATCTTCTCCATGTTGCAGCTGGCAGATCAACTTTGGCATTGAAAATGGAATCCCTGCTCATGAGTAAGGAAATGGAGTTTGAACAAATGGCATGAAAAGCAACCCCAGAACTCACTAACTGAAGCCTATAGGGCAGAGAAGGCGGCATAAGCACTCCTGAGGGGGACTGAGGCCTTCAGGGGGATGGAGGAAACAACATAGGGCCCTGGCTATGAATCCCTCTAAGATGGGAGTCCTATATGTTTTTCAGAATCTAAACTGGGCTCTAGTCATTGGAGTAGGAGGGAACTGATCAGGAGGTGGGGCGGGAGGAAGGCAGAGGGTGAACAGTAGCATGAAGGGCATCACAACAAACAGGTACACTTTCAATTCTACAGAGATTTGTCCTTTCCCAGGGGCACACAGGATAGAAACCTGCAGACTCTGAACCCCAGAGGGAGCTCTAAAGTGCTCCCACGGCAGACTCTCCATGACAGGCAAGGCTCCTTACCCAGAGAGACCAGGGTGCTGTAGTTCTCCAGCATCACCTCCCGGTACAAGGTTCTCTGGGCAGAGTCCAGGTGCAACCACTCGTTCCGGCTGAAGAGCACAGCTATATCCCTAAACGTCACTGACTCCTGTAATGGCAAACCCATTCCTGTTTACCCAGGAACATCTTCTCCTCTGGAAGACTTGGTAAGAAGGTGACACTGGGATGTGTAGCAACCATTCTGAAAATGTCTCAGGATTCTAAATATTTCAAAGCAACTATTTATGTTATTTTTGGAACCACCTATCAACGATTAAACAAATATTTATTGAGTACCCACTTGGAGCAAAGACACATGGCATGTGCTGTGATATGGAAAAAAGGACAAATTTCCTGCCAAGAGGGAATTTATATCCCACCCTGGGATCTGTCAGAGTAACTGAACACATCCATTTACCTCCCTCCCACTCAAAATCCAAATTAAATGAAAGGAAAAAAATCAGAGAACATTTAGAGCAGTGCTGGAAAACTAGGGAAAATATCATTAGTAGAACAGAAATAAAAAGGAATTTCTGAGACATAAAGCAAATAATAAAAATAATATTAGTTAATGTTTATTGAATACTTACATGTTAGGAACTATGATAGAAACTTTGTATACAGTAACCCATTTAAGTTTCACAGACATTCTATTAGGAAGACACTATAGTTAAACCATTTTGCAGATAAAGAAACAGTTCAGAAAGGTTACAAAATCTTCCCAAGGTAATACTGTTAGAGTGATGGAGTTCCTAACTGAATTCAGATAGACAGATCTCTAAGATATATTGTCAGATGGGTTTCCATTGACTATGAAAATTAAAAGAACCAAAGTACCTGCAACACTATAGAGGTGCAAAAGGGAACTGCTGAGAAGGTACGTTCTTCCAAGAGAATCCCAGTTAAACCCCAAAATGTAAGAAAGCAGAGGTTGGACAGCCACCAGTTCTTGTATGAAAGAGTCTAAGGGAGTAACAGCACCATGCTTAGTGGGTATTTTGTTGAGAATCTATCAAAATGTAAAAGGTATATTACTTTGACCTTGCATTTCTAAATACTTCTAGGATTCTACTACAAGGAATAATCACACAACTGTATAGGGATATTTGTTCAAGGATGTTAACTAAAACATTACTTTTAAGTTAATGGTTATGGCAGGCTGAATAATAAACCTGTAAACATTATACATATGACAAAGGGACTCTGAGGATCTGCTGAAGGGTTTTGAGAGGGGGCGATTATTCTGGATTATTATCCAGGGGGATCTATAACGGTCCTTATAAGAAGAACACAAAAGGAATCAGAGTCAGAAGAAGAGAAGGCTATATGATGATGGAAGCAGAGACTGAAGGGATATGCTTTGAAGATGGTTGAAAGGGCCATAAACCAAGGAACATAGGGGGCCACCAGAAGGTGAAAACAAGGCCAGGAAACAGATTTTCACCCCAGAGCCTCCAGAAAGAACCAGCCCTGCTGAGAACTGCACCTTAAGCCAGTGAAACTGATTTCACACTTCTGACCTCCACAACTGTAGGAGAATAAATTTATGTTGTTTTAAGCCATAGAGTTTGTGGTAATTTGTTACAGCAACAATGGGAAACTAATACAATGGTGAAAATTTGAAGACAACCTATGTTATCTATCAATAAGGGAATAGATAAGCAATTTATACTGCATCTAGTCCATGAAATGTTATATAGCCATTAAATAGAATGAGGTAGATTTGTATGCCTGACCTTGGAATTTGACCGTGATATATTACTGATTCATATGAAAAAGCAAGCTGCCAGTCTATATGTGTTGAAACATTCTTTATCTATATATGCATATGTGCATACAAAAATATCTGGAAGAATACAACAAGCTGTCCACCCAGATTATTCTTTGATATTTTAGAAAGGGACAGAAAGGCAACCTTTCACTTATTATTTTATACCGTTCAATTAGGCTTACATTTTTTTACAGGGTGTATGTTTGTTTTGAAATTTTTTTAGATTCCACTTTAATTTACATGTTCACCTTTAGCTATACCTCTTTGCATTTTTAGTGGTTGCTGAGAATTATAATATACATTCTTAGTTCTTTATAGTGTATTTAGAGCTAATATATGATTTCTCATAGAAAGCAAGAACCTTGCAAATATATGGTTCTTCTTCATGCTACAGTTATTACAAAGATTTTCTCAGTTCAGGACTCATCAGACAGCTCTGAGACTACTCATGGAAGGCAAAGGGTACAATGCAGCAAAATAAAGACTGTGCAAGAAAGTCTTTATGGAAGTCAGAGATATTCCATGTGCAATCTCCCCTTATCTGCATGCACAGACTATGCTGTGTCTCTGGAGCTATATAAGAAATTTTGGTTTGGGGGAGCTCAAAGGAGAAACGCTCGGCAGGGGCCTTGTGTGTATCAAGCAAGGCTTGTCAAACCATATAGGCCAGCTGCAAACCAGCAGTGAAGAAGATGACCCCGGGGGTGGTCAGTGGCATTTAAAGACCACATCCACTTCCCTTATCTTGGCCAGGAATCAAAAACAGCCATCCAGGCATCCCTGGAGACAAAGATAGAGCTTTTCCAAAGATAAAGATAGAGCTTTTCCAGTCCAGACATAAATGAATTCTATATCCACAGTAGTTATATGCACTTACATGATAAACTCCATAACACAGTATTATACTTTTGCTTTAAACAATCGTATCATCTTAAGAAACTGAGAAGAAAAATTAGTTATACATTTCTATAATATATTTATATTTATCCAGACAAATATAAATATATATATATTTATATTTATCTATTTCTAATACTCTTCATTTCCTCCTTAAGATTACATCTGGTATTATTTCCTTTTAACTTGAAGAACTTCTTTTAGAATATCTTGTAGTGCAGGCCTGCTGACAATGAATCAGCTTTGTTTTCTTTTACCTGAAAATGCCTTTATTTCATCTTCATTCTTGAAGAATATTTTCATTGGTTATAGAATTCTGGGTTGACAGTTTTTTTCTTTCAGCATATAAAAGGTCATTATTGTTTTCTGGCCACTGTTGTTTCTCATGAGGAGCCAATGGACATTCAAATATTGATTCTCCATATGTAATGTGTTTTTTTTTTCTGTCTGCTTTAAAATCTTCGGTTTTCAGTGATTTGTCTATGACTTCTCTGCCTAATATCATAGGCACTAGCCACATATGGATATTAAGTGCTTAAAATGTGGCTAGTCTGAATTGTGATGTGCTGTTATATATAAAAGACACACCAGAATATTTACTAGAAAATATTTATATATACACAAGTACATATATATACATATGATATTTCAATAATAATTTTGTACTCATTACATGTTGAAATAATAATATTTTGGGTATACTGGGTTAAGTAAAATATTAAAGTTAATTTATCTGCTTCTGTTTATTTTTTAATGTGACTACTAGAAAGTTTTAAAAAAATGTTTTAATTGAAGTATAGTTGATTTACAGTGTTGTGCCACTCTGTGCTGTACAGCAAAGTGACTCAGTTATACACATATAGACATTCTTTTTTATATTATACACATATAGACATTCTTTTTTTATATTCTTTTCCACTGTGGAATATCACAGGATATTCAATATAGTTCCCTGCACTATACAGTAGGACCTTGTTGTTTCTCCATCCTATATATAATAGTTTACATCTGATAATCCCAAACTCTCAGTCCTTCCCTCCCATACCCTCCTCCCCCTTGGCAACGACAAGTCTGTTCTCTATGTCTGTGAATCTGTTTGTTTTGTAGATAGGTTCATTTGTGCCATATTTTAGATTCCACATGTAAGTGATATCATGTGATATTTGTCTTTCTCTTTCTGACTTACTTCACTTAGTACAATAATCTCTAGTTGCACCCATGTTGCTGCAAATGGCATTATTTCGTTCTTTTTTAAGGCTGAGTAGTATTCCATTGTATATACATACCACATCTCCTTTATCCATTCATCCGTCAATTGACATGTTTCCATGTTTAGGCTATTGTGAAGAGTGCTGCTATGAACATAGGGGTGCATGTATCTTTTTGAATTATAGTTTTGTCTGGGTATATGCCCAGGAGTGGGACTGCTGGATCATATGGTAATTCTATTTTTAGTTTTCTGAGGAACCTCCACACTGTTTTTCACAGTGGCTGCACCAACTGACATCCCCACCAGCAGTGTAGGAGGGTTCCTTTTTCTCCACACCCTCTCCAGCATTTGTTATTTGTAGACTTTTTAATGTTGGCCATTCTGACCGGTGTGAGGTGGTACCTCATTGTAGTTTTGATTTGCATTTCTCTAATAACTAGTGACGTTGAGCATCTTTTCATGTGCCTACTGGCCATCTGTATGTCTCCTTTGGAGAAATGTCTATTAAGGTCTTCTGCTCATTTTTCACTTGGGTTGTTCGTTTATTTTTGTTTTTATTTCTATTGCCTTGGGAGACTGACCTAAGAAAACACTGGTACAATTTATGTCAGAGAATGTTTTGCCTATGCTTTCTCCTAGGAGTTTTATGGTGTCACATCTTATGTTTATGTCTTTAAGCCATTTTAAGTTTATTTTTGTGCATGGTGTGAGAGTGTGTTCTAACTTCATTGATTTACATGCAGCTGTCTAACTTTCCCAGCACCACTTGCTGAAGAGACCGTCTTTTTTCCCATTTTGTATTCTTGCTTTGTTGAAGATTAATTGACTGTGTGAGTTTATTTCTAGGTTCTCTATTCAGTTCCATTGATCCATATGTCTGTTTTTGTACCAATACCACACTGTTTTGATTACTGTAGCTCCGTAGTATTGTCTGAAGTCAGGGAGAGTTATGTCCCCTGCTTTTTTTCCCCTCAGGATTGCTTTGGCAATTCTGGGTTTTATGGTTCCATATAAATTTTTGGATTATTTGTTCTAGTTCTGTGAAAAATGTCATGGGTATTTTGATAGGGATTGCATTAAATCTGTAGATTGCTTTTGGTAGTATGCCATTTTAACAATATTAATTCTTCCGATCCAAGAGCATGGGATATCTTTCCATTCTTTGAATCCTCTTTAATTTCCTTTATTAATGTCTTATTGTTTTTAGCGTACAAGTATTTCACCTCCTTGGTCAGGTTTATTCCCAGGTATTTTATTTTTAGGGGGTGCTACTTTAAAAGTTTTTTTTTTTTTACATTCCCTTTCTGATATTTCATTTTTAGTGTACAGAAATGCAACCAAGGGACTTCCCTGGTGGTCCAGTGGTAAAGAATCTGTCTTCCAATGCAGGCGACGCAGGTTCGATCCATGGTCAGGGAACTAAGATCCCACATGCTGCGGGGCAACTAAGCCCACGCACCACAACTACTGAGCCTGCTCCTCAACTAGAGAGCCTGTGTGTCTCAAACTACAGAGCCCACACACTCTGGAGTCCACACACCACAACTACAGAGCCCATGTGCCCTGGAGCCCACATGCCACAACCAGAGAGAGAAAACCTGCATGCCACAACTAGCAAGAAGCCCATGCACCGCAATGAAGAGCCCACACACCACAACAAAAGATCCCACATGCCACAATGAAGACCCGACACAGTCAAAAAAAAAAGAAAAAAGAATGCAATGCAACTGATTTTTGAATGTTAATCTTGTATTCTGCTACTTTGCTGAATTCATTTATTAGATCTAGTAGTTTCTGTGTTGGGTCCTTAGGGTTTTCTATATATAGTATCATGTCATCTTCATATGACAATTTTACCTTTTCCCTTCCAATTTGGATATCTTTTATTTCTTTTTCTTGTCCGATTGCTGTGGCTAGGAATTCCAATACTATGTTGAATAGAAGTGGTGAGAGTGGGCATCCTTGTCTTGTTCCAGATTTTAGCGGGAAGGCTTTTAGCTCTTCACCATTGAGTATTATATTGGCTGTGGGTTTGTCATAAATGGCTTTAAGTTCAATATGTTCCCTCTATTCCCACTTTTGTAAGAGTTTTTATCATGAATGGATGTTGAATTTTGTCAAACGCTTTTTCTGCATCTATTGAGATGGTCATGTGGTTTTTTACTTTTCTTTTGTTAATGTGGTGTATTACATTGATTGATTTGCGAATGTAGAACCATCCTTGTGAAGCTGGGATGAATCCCACTTGGTCGTGGTGTATCATCTTTTTTATGTGTTGTTGGATTTGGTTTGCTAATATTTTGTTGAGTTTTTTGCATCTATATTCATCAAAGATATTGCCCTGTAATTTTCTTTTTTGGTGGTGTCTTTGTCTGGTTTTGGTATCAGGGTGATGATGGCTTCATAGAATGTCTTTGGGAGTATTCCCTCCTCTTCAATCTTTTGGAAGAGTTCGAGAAGAATCAGTTTAAGTTCTTCTTTGTATGTTTGGTAGAATTCGCCTGTGAAGCCATCTGGTCCTGGACTTCTGTGTGTAGGGAGTTTTTTAAATTACAGATTCTATTTCACGTCTAGTGATTGGTCTGTTCAAATCATCTATTTCTTCTTGATTCAATTTCAGTGGGCTGTATGTTTCTAGAAAGTTGTCCATTTCTTCTAGGTTGTCAAATTTGTTGGCATGTAATTGTTCATAGTATTCTCTTATGGTTTTTTATATTTCTGCGGTATCAGTTGAGATTTCTCTTTTTTCATTTCTTATTTTATTTGGGTTCTCTCTCTTTTCTTCCTGGTGAGCCTGGCCAGAGGTTTTTCAATTTTGTTTACCCTTTCAAAGAACCAGCTCTTGGTTTTATTGATTTTTTTCTGCTTTTAAAAAAATCTCTATTTTATTTATTTCCTCCCTGATCTTTATTATTTCCTTCCTTCTGCTGACTTTAGGTTTTGTTTGTTCTTCTTTTTCTAATTCTTTTAGGTGGTAGGTTTGGTTGTTTACTAGAGACTTTTCTTGTTTTTTTGATGATGGCCTGTATCACTGAATTTCCAGCTAAGAACTGCTTTTGCTGCATCCCATAGGTTTTGTATGGTTGTGTTTTCATTTGCATTTGTCTCAAGGTATTTTTTTAAATTTTCTTTTTGATTTCCTAGTTGACCCACTGGATTTTTAGTAGCATGTTGTTTAGTCTCTATGTAGTCGTTTTTTTCTCATTTCTTTTCTTGTGGTTGATTTCTAGTTTCATGCCATTGTGATCAGAGAAGATGCTTGAAATAATTTCTATACTCTTAAATTTGCTGAGGTTAGTTTTGTGCCCTAGTATGTGGTCAATCGTAGAGAATGTTCTGTGTGCGCTTGAAAAGAATGTGTACTCCGTTTTGTTTTGTTTTGTTTTGGATGTAACGTCCTGAAAATATCAATTAAGTCTAACTGTTCTATTGTATCATTTAGGATCTCTGTTGCCTTACTGATTCTCTGTCTGGAAGATCTGTCCATTGATGTGAGTGGAGTGTTAAAGTCTCGTACTATTATTGTATTCCCACTGATTTCTCCCTTTATGCCTGTAGGTATTTGTTTTATGTATTTGGGTGCTGCTATATTAAGTGCATATAAGTTGATGAGGTAATATCCTCTACTTGTATTGATCCTTTTATCATTATATAGTGTCCTTCTTTATCTTTCTTTATAGTCTTTACTGTAAAGTCTACTTTTTCTGATATGAGTATTGCAACTCCTGCTTTCTTGTCATTTCCGTTTGCCTGAAATATCTTTTTCCACCCCCTCACTTCCAATCTACGTGTGTCCTGGGACTTCCCTGGTGGCGCAGTGGTTAAGACTCCACACTCCCAATGCAGGGGGACTGGGTTCAATCCCTGGTCAGGGAACTAGATCCCACATGCATGCCGCAACTAAGAGTTTGCATGCCACAACTAAGGAGCCCGTGTGCTGCAACTAAGGAGCCTATGTGTCACAACTAAGTAGCCAGTGAGCCACAACTAAGGAGCCCTCGAGCCACAACTAAGGAGCCCACCTGCTGCAACTAAGGAGCTCACCTGCCGAAACTAAGACCCAGAACAACCAAATTAAAAAAAAAAAACTATGTGTGTCTTTTGCCCTAAAGTGGGTCTCCTGTAGGCAGCACACTGTAGGCTCTTGGTGTTTTTTATTCAGTCTAACACTCTGTGTCTTTTGATTGGAGTATTCAGTCCATTGACATTTAAGGTAATTATTGACACATATGTATTTATTGCCATTTCAAACCTTGTTTTCCAGTAGATTCTTTGTTTCTTCTTTGTTCCTTTCTGTTTTTCTTTTTGTGATTTGATGATTTCCTTTTATTTTATGTTTGTGTTTTCTTTTCAGTTTTTGTGAGTCTATTGTATGTTTTTGATTTGTGGGTTGTCCCATTTTTCAAGTATGTTAACCCCTTCCTATATCTGCTTGCTTTAGACTGATAGTCATACAGTCTCAAACATATTCAAAAAAAGAAAAAGAAAGAAAAGAATCTGCATTTTCTTACTCTCCTTCCCCACGTTTTATGATTTTGATGTCCCTTTTTACATCTTCATGTTTATCCTTTTGCTGTTCCTTGTGTTTAATCATTGCTTTCACAAATAGCTTTTTTTTTTCTTTTTGATCTGTACACTAGCTAATTTAAGTGACTTACTTTCCAATTGCGATTTCCTCCTTCCTATATCTTCTTGCTTCTTTTCTAGAGATGACCTTTAAGTATTTCTTTTAGGATAGGTTTAGTATTGCTGTATTCTTTTAGTTTTTGCTTGTCTGAGAACTTCTTTATTTCTCCTCCTATTCTAAATGATAATCTTGCTGGGCAGAGTATTCTAGGCTGGAAATTTTTCTCTTTCAAGCCTTTGAATACATTTTGTCACTTCCTGCTGGCCTGCATTGCTTTTGTAGAGAAATCAGCTGATAGCCTTATGGGGGTTCCCTCGTAATTAACTCTGTTTTTCCTCTTCCTGCCTTTAGAATCCTTTCTTTAACTTTTGCCAATTTTATTATAATATGTCTTGGTGTAGGTCTGTTTGGGTTTATCTTATTTGGGACACTCTGTGCTTCCTGGATCTGGATATCTGTTTCCTTCTTTATGTTTGGGAGGTTTTCAGCCATAATAGCTTCAAATACATTTTCAATCCCCTTTTCTCTTTCTTCTCCTTCTGGAATCCCTACTATGTGTAGATTGGCCTACTTTATATTATCCCATATGTCTCATATTGTTTTCATTTTTTTTCATTTGGCTTTTGTCTGCTGTGTGATTGGGTAATTTCCATTATTCTATCTTCCAGGTCACTTATTCTTTCTTCTGCATTAATCATTCTTCTTCTTTGCCTTGAGCTCAGCTTTCATCTCAGCAAATGAATTTTCTAATTTTTCTTGGCTCCTCTTTATAGTTTCTAGTTCCTTTTCACAGTAATCTGCATTTCTGTCAATAGCCTTTCTTAATTACTTGAGTATTTTCATTGCCTCCTTTTTGAACTCATTGTTAGACTGAAGAGGTCTGTTTCATGGTTTGTTCCTTCAGGGGAATTCTCTTGGTCTTTAACTGAGAGTGGTTCCTCTGCTTCTTCCTTTTGCTTATATTTCTCTTACTCTGTGAGTTTAGGAGAAACAAATATCTACTGTAGTCTTGCAGGGCTATTTATATGTGGGAACTTCCCTGCATAGCTTGTGTGGGTTTAATATTTTTTCAGTGTGAGGGCTGTTTTTGGTTTGGATGCTTGCCATCTCTTTCCTCAGCATGTGCTGGCCATTATCCCCTTGATAGGGGGTGTGCAGGTGCATGGCCTGCGCACACGATCCCAGGAAGGCAGGGGCAGCGGTTGGCTCCCGGTCGCGGGTCCCTCAGCAGAGGCAGCTGGCTGCACATACTCCTGGGGAGGCAGGGGCAGTGGATGGCACTTGGCTGTGGGACTCTTGGCAGCTGCAGGAGGTTGCATGCACCCCTGGGGAGGTGGGGGCAGTGGTTGGCACCAGGTCACAGGACCCCTGGCATTGGTGGGCTGCACATACTCCCAGGAAGGTAGGGACAGTGACCTGCACCTGCTCACAGGACCCTTGGTGGTGACAGCGGTCCACGCCCACCTCTGGAGTCTGAGATGGCAGCAGTGGCTTGTGCCTGCCCCTGTAGCTTGTGTAGGCGGTGCCCTGCTGCCTGAGAGCACTAGGAGAAAGAAGCTCCTATGGTGGGCCTCCCCCTCTCCTCATATGCCCCCCAACAATGGTGTCTTGCCTCTCTGGTGGGCCCACGCTTCTTCCTGGACTCCCTTGGTTGTGGCGCACCACACCCTAACCCCCTCAGGCTATCTTTGCTCAGCTAACCCTAGTCTTCTCCCTAGGGTCTGATCTCCAAAGCTGGAGTGTCAGCACACAGCCCCTGCCCACCCCAACAGACGAGCTTCTCAGGCTGGGGAGTGCTTGTCAACACCAATTGTCTGTGCAGGTCTGTCTCTCTGCTTTGCCCTCTGCAAACCTGCTGCTGTGCTCTCCTCTGAGGCTCCAAAGCTCCCCCTGTGTCCTGGCTGACCTCCCCACCAGTGAGGGGACTTCTCCATTTGTGGAAACCGTTCCTCTTTTACAGCTCTCTCCCAGTGGTGCAGGTCCTGTACCAATTTGCTTCTCTCTTTCTTTTTTTTTTTCTTTTGTCCTATCCAGTTATGTGGAGATTTTCTTGCCCTTTTGGAGGTCTGAGGTCTTCTGCCTGCATTCAGTAGATGTTCTGTGAGAGTCGTTCCACATGCAGATGTATTTTTGATATATCTGTGTGGAGAAGGTGAGGTCCACATCCTACTCCTCTGCCATCTGGATCCGCTCCCCAGAAAGTTTTAAATTACATATGTGGCTTGCATTCATGGTTCACATTATATTGCTATTGCACAGCATTGGTCAATGATGTGCCTAGCTGTGGTTTCCTTTGTATTTATTCTGCTTGAGGTTCAGTGAGTGTAGTCAATCTGTAAATATATGTTTTTGTTTTTTTTAAACAAATTTGGGAAAATTTTGGCCATTATTTCCTTTCAATATATTTTCTGTCCCATTCTCTCTCTATCCTCTTCTTCTTGAATTCCAACTACATGTATCTTAGACCTGTAACATTGTTTTACTGGTAACTGAAGCTTTTTATCCCTATTCTTCAGTTAGGACATTTTCTGTTGATATACCTACAAGTTTACTAACATTTTCTTATGTTCGCTTCCAAAGGTTAAGCCTATTCAGTGATTCTTTTTATGTTTCAGATATTTTATTCTTCAGTTACAAAAATTTCTATTACTTTTTCATAGTCTCTAGTTCTCTGCTTGGATTTCCTATTGACTTATTTATTGCACGCATATTTTCCTTTAAATCCCTGCACACAGTTATAACAGTGGTTTTAAAATCTGCTGGCTGCAGAGAAAGACAAATATCATATGATATTGCTTATATGTGGAGTCTAAAAAAAGGGTACAAAGTGAACTTATCTACAAAACAGAAATAGAGTTACAGACGTCGAAAAAAAACTTATGGTTACCAGGGGGCAAGGGGTGGGGGAGGGATAAATTTGAAGATTGGGATTGACATATACACACTACTATATATAAAATAGGTAACTAATAAGGACCTACTGTATAGCACAGGGAACTCTACTCAATACTCTGTAATGGCCTATATGGGAAAAGAATCTAAAAAAGAGTGTATATATGTATATGCATAACTGATTCACTTTGCTGTACAACTGAA
Source organism: Balaenoptera physalus (assembly GCF_965194825.1). Lineage (NCBI taxonomy): Eukaryota > Metazoa > Chordata > Mammalia > Artiodactyla > Balaenopteridae > Balaenoptera > Balaenoptera physalus. Next base: position 17,900,666 of record NC_138890.1, on the reverse strand, counting down.
ACTAACAAAACATTGTAAATCAACTACACTCCAATAAAAATTTTAAAAAATAAAAATAAAATAAAATCTGCCCACTAATTCCAGCATCTGAGTCATCTTGGGTTTGGTCTCTGCTGATTGCCTTTCTCTTGAATATTGGTCACATTTTCCCATTTCTTCATATGTCTACCTTATCCTGGACATTGTATAGTTTATAATGTAGACTCTGGATTTTGTTATGTTTCTTTAAGAAGTACTGATTTTTTTTTTTAAGCAGGTAGTTAATTTAGCAGTGCTCAAATTTCAAACTCTGTCATCTCAGTAATAGGCAGCAGCAAAAATCTCTCTTCAGTTCTTTCTTGGGTTACTGTGAGTCTGTCCTGTGCATGGTGTGGTTCAGAGGTCAGCCAGAGATTTGGGCAGAGTTTATGCACAGAATACAGGGCTCCCCATCTCTGGCTCTCTCCTTTTTAAGGCCCCTCCACTTTCCATATGCTAAGGTTGCCCCAAACTCTACCTTGTGATTCTTCATGATAGTAAGACTACAGGTTTCTAATCAAGTTTTAACCATTCTGTTGGCACTGACTGTGGCCTGCCCCTAGGCAAAAGCTGTAAAAACTAGAATATTTACCCTGTGACAGTCTCTTCAGCCAAATGTAGACAGTTGTCCAGTATTTGTCTGCTTTTGGTTTCTCTTCAATGCCTTCAGGTGGTTGTTTCTCATATTTTGTCCAGAGTTTGGTTCTCATCCACAGATGAATTGGTCTGATAGGAGCTATTCTTCTATTGTCAGAAGCTGGAAGCCCATGTATTACTTTTTAAGTATATAACAAAATATTCAGTGAGTCTAGGCAAGTTCATGAGATATTAAGAAATAACAAAATGATGGAATCCTAGAAATGCAGACCTGAAAGATATCAATCACCTAGACTTGTTGTTCTCATGAGTGTATGGTATCCTCCCCCTTCCCCAGGTTAAGTTTGGAGATGTGTGAGAGCCTTTTTGTTTCTCACAATGACTAAGGGAGGTGCTAGTGGCATTTAAGGGAAGGGATCAAGGTTGCTAATCATTTAAACATGCTCAAGACAGTCCTGCACAATGAAAGATGGCTCCATCCAAAATGCTAAAATGAGCCCATTTAGAAACACTGGTGGGACTTCCCTGGTGGCGCAGTGGTTAAGAATCTGCCTGCCAATGCAGGGGACAAGGGTTCAAGCCCTGGTCTGGGAAGATCCCACATGCTGCAGAGCAACTAAGCCTGTGCGCCACAACTACTGAGCCCAAGTGCCACAACTACTGAAGCCCTTGCGCCTAGAGCCCATGCTCCACAACAAGAGAAGCCCCCGCAACGAGAAGCCCGCGCACCGCAATTAGGAGTAGCCCCCACTCACCGTAACTAGAGAAAAGCCTGCGTGCAGCAATGAAGACCCAACGCAGCCAAAAATTAAGTAAGTAAGTAATTTAAAAAAAAAGAAACACTGGTAATCTAAACTGTATTTTAAAGATGTAAAATAAAACTCTGGGTTTCAGCAGGTAGCTTCATAAGAAGTATATCTGTCAAGTTTCTTTGGTTTCAAGCAACAGAAATGGACTTCGGCTCATGTACAAAGAAAATGGACAGGGGAGCTACCAAAGCATTGATAGTTACAGAACTAGGCTTGGAAAATGAGCATAAACCACGGAGGCCAGGCAACATTCTGGACTACAGTCAGGATCACACTAGAAAACCAGACTTGTGAGAACACTATTGCTATTGAAAAGTGGATGGTACAGCCTTACCACCACTCCCACACCCAGTAGACAGACTCTACTTTTGCTGAGCTCCTCCTCCTCCTTCCTCTACAAACTCAATGTTACTGCTGCCACCACAACCACCAGAGTGCACTCTACACTGTTCCTATTCCTTTACATTCCTAGCTTCTGACTCAAAGTCCAGGGTGAGTACAACTAAATGACCAAACTTGGATCACACACCTGTACTTGATGTATAAGGGAAGCTGTAAAATCAAGTATATGGTCATTTTAACCTCTCGAATGTGAAGTGGTCTCTCTTTCCTACTAAGACGGAAAAAGAGAAGAATTCCCCAAACACAGGAATATGGTTTAGATGTTATGCAGTCAAAAAATATCTGCTAGGGCTTCCCTGGTGGCGCAGTGGTTGAGAATCTGCCTGCCAATGCAGGGGACACGGGTTCGAGCCCTGGTTTGGGAAGATCCCACATGCCAAGGAGCAACTAAGCCTGTGAGCCACAACTACTGAGCCTGCGTGTCTGGAGCCTGTGCTCTGCAATAAGAGAGGCCATGAGTGATAGTGAGAGGACCGCGCACCGCGATGAAGAGTGGCCCCCGCTTGCCGCAACTAGAGGAGGACCTCACACAGAAACAAAGACCCAACACGGCCAAAAATAAAATAAATAAATTAATTAATTAATTTAAAAATATATATATATCTGCTGTATGCTAACTCTCTATTTACTTAAATTTCTAGTTCTGGGTCATGGCCTCCTTGAGAAGAGCTGCTTAGCTCTGCTGGGACCAGAACAGGTGACCTGGGTGTTTGGCACCAGGGTCACCCATGGGCTCAGAGATTCTGCCTCAGCCTAGCCTTTATTAGGCTTACGGACCATGCACTCTATAATCCAGAGATCACAGGAAAGGCCTTACAGAGAGAGGCCAGAGAACTATGTCAAATATGTTTGAATTGAAAGAATGAATGGGATGGTAGGAAAAGCAATCTTTCTATAGGACCCAATGAAAGGGCTTAATTATGAGCTGAATTATGTCCCTCCCACCCAATTCATATGTTTAAGTCCTAACCTCTAGTACCCTCAGAATATGGAGTTAAGGTCTTTAAAGAGGTAATTAAGTTAAAAGATGGTCTTTAGATTGGGCCCTAATTCAGTATGTCTGGTGTCCTTATAAGAGGAGATTAGGACACAGACAGGCACATGCACAGAGGTAAGACCATGTGAGGACACAGTGAGAATGCGGCCTTCTACAAGCCAAGCAGACACGCCTCAGAAGAAACCAAACCTGCCAACATCTTGATCTTAGACTTGTATCCTCTAGGACTGTGAGAAAATAAATTTCTTTTGCTTAAGCCTGTGACATTTTGTTACAGCAGCCTAAGCAGGCTTCTTGCTGCTGTAAGCAAAATACTCATGGCAACCCCATATTCTATCTTTACTTCCAGTCCCATTTCCCCGGGCCTTAGAACACTCCCACCAAAATGACATTCTTTTTCTTTTTAAATTTCATTAGCTTTTAAAAAAGTACACAGATTAAACATAAACACTTCAGAAAAATCTGAAAAAAAACTGAAAACAAAAAGAACAAAATATATATCACACTAAATCCTATTACAGACAGGTTTTATTCATGTTTTAAGAACATATTACAAAATTCATATCCAATTGCACATCCATGTGTTCTTTTGGCCATTTATTTAAACAAGAGGAAAACAGACACATGCTAAAGAATATGAAGAGCACAAAAGAGCACACAGTGATATGTTAGTAGCTCCATCCTATAGGTAACTGGTATCAAGTTTTTCTCCTTTCTTTCCAGAAATGTTTTGTGCAAGTACACATATGTATTTCTATTTTTAATGGAAAAATTCTGAATGTTTAACTCGTATCTTACAGATCTTGCCACATCTGCATATACAAACCTTATTGTTTTTAACAACTACATGATATATGCCATTGTACAGATACCAAAACTTATTTACCATTTCCTTAATTGATGGGTATTTAGATGGTTTCTGTTTTTTGCTGTCACATACAATGCACAATGACCATTCTCATGCAGATATCTCTGGGTATGTGTACATCTATATTTATAAGATAAACTGGTAGAGGCTGAACTATTGGCTCAAAGTATATGTGCATTTTTAATTCTGACAGATGTGGCAGATCGTACTTTCCCAAGATGACCACACCAATATACCTCCCATATCACATGCTCTTCTATAATGTGACACTGACACTTCTCCCACCAAGAAATGAGGTCTATGTTTCCTTCCTTTCAATCTGTGCAGGGGATTCTAGGTGCCGTGACCAGGAGAATCAGTGGAAGTAATGTTATGTGACTTCCGAGGAAAGAATATGCTTTCCACCTGGCTCACTTGATGTTCACCTTTGGAATCTGGCCACCATATTGTAAGCCCAAGACACACAAAGGGACTACAAGTGGATGTTTAATCCAACAGCCCTAGCTAAGGTCTCAGCCAGGAGCTGGCATCAACTACTATACATGTGAGTGAAAGACACTTCAGATGATTCTAGCCTCTAACCTTTGAGTCTTTCAGCTGAGACCCCAGGCTTTGTACAGGAGAGATAAGTTGTCTCTGCTGCCTGTCTGCATTCCTGACCCAGAGAAACTGTGAAAAATAATAAATGATTATTGTTTCATGCCCTTAAGTTCCTTATTGATATATCATATATATCCTCCCATGTTAAAAATACATTTAAATGTGATCATTTAAAATTACTTGATAATTAGAATACCAGGAGGAGAAGAAAAAGAGAATAAAATAAAAGGAATATTTGAAATAATAATGGCTGAGAATTTTCCAAAATTAGTGACAGACACCAAACCACAGATCCAGGAAGTCCAGAGAATGCCAAAAAGGATAAATACCAAAAATGCACACCTAAGCATATCATATTCAAATGCCAAAAACCAAAGATAAGGAGAAAACACGTTTACCCATACAAGAACAAGGATAAGAATTACAGTGGATTTTCTCATTAGAAACCACAAAAATAAGAAGAGAAATATTTAAAATATTTAAAGAAAATGCCAATCTACAATTCCATATTCAAGGAATTCAAAAGGGATGAGAAATAAACTTTCTCAAACAAGCAAAAACGTCATTACCAGCAGACCTGCCATGCAAGAAAATGAAGAACCAAGTTCTTCAGGGAGAAAAGAAAATAATGCAGGTCAGAAACGTGAATCTACATTAAGGAAGAGTGACAAAGAAGAAATAAGTCAAGGTATTTTCTTATTCTTAGTCGATCTAAAAGATAACTGTTTGCTTAAAGTAATAATAACAATGAATTGGGTGATTATAGCATATGATGAGTAAAATGACTGATAGTAATGCCATAAGGGATGGGTGGGAGGAATTGGGATTACTCTATTACAAGGTATTTGTAATACCTAGGAAGTAATATAGTATTATTCAAAGGTAGACTTAGATTAGTGGTAATTTATATTGCAAACTGCAGGACAACCATTAATTTAAAATAAAAAAGAAGTATTACTGATATGTAGAGACAGTACGAAGATTTGCGGTTGCCAGAAGTTTGGAGTGCGGCAGGGGAAGATGGTTGAATAGGTGAAGCAAAGGGAAATTTTTAGTGAAACTATTCTGTATGATATTGTAATGATGGATACATGACACAAGGCATTTTTGAAAACTCATAGAAGTTTACAACACAAAGAGTTAAACTTAATGTATGCAAATTTTAAAAAATCATTTAGGATGTTGGGGGGTCCCAGAATGGAACACAGAATCTGACACAATGATCTATATAATACAAATGTATGACAAAAACCAATGAAGGAGGTGGTGGAAAAGGTGCTGACCTTACTAACTTTGGAAATGAGTGGAGTCTGTAAGACAAAAGGAACTGCACATAAGTACTGTACTCTGGTTAATAAAGTAGTTTTCTGGGCAGTATGGATTAACAATTCAGATACTACTACACATGCAGACCGGAACTGAATGGTTAAAGTCAAAGGATGGCAGATGGTGGGAGCTAGGTTTCTCACTGTTGTTGGAATGGCAGGTTATAGGTAAGGAAGGGGAGCAGGCTAGAAAGATCCGTGTGGTAATAAATTAGAGTTGGAGACATTAGTATGAACTAATATGTAGCTTAACACAGACACAAGTGGTTACATATAGAAATATACACACACACATGGTTACATATAGAAATATTTATACACACACACAGAGGTTAGTATATACATATATTCCCTTGCTCTGTCAGCTGAGAGGATCTAAAAGCAAAGACACCCCAGTAGCAATGAGTAAACCTAAGGCCCACATCTTGCTTTCTAATACGATTCTCCAAGAAAAGAAACCAAGGCTACTAGAGAGATAGATGATTCTGGTACTGGGCCAGGGAATACACAAAATAAGCCTAGAGCACCTTACAGTACCAAAAGTAAGGAAGTACTCCAAAACCAAAACAAAAAACTACACAGTGATAGGGGTATGTCCAAGGGACAGAGGAACAAACTGAAAGAGCTCCCACTGGCCAAAGACGGAACAATTTGAGCAACAAAATAAAGCAGTACTAGATTATAACCCAAAATATAAAATAAGCATCTGTGAGTTTATACTGATATAAATGGGGGAGAAGCAACAATCCTTCATTTAGAATTCCAAATAATTTATGTAGATTCTCTGCCCTCAAGGAGATGGAGTGTAACTCTCTACTCCCTACCTGTGGGCTGCACATAGTGACTTCTTTCCAAAGAGGACAGTGTGGGAAGATGGAAAAAGAGAGGAAGTTTACCGTGGAGAAACCTGGCAAACACACTTCAGTCAGGTGATCAGGTCAATATCAACAGTGATGAGTCATGTTATTTAATATGTAGCTTTGATGATGTGATGAGAATTACACTTTACCTCCGCGGTCTTCCTCCCCAAAACCTATAACTTCAGCCTAACATTTAGAAAAACATCAGACAAATCACAATAGAGGAACATTCTACAGAACATCTAACCAATACTCCTCAAAACTGTTATGGTCATCAAAAATGAGGAAAGGCTGAGAAACTGAGAGCCAGGAGGAGCCTAAGGAAACATGACAGCTAAACATAATATGGTATCCTGGATGGGATCCTGCAACACAAAAAGGACTTTAGATAAAAACTAAAGAAATCTGAATAAAGTATGGACTTTAGTTAATGATAGTATATCAATACTGGCTCATTAATTACAACAAATGTTTCATAATAATGGAAGATGTTAGTAATAGGGAAAACTAGGTGCAGTGTATACGGTAATTATGGTACTATCTTTGCAATTTTTCTCTAAATCTAAAACTATCCTAAAAAACTAATTTAAAAAAAAAAAATAGTGACAATCACAAAAACAAATACTGATTTACTGCAAAAAAAAAGTTAATTGACAAACTATGACTATAAATCAATAAACGCCAAGTCCTATGTATCTTCTCCCCACAAGATAAATTATATGCTGCATGGAAATAGAAGAGTATAAGGAATATTTATAAAATCTGCAAATATCCTGTTTTTTCCAAAAATTGTTTATTTGCTATTTGATTTTTCTAACAGACAGCAGAGAGAAATTCACCTCTGAGGACTGTTAATGAGGAAAGAAGTTGATATTGAATATTACCACTGAACTGATTCAAATGGGGTAATGAGACCTGTGATTGGGTCACCTCGGGGTCTCTAAGAGACTTAATCAAAAGGGTTAGATACTGAATTAGTGGTCCACAAAAACCGGCTCTGAGTTGCAAACATACTTCTCTACATCTTCCTTTAGCTAAAATCAAGTCAGTCTCTCCAGCTTGGGAGTATGGGAAAGCTCAGACAGTGAAAGCTGGGTTTTGCTTTGCACTGCATTTTGCTGGTTTTATATTTTGGTTTCCTGAAACACCCATCTTCTTGTAATTAAAGAATCAAAGTAAAGTCTAGCCTAGTGAGGAGATATGTACCAAATTTGGCAGGTCCTAAAATAATGCTGCTGCTGCTGTTACTAATGGTAGTGACAGCCAGCATTTACTGAGATTTAATATGTACTGTGAGCTGTTCTTAGCACCTTACATATACTTTCTTAGAGCATGTTAACTGTATAGACTGTTTTGTCAGGGTTCAAAAGCCAGCTGTACTACCTTGATTAAGTTACTTGCTTCTCTGTGCCTCAGTTTCCTCATGTGTAAAATGCAGATATTAGCAGTCCGCTTGTAAGGATTAAATGAGGCATGTGTATTACTAACCACACTTACAAATGAGGAAATGAGGCACAGGGGGAGAAAATAATTTGCCCAGTCACATCTCTAGCCTGCATGTGAACTCATAAAATCAACTTCCAGAGTCCACATTTTTAACCTGTGGGCTACCACTACGTTTTAGAAAAGCAGCCAGCGACAAACAGAAGGAAAGGAAGCTGGTATTGGGGGCAAGATGGGACTTCCATGTGGAAATATTGCATAAGAGTTTGGGAATGACAGACTGGATCTTTAGGAAAAAGTTCAGGCCTGGGGAGAGAGATTTGAGAAAGATCCTCAGAAAAGTGAGGGTTAAGTAATGAAAACAGATCTCAAAAGGGGAAGACCAAAAAACAAGAGCCCAGGAGGGGAGTCTGAAATAGCAGGGAAAAAACAATCATAGAAGGAGATAGAGGCATCAGTCAGATAGACGAGAGGGACATTTGGACGGTTTAGCATCACAGTTGCACTAGACAGAGGAACTCCCAAGAAAGAGGGAGCCCTCTGTCCTCCCCAGTGCCAGTCTCAGAGCCCAGGCCACGTTGAACTCCTTCTGTGATGCCCATCAGGTATCAGTCCTGACCTTTAGTATTAGCTCAAAATAACTCCACTTCTTGAATCTCTTCCCTGAATCTTCTTGGACATTCATTCCTAAGATCAGGACCAAAAACTCCCTGAAGACAGAAATAACAACTTTCCTCTTTGTACCCCCAGTGCCCTACACAGTATCCTGTACGTTGTCATGCTCAACAAATATCTGTTGAGGGTGTCTCTTTTGGCCCTTCCATGGCTTTGCTCCAAGTGACACTATATCATCTGTGAAGATAAAGACTCCCTAATACTCCATACTCCTCACCAAGCACTTATCCTATCTGGAAGCCTATGTTCAGAGCTGACTCAATCTTTGGTCATGAAGTGACTTTGGGGTGAATTAAGAGTGACCTCTGTCTGGGGACAGAGGATGTGCATTCCTCAGCAACCCCTTGATAAGGCCAGGACCATGGGAAAGACCTATCAGGCTCTGGATTCTCAATAGTTTTCACTGGAAAGCAAAGTACCTGGACAAAGAATGGAAATATGTCCACCATCTCTGAACACAGAAGGCAATTCATTAAAAAGACAAAATTTACTTACTGTCATCTGAGCAGGCAGCAAATCCACAGCCATTCTTTCCTTCTTAGTTTTCCTGTCAAGGGAGTGCAGAGTGCTTGACAAGGTAGGTCTGCAGAGAGAAAAAGGTACTGTGAAGAACCCTGGTGTCAAGGGATGGCTTGGAGAAAGGAAGTTACAACCACCCATAATGTCCATCAGGTCCCTACAAAGCCACCCCACATAAATGATGCAAACCAAGTGTGTGCCTACTAAGCCAATGAAGTTCTAAGACAATTTGCCGACCTCCACCTCCTCCTTGTATTAACCATACTTCTAATTTCCATAAACTGATGCTTTAACATCCATCTGGGATCTGTTAGCGACATCTGAGCAAATTGTGACTCACCACAGATTTCTGGAGTCCTTAAGATAGCTTTAAACTACACAGTCAGACAGTCACAGCGAGTGTGAGATTCCTGGGCTCCCACTTTCAAACATAGCTAGCCAATCCTAAGCCCATTTGCCCTGCCTCACCCTTTCCTTCCTGAAGAAACCACAATAAAGGAACTTGCCCACATGTGCCCTCTCTTTCTCTGCGGAATGACCAACGCAGGCGCTCCTGAGTGGCTCCTTCCTGGAGTGCTGTGTTCTTCCTAGGGAACTCTCACACAATGCACGCCATATTGGTTGCCACTCCTAAACACGAATTCCACAGGTGCCACCTCTTGCAGCATCCACAGCTCCAAATAGTCCTTTGCTCTTCATATACAAACCCCAACAGGGAAAGCAAGGTAAGAGGAGCAGCCAGACAACTGTCAGAGAAGAGCCGTGGCCACAGCTGCCTACATTGGCCGCCTAAGTTTGCAGCGGGTTCTACAGGTATAGCACCTGGCATGAAAGCTCAACAAGCTGAGTATGCTGTGTAAACTCAGCCAGGGGATGGAAGCTGCTGTACAAGTATCATAGTTACTCTATGATGCACATCTTCTGCCCACCAGGAATCTTGCATGCTTTACATGTATTATTTAATCCTCACAACGACTCTAAAAAGTATTGCTACTCCGTATTACGGATGTGAGGAAGACTGAGAACCAGGGAGTCTAGTGACTTGTCCAAAGAAACAAAACTGGTAAGTAGTAGAGGCAAACAGTGATCATGGTCTGAGTCCAAGGCCCCAATTAAATGTAGCAAATTATCTGTTCACTCTGTGCCTCATTTTCTTCATCTGTAAAACGGGGACCTACCTGTTATCTGAGGATGAAATGAGTTAATTCATCCAAGGCGCCAGACTAGTGCCTGGCACACATAAAGTCTCCATAGGCATTAGCTATTGTTTTCATTGTCTGTTTCATTTAGAAGTCTCAGAAAAGCCAGCCACAAAAGACCCCCACTGACAGCAGTCCCGGGCCCGCCCCAGCTCACCTGGAAGGGGCGCTCCCTCCCCGCGAGTCTGTGGGGTAGGGGGGTGGGGAGGGAGGGGGCGACGCCCTCGAAGCACCGTGGCTCGGGCCTTGTAGACAGCCTCCAGACCCACCCGCCCGTGGCGTCTCCCTGGTGCCCCCGCGCGCGTCCCCGCCCGGCCCGCACACTTGCCAGCCTAGACGGTCACAGGCGCTGGCTCCGACCGCCACCCGAAAGAGGCAACCGGGAGATTCTCAGTCCCAGGCACGGTGCCCTAGCAGTGCCGGGATCACCCGCGCCCAAAGCCCCAAAAAGGCCGCGAGCCGTCCCCACCGCCCCGCGAACCCAGGAGAACTACGACTCCCGGCATGCCTCTGGCCCCGCGCCGACTACACTTCCCAGGGGGCGCCGCTGGCGCCGGCCACTTCCGAGAGGTGAAAGTTCTCGGCTCTGGGGAGCTCTTGGTCCCACGCTGTCCGCAGGGGCCGCTTTGCAAGGGAGCGTTCACGGGACGAATGAGGGGGTGGTCTGCTCCAAGAGCTCGTTGCCTAAATCAGCATGCTGACTTGTTTTGTTAGGCAGGCAAAAATTATTTGAATAAAAACCCTGAATTTTGACGCCTTTAAGATCAGTGCGTCATAGCTCCCACCAGCTAGTTTTGATTATTTTAAATTATTTTAATGTGTACCCAGCGGATAGTGTATGTATAGGTACGTTTAAGAATAATAAAATTAACACCCACATGCCCAACACTCTGCTTACAAAAGAGAACTTGATCAGAATTTTGGAAGACTTGTCCATGATGCTCCCCATTTTTCTAAATTTTGTTAAACATTCCCTTCATTAGCCTGATGAGTAGTAGGTCATATTGATACAAACCAGGGTTCTTGGCCTTCCCCAACCAATAGAAATTGACAAAAGGCCAGACAAGAAATTCAGGCAAGGCTTTATTGGGGCCCCTGCTGCAGCAGGGGGGAGCAAGAACAAGTAACAGGTTTCCTTGCTCACTTCCTGGGTGGGGGGAGGGGTAACTTGTTCGTTATATGGGGTGAGGGTAGGGGTGTGTCCAGGGGTCCAGCGGGAGGGGTGGCTTAGGTGGTTTGCCCACCCCTTAGTTGGTGTTGTGTGCAGGGGACATGGGCAGTACCCTGCTTTTGCTCTGGACTCTTCAAAAGTGGCAGTTGGGTTTTTTGGTCTCGTTATATCTTCTGTCCAGAATTTGTTCCAACTGCACATGCAAGCAGTTATTTTTAGTCCCATATAGTTTCTTTGTATTTTGTTGCTGGAGGAGAGGTGTGTCCAGGTGCAAGCATTGCAGCGCTACGGCAAAAGGTCCCAGTCCCAGTCTGTCTCAATATGTATGTGTCCCTAAAACAGTTAGTGTTTACTTTTGCAAGGTGTTTGATATTTATATAAACAGAATCTGCTATATGTTCCTCTGTGACTTACATGCTCAACATGAACACTTATTAGGTTCACCTATCTTGATGTATGAAAACTTCATTTTCACTGTTCTATGATTCCATTATTCATTCATTGAACAAAGAAAAGTATATTTAACACCTGTCTTGCGCCTGGCATTGTTGTAGGTGCTAGAAATAGACCAGTAAATAAACCTGGCAAAACCTCTGCATTCATGCAGCTTAAATTCTCATGGCAGAGAAAGAAGAAAAATAATAACAAAAATAACTCAGCCACAAAAAAGAATGAAATAATGCCATTTGCAGCAACATGGATAGACTTAGAGATTATTATACTAAGTGAAGTAAGTCAGGCAGAGAAAAACAAATACCATATGATATCATTTATATGTGGAATCTAAAAAATGATACAAATGAATTTATTTACAAAACAGAAACAGATTCACAGACACAGAAAACAAATTTATGGTTACCAAAGGGAAAAGGGGTGGAGGAGGGATAAATTAGAAGTTTGGGATTAGCAGATACAAACTACTATATATAAAATAAACAACAAGGTCCTACTGTATAACACAGGGAACTATATTCAATATTGTGTAATAAACTATAAGGGAAAATAATCTGAAAAAGAATATGTATAGCTGCATAGCTGAATCACTTTGCTGTACACCAGAAACTAACACAACATTGTAAATCAACTATACGTCAATGAAGTAAATAAATAAATAAATAAATAGTATGTGTTTGGAAAGTGATGAGTACTAACAAGAACAAGAAAGGGGAATAGGAACCTTGGTGGGAGAGGAATTTTACAATTTTACACAAAGTGATTATGAAACATTTGACCAGCAAGGTGACATTTGAAGAAGGACCTGCAGAAGATGAGAAGTGAGCCAAGCTAAATATCTGGGGTAAGGCTTTCTGATAGACTAACAAGCAGATGCCCTGAGGTGGGAGCATGCCTGGCCTGTTCAAGGAACAATAAGGAAAACAGAAATAAGGAGGGAAAGAGAAATAGGGGATCAGCGGCAAGAGGACTAGAATTTATAGGCTCTTATTTGTCATTATGTCACTGGATTTTACTCTCAAGAGAATGCCCTGGGCACTGGAGAGACATACTCTTATGTCCATTTTTTTTAGTGATCATGCTGACTGCTGTGCTGAGAATAAATTAAAAGTTCAAAGGAAGAAGTAGAGAGACTAGGACTAGTTACAAGGCTATTGTGGTAAATCTGTGAGAGAAAACAGCAGTTTGGACTGAGTAGAAGTTATGAGAAGTGGTTGGAAAAAGTAAAAATTCAAAATATGGAAAAGATGAGGATGTTAAGAACATTGGAATATAATGTTTTTCAACTATGAATTATATATATTCCTTTTAAATAGTCCTGGTAATATTACACTTTAAAAAAATATTCTTTATGTTCTGTTTTTCTGGTTATAAAAATTAAGAATTAGCTTATCTCTTGACTTCCTTTTGTTGACCTAAAACAAATAGACTGCCAGTTTTTTCTCCAGCAAAAATGTGTTTATTCAGGATTAGCACAGAATTGCAATTTGGGATCTGTAAACATGGTTGTGCAAGTCCTCAGCAAAAATGGAGAGGAGAACTTTTTTATAGAGGGGAAAACGAAGTTGAGAGGGCTATAAAGAAAGAGTCCATGGCTTTTTCATTGGCTGAGTCCTGACAGACTCTCATTGGCTGAGCTCCTTCCAAGAAAGAAGGGGAAGTCTTTCCTTTTCCTGTTGGGAGCTTCCTGTTGTAGGGGTGAGAGCACCCCCTTCTAGTCTCACATTTCTATTTAATTGAGGTTTCTGTTTATTAATTTCTTACACTTTATACTTTAAACCAAATGCAATTTTATTTTCTGTCCCATTTAAAATTTTAAAAAATATGAGCTAATAGGCCTATCTAATTTTAGTACTTCCATATTCCATTTTCTCTCTCAACTATGAATTTTGGCAATTTCCTTGAGTTTTATAATTTATATTTATTTGTAATTAAATTTATATTTAATCTGTTTCTCTATTGACCATGTCTATACCATCACTTCCTTAATTTTCTCTTTTGGTCTTGACATTTCTGGGTTTTTTAACATTGTCACAGCCTAGTTTTTATCTGCGTCCTCTCAGTTATTCCATGGGCCTCTTTTACTTAGTTTTCTGGAGATATCTGAGGCCAATTTGATTTTTCTTCTCTTGTAGGTAATCTTCTTCTGTTTATTTATTTCTCTACATTGACTTTTATAAATCCCCCCCCCCTTTATTTCCTGTATCTTTAAGTATTTCTATTTTTTTCCCCTGTATCTAGCAATTGGTTTTTTCCATTATTATTGTCTGGGACACAAAGAAAGGATAAGATTCTGTTCTATTTTTTTCTGCTTTCTTCATTGGCAACATATTAAACTGTTATTCTTGATGTCTGGCTTTCATGACAATGTGCAAACCTCACATTTAATTCTTTGTCCTTTCCTCCATTTTCTGGGAGGAATCTTCAAATTTATCTTCCAAGCTTACAGAATCCAATTTATAAAGTGACTATCCTTCCACTTTCTCTTTCTAATGTAGTTTATTCTTTTAAAAGAAATGACCATCTACTTTGTTTAAAAAATGTCTGCACTGCATACGATATCCATGAAATAGTAAGAAACCCAATATCCTGACCCAGCAGGTTCCTTGGGTCCATTGTGGTGTAACTGAAGGTGGACTATTTTTTCCCTTCCTTCCTCCCTCCCTTCCTCCCTTCTTCCCTTCCGTTTCTGTACAATGGGGAAATAAAAAGAATAATTTTAGAAAAGGAAAAATGGGAATTGTTCCCAACTATTCAAAATTTGAAAGGCTAAATTGAAGTATATGCATAGTGTTTAAAATTAAATTACAGCTCCTCTTCCATCTTATTCTCTTAATCAGCTGATGATCTTAACAACATCCATCCCTGTGTACATGTGGAATTGAGGCTGATGGACTGGCTAGATTGGGGGGACACAAGGGTGTATATTGTTTAAAATGCCATCCAGATACTACTGCAAACCTGAGTGATAGAAACATGCAGTAAGTTATTTATATCTTCCTGTCCTGTATGAACTCTTAGAAGTTTAAAGGATTTTTGTACAAACACATTTAAGAATGATTGCAAATATTTGTTTAGAAAAAATAATCCCACTGACCTAGTGAAGAAATGTGCAGGCTGGATGGTATTGAAAAACAGGAATCCAAGGTGTAATTCTATCCTGGTCTTTCCATCACAACTTTTATGGGGTGAGTCATGAAAACCTACAATTTTTTATTGTGTATAATCTATTTGCTTGAAAGAAACTGAAGCTTTGCTAGCTTGTTTTCCTTTGCCCATATCTTGCTACTGAAGCAGAGATCACAAAGCAAATGTTGGAGGACTGGCAGCTTTTAGACTTCTTGCCACAGGCATGACAAGGGTTTGCTCTGTTACAGAAACAACAAACTTTTTTGGATATGGCACATAATAAGCACTTAAAGAATATTGTTGGAATAAAGAGAAATAAAAATCAGGTAGAAATTCTGTGGAAATTGGATAACAAAAATGTTTCTTCAGGTAATTCTTGGAGGTGAGGTAGCGATGGTGGTATAATCTAAAACTCCCATCATATCCTTTAAAAAAACAATAAAGGATATGCAACAGAAAAGAGAAGAGGTAGTGGTGTTCCTAAAATTGATATAAAACCACTACCAGAAAGAGAAAGTACAGCCTATGTGTGAAAATATGCAAAAGTTTACGGTATATAAGAGAACTATATATAAGTAAGTGCTTAAAAGTACATGCAGGATATATAAACAACTTCCATAGCTCAATAACAACAACAACAAAACAATGCAATTCAAAAATGGGCCAGGGACTTCCCTGGTGGTCCAGTGGGTAAGACTCTGCGCTCCTAATGCAGGGGGCCTGGGTTCCGTCCCTGGTCAGGGAACTAGATCCCGCATGCATGCTGCAACTAAGAGTTCGCATGCCGCAACTAAGAAGACCACATGCTGCAACTAAAAAATATCCTGCATGCTGCAACGAAGATCCTGTGTGCCGCAACTAAGACCCAGCACAGTCATAATTAATTAATTAATTAATTTAAATAATTAAATGGTTAAAAAAACCAAAAAACAAAAATGGGCTAAGGTTTCAAATAGACAGCTCTCCACATAAGATATACAAATGGCCAATAAGCATATTAAAAGATGCTCAATATCCCTAGTCATTAGAGAAACACAAATCATAACCACAATGAGATACCACTTCACACCTGTTAGAATGGCTATTATATATAAAAAAAAAAATAGCAAGTGTTAACAAGTGTTGGTGAAGATGTAGAAGAATCCACATTCAAACTACAACCCTTGTACATTGCTGATGAGAATGTAAAATGCTGCAGCCGCTGTGGAAAACAGTTTGACAGTGTCTTATAAAGGTTAATATCCACTTCTCAAATGACGATGCAATCCCACACTCTTAGGTATTTACCTGAGGAGAAACTTAATGTTCACACAAAAACCTGTATGCAATTGTTTGTAGCAGCTTTATTCATAACTTCCAAAAATCGGAAATAACCCAAATGTTCCTCAAGTGGAGAATGGATAAACAAACTGTGGTACATTCACATAATGGAATACCACTCAGCAATTAAAAGGTGCAAAATACTGATACAACAACATGGGGGAATCTCAAATGTACTAGCCTAAGAAAAAGCAGCCAGACATACGATACTCTATAAAGGCAAAACTATAGGGAAAGTAATTGAAAGCACGGAGTCAAACAGATACTTGTATGCCAGTGTTCACGGCAGCATTATTTACAATAGCCAAAAGGTGGAAGCAACTCAAATGTCCATTGACAGATGAATGGATAAACAAAATGTGGTCTATACATACAATGGAATTTTATTCAGCCTTAAAAAAAGGAAGGAAATTCTGATAACATGCTACAACGTGGATGAAACTTTAAGACATTACCCTAAGTGAAATCAGCCAAACACAAAAAGAAATATATTGTATGATTCCACTTATATGAACTAGCTAGAAAAGGCAAATTCTTGGAGACAGAACATTGAATAGAGGTTACCAAGGCCTGGGGGAAGGGGAAAATGGAGAGTTACTCCTTAATGAGTACAGAGTTTCTGTTTGAGATGATGAAAAAGTTCTAGAAATAGATTTTGGTGATGGTTACACCCACATTGTGAATGCACTCAATGCTACTGTACACTTTAAAATGGTTAAATGATACATTTTAAGCTATAAATATTTTACAAAAAAATTTTTAAGTACATGCAGGATGCAAGGAGGCATTAGTGGGAAGGTAATGCTTCGGGGGAAGATTGTTAACAGAAAATAGAGGTGTGGAAACCATGTTTCAAGGGGGAAAGTAGCAAGAGGAGGAAATATAAGATACTGCAAAAGAAAAAGAGAAAATCCCCCCACTTATTTTTGACCCCACAATTCTTCTCCCCAACCCTCAAGTCATCTAGTTAATAAATCATACTTTGCTACACAGAAAGTAGGTGTACTTGAATTACAAATCTTGGACACAATTCCAAGCTTGTTGTGACAGAAAGGACACAGATACCAGCTTGCAGGGAATCTCAGAGGCCAAGTCTGCGACAATTTCAGCCTCAAAATAAATAATGATATTAGCAGATTACAGTCCATTGAATAAAATAAGAAACTGTGCTTCCAGAGTCATAGAAACAAATAGAAGATAAAACTCTTCCCTAAAGTAGAAAGCCAATTAATAAGTGTAGAAGGAATGATGGAATCAGAAAATTTCCATTTGGAAACCATTATAATAACAATTGATTACAGCAAGTGCCATCAATAGATGCTAAAACTAGTGAAGGGGAGTCTGACCAGTAAAAATATATATGCATACACTCTAGGATTTCCTCTCAAGATACTAAAGATTACGATGAGAAAAACGGTAACTTTACAGTGGGAAATTAGGCAGATACCACCTTAACCAACAGAGCAATGTTAAATTTCCCAGGAATAGGTTAACTCAACATCACAAGACTCCTAATGTGATAATATAATGTACTGAGACGAATACAATATTACTTTCGTGACTTTCTTACCAAAAAGCAAAATCTAATCATGAGGAAACATTTGACAAATTCAATGGAGCGACAGCTGAGAAATAAAATGATCTATTCATTTCACAGATCTCTTCATGAGAAAACATCTGTTTGATAATGCAACCCAAAGTGCTTGAAAAGATGAATATTTTAAATAATTTAATCACTTTGAACACTGTAAATATATCAGGCATGTCAATTATCACAAAAATTAAAGTATATTTTGCTTTTTCAGGCTGCTTTGAAAATGTTCTATTAAGAAGCTATGAAAATGGACATTTTTCTCTTCTGCCTAGATTCTGAACAAGTCTCTGAGAGTAAGAGAAATTAGGCAAAGAAAAACCTATCGACAGCTTAATGATGATTGTTACTCCTTTGCCTTGTTCTCTTATGATGCACATGTTTTGGTTTACTACATTTCCTTACTTGTGATAGGAACCAATATTCTCTTCCTCTGGTGATCTAGGGAGATGAATGAGAAGGGGAAGGTGTAGACAGGAGGGAGATGTTGATGGTTCTGTTAATGAGACACATTTAAATTTAACAGTGGCCTGAAGAATGTTAATCACTTTGGGATAGCCCTTGGTACAACATCTGAGGTCATTACATCTTAAACTTTACCCTAAACTTTATCCTTAAACTATTTGTTCCTTAAACTTTATCTTAAACTACATGTTCACTTTATCCAGGGTGATCAGGCATGAAGATGTCTGCTTTATTCTCTCTCAAATCACCCAGTACAGTGTTGGACCAAAAATTTATACTTAATTTTTACGGACATACACACTGGCCATCATTCTAGCTGGCCTGGGCAGCCTCTTCTTGACAAGGGAGCCTCTTTCAGGCATCAAGCAAGCTGAGGAACTCTCTGCTCCTTCCCAAGTCATTTCCTTGCCTCACACCCTGAGGTAATTACCATCCAGAATTTTGTGTTTATGTGGTAGCTAGTCACGAAATATGGTCACCCAATGAACTATGCCCCCTGGTATTAATGCCCTTCTATAATCTTCTCCCCTTGAATCTGGGCCAAATCTGTGAATCATTTTTGATCAATAATATTCAGCAGAATTTATGTTGTGACTTCCAAAACTGAGTTATAATATTTGCCACTTCTACCTAGGTCTCTCAGAATGCTTGCTCTAGGGACACTCCCTCTCAGAAACAAGCCACCTTTCTGTGAGAAGCCCAAGCCACACAGAAGCCCAACCATGCTCCCACCTGGCAGTCATCAACAACGGCCCGCCATGTTGGGTATCAAGCCCAGTTGTGCCTTTAGCCCCAGCTGCCACTTGAACGCAAACACATTAGACACTCTAAGTAAGAATTGCCCAGCTGAGCCCAAACGTGGAACCAATACAGATATTAATAACTTGTTTTTTAAGCCAGTAAATTTTGGGGAGAGTTGTTACACAGTAGTGGATAATATGGAACATGAACAACGAAATGGAGTTACTTATGTCAAAGGGATCTAAAATGGAGCCAGGAGGCCATTAAGGAAGTAGAACTTACACACATCCACCCCCAGATGCAATATAAACTTTTGACACAGCCATCCTGAGACCATCTGGAACTTTTTTTTTTAATGGAACTTGTTTTCTTTTCTCCCTAGAGACCACAGCTTAGCAACCAATCTGCTGTTCCCAAGTGACTGAATGCCACCAATCGTAGTTCTGTAAAAATAACGTGTATATAATGCTACTGGGATGTTTTTGTCTGTTGCTTTTATAAACCCTAGCCATTTTTTATTTCCCTCGGAACATATTTGAGTTGCTGCTAGAATCTGTGCCTCTCGAGTTGCAATTCTTAGGACCTCAAACAAACTCTTTTTTCTTATTTGCAGTCTTCTGCATTGGGGGTTGACAATAACTAAAATACCATCTCATCCAATCACTTGCTGTTTTTTATGATCTTCACCACATGTACATATCACTTAGTATAAACTTAATTTTGCAAAAAATGATATACCACATGTAGTTTCCTATGACTTTAGAATTCAGCATGTTTTACAATTCATCAAAGTTTTGTATATAGCTTTGGTTCATCAATTTTCATTGCTGTTTACTGTGTTAATACTCTAAAATGTATCCATTCTCCTACTAATGGACATTCAGACTACTTCCAAATATTTGCTATTATGATCAGTATAAATGTCTTTACACATAATTCTTGGTGCTCATCTGCAAACATTTATCTAGCATGTATAGGTGCCTGTGTATTACAACAAGCAGGTGTTCAACTTTGCAAGATGTCATGACCTGTATCAATTTATACTCCCACTAGTAGAGTATGAATGCCAGTTATTCCACATACATTCCAAAACTCAGTATTGTCATACATCTTATATTTGCTCATGTGTACTTTAAGATCATGCCTGTGGTCCTAATTTACATTTTTAAACTAATGAAGTTAAGCATCTTTTCATGTTTTTGGAAATTTGTATTTCCTCTTCTGTGAAATATGTAGTCATGTATTCAGATCACTTTTTTCTATTAAGTTTTTCTTTTTAATTGATCCATACAAATTATTCAAAATTTCCAGAAAACATATTGGGCATGCTGTGGAAAGATTTCCTTCTGTTTTGTGTCTTGATTTTTCCTTTTTGGTATATTTTGATAAGCATAAGTTCCTTATTTCAATGTGAGCAAATAATATAAACATTTTATATAGCTTATTTGTATCCTATTTAAAAAATTCTTCCCTATCTTGTGGTCATAAAGTTATTCCTTACATATTTTTCCAAAATCATATAACTCTTGATATGGTGAGGGTAGGCATCCATTTTTTTTTTTCTATGTGCATGAACCATTTCTGCTTCTTAGAACCATTATTGGGTAGTTCATTCTTTCCCCATACTCGTCATGTCATGAATACTTCTAACCTTTTATCATTTTTTTCAGCAGGTTTTTTGGTAAATACCTTTTTATCTGGTTAGAAAGTTCCTTTCTACTGCTGCTTGGCTAAAAGTTTTTATCATGAGTAGGTACTGAGAATTTTGGGTTTTTTCCTACATGTATTGAGATGAACATATGGACTTCTGTTAATATTAAGGTAGTGCACAGCATCTGTAAGTTTCCTAATGTTAAAATAACCCATGCATTCCCATGAAAAATCTGTATTTATCATGTGTTAACTATGTTTAGGTACTTTGGTTTACATTTGCTAATGCTTTGTTTAGGATTTTTACATTTCTGCTGATAGATGATATTGGCCTGCAATTTTTCTGTCTTGTATTTTCCTTGTCTGATTTTGGTGCTGGGTTATATTAGAATCATCATGCTTATAGATTATCTCCTCTGAAAGATCCTGCAAAAGACTTAATCTGTTACAGTCAAGTTTGATAGACCTCGCCTTAAAAATAACTAGGCTTAATATTTTGTGTGATTTTATTTAGATTTAATTCTTTGATGATTTTAGGACTATTGATACTTAGGGAATGCTGTGGTCTGAATGTTTGTGTCCCCTCAAAATTTATGTTGAAATTCAACCCCAAAGGTGATGATGGTATTAGGAAGTGGGTCATTGGGTGATGATGATCATGAGGGTACCTCCCTCATGAATAGATCAATGACCTTATAAAAGAGGCCCCTGACAGCTCCCTCACCATGTGAGGACACAGTGAGAAGTCACCAGAAATGAACCAGGAAGAAGGTTAACGACAATACAGCCATGCTGGTGCCTTGATCTTGGACTTCCCAGCCATAATCACGAGAAATAAATTTCTGTTGCTTATAAGCTACCCAGTCTCTGGTATTTTGGTATAGCACTCCAAACTAAGATAGGGAAGTTATGTGTTTCCTAGGAATTTTCCTTAGGTAATTAGAGAATTTAAAAGAATGGTTGTTGGGAAAGAGACATTGCGGGTAGAGTACTAAATGACCCAGAAGAGTTTGTTCCTCACAAGTCTGAAACAGTGAGACTGATCAGTCCCAGGAGGCAAAGCTGAATTCACTGATTTTTGCTTTGCTTAATCTCCACTCCAAATAATAACATTTTGGAATTTTTGTTTTGTTTTGTTTTAGCACCTTGGCAAATAGAAAAAAACTAACAGTTTTTAAAATGAAATGAGTATTCCTGTCCTTAACTGCTTGTCTACTCCTGATAAAATTGGCAAAACTGGATGTTAACCTCTGAACTTCTGTGAAGCTCAACAATTTTAGTATGACTTGTTTTTAGCTTGCTCAAATTATTGTTCACATTTTAGAAATGCTTTACTGGGATAAATAACTTGTTAAGGGACATAGCCCATTTTTTGGAGGAAAAAGCATCTGAACTTAGAGCCTGAATTTTTGTCTAGTGGCCCTGAGACTGTGGGAGGGAGAGAGGATCATCTGATGGAGGTGAAGGTAGAATGTAAGAGTGAAAGTTATCCTGTTCACTTGACCTCCTAGGAGGACAACCCAAGTTCCATGTTGTTCCTGGGCCTTACTCGTGGCTGGTAACCAGAGTACTCAAGGAAGCAGGCACAACCTGGGGGCCAAGAGTCATACTCCCTATGGCTACATTGCAAGATGACTTTTAACAACATTTATCAGTAAATTAACTTGCAAAAGCAGTAGTTATCTAAACAACCTCTAATTCTCAACTTAATACAGCAAAGGTAATCACCTTATGAGAAAAACAAGTGAAATACCATGCCTTGTGTGATTTGAAATCATGTGACTTTAGATCTGATTCAGAGTTTGGAATAGTTGGGGAGAAAACTCACAGGACTTGCACCTGTGGTTTACAGAGTGATTCTATTTTCAGGTGAATGGCTTAGGAAGCAGGGGAGAAATAACTCAAAAGTTTTAACAACCACCAAGTACAGAAGTTGCTTTTAAACTCCTACAAAAACAAATTTTAGTGACAGTGAGGTAGCTCCAGGTCACCTGCTTACATTTCCTTTCCAACACATTCTTCTTAGTACAACTGGCTTGAGTAACACTCAATTGCAGTTTCAAAAAAATAGAATCCTAGATTAATCTGAAGTCTGGATTTTATGGCTGCACTTTTCCATAAATCAACATGCTTCCCAGTGATGCCTGTGAAAGCTGGTGGCTGTTTTCATACATCACTAGAAAGAAAATAAAATACTAACCCTTTGATCTGACAAATTTTCTATTTTATAGTCAGTAATAACTTAAGAATATATGAAAAAAACTTCTTATAGAAGCTTTCCTAATATTCCTAAGGTTATCTTGCATCATAAAGTCTCTGATGTTTGATGAGGTCTAAATTCTGAAGTTTAATGCACAATTAACTAATCTTCATGATTTTCTCCCCAAGATGAATTCTTTGATATTTCATGTGGAATTAACTTCAGTTGGAAGGTTTTTCCCCATGCGTTTGACTTATAGTTTTTCTCCAGTATGAGTCCTCTGATGATTTGTAAGGGATGAGCTCTGACTGAAAGCTTTCCCACATTCTTTACATTTATAAGGCTTTTCTCCTGTATGAATTCTCATATGTGTCATAAGGGATGAACTCTGTCTAAAGGCTTTCCCACATACTTTACAGTTATATGGTTTCTCTCCAGTATGAATTCTCTGGTGCTGAATGAGAGCTGAGCTTTGGTTGAAGGCTTTTTCACAGTCATTACATTTATAAGGTTTCTCTCCAGTATGAATTTTTCGATGAGTATTAACTGCTGAGTGGGAACTGAAGGCTTTTCCACATTCCTTACAGTTATATGGTTTCTCTCCAGTATGGATTCTGTTGTGTATATTAAGCCGTGAAATCCAGGAGAAAGCTTTCCCACATTCATTACATTTGTAAGGTTTTTCTCCAGTATGAATTCTTTGATGTTGTATAAGAGCTGAGCTTTGGCTGAAGGCTTTCCCACATTCTTTACAGGCATACGGTTTCTCACCAGTGTGAATTCTCTGATGTATAATAAGAGCTGAGTGGTAACTAAATACTTTTCCACACTCATTACAATTAAAGGGTTTCTCTCCAGTATGAATTCTATGGTGTCTACTTAGCCGCGATATTGAAGTAAAGGCTTTCCCACACTGACTACATTCATACGGTTTCTCTCCAGTATGAATTCTATGATGCTGAATAAGAGATGAGCACTGGCTAAAGGCTCTCCCACATTCATTACACTTATAGGGCTTTTCTCCAGTATGAATTCGCTGGTGATTATTAAGGGATGAACTACCTTTAAATGTTTTTCCACATTCATTACATTTATAGGGTCTCTCTCCAGTATGCATTCTCTGATGTCCAATGAGAGATGTAGTGAAACTGAAGGCTTTTCCACATTCACTACATATATAAGGCTTCTCTCCAGTATGAACTCTCAGGTGCTGAGTTAGAGATGAGCTTTGGCTAAAAGCTTTCCTACATTCCTTACATTTATAGAGCTTCTCTCCAGTATGGATTCTCTGATGTTTACTCAGAGAAGAACTGTGGAGGAAGATTTTCCCGCAGATACTACACTTGTAACACTTACGCACTGTGTTGATTCCCAGCTGTTTAAATAGAATTGAATACTGCTGTGAACAGGGTTTCCTTCCTCTGGAAACAATTCTGGGTTTTCTAATAAGTGATAATTTTAGATCAAAATTTTTCCCAAGGTCAATACCTGTAAAGTTCTTCTCCTTCATACAGGTTTTCTTGATGGTAACTAAGACTTCCCTCAAAGGTCTGTTCTTTTTGCCTTGCTGATTCTCTAGTTTTTCCTCATTTATGTAGATTTCTCCCAACTTGAAGTCAAAAGGACCATCACCTATGAGTTGATTCATTACTTCCTGATTTTCTTCTTCAGAAACTGTGGTTTCAAACAAGCTCTCCCATCCTAAAATAAATGAAACATGTAAGTCTCTCGTGCACTGAGAATAAAGAAAAATGACATCAACATATACAAGGATGGCTAACAAACGTATCCTGGGAGTCCTTAGAAAAGGATGAAAAAAGAAGAGCAAGAGAAAGAAGCCGGATGGAAGATGTGCCTGGGTGGGAAAGGGTCTTAAGAAACCTATGTGTGGGCAGGCTAAGGAACTGAGAGGGCAGCTCTTCCAGTAGAGCCAGGCCTGATCTAGTAACAAAGCAGAGGTCAGCACGGTATACAGCATTTCTGTGTACAGCAGGTTGTACTGTTATTCAGCTTCATCTCCCAGGTCAGCCACCAGTGTACTCAAGCCAAATCCAAGAGAAAACTGCAGAGGGGCTACAAACAAAAAGTGGAAGAAGCACTGCCCTTAAAAGGCTCTTTGAAACACCAGACCTCAGCTACTGAACTTCTGGGACTCATTTGAGTGCTGTGCATAATGTTGTAATGAACTTCACTGACTCAATCAGACAGTATCTACTGAGTATCCACTATGTATTACCATGCAAAGGTCAAGACTCAAGGTTAACGGGGAACATGCCAGATAAGAGTCCAATTTTCACAAGGTTTACATTCTAGTAGCCAACACTGACAATAACCAAGTAACCAAATAAAGTATTGGGAGTAATGAGAACTGTAAGAAAATAAACAAAAACAAGGCAATGTGTAGTATGAGTGAACAACCTGATATTTTAAACTGGGTGATGAGGAAATAAAATTAAGCATGAGATCTAAATAACACACAAGGGCTGGCCATGAAAAAATGTGGGTATAAAGATGATTCCACCCAGAAAGAAGAGCCATTACAAAGGCACTAAGGCAGGAGTAAGCTTCGTGTGTTTGCAGATAAAGAACCAGGGTGGCCTAGGCAAGAAGGAACTGGGGGAGAGTGCTACAAGGGGAGGAAATGAGGTGGGCAGGGGCCACATCATGTGGCATCTTGTAAGATATAGGAATGTGTTTGGAATTTCTTCTAAGGATCACTGGGGGATGGTTGTGTGACAAATGGGCTGTAATTGGGGGCAGAGGAAAACAGAACAAAGACAGGTATAGAGCAGCCAATTAGGAGGCTGCCGCAGTCTTCCTGGAGGAAGGTGATGGCAGTCTGCACTGGCACGGTCGTAGAATCAGGCACACTGGGATATTTTAAAGGCAGAGATGACAGGTATGTTCACCTATGAATAGGGGATACAGAATAAGTGAGAACACTCAAGAATGAGGACACCTAGCTTTTGGCTTGGGGAACCCAATGGAGATGGGTGCCATACAGGAAATACTGGGAGAAGACTACATTTTTGAAAATGATTTTCTGTCTACCTTTTTGATCACTTAGGATACAGTGCAAGAAATGGGATCACTGATTCAAAAGAAATGAATGTACCTTATGGAAGAGCTTTCATTTTCTTAACTAAAAAGGAAATGTATAATCATTGTAAGAAAAATTAAGAAAATACAGAAAACTAAAAATGAAAATACAGTTCACCCATAAACACATCATACAAAATAATCACTGCTATATGTGGAATTCAGCTCACCAAAATTTTTCTGTATATAAAGAAAACATTTTTACTTAAAAAATTAAAGTGGTTAAAACTTCCCCCTCCCCCACTTCACTTAAAAAAAAAATCATGAACTCTCTCCATGTCCATAAATGTAGGCTGACATCATCATTTTGATGGCTGTATAATATGCCAGTACATGAATATATCATATCTAATAAATCCCCTCTGGAGTCATTTAGCTTTAGTTACTCCTAGTAATGCCTCATGTTATAACAAACATTCTTTTACACTATCTTTGCAACTTTGCACAATTACGGAATTATTTTCTTAAGATAAATTTCTAAGCCTGGGATTGATTTTAATAAAGCCAGAAAGACTTCCAATCAAAATCCCACTAAAGATACTGCTTATTGCTCAGAACAGTAGCAAAACACTGGATGTGTATTTCTTAACCTTTGGTAATATTCCCTATTAAAGAGAAAAATGGTATCTCATTGCTTTAGTTTGAATTTCACTGATGTATAATAAAGTTGAGTAGTTTTTCAATAAATCTTTTTAATCATAATGCTCATGCCTTTGTGCTATAATTATTCAGACCTTCTCCCCCTTATATTTACTTTTGTATTCCATCGCCATGACAGCAATATTAATAGGGAAAAATGGGAAACTAAAATTTCCAAAAGGAAGATTGTTTAATAAAATATGGCTTAACAATACACTAGAGTTCTTTCAATGAAGTAGACCTCTATTCAATGATGGCTAAATAACTGAATGACATTCATAATTAAAAACAGACTCAAGAACAATATGTATAATCAATCTGTTTCTCTGCGTGCTTGTGTCTTTCTCTCTCATGTACAAACACACTCAAACAAATATTCACAGTTTGAAAAGATAAATAGTAAAATATTAACAATGGCTCAGCACAGTTGGTAAAATGTCAAGTGAATCTCCTTTTTTTGCTCCTCTGTCTTTTTTTTACAATACCATGCACACCTTAAACAAATTTAAAATAATTAATTTTTTTTAATGCTTGCAAAAGAAGAACACAGTCAATTTGAAACTAATGATTCCTTTGCCAACTAGAAAGCTCACAGCCAAATTTGAAACTCATCCTTGGCTACCATCCTGGTTCTTACAACAGATACATTTATTTTCTACAGTTCTGATTGAATTTTTATTTTATTATATTGTTATTCTTATAGTCAGGCTTCTCCAATTGTCCATGGAATATGGCAGAATATATTTTAGTATGTGGTAGAAAAAAGATCCCTGAACTGAAAAAAGACTTGGGTCTTCAAAGCAAAGGGCCCCGTGAATGCTGAATAATATTAAGAACAAAAACAAAAAAGCCAAACCTCCTTGATATCACTTAATGAAACTTCTGAATTCCAAAGACAAAGAGAATATCTTATAATATTCTAGACAGAGGACAAAAAAGGGGGAAAAGGTTTTCTATACAGGAAATAGAGGGGAAAAAAACTCCAGAGGACTTTTAATCAACAATACTCAGTGCCCCAACACAGTGGAGCAAAGTCTGAACAATTCTTGGGAATAAAAACTGATGCTAGAATTCTAGATCCCAAACATAATTCCCACAGGAGAGGTAAAAGAATTGGTATTAGACATGCACAAATACAGCACACATGAACCTTTCTGAAAACATTACTCAGTAAATATTCTAGTCAAACCAAAGCAAAAAATCTGAAGACAGAGTTCATGAATAGAAACACAAAACTGAACTGACATAGAAAGGCTATCTCTTGCTATCAAGAGAAATAAATTCTGGACAAGCAGCAAAACTCAAAAAGCAAGCCATCCTCTGGTGTCAGAAACAAAGACAAAATTGAAAGTAGAACAGAAAGCAAGAGCTTATGATTCAGCAACCCACAGGGATTTTAGAGACTGAGAGATATGTCTTAGCAGCCAGGGTCTGGAACATAATAGTTTAAAATTTTTCACACAAAAGAATTAGGAAAAAGGCATGTTGAACATCTGCAAACCTTCTGCCCGAATTCAGTAACTGTTACCATTTTGCTAACCTTGCTTTCTCTCTCTTGCATAGTACATAAATATACATGCATCTTTTTTTTGTTTAGTTTTTTCTTTTTTGTATTTTTTTTAGCTGAAACGTGTAAAAAGTTGCAGATAAGTCAAAGCAAAAACCCAAGATGGGACAATGAGGAATGCATTGTAGTGATAAAAGGTTTGTTCAGACCATAAAAAGAAAATAATTTAAGAGAATAATCAATCCAGTAAAAGCAAGAAAAAAGGGGGAAGATATGAATCACAAACCTTTACACATTACATACTGCATTACATATTCTGCATTCAAATTACAAAGGACATATGACAAAAGTGCAACCCATACTGGAAGAATTCAACTCTCCCTCTGAACCTGCTGTACCAAGTACTCAAAAAGGTCAAGTAAGGATATGCCCTTCCCAGCATTTCTCACCTGGCCTGGCACATCAAGGAGGGCCTTGGTCAATATCTCCTGAGTGCAGCCTCCTCACTGATCAGCAAAGCCCAAGCAGTCAGAAAATGCTATACCCATTTCCCAATTACTGTCACTCACCTAGACATGTGCTTTGAGAAACTCCATTTTCCACCATCCAGGGGTCTTCCCCTTGCTCTAACTGGAGGATAACTTTTGGTTTGGAAAACAGAATCCCTGTTCATGAGCAAGAAAGAGAATGAATCCATGGTGCAGACATGAGTGGCCAGTCTGACACTCAGATCCAGCCCCAGAGTCTGGGACAGAGGGACAGTTGAGAGGAAAGAGATTTGTTCTGAGAAGGGCTTAAAATTGGGCTCCCAGAGGATGGCCAGGAGGTGGTCTCAGGAAGAAAGTTAGGGCTCTGGCTGTGCACTCCTCTAAGCTGGAACCTCCTGTGAGGCCCAGAGGGGCAGAGTTCAGGGGGCAGAAGACAGGAAAAGCACAGAGAGGATGCCCATCACCAACTCTACCAAGCCGAGACTTGTCCTGGAGGCCAAGGGCAATAGCAACCGCTACTTTCTGAGTCCACCTGTGGGCTGAACCTGGCCATGCCCTCCAAATGTCCTCCTTGGAGAGGGCACCAAGGTGCTCCCCCAGCAGATTCTACATCACAAGGAAAGGTCCTTACCCAGCGAGAACAGAGTGCTGTAGTTCTCCAGCATCACCTCCTGGTACAAGGTTCTCTGCGCAGAGTCCAGATGCAACCACTCATCCCGGCTGAAGAACACAGCCACATCCCTGAATGTCACAGACTCCTGGAACAGAAACCCATTCTTGCTCACCCAGGACCATGCCCTCTGTGGGATGACTGGGCAGCAACACTGTCACCACTCTAGGCTCTGAGCATTTCAGGCTGAATGCTTCCTGACCACCCCTCAATTACTGATCACATATATATTTGTCACCTACCTACTGTCAGTGACGCACTGTGTTCCCAGAAAAATGAAACACAGCAGCCAAACAAGGTAAAGCACTTGAAATAATTAAATAAAATCAGAATGACGGAAACACTGAACTCTAGACATGGACGTGTACAATCACCTAGACCAAAATCATTTTACAGGTGAGACATGAGAATTGGGTTTTAGAAGGTTTTAGAGCCTCCAGTACACTCACTCAAGGAGGAATAGGTGTGCTTGGATTCTGTCGTCACCGTGGGCCATCTGTGTCCCGGGAGAGAGGACACTGACAGCCACACTAAGGGAGGCTCGGAGAATGCCCCAGGCATGGCTTTCCCAGGAGCGGGCCCAGCGTGGTGGGCTGCACAATCTTTGAAGAGCCAAGTGAGAAGGCTGCAGTTGGGACTCTCTCTCCCCACCCCAGAAGTCTTTGTTCTACCTCTCTCTGATACCAAGCAGGACCCTGTGGGGCCCTCCTGTATACAAAGAGCCTTTCCATGTCCCCCATTTCTTGTTTGTAGGAAAAGGGCTTCAGCTTCCTAGACCTTCCTGAACACCAAAGAGCATATTCAAACAGTTGCTAATCAGGGAAGTGAGGGAATGCAAAAACAAAGGAACAGACAAACAAAAGAAACTGTTTCTGTTGTCAAGAAACAACAGTGCAGCCAAAAAGCAGGGTCCTGGTTCCTGCTCAAGGGACATACATAACAATATATCTTTGAGTTCTTCTGCAGGAACTAAGGCCCCCATCCACATAGAGAATGTTACTTAAGGCTGAGCGCAAGAGTCCTGGAACACTGCCCTGTTACCTCACCACCAACCAATCAGAAGAAAGTCACACACTCTGCAGCCCTCACCCCAAATTTTCCCTAAAAAAACTTATCCCTGAAAACAGTCAGGGAGTTCAAGTTTTTTTTAACACAAGCCATCCGTTCTCCGTGCTTGGCCCTGCAATAAACCTTTTCCACTCCAAACTCTGACGTTTTGGTTAGTTATGCCTCACTGTGCATCAAGGACACGAACTTGCCTTCAGTAACATCTCCCACTTCACTGCATCACAAGTCACCTCTTTTAAAGTAGTGGCCCCTTTCTTTTATTATTAAGAGTCTTTTTTTAAAGCAAATTAGGAATAAGCAAAAGAAAAAGGAATGTTAATCTAACTTTCTACCACCAGAAACAAGGTTTATTAACTTCTTGCTGTATGTCCTTTCAGACTTTTACATGATAATATGGCTCTAAATTTAAACAAAAATAAAATGTTACACAGGTAACTTTATCCAGCAACATTTTTTATTTGCTGCTCAGCATCTCACTGTATAGATTACTTATAGATTATTAGATGGTTTACTTAACTAATCTACTGGTGGGCATTTAGGTAACTAATCTACTGGTGGGCATTTAGGTTGTTTCCATTTTTGTAACCCTAAATATTCTGGATTGAGCATCCCTGCACATCACAAAAAAGTGTGCAAAGCCTATTTCCTTAGGACACATTTCTAGAGGCAGAAATACTTCCACACTTTCTCTTTATCCCCAAAACCCAGAAAGGAGATCACAAGGCCAGGGATGTTCTCTGACTGATAAGGGCAAAAACAAATTAAAACTAAGAGGCTGCTGGAAATAAGTGAGAAGACTCCCACCGCAATCTCCATTTTCTTTCTGAATTTCTTTCTTCGTCCTTACCAAATGTATGTAAATCTTTTTAATAGCTAAATAAACCATCTGTCAGTCTCACAACTCAGGACTGTTTCCTCAAGGACCTGGTAACCATTTCTTTGAATGCGCCAACATTCCTAATTCCTGGGAGGAAACGGGCCTAACTTGTCACCTGACAAATTTCCAAATTGCAAAATTGGGTTATAGCACTTAGCTATGCAAGAGTGAGTTTTCTGTCTTTGCACTCTCTTTAGTGGATTGCCTGTGATGCACATTACATTCTGGCTTAATGTTTATTCAATAATAAAAGTGTTTTCTTTCTCTTCTACCTTTGTGGAAAGGTTTCCTGGGTTGGGAAGACATTATGTTTTTAATTATAGTTCCCCAAGTGAAAGGGCAAAGAAGGGAAAAAAATCACTGTGAACCAGATGCTTCCCACCTCAGGGAAGGCTCACTTCCCGAATCTGTCCCCGCAAACCACTGCCCAAATTGCGACTTCTTTTCCTTTCACCATCTGTACAAGCCTAATCCTGCTTGCATGTGCAAAATCGCACAATAGGAGGGAGTATCCCTGACCACACCTGCTGACTCAGAGATCTTCTTTCTAGGATCTTCTTAGAAACTCACCTGGACCCTTACCAGGTATTACTGGAGTAGACTGGTTCTCAGTACCTTGAGGATAGAGACCTTCCTCTTCGATTTCCTAGCGTTATGGAAAGATCTGACTCCCCCATGTCTCTGCCCTCCCCAAGGCAAAACAGACCTGGATCCCACACAAAGCTCTGGGTGTGGCACTGGCATGGGGCCTGTGAACCCATTCATTTCCTAGTCAACAAGCACCAGCTGTTACGTAGAAAATTCACAATGAGACTGGCCCTGCAGCAAGGGAAACACCTTCTTTCTGAAGTTCCTCAACTACCAGGCCTTCTGGTCCCTCAATGGGCTTCATTACCTAGAAAAGCTCAACAATGGATGAAGCACGTTCCCCACCTCTGAACCCAGAAGGCAGTTCAAGAAAGAAGCCTTCACATACCAGAGCCTGGGCTGGCAGCAATCTTGTGGCCATGTCTCCCTCCTGCTGCTCCTCTTGGAGAAGGCACCTGAAACGGAGAAAGAAACTGTGAGGTCTCTCCATCCTGCCTGCACTCCCGTCCTCATTACGGTTAGACTAGGTTAAGAAGTCTCCACACACTGAGCACCCTGCCGAAGGAAACCAGAAGGAACCTGCAAGGAGGGGCCCTGTGCTTGACCACCAAATCCAGGAGTGGGCAGTAAGAAGACTGCCAGTCACTGGGCCTGCTACCTTTCAGCCAGTGGTTTATGAATAAAGAAGAATCAAACTAAGGGCTTAGAACCATCTGATATGCATTAACAGTGTAAAGGGCAGTCACACCGGGCTCACAGAAATGTTAAATCATTGAGAAATGACATAAATATTCCACACACCTGCATTTAGGTACTCTGAGCTATACTAATTATGATATAATAATTCTTCAAAAATCATTTTAAGAATTGGTGTCCTTTTCAGAAATAGTCAACCAAAAATTAGTTGTGTTTTTGGAAATTGTGTTTCCTTTCGAAGAGTTATCAAAGCGCCTTAAACGTAAAAGGAAACATTACCTTTCCACCTTCCCTACTCCCACACCCCCAAAAATACAAGACTAAGAAGAAATAGCTTCGTTGGCTAGAAATGAATTTAAAATTTAGAGAAAAGGGAAGTAACTTTGCAAGCGGACAAAATTACTCTAAACAAAAAAGGAAACAGTTAAATCACTTCGGATTCACTCTAGGAGAACAATGTCAAAAAATAAGGTTGGCAAAAACGGATAAACATAAAGTTTAAACTCTAGTGGGGAAAAAACCAACCAACGGAAAAAGCCGAAAACCGCCCCAGGGTTCACGAACCCTGAAACAAGGCACAGCTTGCTGCAATCTCTTTTCGAGGGCCTTTTCTCCAGGAGCCTTGCCCCAGGCATAGGCCCCGCTGTCAGGCGGTGACACCTCCCCGGGCAACGCCCCCTCCTCGGGCCGCGTTCACCTGCCAAGGCCGCCTGGGCTGGCACGCCCAGAGCTGGGACTCGCGCCGCGGCTGG
This sequence comes from Balaenoptera physalus, assembly GCF_965194825.1. NCBI lineage: Eukaryota > Metazoa > Chordata > Mammalia > Artiodactyla > Balaenopteridae > Balaenoptera > Balaenoptera physalus. The sequence goes on along the minus strand of NC_138890.1, from coordinate 17,867,250 downwards.
CCTTCTGTCCTGGCCCCGCCGTAGGAGGCGCACAACCCGGGCCCACTCTCACCGGCAGTCTGTACCTGGGCTCGCCGGGACGGGGACTCGAAGCGGCGGCCCTTACTGCAGGCAAGGGGAACACCTAGCGCAGAGATATTTGTTGTCGCCGCCGCCGCCAAGCCGCCGGATAAAAATGCGCGTGCGCACAGGAGAACCGCAGCGCTTTTCCTTTCGAACTATACTTCCCAGACGTCTGCACTGTACGGCCCTCTACGGGGTCCGAGAAGGGCCAACGGCGGGAAGGTTAGAGAAAGCAGTCTTGCTAGAAGGCAGAGGAAGTTGAAGCCTCTGCTGTAACCACGTGTCCTCTCGTGCACCCTTTTTATTCATAATTATGATGACAATGATAGTAAGAGGGAAAAGTGAATATGTAATAGAAAATGTGGAAGACTAGCTGTTTGCTGCTCCTTATTGGTTATTGAGAAAACTGTTAGAATCTATTTAACAAATTTTTGAATTAAAAAAAATTGTCTAAATTTTGTAGCCTATGATAAAAGATATTTTTTTTAACTGACACACTGGGTAAAAACAAAAACATAGACCTAGTATTGCCCTTTTCATGACACTCATTACTTCTTTCAAAAGGGTTCCTTTAAATTGTAAAGCTTGTCTTCCAGTATTGACTGTACTTCCCTTCTTTACAACTGCATCCTCATTGTCTGGCACTGTACATACCAAATAATACGTATTCAATAAGTGTTGAATGAATGCTTTTTTAAATATACACCATTACGGTTTACAAAAACAGACCTAAAATCAAAGGGCACCTTAAGGTAGAAAATAAAGAGATGAATTAAGATATACCTGGAAAAACAATATGAAAAAGAAATCTGGGATCACAATGTTACAAAGACAAAGATATTTCAAAGTAAAAATAGTTAAGTTGGACAAAATGGGTTGTTACGTATTGATAAAAGATAACAATACACATTACTAACCATTAGGGAAATGCAAATCAAAACCACAATGAGTTATCACTTTACACCCATTAAGATAGCTGCTATCAAAACAAACAAAGACAAAAACAAAATAATACAGAAAACAAGTGTTGGTGAGGACTTGTTGAAATTGAATCCTTGTGAATTGCTGGTGACAATGTAAAATGGTGCAGCTGCTGTGGAAAATAGTATGGCGTGTCGACTTAAAAAAAATGCACAACGTGCAAGTTGTGAATCAAGTTTTATTTGGGGCGAAATGAGGACTATAGCCTGGGAGACAGCATTTCAGATAGCTCCGAGAAACTGCTCCAAAGAGGTAGTGGGGGAGGTCAGTATATTTGTGATTTTGGTGAAGGGGGAGTACATGCAATCAAGCACATATTTTTTTGCAGAAGGTTTCTGCTAGTCAGGAGGAGCAGTCATCACCATGAAGGTGCTTAGTGCTTTTCTAGATATGAGGAGATGCAAGAATTGGACTCATAAAATTGTCTCCTGAAAATATCTGACTATCTGAAGACCTGTTCTGCCAGTTTTTCCCAGAGCACAGAGTGCCCCATTTCTGCTCTCCACCCTGAATTCCTTTCAGGGGGTGTTGAAAGTCAGCAGCTGCAGCAGCACATCTACCTTGTAGAGGTAGATGGCAAGTGCCAATGGCAAGTGCCAATTTGTAGTTGACAGGCGGTTCCTCAAAAAATTAAAAATAGAATTACCATATAATCCAGCAATTCCACTTCTAGGTATATTCCCCAAATAATTGAAAGCAAGGACTCAAGCAGGTATTTGTACATTAATGTTCACGGCAACATTATTCACAATAGTCAGAAGGTAGAAACAACTGAAGTGTTAATGAATGGATGAATGGATAAACAAAATGTGGTCTATCCATACAATTAAGTATCATTCAGCCATAAAATGAAGGAAAATCCAATACATGCTACAACATGGATGAATCTTGAAGACATGCAAAGTAAAATAAGACACAAAAGGACAAAAATTGTATGATTCCACCTATATGAGGTATCTAGAAGAGTCAGATTCATAGAAGGAAAGTAGAATAGTGGTTACCAACGGTTGAAGGAAGAGGGAAATGAGGATTTATTGTTTAATGGGGACAGAGTTTCATTTTGGGATAATGAAAATTTTCTGGAGGTGACTAGTGGTGATGATTGCACAACAATGTAAATATGCTTAATGCTATTAAGCTATACACTTAAAAATGATTAAAATGGTAAATTTTATGTTATATGTATTTTACCACAATAAAATAATAATATAAAATAAAATAATAATTATGAACCATTATTGGCAAGACAGCATTGAGATTTACAAAGTAAAAACAAGGTGGCAGACTGAATACACATAATTACCTCCTTTTTTCTCTTCATATTCTTTAAAATAACAAAAACACATGTATAATTTGAAAAGTAATAAAAACCATACAACTCTAGAAAAATACCACCAGAACACCAGAAACTGATCATCTTGGAAGGCATGCAGCAGATATGTGCCCTGAGAGCCAAAGGCCATCTAACAGAGCCATATGTCTCCTTGCATGGCCCTGCAATAAACCTTTTTCTGCTCCAAACTCCGACTTTTCCGTTTGTTTGGCACACAAACTTGTGTTGGATAACAAAAGCATTTACACAGATTATAGTTCCTAGAATAGCTCTGATGGAATTAATTATAACTATAATTCATTACAAAATCAAAGAAAGTAAAATTTGTATGGATTACAAGAAAATGAAGTAAGTAAATTAATCAGTAAAACATCTGAGTCAAAATTAGTGTTGAGGCATATTGTGAGGGTAATTAATCATGAGATTAAAAACCAAAATGAGGGCTTCCCTGGTGGCGCAGTGGTTGAGAGTCCGCCTGCCAAGGCAGGGGACACTGGTTCGAGCCCTGGTCTGGGAAGATCCCACATGCCGCGGAGCAACTGGGCCCGTGAGCCACAATTGCTGAGCCTGCGCGTCTGGAGCCTGTGCTCCGTAACAAGAGAGGCCGTGATAGTGAGAGGCCCGCGCACCGCGATGAAGAGTGGCCCCCGCTTGCCGCAACTGGAGAAAGCCCTCGCACAGAAACGAAGACCCAACACACCCAAAAATAAATAAAGAAATAAGTTTAAAAAAAAAAAAAGAATCTTAACTTTAAAAAATAAATAAATAAATAAAAAATAAAAAATAAAAACCAAAATGATTACAAAAGAGAGTGGCAAAGAGAATATGGTAGCAGGTTAGTGTTCTTGATTATTCAGGAGAATGACATAATTTCAGAAATAAGTTTTTAAAATCTTTAAATGTGTATGTTAAATATTCAATAGAACCCACTAGGCAAATCAATATATGAATATCTAACCAGCCACTGCGTAATCTTTTTTTTTTTTTTGGAGGTTCAAATCTTACTTATTTATTTATTTTTATAATTTTTATTAGAGTATAGTTGATTTACAATGTTGTGTTGTTTCAGGTGTACAACAAAGTGAATCAGCTATACACATACATATATCCATTCTTTTTTAGATTCTTTTCCCATATAGGTCATTACAGAGTACTGATTAGGGTTACCTGTGCTATACAATAGGTCTTTATTAGTTATCTATTTTATAAATAGTAGTGTGTACATGTCAATCCCAATCTCCCAATTTATCCATCCTCCCCTTCCCCCCGGTAACCATAAGTTTTTGTTTTGTTTTGTTTTTGTTTTTAAAAAGAATTGTTTATTTACTGGACCTGGGACACATTAGAAACACAACCAATTTTAAATTTACATCTTTTAACTCAATTTTGAAGTGTTTTCACACACACACACACACACACACACACACAAATTGGCATGCAACAGTTGTCCTAAGGTAAAACACAGTCACCTCAAACTGTTGCAAGTATTTTCACCCAAGGTTGAAAAATTGTTTATCCTGAACATGAAAACCTGTAACAAATTTAAATTAATTATATAAAACTCATTACTTGTAGTTTTCCCCTTGCAAAGATCCAAAAAAAAATGTACAAGTAACTAACATACATCAGTCACAACATAATCCTGGATCATCCCCACACCAAAACTAGATGCTCCTTTAATTTTAACCCATCATCAGAGGCCAAGAGAAAGTCATTTTGTTTTATACGAAACAAAATTCACATGTGCCAAAAAAGAAAGACCCAAGAAAAACAAACACCCTAGTACTGACAGTAATGTTCAGTACGCTAATTAAACAGTGGCCAAAATGCCACTGATCAAAAATAAAATAGTGGCTGTATATCACTGCAAAGAAATCCAAGAGGCTTTTAACACTTTGGCATCAGAAATCCAGATTTTTCCAGTTATGTGAACGCATACCTCCTCCGTGCTAAGTGTAGAGAAAGTGGATGTGCCACACAGAAAGAAAAAGAACTACCATTCACTGCAACACCCAGAGAACTGGATTTAATAGGGACTTCTTACAAGGTTAGGCAGAAACCCAAAACTGGTTATTAGCTGCTTGTGTCAGCAATTTTAAGTGGAGGTGATTGAGTTCTAAGGTTCAAAGTAAAACTTTAAAGGGGAAAAAGGTTGTTGGTTTAAGTCTTAACTTTAAAGCAAAAACAAGATAGACAAAGTATAAAAGTACCAACCTGGTAGCATACTCTAGTCACAGAGCTCTGCCATTAAGCTGAATAGAAAATGTCAAGATTCAGATTGTTGTTTCTGATAAGGACTCAACAAAATGAATCTTTAATGACTTGAACTGCAGGATAAGGGATCCCAAGAATGCAATCATTTTTAGTAAAGTACTATCAGTAAGTACAATCCTGAACAAACTGCATTTGATTATAAAAACAAAGGAAAGAAGATATAATAAGGACTATGCACCTATATTCCACTTACAGTGCTTGAGTTCTGGAAGGACCTGTATAATGGAGGCAGAATTCAAATATGAAATCATGCTAATCACATGTCAAATTTCACTATAACTTTCCTAAAAAATGTTTCTCCCCAATATCTATTAATCACAAAGAAACATAAGCTGTGAATGTACAGTTTAGAAAATAAAAACATAGAAACTAATGACATTATTACGACCAAGATGTTTGGTAAACAGTGAATTATGAGTTTGGGATCATCAGGAAAAGCCTTTTTAAACAACCCGCCTGACTTCAAAAAAATCTCTTCAGGAGTGGAAGGACTTGCTCTCACTCCCTCTTGTGAGAGCACCAGAATCACAACTGGCTGCTGGACGATCATCGACAGGTGGACACTGGAGCTCACCAGGGAAGATGCCCCACATCCAAAGACAGAGGAGAGGCCGCAGTGGGATGGTGGGAGGAGCGCAATCACAGTAGGGTCGAGTCCCATAACTGCTGGGTGGGTGACTCACAGACTGGAGAACACCTGTACCACAGAAGTCCATCCACTGGAGTGAAAGTTCTGAATGCCACATCAGGCTTCCCAACCTGGGAGTCCAGCAATGGGAGGAGGAATTCCTAGAGAATCAGACTTTGAAGGCTGCTGGGATTTGATTGCAGGACTTTGACAGGACTGGGGGAGGCAGGGACTCCACAACGCTATAAGACTAGAAATGAATTACAGGGGAAAAAACGTAAAAAACACCAACACATGGAGGCTAAACTATACGTTACTAAATGACCAAGAGATCACTGAAGAAATCAAAGAAGAAATCAAAAAATACCTAGAGACACATGACAATGAAAACACAATGATCCAAAACCTATAGGATGCAGCAAAAGCAGTTCTAAGAGGGAAGTTTATAGCTATACAAGCCTACCTCAAGAAACAAGAAAAATCGCGAATAAACAATCTAACCTTACACCTAAAGGAAGTAGAGAAAGAGGAACTAACAAAACCCAAAGTTAGTAGAAGGAAAGAAATCATTAAGATCTGAGCAGAAATAATCATTTGATTATTCAGGAGAATGACATAATTTCAGAAATAAACAGACCTAGAGAAACAAAGAAAACAATAGCAAAGATCAACAAAACTAAAAGCTGGTTCATTGAGAAGATAAACAAAATTGATAAACCATTAGCCAGACTCATCAACAAAAACAGGGAGAGGACTCAAATCAATAAAATTAGAAATGAAAAAGGAGAAGTTACAACAGAAACCGCAGAAATACAAAGCATCCTAAGAGACTACTACAAGCAACTCTATGCCAATAAAATGGACAACCTGGAAGAAATGGACACATTCTTAGAAAGGTATAACCTTCCCAGACTGAACCAGGAAGAAATAGAAGATATAAACAGACCAATCACAAGTAATGAAATTGAAACTGTGATTAAAAATCTTCCAACAAACAAAAGTCCAGGACCAGATGGCCTCACAGGTGAATTCTATCAAACATTTAGAGAAGAGCTAAGACCCATCCTTCTCAAACTCTTCCAAAAAATTGCAGAGGAAGGAACACTCCCAAACTCATTCTATGAGACCACCATCACCCTGATACCAAAACCAGACAAAGATACTACAAGAAAAGAAACTTACAGACCAATATCACTGATGAATATAGATGCAAAAATCCTCAACAAAATACTAGCAAACAGAATCCAACAACACATTGAAAGGATCATACACCATGATCAAGTGGGATTTATCCCAGGGATGCAAGGATTCTTCAATATATGCAAATCAATCAGTGTGATACATCATATTAAGAAATAGAAGAAGAAAAACCATATGATCATCTCAATAGATTCAGGAAAAGCTTTTGACCAAAGTCAACACCCATTTATGATAAAAACTCTCCAGAAAGTGGGCAGAGAGGGAACCTACCTCAACATAATAAAGGCCATATACGACAAACCCACAGCAAACATCATTCTCAGTGGTGAAAAACTGAAAGAATTTCCTCTAAGATCAGGAATAAGACAAGGATGTCCACTCTCACCACTATTATTCCACATAGTTTTGGAAGTCCTAGCCATGGCAGTCAGAGGAGAAAAATAAATAAAAGGAACACAAATTGGAAAAGAAGAACTAAAACTGTCACTGTTTGCAGATGACATGATACTATACCTAGAGAATCCTAAAGATGCCACCAGAAAACTACTAGAGTTAATCAATGAATTTGGTAAAGTTGCAGGATACAAAATTAATGCACAGAAATCTCTTGCATTCCTATACACTAATGATGAACAATCTGAAAGAGAAATTAAGGAAACACTCCCATTTACCATTGCAGCAAAAAGAATAAAATACCTAGGAATAAACCTACCCAGGGAGACAAAAGACCTGTATGTAGAAAACTATAAGACACTGATGAAAGAAATTAAAGATGATACCAACAGATGGAGAGATATACCACGTTCTTGGATTGGAAGAATCAATATTGTGAAAATGAATATACTACCCAAAGTAATCTACAGATTCAATGCAATCCGTATCAAAATACCAATGGCATTTTTTACAGAACTAGAACAAAAAATCTTAAAATTTGTATGGAGACACAAAAGACCCCGAACAGCCAAAGCAGTCTTGAGGGAAATAAACGGAGCTGGAGGAATCAGACTCCCTGACTTCAGACTATGCTACAAAGCTACAGTAATCGAGAGAATATGGTACTGGCACAAAAACAGAAACATAGATCAATGGAACAAGATAGAAAGCCCAGAGATAAACCCACGCATCTATGGTCAACTAATCTATCACAAAGGTGGCAAGGATAGACAATGGAGAAAAGACAGTCTCTTCAATAAGTAGTGCTGGGAAAACTGGACAGCTACATGTAAAAGAATGAAATTAGAACAGTCCCTAACACCGTACACAAAAATAAACTCAAAATGGATTAGAGACCTAAATGTAAGACCGGACACTATAAAACTCTTAGAGGAAAACATAGGAAGAACACTCTTTGACATAAATCACAGCAAGATCTTTTTTGATCCACCTCCTAGAGTAATGGAAATAAAAACAAAAATAAACAAATGGGACCTAATGAAACTTCAAAGCTTTTGCACAGCAAAGGAAACCATAAACAAGACGAAAAGACAGCCCTCAGAATGGGAGAAAATTTTTGCAAATGAATCAATGGACAAGGATTAGTCTCCAAAATATATAAACAGCTCATGCAGCTCAATATTAAGAAAACAAACAACCCAATCCAAAAATGGGCAGAAGACCTAAATAGACATTTCTCCAAAGAAGACATACAGATAACCAAGAAGCACATGAAAAGCTGCTCAACATCACTAATTATTAGAGAAATGCAAATCAAACCTACAATGAGGTATCACCTCACACCAGTTAGAATGGGCATCATCAGAAAATCTACAAACAATAAATGTTGGAGAGGGTGGAGAAAAGGGAACCCTCTTGCACTGTTGGTGGGAATGTAAATTGATAGAGCCACTATGGAGAACAATATGGAGGTTCCTTAAAAAACTAAAAATAGAATTACTGTATGATCCAGCAATCCCACTACTGGGTATATACCCAGAGAAAACCATAATTCAAAAAGACACATGCATCCCAATGTTCATTGCAGCACTATTTACAATAGCCAGGTCATGGAAACAACCTAAATGCCCATTGACAGACGAATGGATGAAGAAGATGTGGTACATATATACAATGGAATATCACTCAGCCATAAAAAGGAACAAAATTGGGTCATTTGTTGAGATGTGGATGGATCTAGAGACTGTCATACAGAGTGAAGTAAGTCAGAAAGAGAAAAAAAAATATCGTATATTAACACATGTATGTGGAACCTAGAAAAATGGTACAGATGAACTGGTTTGCAGGGCAGAAATTGAGACACAGATGTAGAGAACAAACGTATGGACACTAAGAGGGGAAAGCCGCGGTGGGATGGGGATGGTGGTGTGCTGAATTGGGCGATTGGGATTGACATGTATACACTGATGTGTATAAAATTGATGACTAATAAGAACCTGCTGTATAAAAAAATAAATTAAATAAAATTAAAAAATTAAAAAAATATATTAGGACACACAAACTAGCAATACATAAAAATGGTAATAATATATGATAACAATGTTGGGCTTTTCCAGAATACAGATTATTTTAACTCTAAAAATAATGTGATTCACCACATTAACAGATTAAAGAAGAAAACACACACACACACACAAAATCTCTTCAGGTAGTAGATCTGTCCCAATGTCATGGCAACTAGAACAAGAGCTTCAAAGAAGGATCAAAGGACCACTCTGCTGTTTGTGCTGTCATTGATTGCTCTGTGTATTATCTCCCAAACTTCCACATGGAAGCTCATTAATCATGTGAGCTCATTAATCATTTCTTCTAGCTTGTTCTGGTGAGCTTCTGTTTCCATGTCTTGTCCTTTGGGGGCCTCCTCAATATCAATGGTGAACATCACTATTTTTGGAGTCATGTTGGACATCCTTTTGCTAAAACAAAACTTACATGTTCCATCCATGTGAGCAGCAAATGTGTATTTCCCACTGGACTCCCAGTCTCCTTTATAAATTCCTTTATTATCAGGCCCTGTACTCTCCACATCGATGTCCAGGAAGACGCCCTCAGCCACCTCGAAAATGAGGCCCATCTTGGTGCCCGAGGTGACCCGCTCGAAGAAGCACTCCTCTGCATGCACGTCAGTGCTGACGAAGTAGTCCGAGGCCATGGCCAGGATGGCGGCCAGGAGCACCAGCAGCTCAGCGAGCGTCGCCATGGTGGGGCTGGGGCCGAAACCAGGACCGGGACTGCGACCACCAGAGCCACCGTCGCCGCCGCCACCGGGGTCATCTCAGCCGCCGCCACCTCAGCCCATAAGTTTGTTTTCTACATCTGTGACTCTATTTCTGTTTGTAAATAAGTTCATTTGTACCATTTTTTTAAGATTCCACATATAGGCAATATCATATGATATTTGTCTTTGTCTGTCTGACTTACTTCACTCAGTATGACAATCTCTAGGTCCATCCATGTTGCAGCAAATGGCATTATTTCATTCTTTTTATTTTTTTATGGCTTAGTAATATATCGCATTTTCTTTATCCATTCATCTGTCGATGGACATTTAGGTTGCTTCCATGTCTTGGCTATCGTAAATAGTACTGCAATGGACATTGGGGTGAATGTATCTTATTTTATATTTTTAAAATTAATTTTTGTTGGAGTATAGTTGCTTTAGCATGTATCTTTTCAAAGTAGCATGTGTACTTTTCAAGTATATTCTCCAGGTATATGCCCAGGAGTGGGATTGCTGGATCATATGGTAGCTCTATTTTTAGTTATTAAGGAACCTCCATACTGTTCTCCATAATGTTTGTACCAATTTACATTACAACCAACAGCGTAGGAGGGTCCCCTTTTCTCCACACCCTCTTCAGCACTTACTGTTTGTAGATTTTTTGATGATGGCTATTCTCACCGGTGTGAGGTGATACCTCTTTGTAGTTTTGATTTGAATTTCTCGAATGATTAGTGATGTTGAGCATCTTTTCATGTGCTTTTTGGCCATCTGTATGTCTTCTTTGGAGAAATGTCCATCTAGATTGTCTGCCCATTTTTTGATTGGGTCATTTTTTTTTTATATTGAGCTGCATGAGGTGCTTTGTATATTTTGGAGATTAATCCCTTGTCTGTCACTTCATTAGCAAATGTTTTCTCCCATTCTATGGGTTGTCTTTTCTTTTTGTTTATGGGTTCCTTTGCTGTGCAAAAGCTTTTAAGTTTCATTAGGTCCCATTTGTTTATTTTTGTTTTTATTTTCCATACTGTAGGAGGTGGATCAAAAAAGATATTCCTGCAATTTATGTCAGAGAATGTTCTGCCTATGTTTTCCCCTAAGAGTTTTATAGTATCTGGCCTTACATTTAGGTCTTTAATACATTTTGAGTTTATTTTTGTGTATGGTGTTAGGGAGTGTTCTAATTTCATTCTTTTACATGTAGCTGTTCAGTTTTCCCAGCACTACTTATTAAAGAGGCTGTCTTTTCTCCATTGTATATTCTTGCCTCCTTTGTCATAGATTAGTTGACCATAGGTGCATGGGTTTATCTCTGGAGTTTCTATAGTGTTCCATTAATCTATATTTCTGTTTCTGTGCCAGTAACAAACTGTTTTGATTACTGTAGATTTGTAGTATAGTCTGACGTCAGGGAGCCTGATTCCTTCAGCTCCGTTTTTCTTTCTCAAGTTTGCATGGGCTATTCGGGGTCTTTTGTGTTTCCATACAAATTGTAAAATTTTTGTTCTAATTCTGTGAAAAAAGTCATTGGTAATTTGATAGAGATTGCATTGAATCTGTAGAGCGCTTTGGATAAGATAGTTATTTTGACAATATTGATTCTTCCCATCCAAGAACATGGTGTATCTCTCCATCTATTTGTGTCATCTTTCATTTGTTTTATCAGTGTCTCAGAGCTTTCAGAGTACAGGTTTTTTGCCTCCTTAGGTAGGTTTATTCCTAGCTATTTTATTCTTTTTGATGCAATGGTAAATGGGATTGTTTCCTTAATTTCTATTTCTGATCTTTTGTTGTTAGTGTATAGAAATGCAGCAGATTTCTGTGTATTAATTTTGTATCCTGCAACTTTACCAAATTCATTGATGAGCTCTAGTAGTTTTCTGGTAGTGTCTGTAGGATTTTCTATGTATGGTATCATGTCATCTGCAAACAGTGATAGTTTTACTTCTTCTTTTCCAGTTTGGACTCCTTTTATTTCTTTTTCTTTTCTGATTGCTGTGGCTAGAACATCCAAAACTATGTTGAATAAAAGTGGTGAGAGTGGACATCTTTGTCTTATTCCTGATCTTAGAGGAAATGGTTTCAGTTTTCACCACTGAGAATGATGTGAGCTGTGAGTTTGTTGTATGTGGCCTTTATTATGTTGAGGTATATTCCCTCTGTGCCAGCTTTCTGGATAGTTTTTATCATAAATGGGTTTTGAATTTTGTCAAAAGCTTTTTCTGCACCTATTGAGATGATCATATGGTTTTTATTCTTTGTTAATGTGGTGTATCTCATTGTTTGATTTGCCTATATTGAAGAATACTTGCATCCCTGAGATAAATCCCACTTGATCATGGTACACGATCCTTTTAATTTGTTGTTGGATTCAGGTTGCCTGTATTTTTTTGAGGATTTTTGCATTTATGTTCATCAGTGATGTTGGACTGTAATTTTCTTCTTTTGTGGTATCTTTGTCTGGTTTTGGTATCTGGGTGGTTTCTGAAGCTCATAGAATGAGCTTGGGAGTGTTCCTTCCTCTGAAATTTTTTGGAGTATCAGGAGGATAGGTATTAATTCTTCTCTAAATGTTTGAGGGAATTCGCCTGTGAAGCAATCTGGTCCTGGACTTTTGTTTGTTGGAAGTTTTAAAGTCACAGTTTTGATTTTAGTACATGTGATTTGTCAGTTCATATTTTCTATTTCTTTTTGGTTCAATCTTGGAAGCTTATACCTTTCTAAGAATTTGTCCATTTCTTCTAGGTTGTCCATTTTATTGGTGTATAGTTGCTTGTAGTAGTCTCTTATAATCCTTGTATTTCTATGGTATCAGTTGTAACTTCTCCTTTTTCATTTCTAATTTTATTGATTTGAGCTCTCTCCCTTTATTTCCTTATGAGTCTAGCTAAACGTTTATCAATTTTGTTTATCTTTTCAAAGAACCAGCTTGTAGTTTCATTGATCTTTTCTATTGTTTTCTCCATCTCTATTTCATCTATTTCTGCTTTGACCTTTATGATTTCTTTCCTTCTACTAACTTTAGGTTTTGTTTGTTCTTCTTTCTCTAGTTACGTTAGGTATAAGGTTAGGCTGTTTATTTGGGATTTTTCTTGTTTCCTGAGGTAAGATTGTATTTCTATAAACGCCCATCTTAGAACTGCTTTTGCTGTGCCCCATAGGTTTTGGATTGTCGTGTTTTCATTTTCAATTGCCTCTAGGTATTTTTTTATTTCCTCTTTGATTTCTTCAATGATCCATTGATCGTTTAGTAGCATATTGTTTAGCCTCCATGTGTTTGTGGTTTTTTACAGTTTTTTCTTATAGCTTATGTCTCATCTCATAGCATTTTGGTTGGAAAAGATGCCTTATATGATTTCAATTTTCTTAAATTTACTGAGGCTTGCTTTGTGGCCCAAGATGTGAACTATCCTGGAGAATATTCCATGTGCACTTGAGAAGAATGTGTATTCTGCTGCTTTCAGATGGAATGCTCTATAAATAGCAATTAAGTCCATCTGGTCTAATGTGTTATTTAAGGCTTGTGTTTCCTTACTGATTTTCTGTCTGGATGATCTGTCCATTGGTGTAAGTGGGGTGTTAAAGTTCCCTGCTATTATTGTGTTGCTGTCCATTTCCCCGTTTATGGCTGTTAGCATTTGCCTTATATATTGAGGTACTCCTATGTTGGGTGCAAATATATTTACAATTGTTATATTTTCTTCTTGTATTGATCCAATGATCTTTATGTAGTGTCCTTCCTTGTCTCTTGTAACAGTCTCTATTTTAAAGTCTATTTTTTCTGATATGAATATTGCTACTCCAGATTTCTTTTGATTTTCATTTGCAAGGAATATCTTTTTCTATCCCCTGACTTTCAGTCTGTATGTGTTCCTATGTCTGAAGTGGGTCTCTTGTAGATAGCATATATATGGGTCTTGTTTTTGTATCCATTCAGCCAATCTATGTCTTTTGGTTAGAGCATTTAATCCATTTATATTTAAGGTAATTATCAGTATGTATGTTCCTATTGCCATTTTCTCAATTGTTTTGGATTTTTTTTTGTTGGTCTTCTTTTGTTCTCTTCTCTTGTGATTTGATGACCATCTTTAGTGTTGTGTTTGGGTTTCTTTTTCTTTTTGTGTGGGTATCTATTGTTGTTTTTTGGTTTGCAGTTCCCATGAAGTTTTGATATAGCAGTCTGTATATGTACAAGGCTGTTTTGAGTTGCTGGTCTCTTAATTTCAAATGCATTTCCCATTTCCTGCATTTGTACTCTCCTCTTTACATGGTTGCTTGTTTTGATATCATATATGTATATGATAATCCCCTACTATTACTTTATGTTTGCCTTTACTCATGAGCTTTCCCATTTGTGATTTTCTTGTTTCTAGTTGTGGCCTCCTTTTTTTCCCTCTTGCTTAGAGAAGTTCCTTTAGCATTTGTTGTAAAGCTGATTTGGTGGTGCTGAATTCTCTTAGCTTTTGCTTGTTTGTAAAGCTTTTGATTTCTCTTTCAAATCTGAATGAGAACCTTGCTGGGTAGAGTATTCTTGGTTGTAGGTTTTTCCCTTTCATCACTTTAAATATATCATGCCACTCCCTTTCGGCCTGTAGTTTCTGCTGAAAAATCAGCCAATAACTTTATGGGGATTCCCTTGTATGTTGCTTTTCCTTTGTTGCTTTTAATAATTTTTCTTTGTATTTAATTTTTGTGAGTTTGATTAATATGTGTCTCAGTGTGTTCCTCCTTGGGTTTATCCTGTATGAGACTCTCTGTGCTTCCTGGACTTGGGTGACCATTTCCTCTCCCATGTTAGGGAATTTTTTGGCTATAATCTCTTCAAATATTTTCTCAGGCTCTTTTCCTTTCTCTTCTTCTCCTGGGACCCCTGTAAGTTCAAGTTCCCTTGTTTCTCCTGGAATTTACCTCTACATTTCCAAATTAAATAAAACAAAAGCAAAAGCAAACATGTTGCTATTTTTCTACTTTAAGATATTAAATATTGACAATGTTTTATCCATGGTTTCATTTGTTTATTTTTTTTTTAATTTAGGAAATATTTGGTACAATGGTTAGGAAGTATAACTTGGTCTCCTTCTTTGTAGAATGCGGAAAGTACTAATAACTACCTATTGACTTGTGAGGATTAAATGAGCTAAAGTACAAAAAGCACTTAGAGCAGTGACAAATATAACCACTATACAAGTATTAGACATTATTATACTATTATTGTCATTATTTTTTTATCTCCATTCTCAATCCAATCCTCAACACTCCCTCCACCCCACCCCACCCACCACCAGTGGTAACCATTCTCCTGGATTCATGTTGGTGTGTTTAACGTTGTCCCAGAAGTCCCTGAGACTGTCCTCATTTCTTTTCATTCTTTTTTCTTTATTCTGTTCTGTGGCAGTGGTTTCCACCGCTCTTTCTTCCATGTCACTTATATGTTCTGTCTCAGTTATTCTGCTATTGATTCCTTCTAGTGCATTCTTCATTTCAGTTATTCTGCTGTTCATCTCTGTTTGTTTTTTCTTTAAATCTTCTATGTATTTGTTAAGCATTTCTTGTATCTTCTTGGTCTGTGCCTCCATTCTTTATCTGAGATTTTGAATTGTCTTTACTATCATTACTCTGAATTCTTTTTCAGGTAGATTGCCTATCTCCTCTTCATTTAGTTGTTCTTGTGGTTTTTTTCTTGTTCCACTGTCTGCAACATACTTCTCCATTGTCTCATTTTGTCTAACTTTCTGTGTTTGTGGTTTCCTTTCCACAGGCTGCAGGATTGTAGTTCTTCTTGCTTCTTGTGTCTTCCCCCTGGTGGGTGAGGTTGGTCCAGAGGCTTGTTTAGGCATCCTGGTGGGAGGTACTGGTGCCTGCCTTCTGGTGGGTGGAGCTGGGTCTTTCCCCTCTGGTGAGTGGGACCATGTCAAGGAGTGTGTTTTGAGGTGGCTATGAGCTCAGCATGACTTTAGGCAGCCTGTCTGTTGCTGGGTGGGGCTGTGTTCCTATCTTATTGGCTGTATGGCCTGAGGCTTTCCAGCACTTGGAGTCTGCAAGTTGTAGGGTGGGGCCAGGTCTTGGTGCTGAATTGGGGACTCCAGGAGAGCTCAGGCTGATCAATATTCCCGGGGGCCTCTACTACCAGTGTACTTGCCCCCACAGTGAGCTACAGCTGACCCTTGCCTCCCTGGGCGACACTCCAAAACCCCTAGGTTGGTCTAGCCCAGGTTCTTATGGAGGTACAGCTTTGTGCTGGGTGCCAGTGCACATGAGACCTTGTGTGTGCCCTCCAAGAGTGGAGTCTTTGTTTCCCCCAGCCCTGTGGGGCTCCTACACTAAAGCCCCACTGACCATCAAGGCTAAATGCTCTGGGGGCTCTTCCCCCCAATGCCAGACCATCAGACACTCTTGGAGGGCTATTTTTATGTGAGAATGTCCCTGTGTAGCCTGTGTGGGTTTAATATTTTTTCGTGCAAGTGCTGTTTTTAGTATAGAAGTCTGCTACTTCTTTCCTCAGTTTATGCTGCCATTATCCCCTTGATAGAAGGTGTGACTGATGCTGTGGTGACCAGAGCCTGCACTGGATATTGAGCAGGGCCTCCCTTTTGCTCTGTGGTTGTCACTGCCCTGTCAGGTGCTGGGTCTGCTCCCTAGTTGTTGGAGTAGAGGCCCCCAGATCTGTTTCATAGCTGTGTTTCTGATCAGCAGTGTGAGGTAGGTGGGATTGAAGCACTCCCACTGGGAGAGAAGATACTGAGTATTCCTCCTCTGGAGATGTTCACCTGTGGGTGTGCTCTGTTGTGTCACCTTTCACCTGCTGTGTGAACTCTGATTACACTGTTGTTAGCACTGCTCTCGGCCCCATCTTAGCTGTGAGTATGCCAGCAATTGGTCCTGGTGTCTCTCAGGTGTTGTTTTCAGCAGACCACCAGTAGAGACCCACTGAAGTCAGGTCCCTGGATTGCAGTAATCATGGATCTAGACCTGCTCTGGGTGAGTGGGGGCAACTCAGACTCTAGCCTGGCCCAACCCCTGCATGTACGTGCCCACAAAGTCCATAGCTGCTAAAGCTAGACCTGTCTTGGCTGTGGGAGCACTCATTGTCTGTTCAGATGTTCTGCAGGCGCTGAGTTTACAAAGTCGGTAGCAGGGGTGTAAATCTTCAATTTGCACAGCCGTGAGAGATTTCAGCTCTTCTTCCTTAGTTGCATGGCCCCTGAGGTTCAGCTGTGGTTTCAGCCCCACCTCTGCATGTGGGCCACCCACAGGCATCTACTCCCAAGGATTCCCTGGAGCACAAAAGCCCACCCTAGGGGGGATGGGGTGCGGAGGAGGAGGCGGCAGCCAGGGCCATGAGAGCCTGCCCTGGTGGGAGCCCTTTCTAGTGCCCAGGGAGGCAGGGGCCAGTGCATGGAGATAGAGGCTGCAATGGCAGCCCTGCCCTTTGCACATCATTCAGCAATGGCACTTCGCTTCTATGGCAGTCTGGACTTCCTCCACGAGCATTCCTGGTTGCAGAGCTCCTCACTCCTGTCCCCTCAATCTATCTCTGTACAGCCAACAGCAGCCCTCTCCTTGGGTCTGCTCTCCAATCCCTGTGTTCCATCACCCAGACCCCGTCCACACCAGCAGACACAGGTCTCAGGCTGGGGCACACATGGCTGTGGCACAGACCATCTGTGTAGGTCTCACTCTGTCCTACCTGCCACAGATTGGTTGCTGTGCTCTCCTCTGAGCCCCGGGAGCCCCTCTTCTGTTCTAGCTGATCTCCCTGCTGCTGAGGGGGCTTCCCCAGATGCAGGAACCTCTCCTCTCCTTCAGCTCCTTCCCAGGGGTTGAGGCTCCATCCTGCTTCCTCTCTTCTTCCTTTTCCCTTCTTCTTTTTTTCATCCTACCCAGTTACACGGGGATCTTTCTTGTCCTTTTAGGTGTCTAAGTTCCTCTGCTAGTATTCAGCAGGTGCTCTGTATTTTTCCACTTGTATTCATTTTTTTTAAAGATTTAATTTTATTTTTATTTTTTTGGCTGCGTTGGGTCTTTGTTGCTACGTGCAGACTTTCTCTAGTATGGCAAGTGGGGGCTACCCTTTGTTGCGGTGCGCAGGCTTCTCATTACGGTGGCTTATCTTGTTGCAAAGCATGGGCTCTAGGCGCGCACGCTTCAGTAGTTGCAGCACGAGGGCTCATTAGTTGTGGCACACGGGCTCTAGAGCTCAGGCTCAGTAGTTGTGGCGCACGGGCTTAGTTGCTCTGCGGCATGTGGGATCTTCCCAGACCAGGGATTGAACCTGTGTCCCCTGCATTGGCAGGTGGATTCTTATGCACTGAGCCACCAGAGAAGTCCCTGTGGATGTATTCTTGATGCATATGTGAGGAGAGGTGAACTCCCCATCCTCCTACTCCTCCACCATCTTGACTCCTCTGAGTAATCTTAAACTATATTCAACATTCTTTTTTAATATAAATTACTTTATTTATTATAGTAATTATATCTTTACAATCAAAGTTGTCTTATCACTATGTTCTGCTAACATGAAATTAAATGGTAGTTATAAGCAAATTTGGTTGCCTAGGAAACAATAATTGTATATTCAGTTTAACAGAAATAAAAGAATTCGTGTCTGAAAATGCAAGATTGTTTGTTACGTAGCCTTTGGCCTTGCAATTACAGTACAAAAATGTTCAGTTTCAAAGTGACAATTACTTGTGCTGTTTGAGCTTTAAGGGTTGGAATGTTAAGTACAACATCAGCTCCTTAAAGAAAAAGAAAAGTGATCTATGTCTCCCCTGCAAGAGAGTATTTAGATTTACAATTAACATGAAAATCTTGTATCAGACTTCAGTGGGAGATTCTTCAGCATACCTTATCCAGCATATTCATAGTCCTATACCTGGTACGTACTTTGCCAACCTCACTTTCCCACATATGGAAGTACAGGTTCCCACGTACACATGGTGATAGAAAATAGAATACACTAAGTTAGCACTCTAAATTTCAGTTCTAAGTCTCCTTGTTGATACTAGTATGTACGTATGCAGGCCGTAATAAGATAGACTTGGACCTGGGACCATTTACCAGAGTGCTTGCACTTGCACCTCGACAAAGTTCTCCTCCAGCAACAAAATACAAAGAAACTAAATGGGACTAAAAATAACAACACTCATGTGCAATTGGGGCAATTATGAACAATAAACTATATAAAGGGCACAAACTAACAGCCACTTCTGAGGTTCCCTGAGCAAAAGAAGGATACTGTGCATGATCCCCGCACACAGCACCACCAAATGGGTGGGCAGACCACCTAAGCCACCCCTCTGGCTGGACCCACTGGTCTGCCCCACCCTCACTCCATTTAAGGAACCAGCTTGCTCCTGCTACCCCTTGGGGGGTGAGCAAGGGAATCTGTTACTGGTTTTTGCTCCCTCATGTCCCACCAGTCCCAATAAAGCCTTGCCTGAATTTCTCATCTGGCCTCATAAATTTCTATTGATTAAAGAGTTCAACAACCCAGGCTGGTATCAGTAATACTACTCCATGAGATGCAGACAGCAAAAAATACATTCCAGGATTTTGGAGGTAGTTGACGGGAAACAAAAGCACTGATGAGCTAGAATCAATAAGGATGTTAAGCTGCCAACCACTGAAGTGTTAATTTGTTCCTTGGCTGAGGTTTCTCGGCAGAGGCCTGTGGTCCAAGCCACTGGTGCCTTGGGTCCTGGTAGAAAAGTTCTCCTTTAGGGTGTTTCCTCACTCTCCCCAAGCCCACTTAAAGCCTAGTCAGCATTACCTCCCAAGGTCTCAGGTCCATGCCTCCAAACGCAGAAAACCCGGGTGGGCTGGGATGTCCCAGGGCAGTGGGTGGGCGCTCAGAACTGGGGCTCCCTAAAGCCCAGCTCTTCTCTCCACCTGGAGCAGCTAGGCAGCCCTGGTGCCACACCCCCACCCGGATTCTGTGCAGAGGCTCAGGGCCCAGGCAAGACTTGTGGGGAAGGTGGAGACCTCCAGGGCCGGCTCTCAATTATCTTATTGAGATTTTTTAAAATGTTACTTCAAAGAACTTAAGTGGAAAAGGCTTTTGTCTAACATGTGAACGGGGAAATATCAGAAATCAAAGTTTGGTTCTCAAAAAAAGGTTTTTCCTGTCTCTATCTACTGTAAAGGCCTAGAAAGAATGACAATCCAATAGCAATAACAAATTATGGTCTCTAAGTAGCATTTAATAAAAAAAGTTTCCATAGAGAAATGGCTGATTACAAATCCAAGATAGGGAGTTCACAAAATAAGTCCGATGCTTGAAAGCTGGAAAGCTATCCATGACTACTGGGTCATGTCAAAAAGACATAGGGGGCTTCCCTGGTGGCGCAGTGGTTGAGAATCTGCCTGCTAATACAGGGAACACGGGTTCGAGCCTTGGTCTGGGAGGATCCCACATGCCGCGGAGCGACTAAGCCCGTGAGCCACAACTACTGAGCTTGCGCGTCTGGAGCCTGTGCTCCGCAACAAGAGAGGCCACGATAGTGAGAGGCCCGCGCACCGCGATGAAGAGTGGCCCCCGCTTGCCGCAACTAGAGAAAGCCCTAGCACAGGAACGAAGACCCAACATAGCAATCAATCAATCAATAAAATAAATAAATCTTTAAAAAAAAAAAAAGGACATAGGAACCAACTTGAAGGGTTTCTGTTGGACAAAGATGGAACAATTTGGGCATCAAAAAAGAATATTAACTGCAATGGATTGAAATGCATCTGATGCCAGAAAAATCTGTTTACTTGTGCTTCTGGCTAAGACAGAGTAAAAGGAACTAGAGTTATCTTCCCACCTTAAACAACAGCAATAACAACAAACACAGATGAAATATATGAAATAATATTTTCTAGACACAAGACATCAGGTGACAAAGGACATTGGTTCCTGAGAGACAAGAAACAAAGGAGAAGAGCCCTACAAAACTGTCCAAGCTTACTTCTTTGACAGAGTTTTCAGGTCAAGGCACAATAAAAGCATTTGCAAAACCCAAAATCCATTTCTGATTAAAAACACTCACCAAACTGGAAATAGAAAGGAGCTTCCTCATCTGCAATGTTAACAGTAGGTTTTACAGCTAACATCATGCTTGATGATAAAAGACAAAATGCTCTACAATCAGGAACAACACAGGGATGTCACTCTCATCACTTCTATTCATCATTTTAGTGGAGGTTCTAGTCAGTGCAATAGGGCAAGAAAAAGAGAGAAAAGGCATCAAGATTGGTAAGGAAAAAGTAAAACTACCTTTATTTGCAACCAGCACATATTCTTTATAGGAAAATCTGATGGAATCTACAAAAAGGTTACTAGAACTAGAAAGTAAGCTTAGCAAGATTGCAGTATACCACTAGGTTGCAGTCAGCCACTATAATTCGGAAAAGGCAAGGAAATGGATTCTAATCTAGAGTCAGCGTGAGTTCGGCTCAGTGAAACAAATTTTTTGGACTTCTGGCCTCCACAACTATAGGAGAACAAATTTATTTCTTTTTAAGCCACTGAATTTCAACAGCAATACACCTATTACAATTATTTAAATAATTTTTAAAAAGATAATACAAAATGCTGGTGAAATGTGAGGCAACTAGAACTCTCATACTTTGGAAAGCAGTTTGTCAGTTTCTGATAAAGTTGAACATACAGTTATCATATGACTCAGAAATCTCACTTCTAGGTTACTCAATAGAAATGAAAATATATGTCCATACAAAAATCTGTATGAAAATTTTACAGCAGCTTTATTCATAATAACCCGTAATTGGAAACACAAATGTCCAGCCACTGATAAATGAATAAACAAACTTTGGTACACATTTTTCTTAAAAAAAAACCACTACCGTTACATGCAATAATGTAGATGAATCTCAAAAGCATTATGCTAAGTGAAATAAGCAAGACAGAAAAAGGATACATAGTATATAATTCCCTTTATACAACAAACAAGAAAATGCAAAACTATATGGACAGAAATCAAATCAGTGGTTCCCTGGTGCAGGGAGTAGACGGAGGAAGAAGGGATTGACTGCCAAGGGGCACAAAGGAACTTTTTGTGGTGATGTATACGTTCTCCATCTCAATTTTTCTGGCAGTTACATGACTGTAGGCCAAGATTCAACAAACTACATTGAAAACGGGTGTATTCTACTGTAAGTAAATTATGCTTCAATAAACCTGAATTTTAAAAATGAGTACATCCTTGAAAAAAAGCAATTAATACAATCACTCATATTAAAAAATGAAAGGAGAAAGGGACTTCCCTGGTGGTCTAGTGGTTAAAACTCTGCGCTCCCAGTGCAGGGGGCCCGGGTTTGATCCCTGGTCAGGGAACTAGATCTCACATGCCACAACTAAAAGATCCTGCATGCTGCAATGGGGATACCACGTGCCACAACTAGGACCCAGTGCAGCCAAATAAATTAATAAGTATTTTTTAAAAAAATTAAGGGGGGGGCTTCCCTG
The DNA here is from genome assembly GCF_965194825.1 of Balaenoptera physalus. Lineage (NCBI taxonomy): Eukaryota > Metazoa > Chordata > Mammalia > Artiodactyla > Balaenopteridae > Balaenoptera > Balaenoptera physalus. The sequence goes on along the minus strand of NC_138890.1, from coordinate 17,845,127 downwards.
GTGGCGCAGTGGTTGAGAATCCGCCTGCTAATGTGGGGGACACGGGTTCGAGCCCTGGTCTGGGAAGATCCCACATGCCGCGGAGCAACTAGGCCCGTGAGCCACAACTACTGAGCCTGCGCGTCTGGATCCTGTGCTCTGCAATAAGAGAGGCCGTGATGGTGAGAGGCCTGCGCACCGCGATGAAGAGTGGCCCCCGCTTGCCGCAACTACAGAAAGCCCTCGCACGAAATGAAGACCCAACACAGCTAAAAAAATTAATTAATTAATTAATTAATTAAAAAATTAAAAATAAAAAAAAAAAAATTTAAAATGAGGAAGTGGATATACATGCACTGATATAAAAAATCCTCTAAGACATATTAAGTGCAAAAAAAAAAACATAAAAAAAAAAAAAAAAAAAAAAAATTAAGGGGGGCCCAGTCTTACCTAACGGGCCCCACACTTTTAAAAAAATGAAAGGAGAAAAATCACATGGTCATCTAAATAGATGCAGAAGTTTCATGAAATTCAACATCCATTCATAATAAAAATTTGCAGCAAATTAGGATAGAAGGGAACTCAATCTGATACTGGAGTTCTGTCAAATACCTCCAGCTCACCACCGTTCCAAATGATGAAATAGTGAAAAAAATTTTCCTTTTGAGATCATGAATAGGACAACTGTTCTGGTATCATCCCTTCTATTTGAGTTTTTTAAGAGATCATAAACAATCAAGAGTGGTTTAAAAAATAATTTAAAGGCATAAGGATTTAATGAAAGGAATCACATTATTTGTAGGTGATATGCTTCTGTAGATACACAATCCAGCATATTCTACTGATAATTATTAGAATTAATGAGTTAGTGAAATTGATAGCTATAAAACTGATATAAAATAATTTGTTTTCCTATATATCAGCCACAAACTATCAAAAAGTGAAATTAAAGAGACACCATTTACAATAGCATCAAAAATGTGCAGTCCTTAAGAATAAATCTAACAAAGATGTTCAAGGCCTCGATGAAGAAAATTATAAAACTTTATCAGCAGATGTTTAAAAAATTTAAACAAATGGAGAGAGAGACCATGTTCACAAATTAGAAACCTAAAAATTGTAAGTATGTTCAATTACCCCCAAAAGATTTACCAGTTCAGTGCAATCCCAACAGGTTGTTTGCTGAAGTTAACAGGTTGATACTAAAATTTGTATCAGTGTGCGTAGGGTCAAGAATAGCGAGGACAATAATGAAATAGAAGTATATGAGAGGAATTGCTCTCTAAGATACCAAGTCTTATGATAAAGATAGAATAGTTATGACATGTGTTGTTGCAAGATTAGATAAACAGATGAGTGAAATGAATTGAAGAGCCCAAACACATACCTATGTGTAATTGGCCACTTAATATATGACAGTTTTAGCATGGCAGATCACTGAGGAAAGCATGAACTAGTCAATGAATGGAATTTGGATAGTTGGATACCATATGGAAAAGAAAAAAATGAAACTGGATCCTGCATCAGTCTGTTTAGATAAAGTTATGCTATAGTTAACAACCCCAATATCTCAGTTGTTCTCAAACTTTAGCTCACATAGGAATCATCTGGAGGACTAATTGAAACACATTTCTTGGCCTCACCCCCAGAGACACAAAAAAATGTTTGAATAAATAAGTAAATGGGTGAGAATAGATAAATCACTCATGCAGTTAATATAGAAACTCTGTCTTCAAGGAAGTGGAACATAACTTCCTTCCAAAGAGGACAGTACAGGAAGGTTTAAAAAAAAAAAAAGAATAACTTGACAGTGGAGAAACATGGCAACACATGTCAGCCAGGTGATTCAGGTCAACATCAATAGTTGTAAATTATGTTGATAGTATGTACCCTTGAAACAATGTGATGAAAACAGCACTTTACCTCTGTGGTCTTCCTCCCAAAACCCCATAACCCCAGCCTAGTAATGAGAAAAACATCAAAAAATTTACAATAAAGGGAGATTCTACAAAATGCCTGACCAGTATTCCTCAAAACTATCAAGGTCATCAAAAATACGGAAAGTCTGAGAGTGTCACAGCCAAAAGGAGCCTAAGGAGGACATGACAACTAAGTGTAATGTGTCATGGATGGGATCCTGGAATGGAAAAAAGCAAAAACTTAAGAAATTATTCTGAATAAAGTATGAACTTTAGTTAAAAATAATTTATCAATATTGGTTCATTAATTGTGTGAAATGCAAGATGTTCATACTATTGAGTTGAGTTGTATGGCAACTGTACTATTTTTGCAACTTTTCTATAAATCTAAACTATTCTAAAATAGAAGTTTATTTTAAAAATGAGGCTTGGCCCAATATAAGGAGTTAGATTTAATTTTAAGCAGAAGAGCATTATATGTGTTTAAATATTTTCATAGAACAGTTAGGATTTCTTTGATTTATAAAACATTTTCTCATATTCTTATTTTCATTTATATTTCCTTTTTGTAAAAAAAAAAAAAAAAAAAAATTACTCCTTTCTTTTCCTGCTTATCTCTGTAAGCTATAGGAAAAAAATGAGACAGACTTTGAAATGGACCAAAAAGTTTACTGAACGTTCTTCTGGGTTATTTAAGCCTTTCATTGTCTTTCAGCCATTTCACAGTTCTGAAAGTTGTAAAAAGTTGTTAATAATGCAAGCTGTTCTTATTTACAGAAATGCAAATAAATTGTGTCTGGGGAATGCAATTGATTCTGCATTCCTATGAATAGAAACTTTGTGCATCTATTTGTAGATCCAGATTTCCGCATTCTGGATTTGCTTATATATGTGTGGTCCTTTGAATTTTCCTGTGAGTTGATTTTAAAATCTTACTTGTTCCCTCATTAGTTAATAAGTTAAATAAAATCCTTGGCATGCATTCATTTTATATTTCTATGAGAGCCATGGTCTTACCTGTTTTCTTTATTCCTTAACAAGGCCTTTGTGTTTCTTTCATTTTTTGAATCATTCAAATATTTTATTAAGCTTTTAACTTTTCTTATAATTTTTCATGATATTCAGAAATTTAAAATACTTTTGTAACTCAAGGATCACAATATTTTCTGTGTCATTTATGCCATTGAGGAAAACATAAAAAAACCTTTACCATTCAGAGACCAGCTAGATCTCACATATTTTTATTCTAATTATATTTTTCAGTAAATTCTTTCTATCAAAAAAATGCATACATATAGTATATATGCCAAATGGGAGGGGCAAGTTTTATCATCAAAAGGCAGGGCCCTATACAACTCCTCCCTAAAATGGAGTACCACATCTAGAGGAAACCTCTTTCAAGTTCCCTTGTTTCTCCTGGAATTTACTTTTACATTTCCAAATTAAATGAAACAAAAGCAAAAGCAAATTTATGCTGCTATTTTTCTACTTTAAGATATTAGATATTGACAATGTTTTATCCAAGGTTTCATTTGTTTATTTGTTTTTAATTTAGGAAATATTTGGTACAATGGTTAGGAAGAATAACTTGGTCTCCTTCTTTAAAGAATGCAGAAAGTACTAGTAACTACCTATGGACTTGTGAGGATTAAAAGAACTAAAGAATAAAAAGCACTTAGAACACTGGCAAACTGTAAACACTATACAAGTATTAGACATTATTATACTATTATTGTCATTACTTTTTTAATCTCCATTCTCAATCCAACCCTCAACACTCCTCCTCCCCTTCCCCCACACCAGTGATACCATTCTCCTGGATTCATTTTTATTATTCCATTGCTTTTTAAAAACAAATATTACAAATACATATCCCTAAAATATCTGCCTAGTCTCCCGTAGTTAGATGTTTTGCTCATCACCTTGTTTGGAAGCTTCATCTATCTTAATACATGTGACTGAAGTTCTTAATTTTCATTGTTCTTTGGGATGCCATTGTGTGACTTTACTACAATTTATTTATCCATTATTCTGTCAGTTGTCCTATGGTCCCCACTCCTACTACACTGCCTTTTCTCTCACAGCCTGCGCCCATGGCTTCATAGGGAGTTCACATTTGTGTCCATGTGAATGCTCACCAAAGGGTGACCTCAGCAGAGGAGAATTTCACTAATCAAGTGGATAAGATAACCTGTTCTGTGGAAACCAGTCAGTATCTTTCTCTAGCCACCTCTGTCATCAACCAATGGGCTCATGAACAAAGTTGTCATGGTAGCAAAGATGGGGGTTACATGTGGGCTCAGCAGCATGGACTTCCACTCACCAAGGCCGACCTGGCTATGGCCATTGTTGAACGCCCAATCTGTCAGCAGTATAGGCCAACACTGAGTCCTTGATATAGCACCATTCCCATGGTGATCAGGCAGTTTGATGCCTTATCCACCATTATAGTATTCCACACAGCATTGTTTGTGATCAAAGAACTCACTTCACAGCAAATGAAGTGTGGCTATGGGCCCATGCTCATGGAATTTGTTGGTCTTACCATATTTCTCACAATCCTGAAGTAGCCAGATTGATAGAATGGCCTTTTGAAGATCTAGTTACATTGCCAACTAGGTGAATACCTAGCAGGGCTGAGGCAAGTTTCTCCCTAAGGCTGTATATGCTCTGAATCAGCATCCAATATACAGTTCGGTTTTTCCCATAGCCAAAATTCACAGGTCCAGGAATCAAGGGGAGGAAATGGGAAATAGTGGCACCCCCCACTATTACCCCTAGTAACCCACTAGCAAAATTTCTGCTTCCTGTTCCTGCAAACTTACATTCTACTGGACTAGAGGTCTTTGTTCCAGAGGGAGGAAAACTTCCACCGGGAGACACAACAATGATTCCATTGAACTGGAAGTTAAGATGGCCACTTTGAGCTCCTCATGCCTCTGTATCATCAGGCAAAGAAGAGTTATGATGTTGGCTGGGTGATTGATCCTGACTACCAAGGGGAAATTAAACAGTTACTCCCAACAGACATAAAGAAGAGTATGTCTGGAATACAGGAGATCCCTTAGGATGTCTTTAGTATTACCATGTCCTGCAATTAAGGTCGGTGGAAAACTACAACAAGCAAATCCAGGCGGGATTACTAATGGCCCAGACCCTTTAGGAATGAAGGTTTAGGTCACCCAACCATGTCAGAAACTGATATCAGCTGAGGTGCTTGTTGAAAGCAAAGGGAATACAAAATGGGTAGTAGAAGATTGTTATAAATACCAACTATGACCAAGTGAAGAGTTACAGAAATGAGGACTGTAATATTATGAGTTCATTTTTTGGTTATGAATATGTTTTCTTCCTTTCTTATGCTCTTATCATGTAACATAAGATGTATTGATTTTATATCATAGTATTTAAGTTACAAGATATCAGGAAGAGTAAACATTCCTCAAGGACATTACCTACTCTTCTGTGGAAGGGCTTAGTGAGTTTTTGATTGTAGACAGGATACTTGTATCATTTTGGGTAGAAGTATGACCTTGTTACTATCTTTATTTAGAGATTGAGTATGGTTTAAAGAGATGCATATGGAGGCCAAGTTGACAAAGTGTGGTTAATTTATTGTTTCAGTTTGAATACGCCATAGAGCGCCCTGATATTTGGTCAAACATTATTCTGGGTGTGTCTGTGAAGGTGTTTCTAGATGAGATGAACATTTGAATTGGCAGACTGAGTAAAGCAGGTTACCCTGCATTATGTAAGTGGGCCTCATCCAATCAATTGAAGGCCAGAATAGAAGAAAAAGGCTGATTCTCCCATGATGAACAAGGAACTTCTGCCTGACTATTTTAAGATGGAACATTGGTCTTTCCCTGCCGTCAGATTCAGACTGAAACATTGGCTCTTTTTGGATCTTGAGGCTCCTGGGTTTTGTTCTGGAATTTTTACCATGGGCTCTCATAGTTCTCAAACCTTTGGAATCGAACTGAAACTACACCATCATCTCTCCCGGTCCTCCAGCTTGTCAATTGTAGAGCTTGAGACTTCTCAGCCTCCATAATCACATGAGCCAATTCCTCCTAATATAGTCATGTTCTGTTTCTCTGGAGAACCCTGAATAATACATAGACAATCATATTTATAAATGATGAGAGTTGTATTTTTTTTTAATTTTTGAATTTTATTTAATTAAGTTTTTTGTATAGCAGGTTCTTATTAGTCATCCGTTTTATAAACATCAGTGTATACATGTCAATCCCAATCGCCCAATTCAGCACACCCCCACCCCCACCCCACCACGGCTTTCCCCCCTTGGTGTCCATACGTTTGTTCTCTACATCTGTGTCTCAATTTCTGCCCTGCAAACCGGTTCACCTTACCATTTTTCTAGGTTCCACATACATGCATTAATATACGATATTTGTTTTTCTCTTTCTGACTTACTTCACTCTGTATGACAGTCTCTAGATCTATCCACGTCTCAACAATTGACCCAATTTTGTTCCTTTTTATGGCTGAGTAATATTCCATTGTATATATGTACCACATCTTCTTTATCCATTCATCTGTTGATGGGCATTTAGGTTGCTTCCATGACCTGGCTATTGTAAATAGTGCTGCAATGAACATTGGAGTGCATGTGTCTTTTTGAATTATGGTTTTCTCTGGGTATATGCCCAGTAGTGGGATTGCTGGATCATATGGTAATTCTATTTTTTGTTTTTTAAGGAACCGCCATACTATTCTCCATAGTGGCTGTATCAATTTACATTCCCACCAACAGTGCAAGAAGAGGGTTCCCTTTTCTCCACACCCTCTCCAACATTTGTTGTTTGTAGGGTATCTGATGATGCCCATTCTAACTGGGGTGAGGTGATACCTCATTGTAGTTTTGATTTGCATTTCTCTAATAATTAGTGATGTTGAGCAGGTTTTCATGTGTTTCTTGGCCATCTGTATGTCTTCTTTGGAGAAATGTCTATTTAGGTCTTCTGCCCATTTTTGGATTGGGATTTTTGTTTTCTGTATATATATTTTGGAGATTAATCCTTTGTCCGTTGATTCGTTTGCAAATATTTTCTCCCATTCTGAGGGTTGTCTTTTCGTCTTGTTTGTGGTTTCCTTTGCGGTGCAAAAGCTTTGAAGTTTCATTAGGTCCCATTTGTTTATTTTTGTTTTTATTTCGCTTACTCTAGGAGGTGTATCAAAAAAGATCTTGCTGTGATTTATGTCAAAGAGTGTTCTTCCTATGTTTTCCTCTAAGAGTTTTATAGTGTCCGGTCTTACATTTAGGTCTCTAATCCATTTTGAGTTTATTTTTGTGTACGGTGTTAGGGACTGTTCTAATTTCATTCTTTTACATGTAGCTGTTCAGTTTTCCCAGCACTACTTATTGAAGAGACTGTCTTTTCTCCATTGTCTATCCTTGCCTCCTTTGTCATAGATTAGTTGACCATAGGTGCGTGGGTTTATCTCTGGGCTTTCTATCTTGTTCCATTGATCTATGTTTCTGTTTTTGTGCCAATACCATATTCTCTTCATTACTGTAGCTTTGTAGCATAGTCTGAAGTCAGGGAGTCTGATTCCTCCAGCTCTGTTTTTTTCCCTCAAGACTGCTTTGGCTATTCGGGGTCTTTTGTGTCTCCATACAAATTTTAAGATTTTTTGTTCTAGTTCTGTAAAAAATGCCATTGGTAATTTGATAGGGATTGCATTGAATCTGTAGATTGCTTTGGGTAGTATAGTCATTTTCACAGTATTGATTCTTCCAATCCAAGAACATGGTATGTCTCTCCATCTGTTGGTATCATCTTTAATTTCTTTCATCAGTGTCTTATAGTTTTCTGCATACAGGTCTTTTGTCTCCCTGGGTAGGTTGATTCCTAGGTATTTTATTCTTTTTGTTGCAGTGGTAAATGGGAGCATTTCCTTAATTTCTCTTTCAGATTGTTCATCATTAGTGTATCGGAATGCAAGAGATTTCTGTGCATTAATTTTGTATCCTGCAACTTTACCAAATTCATTGATTAACTCTAGTAGTTTTCTGGTGGCATCTTTAGGATTCTCTAGGTATAGTATCATGTCATCTGCAAACAGTGACAGTTTTAGTTCTTCTTTTCCAATTTGTATTCCTTTTATTTCTTTTTCTTCTCTGACTGCCGTGGCTAGGACTTCCAAAACTATGTGGAATAATAGTGGTGAGAGTGGACATCCTAGTCTTATTCCTGATCTTAGAGGAAATGCTTTCAGTTTTTCACCATTGAGAACAATATTTGCTGTGCATTTGTCGTATATGACCTTCATTATGTTGAGGTAGGTTCCCTCTCTGCCCACTTTCTGGAGAGTTTTTTTCATAAATGGGTGTTGAATTTGATCAGAAGGTTTTCCTGCATCTACTGAGATGATTATATGGTTTTTCTTCTTCAATTTGTTAATATGGTATATCACACTGATTGATTTGCATATATTGAAGAATCCTTGCATTCCTGGGATAAACCCCACTTGATCATGGTGTATGATCCTTTCAATGTGTTGTTGGATTCTGTTTGCTAGTATTTTGTTGAGGATTTTTGCATCTATATTCATCAGTGATATTGGTCTGTAAGTTTCTTTTCTTGTAGTATCTTTGTCTGGTTTTGGTATCAGGGTGATGGTGGCCTCTCAGAATGAGTTTGGGAGTGTTCCTTCCTCTGCAATTTTTTGGAAGAGTTTGAGAAGGCTGGGTCTTAGCTCTTCTCTAAATGTTTGATAGAATTCACCTGTGAAGCCATCTGGTCCTGGACTTTTGTTTGTTGGGAGATTTTAAATCACAGTTTCAGTTTCATTACTTGTGATTGGTCTGTTCATATTTTCTGTTTCTTCCTGGTTCAGTCTGGGAAGGTTATACCTTTCTAAGAATTTGTCCATTTCTTCCAGGTTGTCCATTTTATTGGCATAGAGTTGCTTGTAGTAGTCTCTTAGGATGCTTTGTATTTCTGTGGTGTCTGTTGTAACTTCTTTTTCATTTCTAATTTTATTGATTTGAGCCCTCTCCCTCTTTTTGTTGATGAGTCTGGCTAATGGTTTATCAATTTTGCTTATCTTCTCAATGAACCAGCTTTTAGTTTTATTGGTCTTTGCTATTGTTTTCTTTGCTTCTATTTCATTTATTTTTGCCCTGATCTTTATGATTTCTTTCCTTCTACTAACTTTGGGTTTTGTTTGTTCCTCTTTCTCTACTTCCTTTAGGTGTGAGGTTAGATTGTTTATTTGCGATTTTTCTTGTTTCTTGAGGTAGGCTTGTATAGCTATAAACTTCCCTCTTAGAACTGCTTTTGCTGCATCCCATAGGTTATGGATCATGGTGTTTTCATTGTCGTGTGTCTCTAGGTATTTTTGGATTTCCTCTTTGATTTCTTCAGTGATCTCTTCATCATTTTGTAACGTATTGTTTAGCCTCCATGTGTTTGTGTTTTTTACATTTTTTCCCCTGTAATTCATTTCTAATCTCATAGCACTGTGGTCAGAAAAGATGCTTGCTATGATTTCAATTTTCTTAAATTACTGAGGCTTGATTTGTGACCCACGATATGATCTATCCTGGAGAATGTTCTGTGTGCACTTCAGAAGAAAGTGTAATCTGCTGTTTTTGGATGGAATGTCCTATAAATATCAATTAAATCTATCTGATCTATTGTGTCATTTAAAGCTTCTGTTTCCTTATTTATTTTCACTTTGGTTGATCTGTCCATTGGTGTAAGTGAGGTGTTAAAGTCCCCCACTATTATTGTGTTACTGTCAATTTCCTCTTTTAGAGCTGTTAGCAGTTGCCTTATGTATTGAGGTGCTCCTATGTTGGGTGCATATATATTTATAATTGTTATATCTTCTTCTTGCATGGATCCCTTGATCATTATGTAGTGTCCTTCCTTGTCTCTTGTAACATTCTTTATTTTAAAGTCTATTTTATCTGATATGAGTATAGCTACTCCAGCTTTCTTTTGATTTCCATTTGCATGGAATATCTTTTTCCATCCCCTCACTTTCAGTCTGTATGTGTCCCTAGGTCTAAAGTGGGTCTCTTGTAGACAGCATATATATGGGTCTTGTTTTTGTATCCATTCAGCAAGCCTGTGTCTTTTGGTTGGAGCATTTAATCCACTCATGTTTAAGGTAATTATCGACATGTATGTTCCTATGACCATTTTCTTAATTGTTTTGGGTTTCTTTTTGTAGGTCCTTGTCTTCTCTTGTGTTTCCTGCTTAGAGAAGTTCCTTTAGCATTTGTTGCAGAGCTGGTTTGATGGTGCTGAATTCTCTTAGCTTTTGCTTGTCTGTAAAGCTTTTGATTTCTCCATCGAACCTGAATGAGACTCTTGCTGGGTAGAGTAATCTTGGTTGTAGGTTCTTCCCCTTCATCACTTTAAGTATATCATGCCACTCCCTTATGGTTTGTAGAGTTTCTGCTGAGAAATCAGCTGTTAACCTTATGGGAGTTCCCTTGTATGTTATTTGTCATTTTTCCCTTGCTGCTTTCAATAATTTTTCTTTGTCTTTAATTTTTGCCAATTTGATTACTATGTGTCTCAGCGTGTTTCTCCTTGGGTTTATCTTGTATGGGACTTGCTGCATTTCCTGGACTTGGGTGGGTATTTCCTTTCCCATTTAGGGAAGTTTTCGACTATATTCTCTTCAAATATTTTCTCTGGTCCTTTCTCTCTCTCTTCTTCTGGGATCCCTATAATGTGAATGTTGTTGCATTTAATATTGTCCCACAGGTCTCTTAGGCGGTCTTCATTTCTTTTCATTCTTTTTTCTTTATTCTATTCCACAACAGTGAATTCCAGCATTCTGTCTTCCAGGTCACTTATCCGTTCTTCTGCCTCAGTTATTCTGCTATTGATTCCTTCTAGTATAGTTTTCATTTCAGTTATTGTATTGTTCATCTCTGTTTGTTTGTTCTTTAATGCTTCTAGGTCTTTGTTAAACATTTCTTGCAGCTTCTCCATCTTTGCCTCCATTCTTTTTCCGAGGTCCTGGATCATCTTCACTATCATTATTTTGAATTCTTTTTCTGGAAGGTTGCCTATCTCCACTTCATTTAGTTGTTTTTCTGGGGTTTCATCTTGTTCCTTCATCTGTTACATAGCTCTCTGCCTTTTCATCTTGTCTATCTTTCTGTGAATGTGGTTTTTGTTCCACAGGCTGCAGGATTGTAGTTCTTCTTGATTCTGCTGTCTGCCCTCTGGTGGATGAGGGTATCTAAGACGCTTGTGCAAGTTTCCTGATTGGAGGGACTGGCGGTGGGTAGAGCTGACTGTTGCTCTGGTGGGCAGAGCTCAGTAAAAGTTTAATCTGCTTGACTGCTGATGGATGGGGCTGGGTTCCCTCCCTGTTGGTTGTTTGGCCTGAGGCAACCCAACACTGGAGACTACCTGGGCTCTTTGGTGGGGCTAATGGTAGACTCTGGGAGGGCTCATGCCAAGTAGTACTTCCCAGAACTTCTGCTGCCAGTGTCCTTGTCCCCACGGTGAGCCACAGCCACTCCCCACCTCTGCAGGAGACCCTCCAACACTAGCAGGTAGGTCTGGTTCAGTCTCCCCTGGGGTCACTGCTCCTTCTCCTGGGTCCCAATGCACACACTGTTTTGTGTGTGCCCTGCAAGAGTGGAGTCTCTGTTTCCCCCAGTCCTGTCAGAGTCCTGCAATCAAATCCCAGTAGGCTTCAATGTCTGATTCTCTAGGAATTCCTCCTCCCGTTGCAGGACCCCCAGGTTGGGAAGCCTGACGTGGGGCTCAGAACCTTCACTCCAGTGGGTGGACTTCTGTGGTATAAGTGTTCTCCAGTCTGTGAGTCACCCACCCAGCAGTTATGGGATTTGATTTTACTGATTGCGCCCCTCCTACCGTCTCATTGTGGCTTCTCCTTTGTCTTTGAATGTGGGGTATCTTTTTTGGTGAGTTCCAGTGTCTTCTTGTCTATGATTGTCCAGCAGCTATTTGTGACTCTGGTGTTCTCACAAGAGGGAGTGAGAGCACGTGCTTCTACTCCGCCATCTTGGTTCAGGCTCCTCTCTCCGTGAAGGGGACATCCTCGACACTGCCCAAGGAATAGCAGTTGTCTCCAGGGATGACAACTCCGGTGAGGACCTGATGCAGATGCATCTCCGGAGCCCCAGCCAGCCAGGCGAATGCACTAGAGACTCAACGAGCCCCGCTTGTGGGTTCTGCCCACGAGGGTGCTCCCCACTCTGCCTCCCTCAGGACCCACCCCCCTGTGGCTCGGGCTTAAGGCCTCGCCCCCCTTTTGCCTTCCCCCAGCCTGGTCCCAGACATGGGAGCTCCTTGACTGCCGCCGCCACAACTGCTGCCACCACCAGGATCACCACTCGGCTGCGGAAGTGCCCGGACGATCCCCAAGAGTTGTATATTTTTTAATTCGATTATTATGCTTATTTTTCTTGCACTAACTAGTGCCCCCTAGAGGGGGTGATAATTGGAATTACAGTTGACCCTTGAACAACACAGGTTTGAAATCATGGGTCCACTTATACACAGATTTTTTTTTTTTCAGTGAATTCATACTACAGAACTACACAGTCTGTGGTTGGTTCGATCTGTGGATGCAGATCAGTGGTTAAACATAAAGTTATACATGTGAAGGGGGTCAGCATCCCTAAACCCTGTATTGTTAAGGATCAACTGTATTGTCTTCTTCTGGTTTTAAAGGAAATAAATACTTGAAATGACTCATCACTGAATACAATATTTTCTGGAGGATGTTGGTAGATAATTTTATCAGGTTAAAGAAGATCCCTAGATTACTAAGTTTTTAAAATTATGAGTGAATATTGGATGATCTCAAATGTTTTTTCACATCCATTTAGATAATGTTTTTTCCTTTAATCTGTTAATGCCATGAATTACATTAATAATTTCCTAAGTCATTAATCTGCTAAAGTGCATTTCTGGGACAAACCAGACTTGATTATAATGTTTTTATGTTCTTCAGCTTGTAAATGTTTGACAAGGATTTTTGTATTTGTGCTCCTTGGTTTGGTTGTAAATTTTATTTCTTGTCCTAGTTAAGTATTAGTCACATAAAATATATTGTAAGATGTTTTCTTTTGTCTATTATGAATTTTTTGTGAAGAATATGTTCTGCTGCAACAGGTGCTTCTGTATTATGGATCAGTTTAGTGTGATGTGGAAGGTTTCTTGGTTCATAGGAGATTTTTTCCTCTAGCACATTAATATGTTAGTATTCAACTAAGAGGATTCTGAGTGCAGGTAAACCAGCACAGCAGAGAGCAGTACAATTGGAGAAAATAGGACTGTTCCTGATACGCCTTTAACTCTCACAATCTCTCTCCTAACTCAGTGTGGCCACCTGCTTTCTCTCTCAGAAACACTTCTGAGTCTTCATGACTCAGTGGCATCAACTCTTCATCAATTTCTCTTTATCCAACGTACTTTCACCCTTTTTTTTTTTTTTTGGTCGCACCACGTGGCTTGCAGGATCTCAGTTCCCTGACCAGGAATTGAACCCCGGCCACAGCAGTGAAAGCACTGAATCCTAACCGCTAGACCACCAGGGAACTCCCACTTTCACCTTTCTTAATAGGAGAAGTTCTCTCTCTCTCTCTCTCACTTTCTCTCTCTTTCTCATGTGTGTGCATATATAGGTATCTAATAACTAATCATGTCTTTTAAATTATGCTGTTATTTTTTATTAGGATTGTTCCAAACCTGCTAAGGTTTGAGTGTTCTGTTCAAATCCTGCTCTTCCCATAACTCCAGTTATTTTTTTGTCTGCATTTTTACTCAACAGAAGATTTTTCAGAGATATATATACTGTACTCCAGCAGAAGCACCTATATTCATTCCTTGATTAATTTGTGCCACCTGTCTGTACCTGGAGTCTCCAATTGCTGTCTCCTCTGCCTGGTAGATATCAACATTGCTTTCTCACACTTTTCATTCAGTCTCTGCCCAAGATCACCTGCCATAGAGATCTACATATCAAACTGGATATCCACTTGCAAAAAACTGAAGTTGGACCTCTGCCACACCTCTGAGGCATACCTCAGAGATATCACAAGTTTGGTTCCAGACCACTTCAGTAAAGTGAATATTGCAGGAAAGCAAGTCACACAAGTTTTTTGGTTTCCCAGTACATATAAAAGTTTTGTTCACACCATACTGTAATCTATTAAGTGTGCAATAGCATTATGTCAAGACAATGTACATACCTTCATTAAAAAAGACCTTATTGCTAAAAAATGCTAAACATCATCAGCCTTCAGCAAGTCATAATCGTTTTGCTGGTGGAGGCTCTTGCCTTGATGTTGATGGCTGCTGACCAATCAGGGTAGTGTTTGCCAAAGGTTGGGGATGGCTGTGGTAATTTCTTAAAATAAGGCAATGATGAAGTTTGCCACATTCATTGACTTCCTTTCATAAATGATTTATCTGTAGCATGCAATGATAATGCAATGATAGCATTTTACTTGGCGTAGAAATTCTTTAAAAATTGGAGTCAATCCTCTCAAACCCTGACACTGCCTTATCAACTAAGTTTATGTAATATGTAATATTCTTAATCCTCTGTTGTCATTTCAACAATCTTCACAGCATCTTTACCAGGAATAGATTCCATCTCAAGAAACCACTTTCCTTGCTCATCTATATGAAACAAATCTTCCTCCATTAAAGTTATACCATGAGATTGCAGCGATTCAATCACATATTCAGCCTCCACTTCTAATTTTAGTTCTCTTCCTATTTCTGCCACATCTGCAGTGACTTCCTCCACTAAAGTCTTGAACCTCTCCAAGTCATCCATAGGGTTGGAATCAACTTCTTCCAAACTATTGTTAATGTTGATATTTTGACATCTTCCCACGAATCACAAATATTCTTAATAGCATCTAGAATGGTGAATACTTTTCAGAAGGTTTTCAACTTACTTTGCCCAAATCCATCAGAGGAATCACTATTTATGGCAACTATAGACTTGCAAGGCGTACTTATTAAATAATAAGACTTGAAAGTTGAAATTACTCCTTGTTCCATGGGCTGCAGAATGGATGTTGTGTTAAAGGGATGAAAGCAACATTAATCTCATTGTACATCTCCATCAGAGCTCAGGGGTGACCAGATGCATTGTCAATGAGCAATAATATTTTGAGAAGAATCTTTTCTTTCTGAGTGGTAGGTTTCAAACATGGGCTTAAAATATTCAGTAAACCGTGGGGTAAATAGATGTGTTGCCATCCAGGCTTTGTTGTCCCATTTATAGAGCATAAGAAGAGTAGATTTAGTGTAATTTTTAAGGGCCCTAGGATTTGGGGAATAGTAAATAAGCTCTGGCTTCAACTCAAAGTCACCAGATGACTGATTCTTCCAGCTCCGTTTTTCTTTCTTAGGATTGCTTTGGCTATTTGGGGTCTTTTGTGTTTCCATACAAATTAAAAATTTTTTTGTACTAGTTCTGTGAAAAATGCCATGGTAATTTGATAGGGATTGCATTGAATCTGTAGATTACCTTGGGTAGTATAATCATTTTGACAATATTGATTCTTCCAGTCCAAGAACATGGTATATCTTTCCATCTGTTTGTGTCATCTGGTTTCTTTCATCAGTGTCTTGTAGTTCTTGGAGTATAGGTCTTTTGCCTCCTTAGGTAGGTTTATTCCTAGGTATTTTATTCTTTTTGATGTGATGGTAAATGAGATTGTTTCCTTAATTTCTCTTTCTGTTCTTTTGTTGTTAGTGTATAGAAATACAACAGATTTCTGTGTATTAATTTTGTGTCCTGAAACTTTACTGAATTTACTGAACTAAAACTAACAAAAACACATAACTTAAGAACAAAACCAAAGCAGTGTGCCAACTGAAGAATAAAGCAAGGAAACAGAACAAACAGATAAAAATGATTTAAAAAAATAATAATAAAATAAAAAGGGAAAAACACAGGACAACAGAAAAGCAAAGTAGAAATATAAACATATATATATATATATATATATATATATATATATATATATATATATATATATATATATATATATATATATATGAAAGAAAAAGAGGAAGAAAACAATAAAGGAAAAAACACAGAACAACAGAAGAGGAAAGTAAAAATAGAAATGTTTGAAAAAAATTAAAATATGTTATAAAACACAGAGATCCGAAAAGAGTAAAAAAAAACAAAAAACCACTAAACAACAACAAACAAAAAAAGAAAGGAAAACAAACAAACAAACAAAAAAAGCTAGAACAAACAAGAGAATGAATCAAAACATACAAAAATTAATAGTAATAATTATGCTTCCCTGGGGTCTCTGCTGTAAGTGTCCTTGCACACACCACAAGCCACAGCCCACCTCCATCTCCCCTAGAGGCTCTCCTCTGCCTCTGGGCTGGTCTCTGGACCTGCTGTGGGCCCTGTGGGCATCATTCAGACTCTGATCGGGCCCAGTTCCTGTGTGTGCTTGACCCCAAAGTCCACAGCTGCCAGAGCTAGACCGTTTTCACTTGTGGGAACACTCATTGTCTACTCAGATATTCCATAGACACAGGGTCTACCTAGCTGATCACAGCAGGTTAATCTGCAGCTTGTACAGCTGATGGAAAGATTTTTGATCTTCTTCCTTAGTAACCCTGTCCCTGGGGTTCAGCTTTGGTTTTATCCCCACCTTTGCATGTGGTCCACCCAAAGGAGTCTGGTCCTGAGGCTGCCTTGTAGCTCTTGGGTCTGCCCCTGTGAGGACCAGACACAGGGGTGGTATAACTGCTTGGATCGCAGGAGCCCCAGTGGCACCAAATGCACAGGGAAGCCAGCGGCCACAGGCACAAGAGATATGGCCCTAGTGAGAGACTTTTCTGGTGCCTGGCGTAAGGCACATGAGGGCCAACCCAAGCCAGGGTTTTTCTGGCACCCAGCAGCAGACATGCAAAGGCCAGCCCTGAGAGGGCTCTTTTTTTTTTTTTTTTTTTTTTTAATTGCCCTGCAGCTGGCACATGAGGGCCAGCTCTGAGGGGGCTATTTTTATTGCTCAGCAGCCGGCGCACAAGAGCCAGCCCTGAGCAGGCTTCTTTTATTATCATCGGCAGGCAACGACATGTGGGGAGAGAGAGGTTACAATAGTGGTTCCTCCCCATGCGTGTGACTCAGCAGTAGTGCCCTGCTTCCATGGCAGTCCAGTCTTCCTCCATAGGCATTCCCTGCTGCAGATTTCCTCCCTCCCATCGCATCAGTCCGTCTCGCCACAGCCAACAGCAGTTCTCACTCGGCGCCTGTTCTCCAATCCCCACACACCAGCTCCCAGCCCCCTTGAACACTTGTGAACACATGTCCCAGTCCGTGGCACATAGGGCTGAGGTACGGACCATCTGTGTATTTCTCAATCTGTACCGTCTGCTACAGATCAGCCGATTCACCCACTTACGACAGCCTCAAATGCTTCCCTTCTGTCCCAATCCATTTCCCCATCGGAGAGGAGGTTTCCCTGTCAGAGAGGGGGTTTCCACGAATTCAAGAATCTCTCCTCTGCTTCAGCAACCCTGTCCGGGGGTGCAGGTCCCATCCCGCTTCCTCTCCTCCTCTTTCTCCCTTCTTTTTTTCCATCCTACCCAGTTATGCAGGGATCTTTATAGTCCTTTCCAGTGTCCAAGGTCTTCTGCTAGTTTTCAGCCAGTGTTCTGTGAGAATTGTTGCATCTATAGATGTATTCCTTATGCATCCATGGAGAGAGATGAACTCCACGTCTACCTACTCCTCCACCATCTTGAATCCCCCCATAGTTCGGGAGAACAGTTTTTAACCTAATATTTCCCCTTGCATATAAATCCTGCTCATGTCTCATAAATTTTTCAGATGTTGCATTTTCCCAAAAACTTCCCCCAATACTGCTTGTATTAATCAAGGTTTTCCAGAGAAACCGAACCAACAGGACACGTGCATGCATGTGTGCACGCACCTATTTCATCTTAATTGTTTGCATCTTCTCCCTTTTTTTATTAATCTAGCTAAAGGTTTTTGAATTTTATTGATCTTTTCCAAGAACCAACTTGTGGTTTTACTGATTTTTATCATTTTTTTCCTATTTTCCATTTCAATGATGCCTGCTTTAATCTTTATTATTTTCTTTCTTCTTTCAATTTAGTTTGCTATTCTTTTTCTAGTTCTTTAGTGTGTAAAATTAGGTTATTAATTTGAGATTGTCTTCTTTTTTAATGTAGGCTTTTACAATGATAAATCTCCCCCTGAGCTCTGTTTATGCTGCATTCCATAAGTTTGGTTATATTGTGTTTTCATTTTCATTTCTCTCTCATGTTGGTATCCTTGGTGGTATCCCACAGACCTCTGGGGCTCTGTTCATTATTCTTCATTCCTTTTCTGCCCCTTCTTCCGTACACTGGATAATCTCAATTGTCCTATCTGCAAGTTCACTGATTCTTTCTTCTGCTCTCTCAAATCTGTTACTGAGCTTTTCTAGTGACTTTTTCATTTTAGGTATTATAATTTTCAGCTTTAGATTTTCTATTTGTTTCCTTTTTATAATTTCTATCTCAATATTGATATCTTCTATTTGGTGAGGCATTGTTCTCATGCTTTCTTTTAGTTCTTTAGATGTGGTTTGTTTTAGCTCTTTGAACATTTTTAAAATAGATGATTTAAAGGCTTTGTCTAGAAATTTCAATATCTGTCCTTCCTCAGAAACAGTTTCAGTTGATTTATTTTTCTTTCCCCCATGAATGGGCCATACTTTCTTGTCTTTGCATGCCTATTTTTTTGTTGTTGAAAACTGGACATTAAAATATTAAAATGTGATAGCTCTTAGAATCAGAGTTTCCCCTTCCCCAGGATTTGTTGTTTTCATTTGTTTGTTGTTCTTGTTTAGTGACTATTTTGAACTAGTTCTGTGAAGTCTGTATTCTTTGTTGCCTGTTGGTGAGCTTAGTGATCAGTTAATGACTGGATGGAGATTTCTTCAAACACCTGGAACAAATAATCTCCCAGTCCTTGCCAAGAGGCTCTGGGTACATGTTGGCGCACGCCTTCATCACTCAGGCAGTTGCCAGCTCTGCCTTACCTTTGCTTCCTGCTTCTGCAGAGCCTCAAGGTCAGCCAGAGTTGAGGGCTTAGGGCTTTCTCATGTCTTTCCTCAGTTATGTGCACAGGCTACACATGTGTGTGGACTTCTAGATTCCCAGGAATATGTCAGAGCCTTTCAAAGCTCCAGTAGTCATCTCATTTGTCAGTTTTTAGAAAAATCCTTATTTGGCTTGTCTATTTTTTGCTCCAACTGTTATCCATCACCTTAGCCACAATATTATGACATTTGCTTGCAAATTTTTTTCACAAGTGTTCCCTAGGGAAATACTTTTAGCACTGGTTGAGCACCGAATCAGGTAAAATAAAGACAAGTCTTTCAAGTAGGGTCTTCCAGGGAACCATCAGATAGGTCAGACAGGTACACAACTTTGGGAACACAACTTTGTACTCTTATGTTTCAGGTGTGTCCCTTAAAAGCAACCCAAACTGGATTTTGTTTTACCCAACCTCAAAATTTTTTCTTTTAAAGGAAGCACTTAGTCCAATTACACTTATTCTAATTACTGATGTATTTCAATTTAGTTCTCATATCTTACTTTTCCTATCTAATTGTCCTACATTTTCCATGTTTTAATATCTTTTAATTGTGAAAAATAACACATAAATTTTTAAAATGCAATTTTATAGTTGCAGTCCCTATTACAATCCTTCCTTGCATTTATTTGTGGTTTTACCACTGAAGTATGTATCTCTAAACACTATGATTTACTTTGTCTACTTATGTATACTATGTAAAATGGAATCACAGTGTATGTATTCAACAATATGTAAGATGTGTTGTTATGCATAGTTTTGGCTCACTCATTTTTCTATGTAATATTCCAGTCCATTGCATGAATATACCACAAGTTATTTATTCACTTTACTGTTAATGCAATTTTGATTTATTTTTATTTTTTTCTCTAATGACTAATAATACTTTGAATATTCTTTTGTATGCATCTATGCATTCATTTCTCCAGGGAATATACCCAGCAGTAAAATTGCTAAGAAATAGGGCATGTATATCTTCAACTTTAGTTATAATGCAAAACTGTGTTCCTTAGGATTATATCAATTTATCCTCCTACTAGCAGTGTCTAAGAATTCCTATTACTCCCCATCTGCATTAACACATGGAGTTTTCAGTTGCTAGTTGGCCTGCCCTGCTTATTGTAATTTTAAGTTAAATTTTCCTAGTTTTTAATGAGGTTGAATATCTTTTCATTTGGTTTCTCATATTTTGATATCTTCTTTTGTGAAGTGACTGCTCAAATCTTTTGCCCATCTTTCTCATGTGTAATTTGTCTTTTTATTACCTTCTGGATACAGTTATTTGTTGGTTATATGAGTTTTAAATATATTCTCCCACTCTGTGGCTTTCCTTTTCACTCTCGTTTTGTTGTCTTTTTCTCTTGTTTTGTTTTATAGAGAAAATAGTGTAATAAACTCTCATAAACCTATCACTTATCTTCTATAATTATCAACATTTTATCCTTATATCTTTTGATAGAGTTCTTAATTTTAAAGTTGTCGAGTTATAGTTATAGTTATTATGGTTAGTACTTTTCATGTTCATTTTATGATATCTTCCCCTAAGGTCATGAAACATGCTCATATATAATCTTTTACCTGCTTTATCAGTTTCCATTTCCTATTTAGGTCAATAATGCATCTGGAATTGATTTTGGCATCTGGAATGAGGTACGGTTCAGGTTCCATTTATTTTCATATGGACACATGATTTTTCCACATTATTTACTGAAAAGATTGTCTTTCATCCAAATCTCTGCAGTGCCACTTTCCTCACTCTCTGTCTCTCTTTCTCCCTCTTTCTCTCAGCCTCCAGCTGGCCCTCCAGAACCCAAATCAGGCCTACTAGTTGGGGTTCCTGACCCAAGTTGATACAGAGAAGGGGAATCCCATTCACACAACCAGCTAGTACCTTGTTTGCATTCCTGGCCATGACCCTGAGGCTGACTCTGGGAACTGTCTGTGACTGTTTTCACACCACATCAGCAGAGTTGAATACTTATGACAGAAACTGTATGGTCTGCAAAGCCTAAAGTATTTACTACCTGGCCTGCACTAGTTTTCTATTGCTGCTGTAACAAATTGCCACAAACTTGGTTATTTAAAACAACACAAATTTATCCTCCTACAAAGCTGTAAAATCAATATCACTGGGTCAAAATCAAGGTGCCAGCAGAACTGTGCTCCCTCAGGAGATTCTAGGGGACAAACCATTTCTTCGTCTGTTCCAGGTTTTAGGGCTGTATTCCTCAGCCTGTGGTTCCTTTCTGCATCTTCAAAGCCAGCGTTTAGCATCTTCAAATCTCTCTCTGCTTCCATCTTCACATCACCTTCTCTCTTATAAGGACCCTTACGAATACATGGGACCCACCAGGATAATCGAGGATCATCTCTCCATCACAAATCCCTAATTAAATCACATCTGCAAAATCCCCTTTGCCATATAAGGTAACATTCACAGGTCCTGGGGATTAGGACTTGGACAGATTGAGGTGGGGGGGATGCATTATTCGGCCTACCATATGGCCCTTTTAAAAAAAGTGTTTTGCTGTGATCATCATACCTTGACACTGTGTATTATGGAGAAAATTCCATTAAATCTAAGTTCCATTAATTAAACAATTTTTTTTCTGACTGCTGTTCTGCACTATATCAGGGATAACTTCTCTGAGATTCATTCTATGGCTTTCCTCACTTTGATTTCTCTAATTTTGAAGAAAATGTATACTCTGGTTAAAGGTTTGCCATCATAAACAACAACAACAACAATTAGGCAGTATCTCCCAATGAATACCCTGCTATTTAGCAAATAGTTCCCTTAAAATGAACAGTTTCTCAAGTATATTTCACACCTGAGTAATATCACTGAGTCCACAGTGTCAAATCCTTGGCTCAAGCTGCCTCTACTCACCTCACAACTCATGTTATCAGTTATTATTGTCCCAAAGCAAAGGACTGGCAGACTACGAAGAAAGCTCATTTGCAAAGTTTTTCGAGGTGTTATGGGCTGATCTGTGTGTGTCACCCCCTGCCCCTCCGCACCCAAATTCGTATGTTGAAGTCCTAACCTCTGGTACCTCAGAATGTGACCTTATTTGGGGATAGAGTTGTTACAGAGGTAACCAAGGTGAAATGTCTTTAGGGTGGGCCCTGTTCCCATATGATTGGTGTCTTTATAAGAAGTGGATTTGGATGTACAGAGGGAAACAATGTGGAGACACAGGGAGAAGACAAGCCAAGAAGAGAGGCCTGGAACAGATTCTTCCCTCACAGCCTCCAGAAGGAACCAACCCTGCTGACACCTTGACTTCAGATTTCCAGGTTCCAGAACCATAAGACAATAAACATCTGTTGTGTGTGTGGTACTCTGTTATGGCAGCTCTATCAACTTAATATATGTGGTGAGAGACTCTTGCTTCCAAAGGAATTCCAGAGTTGGAATTCCCCAGGAACCAAAAAACCACACGTTCAAAATAAACAAATTGTAATTTCTGTAACACTCTCTTCCCTTTCTGTCAAGATTACATCTACAACAAGCAGGGGCGTGGTGGGAGGTGCAAAGAGAAATGTATAGTTAGAAAGATGTATATGCACTGATGTCATCTGTATAGCCCAGTGAGTAATAGCCTAGTTCAGAGTCAGCCTGACTTGGCTTCACTATCCCAACTCTGTTACTTAATGTTTGTGCAATCCTGGGTAAATTAGTTCCTTACCTCTCTGTGCTCCTCAGTACCTCAGTTTTCTGATCTGTAATATGGGGATGATACTGACACCGACTTCACAGAGAGTGTTGTGAGAATTAAGGAGATTTATATATATATTTCACACAGTAAGTGTAAACTTTTAACACCCATTGTAATTATTTAATTACTACTCTCAACACTTCCTATAAGCCCCAGAAGAGAACATTATGGAGTCTAGACATTGGTACTCAAAACATTGAACTGAAATTTTTAAACTGTGGAATCTGCTGTATTAAATTTCCCCCTTTACTGAATCTAACCAGGAGCTTGACCTATCCTCTCAAATCTCAAATGAAATTCTTGGCTTTCCTGTGTCCAAAACCAAAGTCTTGGTTTCTGCCCTCCTCTGACCTGCTCTGCCCTGGTCCTGGTCCTCACATGCTCACAGGTGGCTACTTCCTCCTCCCAGATGCCCCAGCCATGATGCCTCCCTCTTCATCCTCAGAGCTGGTTCTTCCCCTTGCCAGGAACTCACCTACTTCTCTCCCCTTCCACCTCCCGCACTCTGGTCAGACACTCACCTCCCTCCTGCACCACAGTGAGGGCTATTGCCCCAGCTCCCTGGTGGTCCATCCTATACTCAGGGAACCAGTGAGATGCTCTCATCCTGTGAGTCAGGAACCTGTTTTGTGAAGTCAGCTGTGGCCCTGTCTAACCTGTCCTGAGCAGGGGAGGGCTGTGGGGGGCTGTGTGAGCCCAGCGGCAGGAACCTACTACCTCAAATGCCCAGTTTGTACAGACTTCTGCAACGTCAAGCTTGGGGCCTAGCACCAGCTAAGTGCCCCATCCTTCCCAACCTGTAAAATGGGTGAAGGCCAAGCTGGACCTCCCAACTCTGCCAAGGACAGGTGTCTGGACAGCTCTGAAAACAGAGACAATCAGGGCCCTTGGATGTGGTGAGGGAAGGGAGAAGGGTGACACAGCTTTTGCTTGCTCCCTCTGCCAGCTTTGCCCAAATCCCTGTGACCACCCTAATCCACCCTCTCTAATGGAGCCCAAGCCAGCTCAGCCCCCCTTAGCACGAACTTGCTAATCCCTGGGGCTCAGAGCTCACCACCTGTCTCCAGGATGCACTTTGCTCTCAGTGTCAGAAAGGCAAATCCAGGGCCTCAGATGGGGATGGTGGTAAAAGTGTCCATCACCTTGGCCCAAAACCTGAGATAAGGAAACTCAGGTACCAAGAGCCTCACACAGTGTGTCACTGCTTCAGACCCCAGAGCCAGGAAGGCTTTATGAACCACCAGAAGAGCAACTCCTTAGGGTTGCATCATCAGATGCAAGAGGCAGGGGTGGGAACTGCAGGGCAAGCCTGCCCTGTCCCCTCCCTCCATCAAAGGCAGTGAGGGCTGCTCGTTTCACACCAACCTGAGTACAAATCCTGATGCTGACACATGTCCACTGTGTGACCTTGGGCGAGTCACTTAACTCCTAGAGGTCTCTACTTCCCCAACTGCAAAATGGGTCTGATGGTAGAAGTCTCTTCTTTGTAGGGTTGTGTGTGTGTGAGAAGCAGAGACCTTGCTACCATTAAAGGTCTGCTTGCTCCTGCCTTCTTCCAACTCAGCCCTGTTCTCCCTCCTCCTGTTCAGGTGCAATCCTGTTTGCTCAGCCCGTGTTCCTTTCTCACTCCACTCACGGGTTTATTGCAGGGATTTGCAAGGAGAAAGCTGGGAAGTGCCTTAAGCAGCCTGAGCCAAGACACTGGAGGCCAGAAGAGAGAGGAAGAGTAACAGAAAACGGGTAAGAGACAGAGAGAGACAATGAGAGAAAGGGACACTAACAGAGAGAGATAGAATGAGACTGAGGCAGAAAGAGAAGAAAGAGAGAAGGGAGAGGGGTGGGTAGAGAAAGCCGGAGACAGAGATGAGAAATAGAGAGACCAGAAGACAGAAAAGGACAGAGTGTGTGTGTCAGACACATATCCAAAGACGGAAAGAAACAGACCCAGGGAGTAGGAGAGGGAGGGAAAGGAGATGTGGAGAGAGCCAGTCCTGCGTACACGCCTTGCTCAGGACGGGTCTCCGCCCTCAGGGCGGCCTCTCATCCCTTCCCCAGAATCCTTAAATCCTCTCTCCCTCAGGGCCCTCGGCATCTGTCACTGTCCCGTCCTGAACCGACAGCGGCCGGCGCAGGTGAGTGTGGCTACAGAGGGGGCCTGGCTGTGCGCTGGGGATGGACTCCCAGAAAGAGCGGCCCAGGGCTGTCGGGGAGGGCAGGGGTAGGACTGGAGCGGTGGAGGCAGTGGTCGGGCAGGGGGCACCCAGGTGATGAGGTTCAGAGGGTGTGAGAGCCAGGTGGCCCGGGAAAGCCGGCCGAGTTGATGCTTCATATCTTCTCCAGCTGGCTCGGCCAATATTTACGTACTGCGCGCCTCCCCTCTCCCCAAGGCTTGGGGCTCCCTCGCCTTTCCGCCAACCCGGGTCCTTCCTCTGCCGGGCGCTCAGAGCGTTCTCCCGTTCTGTTCCCGTCCCCACCCCGTCTTCCTCCCGCAGCCCCCGAGCCGATGGCCGGGGTCCTGGCGCTGCTGCCGCTGCTGCTGGCGCTGGCGCAGGCGGGCGTGGCGGGCGCCGCGGGCTCGGTGCGCCTGGCGGGCGGCCTCACGCTGGGCGGCCTGTTCCCGGTGCACGCGCGGGGCGCGGCGGGCAGAGCGTGCGGGCCGCTGAAGAAGGAGCAGGGCGTGCACCGGCTCGAGGCCATGCTGTACGCGCTGGACCGCGTGAACGCCGACCCCGAGCTGCTGCCCGGGGTGCGGCTGGGCGCGCGACTGCTCGACACCTGCTCGCGGGACACGTACGCGCTGGAGCAGGCGCTGAGCTTCGTGCAGGCGCTGATCCGCGGCCGCAGCGACGGCGACGAGGCGGCCGTGCGCTGCCCAGGCGGCGTCCCCCCGATGCGCGCCGCGCCCCCTGAGCGCGTGGTGGCTGTCGTGGGCGCCTCGGCCAGCTCCGTCTCCATCATGGTCGCCAACGTGCTGCGCCTGTTTGCGGTGAGGGCCCGGGGGAGCTCCCGGGTTGCAGCGTCTCTCCCTCGTCCTTTCCCTGGGCGTGGCTGAGGTCTGGTCTCCTTGCGAGAATCACTCTAGTTCGCAAAGAAACCTTGTCCCCTGGGCCAGACGCAAGCCTGTCTGGGAAGGTTGTTCGGAACATTAAAGCGTCTAGAGTGCCCGAGGTAACTACGGCGTCCATTAATTGCACCGTAGCCCATGAGTGTTTCTCTGCCTCGTTTTCTCTCATTTTCCCTCTTTCTTTGTCTTTCTTCTTGATTTTCTCTTTCCATCTCCCTGTCTCTCTCTTCCCCCTTCTTCCATCTTTCCTTCTCTCTCTTCTCCTCTCCTTTCCATAACGTCTTCACACTCCACCCTTCCTTTCTGTTTTAGCTTCAAACATCTCTGTCTTCCCTAGACCAACTCCAGCCCGCTTCTTCCAGAACCTCCCCCTCTCTGCTGACCTTCATACCAGCTCCCACCTGCTCCCTTTTATGTGTGTTTTATGTTTTCTTTTCCTTTCTTTTTTTCTTTTTTTTTTTTTTTTTTTGGCTCATGAGTCTTTCTTTAACATGAGGGATACACCCTCTTCTCTGCTAGCCGCCCTCTTCCCAGCCTCCCCAGCCACCATTCTCCACTCTGCTTTCACACTTACTACCCCCACTCCTTCTCCTGGATCAGCTCAGCTGTAATCCCCGCTATTAATCACTCTAATGCACACAGATAAACCCAGTTCCAAACAGGCCCCTCCATTAAGCCAGACACAGCCTTCAATCAAATAACCCCTCCCCAGCTCTCCTGCCTGCTCTGCCCCTCCTGGCCTCTCTTTGTGGCTGTTCCAGCTTGCCCCCAGCACTTTAACCCCAAATGTCCATGTCCTGGGTCCTCATTGCCCTCCCTCCCTAGGGTCACTGACCCTCCATCCACAGCCCAGGTGTCCTTCCCCACTCCAGATCCCCCAGATAAGCTACGCTTCCACCGCCCCTGAGCTCAGCGACTCCACACGCTATGACTTCTTCTCCCGCGTGGTGCCACCTGACTCCTACCAGGCCCAGGCCATGGTGGACATCGTGCGGGCATTGGGATGGAACTACGTGTCCACGCTGGCCTCCGAGGGCAACTATGGCGAGAGTGGGGTTGACGCCTTTGTGCAGATCTCCCGAGAGGCTGGTGAGCTTGGGGCAGGGGGGTCTGAGGCATGAAGGAGCCTATAGAGGGTCTGTTGGACAGGGCATAAGCAGTGAGGTAGGGCACTGGGTTCATGATGGGGAGCCTGGATGGTGCCCCCTGTGGGGGTCCTTTGAAAGACTTAGCCCCTGCCACAGTCATGAGTGGTGGTGGCCCTGGCGGGTGAATGGGTGGGACCGCAGCTGACTTTGGCATCTCCGACACCCAGGGGGCGTCTGTATTGCCCAGTCCATCAAGATTCCCAGGGAACCAAAGCCAGGAGAATTCAATAAGGTGATCAGGAGACTCATGGAGACACCAAATGCCCGGGGCATCATCATCTTTGCCAACGAGGATGACATCAGGTGGGACAGATGGCATGTTCAATCACTGTGTTCTTCAGAGGCTCTCCTTGAAGACCCTGCCACCTCTTCTCACATATCCCAGCCACGTACATCCTCCTTTCCCTCTTTCTCGCCTTCCCTTCCCTTCCTGCCCCCACATACCTTTTCTACTGCCACCTCTCTGTCTGGTGCCCCCAGAAATGAACCAGGCCTGGTCTGGGTGAAGATGCTCCAAACCTTGCCAGGGAAACACAAGAATATATGTCTGCTTCTATAATTAACAGTGGGGGAGAGACTGGTGAGCACATGTAAGTGCAGAAAATGAGCTGTCAGGGAAGGACTCCCAGGGGTAGGAGGGTATCAGCAGAAGGCCATGGACCCCGGCCTGATCCCCAGCAAGAGAAGGTAGGCCCTTCTTAAAGGCAGCATGCAGTGGACTATGGTGCGTAGAACAAGAGGGCAGGCCTGGGGTCAGAGCCTGGCTGGACCCTTTACTACCTGAGAAACCCAGGGCAAGTGTCCTAAACTCCCTACATCCTACTTTTCCTGATAAACAAAGGGTCTGATGAGTGATGCAGAATGGGATAGATGGAGAGAGAAGAATGGAAAGTGACCAGAGTTAAGTTGGAGGAGGCTCTCCGGCCCTCACTCACCCCTACCCTATCCTTACCAGGAGGGTCCTGGAGGCTGCACGCCAGGCCAACCTGACCAGCTACTTCCTGTGGGTTGGCTCAGACAGCTGGGGAGCCAAGATCTCACCCATCCTGAACCTGGAGGACGTGGCCGTGGGAGCCATCACCATCCTGCCCAAAAGGGCCTCTATAGATGGTGAGTGGGGGAACGCCCTTCCCCACTGCATCTCCCACCCATATTTGTCCTTCCCCACGATCCCCTCTTGGGGGGGGGGCTCATTTTCCCCTTCTATAAAATTGTACCGTGATCCAGGGTCCCTTCTAGGATTCCCAGATTCTAGAATTCTGAGATTCTGTGAATACATCCCTCCAAGCAGTGTTTGAATGAATTGGCAAATGAGGAAATGCACATCCCACTCTACAGGGTGAAGAATTGTTAGGTTTTGTTTGTTTGTTTAGTTTTGTGTTAATTCAATGCCTGTATTCCTGGTTCTGCCAAAGGCACTCTAATTTGAGGGTGACTGTGGGAGGGATAGAAACCAAGGATGTGGGTCATACTGTCCTGTTGATCAATTAATGAGGCCTTCCTCTCCACCCCTCCTCCACCATCCCGCGTGTGAATATCTGGAAGAATGCAGGAAAGATGGCCACTTTACACTAGGATTGCTCATTTCTCCAAAGGCTAAACTGAAGATGCTTTGATGAGGCACTTCGGGGCTATTTTGTGAAGCACAGACCCTTGTAAATGCTGAGCCCTGACTCCCAGGGGCTCCCAGCCTTTTGGAAGGGTACACCCACCCTTACACTCTTTCTTTCCCATAGAATGCATTCAGCTGCAAGCAACAGACTAGACTGAGAGTGGTTTTAGCAATAAAGGCGTTTCATTACAAGACAAGAGGTTTCAAAGTAGGGGCAACTTCATGTTTGGGGCAGTGAGTCAATGATGTTCTCAGAGCCCTGAGCTCTGTCTCCCCTTCTGTTCCACCATCCTCTGTAGTTGCCATATGCCTTCTTTTTTTTTTAAAGTCAACCTGTTTTTGTTTTTGTTTTTTTTAATGAATTTATTTATTTATTTATTTTTGGCTGCAGTTGGTCTTTGTTACTGCGTGCGGGCTTTCTCTAGTTGTGGTGAGCGGGGGCTACTCTTCATTGTGGTGCACGGGCCTCCCATTGCGGTGGCTTCTCTTGTTGCGGAGCACAGGCTCTAGGCGTGTGGGCTTCAGTAGCTGTGGCACGTGGGCTCAGTAGTTGTGGCTTGCAGGCTGTAGAGCTTAGGCTCAGTATTTGTGGCACACGGGCTTAGTTGCCCCGTGGCATGTGGGATCTTCCTGGACCAGGGCTCGAACTCGTGTTTCCTGCACTGGCAGGCAGATTCTTAACCACTGCACCACCAGGGAAGTCCCATGTGCCTTCTTGATTGTGGTGTTTTATTCACAAAGTGGCTGCTGAAGCTCCACCCATTACATCTTCATAGCAGCATCCTAACCAGGAAAGAAAAGGCAGCAAAAAATTCTCTCATGTGGTGAGGCTCTGAGCTTGTATCAGGTTGCAAATTTACCGTGGAGTCCCTAGATGGCTTTGAACTCATTGGCCAGGCCAGAAATTGGTCACATGGGTATCCCCAGCTGCAAAGTAAGCAAGCAGTGAAGGGACACAAGTAGTGAGCTGTGGCTGGCTCAGACTGTTGCCAGCCCCCTCCCTCCTTCCCTGTCTCTCAGGATTTGACCAGTACTTCATGACTCGCTCCCTGGAGAACAACCGCCGGAACATCTGGTTTGCTGAGTTCTGGGAAGAGAATTTTAACTGCAAACTGACCAGCTCAGGTACCCAGTCAGACGATTCCACCCGCAAATGCACAGGTGAGAGCTGCCCAGGGTGGTGAGGGTGGTGAGGGAGAAGGTGGGAGGCCAGGTTGGGCATCTGGGAGCCAGGCACACTTCCTCTGGGCATCCCTAGGACAGGTGAGGAACGCATCGGCCGGGACTCTGCCTACGAGCAGGAAGGGAAGGTGCAGTTTGTGATCGATGCTGTGTACGCCATTGCCCACGCCCTCCACAGCATGCACCAGGCTCTCTGCCCCGGGCACACAGGCCTGTGCCCAGCAATGGAGCCCACCGACGGGCGGACGCTGCTGCAGTATATTCGAGCTGTACGTTTCAATGGTGAGTGGGAGCCAGAGCCCCTACGTGAATGAGGGGAAACCTGCTGGGATGGAGTTCTCGGGACCTGGGACAACTCAGGATGGAAGGAATGGGAGAGCAGAAGGGTACAGTGGGAGCATCTGGGCCTGAGAGCTGGAGGCTCAAGCCAAGTTCTGGGGAACAGTTTTTAACACTCCTCCTTCTCCAGCCTTCAGTACCTCCTGCCCCAGGCTGCAAATTCCAGGTGTTGGGGAACTTCTCTGTGACCCCTTCTGCCTGGATCCCTCAGAGGGTCACACACAACTCTCCTCTCCATTGCACGGAGTTTGGAGTCGTCTGGTCTCTGAGGGCACGCGTGGGGCACAGTGCAGACTGTGCAAAGGCACTGCTTGCACAGTGGACAGGCAGCCCACTCCGAGTCTCAGGCCTCCGAATGCCTCCCCAGCCAGGCCCTGTGCTGCCTGAGCACAAGGCATGAGTCTGTGTCCCCCCAATACAAGTGGAGGGCCTGGCACATGGTCAGGGCTCAGAATAAGTGTTTCTGAAAAGGCCCAGATGGACTCAGCCGTGCTTATGGTTTGCTGGGGGGGCTTCACATTGTGTTCAATTACAATCCTTTAGTAAATTAAGAACTCTCTTCTTCCACCAAATGTTGAGCACCTTTTCTCTGCCAAGCTCTCTGTTAAAGAGCATGACTTAGGGATTTCCCTGGCGGTCCAGTGGTTAAGACTCTGTGCTTCCACCGCAGGGGACACAGGTTCGATCCCTGGTCAGGGAACTAAGATCCCTCATGCCGAGTGGCCAAAAAGTTATAAATAAATAAATAAAGAGCATGACTTAATAGCACTCCAGAACAGCTCTGCAAGCTGGTAGAACAAGCTTCTAAAAGAAATAAAGCTGATTGTTCAAATCAGTACCTTTGTAAGTCTGAACTCATCCTCTCGCCTGCACAGTTAAGCTCTTTCTTATTCTTTTTAAATTGTGGTAACATGCACATAGCATAATATTTACTATCTTAACCATTTTTAAGTGTACAGTTTAGTGGTGTACATTGTTGTGCAGTCAATCTCTAGAACTCTTTTCATTGTACAGAACTGAAACTCTGTACCCATTAAACACTAACTCCCCATTTCCCCCTCCCCCAGCATTCTACATTTTGTCTATGAATTTGACTGCTCTAAGTACCTCATATGAGTGGAATCACACAGTATTTGTCCTTTTGTGACTGGCTTATTTCACTTATCATAATGTTCTCAAGGTTCATCCATGTTGTAGAATGTGTCAGAATTTCCGTCCTTTCTAAGGCTGAATAATATTCCATTGTATGTATAGACCACAATTTGCTTACCCGCTCATCCGTTGATGGACACTTGCGTTTATTCCACATCTTAGCTACTGTGAATAATGCTGCTGTGAACATAAGTGTACAAATATCTGAGTCCCTGCTTTCCATTATTTTGGGTATATAGCTAGAAAAGGAATTGCTGGATTGTGTGGTAATTCTATGTTTTATTTCTTGAGCAACCACCATATTGTTTTCCACAGTGACTGCATCATTTCACATTCCCACCAGTGAAGTATAGGGTTTCAATGTCTCCGTACACTTGGCAACACTTACTTTCTGTTGTTTTGACAGTGGCTATCCTAAATGGGTGTGAGGTGGTATCTCACTGAGGTTTTGATCCAAATTTCCCTGATGATAGGCGATGCTGAGCACCTTTTCACGTGCTTGCTAAGCTCTTCCTTTGTCCCGGCTGGGCCTTTGATGGGCTCGAGAACCAGCTGAGGATGACAGGCTCTCCTTCCAGGCAGCGCAGGAACCCCTGTGATGTTCAATGAGAACGGGGATGCACCCGGGCGATACGACATCTTCCAGTACCAGGTGACCAATGGCAGTGCGGGCAGTGGCAGCTACCAGGCTGTGGGCCAGTGGGCAGAGACCCTCAGGCTGGATGTGAGTGGCACAGGATGAGCTCTGGGCACAGGGAGGCGGACTCACCTTCCTGGAGGCGGGAGTCGCAGGTCCCGGTGTTCCCTGTGTCCCAGGTGGAAGCCCTGCAGTGGTCGGGAGACCCCCGAGAGGTGCCCGAGTCTCAGTGCAGCCTCCCCTGTGGGCCAGGGGAGCGGAAAAAGATGGTGAAGGGCGTCCCCTGCTGTTGGCACTGTGAGGCCTGCGACGGGTACCGCTTCCAGGTGGACGAGTTCACTTGCGAGGCCTGCCCCCGGGACATGAGGCCCACGCGCAACCACACGGGCTGCCGCCCCACGCCAGTGGTCCGCCTGTCCTGGTCCTCGCCCTGGGCGGCCCCGCCCCTCCTCTTGGCCGTGCTGGGTATCGTGGCCACCACCACAGTTGTGGCCACCTTCGTGCGGCACAACAACACGCCCATCGTCCGGGCCTCCGGCCGCGAGCTCAGTTACGTCCTGCTCACCGGCATCTTCCTCATCTACACGGTCACCTTCCTCATGGTGGCCGAGCCCGGGGCGGCTGTCTGCGCTGCCCGCAGGCTCTTCCTCGGCCTGGGAACCACCCTCAGCTACTCTGCCTTGCTCACCAAGACCAACCGCATCTACCGCATCTTTGAGCAAGGGAAGCGCTCGGTCACGCCCCCGCCCTTCATCAGCCCCACTTCGCAGCTCGTCATCACCTTCAGCTTCACCTCCGTGCAGGTGGGTCCTCGGGGCCCCCAGGGTGACGGGGTGGGCAGACGGGGTCGGGGCTGGGGGTATGGGCACTGACCTGCACCTTAAAAATCAGAGTCCCTCTTCTATTTTGGCCTCTATGTTAAAAAAAAAAAAGTCCCAGGAGTTAGGGCGCTACTGTTTCTGTAACTAGAAGAACTCATTTAGGAGCAGCTGTTTCCTCCTGCTTCATCCTTGGAGGAAAATGGATCAGTAAGGTGGGGAGTGCAAGTATCCAGTTATTTTTCTGTGAAACAGTGAAATTATTTTCAGAAAGTGAACATGCTCTTCCATACTTTGGCTCCCAGAGCAAAGAGAATCTGATGAATTTCCCCCAAGCAGAGAATCTGTTTCCATAAAGGGAGTTCCTGCTGCCCAGTCACTGGGTAACTTGGATAAGAGGCACAGGGTCTAATGATATTATGTGGAGTGAAGCATCCAATTCCATAGATGGCCAGAATTTCATGCTGTATGTGCAGCAAAAGCAGAGTTCCTTTAGGGTTTTCTCTGAGATGGTAATATTACAACATTGGAAATGGCTCCTGTGGTCTGGAAAGCACTGGATGTTTTCTATGTAAAGGGTGCTAAGAGACAAGTGTGTGTGACATTGTATGACATTGCAGAGCCAGCCCAGTTCTCAGGGCCAGGTGGATGGCGCATGCTCAGCCCATTTGGACACGACTCACTCTCCACCCCAGGAGAGCCCTTCTTCCTACCCAGCTCTGCATATAACATGGTCATTCCCACCCATAGGCCTCAGTCCATCCAATTCTTCACAACTGGAAGGTGCTGCCGTTTTCTGGTACATAGCAGGGTCTGAGCGTCCTCTGTCAGGGCCGGAATCTCAGTGCGCAGCCCATCCTCAGAAAGCACCTCACTGCTTCCTGCCTGAAACCCCCGTGGCACCTCTTGCCTCAGGATAGAGATGTTCAGACTGCATTCAGTGCCCCCCTCCGGCTCACCTATGGACTTCCCACATTATACCTCCCTTTCTAGAAATCCCAAATCTTTTCAAAGATGCACACCTTCAGCTTTACAAGGTTATTCAGCAATATGATGGATGTGAAATGGTATCTCATTGTTTTAATTTGTCTCTACTTACTTGTGCAGCTAGCCTTTGTACCTTCCTCTTCTGTGATGTGCCTGTGCCTGTTCCTGTGCTTTGCTCACTTTCTATTATTTTGTAGGCGTTTATTACCTGTACTGGATGCTAGTTCTTTTACCAAGTATGTGGGTTGCAAATTCAGTGGGGCGCATTTTGGTTGCTACTCCCGTGTATCATAGGCCTTGGGTTTTAGTTTCTCTTGGGCAACTTTTCCCCCCATCTAGAGGAGTTCAAAGAAGAGCCTCCATGCTTCCTTCCTGGACAGTGGGTGGAGTTTTATTTTATTAGTCCCTTGTTCATGGTGCTGCTGCCTTTGGGAGAATCACATAAAGGTGCTCCTTCTGGGTGTACAAATTATTTAAAAAGCATCCTTTCCTCTAGGATCACATAGCCTTACTCCAGGTGCACAGTATGGCACTGAAGTGTTGGCTAGGTTTCAGCCCCGCTCCTCCCAAGTCAAGCATCTTGTGCAGTGAACGACCTGCACTAATGTAGGGGACGGCCCTTCCAGGGTCCCACCTTTATGCAGGTGTCTTAGTTCCTACTCCCCAGCTTCCCTTGGCTGGAGATCATGTCTCCCCTCAGTGTGAAGGAATTCATACTCCATCTTCTCCTTGTTAGGGCCTGTGTCTGACTCTGACCTCCCTGGCCACCCGGCATCAGTTCACATTCTTACTGCTCTCCATCCAGTGCCTCTATATTTTGAGCCACACTATGCATTCACACGCAATTTCATTATATCTTGTTCAACAGTTCTCTGGATCTGGAGAAGGAAGGGGTTCCTCAGGAACGTGGTTTGCCATATTGCTAGTTTGGATCAAGCTAGTGTTTTCCCACCTACAGAATACATGATACTGCCTCCCTGGAGGGTTGTGAAGAGGAACATCTCTGCTGGGCCTGGTTCCTAATCAGTGGGACATGCACTGACTCTTCCCCCAAGCTGGCATCATGTCCTCACAACAGATTATAAGGGTTCCCATTCAGTAGATAGAGGAGATGTGATTAGGGTCACCTTTCCAGAGCCTCTGCCTGCAGTCACTGCACCTTGCTGGCCTCAGTAAATGGTGCTGGTTATGGCTGAAATACAGGAAGAAGACATCCAGGGCCCCTTCCCAAATCAGCCCAGATATTCCCAGCACATACTTCCACTGCAGCCCCTTCTCTCCACCTGCCTGTGTCACAGGCGTTTGCCCAGGCAGTCCCCTCCTGGACAACCCTCCCCTCTCCACAGTGGCTCTCAGGCCTGAGCATCCCACTCAATAGGCCAGGAGCCTAAAAGCGACCCTAACCTGCCAGAGATCTCAGGCGAGGGTGAGGCTGAGTGTGTCCTTGATACCATGTTGGATCCTGCAGGTGGTGGGAGTGATGGCCTGGCTGGGGGCCCAGCCCCCACACAGTGTGATTGACTACGAAGAGCAGCGGACGGTAGAACCAGAGCAGGCCAAAGGGGTGCTCAAGTGCGACATGTCGGATCTGTCCCTCGTCGGCTGCCTGGGCTACAGCCTCTTGCTCATGGTCACATGCACGGTGTATGCCATCAAGGCCCGTGGCGTGCCTGAGACCTTCAATGAGGCCAAGCCCATTGGCTTCACCATGTACACCACCTGCATCATCTGGCTGGCTTTTGTGCCTATCTTCTTTGGCACTGCCCAGTCAGCTGAAAAGGTAATCCGGGTCCCCCGTCGGTTTCATGACCTCGTTTGTTTCCTGCCTGTCCACGGAAGGGCTCAATTATTCCAAGAGCTGGGCCACCCATATGAATGATTGCTTGGTTGGCTGATTCATTCGTGTACTCATTTGTCTTTCCAGTCTCCCTCCGGTTGTTCTCTCAGTCCCCTTTCCATTGTTCATTCATTCATTTTTTTCATCCATGCTTCTTCCAACCATCAATTAACTTTCTTTTATTCAATTATCTTTTCATATAATTTATATCTGCCAATCCATTCATCTATCGGTCTATTTGTTTGACAGTCATTTATTCATGTGTACAGTGGAGCATTTGTTTATTCACCTCCGTCCTCCCTTTGTTTGCCTACTTGCTCCTTTATTCAGGTTTGGTTCATCCATTCATTTGTACATTTGAAAACATGTTCATTCATTCATTAACATGCTGTAGCACTTTTTAGGCATATGGACCATTTCCCCAGGGGTCGCTCTCTGTGAATGAACCTCTCACTTCCCTTGGTCACATGTCCACTCAGTGCTGTGTCGTTTACCCTTCTTCCTGCCTATACCAGAGCCACACTGTGACTACCAATTCTTCATGCCACGAGGCCTTTGCTTACACTGCTCTCCTTTATTGAGTGCTCATTCCCAGTCACTTGACTGAAATAGACTCACCTCCAGGCTGTGTGGGGGTGGAGGGCGGGAGAGACCTGGGCTGAGTCCCACCTGGTCCCTTCCTCCGTGGCTTAGATCTACATCCAAACCACCACACTGACTGTGTCCTTAAGCCTGAGTGCGTCGGTGTCCCTCGGCATGCTCTATGTACCCAAAACCTACGTCATCCTGTTCCACCCGGAGCAGAACGTGCAGAAGCGGAAACGGAGCCTCAAGACAACCTCCACAGTGGCAGCCCCACCCAAGGGCGAGGACACAGAGGCCCCCAAGTAGCAAGTAGGGGATGAATGGGACAATTGCTCCCCGTCCTCTGTTCTTTTCTTTCCCTCACTTCATGGTGGAAGCTGTGAAGAGTCCAGATCTGCAGTGAGCAATCAGGGTGGGGAGTCCACAAAGACCACGCCCAGCAGAATGGAGCTGGCCTGGACCCACGTGACACATTTTTCTGTTTTTCTGTGCATGATGGCTTCATACTTCCTCGCTGCAGACCAGAATTTCTACTCCTGGTGGGAACAGCCACCGAGAGAATCCTACTCTGGAGAGGGACTAAACTTACACTCACTGGTTTGAAGTTCAGAGATCATGATGAAGCCCTGGGCTTGGTCCAGTGTGAGTGGATTTCCACCCCTTGATCAACCACCAGAATTTGGAGATTGGGCAGCATGTGAGAACATGTAGACCCCAGAATGAAATACAGGGTTGGAGTCAGGGAGGAGCAGTTTCCACAAGAGCTCTGTGGGTCTGTATTTTGGACTGAGTACTTGGGCTTGGGTAAATATTTTGCTGGTACAGAGGGATTGAGCCTTGGGTGAGAGCCCTGTGAGAGAAGATGGGCCTGCACAGGACAGGGGGATGAGCAGAGGGAACTGGGATGCTCCTGTGAGATTATTTGTGGCAGGGTCTTTTCCTCGAGATCTTTTCTCCTGGGATCTGGGGGATGTCACTCTTAGAGAACTGCTTTTTTTTTCCTTTCCCATGTGTATTCCCTTAAATGAACCCTGAACTTTAAGAAAATCAGATACACTTGTGTGGTGGTAGGGGTGTGAGAATAAACTAGCAAGGGTGGTGTTTGCCCTCCTCTGATGCCTGTAAGGGATGGTGTTCACAAATTGTAGGTTGGGACCAGTGACAGAGAGAGTTGTGTCCATGGCAAAGATTAATTCCAAGTGGATAACTTAGGATGAACATCAAAACTGTTCTCTTCCAATATTTCCTGGGGAGGTCCCCTTTGAAAGTCAAGCATGAGGCATGGGAAGGAAGATGCTTGGACTTCAAATGCATTTTTCAATAATCTTTTTTTAACAAAAAGTTCAGTTTAAGTTAATGGAATTTTATTTCTCTAGGGTAGAATTTAAATTTGTTAAATTGACTCTTTTTATTTATCAGTATGAATTCTCTAGTATCTAATGTCTGGAACTGATTTTGAAGATCAACCACACTTCATACAACATGGAGACTCTTCCCTAGACAGAGTCTCTGCATAAGAATTTTGACCTTGGGACTAGGTGTTTCTGCATTCTTTAATAGGGCTTCTCCTCAGAATAACATTTTTGGTGTACAGATTTTCCTTCCTCACATTTGTTGCATTCCTAGGAAATCTCCACAGTGTGAATTATGACGTTTCATATATTGCTGGATGCTTACCAAAATTCATTATTTCATACAGCTTCTCTCCTGTGTGGGTTTCCTGATGTACAATGAGGTATGTTTTCTTGCTGATGGCTTTTCCACATTAGTGCTTTGATAGGGTTTTTCTCCTATATTAACTCTTAGAGAGCAATGAGCTCTGATCTCCAAATGAAGGTTTTCCTGTATTTATTATTTTCTTGGTGTTTCTCTCAGTATAAATTCTCTGATGTACAGTGAGTCTTGACTTCTACTTGAAAACTTTTCCACAGTTTTTACATTTTGTGGTTTTCCCCACTCTGAACTCTGTGACTTAGATTTTGGATGATTTCTTAGTAAAAGCTTTTCCACATTTAGAGGTTTTCTCCCCATGTGAAGTTTCAGACTTAGAGCCCTGGCTTCCTGCTGAAGACTTTCATACACCCACACATTCATTCAGACTGGTCTCTCTGATGTGGATTCTTTGAGGCACAGTGAGTTCTGTCGTCTTCTTCTGGGCCTTCTCACGTTCAGTCCACTTGTAGAAGATGCATGCACCATTTTGCGTGCAGTGGGGGCATCCTCTATTGCTAAAGGCATTGTCATATTTAGTACATTTGTGAGATTTCTCTCCTTTCTGAATTCTCTAATGTGTACAAAGTTCTGACTCCTGGAAGAGGGCTTTTCCACATTCAGTGTGTACATAAGATCTCTACCTTGGATCATTTCTTTGATGTTCAGTGGGGGTTGACAAATCCTTGAAGGTTTTTCCATGCTCTTTGCATGCATAGTTTGCCTTCTCCAATGTCCAATCAATCAATTTGAACCCCTGAAAAAAGTTTTTCCCCCAAATTTGTGGAATTTATAAGGCATTCTGCCTGTGTGTTTCATTTTCTGTTGACTAAGAGCCAGGCTATACCTATAGGCTTTCTCACATTCATTGTCCTTGAATGATTTCTCATCAGTATGGATTATATATTCCAGTGAAAACCGGGTTCTGGTTGGAGGCTTTTCCACATTACAATCACAGTATTTCTCTCCAGTATGAGTTCTCTAAAGCAAAGTAAGATTACATTTTGTTATAAGCTTTTATTCACCATGTTCAATGTGTTGAGACTTGTGCAGGAGGGATTTTTTTATATTACTTATATTCTTATGCATTTTCACTAGTGTGTTTTTTTGGACACATTTATAACATTTATTACAACTTTGTCACATTTATTACATTTTGTGATCTTTGGAAATTTCCCCCAAATTCGTTACATTCATTGTCTGTCACTTTATTCAGTAATCTCTCCGTAAATAAATGTAACTTTTCCCAAACGTTTGACTTGGGTTTTCTGTTCCTTTTGTATATAGTTATTGATTTGCAGGACTCCCTCTAAAATGGAATAAAATGATAATTCCAAGTGAATCATTTCACCATCATTTTATAGAAGGAAACCTCTTCAGGAATACTCTGTTATACTGACGTCTTTGCCTCTAAATATGAAAAATTCCTAAGTGTAAACATTTCCCACCTCTTGGGCTTTGAGGGGGGAAATCTGCTGCAGTGTGGAAAGAGCAGACTACTGAAAGCTATGACAAGTAGGTTGGGAGTTTCAGAGATGGCATTTTAATCTGTGGAGCAAAGAGTAGGAATCAAGATGGGCTGCAGGTCTGAAAGGGGAAGACTGAGTGGGAGGATTGGATGGAAAAGGCAAAGAAAGGTGTAGAGAGGCACTAATGGTGATGGGACTGGGTTTGGACGTTTTTAGCCTCATCACTTCATTCATGGATTACTATTGCAAGACTTTAACTAGTCTTTCTGCTTTCTGTATTTTCCCCCTTTTCATCCTACACACCAGTATCAAAATCATCATGCCAGGGCACCAGCTCCCCACATTTATAGGAACATTGCTGTGGGTTCTGTCCTCTCCCAACACCTGCATCAGGCTGTGATTCATTCTCATATTTACCTGCAGACTCAAGAGACAGAAATCGCAGGAAGGGTGCATTAGTCTAGAGAATCATGGCCTCATGCACTGTTCACTGATATAATCTGACAGATTAAGCATCATTAGGTTATTCTGCCAGAGCTCTTGAGTACTGAATTTACCTGTAGTATCAACTTTCTAGTTTTTTCCCCATTCTGATTTCCTACACAGGGAAAATTTCCATGATCCACAGTCCTTGTCTTGCCCCTGCCACTGTATACTTCCTTCAGTCAGCTTTCACATCTTGACTTGTACAGCACTGAGGTTAAGACATCTTGAGATCAATTCCAGCTCTGCCACTTACTAGATGGGTGACTTTGGGCAAGATAATTAGCCTCTCCCATAGCCAGTCTCCTTAATGATCTCCACAGAGATGCCCAAATCATTGACCCCATTTACCTACTACTGACCCTCCTAGTCCTACCAATCACTGTCCATGCAGACCCCATTCATTAAGCAAAGTCCTCAGCTGACAAGTCCCAACACCCCATCTCAGAACCACTGGCCCTCTGATTCACTGTTCTCCACAGACTGCTCATTCATTGTTGCTCCAACAGTTATCATTGGGTGTTTCCTCTGTGCTAAGCACCTGGGATACATCAGTCTATAAAATAGACAAGGATTGTCTCCTTCATGGAACTTACATCCTAGTTGTAGAGGCAAGCAATAAACAATATATAAGACAAATAAATTATGAAATATGTTAGGAGGTGGTAAAGTGTTGTGGAAAAAAGGAAATATAGAAGGGTAGGGAGAAAGGGAAAGACTAGAGGGGATGGGCTGCAATTTAAATAAAGTGGTTAGTGTAAGCTTCCTTGAGAAGGTGGAACTTGAAGGAAGTGGGGAGTGAGCCATGGAATTATCTGGGGTAAGAAGGGTCTAGTGGATGGAGCGGCCAGTGCAGAAGCCCTAGGGCAAGGGCATGCATGTGTGTCTGAAGACCCAGTCAAGAGGCTGGTGTGATTGCAGCAGGGCGAGTGGAGGAAACAATGTGAGAAAGGTAGGTGAGTATATCAGTCAGAGTTCTCCAGAGAAGCAGAACCAATAGAACATATTGGTTTCTCTGGAGAATGCTCATAGGTAGATTAGATAAAGAGATAGAGGTATAGAGAATATATAGTATGTATAGATATAAGATAGAAAGGCTAACAAATAGATGGATAGATCTATCTATCTATCTATCATCTATCTATCTATCTATCTATCTTATCATCTTTCTATCTGTCTAACTTATACCCAATAAGATGGGTATGTGTGTGTGTGTATGCATAATGTCAAGACATACATTTTAAGAAATGGCTCCCAGATTGGTTCAAGATGGTGGAGTAGAAGGATGTGTGCTTACTCCCTCTTGTGAGAACACTGGAATCACAAATGACTGCGGAACAATCATCAACAGAAAAACACTGGAACTCACCAGAAAAGATACCCCACATCCAAAGACAAAGGAGAAGCCACAGTGAGATGGTAGGAGGGGCACAATCACAATAAAATCAATTCCCATAACTGCTGGGTGGGTGACTCACAAACTGGAGAACACTTATACCACAGAAGTCCACCCACTGGAGTGAAGGTTCTGAGCCACACGACAGGCTTCCCAACCTGGGGGTCTGGCAATGGGAGGAGGAATTCCTAGAGAATCAGACATTGAAGGCTAGCAGGATTTGATTGCAGGGTTTTGACAGGACTGAGGGAAACAGAGACTCCACACTTGGAGGGCACACACAAAGTAGTGTGCACACTGGGACCCAGGGGGAAGAAGTAGTGACCCCATAGGAGACTGAAGCAGACCTAACTGCTACTGTTGGAGGGTCTCCTGCAGAGGCGGGGGGGGGGGGGTGCTGTGGCTCATCATGAGGACAAGGAGACTGGCAGAAGTTCTGGAAAGTGCTCCTTGGCATGAGCCCACCCAGAGTCCGCCATTAGCCCCACCAAAGAGCTGGGTAGGCTCCAATGTTGGGTCACCTCAGGCCGAACAACTAACAGGGAGGGTACCCAGCCCCACACATCAGCAGACAAGCAGATTAAAGTTTTACTGAGCTCTGCTCATCAAAGCAACACCGAGCTCTACCCACCACCAGTCCCTCCCAACAGGAAACTTTCACAAGCCTCTTAGATAGCCTCATCCACCAGAGGGCAGACAGCAGAATCAAGAAGAACTACAATCCTGCAGCCTGTGGAACAAAAACCACATTCACAGAAAGATAGACAAGATGAAAAGGTAGAGGGCTATGTACCAGATGAAGGAACAAGATGAAACCCCAGAAAAACAACTAAATGAAGTGGAGATAGGCAACCTTCCAGAAAAAGAACTTAGAATAATGATAGTGAAGATGATCCAGGACCATAGTGAAGATGATCCAGGACCTCAGAAATAGAATGGAGGCAAAGATCGAGAAGCTACAAGAAATGTTTAACAAAGACCTAGAAGAATTAAAGAACAAACAAACAGAGATGAGCAATACAATAACTGAAATGAAAACTACACTAGAAGGAAACAATAGCAGAATAACTGAGGCAGAAGAACAGATAAGTGACCTGGAAGACAGAATGGTGGAATTCACTGCTGCGGAACAGAATAAAGAAGAAAGAATGAAAAGAAATGAAGACCACCTAAGAGACCTCTGGGACAACATTAAATGCAACAACATTCACATTATAGGGGTCCCAGAAGGGTAAGAGAGAGAGACGGGACCAGAGGAAATATTTGAAGAGAATATAGTCGAAAACGTCCCTAACATGGGAAAGGAAATAGCCACCCAAATCCAGGAAGCGCAGAGAGTTCCAGTCAGGATAAACACAAGGAGAACCACACCGAGACACATAGTAATCAAACTGGCAAAAATTAAACACAAAGAAAAATTATTGAAAGCAACAAGGGAAAAATGACAAATAACATACAAGGGAACTCCCATAAGGTTAACAGCTGATTTCTCAGCCAAAACCCTACAAGTCATAAGGGAGTGGTATGATATATTTAAAGTGATGAAAGGGAAGAAACTACAATGAAGATTACTCTACCTGGCAAGGATCTCATTCAGATTTGACAGAGAAATCAAAAGCTTTACAGACAAGCAAAAGCTAAGAGAATTTGGCACCACCAAACCAGCTCTAC
This sequence comes from Balaenoptera physalus, assembly GCF_965194825.1. Lineage (NCBI taxonomy): Eukaryota > Metazoa > Chordata > Mammalia > Artiodactyla > Balaenopteridae > Balaenoptera > Balaenoptera physalus. Next base: position 17,802,290 of record NC_138890.1, on the reverse strand, counting down.
AACAAATGCTAAAGGAACTTCTCTAAGCAGGAAACACAAGAGAAGACAAGGACCTACAAAAACAAACCCATAACAATTAAGAAAATGGTAATAGGAACATACATATTGATAATTACCTTAAACGTGAATGGATTAAATGCTCCAACCAAAAGACACAGGCTTGCTGAATGGATACAAACACAAGACCCATATATATGCTGTCTACAAGAGACCCACTTCAGACCTAGAGACACATACAGACTGAAAGTGAGGGGATGGAAAAAGATATTCCATGCAAATGGAAATCAAAAGAAAGCTGGAGTAGCTATACTCATATCAGGAAAAAATAGACTTTAAAATAAAGAATGTTACAAGAGACAAAGGAGGACACTACATAATGATCAAGGGATCAATCCAAGAAAGATATAACAATTATAAATATATGTGCACCCAACATATGAGCACCTCAATACATAAGGCAACTGCTAACAGGTATAAAAGAGGAAATCAACAGTAACACAAATATAGTTGGGGACTTTAACACCTCACTTACACCAATGGACAGATCATCCAAACAGAAAATTAATAAGGAAACACAAGCTTTAAATGACACAATAGACCAGATGGACTTAATTGATATTTATAGGACATTCCATCCAAAAACAGCAGATTACAATTTCTTCTCAAGTGCACATGGAACATTCTCCAGGATTGATCACATCTTGGGTCACAAATCAAGCTTCAGTAAATTTAAGAAAATTGAAATCATATCAAGCATCTTTTCTGACCACAACACTATGAGATTAGAAATCAATTACAGGGAATAAACCGTAAAAAACACAAACATATGGAGGCTAAACAATACATTACTAAATAACCAAGAGATCACTGATGAAGTCAAAGAGGAAATCAAAAAATACCTAGAGACACATGACAATGAAAACACCATGATCCATAACCTATGGGATGCAGCAAAAGCAGTTCTAAGAGGGAAGTTTATAGCTATACAAGCCTACCTCAGGAAACAAGAAAAATCTCAAATAAACAATCTAACCTTACACCTAAAGCAACTAGAGAAAGAAGAACAAACAAAACCCAAAGATAGCAGAAGGAAAGAAATCATAAAGATCAGAACAGAAACAAATGAAATAGAAACAAAGAAAACAATAGCAAGGATCAATAAAACTAAAAGCTGGTTCTTTGAGAAGATAAACAAAATTGATAAACCATTAGCCAGACTCATCAAGAAAAAGAGGGAGAGGACTCAAATCAATAAAATTAGAAATGAAAAAGGAGAAGTTACAACAGACACCACAGAAATACAGAGCATCCTAAGACACTACTACAAGCAACCCTATGCCAATAAAATGGACAACCTGGAAGAAATGGACAAATTCTTAGAAAGGTATAACCTTCCCAGACTGAACCAGGAAGAAATAGAAGATATAAACAGACCAATCACAAGTAATGAAATTGAAACTGTGATTAAAAATCTTCCAACAAACAAAAGTCCAGGACCAGATGGCCTCACAGGTGAATTCTATCAAACATTTAGAGAAGAGCTAACACCCATCCTTCTCAAACTCTTCCAAAAAATTGCAGAGGAAGGAACACTCCCAAAATCATTCTGTGAGGCCACCATCACCGTGATACCAAAACCAGACAAAGATACTACAAGAAAAGAAACTTACAGACTAATATCACTGATGAATATAGATGCAAAAATCCTCAACGAAATACTAGCAAACAGAATCCAACAACACATTAAAAGGATCATACACCATAGTCAAGTGGGATTTATCCCAGGGATGCATGGATTCTTCAATATACGCAAATCAATCAGTGTGATACACCATATTAACAAATTGAAGAAGAAAACCATATGATCATCTTAATAGATGCAGGAAAAGCTTTTGAGAAAATTCAACACCCATTTATGATAAAAACTCTCCAGAAAGTGGGCATAGAGGGAACCTACCTCAACATAATGAAGGTCATATACTACAAATGCACAGCAAATATTGTTCTCAATGGTGAAAAACTGAAAGCATTTCCTCTAAGATCAGGAACAAGACAAGGATGTCCACTGTCACCACTATTATTCCACATAGTTTTGGAGGTCCTAGCCACAGCAGTCAGAGAAGAAAAAGAAATAAAAGGAATACAAATTGGAAAAGAAGAAGTAAAGCTGTCACTGTTTGCAGATGACATGATACTATACATAGAGAATCCTAAAGATGCCACCAGAAAACTACTAGAGCTAATCAATGAATTTGGTAAAGTTGCAGGATATAAAATTAGTGCACAGAAATCTCTTGCATTCCTACACACTAATGATGAAAAATCTGAAAGAGAAATTATGGAAACACTCTCATTTACCATTGCAACAAAAAGAATAAAATACCTAGGAATAAACCTACCTGGGGAGACAAAAGACCTGTATGCAGAAAACTATAAGACACTGATGAAAGAAATTAAAGATTACCAACAGATGGAGAGATATACCACGTTCTTGGATTGGAAGAATCAATATTGTGAAAATGACTATACTACCCAAAGCAATCTACAGATTCAATGCAATCCCTATCAAATTACCAATGGCATTTTTTATGCAACTAGAACAAAAAAATCTTAAAATTTGTATGGAGACACAAAAGACCCCGAATAACCAAAGCAGTCTTGAGGGAAAAAACCGGAGCTGGAGGAATCAGACTCCCTGACTTCAGACTATACTACAAAGCTACGGAAATCAAGACAGTATGGTACTGGCAGAAAAGCAGAAATATAGATCAATGGAACAGAGTAGAAAGCCCAGAGATAAACCCATGCACATATGGTCACCTTATTTTTGATAAAGGAGGCAGGAATATACAATGGAGAAAAGACAGCCTCTTCAATAAGTGGTGCTGGGAAAACTGGACAGCTACATGTAAAAGAATGAAATTAGAACACTCCCTAACACCATACACAAAAATAAACTCAAAATGGATTAAAGACCTAAATGTAAGGCAAGGCACTATAAGACTCTTAGAGGTAAACATAGGCAGAACACTCTATGACATAAATCACAGCAAGATCCTTTTTGACCCACCTCCTAGAGAAATGGAAATAATATCAAAAATAAACAAATGGGACCTAATGAAACCTAAAAGCTTTTGCACAGCAAAGGAAACCATAAACAAGATGAAAACACAACCCTCAGAGTGGGAGAAAATATTTGTCATGAAGCAACTGACAAAGGATTAATCTCCAAAATTTACAGGCAGCTCATGCAACTCAATATCAAAAAAACAAACAACCCAATCCAAAAATGGGCAGAAGACCTAAAGAGCCATCTCTCCAAGGAAGATATACAGATTGCCAACAAACACATGAAAGAATGCTCAACATCATTAAACATTAGAGAAATGAAAATCAAAACTACAATGAGATATCATCTCACACCAATCAGAATGGCCATCATCAAAAATCTACAAACAATAAATGCTGGAGAGGGTGTGGAGAAAAGGGAACCCCTTGCACTGTTGGTGGGAATGTAAATTGATACAGCCACTATGGAGAACAGTATGGAGGTTCCTTTTAAGGAATAGAATTACCATTTGATCCAGCAATCCCACTACTGGGCATATACCCAGAGAAAACCATAATTCAAAAAGACACATGAACCCCCAATGTCATTTCAGCACTATTTACAATAGCCAGGTCATGGAAGCAACCTAAATGCCCATCAACAGATGAATGGATAAAGAAGATGTGGTACATATATACAATGGAATATTACTCAGCCATAAAAAGGAACGAAATTGGGTCATTTGTTGAGACGTTTATGGACCTAGAGACTGTCATACAGAGTGAAGTAAGTCAGAAAGAGAAAAACAAATACTGTATGCTAACACATATATATGGAATCTGAAAAAAAAAAAAAGGTCATGAAGACGTAGGGGCAGGAAGGGAATAAAGACGCAGACCTACTAGAGAATGGACTTGAGGACACGGGGAGGGAGAAGGTAAGCTGGGACAAAGTGAGAGAGTGGCGTGGACATGTATACACTACCAAAGGTAAAACCGATAGCCAGTGGGAAGCAGCCGCAAAGCACAGGGAGATCAACTTGGTGCTTTGTGACCACCTAGAGGGGTGGGATAGGGAGGATGGGAGGGAGGGAGATGCAAGAGGGAAGAGATATGGGGATATATGTATATGTACAGCTGATTCACTTTGTTATAAAACAGAAACTAACACAACATTGTAAAGCAATTATACTCCAATAAAGATATTAAAAAAAGAGAGAGAGAGAGAGAGAAACATCTTCTGTGCATGTGTCTTTTCAGAGTATATTACATGCAGACTAGTGTGGTGGACACATTCCTTCATTGAAATAACACTGTTCTCAATCACGTACGCGCTAGCATTCTTAAAAACACCTTTTGATGTCGCCTTATATTTTGGGAAGGGTATAAAAAGGAAGAGAGAGAAGAGGTGAGTGGAAGACTCTGGCAGCCAGAGTGACAAAGTCTCCAATTCATGGCAGTGCAGCTTAGTGTTTAAGGGTTTGGTTTCTAGAATCAAAAAGACTTCACGTTTAAACACTTCTGTTACTCTAACACTGTGACTTTGGACAACTCACAGATGCCTCATCTATAAAGTGAGTACGATAATCATATCTAGCTGATATATAATCATCTGCCCCCACAAACCTGGAGGTTTTGTATAAATTTCTTGGCATAATGTAGGTAAAGTGTACAGAGCCTGACCGATAGTACATGCTTAGTGAATATTACCTATGATGTGAACATATCTATGACTCTATGATGGTACGAATAAAATCAACTAGAAAGGGTAAGAAAAGTTGATGCTTAAAGAAAACCTAAAAGATGAGGATGAAGATGAGGATCACAACTTACTTCTCAAGGAACAGCCATAGACACTTTCTTTACTGATATTATCATTTAACTCCCACAAATTATTGTAACAGCTGCATAACTGGACTCTCAAGATCCAGTCTCCTCCTAACTTCAGGTATCCACAATATTTTCCTACCACAGAATCTGTTGGAGTAGGGCCAAAGATATAAATAGCTGCATTTTTTAACACCTCCACAGGTAATCCTGATACCCATCCTTGCTAACAAATCACTTTCCTAATGAAAATGTGTAATCATGACCTTCTCTTCTCTTATCATCCCAGTCCATCCCCACTGCCTACTTAATAAGATCAAACACATAACATTGGTAACAAAAGCCCTTTAAGATCCATTCTCAGACTACATCCTCATTGACAAAGAATGGCAGAAATAATATAAGTGGATAGGATATTTAAAATTTTCTGGTCTGCTCCTTTTTTTAAATCAGTCAAGAAACTATATACTAGAAGATATAAGATTTGCCCCAAGTAACACACCTATGAAATGCCAGAAATGAAAGGCAAGTCTGTGTCTCTGAGTGCATCACCCCTACAAAAACAACATGACTCTTTCAAAAGTACCCACGCATAGCTTCTTCCACATTGCTTACCACTTGATTTCAGTTTTAAAGATCTTACTGTATGGAACCAAGTTTCATGAAGCCTTTGCCAAGACTTCTGTCATTTCTGTGAATTCCAACAACAATTTGTTCTTATCTCCTCATGGCACCTCATGCATTGTGGCTGCTTGTTACCATCAAACCAAATGACCTCTAATAGTTCATGGCTCATTCATCTTTTTTAACCCCCGTGATTCTGAACATTCATAATCAAATCTCAGGAGAAAAATACTTGCAAATATATTAAATTTAAACCCTTAATTTTTTAACAATTCTCATCTCTAAAAAACAAAGTGTGTAAAACTTAGTATTAGGACAAATAACAGAACTGTGTGAACAATAACATTAAGGTGGAGGACTTACTTCTGCTGACACTAAGGCCCAGTAATTTTCATTCAGTATTTATTCGTCTCAGAATTTTTTTCATACAAACGCTTCATAATAATACAGTAACATCAGAGGCAATATGATTAACTAATCAAGGTTGGCCCCGTTAGAATTGATCGAAATTTAACTTCACCTTATGTTCAAAACTTATTACACAATTTCTCCCAAATGATGTACCTTAGTTTTCTGGAAACACATATTTTCCAGAAACAGGTTACTGAATATCCTTGTTTACATGAAAGCCAGACTCTACTTACAACTATTCTACTCCAATTTTAGACATTCTTTGCCTAAAAGATAATTTCCATGTAATGTATTGACCTATGGAAAGCTTCTGATTTGCTATACTGTTAGGTTTCAATGTTGATCCCTGGATATTAATGCCCATTTCAACTTTTAATATAATGTCATGAAAAGAATGAGGGTGGATATGTGCATACAGAACAAATTTCAGTTCTAAAAAGCATAACACCAAGCTATGCCAAAGGCCTACTTTTCTTTTGTCTTCACCTCAATAAACTGATATATAGCCTTTTGGTTTAAGTGGCCAATTAAACACACACCTATCTTCTCACCTACTTAAGGCCCCACTCAAATGACAAATATAAAAATTATATAAATTCAGATGAACAAAGAGAGTATAAAAAGGGACAAAGTAGGCAACAGTACTATGGAAAATGGAAAGCAGAGAGGGCTAATTTGCACAAGAGTCTCCCATAAAGACTGAATGCTTAGAAGTAGTAGGTAAAGAAAAGAGGGGGAGTGTGCCTGGGCAGGGGCAGAGAAAACAGGAAGTTATTTTGAAAGTCCATCTATGACACAATACACCTCTATACTCACACAGGTGCAGAGAGCCATCAACAGACACCTACCCACCAGGGATGAGAGAAGAAGATAGTTTTTTTCTTAGAGACATTGACTGGGAAAGACTGAGGTCTTAGATACAGGGGCAGGGCATGGCAGGGTACAGGGGTGAGGCATGGGACTAGAAACAAAGGTATTATTTACAAACCTAATTACAGAAAAATTCATCTGCCCCTCACCCACCCTTAGAATTCAATAATCAATCAACTACCAATCTGAAACAAAGGCAGAATGAAGACATATTCAGACATGCAAGGACATGAAGTTCATCTCTCATGCTTCCTTAGAATGCTTTTGGAGGATATCCTCCAACAAAAACTACATAGTAGTTACTTCCCTGGTGGCGCAGTGGTTAAGAATCCACCTGCCAATGCAGGGGACACGGGTTCGAGCCCTGGTCCGGGAAGATTCCACATGCCACAGAGCAATTAAGCCCATGCACCACAACTACTGAGCCTGCACTCTAGAGCCCGTGAGACACAATTACTGAGCCCACATGCCACAACTACTGAAGCCCTCGCACCTAGAGCCCGTGCTCTGCAACAAGAGAAGCCACCACAATGAGAAGCCTGCGCACTGCAACAAAGAGTAGCCCCTGCTCACCCCAACTAGAGAAAGTCCGCACGTGGCAACAAAGACCCAACGTAGCCAAAAATAAATAAATAAATGTATAAAAAACAAACAAACAAACAAAATCTATGGGGTAAACCAAGAGAGAAGGATACATGGGATCCAAGAAACAATGGATCCAATCCAAGAAATTAGTGAAGAGAGCCATTACCTCCCTTGAGTGTTCTAAAATATCCCAGATCATGAGGTGTTTCACACAGGCAAATGCAAATCTTCTCTGGAAGAATGTACCTTCAACTAGGCTTCAGAATTCCTCCAATATAGTTATTCAAAGACAAGGAATAGCATAGCTTCAAAAAGTAATCAATCAAAGAGGGAAATAAAGCACCATGATAAACAACCAGCAGAAAACTATCTGGAGCAAAGACTCCAGATACTGAAATTATCAGACACAAATTAAAAAATAACCTGCTACACCTTCCCAAAATCACTTTGAGCCTGGGAAATAAGCCCCTCAACCCCTCCACTAGCATTGCTTCTTTAAAAACTGCTATGTAGAGAAATCTGAACTCTATTTCCTTTATAAAAATATGAATTCTTCAAGCAGGCTCCTAGTGACAGACTTAGGTTTCCTTTAAAAGTCCAAGGTTATTTTTTGTAGCTTTCTTTTTTCCTTTTTTATACTAAACAAAAGCTAGTGATGACTTCCCTTGAAGTATTCACATGAAAAAAAAGACCACATTTTCAAGAAAAATAATAAAATAACCTGCTTACTATGAAGACAAGCTTGAAAATATCATCCATGAAGGGGATCACACACAATCTAGCATTTCGAGTAGAATAAAATATCTTCATTAGTTTTTTTTTTTACTGTTGTTGTTGTTTTTGTTTTGTTTTGTTTTTTAATTAATTAATTTATTTTTTGGCTGCATTGGGTCTTCGTTGCTGTGCGCGGGCTTTCTCTAGTTGTGGAGAGCGGGGGCTACTCTTTGTTGTGGTGTGCTGGCTTCTCATTGAAGTGGCTTTTCTTGTTGTGGAGCACAGGCTCTAGGCATGCAGGCTTCAGTAGTTGTGGCACTCTGGCTCAGTAGTTGTGGCTCGCGGGCTCTAGAGTTCAGGCTCAGTAGTTGTGGCGCACAGGATTAGTTGCTCCGCGGCATGTGGGATCTTCCCAGACCAGGGCTCGAACCCGTGTCCCCTGCATTGGCAGGCAGATTCTTAACCACTGCGCCACCAGGGAAGTCCCTCTTCATTAGTTTTGATATGTAACATTTCATTACCCTCAGTCTTCTGCAGGGATCAATGATGCATTCTGTATATAGTCCCATAAGGTCAAGTTTGTTAACCATGATTTTTTGTATCATACTGACTTTTTGTCCAGTGACTCAAGTTAAAAATAAAGCAAGAAAAGATAAAGGGTTAAAACCACATAGAAACAAAGACACATGGACACCCTTAAATGTGCCAAAAGCACATTAGATCTTTAATCCATTCTGAGTTTATTTTTGTGTATGGTGTTAGGGGGTGTTCTAATTTCATTCTTTAACATGTAGCTGTCCAGTTTTCCCAGCACCACTTATTGAAGAGGCTGTCTTTTCTCTATTGTATATTTTTGCCTCCTTTGTCATAAATTAGGTGATCATATGTGAGTGGGTTTATCTCTGGGCTTTCTGTCCTGTACCATTGATCTATATTTCTGTTTTTGTGCCAGTACCATACTGCCTTGATTACTGTAGCTTTGTAGTATAGTTTGAAGTCAGGGAGCCTGATTCCTCCAGCTTTGTTTTTCTTTCTCAAGATTGCTTTGGCTACTCAGGATCTTTTGTGTTTCCATACAGATTGTATGGAATTAGAAAATTAGAACAAAAATTTTTGTTCTAATTCTGTGAAGAATGCCATTGGTACAGATGGCCAAGAGGCACATGAAAAGATGCTCAACATCACTAATTATTAGAGAAATGCAAATCAAAACTACAATGAGGTATCACCTCACACTGGTAAGAATGGCCATCATCAAAAAATCTACAAACAATGAATGTTGAAGAGGGTGTGGAGAAAAGGGAACCCTTTTGCACTGTTGATGGGAATGAAAATTGATACAGCCACTATGGAGAACAGTATGGAGTTTCCTTAAAAAACTAAAAATAGAACTACCGTATGACTCAGCAATCCCACTACTGGGCATATACCCTGAGAAAACCATAATTCAAAAGGACACATGTACCCCAATGTTCATTGCAGCACTATTTACAATAGCCATGACATGGAAACAACCTAAATGTTCAACAACAGATGAATGGATAAAGAAGATGTGGTACATATATACAATGGACTATTACTCAGCCATAAAAAGGAAGGAAATTGGGCCATTTGTAGAGATGTGGATGGACCTAGAGTCTGTCATACAGAGTGAAGTAAGCCAGAAAGAGAAAAACAAATATCGTATGTTAATGCATATATGTGTGGAATCTAGAAAAATGGTACAGATGAACCTATCTGCAGGGCAGGAATAGAGATGTAGACGTAGAGAATGGACATGTGGACACAGGGGGGGAAGGGGAGGGTGGGGCGAATTGGGAGATTAAGATTGACATATATACATTACCATGGGTAAAATAGCTAGTGGGAATATGCTATAAAGCACAGGAAGCTCAGCTCAGTGCTCTGTGATGACCTAGATGGGTGGGATTGGGGGCGGGGTAGGAGGTCCAAGAGGGAGGAGATATAGGTATACACATAGCTGATTCACTTCACTGTACAGCAGAAACTAACACAACATTGTGAAGCAATTATACACCACCAACAAAAAAATCATCACACTGTACATCATAAACTTACACAATGCTGTATATTGATTATATCTTAATCAAGCTGGAATAAAAACCCACCTTGAGACACCCTTTTTATCAGATTGGCAAAGATCAAAGAGTTAGCTACTATTCTGTGCTGGCAAGTTGTGGGACACAGCCCCCACCTCCCATGGCCTGTGGAATACACACAGTACAACCTCTAAGGGGGGCTAGATGGCACTGTTTTGCTAAATTAAAAAATGCACACACCCTTTGAACCTAGCAGCCCACTTCAGGGAGTTTTTCCACCAGAAATATTTGCCAAGGCATGAAATGGCACATATCTAAGAACATTAATTGCAGCATTGTTTGCAATAATGAAAGATCGAAAACAACCTCACTGCACCTCAGTTCTGAGCACTGATTTAAGTGTATTATGGTGCATCCATGTGTCGATGAGGCCAACCAATAAATAATCTATAATAGGAATAGAAAACTGTTTTATTTGAGCCAAACTGAGGACCATAGCCTAGAAGACAGCCTCTCAGATAACTCTGAGGAAATGCTCCGGAGAAGCATGGATTTCAGCACAGTTTTATATCTTGTTAGAACAAAGAACATTAAACAAGTCAGGGATACGTTCCTTCAAGTTTTCAAAAAACATATCAGCACATACGCAGTAAGTCAGTATGGCCTTGGCACCTGGGAAGCAGGCTTATCATAGAAGGAGTACCAGCATTGATGTCCCAGGAAGGGAGGCATTTAATCTTTATTTTTTATTTATTTTTTAAAATTTATTTATTTATTTATTTTTGGCTGCGTTGGGTCTTCGTTTCTGTGCTAGGGCTTTCTCCAGTTGCGGCGAGCGGGGGCCACTCTTCATCGCCGTGCGCGGGCCTCTCACTGTCGCGGCCTCTCCCTTTGTGGAGCACGGGCTCCAGACGCGCAGGCTCAGTAGCTGTGGCTCACGGGCTTAGTTGCTCCGCGGCATGTGGGATCCTCCCAGACCAGGGCTCGAACCCGTGTCCCCTGCATTGGCAGGCAGATTCTCAACAACTGCGCCACCAGGGAAGCCCCTAATCTTTATTTTTAATATGGACATTACTGTTGGCCAATGTGTCCTTTTCTTTAATAATTAAAGCAGGTGTACAATGTATGTTTGATAGGCCACAAACAGGCTGTTTTAGTTAGCATCAAATTCAAGTTAACACATGTATAAGCCAGAATGACTTCCCCATACTTCAATATGTGAATATTTCCTTTATCACAAGAAATGGAATATTTTGCAGCCACCGGAAAGAGTGAGGAAGTTCTATATGTACTGCAACGAAAAGATCTTTGAGATATGTTGTTAAATAAAAGCAAAACACAGGACAACATATCTAGTATCTGTGTTATAAAAAAGTTGGGGGTGTATATGTATAGACTATCTCTGGAAGGACACATAGAATCTGGTAACTGCTGTTGCCTCTGGGGAGGGAAACTGGGAAGGTAGAGGAATGGGAGAGAGGCAGTTGCTTTTCACTGTACAAGTTTTGAATTTGTACCATGTGCTATCAAAAAGGAAAAAAAGAAACCACATTAAATCACTTAAAAAACAGTGATATATCTACTGAATAACACTCAGAGGATAACGCAGCCACTCCTCCCACTTCCTTTCTTCTCCCCAACATTTATACACAGGGTAACTGGCTGAGTACAGAATTTTCCCTTATAATGTAGCCCTGGGAATAGAAGTGCATTTTATAACCCATAAGCCAACTAAAGGCATTTTACTTTAAAGAGATGTGTCATAAACCCTACAGACCTCAGCAAATTATTTGTTGGAAATAGGATCACCTGTTTACTAATTTAATACACATCTGTTGACACCACTATGTGCTCAACTTGAGTTGGGTGCTGGGCCAAGTTCTTAACATTAGCTCACAGCCTTCTTGGGGAACTAGACAAAGAGATGATGATAACCCAATCTGGCATGCCAGGAGCTACTGGCAGTTCCATTTTTGCAGGGTAAGTTGGGGAGATGAGGCTGGAGAGTCTACATGGATCTGGTTGTGAAGGGTCTTGAAGGCCTTGCTTTTGAGCAGGTGAGACCTCACCATCTGTAGGGTGGACACGTCACTGGTTGCTGGAGTGGAAGATGGACTGGAGCGCACCAGAAAGATTGGTCAGGAGCCTGGGGCAACTTATCAGGGGGAATCTGGCATATGCCTGCCTGAAAATATATTTATAATTCCTTTATTTTGTTGTATCCAAGAGCTAGAAGTTATAAAATAACATCAGGTAATAATCAGGGTTGTGTCAGAGAGCAACCCTGTACGTTGGTTAAGGTATATTGCTGAAATAAATTAGCAATTGAACTTTAGGTGGTTAAATAGTTTTTCCAACTTTGGAATTTCTTATTCATTACAAGGAAAAATAATTGGGAAAGAAAAAAATCAGAAAAATTTACAATCTTTTATGCTCTAGTAAAATTTATATATCAGTGGCAACTCTCTGTAGCTTAGAAGTTTGAAATGCAAAAGCTAAAACCTAGCAGTAGCTTCCTTTGTGTTAAACTACCAAAGCTCATTGCACAGGCTGGTCCCGCTGTGTGGTCTCACCTCTTCCCATCCAACCTCATCTTGCTCACATGGTTCCCAACTCTCTCTACCCACACCACCCCTTTTTTTAAAAAATTTATTTATTTTTGGCTGCGTTGGGTCTTCGTTGCTGCGCGGGCTTTCTCTAGTTGCGGCAAGCGGGGGCTACTCTTCCTTGCAGTGCATGGGCTTCTCATTGCGGTGGCTTCTCTTGTTGCAGAGCAGGGGCTCTAGGCGTGCGGACTCAGTAGTTGTGGCACGTGGGCTCAGTAGTTGGGGCTCGCAGGCTCTAGAGCACAGGCTCAGTAGTTGTGGCACACGAGCTTAGTTGCTCCACGGCATGTGGGATCTTCCTGGACTAGGGCTCGATTCCGTGTCCCTTGCATTGGCAGGCGGATTCTTAACCACTGCGCCACCAGGGAAGTCCCTACCCACACCTTTTTAAAGGCTCCTAACCAGCCCATGATAGCTCCTGCCTCTGAGCTTTCCCATTTGCTCGTACATTCACTCTATCTAGAACACCCAAACCCCTTTGCCTGTCTTACTCATCTATCCTTTGCGGCTCTTGTCATAAATTAATTCTTCACTGAGGTCTGCTGCAACCACACAATCTAAAGCTGGGCCCCTGACACTATTTTTCATAGTATCCCAAGCTATTTACTCATTCCACATATTATAATTACTTGCTAAATATTTATATTTATTTTTATAATACCCATCTTCACCATTTAAGGTTCATGAAAGTGGTAACTATATGCATGTATAGACATTGTATACTATGCTTGGCAGAAATTATTAAATGAATGATTATTGCCCCCCTTCTGTTTTTTTGGCCACCTCAGCATTCCCCTTTTGGAACACCTCTAGAACGGGCATTCCTAGTAATAACTCTCATTTGGCCTGGGTGGAGGACCTCCTATGGTTATCACAGGCTGCCCTCATGAGGTGTCCCAAGGCCATGTTGTTATGCCACACCGCCTCCCACCTACGGCCACATCAGTCCCACCCTGACACCTCAAGCCAAGTGGCTCTCTAGGGTGGCCTAGAACGTGCCATCAAGGAGGTGGCCCAGTGCAGTAAGCAAGCATGTGTGTCCTGGAGCTACACAGGCCTGGGTCAAGTCCTAGATTCACCATTTACCAGTTGTTGTGTGACTTCTGACAAGTTTTCAGTCCTCTCTCTTCAACATTCAAGTGGATATGGTAGAAATGGTCTCACATAATTATGAGGATTAAGTGAGTTAATATATGCAGAGTGCTTACGACGGTACCTGGCACAGGGTATGCCCTCAAATGTTAACTGTTATGCCTAGCAACTGGGGACACAACTCTTTATATTCCACAGCCTGAATGCTATGGTTTCTGGGGTCAGGTAGGTTTGGATAGTCATTGTGGGGAGCTAGGACCAGATTGGCCATAAAAAGGTAAACACACTCAGAAGCCGATTTCTGGCCATGTCTTAGTGATATCTAATTAGATACAGGCAGCTTGCACATCTTAGAACACTGGGTACTTTTCTCATTTATTTTCAGAAAGACACACTGATGAATAATTCTTATGGCAATATTTTTTTTTTTTTGAGGATAGTGACGTGTGGTGTACAGGATAACACATAGAACGAGGAGGGACACATCCACATGACCAAATCCTGACACAGGCAGAGAATGATCATGAGCACAACAGAGACGTCCTTGAATGATGGGAACAATAGAGCCTTGTATTTTTTTCCCTTCACAAATTGGTATAAAAACATTAAAAGTAAAATATTACCCAAAATACATTTAGCAGGAGTTGAGGTGGGTCAAGAAGCTAGGCACCTTCCCACTGCAGGATAGAGTAGGGTAGGAGCATTTTGATTATCCTGCTGGCTAATCCAGCATAGGCGGGTAGGGCAAAGTACAAACAGGGTAAGGAATTAGACAGCTGGAGGTTATGCATTCTTAGATTAAATTCACGTGTAAGGGAATTAAACATGGTTAGTTTCTCGACTGAAGGCATGTGTGCGGTTTAGGGCTATTTTGTTCCAAGACTCTGAGGCTGGAAGCCCTAGTCTGCTGCAGGGTCAAGGTGTCATTTTAAAAGCAGTCGCTGAATATGGAGGAAGGCAACATGTTGGTGAGATGCTGCTGTCTAAGCTAGGCAAACTTACGTGGACAGGGAGAACCGAGGTGCAAAATCAATCAGCTGGAGATGAGGAAGACCTGATGAGAGAAGAATTAGGGCTTCCCTGGTGGTGCAGTGGTTGAGAATCCGCCAGCCAATGCAGGGGTCACGGGTTCGAGCCTTGGTCCGGGAAGATCCCACATGCCACGGAGCAACTAAGCGCGTGCAACACAACTACTGAGGCTGCGCTCTAGAGCCCGTGAACCACAACTACTGAGCCCACGTACCACAACTACTGAAGCCCGCACGCCTAGAGCCCATGCTCCGCAACGAGAAGCCACCGCAATGAGAAGCCCATGCACAGCAACAAAGAGTAGTCCCCGCTCACCGCAACTAGAGAAAACCTGCACACAGTAACAAAGACCCAACGCAGCCAAAAATGAATGAATGAATAAATAAATAAATTTATTTAAAAAAAGAGAGAGAGAAGAATTAGAGGAATTTGAAAGGGGAAACTTGGAGCAATTATTTTTTCCCTCAGGAGCTGGCACTTTCAGTGGCTATTCATGGGAACCTGGGGACATTGAAGAATATAACAAAGTCTACATGCTAATTCTCTATTCAAAGCCTTCCCCAGGAAGAGTAGAATTGGTACTTCCAAGGGGTGTACCCACTGGGCAATTCCAAAGCACCCTAGGAGAGTGTTGGTGTGGGAGACGGCTTCTAGGTCTGTTTCTCTGAGTCCAGGTGAAGGGGTTGGGTAGACTGGCTCACCACTTCCTCTGCCACATGCACAGACCCGTTATTATTTTTTTTAATTTATTTATTTTACTCATTTTTGGCTGCATTGGGTCTTCATTGCTGCGCACGGGCTTTCTCTAGTTGCAGCGAGTGGGGGCTACTCTTCGTTGTAGTGCATGGGCTTCTCACTGTGGTGGCTTCTCTTGTTGCAGAGTATGGGCTCTAGGCATGCAGGCTTCAGTAGTTGTGGCACACGGGCTCAGTAGTTGTGGCTCACAGGCTCTAGAGCTCAGGCTCAGTAATTGTGGTGCACGGGCTTAGTTGCTCCACGGCATGTGGGGTCTTCCCGGACCAGGGCTTGAACGCATGTCCCCTTCATTGGCAGGCGGATTCTTAACCACTGCGCCACCAGGGAAGCCCCAGACCTGTTATCTTGAGATGGCATAGTCGTGGGTGTGCTGGGAAGTGTTTGTGCCAGTAGGGAGTAGTGGGGGATGGGTTGGATGTGCTGAGGATGGCACATTACCATCTAACCCTGGAGTGTCCCAAACAGTGGTCCTCATCTTCTGTCACGGTGTCTATCAGTAAAACTAGAAAAGCGAGGTGCAGAATGAACTGCTCCTCCTAGGAGGATGGGGTAGAGAAAAGTCCCTGTCAATAATTGCTCAACTATTGTTAGGCACAGATAAGACAACTCATACAAATATATTTTTTATAAACTAATTCACCAATATAAGCTTAATATTATCTACATTACTTTAGACTTTTTCTATAACAAGGTATTCATGAAAAATACTATGAAATAAAGTATGTTAAAGAAATTTTAAAAAATAAATAATTGCTCAACTCTTGTCTAATACCATGCAGATCAGCTGGCAGAAGAAAAGGTGGCTGAGGGACTTTAACTCAGAGTTTTCAAAAACGCACTTTTGGTGGGTTAAGCCGAAGGTCAGACTGCCAGTGTGGAGAACCTATTTCAGATTTAAAAAGTATGAAATAGCACCCAGGCAAATTTTGGCTCACTTAGTTGAGAAGGTCATACCATAAGGTGTTAATCATATGGCAGAATATAATAAAGCCACTGCTAATGGTCTGGTCAGATGAACAGTACTATTATAAATATATCTAAGTTGACTCAGGCATTTCTAATAGGCCATTTACTTTTTGCCTTCCCAGCCAGGGATGAATGACTAGGCATCTCAGAGGTCTAATTTCATGAAGACCCAAGCCTGACAGTGGTGGGCTCAGGGAAAGTGGACTATAATCATATGGAGGGCCTTCAGACTGCACTAATGCTGGTGGAAGGACAGCTGCTGGAGCTGCCACTGGGACGAGTGGCCTTTGCCCAACTGCAAGCACATTCCAAGGGGCAGCAGCTCTCATTAAAAACAAACAAAAGGAACAACAAAGTGAGCTGAGAAATATGTTCCTTGTGACGGATTCAAGGCAAGGAGGTAATAGTGAGGACAAGGCGGGCCATAGGGATAGTACTGAAGGCAGATCTCTGTAGCAGTGAGCAGTTTTCCAAGTTTATTGTGGAATCGGGTTGCCAGCCATGTGAGGCTGCAGATGAACATGTGTGGGCCCAGGGCATGGAGAGTTCCAAGCAACCTCTTGAAATGCTGCTTCACCTGAAGCTCAATAGGGGAGAAAGGATCAGTTGCTGATCATCTAACAGGAGATGCCTACCCACACAGGTGGCCTGTATTAGGTGGGAGCTGAATTTAGAGAACTTGGGTATTTAAAGCTGCTGGAAGCTTCCAAGTCTATGTTCAACCTGAAGTCCTGATTCCACCATGACAGACTATCCTCTCCTGTAACTTGGAGCTGAGGTGCAGCATTTGTAGGGGCCAGCAGTTGCCCAACTTGATAGAGAGCACTTCCACAGACCAGGAACCTGTCACACTGCTTCCCAGACAACAGTTGACTTGCTCTTCTACCTTCATGCTGTAGTGTGCTCCAGCCTGCAGTAGGGTGGGCTCCCCATTCTTTGTGGTGGGGAAGGGGAGGTGCCCCCAGAGGCTGTGTGTGAAGGGACACAGATGTTATTTTATCTGTGATTTCTACTGACAGCACTGAAGAATTAAAGATAGTGAAGGAACTGTACCTGCAGGACTAGAGTATCACTCAGACTTCTGGGCGTGGACACTGCCCCTGCCAGAGAATGTCATGGTGCTGTTGACTACTCCATGGAATTACTCAACATGCTGCTCACCACTGTCAGAATGGGGTAATCTTTAAGTGGTGGAATACCCAGGTGGAGGACAGGAAATGGCCACTTCCAAATGCAAAATCAGAAATTCAAAGCTCTCTGTGTTTTCTGTGAACAGAGTTGATACCTTCAGAAAAGTAGACAAAAGCAGGGCAAGAACTAGGATGCAGCAGTTCAATATTCTGGGAGTAACAAATATACGCTAATGCAGTGGACAGAGGACTGCTCAGCCAAGGGGAAAAGTGGGTGAGAGCCTTTTGACAACTCCCTTGAGGCTCTAACCTCCCTTGTCAGATGCACATCAGGAAATGGCAAGTCACAGAAGTGGCAGTGGCCCAGAACATCTCTAGGGATGGGATCATCACATCCGAAGCTGAGCATGCCCCTGACTGCTGTGTGTAGCGTAACTACAGTGCAGAACAACTGGCGGGGGGAATGTCTGCACAGATTAAGCCCCTACTTTAGGGATTATTCCAGGGTCAGAGTCAAACTGAAGCCCAGAGGAACTGGGTAACTCAGGAATTTTGATCAACCTCTGCCTTCCAGATAGGGGTCCTGAATTCTGAAAGCTGGGTTTGGAGCAACATCCAGAATCATGGACTGTGTGTGAGGTCAGATCACCACAGTCTTCAAGGGCAAACTGAGTGGTAGTAAGTGATGCGATGTTATCAGTTAGGAGTTGCTAAATCAAAAAGCAACACACGGGGGGCTCCCCTGGTGGCGCAGTGGTTGAGAATCTGCCTGCTAATGCAGGGGACACGGGTTCCAGCCCTGGTCTGGGAAGATCCCACATGCCGCGGAGCAACTAGGCCCGTGAGCCACAACTACTGAGCCTGCGCATCTGGAGCCTGTGCTCCGCAACGAGAGGCCACAATAGTGAGAGGCCCGTGCACCGCGATGAAGAGTGGCCCCCCGCTTGCCACAACTAGAGAAAAGCCCTAGCACAGAAACGAAGACCCAACATAGCAATCAATCAATCAATGAATCAAATAAATAAATCTTAAAAAAAAAAAAGCAACACACGGTTCAAATGAATTGTCCCAGGAGAAGAATACAGGTAAGAAGCCAACGGACACACAAACCAGGGAAATCTGACAAAAGGTGGTTTGAAGCAGAAGGTGGGAAGCATAATATAAGTAACTCCTGGGCCAATGCACAGGTGACTGCACTTTCTTTACACTGGGTGTAAGCAGTGGGGGTGAGGAAAACAAAGGGTTCCATTAAAGGTAGAAACCCTCCTATATAAGAGAATCAAGTACAGTAAAATGCTTATAGACCATTTTCTTAGTTTTTTGTTCCTGTGCTTCTCAATTTTTACAATTTTATAATTTCTCTTAATGGTCAACTAATTTCTATGTTGTTAATGAAGGTCCATTTTGGTTCTGATACTTGGTAATTCAGACTAATTCAGACTATTCAACTGAGGCAGTTCTGAACTATGAGGAGTGTTTGCCATTAAGTTCTCAAAACCCACACTACTGTGAACCTTGACTCTCAGTAAATAAAATGACTATCTTCATGTAAGCTTTCATGGTTATTCTGTAGAACGGAAATTCTCTTGCATTCAATAATTAATACACTTAGTCTCAAAGCTCTTCCATATCACTTTTCTCCAATATGATGTCTCTGATGCTGAATGAGGTTTGCAGTCTGGTTGAAAGCTTTCCCACATTTATTACATTTATAGGGTTTCTCTCCTGTGTGAATCCTCTGATGTTGAGTCAGGTGTGTACTTCGGATAAAGGCTTTCCCACAGATTTTACATTTATAAGGTTTTTCTCTAGTATGAATTCTCTTATGTTGAGTGAGGGCTGAATGGTCACTGAATGCTTTCTCACATATATTACATGCATAAGGTTTCTCCCCAGTATGAATTCTCTGATGCTGGGCTAGGGCTGATTGGTCCCTGAAGGCTTTCTCACACAAACCACATCTGTAAGGTTTCTCTCCAGTATGAATTTTCCGATGTCGAGCAAAGGATGAATTATCCCTGAAAGCTTTCCCACATTCATTACACTTATAAGGTTTCTCTCCAGTATGAATTCTTTGATGTTCAGTAAGGGAAGAGTTCACCCTGAAAGCCTTCCCACATTCATTACATTCAAAAGGCTTCTCCCCGGTGTGAATTCTCTGATGCTGAAGAAAACTTGTACTCTGATTGAAGGCCTTCCCACATTCATTACATTTATAGGGTTTCTCTCCACTATGAATATTCTGGTGTTTGGTAAGATGTGCCCTGCACACAAAGGCTTTGTCACATATGTTACATTTAAAAGGTTTCTCTCCAGTATGTATTCTATGATGGTGGGCAAGGTGTATGTTTCGGATAAAAGCTTTTCCACATAAGTTGCATTCAAAAGGCTTCTCTCCAGTATGAATTTTCTGATGATAAGTAAGTGAGGAGCTCACTGAGAAGGCCTTGCCACATTCCTTACATTCATACGGCTTCTCACCAGTGTGAATTCTTTGGTGATGGATGAGGTGTGTGCTCTGGTGAAAGGCTTTCCCACATTCTCTACATTCATATCGCTTCTCTTTAACAAGAATTTTCCGATTTGCATTAGGTTTTTCAGTATGAATCTTCTGATGTTTATTGAGGGTTGAACTCTTAGTGAAGACTTTTCCACACTCACTACACTCAAAGGCATTTTTGCTAGATTGAAATCCCTGACTCTCAACAAAGGATGAGCTCATGGTGCAGTGCTTTCCAGATTCATCACATTTCTGGTCACCAACCACAGATGAAGTTTTCTCGTGAGCAAGCATCACTTGCTGCAACTTTATCTCCTGGCTTCCATGCTGCCATTCCAACAGTGTATCATATTTCCAGTGACTATCTCTAGTGAATCTTTCCTTTATCATCCACTGACCCAATTCTCCTTCAGGAATATCTGCCTTGAAAGTTGATTTCTTACTCACAGCTGTAGTCATCCAGTCTGAAAGACATCAAAAATAAAAATGTCTGTTTTATCCTAGTAAAACATCTAGTTGGGATAAGAACGTGACCTTGTTTATAATGCTAACAGAGAGGTTGTAATTTTGAAGATTTCTTGAAATGAAGATAAAACAGGAAAAGGGAGAAGAGGTGAACAGAGGAAGGGGTTGACAACTATACAGTGTATGAAGCAGGAGAGCTTGGAGCTGGGATTCAGAAGTCACAGGCCTGAGCTGGGATCCTGAGTACAATATTTATTTTCTTTGTGATTACAGAGAAGTTACCTGAATTTTGAAGCCTCAAAAAAAACCTGTAAGACCACACTATGCTAACAGATAAGAAAAAAATGTACCTTATCTGTTTTAGTGATATGGTTTTTAAAATAACCTAGATGTGACCTTAAGAAACCATTAAAACTAGAGGTCAACACTTGGTAGAAAAAAAGTTCAGCTTCAGAGTAACTACTAAAACCAGCATTTATGTTTTATAGACTCATTTTAGCATTCAGATGGAAAATAAAAAGTCAGGCTACTGTAGAGCCTGTGAAACACTGATACCTACTAATAAAGTTAGAACCTCCTGCTACCGGTGAGGAAGCAACATCTTCAAACCTATATCAATAATGTGACATCGATATAAGGAAAATGTACCATGAGGATGTATATGTGAGTATAAAAAATTAGGAACAAAGCAGCAAATCTGCCAGGATATATCCAGTATGTCTTAGAGGCAAGGCCCTGAATTTGGGGAAAGGAGTATACTAGTCATTAGAAATGGGACTCTGCTACTGGGATCTGGGCCAAGGTCCCAAGAATTGTCTGACAAAATGATTCCTCTCCCCACAAACAAATTTCACACTTACTCAACAACAATCTCACTTGGTCTCATGGGTATCCTCATATTAACAAGCAGAGTTCTGAATGCATACTAGTTTTCTGTGCATATTTGTGAATATCTGTCTTTTGTGTTAAGTCTATTTAAGACTTTGTACTAAGAAATGCATGATAAGGGCTTGATACTAACACAGATGATGCAAAGATTCCTGGGAAAGCCTATCAAGAACAAGCCTCCCTCAATGCTTTTTTCTCCTACTCACTCTAGAAAATCTATAAAGAGCTATAATAATAATAATAATAAAACTCCTTGTACTTACCTGGAAAAGAAAGTTAAACAGGTGCACTTTAAGGCTAAAATCCTTGTGAACTTAGAATAATATATCCTTGCTCAAAACAAAGAATGTTTAAAGTTAAACACCAGGTTTGCCAAATCTCAAAATCTTAAGAACTGACTTTTGCTTCTGGACCTGACAGAGTAGCCTGTGGAAGACCAGATTCTTGCAAAAAACACCCAAAAAATCTGAATTGAAAAAAAAAAAATCTGTCTAAAGGCATCAGATATCACTTGAGGCCAACGTGATAGTCTAATATTTGGAATAGAAGGGAAATATAGAGGTGATCCTAACAGTGTTTTTTTTCCTCAGAGAATTTGCTGAATTCTTAAGCTTCTCATGGCAAGAGACTAAGCTAAGCAGAAATTCAGAATTCTCTATAGTCTTATAGTACTGTTGAGCCAAAAACTGGAGTTCAGGACCTTCTGGGGGGCTGTGGGGTGAACAGCGGTCAGAGTAAACGTGTAAAGCTCTCGGTTGGGACTCCTGGAGGGCTACAACCTAGCAGCAAGGGCAAACAAGAGATAGGTAAAGCTTCACAAACATTCAACCCAATCTCCAGCTAATGAGTCCCTGGGTGGATGGATTAGGGTGGTTTGCTTGTACTCCAGCTGTCTACCAGAGGGAAGGCAAATCTTCTCTGGAGGAACATAACATCATCCAGAGCCTACTCACTCCTTCACACATAATGTCAAGGATTCAGTCAAAAAGTACCAGGAGTACTAAGAAATTATTGAATCAAGAGAAAAAACAGACAATAGACAAAGACCCTCAGAACTCAGATACCAAAATTATCAGACATGGGGTTTAAAATAAGTGTGACTAACATGTTCAATAAAACAGATAAGAATGAGAATTTAAACAGAGAATTGGAACCAAAGAATCAAATGAAAATTCTAGAACTGAAAAATATAACTGAAATTAAGAACTGAATAGATAGCTTTAACAGTATATCGGACATTGGGACTTCCCTGGTGGTCCAGTGGTAAAGAATCTGCCTTCCAATGCAGGGGACAGGGGTTCGATCCCTGGTCAGGGAACTAATATCCCACATGCCGTGGGTCAACTAAGCCCACGCGCCACAACTACTGAGCCTGCGTGCCTCAACTAGAGAGCCCGTGTGTAGCAAACTACAGAGCCCACGTGCTCTGGAGCCCAAGCGTCACAACTAGAGAGAGAAAACCCACATGCCACAACTAGAGAGAAGCCAACATGCCACAACGAAGAGCCTGTGCGCTGCAACAAGAAGATCCTGCATGCCACAACAAAGACCCGACACAGACAAAAGAAATTTTTTTTAATAAATAAATAAAATGAATAAATATTTTAAAAACCAGCATATCGGACATAGCAGAAGAGAGGAATAGTGAACTAAAAAAAATACATAGGCAGAAAATATCCATGGTAAAACCTGGAGGAAAACATTTAAAGAGACATATAAGACATGGTGAAAACGTTAATTAACACGTGTGACTGTAGTTCTGGAATGGGAGGAGGAAAAGAATGGGACAAAAACACTATTTTTTTAAAAAAAGGTTGAAAAGTGAATTTGAGAAGCACTACAAACTCCAAGCAGGATAAATTCAGAGAAAATCCACCTAGGTACACCATAGTAAAACTACTGAAAACATAAGACTAATTTGAAATTTCCTTGAGAGAAAAAATATATTACCTTTAAAAGATAAAAAAATAAAACTGATAGCTCTCTTTTCAACCAAAAACAAGGGAAAACAGAAGACAATGAAATAGGGACTTCCCTGGTGGCACAGTGGTTAAAAATCCGCCTGCCAATGCAGGGGACATGGGTTCGAGCCCTGGTCCAGGAAGATCCCACATGCCGTGGAGTAACTAAGTCTGTGTGCCACAACTACTGAGACTGCGCTATACAGCCCGTGAACCACAACTACTGAGCCCTCATGCCACACCTACTGAAGCCTGCACGCCTCGAGCCTGTGCTCCGCAAAATGAGAAGTCACGGCAACGAGAAGCCTGCGCACCGCAACAAAGAGTAGCCCCTGCTCACCACAACTAGAGAAAGCCTGCGTGCAGCAACGAAGACCCAACGCAGACAAAAAAAATAAATAAATTAAATAAATAAATTTTAAAATATAGCTCTGTAACTGTGTAAAAAAAAAAAAAAAGAAGACAATGAAATAGCATCTGAAGTGCTGAAAGAACATAATTGCTAAACTAGAACTCAATAGAAACAAAATGTCCCAAAAAAGTAAATATGAAATAGATATTTCCGTACAAATAAAAACAGGGATTGTGTCACCAGCAGGCCCATATTAAAAAAATAAAATAAAAAGGAGTGTTCCAGGCAGAAGAAAGATAATCCCAGGTGTAAAAGTAAGAAAAGGCAATGGAAAGAGTAAATATGTGGGTAAATAAAAATATTATTGCACAAAACAATAATTATAATGTCTTGAGAGGCTGAAAATATATACATAATTTAAATACATAGCAAAAATAATACAAAAGATGAAAGAAAGAAAATAGAATTGTTTTTTAAGCTGTTAGCATTGCCTGGGAATTATTTATTTTGGATAGTAATAAGCTGGTTTTACTTATTAGACTTACCAATAAAAGACTAGTTAAATAAGATACAAGCTCATACAGTCTTTAAGACTAGTTAAAGAAGATACAAGCTCATTGGAATACAGAACAATAAAAATAGTTGATTCAAAAGAAGGCAAGACAAGAAAAAAAACGGACTTAAAGCAGGTGAGTAAAATTAAAATTAAATAATGAAATAGCAGACATCCAATCCTATACATATTAGTAATTGGTCTAAATTATCCTATTAAAAAACTAAGGTTGTGAGGCTGGATTAAAAAAATAAAATCCAGGCTTCCCTGGTGGCGCAGTGGTTGAGAATCCACCTGCCAATGCAGGGGACACGGGTTCGAGCCCTGGTCTGGGAGGATCCCACATGCCGCGGAGCAACTAGGCCCGTGAGCCACAACTACTGAGCCTGCGCGTCTGGAGCCTGTGCTCCGCAACAGGAGAGGCCGCGATAGTGAGAGGCCCGCGCACCACGATGAGGAGTGGCCCCCGCTTGCCGCAACTAGAGAAAGCCCTCGCACACAAACGAAGACCCAACACAGCCAAAAATAAACAAATTAATTAATAAAAAAATAAATAAATAAAATCCAACTATATGGCACTCAGGAGAGAAATACCAAAAATATAGATCCAGAAATAAAAGGAAAGAAAAGAATGGAAAAGGATTTATCAAGCAAGAACTAACCACAAGAAAGCTGGTATACCTATACTAATATCAGACAAATCTCATAATATTAGAGAAAACAGGCTTTAAGATAGTTCATATTGACAAAAGGTTCAATTATCTAGAAAAATATAACAAATCTACATTTTCACATAATATAACTTCAAAATGTATAAAGTAAAAATTGAGAAAATAAAAAGGAAAAATAGAGAAAACTTAACAATGATAGTGAGATATGTTTACATACCATTGTCAATAACTCAGAAATCAAACCATTAAGAATAGGGGATCTGGGCTTCCCTGGTGGCGCAGTGGTTGAGAATCTGCCTGCCAATGCAGGGGACACGGGTTCAAGCCCTGGTCCAGGAAGATCCCACATGCCGCGGAGCAACTAGGCTCGTGAGCCACAACTACTGAGCCTGCGCGTCTGGAGCCTGTGCTCTGCAACAAGAGAGGCTGCGATAGTGAGAGGCCTGCACACCGTGATGAAGAGTGGCCCCCGCTTGCCGCAACTAGAGAAAGTCCTCGCACAGAAACGAAGACCCAACACAGCCAAAAATTAATTAATTAATTAATTAATAATAATAAAAAAAGAATAGGGGATCTGAATAACAAGATAAACAAACTTGATCTAAATGATATACTTACAACACTATACCCAACAATGACAGAATATACATATTTAAGTGCATATAGAACATTTACCAAAACTGAACATATAGTGGGATGTGAAGTAGTATGAACACATTTCACAGGGCAGAGATCATTCAGAATGTGTACTCTGAACTCAGTGGAATTATGCCAGAAATGAATAACAAAATACCAAAAAGACGGTTAGAAAATCCACAGATATTTTAAAACTAGTCCATACATTTCTAAATAACTGATAAAGCAAAGAAGAAATCAAAACAAAAATTAGAAAATATTTTAAACTAAATGATAATAGAACCATGAAATGGAACTTACAAAATGCAGCTACAGCATGGTTAGAAGGAAATGTACATCTATCTTTCTGTATCAATTATCAATCTCAAGAAATCAGAAAAATAGCAAATTAAATACAAAGGAGAAGGAAAGAAATAATAAAAATAACAGAAATCGATAACTTAATAAAAAATTGATAGACCTCTATCAAGCCTAATGGAGAAAGAGAGAAGGCACATATTACCACTATCAAGAATGATAAAGGTGACATCAAGACAAATTCTAAAGAGATTTATAAGATAATAACATAATGAGGAAACTTTATGCCAATAAATTAAAAGACTAAATTCTAGGAAGGTATAGTGTATCAAAACAGATGCAAGAAGAAACAGAAAATCTGAACGGTCTTACATCTAATAAATAAATTGAATCTTCCATTTAATACCTTCTCACAAAGAAATGTCCAAGCAGAGATGGCTTCACTAGTGAATTCTTCTGAACATTTAAGGAAGTCCAGTCTGTATACAAACAGGCCAGCGGAACAGATTATAGACCCAGAATCAGACCTATGTACATGCAGTCCCCATATGTATGACAAAGGTACACTGCAGTACAATGGGGAAAAAGATAGTCTTTTCAGTAAATGATCCTGGGTCAACTGAATACCTTTATGGAAAATAATGAAAATAAATCTTCCATGTGGATTGTAGACCTAAATATGAAAAACAAAAGAATAAAGCTGTTAAAGGAAAACACAGAAGATCTTCATGGCGTTAAATATCTTAAGTAGGACACAAAAAGCATTAACTTTAAGAAAAACCCCAATTAATTGGACTATCCTAAAAATTTAGAACTTCTGTTTACCAAATAACACCATTATTCAAAGTGTGAAATGATATTTATAATGCATATGTATCTATATGACAGAGGATAAAATCCCAAATGTACAATCCTACAATATATTATTAAGGAAAGATTAGACAACGAAATAGAAAATAGGGGAAAGACTTATAGATACTTTACAAAAGAGGATATTTAAATGATCAATAAAAAAATGAAAAGATGATCGACTTCATCAGTCATAAGTTGAGATACAATGAGATACTGCATATATCCTCTAGAATGGTGAAAAACAAATTTTTAATGACAATACTAAGTATATAAGAGGACATGGAACCCTCATATCCTGCTGGCTGGAGTATAAACTGGTATAACCACTTAAAACTATTTGGCGGTTTCTATTAAAGCTTGCAGGGACTTCCCTGGTGGTCCAGTAGTAAAGAATCCACCTTACAATGCAGGGGACGCAGGTTCGATCCCTGGTCAGGGAACTAAGATCCCACATGCCGCGGGGCAACTAAGCCCACAAGCCACAATTACTGAGCTCACATGCCTCAACTAGAGAGCCTGCATGCCGCAAACTACAGAGCCCACGCACTCTGGAGCCTGCACCACAACTACAGAGCCCACACGCCCTGGAGTCTGTGCACCACAACTAAAGAAGAGAAAACCCTCACGCCACAACTAGAGAGAAGTCCATGCGCTGCAACTAAGACCCAATGCAGCCAAAAAAAAAAAAAAAAAAAAGCTTGCCTACTCATGAACATAGTACTCCTAGCTATTCAAGAGAAATGTATAACGTACATTCTCTAAAAGATGTACAAGAATGTTCATAATAGTTCCAGTATTACTGATAATAGCTCCAAGCCAGAAATATACCAAATGTCTAGCAACAGTAGAATGTATAAATAGTGGTAGGTTTACAGAGTGAAATATCATACCTCAATGAGAATGAACCAACTATTGCTACATATGACAACATGGATGAATCTCAAATACATTGTGGAAGCAAAGCAGCCAGACACAAAAGAGTAGACACGTAAGATTCCATTTATAAAAAGTTTTAAAATAGGCAAAACAAAGTTATGGTCAGGGTAGTAATTATCTTCAGGACAAAAGAAACAGAGGGGATAGGAGGGGATCTCTGGTGTTCTAGGAACATTTTATTTCCTGATACAGGTGCTGGTTATACAGATGTATTTATACTGTAAAAATCTGATGAGCTGTACACTTATAATTTATGTATTTTCCTGTGTTAGCATTACTTCAATAAAAGTTTACTTTAAAAAATCTGGAAGTGGCTTTCAAAAATAATAATTTGGCTCAATAAAAACAACCAATTGCTAGCTTTCTTTTCTAGCAGCTATTAGATAGCTATGTTTATTAAAGCCTTTTCTTGATTGTGATCATAAAACATATCACCTATATATGAGAAAATTGGCTTTTTAATGTTTTGTGTTACAGGAAAACACTCATCTAATTGTGTATCAAGAGGGGGTCAAACACACCCTGGTTTCACCATGCTGAAGATGAACTGAGATGGGGAAAGACTGGACCCTCAGAGTCAGTTCTCACTGGGGCCCAGGTCACTTCACGGGGGCTGAATTAGGAGCAGTACCTGTAGCTGCATTGGGCCACACTAAAAAAAAAAGTATGGTTTTAAACTATATATCAATAACTCTAGGGTATCAAGCAAGGCATGCAAGTAGTATGATCGAAACCCTATACAATGTAGTCAAGAGGTCACCCCCAGGGAGGGACCAGAAACTAACCCAATTTCCTCCAAATCATCAAAAGTTTCAAGACTTGGCACTATCAAGTACATCTGAGAGGGGGGAGGATAAAATAAGGAGTTTTGGTTTAAGATCAGTTTATGAAGCCTTTATGCCCTCAGATCCCTTCCCCAACTCAGAGGAGCTGGAAGGTTTCCCTCTCCCAACTGAGGAAAGCCTCTAACATGAAAGAGATACCAAAGAGATATCAAAACAATCAAAGAGAAAATTTGAGAACACAGTGCCTACAAAGGAAGATGAAAGTGTTTTTGGAAATCATTATGTTTAGAGGTAAAATATTACAATTGTAAAACACGAATAAGAGCTTACAAATAAAACAAGAGTTCTTGGAAATTAAAAAGGATGGCAGAATTTGAAAACTCAACAGAGAATTCCCACCATAAACAATTAGAAAACCAGGGAAAAAATGAAACAACTATTTTTAGGCAACGGAAAAGCAATCCTGGAAAAGTAAACTCACAGTGACAGAAGCAGACCTGTGGTTGCCAGGGGCTGGGGACAGGGGATGGGATTAATTGCAAAGAGGTAAGAAGGAATTTTTGGTTAGAGATGACAAAAATGTTATTCCTTTGATTTGGTGATAAATTTGTCAAAACTGATCAAATACTACACTTAAAATGGTGAATGTTATTGCATGTAAATTATACTTTAATGAAGCCGATTAAAAATATTTTAAAAATCTCAATAGGTGAACTGGAAGACATAACTGAAGAAACCTGTCAAAAAGTAGAACAAAAAAAACATAAAGATGGAAATTTTAATAAAAAGATAAAATTAGAAGACCAGTCCAGGTGGTATCAGGCATTCCATCAAGAGAAAATAGAGAAAACTGAAGGTGGAAATTAAAAAATGCTAAAAGAAAATGTCCAAGATCCACAGGGCAGAAATTTAGATGGAAAGGCTCACCAATGCTCAGTGGATCCAAGTATAGGAGCACACCAGCGTACACCACTGAGAAACACTGGAGTAAATGAGGAGATCCCGCAAGCTTTCAGAGAGGAAAAACAGGTCATAAATGATGAAGAACCTGAAGATTTTGGATTTCTCAATAGCAGACTTAGGTCTAGAAAACAACAGAGCAATGTCTTCAGAATTCTGAAGAAAAAAGATTTCCAGTGTTGAATTCTATCTAGTCAAACTATCCAGAAAGTGTTACGGCAGAAAAAAGACACTTACAGACTTGCTAGGTTACCAAAAACTTATTCCTGTGCATCCTTTCTTAGGAGGCTACTGGAAGACATGTGCAAATGAAGAGATAAGCCAAGAAAAAGGATGATGTGGGACGTGCAGGCCAGGAAAGATAGGATTTGCAGGAGGATGACAGCTAGGCACCTACCGTTCCAGAACGGAGCAGGTCAGATGGCTCCAGAAGAGACTTTTCCAGGAAAATGAAATTGTCAGAAGGACTTCTGATCTAAAAGTCTTGAGAATCGAGATGCAGACAACTAGAGAAGGTCTGAGATTAAATTAAATTAAATTAAACTAAATGAACCCTGGGAAAGATTGCTTAGGAAAGCAAAAGCAAAAGTTGCCAGGATTTACTTCATGGATCAGCTGTGAATAGTGCTTCAGAATGTAAACAATGACTATTTCTCTGACCATTAAGTACACTATAACTCTACTGGGAGGACAGGGAATGGAAAAGGTAGTAAGACGAATAGCTGGGGAGGTGAGTTTAATCCTCACTTTTTATAGAAGGAATTCAGTTAATAATGCCTAGAACTGAAAAGTCAAGAGGTAGCAATATAAACACATTCCTTGGAGACATGGAAACAAATATACCAAATAATCAGATGAAAGAAGAGAAAATGGATACTTCTAAAGAGGAGAGAATGGGGATAAGGGGGGATAAGAGGCCATCAGTTTTCATAATAAACATTGTAGTTTCGTTAAACTAAATGCATTATTGTGATGAAATTTAATACTAAAAATAAAGAAAAAGGACAGAATAAGCTCCAAAAAAGTCAAAGGAAAGAAATAATGACGAGCAAAAATTAATGAAATAAAGATAAAATAGAAAGGATCAGTAAAGTCCAAAATTATTTATTAATTAAAAAGGCAAACCTCTGATAAGATTTATACAGAAAAAAAAAGACAAAAGTAAATTATTATTAGAAAAAATTCATGCTTTCATTCAACAAATACATACTGGGACCTGGTGAGCCGAGATACAAGAGCAAACATGACCAAGTCCTTCCCTCATGGATCTAAGGGTAGAAAGCATTATATAAACAGGACACAGAAAGCACTAAGATAAAGATCATTAAGACAAAGACTGATTACGAACTTCTGCTAGTAAAGAAAGAGAAAAGATAAGCTATAGACTGGCACACATATTAACTGATAAAGTATTCAATTCCTAATTATATATAGAAGTCCTACAAGTAAATAAGAAAAAGATAAACTATAACAGAAAAATGGACGAAGAATATGAATATGTCACAGAACACAAATAATCAACATATGAAAAGATGTTCAACTCTACCAGTAAACAAGGAAGTGCAAATTAAAACCACAATGAGATACCATTTCTTAGGAATTTTGGTTAAGTTCCTGTTACTTGCCAAAGTAACATCAACTAACCAGCATCAACTATTAGTATAATTTGGATCAACTAATTTAATCAGCAATCTGGGACCATTTAGTAGAGCTGAAGAAGCATATACTCTTAAACCCACTATTTCTGCACCTATGAATACACTTAAAGAAATTCCCAAACAAGGCCCATGTGTATAAGGAAGTTATGTACAAGAATATTCAGGTCTGGACTTCCTTGGTGGCGCAGTGGTTAAGAATCCGCCTGCCAGTGCAGGGGACACAGGTTCAAGCCCTGGTCCGGGAAGATCCCACATGTCGCGGAGCAACTAAGGCTGTGCACCACAACTACGGAGCCTGCACTCTAGAGCCCGCAAGCCACAACTACTGAGCCTTCGCGCCACGACTACTGAAGCCCGCACGCCTAGAGCCCATGCTCCGCGACAAGAGAAGCCACCTCAATGAGAAGCCCATGCACCACAACAAAGAGTAGCCCCCGCTCACCACCACTAGAGAAAGCCCGCGTGCAGCAATGAAAACCCAATGCAGCCAAAATTAAATAAATAAATTAATTCTTAAAAAAAAGAATATTCAGGTCAGCATTATTCAAAAAGCAGCAAAAAGTCTGGAAACAACCTACAGGTCTATCAGCAAGAAAATAGTTAAATAAAGGTATAGCCATTGAAGGAGTATCAAAGTGCAGTTAAAAATGACTAGAGCTACACATCTCAACAAGGATTTAAAAAAATGCAAGCTGTGGAAAGCTATCTATAGTACAATACATATATATCAAGCTTTAAAGTGTGCAAAGCTAAACAATATTGCTCAGAGCTATGGATAAATGTGGTAAAGAGCAAGAAAAGCAGCATAGGAGCTAATGTAAAATTCAAGCTAGTGGCTCTCTGGTATGAAAGGAGGAAGATCTGATGAGGAGGGGCACATCGAACTTCACATATGCAGCTTTGCTCTGTTTCTTCAGCTGGAGAGTGGGGTATGGGGGGTGTTTGCCCATTCTTCAGGCTGTTCAAAAATGTTACATATTCTGTTCTGTAGATAGGATTACAGTATCAAAATACATTTGCTTTAAGTAAAAAAAGGAAAAAAAAAAGGAAATAATAATGCTAAGTGTCGAAATAAAATAATAGCATGTAAAAGAAATAGGAGCTGGTTCTCTACAAAAAGTCTCAACAAATTTTAGAGGAAAAAAACGTAGATAAAGTTGGAAATGAGAAAGAGGATATAGAATGTTAAAATTATAGATGAATACCATGCACAGTTGTAAATGAAGACATTTTATGGCTCAAGAAAAGATAATTTAAAGCTAAAGGGCAAAATGTACAATTGATATAACAAAAAGAAACTAAACAGATTAATAAATAAGGAAAACATGTAAAAAGTTATTAGCAAACTACTCAAATTAAGGGATCAGGCCATTTTCTTTAGGTTTACTGAGTAAACAATTTCTGTAGAATTAAAGCTATTTTGGAGAAGGGGTGGGGGAAATGACACCATTTGAGGGTCACACTGGTTTAACCCTCATCCTGACTTGCAACAAAATGACAACATTAAATACATTGATATTAGTTAACCAGCCTGAAGTTCAGTTTCCTGAGTTTTCTGTAAGTGGGGTTAATCATATTTGCCTCACGGGTTGTAAGGTTGAAAAGGGGCGGCTAACAAATCCCTGGAGATCACCCAGCACAGTGCTGACCCACAGGGGCTCAAATGTCAGCTCCCTGCCTGCACTAGATCACGGCCCAGGGAAGAGAAAAATTTTAAAAGAAAGCTATCAGAAGGACTTTTTCTTACTATTATTAAAATTAAGTGTCTTTCTAAACCAGGAGTGATTGATGCAACAATGGAAAAGTTCTAGATCCAATCCTTTGAAAAATCAGAGATAAACCTATTATCATTGTTCTACATGGTTTTTGAAGTCCTAGCCAGTCATTAAGAAGTGAAACAGAAATAAGAAAAAACTATACTAAAAATGATTCAGTGAACACTTTAAGAATAAGAATTGGAGAGTGACAAGAGGGGAATAAATATTTGGAAATGACTATCACTTCTTTACAGCAGCAATTTCCAGTTGAAAAACAAGGAGGTAGTTCTATTAAAAAACAAAACTATAACTTTAATAGGAAATTGAAGGAACAACTATAAAACTTTACTGGGGGAATTCCCTGGCGATCCAGTGGTTGGGACTCTGTGCTTCCGCTGTTGTGGGCCTGGGTTCGATCCCTGGTCGGGGTGCTAACGTTGGGGAACTAAGATCCCGCAAGCCGCGTGGTGCAGCCAAAAAAAAAAAAAAAACCAAAACACAAAACACCAAACAAACAACAACAAAAACCCAAAAGTTTATTGGGAAATATAAGATTTCTTTCCATGTCTGACTGGCTGACCACTAATCATCCTTCGTGAATCAGCTCACAGCCTAGGGTGTCCAGGAAATTCAGAAACAACAGGTGCTGAAACAGAGGCTTGTGAAAGGCATCTGGGAAGGACTGAACCATGACCTCATGGTTTTTCATGTCATTACTCACACCTGACTATAAAATCCCTTCTAGGCATAAAAGTCCTCTTCATCTTCACAATCCCCCCTCAGAAGTGCAATAAAGAATTAGTGTCAATGATGAATAATGGAAGAATAAATGATGTTATTATGCCAGAGTACTAGGACAGTGGATTAATTTCTTTTAATTCCCATCCCTTGTCTTTTTGTTATAACACTGCTTGTATAATATAATACTGAGTGAAATATTAAAAATGCCTTAGTTTGGGTGTAATAGAACATACAAATTCAGAATGCTATTGGGGTAAGTTAAAAGATTTTTTTGATAACTGAGTTTTGGAGTTAAGACATACAAATTCCATAACAGATTAGATCCTAGACATTCCAGTAAACAGTTATTTACTGTAGGATATAAAGTCCTGCCTACTTCATTGGGCTCCTGTGAAAAATCAGTAACAAAAGGTTTTTAAAAATATTTTACAGTTGGCCAAACGCTGGCAGAAAGTGAAATGTAATGTCTTGAATATGCCAATAGCTCTCTAAAATACTGGGGGGTTTAGGGAGAGGCACCCCTGCTCCTGTTCTTAAGCTACCAGATCCAATGGGTTCCTCAAAACAAGTAACAGCCACTAAACTGTCGTGTTCTCTGTATCCCCAGGCAACAAGTCTTTGCCACTTACTAGGTGCCAAGCACTGTGCTGGGCATGAGCAATACAGCAAAACAGGCAAAAAATCTGGCTTGTATGGTGCTTACAGCCCAGTGCAGCACCAGCAGAAGGTGGAGAATGATTAAATGCTGAATGTAGGTACACGTGGATGAACAAATATGAAGGTGGTTGAAGAAATGTGCAATGTTTAGCTAGAAGAGCTGCCTCAGTAGGCACATGGTGACTGGCCCTGAGGACCAGAAGCTGCTCAGCTGTGTGTAACCCATGCTGTTCCTCCTCACTGGAGAAGTGTGAGCAGAGACTGCACGGTCAGATGCTGAAGGGAACAACAGGACACGCAAGCACAGTGGGGAGCTGTCCCTCTACGCCAAATAGAGAGAGAAGAAAAATCATGGGAAGGAGGATCCAGGGAGGCACAAACTGCCAGAAGCAAGGAGTGCCACATGCACGTGGGGACAAATGTGGCAACAAGGTACTGAGGTGAACATGAAGGGAAAAAGATGCCCGTTTCTCAGTCCACAGGCCTGGCGCACGTGCTGTGTTCCTCCCAATGCCTCCCACATGCAGGATGCTTACCAAGACAGAAGCCTCCCAAGGAGTCCTCCGGCATCCATTCTTCCCCTTTTCCCAGCTGGGAAAACGTATCTGGCTTGGGTCCTAAGAGTCCTGTTTTTGAGGGGAAAAAAAAAAAAATGGGCCATATCTGTTCATACTAGAGATAAAATCATTGCAAGGATGAGATCTGGTCCGTGGAACTTCCTGGAAAAGGTGACCTGATAGGGGCCCAGGGTAGACAACAGTTCCCAGAAGGAGGAAAAGATGGTTTGGGCCTGACACAGAGAATCTGTTCCCGTCCTTCTCTCTGCTGGAAGGGAGGGAGGATTCGACCTCTAGTCACCTTCGAGACATCTGCACTTAGACTCCAAAGAGCCCTGTGCCAGGACACAAAGGATAGGCATTGAGATAACATCCTCAGAACACCTCACTCCCAACCCAAACTTCTGTATGGAACCAGTTTAAGGGTCCCAAAGTAATCTCCAAATATGAAGATGAGCCTTCAGAGGCTCCCACTTACCCAGGGACACCAGGTTGCTGTAGTTCTCCAGCATTACATCCCTGTACAGGGCCCTTTGAGCAGGGCTCAGCTGCGCCCATTCATCCTGGGTGAAAAGCACGGCCACATCCTTGAAGGTCACTGATTCCTGTAAGGGCAAACCCATCCCCGTTGACTGGTGGCTACTCCCTCACATGAGTCTCTGGGAAATGCTGTGACCGTCTGCAGGGCTGTTAGCACAGAAGGGGGATGGCGTGCTGTGACAAGGGAAGCACTTCCTCAGGGTCTCCTAGGGGTCAAGCTTTTATCAGACTTCGTTCCCCTGAAGAAAAATACCTTGTGGAGAAGATAGGCCTCCTCAGCACTGGGACTTCACACTGGCTGTTCATCTTGCCCAAAACATTTTCTCCCATCTCCATCAATCTGCACAGCCCTGCCTGTACCCCCACCCCTATGACCAATCCTACCCAGGTCTTGGCTTCAGCATTACCTCTTCAGCACCCCTCCTCAACTGCTCCCATATCACCTGTGCAGGGCCATCCAAGCACTGTCCCACTTTACTGAGTTTTGGTTTACTTTTGGTTTCCCCCACTGGACTGTTAACTCCAAGAAGCTATGGACCATTTCCACATCTCCCTTGTCTTCCCCATCATGTCTTCTAGAACACGGCCCATGTACCCAGCACCTGTTACAAATGTGTTAGTCAGCAACTCCTGCTTTTCTTCAGCTGAACCCAACACACATACATGGTTCCCATGGCAACAGTCCTTCTGGACAATGTGACCTTGTTCCCTCTGATCACAACTAGTACCTTCTGTGGAAACTCTTGGCTGAGAGGCCAAGGGAGCTGGTGTGAACTGAGAAAGAAGAGTTAAGTAGAAGCCCAGAGAAGAAAGGCAACGGTCCAAGAGAAAGGACTTTTAGATTATTCTAGACCCCACTTGCATAGCTGAAGTACAGGTGCATTTTGGCCTTTGGATTTTGGGCAATATCCCAGTATCCTTCCAATAAAGGCCTGCTTTTGCTTAAGGTAGTCTGAGTTAGGTTTCTGTTACCTGCACCCAGAGCCTTGCACAAAGTAGGCTGAACCAAGGAACATTTGTTGGACTGAACCCATGAACCAATCTGTCAGGGACCATTGTTCACCTTTGTATCATGGGCATAGATCTAATACCTGGCACATTTTACATCCCTAGTACAGGTCTGCTGAATGGCAACCAAAATTATGGCAGCCTGTAAACACAAGATAATTGTGTGACACCAACAATGAATTTGAGGAAAAGGTTAGGGAAGAGAAATATCACAGTGGACTGGCACCGTGAAGACAGGTTTCAAAGAAAAAGTGGTGCCTGAGATGGGTTCTAAAGGACAAGCTAGAAACCAAGGAGAAGGGTGAGCAACCAGTGAGCTGGGACTGGGTTGACATGGCACTTTCAATCGGCTGCTCAGCCCTTCCAGTGATTTCTGCCACAGATTCCTGCCCTGGACAGGTTTAAGTGTGAATGAATTAGAACAAATTTATCAAATTCATCAGAATTTGTACACTCAAATGAATGTTGTCTCCTTCAAAGTGGAGTCCATACCCTTATTCTAAAGAAGTTAGCACTGCTCAAAGCTTTTTAGTAATTTATTGAAATTGAAAACATACCACTAGAATGATTTCATTTGTACCCAATATTCCTCTTAAGTAAAAAGCCAAATATCATTAAAAAAAAAAAAAAAAAAGCCCAGTAAATCCCACCTTTCTAAGAAAGCATTCCAATTTCTCTCTTCTATCACTCCTATGTTAGGTACTGCCTTTACCACTTTAGACACTTATTTTACTTGCTAGTGGAAAGAGTGCAGGTTTCCACTTTGGACCAACCTGGGTTTCATTTCCAGTTGTGTCACTTAGGTGACCTTTAGCAAGTTCCTGAGCTCTGACACCCACCAGGATGTGCCCAAGATGGGGGGGTGGGGGGGTGGGCAGGAGCGGGTCAGGCTCCTGAGTGAGACTGGACTGGGAAAAAAGCTCCTGGTCAGGGGAAAGAAACAGGCCCACCCTCTTCAACCACTACATTCAAATCTCCTAAGGCAATTTAGAGGGGGAAGCCCACAGCAATCCCTCACTCACCTGGACCACAGTTGGCAGGCACCTGACTGCCATTCCTTCTTCTCTGATGAGCCTCAGGCTGGTAACACCTTCTACTGTTTATGAGGAGAGGACTGGGTCAAAAGATATCACACAGCAGTCCAGAGTGGGGCTTTGAGTATTCACACCCTGGGAATCCTCCAATACTCCAGGTAGTGAATTCTTAGTCCCTATTTGCTCCCGATCCTCTCTCCTCCTGGAGGGTCTTTCTGATGGCCTCCCCTGTAAAGGGAATAGCTCACCTTGCAGCTACTCCCACCACCCCCCACCAATTTTCCCCCTAGCAATCTGAGTCAGATCCTCCATATCTTCCTTCTGTATCTTTAAATACTTTGACTTTTCTTGAAGAAAGCATCCTCCAGCCCGTTTTCACACTTTCTACACACCCTCCGGCCTTTTGCCCTTAAATTATGCTGAGAGATCTCAAGAAAAGTGTGTCTCCTGCCTGGACAGCTGCCTAATCCTGGGGCGGGGAGTGAAAGAAGTAGGGAAGGAGGGTCGTCTTCTTTCTCCTAGAAAAGAAGCTAAGAAGGCTGGAGTTTCATTGTCGAGACGTCTCTCAAGGCCATGCCGTTCTCTGGCCTCAGGCCTCTCCTTCTCTGGCGCCCAGTTTGGGAGACCTGGAGTCAAAGGTGGGAGAGAAACAGTGTATTTGTGCGGGGTGGGGGTGGGGGTGGGAGTGGGCGTTGGGCGCCACGAATGTTAATCGTACAAACCATCCTCCCGCCCCCTGCCAGGTCCCCTGGGAAGCTGCTGCAGGGGCTGCGCAGCTGCTGACCCGGCCTCAGCAAGTTCCGGACACTGTGATCCGGACCACACCGGGAGCATCTACCACAGGGCGTAAATGGGCTTCCCGGAGTCGTTTCCAAAACACACGCCAGAGGCCCTGACCGCATCCTTCTCCACATGCACCCGCAGATTCGGACCCTAAACCCGAGAGCTCACACCTGGCCTTTTTGTCTTTGGAATCAAACCTTAGCCATACGTCCCGGGAAGTTTGGGGCGTCAGATTACCGTCCTTCAGAACGGACCACGACCCAGACCTACTCGGTTTTCATCCGCCCTTCCCACCGGGCTCCACCACCCCAAGGCTGCTCCCGCTCTCCCGATGCGGCTTCGGCCACCGTGTCTAGTCACCACTGGGTTGCCCTTCGAGGAGCCTCTGCCCGCGGCGAGAGACCGCCACCGCCACATCGCAGGCAGAACACAATGAGCTGGAGTCTGCAGTCCGCATCCGAACTGCGCTTGCGCGTTGCCGGGAGACCCGCCGAGCCGGATTCCCTCAAGTCAGAGCTGCGGCGCTTCTGCTTCGCAGACTCCACTTCCCAGAGGGCGAATCGGCGGCAAGCGCCCGCACCAGCGCCGGGCGGAGAAACTGATATTGCGCGCCTGCGCAGATTAGGGCCCCGCCGCTCAACACCCCCACCCCCTACCCCACCCAGGCCAAGGGGGTTTCCTTGCAGAAACTACATTTCCCAGGGACCTCGGCGGAGGCGTCACGGTTCCCTAGGCAGGTAACCACCCGCGCGCTAACCCTCACGTGCGGATTTGGTTCCGTCTTGGTCAGACTAGGGAAGGCAGAGACCAACGAAAAGTTAACGAAGGGATAAGGAAGGTCAGTCCGAGGAAGCGGCACCTGATCCGGTGAGGAGAGCTAATCCAGGACGGCCCCCAAGGACTCAGAAGGAGGCGACAAGTCGAAAAGGAGCGTTCCTGAGGGAGGACCGCGCGGAGATGACTTGAGAAGGCAGCGGGGCTGTGCCTCGGCCACGGGGATGCAAAAAATGCTAACAGTGTGGCCTGGCGTTCGGGCTGGGGCGTGGTTCGGGCGATGAGTGGGGCCCGGGGACCGGGTGGACGGAGGTGCGGGCTGAAGGCCTGCGGACCAGTGAGGAGGCTGCTGCGGCAGTTCAGGACCCAGCGGATAGAGGCTGGGACCAGAGTGGTGGCCACGGTACTAAGGGCATGGAGCGAGAAACGTCGACAGGTAGAATAAACTTGGTCCTCCACGACTTATCAGGAGGAAGGAGCTGGATGCCAAGGAGTCTGTCTTGTACAACTGGGTGGTATTTAGAAAGGTGGTATTTATTTTTGTGGACAGTATTTTGCGGAGGCGGGCAAGGATGAGGTAAAATATAGAAAGCTCCAACTGGAGATATTTAGTTGCCTTTGAATTTTCACGGAGCTTGGGAAGGAAAGATGAGAGAGTTTTAACTTTGTCGGTGGCGAAAAAGAGCCAAGAACGGGACCTGAGATTTGTCAGCTAGGAAACTGTTGGCCACCTCTTAGTGAGCAGTGTCAGTGACTTTACTTACGTGACACTGTGGCATTCTGTTTTGGCTTTTACTGAAGATTTCATTCTATAGACACTTTTGGAGCATTTATGTGTCAGGCATTGTGCTAGGGGCTGGAGAAATAGTGAAACCCTGAACTTACGCAGGTTAAATTCTACTAGAGGGGGTACTCAATAAACATAAAATATTGATTAGGTAGTGATGACACACTGAGGCTGTGTTACGGTTTAGAGTGTGACGGGGGTGGGGAGGTGGGGATTATTTTCAGGAGCGTTTTGAGAAGTTAGTTCTCTTTGAGGAGGTAACATTTGAGCAGAGATTTGAATGTAGTGAGGAAGGAAACCACGTGAATATCTGGGAAGAGAACAGAAATGCTGACCAGAGATAGAAGTGTGCTTGGTGAGCCTGTGGTTTAGCAAGGCCAGTGTGACAGGAGAGGGCATAGTGAACAAGGGAGAGTGGGAGAGGAGGTTGGAAGGGTAATTAGAGGGCTTGAAGGCCATCGTAAAAAGTTTGCATGTATTCTCTGTGTGACAGAAAACCATCGAAGGGGTTTGAGCAAAAGAGTGGCTTGGCTGAACACATTTTGACAGAATCACTGGTCCGCTGTGGGGCGAACAGGCTGTGGTGCAGCTAGAGGGAATACAGGGAAACCAGTTAGGAGGCTATTACACCAGTGGGGGGGTGGGGGAAAGAGAGAGCCTCCTACAATTATATCACCTTCCTACAAGGCATTTGCTTTGAGAGCCTAAGATAATTAAGGGTTCTGGATGCCATGCTAAGGAGTTTGGATATTGTTCTGTTTTCAGATATATAAGGATAATAATAATAAAATATTTATTGAGCACTAAATATGTGTTGGGCACTTTCATAAGCACTTTACATTAGTATTGAATGTAATCCAAAGCTATGAGGTTTGCACTGTTAACAAATAAGAAAACTGAGACAGCTATATATTAAGTGCCTTGCACAAGGTCTCATGTCTAGTAAGTGGGACCAGGAGTCCTGCCCCTGCTGATAGAGGAAAGGTGCAGAAGTTTCCTCCTGACTGTTGCCCAGAATGGCTGAGCACTGACATACCAAGGCCCGAAGCTTCCAAAACTCCTGAAAAAGTAGTGAAACCTTCATTTATCTGACCCATTTCTCCTGCTGCTCCCTCTAAGTGTTAATATTTTACCAGTTTGGGGTTATTGCATCCATCTTAGGCTTCAATACATGTTATTCTTCCTTTCCCCCTTGTCCTCTGCCTTCCTTTTGAGCCTTTAATTTTGCTACTGTCTTTATAATCTTCCATCTGTTTTCTACCCATCTCTCTGCCTCCTTCTTCCCCTCCATTTCTGTCTCTTGAGATCAGGTGGGGAACAAGAAAATACATGAAGGGAAAGGAAGAAGCTGGATGCAAGGGAGAGACATTATTTAAAATCTTAAGTTTCTGAGGTTACAATTAATTCAGTGTTTCATTCCTCCTTAGTCCTTGCCTTTTCTAATTCCATAGAGGTCCTGTAGCCCAAAGAGACCAAACTGCTCAAATTCCAAACACTCAGAGTCCATGGGGAACCTCCCTCCATTGCCACCCACAAATATCTTCTGTACCCATCGTTTCTTGATTCCCACCTCTCCCAGTGGAAAGTTTCTTTCCTCCTGTTGAAAAAGATCCCTGCAGCCTCCACCTGTGCCCCAAGTCTTATTTTCCCACTTTGAGCTGCACATCCCCTCCTTACTGCACCTTCAGACTCTCCCATGCAGTGATAAATATGCTCAGTTCTTCTACCTTAAATCATACAAACGCTCTTGGCAGATTATTCGTTGGCTAAATCAACACCTTTCTCAATCCCCCCTTTTCCTTGCCTACCTCCTCTATAGAGGCTGGAAGAGCTAAGTACTTATTTTTTTCAGCCTCCTTTGCTCCTAGCCTCCATGCAACACAGCTGTGGTCAGTGAGGTTTAGGCAGAAGTCTGCTGAGGGGCTTCTGGGAAAACCTTTTCTGATAAAAGGCACAGATGTTGCTGGTGCTACACACACCCTTTCTTCCTGCTCTGAATGCAGATATTTTACCTGAAGCTATAGGAGGAGCCATCATGTGACATGATGAAAAAGTCATGAAACTCAAGGCATTGAATTATTTTGTCTGAACCAATGCCAACCACCTCCAGATTTGTTATGGGAGAAAAACAAATCCCTATTTGCTTGTAAGCCATTGTTATCTGGGCTTTCTATTATTTGTAGCCAAAAGCTCTTCTGATATATACACCCTCTCTCAACCACAATCTCTCTCTAGTTATCTTCCTAAATCTCTCCTTTCTCAAACTACTAAGTTCTTTTCAACCTTTAACTCACTCTTCAACCCACTAAAATTTACAGAGGTTATCAATAACCAAAACCAAAGGCCATTTTCTATTTTTACCTTACTTTAATCCTCTGTGGCATTTGAAAATATGAAGTATTCCTATCCCTATGCTAAAATTCTTTTTTCTATGCCACCACCTTCTCCTGATTTTTTTCTGTTTTTCATTTTTCTTTTGCCTGTTGTTTCCCCTCAGCTTCTACTGATGACACCTTCCGCTTACTGCATTCAAAGACAGTACTCCCAGAAAACCCTTTATCACTGCCCCTTCTTATTCTACTGCCTATCAGGAATCTTCACTTGGATACCCACAGACTCATATAATACCCCCAGACCAAACTCATCATTGCCCCACAAAGTCGGTCAACTTTTTGTGTTCTTAATTATGGCACCCATCCACCCAAATAAATTCAAGTGCTCACATTTAATGGATTACATTACCTAGATTCTGCCTTATTATTGCTTGAATTCTTCCTTTCCTCTCCCATCCCACTGCCAGTTTCTCGGTTCAGCCCTTAGAAAACAAAACAAAGACTATCTTATGCAGTTTGATTTCCTAATCATATTTATCACCTATTTAGCACTTATTAAATGTGTATAAAATAAATGAAATTGCCTTAACTACTCTCATAACTATAGATCTATAAAATCTTTCTCTATGATTGTTTTGAATATGTTGTGAGTAGCAAAGATTTTGTTAACATGTCAAGTTTTCATGTCTGTTAGTGTTTAGCCTCTTCTCCTTTCCACTTTGATAGTTAGAGTACAACACAAAGATGTATTTGAATCCTATGTACTCAAAGACTATATTTGTTATATTGTTTTCTAAGTAATTAGCTTATTTAACAATAGTTTAATGACTGTTAATTGAGAACTTAAAACAGCATGCTATTGCATTAAGATTTGCACAATTATTCTATCACCTGGTAGCAAGCAGCCAATATTTCAGAGGAGAAAATAACAGGGGGAGGGGGAAGGACATGGAGGGATAATAGAAGTTGGTATAGGTAGAGAATTTTGACTCAAAACATTCAGGGAAACCAGATTGTGGAACAGGAGCATCTAGATAACATATATAACATGGTGAAAAATCAAGCATATTTATGTTTGTAGCATTTTAGAGCTTATAGGGATCTTGGAGCCTTCTAAATCTAAAATCCCTCATTTACCAAATAAGGACACTGGGACCCGGTGAAAGTAGGTGACTTGTCCAAGTTAGTGGCAGATCAGGACTACATACCAGGTCTTTGGGCTATCCAGTTAAGCACTCTCACATTTCCTCTCCAGTGTGAAGTCTCTGATGTCCAAAGGAGAATCTGCAGTATAATACAATAGAACTTATCTTCAGCATGAATCCTCATTGCTTAGAACATTAGCTACTTAAACCTTCCGGTATAAAGTTTTACTTTCTGAATCAAGATTTCTCCACTTTTATATGGTTTCTCTGCAGTGGTCTGTATTTTCTGATATGGTACATTATACTTCAACTAAAAGATTACTACAATCGTTACATTTATTAGGTTTCTACATTACATGACTTATCTGATTATCACTGAAGAGTTCATCACGGTGAAGGATCCCATGGAAGCTTCCCTCACGTATGAGTTCTCTGATGCCGTGTAAGATTTGTACTCCGACTGAAAGCTTTTCCACATTCATTACACTGATAGGGTTTCTCTCCTGTATGAGTTCTCTGATGCACTATAAGGGATGAATTCTTAATGAAGGCTTTTCCACACTGATTGCATTCATAGGGCTTCTCACCAGTATGAATTCTTTGATGCTCAATAAGGTATGCGCTCTGGCTGAAGGCCTTTCCACATTCACTGCATTCATAAGGCTTCTCTCCAGTATGAGTAACCTGATGTACAGTAAGGGATGATCGCCCAGTGAAATGTTTTCCACATACCATACACTCATAAGGTTTCTCTCCAGTATGAATTCTCCGATGCTGAGTAAGAGATGAATTCTTACTGAAAGCTTTCCCACACTGATTACATTCAAAAGGTTTTACTCCAGAATGAAGTCTCTGATGCTCTATAAGGTATGTACTTTGGCTAAAGGATTTCCCACATTTGTTACATTTGTAGGGTTTTTCTCCAGTATGATTTCGCTGATGCAGGGTAAGAGCTGAGCTCTTACTAAAGGCTTTTCCACATTCACTACACTCATAGGGCTTTTCTCCAGTATGGCTTCTCTGATGAACAGTAAGATGCATACTTTGACTGAAGGCTTTTCCACATTCATTACATTCATAGGGTTTTTCTCCTGTATGAGTTCTTTGATGCACTGTGAGGTTCATACTTTGGGTAAAAGCCTTACCACATTCATTACATTTGTAGGGTTTCTCTCCAGTATGAATCCTTTCATGTTGAATAAGGGATGAATTCTTGCGGAAAGCTTTTCCACACTCTTTACATTGATATGGTTTCTCTCCAGTATGAGTTCTTTGATGAACAGTAAGGTTCATGCTCTGACTGAAGG
Organism: Balaenoptera physalus; assembly: GCF_965194825.1. NCBI lineage: Eukaryota > Metazoa > Chordata > Mammalia > Artiodactyla > Balaenopteridae > Balaenoptera > Balaenoptera physalus. The sequence continues at coordinate 17,757,635 of NC_138890.1, read as the reverse complement.
TTTTCCCACATTCGTTACATTTGTAAGGTTTCTCTCCAGTATGAATTCTTTGATGCACGGTAAGCGAGGAGCGTTCAATGAAGTGCTTCCCACATACATTACAGTTATAGGGTTTCTCCCCTGTATGAGTCCTCTGGTGCTTAAGGAGGGATGAACTCTGGCTGAAGGTTTTCCCACACTCGTTACATCCATAGATTTTCTTTCCTGCAAACATTCTTTGAGTTTTAATTAATTCAGCATTTTGTTTAGTGTCTTTTCCATGTGAATTCCAACTGTGAGGACTTTTCCCCACAGGAATAGTTTGTTGTGTATCAATGATTGAACCCTGACTGAAACATCTTTCAAATTCATTACCTCCACATGTCCTTCTCACAGTGAGGGTTTCCTTATGGGTAATGTGTACTTGGCCCAGGTGTCTATCCTGGTTTTTCTGTTGCCCCTCTAACCAATTATCAGGTTCCCAGGTTTCCCCTAAAGAAGAATGCCAGAGACCTTCTCTTTCCATTATTACCCCATAAAATAAATCTTCAGTAATTTGGGCTTTGTAGTTGACTCTTTGGTTTCAAGTCTTGTCTCCCAGTCTGAAAAAAATAAAAAATTCAAATACACATTGGTTTCTGTGCTGGGAGACTGAAAACTGTATAAGGCAGGAATAAGAGAATGAAACTGAGAATAACTATAGGGCACATTTGAGAGCTTTCAAAGATGTCCCTATAATTAGGAAGAGAATTGGAAGGGAGGGAAATAACAGTGAGCCGTCCATAAATAATAGGGAAACTAGAAGCAGGGTAAGCAGAGGAAAGAGTGAGCCTATGCAGGAGGGATAGATACTGAAATCACTGCTGGACAAGGCTAAATAATGAATACGGAACTAAGGGAAGATATACAGACGAGCTGGGATTGGGAGAGGCAGATCACAAAGCCCTGGCACATTTATCTGGTACTCCTACCAGCAGTTTCTTCCCTCCCGAAGGCTGCCTATAATTCTGATACTAAATCTTCATAAAACATCACAGTGTGACACAGTGAAAAGATTGTTTACCCTAGAGTCAGACAAACGTGGGTTTAAACACTGGCTGTTAATCACTTATCATCTTAAGTAGTTGTTTCTCTGAGTCTGAGTTTTCAGAGCTATAAAATGAGGATAAAATAATCTGATAAGGATTAAGTAAATTAATGTATGTAAACTACCCTTAGGGAACATACTTGTCTGGAACGTAAAATACCAGAACATACTTGAAACTTAAACTCTCAAGGTAGGACAGCAAAATCTAAAAGCTCCTCTCTGCTCCGCAAGGAGCATGTGATTTTCTCACTCTCCTAAGAGAGGACTCTCTTAAGAGAGTCCTAAAGGGCCCTACCCTTTCCTAAATATCCATTCCTTACAGATAAGAACTGGTGGCAGAGGCAGGTAGGGGAGAATCTGTTGAACTGCTTGAGATGGGGCTGGAGGAAAGGCCTTGTAGCCACTCAGACTTTATTTTCTCAGATCCCATTTCTTATCCCAGACAAAACATCCTGGAGGCAGAGAGGCAGAGCACAGGGAACTACAATCTGAGAATCACCTTGTCAGCTTGATCAAAATTATCAACACTGAACCAACAGACCAAAGGTCTGTGGACAGGAGGTTTACTATGAAGCAAAAGATACGCATGAACTGGACTTCCTCCTTCCAATCTGACCTGCTTACATAAAACAAGAGAAAAAGTGGAAAGCCAAACAGGCTCCACCTATAAAACACACACACCACCAAGTAACCTCACAGAGGACCTATCCAGTCAAGCATGAAATACCAACAGGCAACACATGAACTGGAGGCTGCCTCTTGCCCCACTTCACTCTATCATATCCAGCTATCCAACTGAAGTTCTTTGAGATCATTCCAAGTGCTACCCAGTAAACAACATAAAGGACATGGGGCATCTATTCACACTGTTAGACAAATACAATGTCCAGACAGACAAAACTATTCAAAGATAAATGACACAGAAAATATCAAATTTGGAAACTAGGCAGAGGTTCAAGAAATTTTTAAAATAATAAAAGCAGGAGAACAAGGCGGGGGGCGGGGGGAAGCATTAAAACCAAATGGGAGAATAAACATTGGAAGAATAAATGCTTCCAGTCATCAAAAGATGTAAAAAAAAAAAAAAAGTTACATACTGGGAGAAGGGATTTGCAACACGTGACCCAAAAAGAGCTCTAGAACTTAGACTTGGAAAACAATACCTGTAGAACACTAAGCCCACTAGAAAAATGGACAAAAGGCTTGAATAGACACTTAAGGAAAGGAAACCTGGGGACTTCCCTGGTGGCGCAGTGGTTAAGAATCCGCCTGCCAACGCAGGGCACACGGGTTTGAGCCCTGGTCTGGGAAGATCCCACATGCTGCGAAGCAACTAAGCCCGTGCGCCACAACTACTGAGCCTGTGCTCTAGAGCCTGTGAGCCACAACCACTGAGCCCACATGCCACAACTATTGAAGCCTGCGTGCCTAGAGCCCGTGCTCTGCAACAAGAGAAGCCACCGCAATGAGAAGCCCATGCACCACAACGAAGAGGAGCCCCTGCTCGCCGCAACTAGAGAAAGCCCACACACAGCAATGAAGACCCAATGCAGCCAAAAATAAAAATAAATAAATAAATTTATTTAAAAAAAGAAAAAGAAAAGGAAACCTGAATAGTGAGTAAACATAAGCAAACATGCCAATCCAACAGTAACCAGGAGAAGGTTGAGTAAAGCCTCAGTGAGATACTATTACCACATCCACCTGAGAAACAAAATTCAAAAGTTCAAACTGACAGCTTCAGAATTTAGAAAGATGTGCAGTATGGGGAACTTTCACATACTGCTGGTAGGAGTGTAATTTGGTTCAAGTATTTGAAAAACAGTTTAGCACTACCTAGAATGTAGAACAGGCACACAGACTATGATTTAGCAAATCCACTAGTAGGTACATACACTTAGGTAAATCTATCTTGTAAAGGTTCACCACGATTCATAATTTTTAAAGTAGCATTGTGTACAATAGCAAAAAACTGGAAACAACCCAAATGTCTACCAACAAGAGAAACGATAATTAAATTGTCAAATACTTATACAAGAGAAATGAAAACAGTGAATGTTATGGATTTCACGTCTGTTCTCCCCAAAATTCATATGTTGAAGCCTAATCCCCAGTGAGACAATATTAAGAAGTGGGGGTCTTTGGGTCATTAAGTCATGAGGGTAAAGCCCTGATAAGATTAGTGCCCTGATAAGAAGTGGCACACACGAGGGAACTTGCTCTATCCTATGAACCAGGAGGAGGGCCCTCACCAAAAACCCATCCATGCTTGCACCCTGATCTCAGACTTCCAGCGTCTGGAACTATGAGAAATAAATGTCTGATGAATTCAGTCACCTGGTCTATGGTATTCTGTTACAGCAGTCTGAACTGCTTAAGACAGTAAACATTAATAAACTAAAGCCCCACATATCAATATAAATGAATAAATAATTTAAGCAAAGTCACAGAAAAATAAATACAGTAAGAGTCCATTTAGGTAAAGTTTAAAAACAGACTATAACTAAATATATTGTTCATCTGTGGATAGCAATACTATAAAGAAAAGCAAGGGAAGGGATTTATCACAGAAGTGAGAACAGTGGTTATGTCTTGGGTAGAGGAAGAGGATGGGAATGAGGAGGTGCATATAAAGCTACTAGGGTACTAGCAGTGTTCCATTTCTGAATCTGAATCTGGGCTCTAGTGCCTGGGTGTTTGCTTTCGTTATTATTCATTCATTTTTATCATCATGAACTATAAAAAAAGCAGTACGGTTAAGACAACAACTTTGGAGCTGCTCCACCTGGCTCCATCACTGTTAGCTGTGCGACCTTGGGCAGATTACTTAACCTGTCCTGTGCTCCAGTTTCCTCATCTGTAAAATGGTACCTATCTAGTGTTGATATGTGAACAATAATTAGTTGATATTTATAAAGGGCTTAGAAGACTAGGTAGGTTTTTGCTAAGTAGTACCCATATTTTACACATTCTTCTGTATATATGACATTTCAAAAAACAAATGAGAACAACAACAAAATGTTTTCTATTTTGGAAAATATTGATCATTTTAAGTTGAAACATATACTGCAGAAAACTTAATAGTAAGGGTTCAGTATATCTTCATGGAATTTAGAGACCTAACTTAAAAAGTTACCTCTGAAGATTTGCTGCTTAAGAAAAAGAAAAAAAATAGACTGCCCTACAAATTTTTTTAAAAACTGGCCTAAGTGATCAGTCCAAGAACACGGGATGCCGAAGGACAGTGGAGTCATGTCTACAAAGGACTGAGGAAAAACTGATGTGACTCAAGAATTCCACATAGCCAGTCTCTATACATGCATAGGAAAAAAACAAAACATGTTCTTAAATATGAAAGATTCAGTAATTGCAATACTCCTAAACCATTCCTGAAATATTACTTAAATGTTTAAATGTTTGAACAAAGGATTTATCCAGGAATTCCAGAATGCTCACTATTAGGAATCTAGTGCAGAGTCCTAACCACTGGACCACCAGGGAATTCCCCGTAAAAGTCCTTGTTTACTTCTGCACTCTTCTCCCCAGGCACATGTCCTGCAGCACCAGAGTGCTCCTCCCTGGGTTACAGGCCACTTCCTCAACACTAAGACCAATAGCGTTTCTCATTTCTTACTTGGCACTGTTGCACTCTTCTCTGTTTTTCTCTCTTCCCTTGGCCCGGCTCTCCATAACTCTCTCCTCTTCCTCTGACCACTTTTTCTGTCACCTTTGCTAGAGCATTTTTGTCCCCCAGTCAAATGTTATTCCTCAAGATTCCATCCTTGCTGCTTTGCCCTTCTTATTCGCTCTTCCTGATAATTAAAAATATTCATTGATATGAGTGTCATAAATATAATTATAATTTTCAAAGCTATAGTTTTACCTGATTACTAAAAATTCTACTTGATGTCATCTAATATTCACTCAACAAAGATATTAAATACCTGCTCTCGCAGACAACATGCTAGGCAGGGGATATAAATAAAAGTAAGCTCAATCACGACAATTCAGTAAGCCTACATACTAGTGGCTAGATAGATATTCAAAGAGACAAGAGAAATACAGTGTGAAATGTAATCATAAGCAAGTGATAAATCTTTAGTATTCAGCCCAATAGAGAAGTTGGAAGGTGGGTAAAAAACTGGGAGAGGAAAACCCAGTATGAGCAATACCTTTGTTTGCCTCTGATGCTTCTAGAAAACCCACCAACATGACAGTGAAAGAATGAAAAAGTCATAAATAAATGCACTAAAATAATCTAGGGAACAAAATGCTGCAAAAGAAAACAAAAACAAAAAACCCCTACCAAAAATATAATTTATATATCCTCATACAGACAAGAGAAGTTAATACATGCATTTTAAAAGACTGCTATTAAAAAAGAAGGAGCACTTAGAGAATGAGAAGGCTCATAGAAATAAAAAATATGATAGTAGAAATAAATTTTTTCACAGAAGGACTGAAAGACAAAGTTTAAAGAAATCTTCACATCTCACATTTTCCCTTCAAACAATGCTATGCAATTTACCACAAGGTCTTTGCACCTGCTGCTCCCTGTGCCCAGAATGTGCTCCCACATGACCATCACTTTGAGTATCTGTTCAGTAGTCACCTTAAAGAAGAGGCCTTTCCTGATCACCCCTATAAAACAGCACTCCTGTTAACTGATCTACTTCCCTTATGATGTTTTGTTTTTCCACGCAGCACCTGACTCTATGAATAGTCAGTCCCTCCCTTCTTCCTTCCTTTCTTCTCCCTTCTCCTTCCCTGCCTTCTTTCTTGATTAATTTATTGTTTCCCTGACTAGACTATAAACTCCACGTGGAAACTCTGCCTGTTTTGCTCATTGCTCTACCCCCAATGTTAGGAACAGAGCCCAGTGCTCAAAAAACATTTGTTTGTTATTCATGTAAGAATACAAATAGCAATAGTAATTGAATCCACAGAAATCTGTAATAAAGTTAATTAAAGCTACCTTAAGCAATCATTCTATACCTAAAAATTAGCATGAAAAGCATAAGATAATATCCAAAGTTGTACAATATGTAGCAAGAGCCACAAAAATGTATATATCCTTTGACACAGTGACCCTTCCAGAATCCTGTTCTTTAGAAAGCTTAATGGAAACAAGCAGCGATGGTCACAAGATGATTTTTTTCCTATCAGTGTTTTTTTACTGATTTCTTTTATTGCTCTGTACTTAGATAGCCATACACTATCCAGAGATCAAAAAATATCTGCCTAACTCTTTAAACAGTGTATGAAAAGAAGTGATCAACACTTTCACATGAGTAGAAAAGATAAAGGTGTAAAATGCATTTTTTCAGAGAAAAGTCATGATAACATCTAATAAAGAAATTTCAGTTGTGAGGGGGATTAGTAGGCAGATAACAAAGATTACGAAGCATTAAATGCTTAGAGGAGAATGGGATTAAATAAGTAGTAGATTCAGATTAAAAATTTAGGAATGAGAAAGGAAATACATAAAATGTAAGGTTACTAGTAAAAAGAACAGGGCTAAACTCACTTGTCATTTGTTTTAAAATGAAGACTGTATAAAACACCTATATAATTCAGAGGAGGAGAAATGTTAGTTTCCTTTTAAAAAGCTGACAAATGTTTAAATGAATAATGGAAAGGAAGCTATGGATATAGGTAATGGCTGAGAAGAAAGATTCACAAAAGAAAATAAAGAGAATAAAGTAGAGGGGGATAGAAAGACAGGGATTGAAAGTAGAGATGAGGGAAATCCCTGGTGGTCCAGTGGTTAGGACTCCTCGCTCTCACTGCCGAGGGCCCAGGTTGGATACCTGGTCAGGGAACTAAGATCCCATAAGCCACGCAGCATGGCCACAAAAGAAAAAAAGAAAGAAAGAAAGAAAGAAAAAGAACAGAAAGCACAGATGACAGAAGAGGAAATAATAACTGCTGACATTTACTGAATGTTCAGTATGTTCCAGGCAATTTAAAGGAGTCACAAATGTAGTAACTCATTTAATCCTCATAAGATATTACCTCCCACTGAGGTAAGGACACATGCAAGACCTCGGCAGGATGAGTGACATCAACAATGCAGAGGCATTTGAGAAACACACAGCAAATGGTACAGGTCTCAAGAGACCCAGGGACCTCTGAAGTGGTTTCTCCCCAAGGTGACACTCATGGAACAAGTTCTTGCAGCCAGATCCTTACCTGGGGAAATGCACCCTGGATGTTCTTTTGTCATCAGGCTCAGTACTCAATCCAGCTGAGATATCACATTTGGTTTGGAAAGCTGATGCCCTGCTCGGGAGGAGAAACACTAAATTTGACTTCTGAACTGAGTATAAAAACCACTCCCAGCATATGTCTTATCCCTTCCTCTTCAGGGCTTCTGTAACAAAGGAAGGTGTGGCTTCTGAGATTTCCCATTTTTCCATTCTCTATAGAAAAGGCCTTTCACCTTGAAAGACAGGACACTAAGGAACTACCCTAAAACAATGTCCTGTAGTATCAGGATTTCAAGTCCAAATTCACAAATTTCAGAGGCTGTACAAGATGTCAATAGTGGGAAAGATGGCAATAGGTAGGTTTTGAGTTACGAGGAGAAGTCCTTACCCAGAGAAACCAGGTTACTGTAGTTTCCCAGCATCACTTTCCCATACAAGTTCCTCTGAGCAGAATTTAGATTGGACCCACTCCTCCCAGGTGAGATCTACAGACACATCCTTGAATGTCACTGATTCCTGAAACTATAAATTTCTACTGAACAAAGGATTATGCCAATAACACCCTCTAAGGAAATTAAAAAACAAAAACCAAAAAAACAAGCATTAGAAGGGACAGAAGAAAGAGATCTGTGAGAGAAAAATATTACCCTCCAAAAGAAACTAAACATCTGCAACAAAAACATACATTATCATGAAATAATCAGAGACAAATATAGAAAGTGCTTTGACATTTAAGGACAGGAAGAGGAGGTACAAGGAGTCATAGGGAAGGATAGTGAAGGCTGCTCTAGATTAGCACTGGAGAAGAGTAGGTGGTGTTCTGATTGTATCCTATTCACTCCATTGATGAAGGAGGGATTCCCCACCCTAAATAGCACACGGTGACCAAATATATCACAGCCAGCACTGGACAGATGAGCCTGACAGGAGTTCATTAGTCACAAGTTGGCCTCACAACCCCACACCATGCAAGACCACTCGGGGCCTGTACTCAGGCACAGTGAACCGCAGGCGTTGTGGGAGGCAGACTTGGTACTGACAGGAGGCTGAGGTGACCCTTGGTTCCCACGGGAAGATGTGACTGGCTTGTTTGAACACTTTCGTGGGCTGCTAGGGAGGTGAAAACCATTAGGTTGAGGATTAGGAGGGGTGTACCTGGCCAGGCTGACAGGGGAGCTAGTTGGGTGTGGAGCCTTTAGCAGTGGGTGGGGGCCTATCTGGGGAGAGCAGGGGAACTCACAACGAGGTCTTTGGAGCTCCCTAAGGCTCAGAGTTGTAGAAGCAGCACGTGAAATTTTCGGCTTTACAATCACTGGGTGGGAATTCCAGTTAATGTGGGGAAAGCATGTGCAAAGAGGATAAATCTAGACTGTGGTTGGTCTATGAGACAACCAACAAAACACCCAGCTTGACTTGAAAATGGCATTTCAAATTTATAAGCCCATTTGAGCTTTGTTTTCTAGCCCTTAGACTAGGAAATAAAACTCTGTAAGCATTCACTATCTATTTGATGCGTATAATGGTTAATTTCATGTGTCAACTTGACTGGGCTAAGGTATGCCCGGAGAGTTGGTAAAGCATTATTTCTGGGTATTTCTGTGAGAGTTCTCCCATTTGAATCAGTAGACTGAGCAAAGAAGAGGTGGGAGGGCATCATCCAATCTGCTGAGGGCCCAAATAGAACAAAAAGGCTGAGGAAAGGCGAATTTGCTCTCTCTGCTTGAGTTGAGACAGCCATCTTCTCCTGCCCTTAGACATAAATGCTCCTACCTCTTGAGCCTTCAGACTCAGACCAGGACTTAACACCATCAGTCCCTGGATCTCAGGCCTCCGGGTTTGGAGTGGGACTGCAGCACTGGCTTTCCTGGGCCCTACGAGTGTAGATGGCAGATCATGGGGACTCTTCGTCCTGCATAATTGTGTGAGCCAATTCCTCATAATCTCTTTCTGTATATCTACATATATCCTATTGGTTCTGTTTCTCTGGAGAACCCTAACTAATATAAGGAGGGAACACTAACTGAGTGGCAGTTACCATAAATGATAACTCACATTGTACTCAGTTTTGTACTAATAGGACGTTCATATGCCTCAGCTCATTTAATCCAAAGGACAACCTGCTAAAGTGACAGAATTAAAGTCATCATTTTACAGATGAGGAATCTGAGGAACAAAAAGGTTAAATAACCTCTCCAAGATCATACAGCTTGAACCCAAGGCCATCCAACGCCTCATGTTGTGAGGAGAAGGCCAAGAAAAGACCCTAGCAATCTTCAGCAAGAGGAAGAGCGAGAGAAAGACAGAAAGGGAGATGGAAGGAGACTCAGGATTGAAGCTCAGGAGAAAGAGGGTTTCAAAGAGGAGGGACTAGTCAACACTATCAGAAGCTGGGTGGGTCAAACAGAATGATGATTGAAAAGAATCTGCTGATTCGAAAATTAGCTAATTTTAGAAGAGTCGTGAAGGAAGAAGTCAGCTTACAGTGAAGAAGATAAGGAAGATAAGATAAGGAATCAGAAGCAGTCAGATGAAATTACTTCAAACTTTTTGTGAAGATGCGAGATAACACTGTATGAAAAGAAGTAAGAAATAAGTTGTGTAAATAAAGCAATGGAAAAGGTTTTCGTTTAAGGACAGAGAGCATTGTAATATGTGAATAGGCAAAGGGGAGAAAGTTAGTGGAAAGAAAAGGACTGGAGAGACCAGAGATGGAATGAAACCAATTTCCAAGCAAGTTGTGTATTTTACATCCTACTGGCTATGAACTCCAGAAAAAGTGTCAACCCTGAGGCACAGAATGTATTATATATCTTTCTACCTCATTATTTTCTCCTAATACTTTTAAATCAATATATCAAAATAACAAAAAAAATGTTAAAAATCACTGACAAATAGTGTCAAGAAAAGTAAAAGTAGCTACTAGCAGGATATAAATACATGGCAGAATTTTCATTTTATGAAAGGAAGAAAAGAAAACAAGAAAAATCATCAGTTCAAAAATTTAAAGAAAGGAGAAGAAAGGAAACAAGAAAGCATAATAAGGACATATCATTAAATAACCAGAAAAAGACTTGATACATGTATAACAACAAATGTAAATGGGTTGACTTTATCTATTAATAGACAAAAACTGTAAAATTGGTTTAAGATACAATTATATGGCACATACAAGAGATACACCTAAAACACAAACCAAAAAACTGTTAAAAAGGGGTGGTGATAGAGACAAGATATAGCAGGCAAAAGCAAACAAACAAAAAGGCATGGAGGAGACCATATCAATATCAGATAAGGTAGAATATACGTGGAAACAAAACATAAGCCCCTTCTTTCTGAAAAACATAACAGATCAGAAATATGACACTCTCTTTCCAAAAATTAATCTACTTTCAATAAATTAATTACAAGGCAATCGCCTTTTTAGCTGAACATATTGGGCAAAATTAAAAGCCCAAACTCAGACTCCTGTGGGCTATATGCTGGTCTTCCCCACTTCCCTAGATTCTTCTATTCACTAGATTCCCTTAAGTGCAGAACCTACCCACCCCCAACCTCCAGCCCTCGTGCTGCAGAGCTTGTCCCTACTATGTAACGTACTATGGAGCCCTGGGTAGATTAGTACAGAAAGGCATTTTAAAAGGCTGAAGTGAAACTTAACTGTATCGTTCATAAAATGTATTTGTTGTTAATCCCTTAAAATGTTTTCTGCCTTTCTCCTTTCCACTTATTATGGGTTTTTTCTCCCCAGCACTACATTAAGCACGGGGTAACTCAGGGTGTTTGAAATAAGCAGCTTCATGGGTTTATCTCCTTTATGCAGAGGTTTTCTTAAACCTAAAACACAGGCTTTTTTGATATTGTTATTCTTTAAAAAGATGAATTATCAAATGGAATAAATAGGAATATTTTAATAATGAAAGTATACTTTATAAAGAAGATATGATAGTGATGAAGTTTTAGGCACCACAATGGCAAAGTGTCTTCAAATATAATTCTTAGCAACCCAATTTCTTCTTCTTTTTTTTTTAACAAAGTCACAATCATGGATAAATCACAATCACAGTGCAACAAAAATGAAACACCTCAGAATATACTTACTAGGAATAAGCAAGAGCCTCATGATCAAAGTTAACAAAATCCATAATGAAAGATCCAAATAAAATGAAGGGTAAGTTTTTTACTCAATAGGAAGAATAAACATTGTAAATATGGTAATCTTCCTCAAACTGATACAGATTTAATGAATCCAAATCCAAATTGCATATTTTTTCTTTTTAACTGTTTCTGTTAGAACTTGATTATAGTTAACAAAATTTGACCCTAAGGATAAATGTATAAGAACAGTACAGTAACCAAAATTTTGAAAAGAAAAACAAGGGGGGGGAAGTGGATTTTCTTTATAAAATAACAAAATAAATTCTAAAACAAATAGTGTGTTACTATAGTAGAAATAGAGCAATAGAACAGAATCCAGAAAAATAAACTCATGCGTGTATGTATGTGTGTGAATATATTATATGTGAACATCTTATATACACATATAAATTTAGTATATTTTAAAGGTAGCATTTCAAATCTATGGAGAATAAGCAGATTATTCAATAGATTATTTCAACAGATTTACAACAGTTTGAATGCCATCTCCTCAAAGGTGCCCCGTCACACTCAGCCAGGCCACCCTGCTACGTGGCCATCACATGTAACCTCGTCCTCAGTAGTATTTCTTCTTCACTGCTGCCTCCTCTTTCTAGAAGAGAAGATCCAGGAGGAAGGGGCTTTGCCTGTTTCATTCACTGCTACCTTCCCAGCACCCAGAACGCTGCTTAGCACATGGTAGAGAGGTGCTAAAGATCTGTTTAATGCAAGGATGGATGACGAAATGCCTCACCACACCATGTTAAATGAAGTTAGAATACAACCTCACATATATACAATAAATTCCAGATAGCTCAAGAATCCAAATTTAAAATGATAAAACTAATAAAAAATGTAGAAAAGTATTTCTATAATCTTAGGGTACAGAAAGCCTTTCACAGCAATGATTCCAAAGCCAAACAAGGGAAAAGGAAAGTTAACTGCATAAAACTTCAAAACTTACTTGTAGAAGATTATAAAAAAATTTTAGAAGAAAAATGACAGGGAACAGGAATGCCAATTTATGGGAAAGGACTAATATCCACATTATATAAAAGGCTTCTTTTATATATAAACAACTCAATATAAAAAGGGGCAAAGGATATAAAAAGCTATCTTAAAAGGCTAGCAGAATGTACATCCCTAGTTATTTTTGAGGATCTGAGACCTAGAAATATATCTTATGGCCTTAATTTTTTTTTTAGAACTATATGCCTAATATTTATATTCAGAAAATGAAGATAAAATTTAAAGGCAAACACAAGTCATACTCGGGCAATTCACAGGCACATCACTGGCCAATGTAGGAAAGATGAAAGTATTAGTAAAGATGAAAAAAGGAATACAGCTCTAACGCTGCACTGATACCTCCTAAATCAATCACTGTACTCTTCGAAAGTGTCAAAAGTCATCAAAGACAAAGACTGAGAACTGTTCCAGATTAAGGGAGACTAAGGAGACAGGACAGCTAAATGCCAGATGTGATCTGGATTAGTTCCTGGACCAGATAAAGGACATTTGTGGCAAATTAGGAGTAAGGTCTGCAGATTAGTTAACAGTAGTGTATCAAAGTATGTTTCCTCATTTTGATAATTATATTTTGGTTATGTAAAACAGGGTCCTTTGCTCAGCAAATGCCTTTTGGCTAAACTGTTAAATATTTGTCAAGTTAATAATGGCCAATATATTCTCCACTGCATTCCCTGGGTGGGGCTCAGCACAGCCCTTACACTATATATATTTTTACTGCAGGCCTCAAGCTATCACCATTCCCACCCTCTGACACTATGACAGCACTTTTGCTGGTGGGTCATGCCCCTCTCCCAGGAATGACCTTGCTTTGTTTATGCCTGAGTGAAAAATAAACATGTACCTTTTTTTACAAAAAAAAAAACCAGGGTCCTTATTTTTAGGAAACACATACTGAAGTATTCAGAAATCAAATCAGTGTTTGCCTGGGATGGGGATCGTGGATAGGAAGGGTATGAGGATACTTTCTGGGGTGATAAAAATGTTCTATAGCTTGACTGGGGTGGTGATGATGTTGGTGCATAAATATGTCAAAACTCAATGAATTATATGCTTTAAGTGGGTTATTTTATGTAAATTATACCTGAAAAATAAAGCTGATTTAAAAATTTAGTTAGTACTATTTTAACTAAATAAAATAAAATCAAGGCTATTGACAACCAAACCACAACCTTCATCAACCAAAATTTTCTGAGTGCTCCCCCCTTAAACCTTCCCCTCTTCCAGAAACTCCCTCTCTGATACCTATTTTTGTGAGTTATGTTGCCTTTTTTTTTTTTTTTTTTTTTTTTTCTAATTAATTTATTTATTTTTGGCTGTGTTGGGTCTTCGTTTCTGTGTGAGGGCTTTCTGTAGTTGTGGCAAGCGGGGGCCACTCCTCATCGCGGTGCGCGGGCCTCTCACCGTCACGGTCTCTCTTGTTGCGGAGCACAGGCTCCAGACGCGCAGGCTCAGCAGTTGTGGCTCACGGGCCCAGCCGCTCCGCGGCATGTGGGATCTTCCCCGACCAGGGCTTGAACCCGTGTACCCTGCATTGGCAGGCAGACTCTCAACCACTGCGCCACCAAGGAAGCCCATGTTGCCTTTTAAAACTGAGCTTGATAACACTGAGAAGAGAAAGTAGTACAAATAGAAATCACAACAGTTGGACTTCCCTGGTGGTACAGTGGTTAAGAATCCGCCTGCCAATGCACGCGACATGGGTTCAAGCGCTGGTCTGGGAAGATTCCACATGTCATGGAGCAACTAAGCCCGTGTGCCACAACTACTGAGCCTGTGCGCCTAAAGCCTGTGCTCCTCAACAAGAGAAGCCACTGTAATGAGAAGCCCATGCACCACAACGAAGAGTAGCCCCCGCTCACAACTAGAGAAAAGCCCGCACGCAGCAACAAAGACCCAATGCAGCCAAAAATAAATAAATAATTTTTTAAAAAATCACAACAGTTAATGCTTTTCTTCATGAAGCCTTTAAACAGGTTCCTCTTGTAAATAACCAAGTGACATATTTAAGAGAATCCTAACACATGATCTTATGAATAAAGAAAAACCACAAGTCCTTTGGGACGGCAGACAAAGTTAAGTAAACCTAACCCTAAAAAGAAAAACAAAAACAAAAAAAACCCAAGAACTTAAGGTTTCCTGGGTAAAGTGCCCCTGATGTCTTATTTCCTTTTCCAGAGAAGGAACAACTCCAGGTTCTAGCAAAAACTAGCAGGTTCCATTTTCAAGCAATCTCACAGGGCAAAAAAAACCTAGGCTCCTTACTCACTTTTTTTCCTCTATGATTTCCTCTAGCTGACAGACACTGCTTCTTCTTCTTTTTTTTTTTTTTTTTGGTTGCGCGGCGTCTTTGTTGCAGCGTGCGGGCTTTCTCTAGTTGCAGTGAGTGGGGCGCGGGTTTCTCATCACAGTGGCTTCTCTTGTTGCGGAGCACGGGCTCTAGGCACGTGGGCTTCAGTAGTTGCAGCAGACAGGCTCAGAAGTTGTGGTGCCTGGGTTTGGTAGTTGTGGCTCACGGGCTCTAGAGGGCAGGCTCAGTAGTTGTGGTGCACGTGCCTAGCTGCTCCCCAGCATGTGGGATCTTCCTGGACCAGGGATTGAACCCGTGTCCCCCGCATTGGCAGGCAGATTCTCAACCACTGCGCCACCAGGGAGGTCCAACACTTCTTCTTCTTAGAAAAGCTCTTATCATGCCAACTCCCTTATTTAAATTCCTCTGACTCCTCCTCTACTCCCATGCCTACCACCCCACCAAACACACAAACTCCTCCTTCCTGGTACTTGACCCCAAACTGTATCTGATTCCCTCTCCCTTCCAGTCCCTTCTACCTTCGCTCCACCTCTAAAACTTGTCTCCTACAAATTGGCACTTGCCATCTACCTCTACAAGGATCAAATTACGAGCCGCTACAGCTGCTGACTTTCAACATCCCTTGAAAGGAGTTCAGGATGGAGATCAGCACTCTGCTCTGGGAAAAACTGGCAGAACAGGTGTTCAGATAGTTAGATATTTTCAAGAGACAATTTTATGAGCCCAATTCTTATATCTCCTCACATCTAGAAAAGCACTAAAATCCTTCATGGTGACGTCTGCTCCTCGTGACTAGCAGTAACCTTCACGAGATTAGCAGAAACCTTCTGCAAAAAAAAAATATGTGCTTGACTGCATGCACTGCCCCCCCTCACCAAAATCACATATATACTGACCTTCCCCCTTGCTTCTTTGGAGCAGTTTCTCAGAGCTATCTGAAATGCTGTCTCCCAGGCTATAGTCCTCAATTTGCCCCAAATAAAACTTAACTCACAGCCCTCATGTTGTGCATGTTTTTTCAGTCGACAAACTCTAAGACACCAAGTTAGTGGCTGGAATAGTGCTAAGAATGCCTGCCGCTGAGCTAGTACCTTCAACATTCCAGGAACCAAAGCTGGGCTCTTTTTACTTACATTATTTCATTTGAACTTTCAACAAACTTATGAAGTAGGTATTATTAAATGAAATAAGTCCAGTGAAATTCTTATCAATGTCAAGTATGTGGCAAACACTCAGTTAATGCTGTTATTTCTAAAATCACATGAGGAACTGATGCTTCAAGGGAAGTCAAGTCACTCGCCCAAGACAGTGCAGCTATTAAATGGTAGTCGGAATTTAAACTTGGGACACTCTGACTCCATTACAGCAAATCCTCTCCAGGTATCCCTACCCAACCCTACTTCTGTTCACCACACTGATCTTCTCTCTTTCCAGGTCTTGGAACACTGACAATGTGGGTACTTAACCACACTTGTTCTTATTATCATATACGTGTGCAATCATCATGACTGTTCCTTGTACAGATGTGACCTCTTTTATGTTCCCTGAAAGTCCATAGCCCTATAAGCACCAGGACCATCTCTCACATGATTTTTGTTCCTTTTCTGACACTTGGACAATACCAACAGCTCAGCAGGCCAAGGCATCCAGCTGAATAAGGAACTGGAAGCTGAGAACCTAGCTGAGGGGGAGTTTTGTGGAAAACATCCAACATTCAGAGATCTCAATGGCCCTGTTTTCTGTGGTGAAGCCCACCTACAGTATAGGAACAAGGAGTAAGGGAGAGGTTTAAGAGAGAAAAATGAGCTCACCTGAACTCCCAGTAGTAGAGGCCCAGCAGCCATTGCCTTCTCCTTCCTTCCTGTGGTGTCTTTCCCAGGGGATGGGCAGGATCAGAGGAGGCAGAGCTGAGGGAAGGAAAAGATGTGAGAAACAAGACTCCAGCAACAACAAAAAATATTGAGAAATGGAATACTGCCTGCCATATCAGTAAACAAAGGATGTCACAGTCACCAGCGATTGCAGCCACCACCAGCGAGCTGGTGAGCCCTGAGGGAACTTAGAAAGGAAGAGAATACCTGTCAGCTAGCAGCCATCAGACTGCAGCCACTCCCCACAGTGAGCCCTGAGGAAACTCAGGATGTGAAAACACAGGATACTGGCCCCAGATAGCTGAGGTGTATATCAAAGGAATGATTTCAGTGAACCCAGACTCTTACATCTTCCCATACACAGAAAAGTGCTAAATTCCTCAACTTGAGATATCTGGTTTTCTTTAATTAACCATAATCTTCTGACAGTCAGACTACCTGCCCTTTGTTGCAAAACTCCTATATATCCTGCCCCCACCCCCACCTCCTTGGGGCAGTTCTCTCAGGGTTACTTGAGATGCTGCCTCCTGGGCTTGAAGTCCTAAAAATTCCTGCCGAATAAAACATAACTCTCAACTTTTAGGTTGTGAATATCTTTTCTCATCGACAATATAATACCTACAGATAAGCCAAATAAGAAGTGTATAGTATTAATGTAGAGAAAACTATACTTTTTATTTATTAAGCTTATTTAGATAAAGAAAGCGGAACAGAGAGAGACATACCATACTCCTGGATAGGATGTCACAGTATCCTAAGTTGTCACTTCTTTGAAATTAATTTATAAACTTAACATATTCCCAACCAAGTTACAGCTAAATAATAATCTTGTAAAGTTAATTATGGAAAAGATGATTTTTTTAAAGTTAATTGTGTTGTATAACAATGGATGTGACAATTTGCCTTCCAGATATTATAAAGCTATGATAATTAGAACATAGTGTTACTGTATAGTGTCACTCATTCACCAGATATATTGTTGACCACCTACTGTGTACCAGGCACCGTTCTTAGGGCAAGGGATGAATACAGCTGTAAACAAAATAGATAAACTCTCTACCCTCCTGGATGTTATAGTCTAACAGGGAAAAGGGTGAATAGAACAAATTAAAATCCTACCAACACAATCAGTTCAGAAAAAAAATTTATATATAAGAATTCAGGATATGAAAAAAGTGACATTTCACATCAATGAAGAAAGGATGAATGATTCACTAACTTGCAACAAGGACTTACCATTTGGAAAAGAATAAAAATTTGCACATAAAGTGAAACTAAAGTACTATAAGAAAATGAAGATGAACATTTTGTGACATATGGAATAGAAGACCCCCTAACAATGATGTCAAAGACCCAAACATGAAGGGAAGGTTTGCACATCTGGACATATGAAAATGTAACATTTCTGCATAGAAATTGGAAATATACTTGTGTATCAGACACAATTTAAAAACACAATGCAAACTGCATAAAAATATTCACTAGTTTTCAATATGCAAATCTAAACAACCCTATTGTTTGCACCTCTCAGAAAGTTAGAGAATAGTAACACTCAGACTTGCTGTGGGTCAATCAGGCACCATTACCTTGCAATGTTTATAAACCACTACTTTTCTAGAGAAAATAGGACAGGAGGTATCAAAAGCCTTACAGTATGATCTAGAAATTTCACTTGAAGAGATTTATAGATTGAGACAAGAATGCAAAGATATATGTAGCCAGATGGCCTATATTGTTTCTAATACTAAACAAACAAACAAAAAACCCCACAACAACCCTGAGAAAGAACACAAAGGCCTAAAGAGAGGATTAAATATGGCACAGACATACTTTTCCTCATATTCATTAACAAGCAGACTTAGCTGTTCTTAAAAATTGGTATAAGTAGATAGTTTCAAAACTTACAAAAGGTTATTCTGCATCTTAAGTGGTACTACACAGGTAAAAATATTTATTAAAAAATCACGGAGCTTAAGACTTGTGCACTCATTTTCGAAGTAAATGGAGAAAAGAATACTAATATCCATATATTTGCTTAAAAACAAAGCGTTTCTGTGTTTATACGTATATACATGCCGACATGCAGATTCTGACAGTTTTCAAATGATTTTTTCCTTTTTGCTCCTCTGAATCTTCTAGTTGTCCTATAGTGAACTTTTTTTTTGGTAAGAGAAAAACTGCTTTAAATAAATAAATAAAGGAAGAAAAGAAAGAAAAGGATTCCCTGAAGTAGAAATCTGCACAGGGTTGGCCTCCCCATTCTTACAGAGAGATGAGTTAAGGGGAGCCCACGCCATCACCCTTAGGAATCGGAAATCAGAGGGCGGTCCCCGAGATGCGGTTTACACAAAGGGCAGGTGCTGGAGCCCGGAGACCCGCACCCTGGTCCAGCATCCCCCGAGAATTCCGAGGTGGGTCCGGGGGACAGCCCGCGACGGGGAGGAACCCAGGGTCCGAGCGACTTCCAGAGCCTTCGGTCCCTCACTTGCCCCTGGGACCCGGGGCCGCCGCGTCGGGTCCCCTGCCCTCACCACTCGGGGGACAGGTGGTGGAAGGACCACGTCCGGCGCCTCAGCTCTCGGTGTTCCCAACCCGGCTGGGCCCCTGGGGCGAGAGGAGGAACATCTGGAGCTAGAAGCCCGGCGCTGCGCAGGGTCCGAGAGGTCGCGGCCCATCTGCAGCCCGCCCCGCCCCGCCCCTAAGGAGCCTCGCCTGGCTGTGCCGGACTCCTCCCGCCAGGCCCTCCGGCGCCCGCCAGACCCGGCGCCTCCCGCCGTGGCCCCGCACTCACCCTCTCCCAGCAGGAGCCAGAGCAACCAACGGACCAATGCCGCCCCTCCCAGCATCTCCACCCCGGGGAGCCGGACTACATTTCCCACAAAGCTGCGGGGGCGCGGCGCGGGCGTCAGGAGTGCGCAGGCGCGGGCCTCGGGTGGTGGGGGGAGGGGCGGTTCCAGCGGGACGGAAGGTGGTGGCTCCCCGAATGGCTACCTCATCTTGGTGGGGTTGTGGCTTGCCAAGCCAGGAGTTGACTGCGCGGTAATCTTACCCCGGCAACCCTAAAGAAACCTCTCATTAGAATCTGTGGGTTCCTAACCCATGGGTAGGGAAGAAGGGGCAGACAGCCTTGGCTAAGCCTCACTTTCCTCCTCTGAAATAAAGGGAGCCTAGAGGAGTCTCTTGCAAAGTTGTCAGAAGACTGAGTAGATGTGGTAGTTAACAGACCAGATGCAGAGTGAGCACTCCATGAATGGTGGCTACTGTACCTCCTTTCCTATCTCAGTGACAGGTGCTGCCGTATTTGCTTCCGAATTATCACTGTATAGAATGCAGACAAGGGCTTCGCTGGTGGCGCAGTGGTTAAGAATCCACCTGCCAATGCGGGGCAGACAGGTTCGAGCCCTGGTCCGGGAAGATCCCACATGCGGCAGAACAACTAAGCCCGTGTGCCATAACTACTGAGCCTGCGTGCTGCAACTACTGAAGCCCACGCATCTAGAGCCTGTGCTCTGCAGCAAGAGAAGCCACTGCAATGAGAAGCCCGAGCACCACAACAAAGAGTAGCCCCCTGATCACCGCAAACTAGAGAAAGCCCGCGTGCAGCAAAGAAGACCCAACGAAGCCAAAAATAAATTAATTTTTAAAAAAAGGAATGCAGACAAAATCGCTAATTAAATGTGTGGCCAGAGCTGTCAGTTACATCTGGGTCTGCCACTGGAATTTGGAGAAGTACATGACATTTGGGGCAGATCAATATGGTAGCTTAGATTGTAATATTTGTTTTTCTAAAAATAACCGGTACCTTCATCTGCCTCTTTCTGTTGATATGACAAAGACTCCACCTTTGACCAAACTTTAGGAAGGTTCCTATGAGTCTTCTTTTCTACTAGGCCTCCTCCTTGAGCCCTGTACTTGGCTTGTGGAGCCCGGTTTTAGCAAGCATACTGCTAAGTCAGATTAGGTAGAATCCCCCATTCTTAACATCTGATCAAATTCCTTATCCCCTACTCTTGATGTCTAAGTCCTTGGCCAGCCTTTGGCAAGGATCCCCCCAAATTTGCTCTCTCCTTTTTAGTAATTTTCCATCCACTGACCCCCTTTACCCTGCTTGTTAGAGCTGTAAATCCCCAGCTGTCTTTGCTCTACTGGGAGTTGGGTTCAGTTTTACTGAAGCCCCTATCGCAATAGTACTGAATAAAATATGTCTTTACTGTGTTTAACTAGTGTCCAACTCTGTTTCTTTTTGAGAGATGCTTGAACTATTTCAAAATATTGAAAAACATGAAAATCTTCACAGTTCATTTAATCAAGTGAAGGTAACCCAGATAGCAACAAACAAAGTAAAAATCTACCACTGTATTTTTCGATTCAAATACTTTGAATCAGACAGTTGTTCCAGTACTACAAGGTCGTTCGTACATCAGAAACTGCATGAACATATTCATCATGGTTTGGTGGAGAAATGGCCCTTGATAAAACTCACAACATAAGGGTGTGCAATTTCCCAACAAGTAGGCAGAGAATGTAGAATAGGGAGAGGGAGAAGGACCAAAAGAAACCAACCCGCCCCCCCCCCCGCAACAACACAACAACCCACAAACATAAAAATTCAGGTAAATAAAAAATATACAAGAAGATGATAGCAATAATGTCAAGTCTATTAGTAATCACTACATATGCACATGAACCAAACTTTCCAATTGAAAGAAAAATACTGTCAGACTACATTTTTATAAATCTAAGCTATATGCTAAAACATAAGGATACACAAACCTTGAAAGTGGAAAACTGGCAAAAGGTATACCTGGCAAATATTAACCCCAGAAAGTTAATGTAGCTACTAACACACACACACACACACACACACACACACACACACACACACACACACACACACGTATTAAAGCAAAAAGTATTGCTAGAGGTAGAAAAGGTAATTACATAACAATAAAAGAGTTAATTCACCAAGAAAAGAAAATATTCATAAACTTTTATGTATTTAATAATGGAGTTTCAAAATATATAAAGCAAAAATTGACAGAACAAAGAGAACTGACAAATCTACTGAGTTATTTTTAAACTATCTTTCTCAGTAATTGATAGAAAATCTCACCAAAAAAATTACTAAAGATATAGAATATCTGAAGAGCAAAATTAACAAGTTTTACTTAATGGACAAACACATAGAATATTGCATCCCCAAATTAATGAAAATAATTTTTAATCACATGGTTATAAAAAAATGACCTTATGCTAGGCTTTAAAAGTAGTCTCAACACATTTCAAAGAACTGGTATCATAAGTACCACATTCTTTGACAACAATGCAATTAGACATTTTTAAAAATACCAGAAAAGTTTTTAAAAATTTAGGTAAAGGGAATATTTAGAGATTAGGCTGGTCACACTCTAATCAGGCTCCTCTGAGCTCTTTTTCAACTAGGCCTCAAGAGTTGGGTTCTCATTTTTGTTTCTGCATTGTCAAATTTTAGCAAGAATACTACTAAATCTGTTTAGCCAGAATACCATATCCTCCATATCTTATCACTCTTGATATCTGGTAATTCCTCCTCCACCATGCTTCAGGTGATGTCTGTTTTCAGCAACTATTCCATTAGTTTGGTCCCCCCTCACCCCTGATGTTTCCTCTTAGTAATTATCTATTCTCTGACCACCCCCACCTGGCTCATTGGCTATAAATTCCTACTTTCTTATGCTGTATTTGGAGTTGATCCCAGTCCCTCTTCCCAACTGCAAGATTCCATTGCAGTGGTCCCTATACCCAATCACAACGGCCCCCCTTGAATAAATTCTTCCTTACTGTTCTTTAACAAATATCATGAACAATTTTTTTTAACAGGTAGGATAATACTTTTTTCTCCAACAATACATCAAATTTTGTTCCCTTCCAAAACCCAGTAAAGCCAAAATTAAGGTATTATTTGAAAAGTTAACTCACAAGTTCAGGAAAAATCAGGCAAGGACACACCAGCAACATTTTGGACCTGAAAAGTAGACGGTTGTTATTTTCTTGGCAAACCTGAAAAATGCCAAATCCCCAGACAGCTATAAAAAAAGCTGAAAGCCAGTCTGATTTTATATCTCAGAAACCTCAAAAGTACAGGAGTGATAATACCAGATACTTCTGGAACTGGGACTGAAGGTGGAGGCTAAAATAAAAAAAAGATAAAGAGGGCAAGGAGAAAACTCTTTGAGGCAGATCTTTAGATCTCCTTTCCCAATCAACATTACAGTCAATTTCCCCTGCCCCACCAAGTAGACATCTGGATAGTTAGTCTCTGGAGAGGGAATTGGGAAGAGGAAAGTAAGACAGAGGCCAGCCATGTGGCAAGAGGTTGAAGCTTTAAAGAAAGCTGGTCAGTGTGGAAGTCTCAGGAATTTAGAGTAGCCTTGGGGAACACCTGAGAAAGCTGATGCATGGGTTACAGAACTCTCTATTTTCCTTTATTTAATTTTATTTTTTAATAAACTTTTTAAAAATGGAAGTATAATGTACAGACTGACAACTCTTAAGTTATGTAAAAGACTGTGAAATGGACCAAAAAGATTATTTGGTGTCTGCAGGAGAAAACTATGTGTCTAGCGCATGCCCTTCCAGGTTATCTGATTCTATAAGGTATGAACATTTCATTATCTTTGAGCTATTTTAAAAGTTTGTAAGTTTAAATATCAGTAGACAGCTGAAAACAATACAAATTATTCTTTTCTGTACACTGGCAAATAAACTGTCTGGTGGAAGGACAACTGATTTCCCTCCAGCCACCCCCCACAAAAAAAACAGTTCTGTATCTGTTTTGCACCATTTGTAACTTTTTGTTTGTTCCCTCACTGGTTAATTAAGTAATTAACTTAAAATCTGTTCATTTTATATCTATATGACAGTCATAATTTTACCTTAAAAAAAGCCCTATTCTTTAATAGCATACTGCTTAATGGGTCATCACAAGTTAACACTGCTATATAACTAACCAAGCAGGAACCTATGGGACCTTCCTGGGACAGACCCCTCCCCTATATCCTCTGCTGTAGCTCCTCTCTGAAGTACCTATATAATAGTATCTGATGCACATTTCCTGAGTTGTTTTGTAAATGCTAAAACCCCTCCAAATGGAAGAAATTAACTACCTGATGACCATGAGCATGTTGCCACCAGACCTACTGGTGCCTGAGGATTGATAACGTTAACCCCAGTGATACCACCCTGTTACCTCACCATCAACCAATCAGAGAATTGTGCATGAACTGATCACAGACCCTGGGACTCCTCCTCCCTCACCTTGCCTTTAAAAATGTTTTGCTGAAACCCATCTGGGAGTTAGGGCTTTTTGAGCACTAGCTGTCCCAGACTGTTTGCCTGGTGCCTTACAGTAAACGCCGCACTTTCCTTCACCACAACCCAGTACAGTAGATCGGTTTACTGCCTGAAGGCTAGTGGACCAAAGTTTGGTTCCATAACACAACCACCATCCAGCTATATAACTGCCATCCAGGGAAATAGAATGTTTTCAGTACTCCAAATACTCCCCTCATGCCCTCCCAACAACTACCCCCCCATCCCTTCTACCCAAAGGTAACTGTTACTAGACACTATTGGTCCCTCCTTGGGGTGCATAGCCAATGAACACACCAAGTACTTTCCATTAAAACAGAAGCATTTATTACTTTTGACAAGTAAGAAGACAGGGACATAACTCTCCATGAACAGCTGGAGAGGGGAAGTTTTAAGCCTGCGGGCGTCACACATATTCATGAAAGGGTAGCCATGATCATTATAATGAGGCAAAGGTTACACTAGGTTGCCAAAAACTGCAAGCAAGCAGGTTCTTGGTTGTTAGCACTGTGGTATCTTGTTGATTGGAATGCACTGTAACCTTTTTGGGACATGGTGTGTTTCTGCCATTTAACTGATAGTTTCTGCAAAACAAATCACACTTTGGTTTAACTCTATCCTTTCCCTACAGCTGCCTAGCTAACATGACCACTATCTTGACTTCTAACACTGTAGATTATTTTTGCATTTTAAAAACTTTAAATAACTACAGTATACAGTATATATTCTCTTGTGTCTGGCTTCTTTCATTCAACATTATATTTGGAGATAAACTCATATTGTTGTATATTGCAGCCCATTACTCTGTTATGTGAATACATCATAATTGATTTATCCCATCAAACATTTGGGTTGTTTCCAGTTGTTGGATATTAAGAAGAACGCCGCTATGAATATTCTTTTACTTGCCTTTTCGTGTATATATATATATATAAAATAAAACTTGATCCTTTCCTTATCTTATTCACAAACTTAATAGTGTTGTCGAACCCTAGTTAGTGTGCTCAACACACAGTGAGCCCAAACAAACCAAAACATTGGAGTTTGGAGCAGAGAAAGGTTTACTGTAAGGGCCAAGCAAGGAGAACAAGTGACTTGTGCTCAAAAAGCCCAAACTCCCCAATAGTTTTCAAGGAAGAGTTTTTACAGGAAAAATTTGAGGGGAGGGCTGCAGGGTGTGTAACCTTCCTCTGATTTGGTTGGTGGTGAGGTAATGGGGTGGTGTTCCAAGAATCTCAATCATCAACCTCCTGGTTCCAACCAGTCTGGGCCCATGTGCTTGTGCTCAGCCTGAAGTTACCATCCTCCACCTGGGGGTGGGGAGGCTAGTTCCTGTAGAAGAACGCAGAGACATATTGTTATGTATATACCTTGAGGAGGAACCAGGACCCTGCCCCATGCTCTACTCCCGTTTCTTTCTGCATTTTCTCACTGCCCTAATTAGTAACTATTTGAATATGCTTGAATATGCTCTTTGGAACTCAGGTAAGGTCTAGGAGGCTGAAAACCTTTTTCCTACAAACAAGAAATGGGGGACACAGAAAGTCTTTTGGGCCCAGGAGGGCCCCACAGGGGCCTGCTCAGTTTCAACTCCCGCCCCCCACCTTTTCTTTGATACTCTTCAATCTTGAGGGGAACAGGTGTTGAATAAGAAAGGGAATAACATTTTGGATAGAGAGGTTAATCATAAATTTGTCAGAGGAACTCGATTTTAGGAGGACTCAGTTTCAATAGTATGTGGATTATAGATCTAAAGGTGAATGGTAAAGAAATGTAGATTCTAAATCAGTGCTGTTCAATAAAACTTTCTATAATAATAGACATATCTTACACCTGCACTTGTTACCGAGTCCAAGCTCGCTCTGCTCGTCGCAGACAGGCCAATGAATTGGAGACGTGTTGATGCTGCCGAAATATCGGCTTCTCTGTGCACCGATGCTGAACAGAAACACGGAGGCAGAGATTTTGGACGAAGAGAGAGATGGCTTTATTTTTCTGCCAGGCAGAAGGGAAGACACAGCAGGCTAGCGCCGCAAGAACTGTGCCCTCCTGTCCTGGGGAATCACAGGGTGTGTTATAGGTGGAGCTCGCAGTCCAGGATAAGTGGTAAGGATCAAAGTGGTGAAGGTCTTGCATTCTTCTTCTTGCAGTATTTTAAAACAGTCACTGCTGGCGTCAGGCAACCTGGTAATTGGGTCCATTCATCTCTGGGTTATGGCCTGTGACTTTTTTTCTTAAATGTAAACAGCTACAAGGGGTGATTTGCTACAAGAGAATGCAATGAGAGTAAATGCTAGAGGCAAGGAACAATTCATATGGAATCAGAGTAATTAGCTTTGTGAAGTACAAGTCTAGCTACAAGTGTTCATATTAGTAGTAACAGCTAAAGAATAACCAAGATTGCTTAACTCTTTCAGGCCTGTTTACATTGTTTCCCCAGCCTGTTCACTGTTGCTTGTTTTCCTTGTTTATCAGAAAAGTCTCATTTCTATTTTTGCTGCAACAAATTCCCCACTGCTAGTTCATTCCCTCCATATCAATGGAGGAAGGGAAACGGGCGCCCTTCTTGTCTGACTTAGGACAAAACTTCAGTTTTGCTCCATTTGACAAACACCAGCTGTCCGGTCCAGGGGCCCATCTATCTTCCATTTCAAATCCCCCCTGAGACATGAATCCCAAGAAATCTTTATTGGGAGGATAAGGGACTATGTTCTGTCTTCTGTAGCTTCGTCAGGCTGGCAAGGGGCTCGTAGACCCCACCTAGTTGGGGTCATGGAGCTCTTGCCCTGTTTTATTAAGGGGCCCCATGGTGACTTCTGCTGTTATTTTGGCAGGATCTGTTCTTAGAAATGGCTGGAATCTTTGCATCATCATTATCTTGATGTGAACCTGTTGTAATCTGGAGGAGACAGAATTTAACCAGTAGTTTAAAAAAAAAAAAGAGGCCAAAGATTAGTAAAAGAATTATTGTAACCAGGGGCCCAAGCAAGAGTAAGAGACACGTTTCGTTTGGTAGTAATTTTGATCCTAGTCCAGATAAAGTCAGCACTTGGGTTACCCTGTCCAAAGGAATGGAGCCATTTGGCGTGGTCATGTACATTTTTGATGTCCTTTTTATTAACCCAGTGTGATTGATGTCGGTGTAACAGACTCAGAAGTAGTTGGAGGAGTGACAACCTGAACATTTATAGACAAAATAGATCTTATCTCTTTTTAGGAGAATAAACCTGAATCCCAGTCGAGACCTGGCACTTTGAGGAGACCTGTAAGCAGGTAGCCACTTGGCTAGGTTTATCCAAGTAAGTTTTAATCTTTGATGTGGTATTAACACATAAAACAAAGCAGTTGTCACCATTAACAATTTTTTATGCTTCTCTAGGTAAGAGAAGATGCAAGATTTGGGGCTCATAAAATCTTTTCCTGAAAATATCTAACCATCTGAAGGACTGTTCTGTTTTTCCCAGAGCACAGAGTGCCTCATTCCTGACCTCCACCCTGAATTCCTTTCAGGGGGTGTTGAAGGTCACCAGCTACAGCAGCTCATGATTTAAGCCTTGTAGAAGTAGATGGCAAGTGTCAGTTTTTAGTCAGCAGGGCTATGGTCATAAATTCAACCATGGTTCGGCACATTTCATGACCATTTTGTCCCATGGTGCTAGGAATGTTCATTCCCAGGTCTGGCAAAGATTTTGCTGATAGGGCACTCCATGTGCTATTACTGGACTAGGCCTTTACTGTATCCAAAAGTCTCTGGACCTGTCTTCCTAGTCTTTCATGGTCCAGGAAAATAATCCCTCTTGTTGCTTCTCCTCATAACTAGAGTTAGACTACTGCAATCATTGATCTCATATGGAACTATATATCACCATTTTTTCAGAGGATCAGTCACACATTTGGTAATGTAGGAAACAACAATTTTCTTTTGAAACAGGCAAAATACAAACAACATAGCTAGTAGTATTAGTAAAGTCATAAGTAAGAATTAAGCCAAGAACTTCCATTAGGTGCAGCCCAGTATATCCCAGGTCATCTAACTTATTAGTGTGTTCTGTACCAATCCTTATCTTTCAGGGAAACTATATATTGGCACTGTCCATAAGGCGTCCAGTCCAGTTTCTTAGCGTTACTAGACTGATTATCCTTAGTATGATTTATTTGTTCCTAGCATAGGGGAGTCTTTAAACTTAAATTACCATAGCCTGGTGTTAATTACATAAATCCATCCCATAATTGTGGGAGGTTTTATTCCTTGGCTGAAATTTTGCTTGTTGTTCTGATTGAACTTTGAGTAATAGAGGAAAATTCTTATTTATGGTCAGTGTCAGAGCAGGTACTATTAACTGGTCAGGTGAGGGGATCTCATCTAGTAATATCAATAGTGGCCTGAACATGACTATAATTTTCCTTTTAAGATAAATTTCCTAAGAGTCAACCAATTATAGCCTTGGAGTAGAGAAATCCACTCAGGTAACCCAGAAGTACTAGACATAGGTAATTGGCCACAAATCAACAATTGGATCGATTTTTAAAACTAGCATAGGATCGTGCCTATGATAGAAAAACATTTGATTGATATACAAAGGTCCAAGAAGTCAAGAAAACATTATAAATGATCATACAAGTCAGGTCCAGGATCGTGGGTAAGCTGTCTACTTTTGATGTCTTCTTCTCATCCTGGTGTGAGTGTAGTTTCTCCTCTGTTTGAGCGTTGTTTTAAGGTGATTTTGAGGTCAGCCGTTCTCTCTGATAAGGGTCCTTTCATCCAGGTTGGAGATAGTCCTTTAAATTGTGTCTTTTCCAGTATGTATAATCCCTTGGTTGTATGTCATAGGGCATCCGATCTTTATCTAAAGATAGACTACTGAGATAAGCTTTAGAAACAAACTTAGAGTGTCCTTTAATAATCTAATTAAACTTTTAGCAATATAACATAACAGCAAGGAACTATCTGGGAAGTGAGTCTTGGTAAACACAGACCTTAATTAACAAAACTAGAATTTAATATTTAGTGAAACATAATTTTTTTCCATTGTGAGGGCATTAATCTTGTAGCCAGGGAAGGCTTTATCCCATCAAATAAAATGAGATTTGTCAGGGAGCCAGAAAAAGCCAAGTGGCCATCTTGGATTTTCCATAGCCCTGACTGTTTAATTTACAGCTATTGCTTACCCATTTTAAACTCTCCGACTTAGGAATAGACCGTTGCCATGCTACAAAGACATCAGGATAGCAAAAGTCTGACAATGAGGGGTTAATTTGTGTAGAAGCCAAATGAACTTTATCTACGTGTGCCAAAATCTTCATAGGTCATTGTGAAATAATACTTATTTACTTAACCAAAATAACGAGAAATTTTAAAAGCACATACAAATCACTTGAAGGCAAAGAAATTTACATAGTCTGTTATTAAAAGCAGCACTCCAAGAAAACTTTGTTCTCTTAACAGAGAGAGAGAACCAAATTTCAGTCTGGTCTCAACAAACTTGGCCTGATGATTTATGTAACTGTAATTGATCATATAGGCTTTTTTGCTTGCTGAAATTTTTATAAGGGGTCTCAGAGTGAACTTTTAAAAGACCTCTCAGAAAAGTCACACCAAGGGCTTGTCACAGATTTTGCGTACCAGATCTAGGTGAATTCCTCCCTTTTCAAGTTCCCCAAAATACCTTGAGATTTCTGTACCTGTGAGATAGCTTTCCTAATTGATCTGATAAAGCTGCTGGGGACCTAAGAGTTTCCAATCTCTGGAGGGAGCAGATAGAGAGAAAAGATAAATGTTTTAATTTTACACATAGATGGAAATTACCAAATTATTGTAAACCATAAGTAGCTTGAGGAGAAGAGCTTCTTTATATCCAGTTTATCATTATGGTCTGAAAGTCAGAAACTTGTGTTTATCCAAAAGTCCTTTTTATAAATCTTCTTGAAGAGGAGCATTTTTGCAAAGGCATCAGAGTGAAACCATGTAAGTGTCTATAATGACAAAAGACTTAAGGCACGTTTAAAATCTGATTACAATGTAATTAACAAGGTAACTTGGTTACTGTTGTGACATATGACACTTACGATAATAACTAGAATTATAACTGATAACATTTTACCAGGGCATATCAGAATTTTTTGAAATTCCATATATAATTTCTAGAATATCTGTATTAGTAACAATTACCATACAATGTAACCTAAGAAGATTTATTACACATTTGACAATACTTCCCATGTACTTTTAAAATACCAAATGAACCTAATTAGTGTAATAA
The DNA here is from genome assembly GCF_965194825.1 of Balaenoptera physalus. NCBI lineage: Eukaryota > Metazoa > Chordata > Mammalia > Artiodactyla > Balaenopteridae > Balaenoptera > Balaenoptera physalus. Next base: position 17,727,405 of record NC_138890.1, on the reverse strand, counting down.
TCTCTCTTTGGGATGTTTCAGGGGCCCTTTGAAGCATCCCAAATTTAGCTAGAGGTCAAAGAAACTTCACTGCCCCTGTTATCAGAGCCAATTTGAGCACTATCTGGTTTAAATTTTAGCTATGAAACCATGACCACAGAAAGAGAAAGATGATTTCAGGAGAAGTTGATAACAGGGGGATGATAACAGGGGAAGTTTTATCAAAAAAAAAAAGGGTTTAGAACACTCAGATAAGATCATATGTCACTGTGAAACAATAGTTATTCACTTAGCCAAAGTAACAGTAAAAGATTTTAAGATATAGACCTGATCACTTAAAAGGTAAAGAATTAAAATCTGTCATCCAAGGCAGTTCAACATCTTAAGAAAACTTGTACCATGCACAAAACTCTTTTCTCGGGGTTCACTTTCCACAAACTTTTTTTGTCACTTTCTGTATCCATCACTTTAATTTCCCATTCAGAAACAGCCACCTGTAAGTCAGTCCTACTTCCTTTTTCCTTAATAAAATGTAATTCCATTCCTCATACCTTTTTCTAAAATAAATTTATTTATTTTTGGCTACATTGGGTCTTTGCTGCTGCACGCGGGCTTTCTCTAGTTGCGGCGAACTGGAGGGTTGCAGTGAGCAGGCTTCTCATTGCGGTGGCTTCTCTTGTTGTGGAGCACGGGCTCTAGGTGCGCGGGCTTCAGTAGTTGTAGCTCGCGGGCTTCAGTAGTTGTGGATCGCGGGCTCCAGAGCTCAGGCTCAGTACTTGCGGCGCACGGGCTTAGCTGCTCCGCGGCATGTGGGATCTTCCCGGACCAGGGCTCGAACCCGTGTCATCTTCATTGGTAGCGGATTCTTAACCACTGTGCCACCAGGGAAGCCCCCTCATACCTTTCTTTACTAAAAACATACATCTTACTTTCCTTAAGCAACCATGAACTATCCTTTATATCAGCACTCTGTAGGTTGGTAAATATACATCCAAATAATAATTTTTGAAGAATGTGCTTTCTTATAGAAAACATCTCAGTGTGGCACCAAACACATTTTGTAATAGTTCTAAACCTTTTGTTTCTCTGTAAAAGGAAGCCAATGTTCAGTAATTACAGTTTCAGTATCTTATTTTATTTGGAAATGGACTAGTTATTTAATAAACTTCCATCCTTTAACTTAATTTAGCACAACTCTAAATGTTTTAAGTTGTCGAATATCTAGAGAGATTATTCTTAAGTAGATGTTCCTAAAGCATAATTATTCCTAAAAAGTTCACCCAAGGCTCTTATCTTATTTGCATTTTTTTTTTCTTGGAAGTTTCTTCACATCGAGTTATTTTCATTGCTGACAAATTTGTAACAGATATAATAAGATCTTATTTAGCTTATATTAAACCTAGGCACAATAAAAGTATTATCTTAATGTTGCTGGCTCTAAAGACATGTCTATATTAATTAGATCAACAAACTTAAACATTAATACCAGGTATTAATTTAATATTGAATATTTCCCAGGTCACATGAACCTGAAATTTATTTAGCCTAATTTTTCTTGTATTTAGAATTGTTTGATTTGTAAGGGCTTACTTTTCTTTTAAGCCAATTAAATAGAGCTCATTTACAAATTAACCTCAGCAATATTATCCAAAGACAAAAACACATACTGAGACATACACATATATCCAGACAGAGAGAGCTCTCATAGTTTTCACTTGAGATTTAAAATGTCTCTTTGCCTCTTTTTTTTTTTTTCTTCTTGGCTTGAAGTTCTACTAATTAACCCAAGGCTGAAGTCTCAGGTAATGTGGGCTGTGTTTGTAGCTCAAGGACATGATAAGAGTTAACTTCAAGCTTTGTCTTAGGTATATTTTTGTTCTCTCAGGGTCAGAATTTTGAAGAGAAGTAGTTTAACAAGGTAGCTTTTTCTAATTGCACATGCCAAAAGGACTGGTTTTTGCAATTTTAAGAAAAATTTTATTTTAACCAATTTTCTCCGGAGTCTAAAGAATATTGTGGCCATACTGTCGAAAATCATCTTTCTCTTTCTGTGGTCATGGTTTCATAGTTAAAATTTAAACCAGATAGTGCTCAAATTGGCTCTGATAACAGGGGCAAACTGGCTGATAAAATGTTGTCCCAGCAGGGATTGTCCCTCTGGGGAGGTGGGGTCTTAGTTTGATCAGAAGAATCTGAAGGAGTAAGGGAACTTGCAGGAGTGGGGGAAGCTTGGTTCCCCCACCCTGAGAGTTGGGAGAAGTTAGAAGGGGATCATTTAGAATGTCAGGAGAGTTGGGTTTTTTTTTCCCTCAGGCTTTTGATTATGGAGCCACCCAGAGCAGGATTATAATAAAAGGGACATAAATTCCTGAACATAAGGGAACCTCAGTCCATTTTCCCATCCTGTGGCAATAGAGATCTAATTGTAGGAGACCCATTTTCAGGCCATTTTTCTTTGTCATTGGATCATAGCTGTAGGTCGACCAGTCATTTAAAATTTTCCCCAAGGGTTCCCAGGTTGGGGTGGAACCTTAGGGGAAGCGCTTCCCATTTTGGCTCGAGCAGTTGGTAACAGACGTTAGATGTTAGCGCCCTCAAATCAAAACATAAACCTTCACCTCGTCAGCTGGAAGTCGCACATAAAACATAAACCGTAAAAGGAAATAGCAAAGGGATGCTCAAAAAGAAAAAGGAGAAACATATGGTGGAGACGCGCCCAAACGTGACTTCCGAGTCCCACTCAACCTGGACCGTTGCCCCAAAGCGGCGCCTTACATCAGAATCTCCCTTTGCAAGGAGAATTCCACATCAGAATTTTCCCTTTGCAGGGAGAATTCCACATCAGAATTTTCCCTTTGCAGGGAGAATTCCACATCAGAATTTTCCCTTTGCAGGGAGAATTCCACATCAGAATTTTCCCTTTGCAGGGAGAATTCCACATAAGGATTTCCCCTTGCAGGGAAATTCCCAAATTGGAACCGAAGTTCCCGTACGGGGACAGTCAAAGGTCATGGAGTGCACTCCGGGAGACTCACCGTAGGTGCTGACAGGTGCGTCTCGATTTCCAAACGCCCTTTTTCTGATCCTCCAATATTTAGTGTTTTCTTGGAGTGGAAGTCCAGGCCGACGCGGGCACGAGAAGAGAAGGTGTCCTCAAGGCAAAAGGAGCTTCGGCAGCTGCTAGGTTAGCCTCTCCCCCATTCTACGCCGCAGCCTCGGAGTTCCACAGCCGAGTCGGCGGGCCGGGTGTGACCCGGGCACAGCCCTGTGTCAGAGAGTCCCTGGCAATCTGGACTCAGAGATATTCTCCGACCCTCTGCTCTCCTGAAGGAGGCTGGCGTAGAGAGAGATCCCCGAGCTTCCGATCAAGCCCAGCGGCCCTGTGGGGCAGCTTGCCCGTGAGCAGATCCCCATGTTACCGAGTCCGAGCTCGCTCTGCTCGCTGCACGACAGGCCAATGAATCGGAGAGGAGGTGATGAGGCAAGGAATACGACTTTACGCGGAATGCCGGCAGACCGAGAAGACGGCAGATTACTGTCTCTGAAAAACCGTCTTCTCAGGGTTTGGATGCCAGTTTCTTTTATAGCACAGAGATGGGGAGGAGATGAGGAAGTAAAGTAAAAAGGCCATAAGTTTTGCAAATATCTCCTGGAGTGGCCAGCCTCGGCGAGGGGATGTGTAAATTTCTTCTTTCTTGCAGCCATCCACAGGTGGGCGGGGTCAGATTGTCTTCCGGTGAGCTGAACAGAGGCACTTTAGTTTAACATTCAGGCAGAGGGGCAGGGTTCCCTGAGGCCGGCCATTATGTATGATTATAATAACAAAAGCCACGAAAAGCAAAGGTTAAAGTGAAAGAAACAGATCAAACATGGAATCCAGTTTAGCTCTTCCCTGTTATGATTCCCCACTGTCAATGTCCATTCCACAATCTTGTGGAAAAAGGGGTGACAACGTTTTAACTGTTCAGTAAGATGGATCTTTCTGGGAGTGTCTGCCATCGGTGGCAGAGTTCCAAATGTTGAGATTTGTCTTTTGTTCCGCTTTGGAAGAGTCTACTTTACACCTGTAGACTTAAAAATATTTACAGCCTAAAAGTTGAGAGTTAACAAGAATTTTAAGGGCTTCTAGCTCAGGAGGCCACATCTCAAGTTAAGGAATTTAGCATTTTTCTATGTATGGGACGATGCAAGAGTCTGGGCTCAATGAAATCATTTCTTTGATATATACCACAGCTATCTGGGGCCTGTATCCTGTATTTTCATATCCTGAGTTTCCTCAGGACTCACCATAGGGAGTGGTTGCAGTCTGATGGCTGCTAGATGGCAGGTATTCTTCTTCCTGAGTTTTCTCAGGCTTCACTGGCTCACGTTGGAGGGCTGCAATCCCCGATGATTGATCTTCTCCTCTTGGTCAGGAATTTGACCAATATTTGGGAGACATTTTATGACCAAATTTTGTCCCACAGTGCTGGGAGGCTTATCCAAGGTCAGGTGAAAATTCTTGATATGCTACTCAAGGTGCTAATTTTTGGATTAGGCCCTATTGATAATTAAAGATTCTCTGGATCCTCTGTCTAATTATGATCCAGAAGACATTTTCCCTTGTTGCTTCTTCCCATACCTAGAATCACATTATTACAATTATTTTATGTTATAAATGTGATCTATTTCCTTAAGATGTTTAGCCATAGAAGAAGTTTTGTTGGAGGCCTGGTTACACACTGGGTACTACAAGAGGCAACAATCTTATAAAATAGACAGGCTATAAGTAATGTAGCTAGTAACATTGACAAACACATAGTGCAGCAGGGAGACACAAAGCACAAACAATTTGGAAACAAAGAACAAATTAAAACAATGATTAACATAATATCAAGTCCACAGGAGAGCCAGCTAGAGACAACAAATACTGGCAGGATCAAGTAGAGAGAAAAAAAAGGTTTCATCTTTGTTTACAAAGGCATACTTTATCAACTTGTTGTAGGTCATAGCATAAGAGAAAATGTTTTTCCGAAAAACAAAGATTAAAACCAGTATATTTCCCAAAGTCATAAAGTTATAAATCATATTTACCAGTTTGTTCAGCGCCATGTAATTAATTCCCGTTGATCTGGATGAAATAATCAGGTTTCCCATTAGTCTTGTCATTTGTTACCCAGTCCAGTGATATTATCTAAAGGCTATCAGAAACTTATATTTGTTTAAAAGTTCCTTTTTTATCAGCCTTCTTGAAAATCTTCATTTTGTAAAAGCATCAGGACAAAACTTAAAATAGCATAGTTAAAGATTTGAGTACAATGCAATTAGCAGGAAACTTGGATATACCATTTTAGAATAACTAGTATTATGATTGATAACATATCAGGACATATCAGATGTTAGGAATTCCATATAAATTTTGGAATATCTATATAAATGACATTTATCCATACACTATAACCTAAGGTTCATCTCCAGTCACTTGACAATGTTTTTGAAGTAGTTTAACATACCAAATAAACCTAGTTTGACATTTCTCTCTGAGATGTCTCGGAGATGTTCTTTCGAAGTATCCCATAGTCAGCTGGAGGCTAAAAAGCTTAGATTTGATATTTGGGAAGTTTGTTAAAAATATCAAAACAGTTTTAAAACACAACAGGTCGCTGTGAAACAATACTTATTCATTTAACTAAAGTCACAAAACGATTAAACGAAAACAAATACGCATCACTTAAGGGCACAGAAACTTATATAATCTGTTATCAAAAAGAGCACTTCTAACAGAGAGAAATCAAATTCCAGTCTTGTATTAGCTTACTTAAAAAAATCCACTTACTTAGTTAACTTCAATCTAAATTTAGTTAATCCTGACAAGGTACAAAACTTTCTCAGCAAAATGTAATTCCCTTTCTCGTACCATCTTAACGGAAAACACATATTCTACCATACTGAAATATTTTATTATTTTCAGTAGCTTTAATTATGTATTTAAATTAGAATCCCCTACTCTTAAAAACCTTGATTTCTAGTGACAACCAAGAGGCAAGTAATAGTTACTAAAATCTGGAGAAACTATTTTAGATGATTTTTAGAAAGTAATTGTTTTTAGTTTACCTAAAAGCTCTTATCTCATTTATATTTACTTTAAAATTTCATCATATCAAGTTATTTTTCTTCCTGACAAATTTGCAACAGATACAACAAGATTTCATTTAACTTCTATTAAACCTAGGTGCAGAGAAAGTACTATACTTAATGTTGATGGCTCTAAAGACATGTCTATATTAATTAGATCAACAAACTTAAAAATTAATACCAGGCATTAATTTAATACTAAATATATCCCAGTTCACGTGACCCTGATACTCATTTAGCTTAATTTCTCTTGTATTTAGAACTGTTTCGTTTGTGAGCACTTACTTTTCTTTAAGCCAGTTAAATAGAGGTCATTTACAGATTAACTTCAGCAATGTTATCCACAGACAAAAACACATACAAACACACAAACAAACAGAGAGGCATCATTGTTCTCATTTTAAAATTTCAGCCCTGAGTCAGGTACAGCAATGTAAAGTACATCAGTTTACAAAAGAGCTTGGATTAAAGTTGGGTTTCTGGCAGATGGAACAAATCAAGCTCACTTATCTAGATGGCTAAAACCTTTCTACTAATATTTATGGATAGCAAGTCAAGTTCTAAATTACTGTTCCCTCTTTTTTTTTTTTTCTTAATTTGCATTTTAAAAAGATGGCAGAGAAAAGGGTTTCTGAGAAGACCGGATAGGACATTTGTATCTCAAAGATACAGGCAAGTTTCTCCTAGGATGACTTTGTTTCCCCTTTGTTTAATATTTACAAGCCTCTTAAGACCACCTGTATCTATTAGAAAATCAATCAACTTGTTCCCCACTGTCAATGTTACCTGGGGCTCCTGTGGGGAAATCAGAATCGGATGCCTCAAGTCCAAGGGAGTCCCCTGGCCTCTTACAGGATATTGGGGCAGGGGAAATTGCCCAGCTGCAGAAGTAGCTCCTGGTCCAAATTGGGTGCCCTGTCGGGTCTTAGATGGTGATATTAAAACAGGTCCCTGTGCTCCAGTTTTTAACATAGAAACTTCTATTTGATCCCCATGGGTAAGGGAAACAGGAGGTGGTGAATATGATGGTGGCATGGGGTGGGGGCAGTTGGAACAACTGCTGGTGCAGCCTGCTTGGCCATTGGGGAAGCTGGATAGGCTGGAGGGCGGGTTTAAGTTTTGAAATAACATGTCCCTACTCTCATTTTCTCCCTCTTCCCTTGTAGAACAGATTTCCCTTTTTGTTTCCTTTCAGACTGCTGCACCATAAGGTGGCAGCCCTCTGACTCCATTTCCTCCTGATGCAATAGCATAAATGCTCCTACATATGGAATCTCATCTCTTTTCCCTGCTCTTTTGCAGAACATTTCTAACTTCAAGATTGTATAATAATTGAGTGAGCCATTCAGGGGGCATCGTTCTTCTGATCCTAACATATATTGGGTCCACACACTATTACAATAGTATATCATGTCTTTCTTAGTCATAGGCTCACAGCTATGTTTTGCCCATTTATCTAATTACACCCAAAGGGCTTTCCTTTGGTATAGATGGAGTATTTCCCATTTTTATAAGTTTGATAACACCAAAACACAAAAGACGCAGACAAATTCCAACAGAAAAGGCACAAACAAATTATAGCATCGATGAACACAAAACCAAGACAAAACCAACGAACTAGTTCCCAGATGGGTAGACTTACCCTACAAAACCAATGAACTAGTTCCCAGCGAACCGGTTCCTAGAATCAGGTAGAGTCCAACAATTCTCCCCACCAGCAGGGTACCCCAACCAGATTGGCTTGTCCCATAAAGGAAAAGCCCACATTAAGGGGGGAATATGTTCCTGACGTGCACTCTGGAGCGACTTACCCTCCAGAATTGAATCGAGTCCATCGACTCATAGCCCCAGATGGAACCGAAGTTCCCCAAATGGAACCAAAGATCCCCAGATGGAACTGAAGTTCCCCAAATTGGAACCAAAGTTCCCCGGATGGAACCGAAGTTCCGGAATCGAATCGAGTCTGTCGACTCGCAGCCGCAAATTGAAGTTTATCAGTCCCTTGCTTCAACTGCCAAGCGCTGGGGTAGCTGGTTCCACTTCAGGGAACTTTGAAGGGAAGATCCTCAGGACAAATGGTCCTGGCAGCTGTTAGGGCCTTGCCCCAATATTCCCTAACCGGGTCTGGCTAGCTACTAGCAGCAACGCTCCTGGCTGGCTCGCCAAATTTGTTACCGAATCCAAGCTCGCTCTGCTCACCACACAACAGGTCAATGAATCGGAGACGAGGTGTTGAGGCAAGGAATACGACTTTATTCAGAAAGCCAGCAGACCAAGAAGATGGCAGACTAGTGTCTCTGGAAAACCATCTTATCTGGGTCTGGATGCCCATTTCTTTTATAGAATCAGAAAGGGAGAGGTGGTGACTAAGTAAAGTAAAAGGGCCATCAGTCTTGCAAAACATCTCCTGGAATGACCAGCCTTGGTGAGGGGATGTGTTAGTTTCTTTTTTCTTGCAGCCATTCACAGGTGGGCAGGGTTCACCGAGGCAGGCCATTATGTATGATTATAATAACAAAAGCAATGAAAAGCCAAGGTTAAAGTCAAAGAAACAGATCCAACGTGGAGTCCAATTTAGCTCTTCCCTGTTACACACTTTCCAACGTTATAATCCCTACTGTATGCTGTTATTGAGTATTTTATTAATTTTTAAAAATATTTATTTATTTATCTATTTATTTAGGCTGCACAGGGTCTTAGCTGTGGCATGCAGACTCTTAGTTGGGGCATGTGGGATCTAGTTCCCTGACCAGGGATTGAACCTGGGCCCCTGGCATTGGAGGCACAGAGTCTTAACCACTGGACCACCAGAGAAGTCCCATATTGAGCATTTTAAATGTAGCTAGTGCAACTGAGAAACTGAACTTTTAACTTAATGTAATTTTAATTAATTTAAATAGCCATATGCTGCTAGTGACTACCATATTAGAGAGTACAGTTCTAAAAGATAAAATAGGAGGTCATCTTTATAACGCTATGGATATCTTATTTATTTATTTATTATTTATTTTTGGCTGTGTTGGGTCTTTGTTGCTGCGTGCAGTCTTTCTTTACTTGCGGCAAGCGGGGGCTACTCTTCTTTGCAGTGCACGGGCTTCTCATTGTGGTGGCTTCTCTTGTAGCAGAGCACAGGCTCTAGGCGAATGGGCTCAGTAGTTGGGGCACATGGGCTTAGTCTCTCCGTGGCATGTGGGATCTTCCTGCACCAGGGTTCAAACCCATGTCCCCTGCATTGGCAAGTGGATTCTTAACCTCTGTGCCACCAGGGAAGTCCCTATCTTTATAACTTTATGATAGGGAAAGTGTTTTCCTTTTTAAAGGTTGCAGAAAGCACTAATCATAAGGGAAAAAAACTTGATAAATTAGACTATATATTAAACTGCTGCCAACTGAAAAAAGACACACAATGTGAGAATCGTGAGTTAAGTTTTATTTGGGGCAAAATGAGGACTATAACCTGGGAGACAGCATCTCAGATAGCTCTGAGGAACTGCTCTGAAGAGGTGGGGGGGTCAGTATATACGTGATTTTGGTGAAGGGGGGTACATGTAGTCAAGCACACATTTTGGCAGAGGCTTGCTGGTAGACATGAGAAGGTTGCTGCTAGTCACCAGGAGCAGATGTGTCCATTGATTTTAGTGTTTTTCTAGATATGAGAAGATACAAGAAATAGGGCTCATAAAATCTTCTCCTGAAAATATCTATCTGAAGGCCTGTTCTGCCGGTTTTTTTCCCAGAGCACAGAGTGACTCATTCCTGATCTCCACCCTGAACTCTTTTCAGAGTGTATTGAAAGTCAGTGACTGCAGTGGCTAATGACTTAATCCTTGTAGAGGCAGATGGCAAATGACAATTTTTAGTTGGCACCACCATGCGTTCAAATTAGAATTTTCTGTTTATCAAAAGATAGTTAAGGTAATTCAAATACAAGACACACAATGGGAAGAGATATTTGTAGCACACTTAACTGGCAAAGGACACATCCAGAATATATGAAAAGCTCCTAAAAATAAATGAGAAAAAAAGCAGAAAATCCAGTTTAAAAAGAACAAGTAATTTGAACAGAAAGATATCAAAATGGCCAATAAACTTTTTTAATTATCAGGGAAATGCAAATTTAAATCACAACACAGTATTACTACATCCCCAGCAGAATGGGAAACATTAAAAGACTGACAATATCCAGTGTTCATGAGGATGTGCAGTAGCTGGCTGGATACAAAATGTGTATTGTACAACTTCTTTGGAAAACTCTTTAGCTGTAACTACTCAAATTGAACATTTACATCCTTATGAGCCAACAATTCCACTAAGATATCTATAAGACTCTTTGATTTTTAATAGTATGAGTCTGTCACCAAGGGTATGTTCATCTTTGTATGCCCTCAGAAAGTCAGTTTATGAATCTGAAAGAGAACTGGACTCAAATCTGGAAATGCAGTTAGAAGCTGCCTCTAAGAAGGGCCTTCAACAACAACTAGCGTCCCTTCACCAGCAGTCCTCCAAAAGGTAACCTAATTAGTACTTGAGGAAGTGGGCAGACAACTAAGATAATGAGAGGCAGGCAGTTGAGTGGGAGAAGATATTTGTAATACTTAAATGTCTACAAAGACTTGAATTCATGAAATATAAAGGACTCCTAGAAATCAGTAAAAAACAGACAACCCAATAGAAAGATGGGCATGAAACATGAATACACAAGAAGGATATCAAAATGGAAAAAAAAGTAGGATATCCAAATAACCAATAAACATAGGGAAAGATGCTCAACTTGATTAGACACCAGGAAATCATAAAATAAAATCACAATGAGGTACCAATACACACCCACCAGATCCATTAAAATAATAGATAGGCAACACCTTGTTTGCAATGATGAGGGAAATATAAATTGGTACAATCACATTATAAAATTGTTTGGTAGTATTTATTAAATATTAAAGCTGAAATATGTCTACCCTACTACTCAGCAATTTCACTCCTATTTCCAACAGATATGGATACATATACTCTCCAAAACACACGCAGAAAAGTGTTTTGTAGATCTAGTCCTTTTATTTTCTAGGAGGATAGTAATTAATCCTCAGTTAACATCAATTGATATTGGTCTTTGATAAATACTAATGCATGTGGTGCATTTCTAGGCTAATCACTAGAATAAAAATGACAGAGTGAGTAACTTCTGCTTGGAAGAGAGAAAAAAGATAGAATGATTAAAAGTTATTAATCCAAAAGAATTCAAGGATGGAGAAAAGAGAGGGGACACAGAACAGATGGAACAAATTAAAAGCACAAAGTTATATGGTCTATTTAAATATAAATGTATCAGTACTTATGTTCAATGTAAGTGGACTAAATCTTCCAGTTAAATGACTTATTAGAGTGGAAAAAGTAAACAATATTTAATTATATGCATTTTATAAGCAAAACATCTAAAACAAGAAATACTGAAAGGTTGAAGTTGAAAAGAGATTCGAGGGACTTCCCTGGTGGCACAGCGGTTAAGTATCCGCCTGCCAATGCAGGGGACACGGGTTTGAGCCCTGGTCTGGGAAGATCTCACATCCCACGGAGCAACTAAGCCTGTGCGCCACAACTACTGAGCCTGTGCTCTAGAGCCTGCAAGCCACAACTACTGAGCCCACGTGCCACAGCTACTGAAGCCCACATGCCTAGAGCCCATGCTCCACAACAAGAAAAGCCACCGCAGTGAGAAGCCTGCGTGCTGCAACAAAGAATAGCCCCCACTCACCACAACCAGAGAAAGCCTGCACACAGCAATGAAAACCCAACGCAGTAAAAAATAAATAAATAAATTTTTTAAAAAAGAAAAGAGATTTGACTGAAACATTAACAACAACACATAAAGCTTGTGTATCTAAATGAATAGACTCGGAATACCAATTCTGGAACCAGCTGCCTTTGCTGGGTTCCCCAAAGCCAGCCGGAAGATGGCAGGAACATTGGGTGTGTGCCCTGTGGCTGCAGGGGTTGTTATGCCTAAGACCACTCTGGCCCTGACTCTGATACCAGTGTGGACTTTGAACTTTTAAGATTTCTGCCATATGCTCTTGCATTTTCCACCAGCTCTCTTAGCAGCCACTCTTCTCTACACAGTGGGAACCTATGCCCTAGTTGGAGCACAGTCTCTATAGTTGATGGCTTTGATGCTCATCAGCTGCAATTATTTGTGATTATAAAAAATAAAACCTTTAAACAACAAACAGTATCAATAACAAAAATTTCCACTAAGAGAACATTGCCTGTCCTCTGGGCAATAGAATAGGCCTTGAAGATGCAGAGAAGAGAAATACAGACTGCTCTCCAGAATTTCAGTGTTAAGTGCAGCTGAAATCTCAGCAATAAAGGAGGTAAAATAGAGCTATCTACTTACTCTGCTTATGGCAGGTCACTAGCTTATGTGTCTTTCAGTTATTTCATATGTATTTATACAGCCCTGAAATATCTTCTATGTTTATAATAAATATTAAGTCACTTGTCTTCATAGCAACTTACAAGGAAGGTATTATTACAATCCCTATTTTCCAAAATAGAAAACTAAGGTCCAGCATGTTTTACTCACTGGAGCAGGACTCCACAGTTGTAATTTTCAGAGCTGGGACTAGAACTTGCCACTTGGCCCTGGAGTGCATGATCTTAACCACTGTGCTATGCTACCATTCTAATTTTAATGAGAATGTGAAGGTGCTTTGATTTTTCAGCTCAGTTTATGTCTTTCACATCTCAGTTATTTATGTAATAGTTATTTTCAAGTCCTTGTCTACTAATTCTTTTATAAGTATCACTTATGGGTTTGTTTCTTTTTTTTAATTTTTATTTATTTATTTATTTGTTATTATTATTATTATTTTGGCTGTGTTGGGTCTTCATTTCTGTGTGAGGGCTCTCTCCAGTTGTGGCGAGCGGGGGCCACTCTTCACTGCGGTGCACAGGCCTCTCACCGTCGCGGCCTCTCCCATTGAGGAGCACAGGCTCCAGACGCGCAGGCTCAGCAGCTGTGGCCCACGGGCCCAGCTGCCCCGCGGCATGTGGGATCCTCCCAGACCAGGGCTCGAACCCGCATCCCCTGCATTGGCAGGCAGACTCTCAACCACTGCGCCACCAGGGAAGCCCTATGGGTTTGTTTCTATTGATTGGTATCTCTCCTTGTCATGAATTGGATTTCTTGCATGCCTTGTAATTTTGACCTGGAGGCTAGACATCATTAATTTTATGTTGGTGGTTGGTAGCTTGTATATATGTGTGTGTGTGTGTGTGTGTGTGTGTGTGTGTGTGTGTGTGTGTATTTGTATTAGTCAGGGTTTTCCAGAGGACCTATTATATGTAATATACATATATCCCATTGGTTCTGTAACCAATATTATATTATGTATAAAAGGAGATTTGTTATAGGAATTGGCTCACACAGTTTTGGAGGCCAAGAAGTCTCATGATCTGCTGTATGCAAGCTGGAGAACCAGAAAGGCTGGTGGTATAATGCAGTCCAAGTCCAAAGGCCTGGGAAGCAGGAGCTGAGATGTTCAAGGGCAGGAGAAGATGGATGTCCCAGGTCAAGGAGGGAGAAAGAAAATTCACCCTTCCTCCACATTTTTTCGTGCTATTTTGGCCCTCAACAGATTGAATGATGTTCACCCACATTGGTGAGGGTGGATCTTCTTTGGTGAGTCTACCATACAAATGCTAATCTCTTCTGGAAGCATCCTCACAGAGACACCCAGAAATAATGTTTTACCAGCTATCTGGGCATCACTTCACCCAAACAAGTTGACACATAAAATTAACCATCACAGAATTATTTTAAATATTTTTAGACTTTTTAAAATGATGCAGTCATTTTAAAGATCAAGAGCTTGATCTTTTGAGGATACTATAAAAGCTTTGTAAGGCAGGACCAGGATAGGCTAATGTGGCTTTGCTAGTGGGGCAATACGTTTCTAAGGATTCTATAGCATGACCCACCAGGTAGGAGGTTTTTCCGTTCTGACTTCTGCGGACACAGAATGACCCACTTGAGTGACCCCAGGGATTGTTCAGCTTGCTCCCCTTTCCATGGTTCTTATCCAGCCTGGATAGTTTCCTCATGTGCATATACTCATTAGTTCCTGTGCAAAGAGTTCAGCAAACACCCATGAAGATCTCCAGAGTTCTCTCTGTGTGCAGCAACCTTCTATTTATACTGTGGCCCTAGATTTATAGCTGCCTTTCCCTCCTCAAAATTTTATCCCTGTTTCCTTAACTTAATTCACTCTCTGCCTGGATCTCCTCATCACTGTATCCTGGAAGCTCTGCAGGCTCTGAACTGGGGCAGCTGTGGGCCTCCCTTCACTTGCTTCCTGCCTCTAGACCACTGTCCTGTGCTCTTCTCATCCAGTGTCTGAAATATTTGCTTTACATAGTTCATCTGGCTTTTTACTCATTTGATGTTGGAAGGAAGTCTGGATCTTGTTATTCCATTATAGGCAGAAGGGGAGGCTCTGAAAGGATTTTGAAATAAATTCTTGATTATTAACTTGGGACTGAGAATCTTTGTTACTTTTTTTAAAAAATAAATTTATTTATTTATTTATTTTTGGCTGCGTTGGGTCTTTGTTGCTGCACGCGGGATTTCTTTAGTTGCGGCAAGTGGGGGTTACTCTTCGTTGGGGTGCGCAGGCTTCTCATTGCTGTGGCTTCTCTTGTTGTGGAGCATGGGCTCTGAGCATGGGCTCAGCAGTTGTGGTTTGAGGGTTCAGTTGCTCCGTGGCATGTGGGATCTTCCCTGACCAGGGCTCGAACCTGTGTCCCCTGCACTGGCAGGTGGATTCTTAAACACTGTGCCACCAGGGAAGTCCTGTTACTTTTATATAATGTAATTCTAGCTTACTTCTTAGTGTTAAGAACGTTAGATTTTTATTTTCAATAGTGTGATTTTCCATATTTTAACAGATTCACAAGCAAGGATTGTGAATTAATAGTGATTACCTCATGTTAAAATATCTTCATTTTTAAAAATTAGGTGATGACTGAAATATTAAAAATTTTAAGTCATTAAGAAAGAAAAGGAAACTCAGGGACAAGAGAAGCTTTCTGGTTACAACATTCTATCAGTCACTTTTCTTTCTCTCTAAACTTTCTGTCTCAGCCTCAGGACCTGCACCAGCTCTAAATTCCCCTCCCAGGCCCACAGGGGCATCTCTGAGGCTGACAGGGCCTGTGGCTCCCTGTACCTAGAGCTCTGTCTTTGTCTACAGAGTGGTAAGCAGAGGGTGATCAAGGCCCCTTCTGAGGATAGATTACATTCCTGAAACAAAGGATGAGCCCTTTCAGGCCATGAAATACTTAGTCAAAGTCCTTGTGTTCTGTCAGTTTTCAGATTTTGTTATTCATTAGTGAACTTGAACAATACCCAGGCAAACAGATGTTTCCTGACAAGCCCTCAAGTACAGGGATTGGACATTACTTCTCCCAGTGATGCTGGGTTCTGACCTTCTTGTTAATGTTTTATCCTCTCCCAGACATGTGTCTGACAGACACAAAGGCATGTGTGGGCCTTGTGAGTGTAGAGGGAGGGTCTCTGAAAACCACTCAAATATACAGAGTGAGTCATGCCAAGGTGCATCCACATTTCTCTGTCCCTTCCTGACCAGTCCTTGTTGTAAGAATGGGGAATCCTTTGGAAGTTTCATCTTGAGTCAAAGAAGAAGAATCATGTACAGCAAAGACAACTGCCCAGAGTCTCAAGCCCAGGGCCACAAAGAAGAACTGGAAACAATGTCCCCAGATTAGTTTGTAAGACTTGAATATTCAAGAGGCCAAGTGAACACTGGCCCGTCATTATGGAGAAGCCCTACAGCAGAACCTGGGCCAGACTGGGAGGAACATATCCCCTCAGGTGTATGTCTCTTCTATACTCCAATTCATGATCCTTAGGTGACCAACAAGGGCTGGCCCAACTCATCACACTGCCCTGAGCAGAGTAGAGAATTATGAGACCAGCCTCTGCCCATGGTCCTGTCTTCACAAGACTGGAAAGGACTTCACACACTGAGCTTGCCCTGCCTCTCTCTCCTAGTTGCTCCTCAACAACTGTGGCCCAAAGCAACAATGCTGAGGGAATCATCTGGGGATATTGTGCAGAGTGTTCATGGCCCCTGAGAAAGGCAGGTTCAGAGGCAGAGAGCCAAGGAGTAGGTCTGGGCCACCTAACCCAGCCCTGATAGTGTTTGTTCCAGCCAGCTCTTCCCTGTGCACATGGCCACCTCCCACTTCCCAGGACCAGCTCCAGGCTTGGTCCATCTACATTCCTGAGGGTCAGAGCTCTGGATATGCCCCCTCAAAAGTGAACTATATTGAGACACTCGAGTACTGTTATGGGTTCTGTGAACCTTGGGTCCTGTCTGGTTATCTCGACACCCATTTTCTGGTCTTCTGTTGACAGACCTCAGGCCCAGCAGCAGTGGTAGACTCCATCTGATTCTGAACCAGATCCTGATCTTAAAGACAGGACTTAAAGTCATGTAAACCTGGATCCCAATTCTGTTTGAGAGACAAGTGTTGCATCCATTGAATTGTATAATATCAGAAGGTTAACACTGTGAGTGGTGTGTGTGTGTGTGGTAGAGTTCACTAAAATAATCCAGCCAGTCATTAACAGTATAAACAGTATAAATATGAACATAAAAGTATTGGAAAGACTTTCCAATACAGGGATTGGAAATACTCCAAAAATACAACAAAAGATACTCTAAAATACAACAAAAGATATGAGACACATAAAAAAATAGAGAAGCATGGCCCATACGCTGGAAAATAAGCAGGCACCAGAAACTGCCTGTGAATAGATGTCAGATGAAACAGAAAAATACTTCAAAATAGCTGAAAAGTACAATTGAAATGAAAAACGTGCTAGAGTGTCTCAATAGATTTGAACTAGTAGAAGAAAGAATTAGCAAACTTGAATGTAGATAATAAAAATTATGTAATCTGAAAAAGAGAGAGAAGAGAGAATGAAGAAAAATGAAAGGAGACTCACATAAATGTTGGCCATGGTTAAGTACACCAATGAATGCATAATGGGAGTATCAGAAAGATAGGAGAGAAGGGAGCAGAAAATTATTTTGAGGAAACAATAACTGAAAATAACCCAAATTTATTTAAAAAACACAATAACCTACACATTCAGGAAACTCAACAAACTCCAAGTAAAATAAATGCAGAGAGAGCCACAATTATATACATCACATTAAAATACTGAAAGCCAAAAGAAAAACATAATCTTGAAGACAGCAAGAGAATAACCACTTGTCACTTATAAGGGAAACCTAATAAGAATAACAGCTAACTTCTTATCAGAAACAATGGAGGCTAGAAAGCAGTGGGATATTCAAAGAGCTAAAGGAAAAAAAACAAACCTGTCAACCAAGAATCATATATTCAGCAAAGCTATCTTTTAAAAAATGATGACAAAATAAAGACAACCCCAGATAAACCAAAGCAAAAATTTGTTTCTACCAGACCCACCTAGCAAGAAACTTAAAAGGAAATTCTTCAGATGGTAGTTCAAATCCAAATGAAAAAAACAGAGCACTGGAAAAGGTAATTATGTAATTCTAATAGATAATATGTATACATATTTCTTATTTGTCTCAACTGATTTAAAAAAGTAGCTGAATAAAACAGTAATCATGTAATGTATTGTCAAGCCTAACATTTAGAAAGGTATTATATTTGTCAATTATAGTACAAAAAAGGTGGGTGGAAACAAAGCTGTACTGGGATAAGAAGATAATTCTAGATGGTTATCCACAGGAACAAATGATGAGAACCAGAAATGATAAATAATGAGGTTAATATACCAAAAGCTACAAACATTTACTTGTACTCCTTTCTTTTCTCAGCTTTTTAAAAGTCATAACATTACATAAGATAATCATTATAACAATGTACTGTTGGGTTTGTTATATTTATACATGTAATATGTATAACAATAATACCACAAAAAGGGGGGAAAGAGAATACAATTATAAAGAAGTAATGTTTCTATACATCACTGGAATTAAGTTAAAATAAATTTGAAGCTGATTTTGATAAGTTAAGATGTGTAAGGTAAGCGCTAGAGGAAGCATGAAGGAAACAACTTTAAAAATTATAATGAAACAATCATAGAAATTAAAATGCTATTTTGGAAAATATCCACTTTAACGTAAAAGACAGCAGTGTAAGAGGAATAGAGGAACAAAAAATACCTGAGACATAGAAATCCAAAAGTAAAATGCAGTTTGTAAATAAAATGTTTTACATATGAGTAGATTACACAAAACATAATAAAAAGTCAGAGATCATCAGTCTAGATAAAAAAACAAGATCTATCTATATACTACCCATAGGAGACAATGTTAGATACAAAGAGATTAAAAGTAAAAGGATGAAAAATATATTTCAGGCAAAGAGCAATGATAATTGCTGGAGTGGCTATACTAAAACCAGACAAGGTAAACTTCAAAACAAAAAAGTTAGTAGAGATGAAGAGGACATTTATAGTGATAAAAGAGCCAATGCACTGAGAAGATAAAATAATTCAAGGTGCGTGAACCATTTTTAACCCCTCAGCTGTGTGAGAGTGTTCTATTGTACTATATCTTTGTCTGCACTTGGTATTGTCAGTTTTTAACATTTAAGGCATTCTGGTGTGTGTGTGGTGGTGTCTCATTGTGGTTTTAATTTGCATTTCTCCAAACTTGCCTCCTTAGCGAAGTAGGCACTGCATCAGTCTCATAATTTTCATTTCTCCAATAACTATTTTTGAATAGCTTTTCATGTACTTAATTGACATTTATGTATCTTCTTTGGTAAAGGGTTCAAATCTTTTTGGGGGGGTTATTTGCCTTCTTATTTAACTGTGAATGTTCTTTATATATTCTGTGTTAAAGCCCTTAATCAGAGAAAAAGAAAATATAATAATTCAAAACATATATGAACCTAATAACAGAGCATGAGGCTCAGAGACCTCTGGGACAACATTAAGCACACCAACAACCGAATTATAGGCATCCCAGAAGTAGGAGAAAAAAAGAAATGGTCTGAGAAAATATTTGAAAAGATTACAGTTGAAAACTTCCCCAGCATGGGAAAGGAAAGTGTCAACCAAGTCCAAGAAGTGCAGAGAGTCCCATACAGGAAAAACCCAAGGAGAAACATGCCAAGACATAAATTAATCAAACTAACAAAAATTAAACCCAAAGAAAAAGATATTAAAAGCAGCAAGGGAAAAGCGACAAATAACATACAAAGGAATCCCCTTAAAATTAACAGCTGATCTTTCAGCAGAAACTCTACAGGCCAGAAGGGAGTGGCAAGATATATTTAAAATGATGAAAGGGGAAAACCTACAACCAAGATTACTCTACCCAGCAGGATCTCATTCAGATTCAATGGAGAAATCAAAAGCTTTACAGACAAGCAAAAGTTAAGAGAATTCAGTACCACCAAACCAGCTTTACAATGAATGTTAAAGTAACTTCTCTAGGCAGGAAACACAAGAGAAGGAAAAGACTTACAAAAACAAACCCAAAACAATTAAGAAAATGGTAATAGGAACATAAATATCAATAATTACCTTAAATGTAAATGGATTGAATGCCCCAACCAAAAGACACAGACTGGCTGAATGGATACAAAAACAAGACCCATATACATGCTGTCTACAAGAGACTCACTTCAGACCTAGGGACACATACCAACTGAAAGTGAGGGGATGGAAAAAGATATTCCAGGCAAATGGAAATCAAAAGAAAGCTGGAGTAGTTATATCTTCTTCTTCAATCCAAGAAGAAGATATAACAATTGTATATATCTATGCACCCAACACAGGAGCACCTCAATACATAAGGCAAATGCTAACAGCCATAAAAGGGGAAATCAACAGTAATACAATAACAGTAGGCGACATTAACACCCGACTTACACCAATGGAAAGATCATCCAAGCAAAAAATAAATAAGGAAACACAAGCTTTAAATGACACATTAGACCAGATGGACTTAATTGATATTTATAGGACAGTCCATCCAAAAAGAACTGAATACACTTTCTTCTCAAGTGCACACGGAACATTTTCCAGGACAGATCACATCTTCTGTCACAAATCAAATCTTGGTAAATTTTAGACAATTAAAATCGTATCGTATCAAGCATCTTTCCCGACAACAACTCTATGAGACTAGATATTGATTACAGGAAAAAAACTGTAAAAAATACAAACACATGGAGGCTAAACAATATGCTACTAAACAACCAAGAAACCACAGAAGAAATCAAAGAGGAAATCAAAAAATACCTAGAAACAAATGACAATGAAAACACGACAACCCAAAACCTATGGGATGCAGCAAAAGCAGTTCTAAGAGGGAAGTTTATAGCAATACAATCCTACCTCAAGAAACAAGAAAAATTTCAAATAAACAACCTAACCTTACACCTAAAGCAATTAGAGAAAGAAGAACAAAAAACCCCAAAGTTAGCAGAAAGAAAGAAATCATAAAGATCAGATCAGAAGTAAATGAAAAAGAAATGAAGGAAACAATAGCAAAAATCAATAAAACTAAAAGCTGATTCTTTGAGAAGATAAACAAAATTGATAAACTATTAGCCAGACTTATCAAGAAAAAAAGGGAGAAGACTCAAATCAATAGAATTAGAAATGAAAAAGAAGTAACAACTGACACTGCAGAAACACAAAGGATCATGAGAGATTACTACAAGCAACTATATGCCAATAAAACATACAACCTCGAAGAAATGGACAAATTCTTAGAAAAGCACAATCTTCTGAGACTGAACCAGGAAGAAATAGAAAATATAAACAGACTAATCACAAGCACTGAAATTGAGACTGTGATGAAAAATCTTCCAGCAAACAAAAGCCTAGGACCAGATGGCTTCACAGGCGAAATTCTATCAAACATTTAGAGAAGAGCTAACAGCTATCTTTCTCAAACTTTTCCAAAATATAGCAGAGGGAGGAACACTCCCAAACTCATTCTACAAGGCCACCATCACCCTGATACCAAAACCAGAAAAAGATGTCACAGAAAAAGAAAACTATAGGCCAATATCACTGATGAACATAGATACAAATATCCTCAACAAAACACTAGCAAACAGAATCCAACAGCACATTAAAAGGATCGTACACCATGATCAAGTGCGGTTAATCCCAGGAATGCAAGGATTCTTCAATATATGCAAATCAATCACTGTGATACACCATATTAACAAATTGAAGGAGAAAAACCATATGATCAACTCAATAGATGTAGAAAAAGCTTTCGACAAAATTCAACACCCATTTATGATAAAAAACCCTCCAGAAAGTAGGCATAGAGGGAACTTACCTCAACATAATAAAGGCCATATATGACAAACCCAAGCCAACATCATTCTCAATGGTGAAAAATTGAAACCATTTCCCCTAAGATCAGGAATAAGACAAGGTTGTCCACTCTCACCACTATTATTCAACATAGTTTTGGAAGTTTTAGCCATGGTAATCAGAGAAGAAAAGAAATAAAAGGAATCCAAATTGGAAAAGAAGAAGTAAAACTGTCACTGTTTGCAGATGACATGATACTATACACTGAACAGCCTAAAGATGCCACCTGGAAACTGCTAGAGCTAATCAATGAATTTGGTAAAGTAGCAGGATACAAAATTAATGTACAGAAATCTCTTGCATTCCTGTACACTAACAACAAAAAATCAGAAAGAGAAATTAAGGAAACACTCTCATTTACCACTGCAATAAAAAGAATAAAATACCTAGGAATAAACCTACTTAAGGAAGCAAAAGACCTGTATGCAGAAAACTGTAAGACACTGATGAAAGAAATCAAAGACGATACAAACAGATGGAAAGATATACCATGTTCTTGGATTGGAATAATCAACATTGTGAAAATGACTATGCTACCCAAAGCAATCTACAGATTCAGTGCAATCCCTATCAAATTATCAATGGCGTTTTTCAGAGAATGAGAACAAAGAATTTCACAATTTGTATGGAAACACAAAAGACCCCGAATAGCCAAAGCAATCTTGAGAAAGTAAAACGGAGCTGGAGGAATCAGGCTCCCTGACTTCAGACTATACTACAAATCTACAGTAATCAAGAAAGTATGGTACTGGCACAAAAAGAGAAATATAGATCAATGGAACAGGATAGAAAACCCAGAGATAAACCCACGCACATATGGTCAACTAATCTATGACAAAGGAAGCAAGAATATACAGTGGAGAAAAGACAGCCTCTTCAATAAGTGGTGATGGGAAAACTGGATAGCTACATGTAAAAGAATGAAATTAGAACACTCCCTAACACCATACACTAAAATAAACTCAAAATGGATTAAAGACCTAAATGTAAGGCTAGACACTACAAAATTCTTTGAGGAAAACATAGGCACAACACTATATGACATAAATCACAGCAAGATCTTTTTTGACCCACCTCCTAGAGTAATGGAAGTAAAATAAAAAATAAACAAATGGGACCTTATGAAACTTAAAAGCTTTTGCACAGCAAAGGAAACCATAAAGAAGATGAAAAGGCAACCCTCAGAAATGGGAGAAAATATTTGCAAATGAAGCAACTGACAAAGGATTAATCTCCAAAATATACAAGGAGCTCATGCAGCTCAATATAAAAAACACAAACAACCCAGTCCAAAAATCGGCAGAAGACTTAAACAGACATTTCTCCAAAGAAGACATACAGATTCCCAACAAACACATGAAAAGATGCTCAACATCACTAATCATTAGAGAAATGCAAATCAAAGCCACAATGAAGTATCACCTCACACCAGTCAGAGTGGCCATCATCAAAAAATCTACAAACAATTAATGCTGGAGAGGGTGTGGAGAAATGGGAACCCTCCTGCACTGTTGGTGGGAATGTAAATTGATAGAGCCACTATGGAGAACAGTATGGAGGTTCCTTAAAAAACTAAAAATAGAACTACCATACGACCCAGCAATCCCACTACTGGGCATATACCTTGAGAAAACCATAATTCAAAAAGAGTCATGTACCACAATATTCATTGCAGCTCTATTTACAATAGCCAGGACATGGAAGCAAACTAAATAAATGTCCATCGACAGACAAATGGATAAAGAAGATGTGGCACATACATACAATGGAATATTACTCAGCCATAAAAAGGAATGAAATTGAGTTATTTGTAATGAGGTAGATGGACCTACAGACTGTCACACAGAGTGAAGTAAGTCAGAAAGAGAAAAACAAATACCAGATGCTAACACACATATATGGAATCTAAAAAATGGTACTTATGAACCTAGTGGCAGGGAAGGAATAAAGATGCAGACATAGAGAATGGACCTGAGGACACGGGAGGGAAGGGGAAGCTGGGACGAAGTGAGAGAGTAGCATTAACATACATACACTACCAAATGTAAAATGGATGGCAAGTGGGAAGTTGTTGCAGAGCACAGGGAGATCAGCTCGATGCTTTGTGATGACCTAGAGGGGTGGGATAGGGAGGGTGGGAGGGAGGCTCAAGAGGGAGGGGATATTGTGATATATGTATACATATAGCTGATTTGCTTTCTGTGTTGTACAGCAGAAACTAACACAACATTTTAAAGTAACTATAGCCCAATAAAGACATTAAAAAACAAACCAACAAAAAAAACAGAGCACCAAAAACATGAACAAAAAACTGACAGAAGTGAAGGAAGAAGTAATAGTTAAACATTAATACTTGGAGACTTTAATATCCCATTTCAACAACAGAACAACCAGGCAGAATATAAACAGGGAAAGAGAAGACTTGAACAACTCTATAAACAAATTAGACCTAACAGATATTGGTAAAACAATTCCCCCAACAACACAGCTTACATAATCTCTAGGGCACATGAAAAATTCTCAAGGATAGATCACATACTAGACAAAAAGAAACAAACAACAACAAAAACAGAAAACCCTCAATAAATTAAAAGTATTGAAGTAATACGATGTACATTATCTAACCACAATGGAATGAAATTAGAAATCAATAACAAGAATATGGAAAACTCACAAATATGTGGATATTAAACTACACACTCCTAAAAAAATCAATGGGTCAAAGAACAATTCAAAAGAGATATTAGAAAGTACTTCGGGATAAATGTTTGTGTTTCAAAGTATACCATCAAAAAATGAAAAGTTAACTCACACAATGGGAGAAAATAATTGTAAATCATATATCTGACACAGAACTAGTATCTGGAACATACAGAGAACTCACAACTCAATAATAAGACAAATAATCCAATTAAGAATGGGCAAAGAATAGACTGTTTTTGTTCTTTTTGATGGTAAAATAAGTTGAATAATAAATTAATTCATTAATAAATAATGTCTTCATTTTCTGATATAATCTTTTTAAACGAACAAAGGATTTTCAAAAATAAATTTATGTATTTTTATTTATTTATTATTTTTGGCTGTGTTGGGTCTTCGTTGCTGCCCGTGGACTTTCTCTAGTTGTGGCGAGCAAGGGCTACTCTTTGTTGTGGTGCATGGGCTTCTCACTGCGGTGGCTTCTCTTGTTGCAGAGCACAGGATCTAGGCACGTGGGCTTTAGTAGTTGTGGCTTGTGGGCTCTAGAGTGCAGGCTCAGTAGTTGTGGCACACAGGATTAGCTACTCTGCCGTATGTGGGATCTTTCTGGACCAGGGCTCGAACCCGTGTCCCCTGCATTGGCAGGCAGATTCTTGACCACTGCACCACCAGGGAAGTCCCAGGAACCAATATTTTTAAACAGGACTCAGGAGACTAACTTTAAGTTCATACATATTCTCTATCCACTCAGTTCTGTTCTTGAGCCCATACAGTGAATTTTTAAAATTTCTGTTACTGCATGTTTTCAGTTCTAAAATTTCCATTTGTTTCTTTTTTATCTTTTCTACTTCTTTGCTGAGACTTAAATTTCTTTCATAAGGCTCTATTTTTTGTTTCAAACATTTTTGAAATTGCTCATCGAAGTATTTTTATGATGGCTGCTATAAAAATCTTTGTTAGATTATTCTAACATCTCTGTCACTTAATTGTTGATGTTTACTAATTGTCTTTTTTATTCAGGTGATCTTCCTGGTTCTTGGTATGATGAAAGTCTTTTGTTGAATCCTGGAAAATTTGGGTATTATGTTATGAAACTCTGGATCTTATTTGAATCTTTTGCTTCAGCTGACTTGCTTTGATACTGCTACAGCAAAGATGGCATTATGAAGTTCCACCTCATAATGGCCATGTGGGGTAGAAGTTCAGCTTTCCCATTTGGCCTCCCTAGACACACAAGGAGTTAAGGGTCTCCTTTTTATTCCTTGATGAGGGTGGGACTTCTAGTTCCTCACTAAGCCTTCACTGATATCACTCTGGTTGAGACAGATAAGAGTGCCTTGTTTGCTCTCTACTTGGCCTCCAATGGCACTATGGGGTGGGAGTGTGGCCTCATCACTGTTGGGTAGTGGTAAAAATTCTGTCCCTACACTAGGCCCCCTCTGATACCACCCCAGCAGGGAGAGGATGCGATGCTCTTACTACTGAGTGGAAGGGAGGGGGGTGTCCCAGTTCCCCATGTAGTGTCCACTATTATTGCTGGGAAGAGAGGTTGTTTATTACCACCGGGCATGAATGAATATCCTAGCTCTTGGCCTTTTCTGGCACCACCAGCAAAGTTTTATGGCCCCTCTTTACAGTCTTATAAGGGTGGAAGCCTAGGCTCTCCACTCGGCCTTTGCTGGTGTGTGTAGTGATGGGACCAGTTTTTTCCGTGTTGTTTGGCTGGAGTAGAGTGGTTATTACCTAAGAGTTTTCTGTCTTGCTAGGGCACCCCTTTCCTGGTCCTTTGGCTAATGAAAGTAGGCTTTGTTGGGGTTTTGTAAATTTTTTTGTGTCTATGTCTCTTGCTGTTTCTGGGTTCCTGCTTCTTCAGCTCTACATTTGGGATATATGAGGCAAAAAGAACCACCGCATCACTGGTCCTGAGGTTCTTAGCTGGCCTATATGCTTCTCTCCATTTTTCAGAATCTTATGATTGTTTTAAATATAATAAAGAGGGGTTTTAAATGTACTTAATGGGAAAATAGCAAAAAGTATATATCTGCCTACTCCATCTTCCTAGAACAATTTAATTTTTAGATAGAAAATTTTAGTTTGTAATATATAATTTGATTATTTTATCCAACAATATATGCTAATATTGTTACCAACTAATGATGTTTCTACCCCCAAAATACATAAGATGAACATTTAAAAATTTGAGTTAATCTATACCATTAGGAACCGTAAAGCAGTATATGAAAAAACACAGTGGGATTTCTAAGGTTGAAAAGGCCAGGGACTATGTAACTTCAACCAGAATGGGGGCAGGAAAACACACAGGTCTCTTGACTTTTTGTCCAATGCTCTCATTGAAAGTTCTCTCTCTCAAACAAAACAAAAAAAACTTTAAAAATAGTTCTTGAAAGTTGTATTCCTTAAACAACTGTTTTTATAACCTGAAGCATACTGACTTACAATACTAACTGAAATTATATGTTCTCATTTTGAAAGCATAACTGCACCTTAATTAAAAAGAAAATAACACTGTCAGCTTGAAGAATTTTAGCATCTGTGGTATTTGTCAATTTGTGCAGGACAATTGTCAGGCACCAAGAGCAGAGCTAGCCTCTTTTTTTGTTTTTGTTTTTTTATCTTCTCACTAAACATTTCTCACAGACTGTCCCAAACTCCTATTCTCAAGAATCCATCCTTCAGCCAGTTTCTCAAGCCAGAAACTTTGAACCTTCTGCCCCATCAGTCTTCCTAAAACAGGTTTCAAATTGGCCATTTGCTCCTCAGAAATATACTCTGATTTAATATCTAAGGATCATATCCAAACTCCTGTACTCTCAGATAGCATTTAAAGTTTTTAATAACCTAACTCTAGCTTTCATTTCCAATATTATTTTTTTCTTTTATCCTATCAGGAATCCTCCACATCAGCAAGGCTTGTTTACCTACTGGTCTCTATAGATGCGACATACACTCTCCTTCTGAGCCTTTTGCTCCCATGGTACTCTTGTCCTTGCCATCCCCTTCCTCTCTCTAGGTATTATGATTCCATCCATCCTTCAGATTTGGATGATAAAAAAATTTGCTCTGAGTTCTTAAACACATCTTGGTCACTTCATCAAGCTTCTACTTATTAAGAAACCTGATCTTATAAACACATACAACGTAAATGATGATGTATCATGACCAGGTAGAATTTATTTCAGGAACGCAACATTGGTTAGCATAAAAATTCAGTCCATATAATTACCTATTAAAAGTGTGAAGAGAACAATTATGATTATTTCACTAAATGCAGAAAATAAAAATGACAAAATACTACTCCCATTTATGATAAAAACTCACAGCACACTGGGAATACAGGGGTATGTTTCTATTCTGATAACAGATATCCACAGACAAACTAAAGGTAACATCATTAAATGGTGAAAAATGAATGTTATCATTCACATTCAACATTGTACTGGCTTGTATATAGTACTATAATGTAAGAAGAAAATTTTAAATGTATTACAACTAGAAGAGAAAAATAAAACGGTCATTATTTACAGATGATCATTGTGTTTGCAGAAAATTCCAAAGAATCTACAAACAAGCTATTAGAAAAAGTCAATTTAGCAAAGTTATTCGCTATAAGGTCAATATATAAAAATCAATTGTATTTCTATGTACTAGTAACAAATAATTGGAAAATGAAGTTTAAAAAATACTATTTACAAGAGTACAGTGAGGACAGCATGTCCTCTTATGCTTCCTTTCCATTGCACAAACTTTTCCCCTATGTGAATGTCTTTCCATCTACCTCCACACACTTGCTGAACTCCTATAATCCTTTCCAGTCTCTGTTCAGACTTATCACTCTTTTAAAGCATTCTTTCTTATCCTAAGTACTTTTTAAACTTTAATTTACCAGCAAATTCTTTTCTTAAAAAAAAAAAGTAACACAGATATCAAACATATAGAATAAAAGTGGAGCTTTCTTACTGAAACAGGAGTATAGAGTGAACTCAGAGGCATGACTTCCTAAAAAGTCTCCAAAACACAGATTGAAACTCATTAACATTTTTAAGCACCCAAAGATCCAAAAATCGCTACTATAGTCAACATCTTAAAAAGTGAAATCTTTCCCTGGCTTTACAGAAAATAAGGTCAGCAGATAGAAATTCCTTCACCTCCAAATTAAACAGAAATTTATCTGCATTCCTATCTTTCTGTAGGCTTTCTCTCCAGCCTAAGGTAAATTCTTCCACCTATGCTCTAATTCTTTCATAATCTCTCAGAAAATGTTTCACACAATGATCTCTTCATTAGTTCATCTTCAACATGTGTATACATTGCCTCAATTATTAACACAGAAATGCTCCCTAAGTAATTTTCTCCCTTCTAAATGCAACCCTCTTTTCTTCCCTTCATTTAAACTTCTTGAAACATAGTGTAAAACAGCCCACTAGTTCTCATCTTCTATCCTAGAATAATGTGGCTTCTGTTCACCCTAATTAACAGAAATTGCTCTTGCCAATGTCTCCAACATTCTAGCTACCAATTCCAATATACTCTGTTTTGTGATCTGTGGCACCCGACACTACGGAGATTCAGTTCTCCTTTGGGCTCAGTGACACCACTCTTCTGGCTTTTCTCCTACCTCTAGGGCCATTCCATTTCATCTTAAATTCCTTTTCCTCCACCAACTCCTTATTTACTGATGTTTTTGTGGGGTTTATCCATGATCCCTGCTTCTCCTTCTAATCTGTACACTCTGCTGGCGAAGTTCACATACCGAGGTTTTGACTACCGTGTATTTTAATTACTCTGAATTCTAGTCTTCTGACTCTAGTCTTCTAGGCTTGTCTGTTCAGCTGTCTTCAACCTCCTAAATTCAGTCTCCACACCTTATTGCCAGAACAATTTCCCTTATATAAAATCTTTCATTGGTTCTAGAAATTTCAGAATCAAGTTCTTTAGGATGGCAGTAAGACCTTCAGCTCCGCTTTCTTCTCAAGCTTCAACCTGTCATTCTCACAACAGATGTTCTACAAACGTGTCATGCTGTCACCCACCTTTACCTTTGCTTATGTGGCTCCCTCCCCTTGAAGCACTCATCTCACTCTCTGGAAAATTCCCATTATTCTTCCAAAACTGGGCTCAGGCATGACTGTCCCTGGTCTTTTCAGGCTCCCTTCGTTAGCACCATTCCTTCTTTCTGCATCCTGCACAAATCTCTACAGCATTTTTGTTCTGTAACATAGTATCATTGTATCATCTATTTCTCTGTGAAAACTACTCTAACACATGGTAATTTACTTACTTTGTTACCTCTTCAACCCCCTCCTTTTGCCCCTCAGTTCATGACTTCTTGAAGGCCTGTTCTTTTCTCCTGAACAATTTCCAGTGCCTGAGATAATACCTGGCTCAGGGGTTAAACAAACATTTACTGAGTAAACTGGTTTTTAAAAGGTTTAGAATTCTTTCCCTTCTTTTATTTTCCTTTGGAGTCTGAGATTTTTAAAAACTAGAAAACCTCAAGTGGGGAAAACATGCTTTTATTTCATGAAATTGATCCCTTTTTAAGACTTTGCCACAGGTGATAGGTTCTTAGGATTTCTTCTGCAGCGAACTAAAAAAAATAGCTTTAACTTTAAAGTGATTACCTAATCAAAGTATATTTTTCCTACTTAAATTAGCACGCTGTATAGAACATAGCAAGTACAGTTATAGAATAAATGACTTCAATACAACAAAGAAAAATAATTCTGAAAACAAAATTAGAAATTGCATAAACAATTTGGGAAACAGGTGTAGTTTAGAAGTAACTAGAAAAATAAAGGAAGAAGAGAACAGAGGGTTTTTTTGTTTTTGTTTTGCCTCTTTTTTTGATGAAAACCACGCACAAAGTTTGACAACAGTTTAGGCAAAGGCAAGTTCCAGACTGAGGTAGTTTGCAGTTTATTTTTATCTATTATTTGGTCCTTGGCTCTATAAATGCATATATTTTAAGATTTTGTTTGCTATTAAAATGTTAGTTGTAATAAATATGCTATTAGCTTATACAGTTGGTTTCTAATGAGAAATCCAGCACCCCTGCACCCAGATTTTTCTGTTTATATGTTGCATAAAGTGTATAATGCTGTATAAAGAGAAAAACCTTACCTTTTATCTTACAAATGACCAAAATCAATATTTTGTTGTTTATTTGTCTCAGGATATTTAAAAAAGTGACTGACAGGTGTGAAAGTATCCCACGTATTTATTACACAGTCAAGGTTTATCCTTAGACTTTAATAACTGTGAGGACTAAATTAAAATAGAAGTTTTATCATATTCATTACATTTACTAAATCATTCTCAAGTATGTATACAGTTGTCCTTCAGTATCCATGGGGGACTGTTTCCAGGATCCCCCACAGATACCAAAATCTGAGGATGATCAAGTCCCTTATATAAGATGGTGTAGAATTTGCATATAACCTATGTACATCCTCTCATGTACTTTAAATCATCTCTAAATTACTTGTAATACCTAATACAATGCAAATGCTATGAAAATAGTTGCCGGTGTGTGGCAAATTCAAATTTTGCTTTTTGGAACTTTCTGGAATTTTTTTTCTGAATATTTAAAATTTGCAGTTATTTGAATCAGTGGGTGTGGAACCCAGAGATAAGCAGGGCCAACTGTATTCTAATGAGCTTTGGTTTAAGGATTTCACACATGCAAATCCACTTTGAAGGGGTTCTCTTCAATGTGAATTTTATAATGGTTAGTAAGGGACGACCTCTGGCTGAAGAGTTTCCCACATGCATTACATTCATAGGGTTTCTCTCCAGTATGAATTCTTTGATGCGCAATAAGTGATGAGCTCTGCCTAAAAGTTTTCCCACATGTATTACATGCAAAGGGTTTTTCTCCTGTATGAATTCTTTGATGTTGAATAAGAGCTGCACTTTGGCCAAAGGACATCCCACATTCCAGACATTGATACGGTTTCTCTCCTGTATGAATTCTCTGGTGATTACTAAGGGATGAGTTACACCTGAATGTTTTCCCACATTCATTACATTTATAGGGTCTTTCTCCAGTATGCATTCTCTGATGCTGAATGAGAGCTGAACTTTGTCTGAAGGCTTTCCCACACACTTTACACTTACATGGTTTCTCTCCAGTATGAATTCGCTCATGAATAATGAGTGTCGAGTGGGAACTTAAGGCTTTACCACATTCATTACAATTATACAGTTTCTCTCCAGTATGAATTATTCGGTGTCTATTAAGTCGTGAAATAGAAGTGAAACCTTTTCCACATTCATTACATCTATAAGGCTTTTCTCCAGTGTGAATTCTTTCATGTTGAATAAGAGATGCACTCTGACTAAAGGCTCTCCCACATTCACTACATTTAAAAGGTTTCTCTCCTGTGTGAATTCTCTGATGATAACGAAGAGATGAACTAGACTTAAAGGTGTTGCCACATTCATTACATAAATAGGACTTCTTTCTGAGATGAATTCTCTGACATCCAGAAGGGGATGTGCTACAACTGGATGCCTTCCTTCCTGGGTTATATTTGTGGGGATTTTCTTGAGCGTGGATTTTTTGATGTATAAAAAGGGTAGACCTTCTGCTGAAGGATTTACCACATTCTTTACATCTATAGGATTTTTCCACAGTATGGGTTCTTAGGTGTTTACAAAGGGATGCACTATGGCTGAAGGCTTTTCCACATTCTTTACATATATAGGGTCTCTCTCCAGTATGAGTTCTTTGATGTTGAATAAGAGCTGAACTTTGGCTGAAGGCTTTCAAACATTCTTTACATTTAAATAATTTCTCTCCAGTATGGTTTTTCTGATGTTTACGAAGGGATGAATTGTGAATGAAGGCTTTTTCACAAATGTTACATTTATAGCGTTTTTCTGCTGTCTTGATTTTTGGTTGGTTAAGTAAATTTGAATCCTGCCTTAAGCTATTTCTTTGTATTTCATATTTTGAGGGTGTTTTTTCTCTAGCAATCTTCTGTTGCTTAACAAACACTGATTTCAGGCTGAAATTCTGGCCAAAGTCATTATCTTTATGGCTTCTTTCTACAGTGAGGATCTTTGTATGGGTGACTGAAATTATTTGTAAACTTTCATTTTTGTCCTTCTGTTTCTTTATTCTGTCTTCATATATGCAGGGTTTTTCTGATATGAAGTTCCAGGGTTCATTTTTTTTGAGTCTTTTCCTTACTGGCCCCCAAAACGATGCATCTTGAGTTTGAGTTGACTTTGTGGTTTTAGGACTGCTCTTACATCCTGAAAAAAACAAAAAAAGAAAGAAATTGCCAATGATTCACATGATTAGCTGAGACTAAATGTGTAGAAGGACTAAATAGTAATGATATCTAAGTAAGGCATTGCTTTCTGGCTAAAAGAAACTAGCAAGAGGAAAAAATAGGAAAGTAACAGTGTTACCGTATAAAATAATAATGGATGAGAGCTGGAGTACTAGGGTGAATAAAACAAAGATGCTCATTTAAAGAAGGTGAGAGTATACACATTACCAGGAGAATGGAGAGAAGGCATCAGAGGAGGAGTATGAATTGGGAAATGCAGTGTAGTATCCAAAGCCTATGACAGACTCATACATTATCTCCATGACATCACTCATTTCTGTAATTATTTCTAATCTTGAATATCTTCCCTACTTTTCCTACATGTCAAACTTCTTTGTAGCCTTCAGATTCAGTTCCAGTGTTAAGCTCCTGTTTGCACCCTTTCCTGACTCTGAGCTCCAACAATCTATTCCCCTTATTATACCATTTAACCACAGTATATTATAATATGTACCAAAGGGAAAAAATTATGAGTATATCTAGAGATAATGAGAAAGCCTTAAAAAAATTCAGCACCATTGATAATAAAAATATTCAAGAAAACAGGAATTGAGGGATGCTTCCTCAACAAGATAAATACATATACTTTAGTCCTAAAGCCAGTATCTTATTTAATGAAGAAACTCTAGAGACAGTTCCACTATGGTCAAGAACAAGGCAAGGATGCCCTTTACTTTCACTTCTATTCAACATTGTACTAGATGTATCAACCAATACAAGTACACAAGCAAAATCAATTAGAGGCATAAGGAGGAGTAAAGAGGAAATAAAACTATCTCTATTTGCTGATGATATAATACTATAGCTGAAATTAAACCTCAGAGAATCAATGATAAACCTTGATCAGTGACATACCAGGATATAAAATTAACACACTAAAATCAATAACTTTCATTTATACAAAGATTTAGGGAAATGAATTCACAAGAAATATGAGAAACTTATATGAGAAAAAATTTAAAACAGTCTTTAAAAAAAAGTTTTTTTTAAGATTTTTTTATTGTTGTTGTGGACCAATTTTAAAGTCTTTATTGAATTTGTTACAATATTGCTTCTGTTTTATGTTTTGGTTTTTTGGCCCCGAGGCATGTGGGATCTTAGCTCCCTGACCAGGGATCAAACCCGCACCCCTTGCATTGAAAGGTGAAGTCTTAACCACTGGACTGCCAGGGAAGTCCTTAGAACAGTCTTGAGTGACATTAAAGTTACCTGAAAAACCTCTCCTATTCTTGGATAAAACACTTCAATGTTATAGAAATATAAGGATTAAAAAATATATATATATAAAGATATTTAAAATCCTGCTGTAATTAACAACATAACTTTACAACTTAAGGAACTAGAAAAAGAACAAACTAAACCCAAAGCTAGCTGAAGGAAGAAATAATAAAGACAAGAGCCTAGATACATAAAACAGAAAACAGAAAAACAGTAGAGAAAAAAATCAACAAATCCAAAATCAGTTATTTGAAAAGATCTACAAAATTGACAAACCTTTAGTGAGACTAAAAATAAAAGAGAGAAGACACAAAGTACTAAAATCAGAAATGCAAGTTGGCAACATTACCACGGAGTC
This sequence comes from Balaenoptera physalus, assembly GCF_965194825.1. Lineage (NCBI taxonomy): Eukaryota > Metazoa > Chordata > Mammalia > Artiodactyla > Balaenopteridae > Balaenoptera > Balaenoptera physalus. The sequence goes on along the minus strand of NC_138890.1, from coordinate 17,693,246 downwards.
AAAAGAAATAAAAAGGATTATAAGGAAAAACCATGGATAACTGTATGACAAAAAATTGGATAGCCTAGATGATATGGACAAATTCCTAGAAACACAAAACTTACCCAAACTGAATTATGAAGAAGTAGAAAATCTGAACAGACATATAACTAGTAAAACAACTGAACCAGTAATCAAAGCATCCCAGTAGTAAAAATGCTCTGTACCAGATAGTTTTACTGTCTATCAAATATTAAAGATGAACTAACACCACTCCTTCTGAAACTCTTCCAAAAAACTAAAGAGGAGGCAATATTTCCTAACTTATTCTATGAGGCCAGCATCGCCCTGATAATAAAGCCAGACAAAAACCCAATAAGAATAGAAAACTAAAGACCAATATTCCTTATGAATATTGATTTTAAAATCCTCAATAAACTACTAGGCAAAGAGAATTCAGAATATTAGAATGATTATACACCATGAGATTTATCCTTGGAATGCAAGAATGGTTCAACATATGAAAACCAATTAAAGCAACACATCACATTAACAGAAAGAAGACACAAAATCACATGATCATCTCAAGTGATGTAGAAAAAAGCATCTGACAAAATTCAAAATTCAACACCTTTTCATGATTAAAAACAAAACACTCAATAAACTGGGACTGGAGGGAAAATACCCCAACACAATAAAGACCATCCTTAAAGAACCCATAGTTAACATCATACTCAATGGTTAAAGACTATAATTTTTTCCTCTGAGATCAGGAACAAGATAAGGGTGCCCACTTTTACCACTTCAACCCAACATAGTATGGGAATTTCTAGCCAGAGCAATCAGGCAAGAAAAATAAATAAAAGATATCTAAATTGGAAAGGAAAAAGTAAAATGATCTCAGTCACAGATGACATGATCTTTTTTAAAAATTTATTTTATTGAAGTATAGTTGATTTACAATGTTGGGTTAATTTCTGCTGTACAGCAAAGTGATTTGAGTTACACATACATACATTCTTTTCATATTCTTTTCCATTATTTATGGTTTATCACAGGACATTGAATATAGTTCCCTGTGCTATACAGTAGGATCTTGTTTATCCATTCTATATATAATAGTTTGCAACAGATGATAACAGATGATCTTATACGTAGAAAATGTAAAGGTTCCACAAAAAAACTGTTAGAACTAATACACAAATTCAGCAAAGTAGCAGGATAAAAAATCAACACAAAAACAGTTGTGTTAAAAAAAAAACAAACAAAAAAAACAGTTGTGTTTTTATCCTCCAACAATGAACAAGCCAAAACAGAAATACAGAAAAGGATTTCATTTACGATAGCATCAAAAAGAATAAAATACTTAGGAATTAACTCAAAGGAGGTAAAAGATTTGTACACTGAAAACTACAAACACTGCAGAAAGTAAAGAAGACATAGGTAAATGGAAAAACATCAGGTATTTGCAGATTGTAAGATTTAATATTGATAAGATGTCAATACTACCTAAAGTGATCTAGAGATTAAATGCAAGCCCTATCAATATTCCAATGCCGTTTTTTTTTTTGCAGAAATAGTAAAACCCACCTTAAAATTTATATGGAATCTCAAGGGACCCTGAAAATCCAAAATAATCTCGAAAAAGAAGAACAAAGCTGGAGTACTCATACTTACTGATTTCAAAACTTATACAAAGTTACAGTAATCGAAGCATTGTGGTACTGGCATAAAGATGAACATATAGACCAACAGAATAGAATAGGAAGTCTAGAAATAAACCTTCACATATATGGGCAAATGATTTTTGACAAGGGTGCCAAGACTATTCAATGGGGAAAAGACAGTCTTTTCAACAAATAGTGCTGGGAAAGTTGGATATCCACTTGCAAAAAAAATGAAGCTGGACCCTTTACCTAACACCATACACAAAAATTAACTCAAAATGAATACATGACTTAAATGTAAGATCTAAAACTATAAAATTCTTAGATGAAAACATAGGGGTAAAAGCTTCATGACTTAGGATTTAGCAATGATTTCTGGGATAGGATACCAAAAGCACAGGAAACAAAGGAAAAAAATAGACAAATAATTGGATTTCATCAAAATTAAAAGCTTCTGGGGGAATTCCCTGGCAGTCCAGTGGTTAGGACTCGGCACTCTCACTGCTAGGACCAGGGTTTTATCCCTGGTCAGGGAACTAAGATCCTGCAAGCCGAGCAGTGTGGCCAAAAAAAAAGAAAAATTAAAAAAAAATAAATAAAAGCTTTTCTACATCAAAGAACACTATCAGCAGAATAAAAAGGTAACCTACAGAACAGCAAAAAATGTTTTCTAATTATGTATCTGATAAAGGGTTAATATCCAGAACATATAAAGAATTCCTACAACTCAACAATAAGAAAACAAACAATCCAATTCAAAAATAAGCCAAGGACTTGAATAGACATTTCTCTATAGAAGACATACCAATGGCCAATAAGCACATGAAAAGATGTTCAACATGTCAGGAAATAAAAATTCAAAGCACAATATTCCACTTCAAGTCTGTTAATATGGCTAATATATATTTGTATGTGTATATTTTATATACATGTGTGTATGTGTGTGTATACACACAGAAAATAACAAATGTTGGCAAGGATGTGGGGAAACTGGAACCCTTGTGCACTGCTGTTGGGAATGTAAAATAATATAGCCACAGTGCACAAACTTCAAAAAGTTAAGCAGAGAATTACCATGGGATTCAGTAATTCCATTCCTACAGATATACCCAAAAGAACTGAAAGCAAAGACTCAAAGAGATATTTGTATACCCATGCTCATAATAGCATTATTCACAATAGCCAAAAGGTGGAAACAACCCAAATGTCCATTGACAGATGAATGGATAAACAAAAAGTAGTATATACATATAATGATTATTCAGCTTTACAGAGAAATGAAACCCTGATAGATGCTACAACATGGATGAACCTTGAAGACATCATGCAGCGTGAAATAAGCCAGACACAAAATGACAAGTGTTATATGATTCCAATTCTGAGGATTCTAGAACAGTCAAATGCAGAGACAGAAAGTAGAACAGTGATTACCAGAGGCTGGGGAGAAAAGCAGATGGAGAATTATTATTTAATGGGTAGAGAGTTTCAGTAAGGGATTATAAAAAACTTCTCCAGATGGATAATGATAATGGTTACAACACTGTGAATGTACTTAATGGCACCAAAGTGTATACTTAGAAATAGTTAAAATGGTAAATTTTACATTACTTTTACTTTACCACAATAAAAAAAATAATTAGGGGACAATAAAATGTTTTGTCGAGAATTTGGGTAAATTGGAACCTACATATGTAGCTGGTGGGAATGTAAAATAGTAAATACACCTGCTCTGGGAAACAGTTTGGTAGTTACTTAAAAAGTTAAACATAGCCTAAACATATGACTCAGTAATTTCATCCTAAGTATACACCCACGAGAAATGAAACATCTGTCAAAATAAAAACTTTTACACAAATGGTCATAGCAGCATTATTCGTAATAACCAAAAATGGAAACTCAAATGTCCATCAACAGATGAATGGATAAACAAAAGGTGATATATCCATACAATGGAATATTAGTTATCCATAAAAAGGAATGAGGTACTGATACATATTACAACATGAATGAATCTTGAAAATATGCTAAGTAAAAGAAGCCAGATAGAAAGAGCTACATATTATATGATTCCACTTACATGAAATGTCCAGAATAGTCAAATCCATAAAGACAGAAAGTAGATTAGGAGTTCCCAGGGGTTAGGAGGATGCAGGAATGTGGAGTGACTGCTAATTGGTACAGGATTTCTTTCTGGGGTAATGAAAATGTTCTAAAATTAGTGGCAATGGTTGAAGATCTTTGTGAACATACTTAAAACCATTAAATTGTACACTTTAAAAGCATGAATTTTATAGTCTGTGAATTATACCTCAACACAGTTGTTTAAAAAAGAGAGAGAAAAAAAGCAACAATTCCCAGCATCATAGCCCTGTATGCTCCTGATCCTCACTTCCCCAGGTAAAAGGCTCTGTGATGAGCAGTGGTAGAATGAAAAAAAATGCCAGAGAAAGGAAGAACTCTAGCAAAGAGCCTGAAGAAGAGCTGAAGTGACCACCAGAAAGATTAATCCCACTTTGAATTGAAAAATATGAAAAAAATAACCAAGAAGATCGGAACAGGAGCACAGGAAACATAAAGTACAGCTTAATTTAAATTCCCAGCTCACAACACTAGAAAAACTAAGTAAATGGAAAGAAAGCCATGGAAGAAAAAAGTAAGGATAAAAACAGGAATTAATAATGAAGAGAATAGATATCTCTATTCAAATCTATGAAAACCTATATGAAACAGATAATTCCCTAGAGAAATGCAGGTTACCAAAACTGACCCCATTACAATTACAAAGCTGGGACAGATCAATTATCATTGAAAAAATTAAGTTATTAAAGAGCAATCCTATAAAAAAAAGCACTGGAGAATTCTACCAAATCTTGAAGGACCAGATAGTCCCAAGGCTCTATAAATTATGCCAGTGCATTTAAAAGAAAGGAAAAGTTCCTAGTTCCTTTTATGAAGGAAATATAATATGGAAAAAAACCAGATAATAATACAAAGAAAGAAAACTACATAACAGTATCAGTTATCAATATCAATGCAAACATTCTAAGAAAATTATCTTTAGCAAACAGATTCCAACACCACATTATTCCAGGAATGCAAGCAAAGTTGCTTCAATATTAGTAAATCCATTAATATCATGTAGTTTCCTCTTCTACCCTGTGGGTTATGACCAGAAATCATCTCCTACTCACTATAAATTCCTCCATATGGCACTCAAATTACAATTTTTGTTTTACTAATCTTCTTTAAACACAGTTTTTTAATCTTTTTGAACAATGTCAAATACTCTTAGTTGATATACACACATCTTTTAAACTCATATTAGAAATTGCATTATAGAATAGTTGGGTTGTGGGGAGGTTTCAGGACCAATCCAAGCAGGGAAACAGGTAGGCATTATTGAGGTAGTGTATGGAAGTGTCACAATATAAGATGAAGCCAAAAGTTGTGAGCTAGGAAAAGCCAGTATGTGCCTCAAGCAAGAGGCAATAATGAATTGCATGCAATACTGAAAAGTCAAGGGTCAGTAATATGGACAGCCAAGGAGAGAAGGAGGTAAAGGAGGGCTAACATGATAATAGTAAAAAACTGAATTCAATTAAAATTTTATTAAGGCCATAATTCAATGATTTCCATTAGAATGATATTTATATGGTTCACTGAACTATAAAAGATAGCACAGTTTTAGTTTACAAAAAGTTAAATTTCAATAGGTAAGTAAGTTTTAAAGTAATGTTGGAACTAAAATGGAAAATAAAATATCCTGTAAATAAATCTCTGGCTCTGTTTTCTAAAGGAGCTCTAAACAATATCATCCCACCAGTACATGTGTGTTATAGTCTTCAAGATTTTGATCTCTAACACTAAAATGAGTGAGGACTCCTTAGAAGGATGGCTATTTCCTTTAGGGCCTATGAGAGGTACAAAATATGTGTGAGATTTCTTTGTATGGGCTCTGGAAGGTGGTACATGGTTAGTGTGGGACATACTGATATTAGTAGAGAGCAAGGATGCTAACAAAATTTATAAGGTTAGTAAGATAAGCATTAAATTCATTAGCATGTTTGCCTATCGTGGTGTGGGGTGAGATAGGGAATAGGGAAGAGAATGGAGTAGAAATATAAGAATGAAAAAATGGGCCTTGTAGACATGAGTGTAAAAAATGTGCTATTAAACAGAGTATGGCTAACTCAATCCTCTGCCCTTGAGATTCAAAAATATATAATATATATACACAAACATACACGTGTGTGTGTGTGTGTCTGTGTGTGTGTGTGTGTGTAGGGCTGTGTCAAGGGACATAGGGACCTGCTTTAAAAGAGTTCCTGATGACTAAGTCGACAAGCTGTATCAAAAATACTACATCATAAAAAGCCATGAGTTCATAATGATAATAGAAAGAAAAAAGAAATTATCAATTTAAAAAAAGGGAACTATAACTAGATTGATATTTTTGGGAAAATTATTATTCAGTTTTAAGTATGTTATCAAGATTGACAGATGACTACCCACACATAAAGACTTGTATATTCATCATAAATAAAAAGTTTGAAGGGAAAAAAAACAGCTTCAAAAATCTTAAAGGAATAGTGTCAAGGACACTCACTTTATATGCCAAATTATAAAGGTGTAGACTATTACAAAGCATTAAAAAACCATATCAAGACATTCCATTCAGATAAGAGGCCCTACCAGTCAGCTTGGATGAAAAAAGGTCATGATCTGCAAGATAGGATGACAATCTTGTAAGCCTAGCTACAAGGCACTGTATCAGTTCTACTCATCCCAACTACACCATAAAGTGCCAACACCAGAGTCCGAAATTAATACAAAGAAGAGCCTTGGACCACGGCCCTCCTAAGTGCTCCTTATGACCAGCTTAGGGTTTTCTTCTTTTTATTTTGGTTTTAGCAAGGCCTACAAATCTGTCTCCTGAAGTGCAGATCAAACATTGGTCTATATTAGACCAAACCTGAGCTACCTCATGAACAAGTCAGAAGTTTATAGAGACCAAAATGATCTTGCTTATCTCTCCTCTGCCAGGGGGCAGAAGGTCTAACAAATGACAAACAGCTGTCATCTGTGCATGGTCACCACCCTGACTAGTTTCTGTCATTAGGTCTAGATTCTCTCTCCTTGGCTCTTAAGACTCTGAGATTCTATCTTCAACCTTCTTCTTTCCCTAGTTGATTTTATCCACTCTAACACCTGCTACATAAACGACTATCCCAACTTTCCTCAAAGTACTTTAAGTGGTATTTCTAACTGCCTACTAGCATTTCCATTTTAGTATTTTTCTTATACTTCAAATTCAGTCTGTCCAAATCTGAACCTGGCACATGCTTTTTCAAACCTTTTTACTATTTTCCCTAGTTCAGAATGACATCATAACCTTACTGTTGCTCTGCCATAAGTTCTTAATTCCATCTCAAAACTTTCTGCACCCTGCATTCCAAGCCTAGTCACCAAATGCTCTTAATTAAATTCCATCACTGAAATGTCTCTAACAGCCATCCCTAAAGTATGCCTAGGTTGAGGGTCTCATTACCCTATAATGGTTACTGCTACTGACTCTCACTATGTTCCTTTGATCCCAGTTTCCTACCCATCCAGTATTATTTTCCACTGTTTTTATCCTTAGAGAACTCATCTTGTGTATTAGTTTCCTCTGGCTGCTGTAACAGAGTATCACAAACTTGGTGGCTTAAAACAACGCATTTTATTCTCTTACTGTCTAGAGGCCAAAAGTCTGAAATCAGTTTCACTGGGCTGAAACCAAGGTGTTAGTAGAGCTCAAGGGGAGAATCCACTCCCTTTCTTTTTCCAACCACTAGAGCTGCATTCTTTGGCTCATGGTCTCTTCCTCCACCTTGAAAGCCAACAGCATAGCATCTTCATATTTCTCTTTGCTTCCATCATTATACTACCTCTGCTTTCTTGTCAAATTTCCTGCTGCCTCTCTTATAAAAAGTCAACTGTGATTACACTTGGGCACCCCTAGATAACCCAGGATAACTTCACCATCAAAATCCCTAATTCAATCATATTAAGGTAACTTAAGGGGATATTAAGGTAACATCACAGGGACTTCCCTGGTGGCGCAGTCATTAAGAATCCACCTGCCAATGCAGGGGACACGGGTTTGAGCCCTGGTCCGGGAAGATCCCAAATGCCGTGGAGCAACTAAGCCCGTGCACCGCAACTAGTGAGCCTGCGCTCTGGAGCCCGTGAGCCACAACTACTGAGCCCACGTGTCACAACTACTGAGGCCCACGCTCCTGGAGCCTGTGCTCCACAACAAGAGAAACCACTGCAATGAGAAACCTGTGCACCCCACTGAAGAGTAGCCCCTGCTCACCACAACTAGAGAAAGCCCGTGTGCAGCAAAGAAGACCCAACACAGCCAAAAATAAATAAATTAAAAAAACAAAACAAAACAAAAGGTAACATCACAGGGTCCCAGGTATCTTTGGGGGCCATTATTCAGCCTATCACATTCTGTTATTTAAAAGACACTGATTACTCTTTATTTTATTCATTCAACAAATATTTACTGTGTTGCTACAATGTGCCAGACTCTATTCTAGGCACTGGTCCTCTGTAAGACACCAGGGATCTAGTAATGAAAAGAAATAATTCGTTTCCTCCAAGAGCCTAGTTTAACATTAGAAATGAATAATTCAACGTGCAGTCACAACACAATGTGATCATTTCTACAACAAAAACAAAAGATAGAAACAGAAGCAAATGCGAGCTTTGAATAGTATCCAAAGTCTTCCATATCTTTACTGTATCAACATCAATATCTTGTTTGCAGTCTTGAACTACAGTTTTGGAACTGGGTAAAGGACCAATGGGATCTCTCTGTACTACTTCTTATGTGAATCTACAATTATCTTAAAATCAAAAAATTTTTTTTACTAAGTAAAATCCCTCTAAAGTAAAAAGTCAAATTGGTATCATTCCTCCAAATCTGATCTCCTAGTACCACTATCTCAGTGAATTATATCATTATCCATCCCTGAACAAGTCACAAACCAAGCAAGCATCCTTGACAACTCAATTTCCTTTATCTTCCATATCCAATTCATCTTTAAGTCCTGCTGCATTTATCTCCTAAATGTCTCTGAAACTGGTTCCCTTCTTTCTGTGTCCATCACCACTAACCTAGCCAAGTCATTCATGCATTCATTAACTGGAAGCCAACTCTGACCGAGCACTATTTTAGGTACTGGAGAAATGGGTACAAATGAAACAGACAACCCAGCACAAGAGAGTTTATAATTCAGAGGAAGAGCAGATTATAAATAAATATGTACTATTTTGCAGTAAGTACTCTGAGAGAAAAGAACACATGGTGAGGGCATAAAGACTGTGGAAGAATGCTGGAGAGGGTGTGGAGAAAAGGGAACCCTCTTACACTGTTGGTGGGAATGTAAACTGGTGCAGTCACAATGGAAAACAGTATGGAGGTTCCTCAAAAAACTAAAAATAGAGTTGCCATATGATACAGCAATCCCACTCCTGGGCATATATCCAGAAAAAACCATCACTTGAAAACATACATGCACCCCTAGTGCCCACTCTGCCACTATTATTCAACATAGTTTTGGAACTCCTAGACACGGCAATTAGAGAAGAAAAAGAAATAAAAGGAATCCAAACTGGAAAAGAAAAAGTAAAACTGTCACTGTTTGCAGATGACATGATACTATACATAGAAAATCCTAAAGATGCCACCAGAAAACTGCTAGAGCTAATCAATGTATTTAGTAAAGCTGCAGTATACAAAATTAATACACAGAAATCTCTTGCATTCCTATACACTAACAATGAAAGATCAGAAATAGAAATTAAGGAAACAATTCCATTTACCATTGCAACAGAAAGAATAAAATACCTAGAAATAAACCTACCTAAGGAGACAAAAGACCTGTATGCAGAAAACTATAAGATACTGATGAAAGAAATCAAAGACGACACAAACAGATGGAGAGATATACCATGTTCTTGGATTGGAAGAATCAACATTGTGAAAATGACTATACTACCCAAAGCAATCTACAGATTCAGTGCAATCCCTATCAAATTACCAATGGCATTTTTCACAGAATTAGAACCAAAAATTTTATAATTTTTATGGAAACATGAAAGACCCCAAATAGCCAAAGCAATCTTGAGAAAGAAAAAGGGAGCTGGAGGAATCAGGCACCCTGATTTCAGACTATACTACAAAGCTACAGTAATCAAGACAGTATGGTACTGGCACAAAAACAGAAATATACATCAATGGAACAGGACAGAAAACCCAGAGATAAACCCACACACATATGGTCACCTAATCTATGACAAAGGAAGAATATACAATGGAGAAAAGACAGCCTCTTCAATAAGTGGTGCTAGGAAAACTGGACAGCTACATGTAAAAGAAGGAAATTAGAACACTCCCTAACACCATACACAAAAATAAACTCAAAATGGATTAAAGACCTAAATGTAAGGCCAGACACTATAAAATTCTGTGACGAAAACACAGGCAGAACACTCTTTGATATAAGTCACAGCAAGATCTTTTTTGACCCACCTCCTAGAGTAATGAAAATAAAAACAAAAATAAAAAATGGGACCTAATTAAACTTAAAAGCTTTTGACAGCAAAGGAAACCATAACAAAACGAAAACCCTCAGAATGGGAGAAAATATTTGCAAATGAAGCAACTAACAAAGGATTCATCTCCAAAATATACAAACAGCTCATGCAGCTCAGTATCAAAAAAAAAATTAAAAATTAAAAAATTAAAAAATGGGCAGAAGACCTAAGTAGACATTTCTCCAAAGAAGACATATAGATGGCCCAAAAACACATGATAAGATGCTCAACATCACTAATTATTAGAGAAATGCAAATCAAAACTACAATGAGGTATCACCTCATACTGGTCAGAATGGCCCATCATCAAAAAAATCTACAAACAATAAATGCTGGAGAGGGTGTGGAGAAAAGGAAACCCTCTTGCACTGTTTGTGGGAATGTAAATTGATGCAGCCACTATGGAGAACAGTATGGAGGTTCCTTAAAAAACTAAAAATAGAACTACCATATGACCCAGCAATCCCACTACTGTGCATATACCCAGAGAAAACCATAATTCAAAAAGACACAGGCACTCCAATGTTCACTGCAGCACTATTTACAATAGCCAGCATATGGAAGCAACCTAAATGGATACTGAGGGGGAAAGGGGAGTGGGATGAATTGGGAGATTGGGATTGACATATATACACTACTGAGACTATGTATAAAACAGATAACTAATAAGAACCTACTGTATAGCACAGGGAACTCCACTCAATGCTCTGTGGTGATCTAAATGGGAAGGAATCCAAAAGAGAGGGGATATATGTATACGTACAGCTGATTACTGTACACTCTGTTATACAGTAGAAACTAACACAACATTGTAAAATAACTCTACTCCAATAAAAATTAAAAAAAAAAAGTAGACAGCTAACCCTCCCTTCCACAAAAAAAGGAGTCAAGCCACTGAACTGTAAAGGAAATGAACAAAATTAAAACTATAAGTGAAATGGAGATTACACCACTAAAATTTGTGTCCACATTTATTTTTTAGCTCTCTGAAAATGGAGACCTTCTTATAACATTTAAGTCTGTTGCTTGGACTTTACACATTTAACTTGCATGCATGTTTTAAAGAATGCATTAAGTATAAAAATGTTGTGTTTCCTTTGTCAAAAAAAAAAAAAAAAAAAAAAGAAAGAGACAATACATGCATCCCTATGTCCATAGCAGCACTATTTACAATAGCCAAGACAAGGAAACAACCTAAATGTCCATCAACAGATGAATGGATAAAGAAGATGTGGTATATATACACAATGGAATAATACTCAGCCATAAAAAAGAATGAAATAATGCCATTTGCAGCAACATGAATGGATCTAAAGATTATACTAAGTCAAGTAAGTCAGAAAGAGAAAGACAAATACCATATGATATCACTTACATGTGGAATCTGAAATATGACGCAAATGAACTTATCTACGAAACAGAAACAGATTTGCAGATATAGAGAATAGACTTGTGGTTGTCAAGGGGGAAAGGGGTGGGGGAGGGTTAAATTAGAAGTTTGGGATTAGCAGATGCAAACTATTATATATAGAATGGATAAACAACAAGGTCCTACTGTATATAGTAGAGGGGACTATAATCAATATCCTGTGATAAACCATAATGGAAAAGAATATGAAAAAGAATACATATATGTATAACCAAATCACTTTGCTATACAGCAGAAATTAACATAACATTGTAAATCAACTATACTTCAATAAAATTAAAAAAAAAGAATGTGGAGGACAGAGGGCCATGTTCAGATGTGCTGTGTCTAATAGACAAAGTGCCATCTGAACAGACACCTGTGCAACTCAAGGAAGTCAGTCATGTGGCTTGTGGCTCAGGAAGAATGGTCCAGGAGAGGAAAAAACAAGTGCAGAGGCTCTGGGGTGGCCTGTCTGAAGAACTACAAGGAGACCAGGGTGTTTAGAGTTCTTGAATGAAGGGCAGAGAGGAAGGAGGTGAAGGTGAAAAGGTAGCCAACGCCAGACCATGAAGGCCACACTAGGGGTTCTGGACTGTGTTCTATGTGATAGAAGCTACTAAAGGTTTTGAGCATGGGAGTGAGATAACCTGATCTACCTTTTAAGTAGACCATTCTGGCAGCTACGAGAGAAATAGATGTTGGTGGCAGGGGATGAGAACAAGACTAAATCAAACATATTAAACTGGACTACAGAGCATTTGGGCTCAACTTTCACCTTGTAAATTAACTCTTTAAAACCACTGCATGTTATTTTAAAACCACTGCTGCTCCAACCCCTACAGCACCTTTCTGCAAATTAAAAAAATTTGCAGATGCAGCCTCAGCAAATCTTGGTGGGTGGAAGGCAGCCCACAAGGGACCCCTCAGCCGACCACCCTGCCAGGTTCAGTCTGCCCTGAATTCTTGCATAAATATAACAAAGAAAGAGAAAAAGACAAAGAAAAACACTTTTTCATTGGAGGTAATTTACCTAATCATCCCTGAATTTTTAAATTTTTGATTTTAAGAATATTTTCACATTGGGTGTCAGCCAAACTCATGAGACTTTCAAGTTGATTTAATCACATTATTCATATTTTATATATATGTATATATGGAAAATACATATGTATATATGTATACATATATATATAAAATATTCCAGAAAAGTGATTAGACTTTGGGTTCATTTCTTAAGCAAGAGACTCAGATGAGTCTCTTTGAGCCATTTTCTCCCACCTCTCAGTATAAAACATACAGAGCCAGGCGTGACACAATTTGTTTTTCTGTTCATTTTATTTTTCCTAGTTGTAAATAGTTTTGAAGTGAAAATTATATTTTAAAAACACACTTGGAGGCAATTAGAGGTTCTAGGAGTCCTACCCTGGAAGCATAAGCTTTTCTGTCACTGGCTGTTCAAAGGGTCGGTTTTTGGTTCTGGTCTAGAGTTAATGATCAACGTGCTTCCAAGAACATCCAGATCCTTCACCTGAGCTCACAGGGAAGTGAGCTCCCCTTGGAAGGGAAACTGTTCTGAGGGCACTTTAGTCCAGGCAGATGGGAGACTCGCTAGGGGTGCAGGAGAGACACCACCACAGGCCAGCAATCCCAGGACGCTCCATCTGACTGTCACCTTTGACCAAAGAGAGCAGGTTCATCCCATCAAGAGAAACGCGCACACCGGTTGGCTCTGATGTCCTTACTTCCTCCAGACACCCACTCAGAGTTTTCCTTCAGGGACAGCTTCCCAAACCTGAGGACCTGACATCACCACTAGGTGTCTTCAGGGTCTCTCTGGACAGCTTTGGACTCCAGTCATACTTTCTATTCAGTTTAATCCAACTAACACTGCACTCAGGAAGGGGGACTCCTCATGGATCAGAGGCTCCCGAGGCGAATGCAAAGGGAACAATTCTTCCGTCTCTTCCTTTGATCTTCCATGCCAGACTCAGTCCACACCTGACGCCCCTCCTAAACGCTCCACTGGTTCCCTGCTGCCTGCGTTCTCTGTTTACTTTGTGGTGGTCTCCAGCAGTTCCCCCAAAATTAGACTATTTCTCCCAAATGACAGTTAAAAGATACAAGGAGAGATAAGTGTGGTTCCCACCTCAGAAGATCTCACCTTATACGGGGAAGAATGAGCTCTACTAAAGGTGTGGGGGCTTCAGGGATCGAGACAGCCCGTCCCACAGCCCTTCTGCTGGGCCCGCATTGTGAGGGGTCATCCGGACTCGTCTGGACCCGACAGCAACCTCAGACGAGTCCTACCACGTCTATGCCAGGTGGCTCCACATTGGTTGCAGGCTGATCCTTGCAGAATATAAACCTGGGCCCGTGGCCAGGGTACTTCAACTCCTCAGAGGCTGTGCCTGGCTCTCAGGTCCCTGCCCCCCCCTCCCTGCTCCGGTCTCCACACACCGGCTTCCTTTGTCTGGACTCTCAGACGTGCTCCTCCTGCGCCTGAACGCTTCTCACAACGTGGGATCCGGCCCTTCCTCGGGAAGCCTTGCCCACAGCATCCCTCCTGTTCCACGTTCTCACAGAACCTGCGGCTCTTCCCCAGAGGTCCTCACCAGAGTCTGTCATTCCACAGCCCTGTGTGCGCTTAGCCTTCCCCTCCACTGAGCTCCGCCAGGGCAGGACCTGCGTCCTTCTGTCCAAGGCTGCACTGCTGTTTATCACGGGACAGGAAAGCAGTGGGCGAGGGTTAGAACCTGGCTCCCCCAGAGCCCTGGCCTCCCAGCTCTCAGTCCTCAACTTCCATGACAGCCGAATCTGCCATTTTTCCCTCTGGTGACTTCTTCTCAGGCTCAGCCACAGATTCTTCCTTCTTAACCCACCTCATAAACATCGAGGTTTGCTGGGACTCCGTCCTCTCCTCCGTTCCCTCATCTGCTCAGCTCAAGGTTTCAAATGCCACCTTCTCACTGACGGCTCCCTGACCTCCCTGTTGAGTTCCAACCCTGTATACCTTCTACAGCTGTCCACTGGCGACCTCTACCCATATTTCACTCACATCTCAAATGAAACCCATCCCACACCGAACTCATCCTGAACCCTTAACAAAGGGACCTCTCCTCTTTCCCTTTTTTTTAAAAATGTTATATTTATTTATTTATTTATTTTTGGCTGCATTGGGTCTTTGTTGCTGCGCGTGGGCTTTCTGTAGTTGCGTCAAGTGGGGGCTATTCTTTGTTGCGGTGCGCGGGCTTCTCATTGTGGTGGCTTCTCTTGTTGTGAAGCATGGGCTCTAGGCATGCCGGCTTCAGTAGTTGTGATGCGCAGGCTCAGTAGTTGTGGTGCACGGGCTTAGCTGTTCTGTGGGATGTGGGATCTTCCCAGACGAGGGATCGAACCCATGTCCCCTGCATTGGCAGGCAGATTCTTAACCAGTGCGCCACCAGGGAAGTCCCTCTCTCCTCTTTCCTGAACCCACTGCACGTGCCTTCCTGCAGGTAACGTCTTGCCTGCATTACACAATAATCTCCAGAAGGTTCCCACCTCTAGTTTTTCCTCACTTCAAATCTAAGACCAACAGTGTTTCCAAAGTGACCATTCTTATTAAATTGAAATTGCATAATAAGGACTTCATGAATATATTCTCTGTGAAAATTTTAATAACATTACATGTAAATAAAGTCCCCTTTCATCAATACTCATTCTCAATCCTAATCCAAATGTAACTAGTTACCAGCTTAGGTGTCCCGCGACCTTTCTCTCGGCACTTACACGCATATCATGCATATCGACAAACACCCACGTAATTTTCTTTACACATAAATGGCGACATGTCATAATCATGCGCCGTAACCTGCTTTAGTCCTTCACGTGCCTTGGAGCTCCACCCACACCAGTGCTTCTTGTTTCTGACTGTGGTGCTGTGTGCCAGTGTAGGGATCCACCTCAGCTTCTTTAGCTATGCCTTTACTGAAAGACATTTAAAGTGTTTCAGACTCTGACCATTTTTTCTAAAATATCAAGGACCATGTAATTCTTCTGCTTAAAATCCTTGAATTATTTCCAGTCATCCATGGACAGTTCCCATCTCTAAGAACTGTACCAAAGCACTTCAGAGTGTGGCCCCCACCTGGCTTTCTGATCTCATTTCCTTCCTCATCTCTTTCTTTTCCCACAACCCTGGGCTTCAGTCAGAATGAATTATCTGCAGTTCCTTAAATGGATTAAGTTTGCTCAATGAATACATGAAAATGTAGGCCTCCTCCGAAACAAGAGGAAAGAATAAAGATCCTGAGAGATTCACCTGTGAAGTGATTATCAGAGATGAAGCAGAAGTTTGTGACCCTTCTCCACAACTTCTTGAGGACTGAGAACTTGGAGAAATTTCCCTGACCAACATCTCCAAGTTGCACATGTACTCATTTACCAGACTGCTGCCTGAAGAGATTCCCCACCCACTCACCTACAGAGGAGCCTCCAGGGCTTTCTTTCTCTACCTTCCAGGGATCTTCTCCTTGCTGCAACAGGGAGATCACCTCAGGTTTGGAAAATGGGAGTCCTGCTCATAGAAAAAAAACAAAAAAGAAAAAAATAAAAACAACAACAAACTTGGTTTTGACACGAAGAGGTATCTGAGATCTGAGTGGAAACTTAGAGGATGATACAAAGAGCTCCTTAGGGTGCTCAAGTTCTGCCCCCATGATGTGAGGGGTGTGTTAGGGAAAAAGCAAGGGACTTGTAAAACATAACAATGTAATAATTAGTTGCATGTTAGGGAAATACAATAAACATGTACCCTTGAAATAGAGTATCATTAGCTTTCTATAGAAGAGGAACTATATGAGATGTACAGACTAAATTCAAATTTACAAACAGGTATCTATGAAGAGGATACCAGGTAGATTGTTTAAAATGAGAAAACACTATCTGGCTCCCTTTCAAGTATGGATTATACAGTGTTCATCTAGCTGGAAAAGAGAATGGGAAAGGCAAGTGGTGGGTCAAAAAAGAGGGATGAAAGATGCTCTCTGCTTAGAGATGAGCAGACACATCATAGAACAATCATAGTGGGAAATGCCTGAACTATGAGGGAATTTCTAATGTGCAGCTCTGTAGATTGTCCCATCCGTGGGGCATGAGGCATCCATGCCTATGAGGGGTAAAAAGTTTTTCAGATTTATTTGTGGAGATCCAATGCGTACAGTGCTAAGGCAAAACTCAGCTAAAGTTTTGATGATCCATGGCTTTTATGCAGGGAATGAGATGCTGAGTTATCCCAATTTCTAAACAGAGGAAATTTCCTTACCCAATGACACCAAGTTGCTATAGTTCTCCAGCATCACATCTCGGTACAAGTTTCTCTGTGAAGGAGTCACCTTTCTCCACTCATCCCGTGTAAAGAGCACAGCCACATCTTCGAACATCACTGACAGCTGTAGAGACAAGCATCCCAGCTCAACCAAGACCACCCATCACACAGGGTGAAGAAGGCGGCAGTGGGAAGTAGACAGGCTACCATGAAATGCTTCTATATTATTCTAGGTTCTTAAGGTTTCAAGTCACTGGTTTAATGAACACTTGACCTGTGACAAATATATACTGAGTAGCATGAAATATGAACCAGGCCCTGTGTTAACCACACAGAGATGTGTGGAGGTATTAAGACCATTAGTGGGAGTGTTAATTAGAATAATCTTTCTAATAGCAATTTGATAATACATATTAAGAGCTTTAAAATGTGCATACTCTTTAACTCTCCAATTACTATATTTGTTTGATAATGAACAGTGCAAAAAAATGCACACACAAAGACATTTATTATGGTGTTAGTTAACAGCAGAGAAACGGAAACACCTACAACCTAAATAATCACTGACAGAGGCTTGGTTAAATAATTTAAGGCACTATCTGTGTGCTCTCTGAAGCCTGAGGACAGTAATAATGGAAATTAAAACAGCTATCATTAATTGAATGCTTTCTTCAGGACAAGTACTATTCTTAGAGCTTTATATTAATCTTTAGTGTAAATCTTTATTTTACCTTCACAACAACCCTAGGAAGAAGGTACTATTATTGTCCTCGTTTTACACAAGAGAAGTCACAGAAAGGATAAGAAATTTGTCTAAAGTCAGTGGTAGTGCTGGGATTCCAATTCCAGGTGGATGTCTAAGGCTCCATTCTTAACCACTCTGTAAAACTGCCTCTAAAAACCTACCAAATAGCTAATAAATAAATGAAATAATCCATACAATGTACTTAAAACCATACACGGCTCATATTAAAGGTTCAGATGTCACCTATTATCATGTCAATATAAAGTACTATGAAAGCATTAAAATTGATGGTGTAAGTCAATATTTTAGACTTAAAAAGGCATTCATAATAATGTTAGGTATAAAAAGCAAGTTACATATCAGTATGTATAGTTTGTTCCCATTTTTTTAAAAAAATTATATAGGTACATAGCAAGTGATGCTGAGAGATGCATAACAAATGGCTGACAGCGATTATCTCCAGAAGGTGGGATTAAGGGTGATTTTACTTTTTTTTGCATATACCGAAAAAACATATAGACAAGTACATGTACATACACACATCTATGCACATATGTATATTTACAAGCATATATACATATACCCATACATATATATGTGCATATTTTATTCTCTATAAAGATTTTTGCCATGATCATGCAATATTTTTATGGTAAGAAAAAGCATTAAATTATTGGCACATTGGGAGGAATACAAGAAATGATCTCTGCTCTCAAAGAACTTACAATCTAACTAGCAGACAAGAAAAGTGCATGAATTTGAACACTAAAAGGAAAATGAGTAGCTGGATAGGACCATACACCATCTCTGCTAATCCTCATTTTAGAGACAAGGAACACAAGATCCAGGACAGTCAAGATTCCAGGTCACATACTTTATTAATGGCAGAGACAGGACGATAACTAAAGTTTTCTTTCAACACAGCACTTGGTATACTCTCTCTCTGATCTTAAACATCCTGTTACTGAGTTTTACACACAAGTCCACATAGCAGGTGAGGTTAGGGAGAAATGTCACATAGGACTCACACACAGGGACAGAGAAGATTCTGGGCAAGAGAGCAGTTTGACTCTGTTGGAATGGAATGTGAAAGCCTTAGAAAAAAGCAGCCCAAATACGCAAAGGCAGGTCCTAGCCATAGCCTCAGAAGATCAACCACCATCACATTTCGTGGGTCCAAATGATATACAACATTGCACTGCAGAGAGCTCTGGTAACACAGGGGCTGGGCCTGCCATGTGTTCTGAGAGATGCACCAGAGGAATGGCTGGACAATAACCAGCATGAACTTAGAGGCCAGACGTACCTGGGTTTGATTTCAGGTCACTTGACTTCTTTGAGCCTCAGTTTCCTCATGTGTAAAATGGGGGTAATAACTGCTGCGCTGTTATGAGAGTGAGAACAAAGGTAAAGCCCTCGGGATAGTCCCCCAGCAACATTAACTATTATTGTTAGATGAAAATGAGTACAGAATGAACAGTATTTTCTGGGTCCTAAAAACACTGTACAGTTAATTTTTATCTATCAACAGTAACGGTATCATGTACTAGAATAATATTGTTCAGCTACCACAACCACCACATATTGAACATCAACTATGTGCCCGGGCCTTATTGAAACACTTGCCATGCTGCAATTCCTCTCATCTACCCTATGAGGTATGCATGGTTGTTATTCCCATTCTACAGGTGAGGAAACTGAGGCACAGAGAGATGCAATTGCCTAAGGCCCATAAATGGTAACAGAAGATATGGGTTCAAACTTGGCTGTCTGGCTTGAGAGCCCCACTTCTAACTGTACACCCTGTATACCTTGCTTCTCCACTACTGATATCCCACAAAACCCTCCATGCCACTTCCTGAGGAGTCTTCTCTCAGCTCTTAAAGTCAAGAGACCTCTCCATCTGTGTCCCCACCAAAATGGATATCCTTTGTTCACACACCGCCTCACCTGGATGGGGTCCCACCCTCATTCCCACAGAATAAAGATGAAAATGGCAGGTCAAGATCAGTTTTCAAGAGAGTGACAGAAGCAAGGCACATGATCCAGAAAGTTAAGAGAGAGAAAAAACTAAAAACTATGGACTGAGAAAAGCCTGGCGAAGGTATCATGAGGATTCTCAGGGGTGGAAAGAAAAAGAAAAGCATTCTGGCCAAGGGTAGGGAGGGGGACATGAGTGAGCAAAGGAGGCAGGCCAGAAAGAAACTCTGCCAAGTGCACGTTTGTTTGTTCTGACCCCAAGTGGTATAAGACATGTGGCATCTTACCTGTCAATTCAGTAATCATACAGTGAATTGAGATTAATGAATAAAAGAGTGTCTATAAAAAAAAAAAAGAAATACAACACATGGATTGGGGGGTTGGAGGCAAGCATTCCCTATGCAATCCACCATCCACCAGGATGGACCAACTCTTCAAAGGAAGAAGGACATGGGCTCCAAATCCTGGCGAAGACTGTACTGGGGAGAGAACTTCAGTTTGAGGATTAAAAAACAAACCTATCTGTCCGTAAGACTTGAGATGGTAATGCACTCACCTGAGACCTTGCTTCCCTCTGTGCAGTAGCCATGTCCTCTTTCTGGGCAGTTCCCCCTTAGGATGGGAGAAGTCTCCAGAAGCCAAATCTGAGAGAAGAAAATGGGAGCCAGGAGGAAGCCCCTTCTGCTTTCCACCCCTCAGAATCAGCAGCTCTGAAACCTTTACACCACCTGAGAATGATGCCATGTGCCCTCAGGAAGGAAGTCAGAAGGAACGAGGGGTAGACAGGACCAGAGAGAAGGGCTGGGTCATCCTGGTCCAGGCCCAGCTCTTTCCCTGGTTCAGAGGAAGAGGTCCTAGGACTCCATCAGCAGTAGCAGCAACTCCCTGGGCCTCACCGCGTGCCAGGTACTACCTACCAATACATCATCGAGTCCCACAGCACAGTTGGCACTGTCAGCACCCCATTATATAGATCAGGAAACTGAGGGCAGAGTGGGAGCAACTTGCCCCAGTCCACACAGCCAGGGAGGGTGGCACCAGGATTCCAAGCACCGCGGGCTCCAGAGCACCTGCTCTAACCTCCCTGCGTGCATGTGACAACTTTTCTCCACCTCAAGCCTTCCCACCCAATTCCTCCGCCTCCTGTCAAGGAGACAATTTCCAGATTTCTAGAGAAAGCTGCTTCGGAAAAGGAAAACATCAGCTCTCCTATGGCGGGGAGGGGGCTGCTGTCTTGAGGAAAGGGCACAGAAAACCAAAGACCTGGGTTCCAGTCCTGGCTCTGCCACTGGGGGAAGCCGGCGACTCACTTCTCGCGCAAAACAAGCCTGTCACTCGGGAGTGCAGGGGTGATGGTAAGGGGAGGAAATTTCTCACGTTCACTGCCGGCCCGAAACAAATTCAAATGCCGGCAGGCGCTGGGCAGGTAGCGCACTGGGAACGGGTCGGGAGGAAGCAGAAGGGTGGCTGGGTCCAGCCAATGGGGACGAAGTGCCCGACCTGTCTCGTTCAGGGGCACTGTGGGATGGCTGGTGGCGGCAGGCGGACAGAGCCGGGGTGCCCGGCCCTCGGCCCGCCGGCGCCCACAAAGGCCCGGCTCGCGCCTCCTGGGCCTGTCCCATACCCCGGCGCCGCATCTTCCCGAAGCCCGGTCCTCCCTCCCGCATCCTGCCGAACCTCCGCCGCTCACCTCACCCAGGCCTCGGGGGTTCCGCGGGCCGCAGGCGGGAGGCTCCGGAACTGCCACGGCCGGACAGCAACTTCAGGTCGGGACTCCCCGGGGTGCTGCCTGGGCAGACCTCAGCCCAGGACGCCGCTCACGCCAGCAACAAACACCCGGCTCCCTGTGCAGGTCCGGAACTGGGTAGTGTGAGGGAGGCGGGGAAACGGTCGCTAACCCCTCTGGGAAATGTAGTCCACGCGAGAGCCCAAGGATTCTGGGAAGTGTAGTTCTCCGCGCTTGCTGCGTGGAGAGGCCCGGCTGAGCCTGTCACGTGCCCAGGTACGCATTCTGGGCTCGTGGCCGCGCTCCGTGAGTTGCTGGCTCCTGGGTTCCCGGTTCTTCCGGGAGGAAACGGGGTTTCGCCAAGGACAGTGTCTTGTAGCTCTGCATCTGCGTAAATGATATTAAGGCAAGTAGACAACCGCCAAAAACAAACCTGTTTCCTCTTAAGTCTTTCAATAAGTATATTGAGCACCTGCTACGCGCCAAGCCCTATTGTAAAGGATTTAAAATACCTCAGTGAGCAAAACAGAGATCATTGCTCTGGAGAAATTTTTTTGGGGGTGGGGGTGGGGGAAGGAGGGAGGGAGCAGACAATAAGCCATGAACATAATTATATAGCATTTTAGAAAATAAGCTTTATCGGAAAAAGCGAAAGGAAAGCAGGGTTGGAAGTGTCTGGGGAAGGTACGGAGGCAAGTTGCAGCACGGAATAGGGTCACGAATACTACTCTTTGTTAACATATTAGGAAACAATCTCGATAAGGTAGAATGAGTATCCTTCCATAAGTTCTTGTTCAACTGTCTTGGCTATGATCAACTCATATGAATAATCATCATCGTGTCAACTTGTAAATAAAAATGCTGAGACTTTGACTGGTTTCTTTGACTCTATAAATCAACCTGAGGAAAATTAATATCTAACAATATGGACTTTAACAATCCATTACCATGGTACAGCAATCCTTTTATTTAGGTCTCCATATATTTTCTCCATAGCAGTATTACATATTTTTGTGAGTTTTATTTGAGTATGTTTCATACTTTTTGAAGCTATTGTAAGTGGTATCTCTTTTTAAATTTCATTTGTAAAGTACCGGTTTGTGTGTATAGCTTACTGCCTGAAGTCTTATAAATTCCAGTAACGAATTTATTGTGTGTTTTGGATTTTCTATGTAATATAATATAATATGTGAATGACAGTTTTGTTTCTTTTGCAAAACTTTTGCTTCTTTTATATTTTCTTTCTTTTAATCGTCATATTGAGTGGGCTGTGAATTTTAGTACAATGTTAATATAAAGTCAAAGTAGAGGCACGTCAGCAAAATGGCTTAGCAGGCCCAAGCCCACAGCCCCCCTTGGAAACATAAAAAAACAACTAGAAACTGGCTAAAATAACCATATGAAAGCTCTGGAAAACAGTAAAAGATCTACAGCAAAAATACCTGAAAACTCAATCAAGGAAAAAAACACATTTGAAATCATGGTAATACTGTGATGTTTTTACTTGCCCTTGCCCCATCCCTTCCTCAGTGTAGCAAAATCTTGGTCTGGAGTGGCCAAAGCTAAGTTCCCAATTCCCTTGCTCCAACAGAGAGGGAAGAGAGGAGCTTTTATTTGTAAAGTTCTGCCCTGTCTGAGGGCTGCCAGAAGTACTGGGCTCTATCTTGTCTATCTCGGAACTCAGGTGGGGAGAAGCAGTAGGCACTGCTCCTGAAACTTGTGGGTGGACTACAGTCCCACAGACACCTGGGGCAAGACATTGAGGGTAGAAACATAAGATAGACCATCTAAAACCTTGAGGAGAGGCTGTGGTTAAGCTTTGGGAAATCAAGACATTTAAAAGCAACTGAAAAACCAACATAAGGCCCAACCACAAAAGACCTAAGGAGCTTTTTAAGTTTTCACCTCCATCTGGTCCCTAGGCTGAGAACAAGCCAGCTAATTAGTAAAGGACTGCTCTAGCACAGAACCAGTCTGCAAAGAATGGGAGAGGTGACTAGTTTCTCGTTTTGTTCTGTTTTTTAAAAAAAGACAAAAAAGTATTAAAGAGCAGTTTTAGGTTCACAGCAAAATTGAGAGGAAGGTATAGCGATTTCTCATTTATTCTCTACCCCAGCACATCATAGCCTCCCCCATTATCAACATCACTCACCACAGTGGCACATTTGTTACAGTTGATGAACCTACACTGACATATCCCAGTTACCCAAAATCCATAGTTTAGGGCTCACTCTTGGTGTTGTACATTTTATAGGTTTGAAAAAATGTATAATGAATGACATGTCTACCATTACAGGGTAGTTTCACTGCCTTAAATCCTCTGTGCTCTGCCTAGTCATCTGTCCCTATCCCCTAACTGGCAACCACTGATATTTTTACTGTCTCCATAGTTTTGCCTTTTTCAGAATGTCATATAGTTGGTATCATACAGTATGCAGCCTTTTCAGATTGGCTTCTTTCACTCTGTAATATGCATTTAAGTTTCCTCTGCATCTTTTCATGGCTTGATAGCTCGTTTCTTTTTAGAGCGGAATAATATTCCATTGTCTGAATGTACCACATTTTATTTATCTGTTCACCTACTGAAGGACATCTAGGTTGCTTCCAAGTTTGGACAATTATGAATAAGGCTGCTATAAACAGCCATGTGCAAGCTTCTGTGTGGACATAGCTTTCAACTCTTTTGAGCATGACTTCTGAATCATATGATAAGAGTATGTTTAGTTTTGTAAGAAACTGCCAAACTCTTTTCCAAAGTGGCTGAACCATTTTGCATTCCCTTCAGCAAAGTATGAGACTTCCTGTTGCTCCACATCCTCGGCAGCATTTGTCAGTGTTCTGGATTTTGGCCATTCTAATAGGCATGTAGAGGTATCTCATTATTGTTTTAATTTGCATTTCCCTAATGACATACAATGTAGGGTATATGACGATCTTTTCATATGCTTATTTGTCATATATCTTCTTTAGTGAGGTGTCCGTAAAGGTCTTTGGCCCATTTTTTAATCTGGTTGTTTATTTTCTTATTGAGTTTTAAGTGTTCTTTGTATATTTTGGATAACATCTGATAGGTCCTTTATCAGATATATTCTTTTGCAGATATTTTCTCCCAGTCTATGGCTTGTCTTCTCATTATGTTGACAGTGCCTTTCACAGAGCAGACATTTTTAATTTTAATGAAGTCCAACTTAACAATTATTTCTTTCATCAATCATGTTTTTGGTATTGTATCTAAAGTCATTACCATACCAAAGGTCATTTAGATTTTCTCCTATGTTATCTTTTCAAGTTTTACATTTTGTGCTTTACATTTAGCTCTTTGGTACATTTTGAGTTGATTTTTGTGAAGGGTGTAAGGTCTGTGTCTAGAGTCATATTTTTTGCATGTGGATGTCCAGTTGTTCCAGCACCGTTCGTTGAAGAGACTATCGTTGCTCCATTGTATTGCCCTTGCACCTTGTCAAAGATCAATTGGCTATATTTATGTGGGATTTCTATTGTGTTTCACTGATCTATTCTTTCACCAAGATCATGCTGTCTTGATTACTGTAGCTCTATACAGGCATATCTCGTTTTATTGTGCTTTGCTTTATTGCACTTTGCAGATATTACATTTTTTACAAATTGAAGGTTAGTGGCATTGTGCCTGGAGCAAGTCTATCAGCGGCATTTTTCCAACAGCATTTGCTAACTTTGTGTCTCTGTGTCACGTTTTGGTAATTCCCACAATATTTCAATTCATTATGAATTCACAGTCATATTCCTTACGATTATATTTGTTATGGAGATCTCCGATCAGTGATATTTAATGTTACTATTGCAAAAAGATTATGACTTATTGGAGGCCCAGATGATGGTTAGCATTTTTTAGCAATAAAGTATTTTTTAAACCTAAAAATAGAACTACCATATGACCCAGCAATCCCACTACTGGGCATATACCCTGAGAAAACCATAATTCAAAGAGTCATGTACCACAATGTTCATTGCAGCACTATTTAAAATAGCCAGAACATGGAAGCATCCTAAGTGTCCATCGACAGATGAATGGATAAAGAAGATGTGGCACATATATACAATGGAATATTACTCAGCCATAAAAAGAAACAAAATTGAATTATTTGTAATGATGTGGATGGACCTAGAGTCTGTCATACAGAGTGAAGTAAGTCAGAAAGAGAAAAACAAACACCAGATGCTAACGCGTATATATGGAATCTAAAAAACCGGTACTGATGAACCTAGTGGCAGGGCAGA
Source organism: Balaenoptera physalus (assembly GCF_965194825.1). Classification (NCBI taxonomy): domain Eukaryota; kingdom Metazoa; phylum Chordata; class Mammalia; order Artiodactyla; family Balaenopteridae; genus Balaenoptera; species Balaenoptera physalus. The sequence continues at coordinate 17,667,527 of NC_138890.1, read as the reverse complement.
AATAAAGACACAGACGTAGAGAATGGACTTGAGGACACAGTGGGGGAAGGGGAAGCTGGGACGAAGTGAGAGAGTAGCATTGACATAATTACCAAATGTAAAATGGATGGCTAGTGGGAAGCTGCTGCATAGCACAGGGAGTTCAGCTCGATGCTTTGTGACCACCTAGAAGGGTGGGATAGGGAGGGTGGGAGGGAGGCCCAAGAGGGAGGGGATATGGGGATATATGTATACTTATAGCTGATTCACTTTGTTGTACAGCAGAAACTAACACAACATTGTAAAGCAATTATACTCCAATAAAGATATTAAAAAACATTTTTTAGTTAAGGTATGTACATTGTTTTTTTAGACATAATGCTGTTGCACACTTAATAGACTACAGTATAGTGTAAACATAACTTTTATATGCACTGGGAAACAAAAAAATTCATGTGACTTGCTTTATTTTGATATTCGGTTTATTGCTGTGGTCTGAAACCAAACCTGCAATATCTCTGAGATATGCCTGTAGTAAGCCTTGACGTCAGGTAGCATCAGTCTTCCAACTTTGTTCTTCTCCTTCAGTATTGTGTTAGCTATTCTGGATCTTACGCCTTTCCATATAAACTTCATACTCAGCTTGTCAATATGCACAAAATAATTTGCAGGCATTTTGATTGGGATTGCACTGAATCTATAGATCAATTTGGGAAGAGCTGACATCTGGACAGTACTGAGTCTTCCTATCTATGAAAAAGGAATATTTCTCCATTTATTTAGTTCTTCCCTGATTCTGTTCATCAGAGTTTTATAGTTTTCTTCACATAGATCTTACACATATTTTGTTAGATTTATACCTTAGTATTTCATTTTGGGGGGTGTCAATATAATGGTATTATATTTTTAATCTCAAATTCTACATGTTCATTGGTGGTATAGAGAAAAGCAATTGACTTTTATATATTAACCATGCGTCCTGCAACCTTGCTATAGTTGCTTATTCTAGGAGTTTTTTGGATTTTCTACATATATGATCATTGTTGGAGGAGGTCATCAAGAAGATGTGACTGCTAGCTGACCCAGGCAATCAGAGGCTCCTTAACCTCTCCCCCATCCTTGGAATTTATGTTCCACCTACTATTTCCATACCAGCAGCCGTTTCGAGGATGAAGCCTTGAGAGAGTAATGTGTTGTTGAGACCATCTGGACTGGATGTGTGACGAATCCCGTTAAAGCCTCTTCATAAACTTTTAAGATTCTGGCGGGAGGATGCAAAGATCTACTTGTCTTGCGACTGACGAAGATAAGCCTCCTATGTAAGTTCCGTTGTTTATTAAAACTGCCACCTACTAGCCTGGAGTGGTCTGCCTCTTTCTTCAGTCTCTCCTTGCCCTCTGTGTATGGGGGCCAGTTTTAAATTTCAGCCAGTGAAGTCCTGACTTTGCAAATGAACAGTCATCTGTGAACAAATATAGTTTTTTTCCCTTCCTAATCTGCATGCCTTTTATTTCCTTTTCATGTCTTATTGTATTAGGTAGAACTTCCAGTATGATGTTGAAAAGCAGTGGTGAGAGGAGACATCCTTGTCTTGTTCCTGATCTTAATGGAAAGCTCCCAGTTTCTGACCATTAAGTGAGTTAGCTATAGGGTTTTTATGATAGTTTTTATCATGAGTGGGTATTGTTTTTTGTCAAATGGTTTTTCTGCATCTACTGATATGCTCATATGATTTTCTTCTTTAGCTTGTTAATATGATGTATTACATTAATTGATTTTCAAGTGTTGAGCCAACCAACCTTGTATACCTGGGATAAATCCCACTTGGTACTGGTGTGTAATTCTTTTCATACATTGTTGTATTTGATTTGCCAGTATTTTGTTGAGGATTTTGCATTTATGTTCATGAGAGACATTGGTCTTGTTTTCTTTTATCCTGTATTTTCTTTGTCAAGTTTTGGTATTGGGGTAATGGTAGCTTCATAAAATGAGTTACCATTTTATGAGAATTAGAAGTATACCCTTCTAATTCTATATTGTGAAAGATATTGTAGAGAATTGGTATAGTTTCTCCTTAAATGTGGTAGAACCCATCTGGGCCTGGTGCTTTTCATTCTAGAGGGTTATTAATTATTGACTCAATTTCTTTAATATAGGCATATTCAGATTGTCTATTTCTTCTTGCATGAGTTTTGGCAGATTGTGACTTTCAAAGGGAGTTAGTCCATTTTATCTAGATTATCAAATTAGTTGGCATATAGTTGTTCATAGTATTCCTTTATTATACTTTTAATGTGTTCTGTAGTGATGTCCCCTATTTCGTATCTCATATTAGTAATTCATGTCCTAGCTCTTTTTTTCTTAGTTGGCACAGCTGGAGACTTTTTGATATTGATCTTCTCAAAGAACCAGCTATTGGTTTCATTGATTTTTACTATTGATTTCCTGTTTTCAACTTCATTCTGCTTTTTGATAATTTCTTTTCTTTTGCTTACTTTGGATTTAATTTGCTCTTCTTTTTCTAGTTTCCTAAGGTGGAAGCTTGGATTATTAATTTTTGACCTTTCGTCTCCTCATAGATGTATTCAGTGCTATAAATTTCCCTCTAAGCACTGCTTTCCTTATACCCCACAGATTTTGATAAGTTGTGTTTTCATTTTCATTTCATTCAAAATATTTAAGAATTTCTCTTGAGATTTCTTCTTTGACCCATGTGATATATAGAATTGTATCATTTAATCTCCAAGAATTTGGGGGATTTTTTCAGCTATCTTCTGTTACTCATTTCTAGTTTAATTCCATTGTGATCTGAGAGCAGACATTGGTGTTATTTTAAATTTATTAAGTGTGTTTTATCGCCCAGAATGTGGTCTATCTTGGTGAATGTTCCAGGTTAGTTTGAGGAAAAAGTATATTCTGCTGTTGTTGGGTGAAGTGTTCTGTAGATGTCCATTATATCCAGTTGATCCATGGTGTTACTGAGTTCAGCTATATCCTTACTGATTTTCTGCCTGCTGGATCTGTCCATTTCTGATAGAGGAGTATGGAAGTCTCCAATTATGATAGTTGATTCATCTACTTCTCCTTGAAGTTTGATCAGTTTTTACCTCATGTAGTTTGATGATACATTGTTATGTGCATTCATGTTAAGGATTGTTATGTCTTCTTGGAGAATTAACCCCTTTATAATTATGTAATTCCCTTTCTTTATCCCTGATAATGTTCCTCACTTTGACATTTCCTCTGTCTGAAATTAATAGTTATTCCAATTTTCTTTTGATTAGTATTAACATATTATGTTTTTCTCCATTTATTTACTTTTACTTTGTGTGTCTTTATGTTTAAAATGAAAACAACGTATCTTACAGACAACGTATAGTTGAATCATGTTTTTGATCATGTTTGATCCATCTGACAATCTCTGTCTTGGTGCATTTAGACCACTAACATTCAAATTGATGTAGTTAGATTAATATTATCATATTTGTTACTGTTTTCTATTTGTTGCTTACGTTCTTCCTGTTTTTGTCTTCCACTCTCTTTCTGCCTTTGAGATTTTAATTGAGTGTTTTATTTATTTAAAATTTTTTCTTTTAATTTTACTTACTGTTTACTGTTTTTTTTTAAAGTTTTAATTTTTTAAATTGAAGTATAGTGGATTCACAATGTTGTGTTAGTTTCTGGTACACAGCGAAGTGATTCGGTTATTTATATATATATATTCTTTTCATATTCTTTTCTATTATGGTCTGTTACTGGATATTGAATATAGTTCCCTGGTCTATACAGTAGGACCTTGTTGTTTATCTATTTTATATATAGTAGTTTGTATCTGCTAATCCCAAACTCCTAATTTATCCTTCCCCCACCCCATTTCCCCTTTGGTAACCATAAGTTTGTTTTCTATGTCTGTGAGTCTGTTTCTGTTTCATAAATCAGTTCATTTGTGTCATATTTTAGGTTCCGTGTGTAAGTGATATCATATGGTATCTGTCTTTCTCTTTCTGACTTACTTGACTTAGTATGATAATCTCTAGGTCCATCCATGTTGTGGTAAATGGCATTATTTCATTCTTTTTTATGGTTAAGGTATTCCATTGTGTATATATACCACATCTTCTTTATCCATTCATCTGTTGATGAACGTTTAGGTTGTTTCCTTGTCTTGGCTATTGGAAATAGTGCTGATATGAACATTGGGGTACATGTATCTTTTTGAATTATAGTTTTCTCCAGATATATGCCCAGGAGTGGGATTGCTAGATCATATGGCAACTCTATTTTCAGTTTTTTGAGGAACCTCTATACTGTTTTCCACAGTGGCTGCACCAGTTTACATTTCCACCAACAGTGTAGGAGGAGTCCGTCTTCTCCACACCCTCTCCAGCATTTGTTATTTGTAGACTTTTTAATGATGGCCATTCTGACTGGTGTGAGGTGATGCCTCATTGTACTTTTGATTTGCATTTTTCTAATAATTAGTGATGTTGAGCATCTTTTCATGAGCCTATTGGTCATCTGTATATCTTGTTTGGAGAAATGTCTGTTTAGGTCTTTTGCCCATTTTTTGATTGGGTTGTTTGTTTTTACTGTTGTTATTGAGATGTATGAGCTGTTTGCATATTTTGGAAATTAAGCCCTTGTTGGTTGCATTGTTTGCTAATATTTTCTCCCATTCCATAGGTTGTCTTTTCGTTTTGTTTATGATTTCCTTTGCTGTGTAAAAGCTTGTAAGTTTGATTAGGTCCCATTTGTTTATTTTTGATTTTATTTCTATTGCCTTGGGAGACTGACCCAAGAAACTGTTTGTACTATTTATGTCAGAGAATGTTTTGCCTGTGTTCTCATCTAGGAGTTTTATGGTGTCATGTCTTATATTTAAGTCTTTAAGCCATTTTGAATTTATTTTTGTATATGGTGTTAGGGAGTGTTCTACCTTCATTGATTTACATGTGGCTCTCCAGCTTTCCCAGCACCACTTGCTGAAGAGACTTTTCTCCTTTTATATTTTTGCCTCCTTTGTCGAAGATTAATTGACCATATGTGTGTGGGTAATTGAGCATTATATATGATTTCATTTTCTCTTGTTTCATAGCATTTCAGTAATACTTCTTTTATTATTTTCTTTAGCAGTTGCCCTGGAGTTTGCAATATACATTTACAACTAATACATATCCACTTTCAAATAACACTGTACCACTTCATAGGTTGTGTGAGTACCTTATAACAATAGTAAAATAATTCTAATTCCTCCCTCCTGTTCCATTGCTGTCATTCATTTCACTTATATATAAGCATACAGAAGCATCTATCTGTCTTTTTATCTACCTATCTATATCATGTACACAAGCATACAAAATCAAATACGTTGTTAATATTGTTGTTTTGAAAAAGCTGTTACCTATTAGATCAATTAAGAATTAAAAAAACAAAAGTTTTAGTTTTATCTTTGCTTAATCCTTCTTCAATGCTTTTCCTTTCTTTATGTAGATCTGAGTTTTTGACTTATATTATTTTCCTTCTCTCTAAAGAAGTTCTTTTAACATTTCTTGAAAGACAGGTGTCCTGATAGCAAATTCCCTTAGTTTTGTTTGTCCAATAAAGTCTTTATTTCTCTTTCACTTCTTAAGGATAGTTTGCAGGGCACAGAATTCTAGGTTGGTGGGTATTTTCCTCAACACTCTAAATATTTCACTCTTCTCTCTTTTTGCCTGCATGGTTTCTGAAAATATGCTGGATGTATTCTTTGTTCCTCTATAGGTAAGGTGTTTTTTCACCATAAAAGTTACAGGGGCTCAGCTCTGTTTGTAAAAGCTGGTCGATGTGAAAGCTTCTTCCCACAGAAGGATAAAGACTGTTTCCTATAGAGAAAATGTATTTTTCTTACAGAGTGGAAAGACAAAAGTTTATATAGATTGTACTTTCATGGTATGGAACACGTCCATAGGATTTGGAGTAGCTAGGGCCATGTTTGAGACACCTGAAAACCGACATTTTGAAACATGGCATCAAAAGTGGCGAGATGGTCTGAGATTGTAGGCAAAATAAGAGTGAAATCCTTGCCGATCGCATGCCAAGGCCTGCTTGACCCTTAGTAAGAGTATTTGTTTTAAAAGACGGATGCAAAAAATTTTAAGGCACAGTACTTTTTCAGGATGTGGAATGTACATCAAGTGAGTGAAGTGGGTAGTGATTTATTTCACAGTTGTCTATCACCACTGTTTCCAGGCTACTTTGAGTCTCTGAAAAACAGGTGTGAGAATGTAATCAATGGCCTTGTCAAGCTGCAAACCAAGAAGAGGCTCCTGAGCAACCGGAAGCCCTTTGGATCAGGCTACCAGCACAGAGTTTTTCCAGCAGTGTTTTCCCATCAAGGAGAGTTCTACCTTGTATGTGATAGAGGCAGACATGTGTTCCTGGAACTTGTAAATCTAGCAACTGTAATTGCTAAGTGAGGTTGCGCTCAGTTTAGAAGGTGGCTTCTAAAGCTGCAAGATGCTCAGTGGTCCTAGGTGGAATGAGAGTGAAATCCTTGCAGACTGCATGCCTAGGCTTGTTTCACCTGTAGTAAAAGCATTTGTTTTCACAAGATAGACGCAAGAAATTTTAGGGACAGTGGTCTTTTGGTGTATGGAAGGTAACCGAAGTGACTGAAGAAGGTAGTGATTTATTTCACAGACTTACATGAGTGTTTTTTACAGACTACTTTGAGTCTTCCTCAAAACAGGTTTATTACCTGAGAATATAAGCAATGGCATCCTCAACCTGCATCCAATGAAGAGTTTCCCATGGTAACTATAATGCTTCTTTTTCAGATGTCCTTTAAAGCTGTGCTCAGCTCTGAGTGTAAAGCAAGTAAGTGTGAAGTAAGGAAAGTCCTGTTTCCCACAGAGATAATGTACATATCATACAGAGTAAAAGGAGCTGCTAGAGGCTCTGTGTTCAGAGGCAAAATGAGAGTGAAATTCTTCCAGACTTCACATGAGGGCTTGTTTCCTCCATAGTAAAAGTATGTGTTTTTCACAAGTTAGACGAAAGAATTTTTAGGCACAGTGTTCTTTCATTGTTCATAACTGACCCCAAGTGACTGAAGCAGGTAGTATTTTATTTCACATATAAGAATGCACTGTGTTTTTTTTATTGAGTGTAAGTTATATTTGTTTATGATGCATGAAGTATGTTGTTAAGAGATCTGTAATACTTCTCTTTGGAGAGGTACTTTAAAGCTGCTCTCAGCTCTCTGTGTAAACCCCAATAGGTGTGAAGTCCTTTCACACTGTGGAATTGTCCAGATTTCCATAAGAAAATGTACTTGTCATACACGTATGAGGACTAAGTTTTATACATATTTTTCTTCCAGTGTATGGAATTTTTACCCATGATTTGGAGTAGCTAGTGAAATGTTTCAGAGACTGACAAACCAATCCTCTGTATAGTTGTATGGAAAGCTGAGAGAAGCTCTGTGTTCAGAAGTGAAATGAGAGTGAAATTCTTGCAGATTACATGTCAAGGCTTCTTCCCCCTTCAAAAAAACTATGTGATTTTCACAAGATGGACTAAGGAATTTTTGGCACACTTTTCTTACACTGTATGGAACTTACTGCAAGTGACTGAAGGTGGTGGTAATTTAATTCTCAGACATATATAACAAGTGTTTTTCCAGGGCACTTTGAGTCTTTCCTCAAAACAGGGTTACTAACTGAGAATATAATCACTGGCCTTGTCAACCTACATGCAATGAAGAGTCTCCCATCACAACCAGAACCGCTTTGCACCAGGCTACCATACCAGTACAAAGTTTCTCCAACAGTGTTGTTTCCATGAAGGAAAATTATACCTTGTATGTGATATGGGCAGAGGTGTGTTCCCTGAACTTGCAAATTGGCAACTATAATTGCTAAGTGAGGTTGAGCTCAACTAAGTGTGCTCAATGCAATTGGAAGGTCAGGCCTTTCAGATGGCATAAATATGATTCTCACAGAAGGAATGTAGCCAATTGTTTCTGTTAAACTTCTATGCACTGTGTTTTTTTTTTTTAATAGAGTAGAAGATGTATTTGAAGTGTGATGCATGAATTATATTGTTTAAGAGATGTAATACAGGTCTTTCGAGGGGTAATTTAAAGCTGCATTCAGCTTTGTTTTTATACCAATAGTTGTGAAGGCCTTTCCCACATAAGGAAAAGGACTGTTTCCCATAGAGAAAATATACGTGTCCTACAGTGTAGAAGGATGAAGTTTTATACACATTGATCTTTCAGTGTATGGAACATGTACCCAGGATTTGGAGTGAAATGTTTGAGAGACCTCAAACCACCCCTATGAAAAGTGGCATCAAAAACTGCAAGAAGCTCAGGGTTCAGAGGCAAAATGAGAGTGAAATCCTTGCAGACTGCATGCCAAGCCTTGTTTCTCTCATTGTAAAATATGTGTTTTTCACAAGATAGGTGAAAGAACTTTTAGGCACAGTGTCCTTTCAGTGTTTGCACCTTACCCCAAGTGACCGAAGCAGGTAGTGTTTTATTTCACAGCTGTCTTTAACACTACGGTTTTACACGCTACTTTGAGTCTTTCCTCACAACAGGCTACTAAATGAGAATGTGATCAAGGGCCTCGTCAACCCGAATACAATGAAGAGTCTCCAGTTGCGACCAGAAGCATTTTGTACCAGGCTACCAATACAGAGTTTCTCCAACAGTGTTCTTTCTCTAAAGTAAAGTTATACCTTGTATGTGATAGAGGCAGAGATGTGTTCCCTAAACCTGTAAATCTAGCAACTGTAGTTGCTAAGTGAGGTTGAGCTCAACTAAGTGTGCTCAATGCGATTGGAAGGTAAAGCCTTTCTTCAGAAGCCATAGTTAAACATGATTCTCATGGAAAGAATGTAGCCAACGGTTTTTTTACCATAAGACAGAAATCCTGTGCGCTCCGTTCTTTCATTGTGTGGAAGATATATGTGAATTGTCATGCATGAAGTATATTGTTTAAGAGATCTGTAATACTGGTCTTTGGAGAGGTACTTTAAAGCTGTGGCAATTGGTGTGAAGGTCTTTCACACTGTGGAACAGGCCTGATTTCTATATAGAAAATATATGTATCATACAGAGTAGAAGGACGAGGTTTTATACAGATTGTTCTTTCAGTGTTTGGAAATTGTTCCCAGGATTTGGAGTAGCTAGTTAAATGTTTGAGAGACCTGTAAACGAACCCTTTGAAAATTGGCATCAAAAGCTGTGAGATGCTCCATGTTCAGAGGCCAAATGAGAGTGAGACTGTATGCCAAGGCCTCTTTCCCCCATAGTAAAAGTATGTGTTTTTCACAAGATAGAGGAAAGAACTCTTAGGCACAGTGTTCTTTCAGTGTTGGGAACTGACCCCAAGTGACTGAAGTAGGTAGTGTTTTATTTCATAGCTGTCTAACACTACGGTTTTACAGGTAATTTGAGTCTTTTCTCAATACAGGTTACTAACTGAGAATATAATCAATGGCCTTGTCAACATGCATACAATGAAGAGCCTCCCATCACAACCAGAAGAACTTTGTACCTGGCTACCAGTATAAAGTTTCTCCGACAGTGTTCTTTTCATGAAGGAACGTTATACCTTGTATGTGATAGAGGCAGAGATGTGTTCCCTAAACTTGTAAATCTAGCAACTTTATTTGCTAAGTCCTGTTGACCTCAACTAAGTGTGCTCAATGTGATTGGAAGGTAAAGGCTTTCAGAGGGCAGAATTAAACGTGATTCTCACAGAAGGAATGTAGCCAATTGTTTCTTACCATAAGAAAGAATTTCTGTGCACTGCGTTCTTTTATTGAGTGGAAGATGTTTTTGAAGTGTGATGCATGAATTATATGTTGAAGAGATCTATAATACTGCTCTTTTGAGATGTACTTTAAAGTTTTGCTTAGCTCTATGTGTATACGCCAATAGGTATAATAACCTACAGTGGAAGAGAATGTAAAAAAATATGTGTGTGTGTAACTGAATCACTTTGCTGTACACCTGAAACTAACACAGTATTGTAAATCAACTATATTTCTTTTTTTTTTTTAATTTTTATTTATTTGTTTTTTATTTATTTATAGCTTGTGTTGGGTCTTCGTTTCTGTGCGAGGGCTTTCTCTAGTTGCGGCAAGCGGGGGCCACTCTTCATCGCGGTGCGCGGACCTCTCACTATCGTGGCCTCTCTTGTTGCGGAGCACAGGCTCCAGATGCGCAGGCTCAGTAATTGTGGCTCATGGGCCTAGTTGCTCCGCGGCATGTGGGGTCCTCCCAGACCAGGGCTCGAACCCGTGTCCCCTGCATTGGCAGGCAGACTCTCAACCACTGCGCCACCAGGGAAGCCCCTATATTTCAATAAATATTAAGCTAATAATAATAAAAGCTAAAAAAAAATAAAGGGATTAATAAAGAGTCAATACCTGTCCTTCTCAAACTATTCTTAAAAAATTGGAAAGAACATTTCCAAACTCATTCTATGAGGCCAACATTATGCTGATATCAAAACCAAAAACACTTCAAAAAAAGAAAATTACAGGTCAAACATAAATATAAAAATCCTCAACAAAATATTAACGAACTGAATTCAACAATATATTAAATGGATCTTACATCATGATTAAGTGGGATTTATTTCAGGGGTGCAAGGAAGGTGCAATATCCTCAAGTCAGTGTGATACACCACATTAACACCCTGAAGCATGAAAATCATATCATCATCTAAATAGAAGCAGAAAACTTTTTGATAAAATTCAATATCCATTTATGGTAAAACCTATCAATGAAATGGATATAGAGGGAACATAATAAGGGCCATTTGTGACAAACCCAGAGCCAACATTATACTCAATAGTGAAAATCTGAAAAATATCCTGTAATGTCACGAACAAGACAAGGATGTCCACTCTTGCCACTCCTATTTAATATAGTATTGGAAGACCTAGCCACAGCAATTAGACAAGAAAAAGAAATAAAAGGCATCCAAATAAGAAGGGAAGAAGTAAAACTGTCACTGTTTGCAGATGCATAGGAAAAGAATAAAATGCATAGGAATAAATTTAACCAAGGAGGTGAAAGTACTGTTGTCTGAAAAATATAAGACACTGAAGCAAATTGAAGATGATACAAATGAATGGAAAGATATCTGTGTTCATGGATTGTAAGAATTAACATAGTTAAAATGTCCATACTATCCAAAGCAATCTATAGATTTAATGCATTTTCTATCAAAATACCCATGACATTTTTCTCAGAACTAGAATGAACAATCCAAAAATTTGTACATAAATACAAAAGACCCCAGATAGCCAAAGCAATCTTGAAAAAAGAATGCTCCCTGGCTTCAAACTATACTACAAAGCTAAGTAATCAAAACAGTATGGTACTGGCACACACACACACACACACACACACACACACACACACACACACACACAGACAACACACACAGATCAGTGAAACAAAATAGACAACCTAGAAATAAACTCATGCATATATGGTCAGTTAATCTATGACAAAGGAGGCAAAAATATACAGTGGGGAAAAGACAGCCTCTTCAATAAATGGTGTTGGGAAAACCAGACAGCTACATGCAAAAGAATCAAACTGGACTACTTTCTCACATCATACACAAAAATAAACTCAAAATGAATGGAAGACTTAAATGTATGACCTGAAACTCCAAGAAAAAACATGGGCAATAATCTGTTTGACACTGGTCTTAGCAACATTTTTTGGATATGTCTCCTCAGGCTAGGACAGCAAAAGCAAAAAAACAGGTGGGGCCAAATCTGACTAAAAAGGTTTTGCACAGTGAAGAAAACCATCAACCATTTGAAAAGTCAGCCTACTGAATGGGAGAAGATATTTGCAATGATATGTCAGATGAGGAATTAATATCCCAAAATATATAAAGAACTCATACAACTCAATATAAAAAAATCTGATTAAAAAATTGGGAAGATGACCTGAATAGGCATATTTTCAAAGAAGACATACAGATGGCCAACAGGCACATGAAAAGATGATCAACATTTTACTGAACTTAGATTGGGTCTGCTCACCAAATGCACAGCAAAGCCAGTCTGCTGACACTGAGTTGTACTGAAGGAAGGTACAGCTTTTATTGTAAGGTGCCAAACAAGGAGTTCAGGTCTTTTGAGCATGAGCTGCCCATTCTCCTTGCTTGGTTCCCTGCAATAAATGCTTTACTTTCCTTAACCACAACCCAGTGTCATAAGACTGACTTTGCTGAGTGTCAGATGAGTGGACCCAAGTCCAGGTTCAGTAGCAAATATCACTACTCATTAGGGAAATGCAAATCAAAACCATGGGATAGCACCTCATACCTGGTAGAATGTCTATTGTCAAAAAAACTACAAATAACAAGTGTTGAAGTGGATGTGGAGAAAAGGCACCCTAGTACACTGCGATGGGAATGTAAATTGGTACAGCCAATATGGAAAACTTTATGGCAGTTCCTCAAAAAATTAAAAATAGAACTACCATACAATCCAGCAATTACACTCCTGGGTATTTATTTGAAGAAAATGAAAACACTGTTTCAAAAAGATATATGCACCTGAATGTTTACAGCAGTACAATACTCAAGATGTGGAAGCATCCTAAGTGTTCATCAACAGATAAATGGATAAAGGAAATGTGGTATGTATACACAATGGAATATTACTCAGCCTTAAAAAAGAATGAAATCTTGCCATTTGTGACAACATGGATGAACCTGGAGGGTATAAGGCTTAGCGAAATAAAGACAAATACTGTATATTTTCACTTATATGTGGAATTTTTAAAAAACAAAGCAAATGAACAAATGTAACAAGAGAGAAAATTACTCAGATACAGATAATAAACTACTTGTTGCCAGAGAGGAGGGTCGGGGGAAGAGATAAAATAGGTGAAGAGAATTAAGAGGTACAAACTACAAATTATAAAATAAGTCAGTGGGATGTAATGTACAGCACAGGGACTATAGTCAATATTTTATAATAATTTTGTATGGTTCATAATCTATAAAAATATTGAATCACTGTGTTGTACACCTGAAACTAATATAATATTTTATGTGAACTACACTTCAATTTTAAAAAATTAAGTGAAATGGTAAGATACTTGTAATAAAAGGTGTTTCTAACAACCTGCTTGCCAGATGCATTCAGTAGAGTATTCTCTCAGTGAATGGAAATGATTCCTGTTCACTAAGGCATGTAGTGACATGGTTAGAATCTTGTAATAAAGGTATTTCTAACAAGCTACTTTGCATTATGCATTAAGTACAGAGTTCTTTCAGTGAAAGAAAGTGAAACCCACTATATAATGACTGTAAAGAGTTGTTTCAAAAATTGAACTAAAGATTTTTCTATAGAGATGTTCGCAGGTGTGTTAACCATGGTACTCCTTCAGTAATTGCAAGTGAAATCCATTCTTTAATTCATGTATAGTGTTACCAAGACTTGTCATAGTTTCTAACAAGTTAATTGCAAGATGTGTTTGATACAGTGTTCTTTCCGTGATTGGAAGTGATAGTCATTCTGTAACGCATATACTGAATTGTTTACAATACTTGAAGTAAAGATGGTTATAACAAGCCACTTGCAAGTTGCACCACAAGCACAATTTGTTTTTCAGTTCATGGAAGTGATACTCATTCTGTAATGCGTGTCATGATTGTTTAAGAGACATAATAAAAGTGTTCCTAAAAAGGTATTTGAAAGCGATATTCAGCATAGTATTCTTTCATTGAATAAATTGATATTCTTCCATAATGCATGGAGCGAAGTGTTTAAGAAACTTGTAGTCAAGGAGTATCTAACAAGCTGCTTGCAAAATGCATTTGCTACAGTGTTAGTGAATGAAACTGATTCCTGTTGTGTATTGCATTTGAGAACTGTTTAGAGGACTTACAATAAAACTGTTTCTGAAAACACTTGCAAGCTGTGTTCATTGCAGTTTCTTTCATTGAATGGAAGTGATACTTATTCTGTAACGCATGTAGTGATGTGTTTATTTTTAAAAGTAATAAAGATGTTCCTTTCAGCCTACTAGCAAGCTTTGTTCAGCAGTTTCTTGCAGTGAATGGAAGTCATACCCATTCACTAAGGCATGCTGTGTGTGTTTTAAGTTCTTGTAAGAAAGGTGTTTCTGACAAGACACTTGCAAACCATGTTTATCACAGAGTTTATTCATTGGATGGGAGTGATATTTATTCTGTGATGCATTTAGTGAGGTGTTTAAGAGACTAGTAATGAAAGTTTTTCTAACAAACTATTTGCAAGCTGCTTTCAGCATGGTATTCTTTCAGGGATGGAAATAGATTCTGTAGTGCATATAGTGAAATATTTATGTGACTTGTAATAAAATTGTTTCTAACAAGGACTTGTAACAACAGTGTTTCTTAAAAGCCACTTGCAATTTGTGTTCTGCATAATGTTCTCTCAATGAATGGAAATGATGTCCTTTCTGTAATGCATGTACTAAAGTGTTTAAGAAACTGTAATAAACGTGTTTCTAGCAAGCTACTTGCAAGATGTGTTCAGTTTAGTTTTCTTTCAGTGAATGGAAGTGAATCCCATTCTTCACTGAATATTGTAAAGTGTTTAAGAGACTAATAACAGTGTTCTAATAAGCCACTTGAAAACTGCATTCAGCAAGTGTTCTCTCAGAGAAAGGAAGTGATACTATTCTGTAATGCATGTAGCAAAGTGTTTAAGAAATTTGTGGTTTCTAACAAGCTTCATGCAAGCTATATTTAGCACATTATTCAGTGAATTGGTGTGATACCCATTCTGTAATGTATGTAATGAAATGTTTAAAGTCTTGTATAAAGGCATTTTTCTAACAGCAAGATGTTTTCAGTAGTGTTCTTCAGTGAATGAAAGTGATACCCCATGTGTAATGCATGTTGTAATATGTATAAGAGACTTGTAAGAAATTATTTTCTAAAACACCACTTACAAGCTGCATACTGCACATTGTTCTTTCAGTGAATAAGACTGATAACCATTCTGTAATAAATGTAGTAAAGTTTTTAAGAGATTTGCCTCAGGCATGGGCTGTTTGGTTAACCAGCTTTTTGCCCTAGGCATTTGGACTTGCCCTCAGCACTGGACTGGTAAGCCAGCTGTCCATCTGAAGCTTTCTGATCACCAAATTATTTGCCTTGAGTGCCAGGCTGCCTGGTTGACCAGCTGTTCTTCCAGGGCATCCCAAAGTTGACCATGGGCTCCAGGGTGCCAGATGACCAGCAGTTCTTCCCAAGCATCCCAGACTTAGAGTTGACCAGCTGTCTGTCCCTGGTGTCATGTACTTGGCCTCAGATGCTATGCTTTTGAGTCGACCAGTTGTCCATTCCAGCCTTGGCCTTCAATGTAGGATCACCAATTCAACCAGATGTCAATCTTGGGCATCCCTGAGTTGGCCTCAGTTGCCAGGCTGCTGTGTTGACCAGCCTACCATTTGGGGTGTCCTGGATTTGGCTTCAGAGAGTGCTGCTGGATTGACCAAGTGTCCATCCCTAGCATCCTGGACTTGAGCTGTGGCACCACGCTGCCGAGTAGACCACTTGTCCATCTTGGACTTGACCTCCAGTGTTGGGCTGCCAGGTCAACAGGGTGTCCTAGACTTGGCCTCCAGATTCAGGCTAATGAGTTGACCAACTGTCTATCTGAGGCATCCTAAACTTGGCCTCAGAAGCCAGGAAGTCAGGCCAACCAGCTATCCATCTTAGGTGTCCTGGAATTGGCCTCCAGTGTCAGGCTGCAATGTCAAATAGCTATCTTTCCCAGGCTTCCCAGGCATCCAACACTTGGTCTTGAGCTCTGGACTTTTGGATCAACCAGCTGTCCATCCTGGAATCCTGGACTTGGTCTTAGGTGCCTGTTTCCAGGTTGACCAGCTGTTATTCTGGTGCATCCTAGACTTGGCCTAATGCGCTAGGCTGCTAGATTGTCCATCTTGGATGTCCCAAACTTGGTTTCAGGTGTTGGGCTGCTAAGTCAACCAACTGTCTATCCCAAGTGTCCTGGTTTTGGCCATGTGAGCCAGGCTTCCAGGTCAACCAACTCTTTGTCTGATGCATTCTAACTTGGCCTTGTGCACTGGCTTTCTGGGTTAACGAGCTGTCCTTCCTCTCTGCCCCAGAATTGGCCTTCCTTAAGTGCCAAGCTGCTGGGTTGACCAGCTATCCATCCTGTTTCCTGGTCTTGGCCTCAGGAACCATGCTTCTGGGTTAACGAGTTGTTTGTCCCAGCTGTCAAAATCCTGGCTTCAGGCATAATGCTTCCAAGTCAACCAGCTTTTTGTTCATCTCACATCTGGTCTCAATGTTGGGATGCTGGGTTGATCTGCTGTCAATCTCAGGTGTCCTGGGCATCCCAGACTTGGCCTCAGGTGCCAGGATACTGGGACAACTTTGGGCACCAAGCTGCTGGGTAGTTCAGCTTTTTTTCAGGCATCCTGGACTTGGCCTCAGGCACCAGGTCTGAGGTTGCCCAGCTTGGGCATTCCATAGTTGACCTCACCACCAGGTTACCAGGTAAACCAACTGTCTGTCCCAGGCTTCCTGGCAGTCTTGGACTTGGTCTATAGTGCCAGGCAGCTAAGCTCTCCAGCTCTGTGTCTCAAACATCCCTGGCTTGGCCTTTGGTGACAAGCTTGGGTTGACCAGCAATTTGTCTCATGCATTTTGGAAATCCCAAACTTTGCCTCAAGCACCAGGCTGCCAGGCCAATGAGCTGTTCATTCTGGTGGTCCTAGGCTTGGCCTCTGCCTTCAGGCTGCTGGGTTGGACAGCTGTCCATCCTGGGCATCCTGGACAACCCTGAGTGGGCCTTAGGTGCCAGAGTGCCAGCATGACCAGATATCTTTCCTGGGCCTCCCAGACTTGGCCTCTGGCACTGAGCTACTGGGTCAGCAAGCACACAATACTGGGTATCCTGAATGTCTGAGACTTGGCATCAGGTCAGGCTACTGGATTGACCAGCTGTCCTTTCAGGATGTCCTGGACTGTTTGAGAGTCCCAGACTTGGCCTTGAATGCTGAGCTGCCAGGTTGATCATCTGTGCATCCCATGGCATTCCAGACTTGGCCTCAGACCCTGGGCTGCCAAGTTGACCAGCTGTCCCTCAGAAGCATCACAGTCTTGGACTCCTGTATTGAGCTGCATTGACCAGTAGTCTGAGGTGCCCTGGACTGGGCCTCTGGTGCTGTTCTGTGGGGTTGACCAACTGTGAATTCTGTGGCATAGGGAACTTGGTCTCAGACAACCAGCTACCAGGTGAAACCAGTTGTTTGTCCCAAGCATCACACACGTGGTGCAGTGTTGGGCTGCTGGGTCAACCCGGTAGCTATCTGGGGTGTCTCAGACGTGGCCTCAGATGTTGTGAAGAGTTGACCAGCTGTCCATTTGAAGTATCCCAGACTTGGCCTCCAGTGTTAGGCTGCCAGGTCGACAAGCTGTCCTTCCTGAGCACCCTAGTGTCCTGGATTTGGTTGGCAGGTTCACCAGCTCTTTGACCTGGGCATCCCAAACTTGGCCTCAGGTGCTGGTCTGCCAGGTAACTAGCTGTCCTGTTTGGGCATACTGGATTTGGCTTTAAGTGTCAAGTTTCTGGATCAACCACATATCAGTCCTGGGCATCCCATGTATCCCTGACTTGGCCTTGGGTGCTAGACTGTCAGGTAAACCAGCTGACAATCTTAGGAGTCCTAGACTTGGCATCAGGCACTGTGCTGCTGGGTTGACTTGGGTGTCCCGTGTGTCTTGGAGGGTCCCAGACTTGGCTTTGGGCACTGAGCTGCCAGGTCGAGTTATCACTGGCATCTCAGGCTTCCTGAACTTGGCCTTGGATACTGTACTACTGGGTCAACCAGCCATCCATCCCAAGTATCCTGGACTTGGCCTCTAGTGCCAGACTTTAGTTGACCACCTGTATGTCTTGGGCCTCCCAGACTTTATCTTGGGTGCTGGGATACTGAATCATCCAGCTCTGTCCCAGATGTCCTAGACTTGGCCTTGGGCACTGAGCTGCTGTGTCTACCAGCTGTTTTCCCTAGGCCTCGCAGACTTGGACTTGGGTGTTGGTCTTCTGGGTTGAAGAGCTGTTCGTCCTGGGCATCCCAGACTTGGCCTTGGTCACCAGGTTGCTGGGTTGGCCAGCTGTCTTTCCAGGGTGTCCCAGACTTGGCTTTTTGTGCCAGGCTGCCATGTCAACCAGCTGTCTGTCCCAGGCATCCTGGACTTGACCTCTAGTGCCAACGTGCGAGGAGACCACTGTCCTTTCCGGGAATCCTGGAGTTGGCCTCAGGCATTAAGCTGTCGTGTTGACCTGTCTGACCCAATCATCCTAGATTTGGCCTCTAGCACCTGGCTGCCAGGTCAATCACCCGTCTTTCCAAGGTGTCCCAGCCTTGGCCTTGGCCCTGGGCTGCCTGCTCAACCAACTTTTTGTCCCAGACTTGCCCTCTGGAATTGGGCTGCTGTTTTGACCAGTAATTTGTCCTGGGCATCCCATATTTGGCATCAGGTGATGAGCATCCAGGTCAACTGGCTGCCAGGCACCCTGAACTTGCCTTAGGTAACAGGCTGCTGAATCAAACAGCTGTCTGTCCCAGGCATTCCGGATGTCTTGGACTTGGCCTCAGGCATGGGGCTGCCCAGTCAAACAGATAACGTATCCTGGTCATTCAAAACGTTCCTTGGGTGCCTGTCTGCTGGGTAGACCACCTTTCTGGTCCCAGGAGTCACGAATTGGCCTCAGGCACTGAGATACCAGTTGGACCAGCTATTCATTCTGATCTTGGACTTGGCTTCAGGCAAAGGGTTGGCCAGTTGCCTATTCTGAATGTCCCTGTCTTGGCACTGGCACCAGACTGGGGGCCCAACAGTCATCCTAGTCATCCTGGAATTGGCCTCACAAGACAGGTTGCTGGTTTAACCAGCTGCTCATCCTGGGCATCCTAAAATTGACCTCAGGTGCTGGACTTCCGGGTTGAATACCTGTCCATTTGGGCATCCTGGACTTGGCCTTGGGCACCAGGATACCGGCCTGTCTAACCATCAGTCTTGGGCATCCCAAACTTAGCCTCTGGATTCAGGTTGCCATGTCAACTAGTAGTTTGCTTTAGACATTCCATACTTGGCCTGGGGCTCTGGGTAACCAAGTCAACCAGCTGTCCATCCTGGGCCTTCTGAACTTTATGTCAGGTGCCAGGCTGCCAGGTCTACCAGCTGTTTGTTCTAGGTATCCTGGACTTGGCCAGAGTTTCCAGGCTGCTGAATAGACTGGGCTGTTCATTCTGAGCCTCCTGGGTGTCCCAGACCTGGCTTTAGACTTCAGAGTGCTGGGTCAGCCAGCTGTCCACCCAGATGATCCCACCTAGGGTGCTGGGCTGCTGGGTCAATCAGTTGTTTGTACCAGTTTTCCCAGACTTGGTCTTGGGCACTAGGCTGCTGGGTTGGTGAGATATCCATCCTGAGCTCGGCCCTGGGTGCCAGGTTTCCAAGTGATCAGCAGTCTGACATGGGCTCCTGAGCATCCAAGACTTGGCCTCAGGCACTGGGCTGCCAGGCCAATCACCTGTTTGTCTTGGGTGTCTTGGGCATCCTGGACTTGGCCTTGGGCACTGGTCTGCTGGGTTGACTAGCTGTTTATCAGACTTGCCCTCCGGAATTGGGCTGCTGTTTTGACTAGTAGTTTGTCCCGGGCATCCCATATTTGGCATCAGGTGATGAGCATCCAGGTCAACCAGCTGCCAGGCACCCTGATTCTGATGAAGTCCATTTGTTTTATATTTTGTTGCTTGTGCCTTTGGTGCCATATTTAAGAAACCATTGCTAAATCCAAGGACATAAAGATTGGCCTCTATGTTTGTTTGTTTGTTTTCTTTCCCCTAAGGGTTTTGGAATTTTAGCTCTTGGATCCATTTTGAGTTAATTTTTGCATATGGTGTGAGATAAGGTTCCAACTCCACTCATTTGCATGTTGAAAACTGGATATCCAGTTTTCCCAACGCTATTTGTAGAAAGACTGTTTTTCCTTCATTGGATGGTCTTAATGCCTCTGCTGAAAAATCCACTGGCATGGGTTTAATTCTTAAGTCTCAATTTCTATTCCATTGATCCTGCAGATTGACTGAATTCGTTTGCTAGCTGTAACAGTTGTGTGTATGTGTGTGAATTTTTTAGGATTTTCTACATATAAACTTTTGTCATCTGTCAATAATTTTACCTCCTACTTTCCAATTTGGATGCTTTTTGCTTTGCTTGCCTAATTGCTCTGGCCAGAGCCTCCAATAAAATGAATGTTGAATAGAAGTGGTAAAGGTGGATGTCTTTGTCTTTTTTCTGATCTTAGGAAGAAAGCTTTCAGTCTTTCATAACTGAACATGATGCTAGTTGTGGGGTTTTATAAATGCCCTCTATCATGTTGAGGATGTTCCCTTTTATTTCTACTTATTGAGTTCTCTTATTCTGAAAGGGTGTTGGCTCTTGTCAAATGCCTTTTCTTCATCAGTTGAGATGATCATGTGGATTTTTCCCCCCTTCATTCTACTAATGTGGTATAGATTGCATTTCATATATCGAGCAGTACTTTAACCCCTGGGATAAATCCCACTTGACCATGATGCATAATCCTTTAATATGCTGCTGGATTCTGTTTGCTAGTATTTATCAAGGATTTTTGCATCTATACTCATGGGGGATATTGGTCTCTAGTTTTTTCTTGTGAGATCTTTGTCTAGCTTTTGTATTAGTGTAATGTTGCTCTCACAGAAATCGTAAGTGTTCCCTCCTCTTCTACTTATTGGAAGAGTTTAAGAATTGGTGTTAGTTTTTCTTTAAATGTTTGGTAGGCGTCACCTGTTTTGTAATTTGTGTGCTTGTAAGAATTTTCCCATTTCATCTAGAGTATGCAATTTGTAGGTGTATAATTGTTCACAGTCTCTTATAAACTCTTTTATTTCTGTGGGGTTGGTAGTGTTGTCCCAACTTTGTTTCTGACTTTATTACTTGAGTCTTCTCTACTTTTTTCTTAATCAATCTAGCTAAAGGTTCATCAGTTTTTTCATTTTTTCAGAGAAACAACTTTTAGTTTGTTGATTTTCTCTATTGCTGTGTTGTTCCCTATTCTATTCATCTTGGTTCTAATATTTATTTTTTAGATTTACTTTGCTCTTTTTCTGGTTCACAAAGGGCATCTTCTAACTGACTCTTGGCAATAGCCAGCCTCAGGATCACCCTCTCCAGGGTGAGCTAAAAACTTACAGACTAGAATGGCCCAGGCCAGACAGGCACCGTGCTTCCAACGTGACAGCCCAGGCCACCTCCAGGCTTGTTTCACCACTGAACCTCTTCTGGCTGGGTATGACACCTAACAGTTGACAGGCTGACCTGGACTCCCGTGGACCTTCTTACTGCCTTAGGTGCCTTCTGCTCTCTGGGAACCAGAAGGCTAGTTAACTTTAGCTGAGGAGCACTGCCAATGGGCACAGTGCCCTGCCTGCTGCCAGATATTGCCCTCTGTACACTTCTCTCATTCCTTCACAGTTGTCATCTGTGCCCACAGGCATCCCAGAGCACTCACCCACCCAATGGGTCTGACAACTTCAGTTCTATCTTCACGACTTACAGCACCTGCCTATTACCCTCCCAGGGGTCCTGGCCCTGCCTCCCACCGCGTTCTCAGGCTAGATTCCATCATCAAGGCCAACTGAGAGTGATGGACTTACCTACCCCCCTCCCCCAGTAGAGGAGAGACCCCACTTCACATACCTTGCTCTTCACCAGGTGAGGGACAGCTGGGTCCCATTGATGTTGTCTGGTGCCACTGCAAGTGCCAGGCACCAAGGACTTTATGAGACCAGAGGAGATGGGGTCAGTGGGAAGGGAATAGTTCAGAGGAGGTGAGAGGGTGATTGATTTTTTGTATAAAAGGTAAAAAAAAAGAAAACGTTTACTATTGTGGTAAATAGCAAAACCTGCACTGGAATATTATATTAAAATCCCATTTCTACTATAGCCTGGGAGTTGTGGTTTTGTTCTTTCATTTCTTGTGTTTAAAAAGAAATAGACACCCTCTCTTCATTCAATAAGTCTTGAGGGCCATCAGTTTATTGTATGTGGGAGAAGTAGGAAGGGCCAGCTACCCTTCTCTGAAGGACATGCCCAAGTCCATCTTTCACAGAGATGTTTGTTTCAGTATCATTAAACTGGGCAAGGAGCTGAGAAAGCCCCTCAGAACTTGGGGGACTTGGAGGTTGAAGGTACTTTCACAGGCATAGCAACAAGCACTGAAAACTGGGCATCTGTAAAAGTAACTCTTGCCAGGACCATTTCCTGCCCCAGGACAATGGCTGCTTTTCTACACTGGAGAGAGCTTTCTGCTTCTCTTGCTGAGGTATCTTTTGACTACCAACTGGGAAACTGTAGGTCAAACTCTGGAATTCTATAAGCCCTAAGTGGGGAGAATGGTAAAAAAAAAAAAAAAAAAAAAATACAACATGGAAAGGAAAAAGCCAGAGGAAGATTATTTGCAAACAGACTGAGGGCAGGCAGGACTTTTCATCACCCCTCCCCACCAAGGTCAGCACTTTACCTAAATTTGAATATTTCTCTGACTTCAGAATTCCTTTTCCTGCTTATTTCTTATCCAGGGGAAAGATTTGTGATGCAGAGTTTAGGCCTATAGCTGGGTGTCATGCTATAAGCATCCCTGCAATGCCCTGTATAATTGTTTTAACCCAGAAATGCCCTAGATGGCCCCCAGCCCACCATCAGGTAC
This sequence comes from Balaenoptera physalus, assembly GCF_965194825.1. Classification (NCBI taxonomy): domain Eukaryota; kingdom Metazoa; phylum Chordata; class Mammalia; order Artiodactyla; family Balaenopteridae; genus Balaenoptera; species Balaenoptera physalus. The sequence goes on along the minus strand of NC_138890.1, from coordinate 17,644,751 downwards.
ACTGATCAGGTACATCAGGTCACTCCTCTCTGGCTGGGGCCTGATGAATGTACTTTGGTTATGTCAAGGGGATGTCAACCTTTCATGTCGGAAGGGCTGAAAGATGCAGCCTGATTAGCAGGGGAGGAGGTGTACCACCAGGACCAACAATCCACGGGCAGCACAGACACAGCTCTACCAATTAAACACTAGAGTGCTTCCAATCTGGGTGGGAAACACACACTGCCCCACACTCACCTGAGTGCCCTCCTGGGGCTTCTCCCAGGACTGGAAGCTAAAGGGCTAATGCCAGGCACAGGGAGGGAGCCCCTGGGACCCTATACAGCCTTCAGCCTGCACCCTGTCACCTATTTTCAGTAACATCCCCTAAATATACAGCCTATAAAGGCAAGAGACAGATGAAATGCAGGGCAATTCTGAGTTACCCTTTCCTCCGTGACGGCTCTGTCACTCAGACACAGAGCAGGGCTCACCTCTCCCAGGCCCTAAGTGATTTGTGCAAGTGACTGTTGAATGCAAGTGGGAGTGCAAGAAGCGGACACAGAATAGAACAAAATGGAGCAAATGATTGTTGAACTACAGATAGTGATTGCAAAGGAGTTGATTATTGATGGCTTAGTGGAATTTGGATGGTACAGAATGTGCAAGGAAAGATTGATAAGTTGACAGAAACGTGCAAAACAGTAGTTGTTTTGCAGTGAGTGTGCAAGCACTGACTGTTAAATGGCACACAGTGGCTGTATAGGAGGGGAAGCTGGAAGAATAGTGAAGAGTAGTTGATAACATGGCCCCAGGGAGTATTCAGTGACTCTTGCAGTGGGTGCAACAAGACTTTGTTGAATAGCACACAGTGGGTGTGTGAGAATAGAAAATTTGATGGTGAGCATGGGAGGAGCAATTGTTAAATGCTGCAAGAGTGTGCTGGAGTGAAAGTGGGATGCACACGCATAGATTGGCTGTTGAACTGCACATGACGAGTGGGTAAACAGTGACTGAATGGCAAAAAGGTGTGCAAAGTGTGAAGTCAAGTGGAAATGACAGTCATTGGCTTTTGAATTGCACAGTGAGTGAGCAAGGAGACACTGGTCAATGTCATAAGAAGTGGGCACTGGATGAAGCAGAGTGACCAGTGAATATGCGGGGAGTGATTACAATGGTCCATTTTATGTGCCAGTGTGGTCAGGTCATGGTACACAGTTGTTTGGCTAAATGCCAGTGTCTGGATGTTGCTGTGAACTCAACAGACTTTAAGCAGATTACCTTCCATAATGTGGGTGGGCCTCATTGAATCAGTTGAAGATCTTAAGAGCAAAGGACCTAGGTTTCCCAAAGAAGCACTTCTGCCTCTAGACTGCAAGATAGAAACCCTGCCTGAGTTTCCAGCCTTCAGACTCAAGACCGCAAGGTCAACTCTTCCCTGGGTCTCCAGCCTATCCTGCAGATTTAACAATTAACAGCCCTTAACACCTCTCTTTCTACACATATTCTATTGGTTCCATTTCTCTGGAGAATCCTGAAACTCTGACTATTGAGTGTAATATAGGTGTGCAAGAAGTGGAAACTGGACGGTACATACAAGGGTAAAGAGTCTGCAATGACAAAAAATTCTGGACAGGGCAGAATGAGTGCACAAAGAGTGGTTGCTGAATCAAACACTGTTTGCAAAGTGACTTTAGATGGCGGATAGTGGGTGTTCAATGAGTTGAAGTAGTATGGTGCAGAACAGGTGTATGAAGTGTGGAAGAGGCCCAGGTTCCAGCTGGCCTTTTGGGCCCTACCTGGCCTGCAGGGAGACCTTGGGCAAGGCCCTCTCCCTCACTGGGTATGCAGCTGCTAGGGCGGGCTTAGAGTCTCTGAAGGGGAAAGGTGGTGCTGTAGCAAGCAGGAGGGGGATAAACTCACTGGTGCTTTGCCTTGCCCTACTGCCAGCAGGGCCCAAGTGGCACGTCGATGATGTACCTATGACACTTGGGGGGCTTGCATGAAGGACAGCACATGAGGCCTAGAGCCCTGACCAACAGACATCTTTGGCTCAGTGCTGGGGAGGAGGGGGGCACAGGTGGTTCTAGTGTGGGATAGAGACACAGGCCTTTGGTCTTGGGGCTGCCTTGGGCCCCAGTGTCTCCACCCTACACTGAGGGTCTTGCTCCAGTGGGAGATGTGTGGACTCATGCAGGGATGTGGTGCTACTGCACAGGGGGCCCTGCCAGATGAGCCAGCTGCCCTGCACTGCTGAGGATGGGAGGCCTGTCAGCTTGGATGCTGGCCTTTGCTGAGGGAAGGCTGGGGGGGTGGGGGAGAAGAAAACCTAGCCACATGCCACCCCCACTCCTGAGTCCCCAGCACATTCCCAGCCTCCTTGCCGTGGGTCCAGATGGCCAACACCTCCCCATGCACCCCCCCTCACCGGATCCAGTTCCCAGTCCTGGCTGGGACTCACGAGGACAAGGAGCCTGGACCCTCTGGGCAGGCATCGGGGCCCCAGGGATGCCAACAGACAGCCAGGACATGTCAGACCCCAAAGAGCAGGAATTGTGCCTGGGACGCCGAGGTGACAGTTCAACAGGGAAGTGACACATCCCAGGCCACACAGGAGGACAGAGCTTTATTTCCAGAAGGGACCCTAGCACAGGGTGACTGCCTTCCACACTGGTGCCTCCAGGGTCCCCCAAGGATGTGCTGCACCCGATCCTTGCAGCATGCACTAAAGGGATGTGGTGGCGGCCACAGCCTCCTCCAGCTGCTGTAGGAGCTCCTCTGGCCGTGGTGAGAATGCACTGGTGTCCACTCTCTGGAAGTCAGGGTGGGCCACCACGGACTCCAGCACCTCAGCTATGCGGCCAATGTCAAAAGCGGCCTGCTCGGGGCCCAGCCTGGTGCCCTTGCCGCCCTCCACCTTGCCAGGACCCATCCCCTTCGCCAGGAGGAGAAGCCTCCTTTCAGCAATGACCTTGAGGAAGTGATAAAATTCCTCGAAATTAATCCCGGAGCAGGACTTCATGATGACCTGGGCCAGAAAGGAACAACCAGTGAGCTGCTGCTCACTCACAGCTCTCGGCAAGTTCTGCTGACCCTGCATCGAGTCTAGGCTACAAAGGGCCCTGAGACACGGTCCAGTCCTCGAGGATGGAGACACTTGGGTGCCAGCCGGTGATCACACGAGTCTGAGTCCTGCAGCCTGGAAGCCCCAGAACCCTCACTCACAATAGGTAGGCCTGGTTGCCACCAGGCCCCCAAGACTACAGATCTGACCTTAGAGACCACACCCTCCCTTAAGACTGCAGGCTGTCCTGGGGGCTTTTCCATACCCTCCCCCCACTGACGCCCTGGGCCAGGTGAGCACACTCTTGCCCTTGACTGTGGTCCTGGTTCAGGTGAGCCCCCTACCAATCCCCCCACCATAGCCCTGGTGAGCCTCATCCTGTGCCCCCCTCCTGCTCAGAACAGTTGTCCCACCTGGCAGTGGTGGTGCCAGTCGGGCATGCTGTCCCTCCAATCAATGATCTCCTGCTGCACGGCACAGAGCTCCTGCTGCAGGAAGTGCCACATGTTGGCCAGGTTACAGCCGTTGACCCAGTTGTGGTTGATGGAGATGGTGTCCTCCTGGAAGGGGTAGGGCACAGGCTGTCCCCGTGAGCCCACAGGGGGCACCGTCCCCTCCCCATCCTGAGGTCCTCTCAGCCTTCCTCAGCTGGGAGGAGCTGCTTCCATCTCCCAATGGGAGCCAGCAGAGAAGAGGGAGCTGGGATCATTTGAATCCACCATTAGCCCAGAATGGGGCTCCCTAAGGGCTGGGACAACCCCACAGTGTATGGACCCCTTGCCCATTGTTGCCCAGGAAAGCAACATGGGAGGGAGGGAAAGAGGATGGGGGCCCTCAGCAGTGCTGCATGCAGGGAACCAACACAGCCACATGCAGTACCATCCTTGCGCATGGCCTGCCCCATCCCATACCCAGGCTCTCCCAGAGGGACAGCCTACCCACTCTATGGGATCAGGGCGGGTGGGCTCGGCCCTCTCTCTGCAGGAACGCATTTAGGAAGGTGCCGAGGGCAAGGAGAGCTGCCGAGCAGGCCAAGGGGCACAGGTGAACAGGGGTAAGAGTCAGCCCAGTGAGCCCTGTGGCCTGTCTCCCTGACCCGTCTGGGCCACTGCACATGGGGTAGGGAGTGCCCAGCATACCAGGTTGTGGACTTGATGGTGCCACCCACTGGGCACAAACACCATCTCGCCTGCCTCCTGTGTGACCTCCAGTGGTGGGCTACAGTGATCTCGCATGGGGTGTAGGCGGCTATCCAGGAGTGTGGGGGAGGTCACATCGTAGGGCAGGCTACCGTGGCAATCCCGCAGGGCTTCTTCTTGCCCCGGTGGGAAGAAGAACCACTTTTTCCTCCCGCAGATGTTGACGGACCAGCTGAAGGAGCGGAAAATGTCAGCATGGAACGGCGACCTGTGCAAGAGCTTCTGTTGGTGCTGTGTGGCTTGGATGTGGGCTTTGCTTCTTCTGAATAGACTGGCCAGGCCCAGAGGCCTCAGTGGTCGCCAGCTCTCACACCTGGCCTGTGAGCCAGGTGGGAGGGCCAAACCTCCCCCACCCCAGAACGTCACACAGGAGGTGCATGAGCTCTTTCCACAGAGGAAAGACGGTAAGTGGGCTTAGAAATGCCAGACCTGGCAGCCAACTCCATGACCTGGCTAACAGGAATCTCTGAGAGGCTCTGGGCAAGAGCTGACACACCAGCAGGAAGGTTCAGGAGAGTGACCAGGGACAGGGTGTAGGATGGTGGGTGGGAGCAGACAGGCAGTTACCAGGTGCCGGTGGGCCCCATGTAGATGAAGCGGTAGTCATCCACGTCCAGGGCATCCCAGTACTCGTTGAGCCAGTCAGATGAGAAGTATATGGGCAGGGTGAACACGCCCTCCGCCGAGGAGTCCCTTTAGAAAGTGGCATGAAGCTACAGCAGAAGTGGCTACAAGCCAACCTCCCGGCACCCACGTCCTGAGTGCATGAAATATCATGAGAGCTTTGAAATTATGTGAATGACCCTGACCTGCCTTCTGGAGTCAGCACCAACCGCCAGAAGTGGGGCCACCTCAGACCACTCAGCCATAGTCCAGCCACCAGATGACCACAGCCCCAAGTGGCCCTAGCTGATCCCTGCCCAAACGACTGAACCAGAGTTGTAAGCAGATGAAATGGCTTTTGGGGGTGCTGTGACACAGCCTAGACAACTTGTACAGGCGGTGACCTAGATGTTCCGGGCCGCTCCCACACCCACTCCAGGATTTCAGCTTCTGGCTGAGCTGGGGTTTAAATGTATCATCTGCATCCTGCTGGTTTCCCGAATTTGGGGGCCTCCTCCACTTTTTTAACCACACCAGTGACCTTGATTCTGCCGAGCAGATTCAAAGCCACAGGCCGAGGCATGAGGACAGCCCAGGTACACGGAGGTCCTTTTCAACCCCTCACTCCCCTGGATCCATCCCTACAACCCAACCAATGGGCTCCCAAACAGAGGAGCATTCTAAACCAGCCCAAGGGAGAGTGCAGTTCTACCAACAACATGGTCACACAACACTCTCGGTCAGAGGCCTGACAGGGGAGAGCCTTAGTAGTACCAAACCACCAGTAGTTCCCCAAAACACCATGCAGGTCCCTCCGCTGCCATGCCTTTGTACAGTGACAGACTCCTGCTTATCGTTCAAAACCCTGCTCAGATATCACCTCCCCTGTGGCCACCCCTGCATGCCTGATCCAGGCCTTCCTTTGTTCTTTTTATTTTTGGGTTGCCAAGGAAAACGCAAGACACTTCCTCAAGACTGAATTTCAAATAAACAGTGAACAAGTTTCTAGGATAAGTATGCCCCTTGTAATACCTGGGACATACTTATACCCAAAAAACTACTCGTTGCTTATCTGAAGCACAAATTCACAGTGCACGAGTGTCTGAATCCAGGAGTCCCCAACTGTGCTGTTGGAATATGAGTCCGTGAAGTCTAGGACCAGAGTCTGGTTGCATCCTAGTGACTGTCTGCTGGGCCAGGTCTCTCTGACAAGTAAGAAGCTGTGTGGAAGATAGTACCAAGGGCAAGCTTTGAGCAGGATGCTGGTGCCCTTCGTGTACTCTTGGATTTCTCTTGGGAATCACAAGGGCCTGAATTTTTTTTTTTTTTTTTTTGAGTCTTAGTTCCTGCATCAGCAAAACAAGAATTCGACTGTTCACTCATTCAATAAATGAGCACCTGATCTGTGCCAGGGCCCTGTGCTAGATGGCAGGGGTCTGACTAGGACCTACTCTCTGCTTGTGAAAAGCACACCCCTGGCAGGGGAAATGGCTACAAAACCTGAGGACCATCTCAGAGAGTGGGAAGGCCAGCAGAAGGGGTGGGGCTGCCCACAAGAGCGAGGCGTTTCTCAGAGCACATCCTTTGAGCTCCCCAGGTGGAAGAAGCATGTGGTGAGTGGCAACAGATCTCGGAAGGCCTTGTTAAAGAGTTGGCATTGCTTGTTAGTGATGGAGATTTTTAAATGGGTGGGGCACAGTCCTGCTGGAAAGCTCACATGGACTTTAGCAGCGGGGTGCAGGACTTGAGGCGGGGCAGCTAGTCTGGAGACTGGCAACAGCCAAGGTGGATGATAACAGGCCTGACTTGGAGAAGTAGGTCTGGACAGGGGAGGCTGGTCCCAGGGGCATCTGAGAGGCAAAGGCTGGATGCTGCCAGTTAGATGGAGGTGAAGCTGACAAGCATGGTTCTGGGCAAATGTGACAAAGAAGAGGTGGGTACCACAGCCCATCTGTGCCTCTGCCAGGCCCACATTCCTCAAAGCAACCAAGCCTGTGCAGGCATGGTGAGATGGCCGTGATTGGAGAGAATGACACTTCCAACCACGCCGAGGAAAGCGGGTTAAATTCCGAACTGGGGAAAAGATGAGTTCCTCCGTGTGCAGCCAGGGCTCACTCAGAACTGAAAAGCAGTGCTGTGGCCAGTGCTCCAGGCTCCTTTACCTGCACAGATGCCAGTCTTTGAGATAGAGACAGCCCCGTGAAGAGGAGTAGTTTCCCTGAATGTACTCTTTCCAGTAGCTGATGTAGTCTCTGAGGGGCATGTGTTCTTTGGGGTTGGAGTTGTATTCCCGGACCCCACAATTTGCAACAGGTACAACCACGTCTCCTGAAAGGAAAGGGTCAGGGACAAGACTTTTCTGAGAGTCCTCCAGCCTGTCAATCCTCCCTGACCCTGTCCGCCCTCCAACTCATTGCTACACCGTCTCCAGGTGAATTCTTCTGGGGAGTGACTCATGCCTTGCCTCCCTCAAGCCCTCTGTGGCTGTCCTCATTTGCGCCCTCCCTCACAGTCCGACCTAAGAGTCTAGTCCTGTGTTTGCACTCCATGCTGTTCTTGCCCGGGGCACTCACGCTCAGTCCTTACCATAGTTCTGAAGCAGATAATCGAAGTTGGGCTTTCCGCTGGGTGTCACCCAGAGCCTCCTGCTGCCCCAGCCCTCGGTGAAGGCGCTGGAGAAAACACACGGTAAGTTAGGGAGCAGGTAACCCTTGAAGAAGTCGGCGTAGGAAAAGGAGTCCGGCTTCTCGATGAAGTCCACACGGTCAAGTTTCGGGCAGACCCTGCGGGGGAGACACCCCTCGAGGCCTCGGAAGTGGCTCTCGGCGAACACGCGCGCCTCCCTGTCCATCCCCGGCCAGGTTCGGCGTCCTGGCGTGCGGGGTGCGTGGGGTGGGAGTCTGCCGGGGGGATCTGGAGGGCTGCCGGGAACAGGGCGGGGCTCGGAGGGGGGTTCGGAGGAGCTGCCGGGCACAAGGAGGGCTGCGGGGCGGTCACAGGGGCTGCGCGGAGTCGGGAGGGGCTGCTGGGGACGGAGCGAGTGCTCGTGGAGGTCCAGAATGCGGCTTCCGGATTCCCACTTCTCTGCTCTTTAAACAGGGAGGTGAAAAAGGAAGTATTTGCTAAACCTACTTCCGGAGTACACGCTCTGAGCACCCGCAGCTCACAGCCCCTCGCCGGCCAGAGCGAAACCGGCGAGATACAGACACTCATAGGCCGCAGTCGTCCCGGAGCAGTCGAGCGGAACCAAGAGCCCGCGGTCTAAGTTCCGGCCGGAGCCTGAAACACAGCGAGCCAGTTCTTGGGCGCATGCTCGCTGCATGCTACGGCCCTCACCCGGCGCAGGTACGGGAGCGGCTCACAGCGCCATCCTCCCAGCTCCGGGTCCCCCGCCCTCCGCGGCTTCAGAGATTGTTGAACGGTGTCGGCCTCGAGTCCTGTCGACTTCGCGCCTCCCCCGCGACTCAGGTAAGGTGTGTCTCCAGTCTGCAGCGGGGCCTGTGCCCTTCCGTCAGGGTCCCTCCTAACGCGACCGCCGAAGTGAGGACTCCTCCTCTTTCCAACGTTCCAAGGACTACGGAAGGTGGTGGGATGTGGGCTGGGCTAACAGAGAGGCACAAGGGCCAAAGGTGGGGTCTTGAGGGATGCTGGGGACCTGGAGGGGATGCTGGGGGACTAGGGCGATGGTGGAGGCCTAGGGGGATGATGGGGACTTGGAAGGAATGCTGTAACTTGCCGGTGATGGTGGGACCTGGTGGGGTTGCTGGGGGACTAGGGAGGTGCTGCGGGCCTAGGGCGATGCTGGGGACCCGGAGGAAATGCTGTGGACTAAGAGAGGATGGTGGGGCCTGAAGGGCATGGTGGGGACCTGGAGGCATGCTGGGGGACTAGGGCGACGGTGGGGACCCGGAGGGGATGCTGGGGGAATAGGGTGGGTCTGAAGTGAAGGTGTGGGGGATCAAGGGTGGGGATATGAGGCTGTGCACACCAGCAGACCTGAAATGGGGGACATCAAAGAGGGACTTGGGTGGGGGTGACACGTCAGGGTCTCAGCATATTGGAGAAATAGATGTCCTTCCTACCCATATCAATATGGAAAGGAAGAAAACAGTTTCATTACTGTATGAGCAGATTACGTGCATGTAAGGCATCTTCAAGAGAGTACAGAGCTGGGCAGAACGTCACACATTTTACACACAAGAAAACAGAAGAATGAACTGTTAAGACCTCTCTCATCTCCTTGAGGGAAAAATAGATGCACCTGTGTAGTCTGCGGCTGATGAGAGACTCCTGCCTCAGTTCTGGAGGTTCGTGTTTACCGCTCTGAGTCAGCAGGTGGTGACTGCCCTGTAAAATCTGAACACTGAATTTGTTTCATTCCTGACGAAAGGAAACACTCGAAGGGCAGGGAAGGGGCAACTTCTTCCCCTTTATTAAACAGTGAAGATGTAATCTTGTTTATTTACCCTTATAGATGGCATAAGTGAGATTCTGGGGATATGAGGGCTCTGAGCTTTGGAGCAGGGCTTGAGGGGGGACTCTTTCCAAGGGGTATGAAGCTTATGCAGAAGGTGAACAGCGAGGACCGGAAGTGGGGAAAGGCAGAGAAGGGGAGGACTAGGAAGAAAGTGAGTTAGGGAGAGTCTGAAGTCCAGGTAGAGGAGGGGTCTAAAGTGGGAGCTGAGAACATGGGCAAGATGGGACAGTGGAGAGTTCGTTGCAAGCAGAGCAGTGTGAGGGGTTGTGTGATTCTGCGTGCACTGTACTCCCTTCCTAGTCTGTCTCATTGTACCTCACATGGTCAAGCTGTGGAATTCTTCATTGGGCCAGTGTTGGGCAGAAAGTTAGAATGCACTGGGAAGTTAAAATGGAGAAAAAGAGTCACCCTTAATTCCATCCAGAGATGAGCATTTTCTTGTTTCTTGATATAGAGTTATCCTTCTAGGCATGCACTCATTCATTTTTTCCTCTTTGTCCCTCCCTGCACACACACACACACACGTCTCTCTTTCTATTTTATATGTATGTAAGTTTATATATGTAAGCTTTTGCTGCTTTTAACTTTTTAAAAAAATTAACAGATGTCAATTTCTTGCCACATATTGACCAGATGTTCCTTAATTATTTGATTTTAGTTGTGGTGAGTGCAGATCATGGAAGGCAAATAGAAAAAGCGTGGGAAGCAGAATGTTCATAATTGTCTAAAGAACTGGGAAATATGGCTCAAAGTTTGCCTCACAGGGGAAATATGAAACTCAGATAGACATTGCCTGGGAAGAATCCCAGGATTCCAGCTTCTGAAGCTCTGTGGTTGAGACTAAGTTTCACAAGAAAGGGGACACTTTAGGCCAGCAGGTCCACATGCTCCCCAGGATTGTTGGGGCAACTGAACCAGTAACTCAGGGTAGGAGAGAAGGTCTCCTTTCTTGAGCATTTGCCCTGGGCCAGGCATTTTGTCCTGTATTTCCCCTAGTTCACATGATGGCTCGCTGGTGTTGACAGTATTATCACAGCTGCACGCATGAGGCTCTGACATAACTAGGGAGAACAGGGGACTGGAACATAGGTCTGTGTCCCTCCAAGGCCCCTAGACGGCAGCCCTGGCATCACCTGGGAACTGGTGGGAAATGCAGATTCCTGGGCCCCACCCAGAACCTGACTCAGAATCTGGGAGCAGGGTACTGCTCTAAGCCTTGTCACATCTCAGTGACACAGCCACAGAGGGCCAGAAAGAAAAATGGCAGGAGGGGAGTTTAAAAGTTAACATTTTGTGGGAAATGCAGTGGGAATAACATAAAATCCTAGTTCTCTGCTCTGAGAGGTTAGAAAGATAGCACGTACCATGTGAATAGGCTATGTTATTGCAATGAAACACCCCGAAACCTCCCTGGTTGAAAGTGGGAGCCTCTGAGGAGCAGGAGGTGAAGGTAATGGAAAAGACTGGCCACTGCTTCCACTGTTCTGACTCTAAGCCTTCTTGTGGTCAGGAGTTATTGGAAGGTGTATAAAATGTTGCTTGGTCTGTTACTTTGGAAATTAACTAAAAATAAGATGTTTACTTGATACTGAGTCTACTCCAGGGCACAGGTCTGATGGAAGTGCTAAAAGAGATCTGTTATACTAATTGCAGTGTGTTAATAAGTTCAGTCCCTGTGACCCTTCATTTCTTCTCCAGGAGCATCACTGTGTGAATGAGTCTCAGACACTCTTGAGGTACCTTGCCATGACCTCCCCTCCCCAATTCAGCAGGCATGTTGTGTTTTCACTGGGAGATGTGGGTTCCCGTTTACAGCAGGTGAGGACCGAATAAGAACTCCGTGAACTTAGCATAGAGTGAAGACCTAGTTCAGCAGATAGAGGGAAGAAGACTGTCCACAGAGGACACAGTTAATGTTTTCACATCATACGATTTGTGGTTCACTCAACACATATTTAATGGGTTCCTATGATGCACCAGCATTATGCACAAGGCACCCTCCTTGTAATGTTTGCCTTCTCCATTGTTTTGACTGAGTTGGTCAACATGTAAGCACATTCACAGGCTTTTTGGAATTATGGTGAGTACTGTGGTTGATGAGTGCTGTGGTTGGTGAAGGGGCAAGGATGCCACTGGAGCAGAGACCTGGAGAGTGAGGTAAGGTTGGCTGTTCAGAGCCCTAGGAGCAGCAGGTGGGGAGCCTGAGACAGGAACAGAGCAGAGTAGAGAGAGGGTACGGGCTGGGCGGTGAGGCTGTAGTTAGTAAAGCCTATGTGACTTGGGTGGTGACTTTGGAGTTTACTCGAGGTACATAGGGAAAGGTTTCAGCAGAAGAATGATATTTTCTAATTTTGTTTTATGACTGTCACATTGGCTGCTGGCTAGAGAACGGGTAGTGGGGGGCAGAGTGAAACAAGGAGGTCAGGTGGGAAGTTGTCCAGGAGAGTAATGACAGTGTTGCATAGTCATGTGGCTGTGCGGATGGGGGGCAGTGCAGAGGGCAGATGTGAGATACAACTGCCAAAACTTGCTGACGGATTGAGAGGGATGAGGAAGAGGGGATCCAGGAGAACTCACCTGGCAGTGCCTTCACTGAAATGCAGGAGCAGATGGAGGGGCTTGCTAAATTGCAGATGCCTGTTAGATGGTCAGGTGGAGATGCCCAGGCAATACTTAAGTCTCAGAGAGTCTGGGCTGGAGAGGGAAGTTTGGCAGGGCAGGCAACAGCTGGAAGGTGATATTTAATGCCGTGAAACTGTGTTGACTGACTTAGAGAGTATTGATTAAGAGGACCAAGGTTGTGACCTGGTCATTCCAGCATTTAGCAGTCAGGTGGAAGAGGAAGAATCAGCAGAGGAGACTGAAAACAGGCCCCAGGGGGTGGGAGACCAGGGGAGCATGGTGTCCAGGAAACCAAGACATGATGTGTCTCAGGAGATGGGCAGGTGTGTTGGACAGAGGTTAGAACAGATGTGGGCATTGGATTTGGCCACCTGGAGGCCTGGACAGAGAAGTGTCAGTGAGTGGCGGGGACAAGAGCCTGTCTAGAGGGGGAGATTCCTGGCGGGTGGCTGGGGGGCAAGCACCGGGAAGCATTTGGAGTCTCTTGGAGGAGCAGTAAGTGGAGAGGACTGCGGGGATGTGGGGAGGGTGTCTGTTTTAAGATGGTCTTAGAGCGTGAGTGTAAACTGATGAGATGATCTAGGACGGGTTGGTAAACTATGGCCCATGGGCCAAGTCTGGCTGCCACCTGTTTTATAAGTGAAGTTTTATTGGAACAGCCACACCCCTTTGTTTCTGTATTGTCGCTGGCTGCTTCTACTCTACAATGGCAGAATAGTTTAAGGGAGACCATGTGCTCACAAAGCCTAAAATATTTACTACCTGGCCCTTAGGAAGAAAACAGCATGCTCTTTCCTAGTGTTGAAGGGATGGAGACCAGACTAGAATCTGGTCTTTGAGGGAGGGAGCGGGGACACTGCTTCCCGCAAACTGTGCACGGAGACCAGAGGAAAGGCAGGACACCCAGGGACAGGTGTGGTATCAGAGTCCTCAGCTGAGGGAGAAGGGAGGGTGTGGGTGGGGTCATTCTATTGCACACGGGAATGTTGTTCTCACTTTGGCCCTTCCACTTAATCCTCATTTATTTTGGTCTGTTGGGAAAGCTGCCATGGAAATCTGTGGTAGGAAAAGTTGTGGCCACAGGTTTTTCCTTTTGCTCTTTCCTTGGTATTTGTCAAACCTGAGTACTTTTCTCATATTTCTTGTATTAGTACAATCATGAGAAGTGTTTTCGTTCTTCTCTTAAATTTTCTTTCCTCTAACTTTTATCTCTTTTTGAATTTTAGAATAGTTTAGAGCTGATATTGTCCTTGGGTCTTTTAGTTATTTTCATGGTTAAACAGAGGCCCAGAAGATGAAATAGCTTTTCCACAGTCATAAAGTTTGTGGCAGAGCTGGAGTTGGAACTACAGCATGGTTCCTTGGATGCTGCAATGCCAGACTCAGTAATTCTTTGGGGAATTTGTGCATAATCTCACTCAGTGCTCAAGGAATACCTCTCAGAGTACACATTCAGGAATGACAGCTCGGGTCAGGCAATTGTTAATATAAATTCAATTTTCATGCTAAATCAAAGTCTCAAAGTATGGGGAATAGCGGTAAACAAGATATGGCCCCTCCTCGACTCTCTTGGGGGTGGTTTATGGCAGACAGGGGGTGGCCAAGTGGCAGGAGGCTCTTTTCAGCCAGGAGGACCAGAGTCTAGCTGGTTTCAGGGGCTGACCCGAGCTGTGAGCACGTTGCACTGACAGGCCAGAGGTACCTTGCCTCTGACATTTGTCTTGGACGTGGAAACACTGAAAACCATGGTTGATGGGGTTAGTAGTCCCTAATTCTGAGAGTAAAAACTTTTCTATTATTCACATCTGAATAACTGCCGAGTGGCCTCATGGCAGGACAGTGCTAGCAGGTTGTGCAGGTGGCTCGCCGGGGACCTCACAGCTCATGGGGGACTGTAGGTGTGTCCGTCATAAGAGCTGAAGGTCTACACGTCCTTGCTTCCCTGTCCTGTGCGAAGCCCTAGTCCAGCGACACTCTGTAGTCTGTTTTACGTCTGTTTCAGAGTGCTCAGGTGAGTGTCCTTCTCACTAGGGAGAAAGGTCTGATGAAGACACTTTGGCTTTACAGTTCCGTTTGTCCAGAGTGAACCATCGTTAAAGAGGAAAGGCACCCTCCCAGCTGATCTGCCCCACGCAGGGAGCTTCCACACAATCCCACTGTGTGCAGGGAGCTCACAGATAAAGTCCCTAAAGAAGACGACACCAGTCTTCTGTACAGGAGGTCAGGAGTTTTAAACACCTGAGCTCTTCATTAGCTTTCCAGTGACATAAGAGCATGGGTTTCCTGGATCCTTTACAGAGCCCTGCTGAGTTGGGAGTATGAGATTGTTTGTTTGTAGTGTTGAGATTCCCCTTGGTCTGGCATTCATCATCATGTTGCCCAAGAAGATGGATTCTTGGGTTTGTGTCTCCTTGGGGAAGTTTCTGACCCCATAAGCCTCAGGCTTCTCTGTGACTCAGAATGGTCATTCCTACTGACGCACAAGAAGGTGGCACCAGACCTGAGAGTGGAAAGTCTCTGCTTCTTCCTGCTCCAGCCCTGCTACATTCTTCAAGTAGGAGGTTTGCCTTCCTTATAGTCTTAATCTGCAGTAGTCTCTTCTAGAATGTTCTTTACCACTTACTGTTTTTGCAATTCAGTGCAAGTATCTGCAGTCTTATTGTTGCTTATCTTTAACTGTATATGTTCTGTTTCCTTACCCCTGTACCCTCTGGTCCCTGCACTGTATTGTATGTCCTTAAATATGTAGGTCCTAAGGCTATTACTTTTTCAGAATTGACACTCAGAGAAAACACTTGAAGATGCTAATGCTCCTGAAAGAGTATTAGCCAAGCTATCAGTGGACTTTTAGAGCTTCTGCCATGATAGAGTTGTGCTCATTCATTTGTTGAATGAAGTGAGTTGGAGATGATCTCTGTGGTCCCTCCAGCCCTGACATCATTTTGTTGTGATGACAAAATTCTCATGCTTAATATGGCAGCTTTCTTTTAGGTTTGTCCTAATTTCAGGTATTAGTAATTAGCAGAGCTGGTAAACTGGACTGATTTGTAGTACTGAGTAACGGGTTGATTGGCACATATGCATATCTGGGAAGTTTGGGTCAGTCCTTGCTACTGTGATTAAGAGAAGTTCTAGAGTGTACTTGGGAAGTACTTCAATCTGATTAACATAGGAGTTAAATTTATTTCTCTTATAATGGAATCAAGTTGTTTGGCACTTTAGTTTTGTGTACACTAGGCATATTCTTCCTTCTTTTTTTCTCCTCTTTTTCACTGTCATGTTTGTTTTTGTGGCCAGGTGCTGTCTATAGCCAACTCTGATCAGGTGGTGAAAACTAATGAGACCAAATGACAGATTCTGGGTATGGTGATGTTTTAGCAGTCGTTAAAGAAATGGAATCAAGAGTAGACTCTTCACATTCCTAATAGATGAGCTGAGTTAGTTCTGTAGATACTTTGTAGTATTCACAATGATTGTAATAACACCTGTAGCATATATTAGGTGCCAAGTACTCTTCTAAGCACCTTTCACGTTATCAGTTCAGTTAAGCCTTACAGCTGCAGTGTGGGATAGGTACAATTATTATCCCATTGACAGATCAGGAAGTGGAGGTAGCGGGGCTGAGTAGCCAGGGGTCACACACAGATGAGTGGGAATACCTGCCATTGTCCGTATGAAAGGTTTGTGCTGTAGTCTTCCAGCTGTGCTGCTACCTAAGGCAGTGATTTCAGATGTTTTTGAAATTGTAATGCCCAGCTGAAATTTAGTTTTGGTATATCTTTCATATGTACATTTATTATTAATTTTTAATAAAATTTTGTATTATTACTAAATATTTAGTAAATCCTTCATTGAAGTATTAATGAAGAAAAGTGAACAAATCATGAGAACAGAAAATGCACAAATCTTGAATTATCACAAAATTAATACACCCAGGGCAAGAAATAGAACATTACCAGCACCACAGAGTCAAGGCCTCCTTTCTCCCCAGTTATAACCACCATTCTGACTCCTGTTTCTGAACTTTTCATACTCATTTTTAAAATGAATTAAAGTTTGGGGAAAGCTTTAATTCCTATAAGTCAAATAGAAACATCCTAGGGTATTATGAATTGATAGAGTTGATTTGTAGAGTTTGCTTCCTAAATATTTAGCTTAATAGAGATTCTCATATGAAGAACCCATACCCAAAGTAGAATGATCTTTGTGTTGCACATCACTGTTGGGGATTGTGAAGGGTCTGAGACTTTATTGCGGGTTGAAGAGTGAGCCTGTCATAGTTTTGTAGATGTGGCAGAAGAGAGGAGGCCCTCTGTCGGAGAGAAAGGGCCTGTTATGCGTGGCACAGCAGGATTCATGTGTGCATCTGTTCCCCTTGCCCCCTGCATTCTGAGGGCCCAGGTGGATGCTGCATATACCATGGGTTTGTGTCACAGCTTATGAGGGGACTGCTAGCAAATCTGCCCAACACTTGCCTCCAAGGGGACACTGACCTATTATCCTGGTCAGGAAACAGATCTTCTTTCAACCAGGAGGGAGACACTGTCCACAGATATAAGGAAGATACTCTGGGACAGTTTTTGGTACATAAAATTTTATGTTAGTTTTTGACATAAAATGTGGAGAAGCACCATGAAGAATTGCCTCCATAATGTCCATACCTTGTATGTACAGTATTTCATTAAGCAGTAGGATGAGACCAGCCTGAGCATTGACCTCAGCTATGCTGAGGGTCACAGACGGACAGATACCATAAACCACGAGTGTCTGTTCCATTCATTCAGTCACAGAGTATTTCCTGAGTTAGGATTATGAATAAAATATGGTCATTGCCCTTTGAGAGCTTGCAGTCAAATAACAAGTGGTCATCCTACCATTTAACAGGTACAGTAAGTGTGTGTAAGTTCCATACAGCCCCACAAGGGAGAGAGGGTGGGAGAGGCTGAGGGCTGGATGGGGCCTCTCTTACTCTGGAAAGAAGATTGCAGTGGCAGTGGGGGGGTATTTTGGAGTACCAAGGGCAGGAGACCAATTAGACTGCCACTATAGTCCACTTAAGACTTCCTTACATTCCTTATCATGCCTACAACCCTGTGAGCTTTGGGGTTTTGTTTGCATTAACATACTTCATATTTAATGATACATTGCCTAATCTCAAACCACTTTGTTTCTTTATAATTAGGAATCTCAATTCAATGCAGGTTCTTCAGGTGCAGGTACTGCCTTTTTGTTTTTTGCTCTCCAGGCTTGTGCTGCTTGGTGTGGCATCTAGTACAGTAATTACATTGAAGAGTCTGAGTCTTTAGAATATAACTCAATGAGGAAGTTTATAGAATTCCAGTGGACTCTAAGCTCCATGAGCCAAGGACTGTGTCGTTGTTTCTTTTGTACTTGCAGCCCAGCATGGCATGGTGGGGGCTTAAAACTTGTTAACCAAATGCAGAGAATCCCTGTACCCATTCTGTGAAAGTCCACACATTTCAATATTTTTAGAGATAATATGTCTTCTCCTGTTTTTATAAGTGAAATGATGTCATAATTAAACTCGTGTGTGTGTGTGTGTGTGTGTGTGTGTGTGTGCGCACGCGCGTGCGTGCATGCAAGAGAGAGAGAACGAGGAGGGAAAGAAGGAGGGAAGGAAGGAAAGAAAGAAGGAGAGAAGGAAGAGAAAGGAAAGAGGAAATACCACATTACAGGTGGACCTCTAATTGGAAGAGCATTGGACTAGGCATTACCCTGCCTAGTTCTAGCCATGTTAATATCATGAACTTGTGGTTTGACCTTGTACAAAGTCCTCATCTTTTCTTGGCCTTATATTGTTTATCTGTACAATGAGAAGATTGGACTAAGTGTTCTACAAGGGTTGTTTCAAATCTGTCATTCATGACTTTTTAAAATGCATCGATAGGGAATTCCCTGGCAGTGCAGTGGTTAGGACTCCGCGCTCTCACTGCCGAGGGCCTGGGTTCAGTCCCTGGTCGGGGAACTAAGATCACACAAGCCGTACAGCACGTCCAAAAAAAAAAAAAAAAAAAAGCATTGATAAGTGCAAATGGTAGATAAGAATAGTACACCTTTGTTATGTATAACTATATAAAACTATATATAAAATATATACATACAATTATATAATCATGTAGAACCCTGTAAAATTAGTTGGGATTACAAGAATGGAAAAGGTTGTCTGTAGGATTATTTTCTATATGAAACTAAGTAAATTTATAAAAATTTCAAAAGGAGAAAGTTAGTTTGGAAACTTGTAGAGTGTGTAGTTGATAGGGGTCATCACAGCTGATGGTGTTCCTATGAAGAGTCCTTGGGTGGTCGTTTCCAGTGATTTTCTTCTTTCGGTCACATCAGCTGTGGACCCTGTTCCCAGTGGGGGTGCTCTGGTGGGTGAAGAGCCCCTGGGGACCTTGATGCTTTGGATCAAGCACAAGTCTGGCCCCAGCCCTTACCTCTCTGCTGATTAGGGCAAGGTCTTCATCCTGCCTATCACAGGTGGTGTGAGAGTCCTTGCTAGGTGAGGACCTGGCCATGTGCTGGAGTCTCCAGTGTGCTTGGAATCCAGACCATACCGTTGCTGTCGGTGTCCTAGTGTCTCTAGTCCACGTGTGATGTCCTATTTTAGGCTCATCTATCCACTAATTTGTCCCCCTCTCCTTCAGAGGCAGAGTGACCTTGGCCGTGGTACAACTGACCTAGGAACCAGATGAGCAGAGACATCTGCGTCCACACCTGGCCATGCTCCTATTATTTAGAACTTGAGAAGCAATGGGTCCCTGGAAAACTTTCATTAACTTCTCTCTCACTAAAATTTATGACTGATAAAACTAGAGAAATTCTTGTCAACTTTCCCCTTTCTAGTATAATTGAGATCAAGAAAGAAGCTTCTCATTTTATCTTCAGTTCTATTACCATCCTGGAAAAGGAGCACAACAAGCACTGGTTCAGTTCCTTGCAGCCTAGTCGAAATGTCGTCTTCAGCATCATCGAGCATTTCTGGAGAGAGTTGCTGTTGTCCCAGTCAGGAGCTGCTGTTGAGGAATCATCCTCCCGCATGACCAAGGGGAAGGAGTTGACTGGTCTGATGGCCTGTACCCAGAAGCGTCTGGAAGACACAGCCAGAGTCCTCCACCATCAGGGCGAGCAGCTTGACAGTATCTCGAGAGGCCTGGACAAGATGGACTCTGACCTGGATGTGGCTGACAGGTAAACAAACACTGTAATCCTAACCTGACCTTTGGATGGCTGCGGTATGGTATCTTTTCCATCATCCTGTATTTATTACACATTCAGCCTTCTGAAAACACAAGCTGTGCCCCTGTTGTGGACAGTTACACTGGGCTGACTGCTGTGGGCGTGCAAGTAATGAGGGCCAGCGTTCGCTAAGTGTGCAGTATGTGCCAAGGACAGTTTTAAGTGTTGAAGGGGGATTACCTCACTGAATCAGCAGACAAGCCAAGAAGAGTGTGTTGTTCTTCATTTTACCCATGGGGAAACTGAGGCTGAGAGGCCGGGTAATTTGTTCAAGATCACACACACTAAGTTTGTTAGTGTAGTTTATCTTAATTTCTTTTCCATAGCTGTAGAGCAGCAAGGTTTGAGCCAAAGCATTTTGGCTTCAGAAGCTGCCATCTTAGCCACTGCATTAGCCACTCTCAAACCTTCAGTCTTGGGGACCACTCCACCCACCTTAAAAACTGAGGACCCAAAGAGCTTTTGTTGATGTGGGTTATATATACCGCTATGCATCATATTTTTTAAAAACTAAGAAATTAAATAATTATTTATTTAAAAAGTACAATGATAAATCCATGACCTAGGAACGTAAATAACATTTTTTTTAATGAAAAATAACTTTTATAAAGCAAAATGTGTAGTGAGAAGAGTGGCACTGTTTGAGATTTTTGTACCTATCTTTAAAGTAAAGCTTAGCAGAAAACAGCTGGATTCTCATGCCTGCTTCTGCAGTCAGTCTGCTGTGATATCACAAGTCACATGGTATCAGGGAACTCCACTCTACACTCATGAGAGAATGAGAGTAAAAAGCCAAATAGCCAAATAGTGTTGTAGTATTGTATGAGGTGACTTTGACCTCCCAGACTCCTTTGGAGGGTCTCAAAGACCACACTTTGAGAAGCGCTGCACTGACTATAAGACATATAAAGTAAGTCAGGGATCTTAAGAGTCTAGTAGGAATAACCTCTCCCCCATGTCTGGAATGGTTGCTTGAGAGCTCAGGATGAGGTGGCAGCCTCTCAGTGATGGGCCCTGAGTGTGGGCTCCCCCGTCTCTCAGACCAGGGCTGCATGGCTGCTGTTTGTGAGACCTCTTGCCTCTGAGTGACCCCACTCTTCAGTTACCACCTGTTGCTGTTTCTAAGCACTGTGTGGTAAAGGGCATCGTGCTAGAGCTACAGGGAACAGGGCCCTGCATCTTATTCTTAGAGGGGGTGCTTATGGTGGTTGAGACGTAAGATCACCGGACCTTTGTGAGTTTTCCTCATGGGAACGTGGCTAGACATTTTTCCACCCTCCCTTGCAGTTTGGGGTTTATGTGACTGAGTTGTGGCAGAAGTGATGTAGGTCACTTGCAGGCCTAGTCTCTAAAAGCCCTCCTACCCAATCTCTAGTACTGTTTTCCCCTTTACCTGCTGGAATCCTCCAGGACTTGAAGGCCTTAGGACAGAAGCATTAGTTAGACAGAGTTTAGGACCTCAAATGGCTTCCCAGAACAGAACCCTGACCCCAGCCCTCAACTGGATTACAGTGTGAACAAGAAATAATCCTCTGTTGGGGCTAGGCCCTTAAGATTTCGGGAGTTGTTTGTTATAGCAGTCAGCCCTCGCAGACTAACACAACATTCCTGTAGGAAATTGAGACACCTATTAAATATCTTCAATACATAACAGGACATAGAGACTGGAGATTCAGAAGAATGTTCATTTGCACTGGAAATCAAAGAAATGCACACTAAAATAATGGAAATCTTGGTTTCAATGATCAAATTAGTAACAATTAGAAGTAAGAATACACAATACCAACTGAGGATAGTGAATAAGCATTTTCATACACTGCTTATTAGGAATGACAATTGGTATACTCCTTTTGGAGAACAATTGGGTGGTTTGTAAATCTTCTTTTGACAAACAACAAAGTGAAAGGATGAACCTGAGGCTGGGAGAAAGTATCTGTGATACCTACCCATATCCCAACAAAGGATTAATACCCAGCTAGTTAAAGGCAAAATGAGAAAAAGGCAATTCAGCAGAAAAGTTAGTAAAGGCCTTTGAATGGAGTTTAGGCTAAGAAGCTACTATAACAGAGATCCAAAAATATTGTGATTGAAATAAGCTAGACCTCCATATAATGGTCCAAAGGAAGGTAGTTATCCCAGGCAGATAGAAAGCTCTGCTTTAGGCCTTCACCTCTAGCTGCATGTTGTCTAGAAGGTCTCCTGTCTTATCACATGGCACCATCACTACATCAGAAGTTGCTGGTATCACTCATTTGCAGCCAATGGGAAGGGGGAACAAAGAGGGAGGCCAGGGAACCTTGTCTTTAAGAAGGTGACCCCAAAGTTGCACATATTACTTCTGCTCATATCTTACTGGTAGGACTTAATCTCATAGTTACACCTAGGCACAAAGAAGCGGGGTAGTTGTGAGAGATTACTCAGGTATTCCATTATGGAAGGAAGAACAGGAAAATGGATACTAGGGATCATTAGTTGTCTCTGCGACAGTGTCTCACAAATAGAAATCCCAAAAGACCAATGAAAAGGGAGTTCAGCATCCCTTGTAATTAGGGAAAGGTACATTAAACCAACACGTGTATTAGTTGGGTAACACCAGCTGTTGGTTAAGATGTGGGGTGATAAGCACTCTAATGTTTTTGTCAATAATATGAAATGGTTCAGCCACTTAGAAGAGCAGTTGTCAATACCTAGTGAAGCCAGAGGTGCACAGACCCCATGACTGTGACCTTGCTCTTTCAGATGTGTATCTTAGGGAAACACTGGCACTTGTGCACAGTGTGTGTGGACATGAACTTTCATTAAAGGATTGTGGACGGTAGCAAGCAATTGCAATCAGTTGCTTCTCAAGGGGGATAGGGTATCTAAGCTCTATTTTAGTCGCAAAATAGACTAATTCTTTCATGGTAACTGTTATATGTTAGATCTATACATATCAGCTTGAATAAATCCCAAAGCAGTATTAAAAAAAAAAAGCAAATTGCAAAGAGATGTGTACAGCAGGATACCACTTATAAGGTGTTTTTTTAATATGCCAAATAATACTATAGGAAAAACATAGAGTTAAAATACGAAAACCTGAACAGGATGGGTGCATGCAGGGCACCATACTGTGTAGTTCTGTGGTGAGTTATCCAGAGAGCAGCTGACTGGTGTTCCTGGAGTGGTCTTGTGGTTCATGATGCTCTTTGGTGTGGGCCCTTTGAAGTCGATTGCGGTAGGCCCTCAGTGAGCTCTCTAATTTGTCCATCAGAGCTGGGAAAATTTCCTGTATTATTTCTTTGATAATTTTTCCCCCTCAGTTTTTAAAATGTGTTCCTTTTGGAACTCCCCCTTTTTTTGTTATCTGACTTCCTGAACTGATCTTCAGTTTTCTTTCTCCTCAACCTTTTGTTCTGCTTTTATTTCTTGAATTTTATCTTCCTACCTTCTATTTCTGTTATCATGTTTTTAATTTCCAAGACTTATTTTTTGTTTTCCAATGTTCCTTTTGAATAGCAGCCTATTATTGTTTCATGGATGCCCTATTCTCTTATCTCTTGGGTTGTTATGGATAGCCTTGTCTTAGTATGTTATGTCTTGTATGGGAAGGCCTGGGTGGACTGTGAAATTTTTGGTTCTGCTGAAAAGGGCTGTGGTCACAGTGTTTGAGAGCAGTGCTCTGTGGTCTGAGAATATCTGGTCTCTCTTCCCATGACAGTCCTAGATTTATGCAGTTATAGTGTTTTCAGTAGTCTTCACAAAATGTGGTCTCTTCTCTCTCTCTCTCTCTCTCTCTCGCTCTCTCTCTCTCTCTCTGTGTCCCTCTGTCCCTCTGTCCCTCCTTCCCTCTCTGTCTCCCTTTCTATCTCCCTGTCCCCCTCCCTCTTTCTTTCTCTTTCTGTACTGAGAGTGAAGGGTGAGTTTTCTGAATTCTACGGTTTTTGGAATCTCTAATCTGATTAGATTTAAAGCGACTAATAACTCTTATTTCAAGTGGTATAGAAGGCACTGATGATGTGGCAATGGTGATATGTAAAATAATCGTCATGGGATACTCGTAATCAAATATTTTAAAAAGGCTCTGAGTGACCATGTATTTGATACATAATAACATTTTTGTCAGACTAATGAGTAATGAGATTGGCTGGCTGCTCTAACTCTACTGGACAAAGTGTGGAAAGGAAAGGATGGGTTCAGAGTGCCCCATAATGACCTGAACATTTCTATATCTGCCTTGAAAGAAAACCTTAGCTCCCGTAGCTGCAGCACTGAGATCTCTGAAAATCAGATACGGTGTGTGTCATCCTGTGAGTGACTAAATTACAATGTAAATTGAAATCCCAACTTTGCATGGTGTCTGCTGTTAAACTGAGGGTATTGATAGGGGAGAAATGGGATCCTGAAAATTGGAATGTAGACATATGGGAAGATCCTGATGAAACTGAGAAAACAGAACCCCTAAATTCTGATGAGTCTTCTTTGCCAGTAGAAGCAGCCCTTCTTCCCCTATCTGAGGCGATTAACCACACTTTGCCTGAGGAAGCTGTAGTGGCCTCCCCCGAGATAATTGCTTTGCAAGACGGTGCAGATTTCCTTCAAGACCCCCCCCCCCTTTGCTTCCAGGTATATTGTTAGAGTTAAGTCTCAGTACATCCCAGAAGATGAGGCATAAAGTGTGGCCCATGAAGAGATGCACTGCACTCTGAAAGAACTGCATGATTTTTCCAATTTATACAGACAAATCCGGAGGGTATGTGTGAGAATGGATATCTTGTGTGTGGGGTGATGGTGAGAGGAATATGAAGTTGGATGGGGCTGACTTTACTGAAATGGACCCACTAAGCAGAGATCCTGGATTTGGTACCATGGCTCGAGGAGTTAGAAAGGCTCTAACAGTTTGGTTAGTTGGCTGAGATGTGGACTAAAAAGTGGCCTACACTAAATGGAGTTTGAAATGTCAGAACTGCCTTGGTATACTCCAGAGGAAGGATCCAAGACTGAGGAAGATTGGAATGGTAGAATACATTTATTATGTGAGATCTCTTCACCCATCCTGGCAGGGTCCAAGAAGACACACTTTTTACCGTGACTGTGAGAAATAAATTTTTAAGGGGAGCCCCAGCATCCTTGAGCTGTGTGGTTGCTCTTCTTTGTAGGCCAGAAATTACAGTGAGAAGTGGCTGCCACTGAGCTGGGATCCTTAAATGCAGCAGGGATAATTGGATCCTGGGGTGGCAGGGCTAAGTGGTAGCACTTAATCACCAAAGACAATTGGGGTTGGTTACCATAATGGACAGCAGAGTCAACGCAGCAATCAGAACAGTCTGACTCCCAGAGACCTATGGCATTGGCTAGTTGGTCATGTGCCCCTAGAAGAGAAATAGTTGGGCAGTCTTCTCAATTCTTACTTGATCTGTTAAGCAGAAGAGTTTTAGGTCATGTGAACAAGCATCTAACCTGAATTAAAAAAAAAAAAGTCACGGCTCCTTAATTGATTTCTAGATTTGAACCGGTTTACACACCCAGAACCCCTTGAGTGACGGGGAAGGTGGGTCCCCTTGTGGAAGGACCCCAGTATGCTACCAAATTTTGTACTGTTAATCTTTCTCCCAGCCTTCCCCAGAGAGACATATGGCATTTTACCAGGGTGACCGTGCATTGGGGAAAAGGAAATCAGATTTTTCAGGGACTACTGGACACTGGCTCCAAACTGACACTGATTCTAGGAGACCCAAAACATCACTGTGGCTCACCTAGGGGCTTATGGAGGTCAAGTGATCAGTAGAGTTTTAGCTCAGGTTCATCTCACAGTGAGATGGCCCCTGAACCCATCCTAGGGTAATTTTTTCTAGTTCTGGAGTATATAATTGGAATAGACATACTCAGTAACTGGCAGAATCCTCACACTGGTTCCCTGACCTCTGGAATGAGAGAGATTCTGGTGGGAAAGACCAAGTAAAAGTCACTAGAACTGCTTCTACCTAGAAAAATAGTATACCAAAAGCAATTTTGCATTCCTGGAGGGATTATAGAGATTAGTACCACCTTCAAGGACCTGAAGGATGCGTGGATAGTGAGTCCTGCCCCATCTCCATTCAGCTCACCTATTTGTGCAGAAAAAAGATGGATCTTTCAGGACAGTGGATTATCTTAAACTTAACCAGGTAGTGACTATAATTCCAGTTGCTACTCCAGGTATAGTTTTACTGCTTGAGCAAATTAACACATCCTCTGGTACCTGGTATGCAGCACCTGATCTGGTAAATGCTTTTTTTCCATCCCTGTTAGTAAAGACCACCAGAAGCAGTTTCTGTCAGCTGACAAGGTCAGCAATATACCTTCACTGTCCTACCTCAAGGGTATACCAACTTTTCAGCCCTATGTCATAATTTAGTTCACAAAGATCTTGATGCCTTTCTCTTCCACAAGATAGCATGCTATTAATGCTGATTGGACTGAGTAAGAAGTAGCAACTACTCTAGACTCATAAGACATTTGCATATCAGAGGATGGGAAATCTGACAGAAATTCAAGGGCCTTCTACTTCAGTGAAATTTTTAGAAGTCCAGTGGTGTATGGCTCATTGAAGTATCTCTTCTATGGTGAAGGTTAAGTCGTTGCATCTGGCTCTTCCTACAACCAGAAAGGAGGCACAATGCTTCTTAGTGTTTCGGAAGCAACATAGTCCTCATTTGGGTGCGTTACTCTGGCACATTTACCAAGTGACTCGAAAGCTGCCGGTTTTGAGTAGGGCCTAGAGCAAGAGAAGGCTCTGAAACAGGGGCAGATTGCCACAGAGCTGCTCTGCCACTTGGGCCATATGACCCAGTGGTGTGTGATGGTCAGTGGCAGATAGGGTGCTCTTCGGAGCCTTTTGCAGACCTCTGTAGGGAATCTCAGTGCTCACCCTTAGGCTTTTGGAGCAAAGCCCTGCTAGCCTCTGCAGATAACTACTTTCCTTTTGAGAAACAGTTCTTGGCCTGCTACTAGGCCTTAGTAGAGACTGAACACTTAACCGCAGGCCACCAAGCTGCTATATGAGCTCGGCTGCCCATCATGAAGTGGATGTTATCTGACCCACCAAGCCACAAAGTTGGGCATACTTAGCAACACCCCATCATCAAATGGAAGTGGGATACAAAAGGTTGGGCTCAAGTAGGCCCTGAAGGCACAGGTTAAGGCGCCTGAGGAATTGGCCCGAATGCCGTGGCCGCCCCACTCCTGCTACACTGCCTTCTCTCTCCCACCCTGCATCTACGATGCATTCCTTACTTGGGGAGTGCCCTACAGTCAGTTGACTGAGGAGGAAACACTGGGGCCTGGTTCACAGAGGAGTTTGAGAAATATGTAGGCACTACCCAGAAGTGGACAGTAGTGGCATGACAGCTCCTCTCTGGGACATCCTGAAGGACAGTGGTGAAGGGAGATCCTCCCAGTGGGCAGAACTGCAAGCAGTGCACCTGGTTGTTCATTTGTGTTGGGAAACGCAATCGTGTGCATGCAGTCTTTTTTATCCCTACTTGGCCTCTTAAGAATGGGCCTTGGGGCTGGAATACTTTATTACCAAGAGATAAAGAGCCCACACAGCCTATGCCAGGCTTATTACCTTGTGGGGGAATAGCTTTCCCTTTTACAGTCTCCACCAGTGCTTCTTTTGTTCTGCTTAAGCCTGTACATCAGTGGCCCTCAAGCACACCCCCAGCTTTCAGTTTTTCAGACTCCATGGGGGTAGGGGAGGGGTCCTTCCGCTGTGGTACTGAGGGGTGTGCATGGGCCAGTTGCCCTCCATTAACTGCTGGAGGGACCTGCTGGCCATGAGGGACCTATGCCCACTATTGGAGCTGATCTTGCTCTGTTTCTTCTCTATATGAGTAAAGCTCAGTAAGGCGTTACTCCATCCAGTGCTTAACTGTGCTGTGTTTCGTGGTGACTCCAGTGCCAGGGCGCTGTGGGGAGACGTATTTGGAGTCCTCCTCTGGGATTAGTGGCCGATGAGCAGTACTCTGGTCAACAATTGCTTGGAAGGAGGAATGGCCAGGGGCTGAATTGTGTACTGATGGGCTGTGGCCAAGTGGTTTGGCTGGAGGTTCAGGGACTGGAAGAAACATGATTGGAAACTTCATGACGAAGAGGTCTGGGGTAGAATTATATGGAGAGAACTCTCTGAGTGGGCAAAAAGGTGAAGATATGTCCCATGTGAATGCTCACCAGAGCACCTCCTCAGCAGAAGAGAATTATAAAAACCAAATGGATAGGAAGACCCATTCTCTAGATACCGGTCAGCCTGTTCCCCCAGTCCATCCTGTTATCGCCAATGGGCCCATGAACAAAGTGGACATGATGACAGGGATGGAGGTTATGCTTGGGCTCAGCAACATGAATTTCTACTCATTGAGGCCACCTTGGCTATTGCCACTGCTGTGGGTCCAGTCTGATAGCAGCAGAGATCCAACACTGAGTCTCCAATATGGCACCATTCTCTAGGGTGTTCAGCCAGCTACTTGGTGGCTGGTTGATTACAGTGGACTACTTTTCTTGTGAATTCTTTGTATATGGCAAGTCACTCTTGCTGCTTTCAAAATTTTGTTTTTGAGTTTCAGCAATTTGATTTTAATATGTCTCTTTTTTATCCTCCTTGGAGTTTGTTGAGCTTCTTGGATGTGTCCGTTCATGTCACTCATCAGATTTGGGAAGTTTTCAATCAGTGTTTCTTCAAATATATTTTCTGCCTCTTTCTCTTTTGTCCATCTGGAATACCTGTAATACATGTGTTGATCTGCTTGATGGTGTCCCATAAGTCCTTCAGGTTCTGTTCATTTTTCTTCCTTCTTTTTTTCTTTCTTCCCCTCAGACTGGATAATTTCAAATGTATAACTTTCAAATTTGCTGATCCTTCATTCTCCCTGCTCAGATCTGCTGTTGACTCCTTCTAGTGAGTTTTTCATTTCAGTATTGTACTTTTCAGCTCTAGAATTTGTTTGGTTTCTTTTCATAATTTCTATCTTTTTATTGAGATTCTTATTTTGTTCAGACATTATTCTTCTGATTTATTTCAGTTCTTTCTCCATAGTTTCCTTTAGCTCATTGAACATATTTAAGACGGTTGGTATAATATCTTTGACTAATAATTCAAATGTCAGGGCTTCCTCAAAGATGATTTCTGTCAAATTTTCTTTATTTTCTGTGAATAGCCATATTTTCCTCTTTCTTTGTATGTCTTGTAATTTTCTTTTTAGAACTACACATTCTGAAGATTATGTTTTGCTAACTCTGTTATGGACCGAATGTATGTGTATTAAGTCCAAAACCCCCAATGTGATGATGTTAGGAGGTGGGGCCTTTGGAAGGTAATTAAGTTTAGATGAGGTCATGAGGGTGGAGCCCCCATGATGGGATTAGTGTCCTTGTAGAAGAGGAAGAGACTGGAGAGAAAGTGACTGTCTGCAAGCCAGGGAGAGAGCGCTCACTAAAAACCAAATCTGTTGACACCCTGATCTTGGACTTTTCAGCTTCCAGAACTGTAAGAAATAAATATTTGTTGCTTAAGCTACCCAGTCTGTGGCAGCCCAAGCTGACTGATAATACTCTGGAAATCGAATTCTCCTATGCCTCAGGGGTTGCTGGGTTTTGCTTGCTGAGGGTTGGAACTGACTTTTTGTGACTTTTCCGAATTATTTTTGCAAAACGTGTATTCCTTGTTAAGTGTGGTCACTGAAGTTCCGAAGAAGGAAAAAGTAAATAGGTTTTGTTTCTCTCAATTCCCTCCTGGCTGGGAAGCCACTTCAGCTCATGGTGGAAGAAAACTCTCTGCCAGCCTCTCAGCAATCAAAAGCCCCAATCAGACTCACAATCCCAGTTTTTGGAGGAAAGGTCTTTATTGCCCACCCTGGCTCCAACAGGCCATACTAAGAATACTTGCGGCTGTCCCACAGCTGCCAGCTATGGATTTGTGGGATGGGGGTTGGTAGCTGCTACTGCTTGAAAGCAGAAGTTGATTGAAATTATAGTGGTCTCTCCATCAAACTCACTGCTGGATGCTGCAGATGTTCTCCTTGACCCAGAGTTCCAAAGTAGTTGCTTCAGACAGTTCTGCCAGTTCCTTCATTTTGCTGGAGGGACAGATTCCTGCAGCTTCCTATTCCACCATCTTCCCTGCTGCCACTAACTATATGGCTTTTATGAATAGATGCTGCCCTTCATGTACCATTTCATTCTGCGGCAAATTTCATGGAGGTTTGCTGTTTTTCTGTATTTAGCAGTTTTCAAGGTAATGACTTTGTTCTTTATCATCCTCAAAAGATGTTCATTTATTATTTTTAATATCCTTTTGAATCCCTGGATTTACAAATATTTGAGTTTCAATCCGTTGCAGTTAGTATCTTATTGAACTTTAAACTGTTCCATCTTTGAGCATGTTGTGACATTTTTAATCCAATAATTTAGCAAGGAGTAATGTCTAGGATTGTAAACCTTAAATTATATAATATCATGGGTTCCTGGACAGTTCCTGTGACCATTTTTTACACTTTAAATATAACTCTGTTGGGTGAATGGTCTGCAGACAAATTCCAGGTAAAATCCACATTACAGAGCAGAAGCAAGGGGTGGCGCAGAACGTCAGAGTGACTGGAGCAAGTCTTGTCAGTGAGGTTGGCGTCCAGAGGCTTTATTTGCAGCTGCCTTTTGGGAGGGAGTTAAGAGCCCTGGTTCCTTAATGCTCATTCAACAGCCATGCAATTCTTTAATCAGATCTTTACCACTTCCTCACATTCTGTGGTAAAATAAGGACTACATAGTGAATTTTTAGAAAACAAAGTTTATTTACATATATTAAAATTCTGGATTAGACACTTCCTACTTTTTGGTATTATGTATGTCAACCGAGAAAAGAGGCACAGCTAAAATAAACAAAAGAATTTATTTGGTGTCTTAGAACCATTACCTCAGTTGTTTGTCAAGAATTGTGATTGGAAGATATAATTACAATTTACGTTTCATTGGGTTTCTAAGCACTTTGCATAGGATACTAGGAAATCTATTGTTGGAGTGTCCATATTTTATCTTGGAAATGTGGCCACAGCAGTCATGTGGTCAGTCATCTGCCTTTGCCCAGTACAAGAGTAAAATTTGGTTCCTGCTATATCAGCATAAGGTGGAGTTCAACTCCAAAAGGCAGCCTGTTCTGTTCAGTTAAGCACACAGGTTCACACATGTCTCTTTAAATGAAACGAGGACATGTTAGTAACGCAGATTTGATCACAGTTTGCTGGAATCTACTTGGTGAAATAATTGGTCTGATTCTGTTTTCACTGGGGTCTGTGAGTAAGTAGTATTGTCTCAGTCTTTATATGTTGGAAAATGCCTTTATTTTACCGACACTCTGAATGATAATTTGGCTCTTCACAATTGAGCCAAATTTAGCTCAACATTTTGAAAATGTTTTTCCATTGTCCTCTTTGCATATATTATTGCTAAAGAGAATTTACTGTTTCTTTCTGGCTAATGTTTTTTTCCCCCTATTTTAGATGTTCTGATGTTTTTTTACTCCAATGTGTCTGTGTAGATATTTTAGAACAGCTTTCTAATTTACATACCACAAAATTCACTCATTTTATATGAACAATGATTTTTAGTAAATTTACAGAGTTGGACAAACATCACTATAGTTCAATTTTAGGACATTTCCATCACCCCCAAAAGTTGCCTCAAGCCCATTTGCTGTCACTCTCTGTTCTCACTCTAGCCCAGGTCACCACGAATCTATCTATTCTCTTTCTGTATTGTATAGGGTATTATCTTATGGGACTCTGGACATTATCTTCTGTTTTAGCAGATCTTCCTTTGACACATTGCCCCGGGGAGTAAGAAGCTGATTCTTCTTACTGCCATGTGGGGATGAGTGTCCAGATTCTCCTCTTGGCCCTAGTTTATGCCTTGGGATGGAAAAGGACACCTGTTGCTACTGACTGGGAGTGGAATTTCAGGTTTCCCCACAGGCCTCTGCTAATACCACCCTGATTGGGAGAATGAGGGCTGTCTTGTTACCCCCTCCTGGCCTATGTTGACCTGTAAGGTTTCCCTCATTACTGCTGGCTCCTCACGTGGCCTTCTCTGACACTACCCCAGTTAGGAAGAAGTACCCCTCAGTGCAGGTAGGAGAGGGTCCATGTCTAGGCTCCTCATGTGCTTGCTGATGAGGGTGGGAGTGGGCTGCACTTCTTTCTGGGGAGTTTGGCTGGAGTAGAGATGTTATTGACTGAAAGTTCTCTGTCTTGACAGCTTCCCCTTTTCTATAGGGTAGGGAGAGCAGGCTTTTATTTATTTATTTATTTATTTATTGTCTGTTTATCCAGGTTTCTGGCTTCTTCAGGACTCAGTTCAGAATATAGTTAATAAAAAGAGAACTCGCTTCCTCAAAGTTTCTGAAGTCCTGAGACCTAGCCAGCCTGACTTTTTCTCTCCACTCTCCATAATCTTATGTGTGTTTCATATATAATATCCAGGGTTTTAAGCTGTATTTAGTGGGGAGAACAGGGAGAAGCGTATCTACTCTATCTAGTTCTCGAATTGGAAGGCCTTCAATTGATCTTGTCTTGTATCCAGCCAACTTTCTGAATTTGTTTATTAGTCCTAGTGGCTTCTGTGTGGATCTGTAGGATTTTCCACCTGCAGAATCACGTCTTCTGTGAATAAAGATTGTTTTACTTTTTTGCTTCTAATCTTGATGCCTTTTATTTCTATTTCTTACCTAACTGTACTATCTAGAAGTTGTAATACAGTGTTGGCTGGAAGTGGTGAGTGCAGACATCCTTTACTTGCTCCCAGTGTTAGGAGAGAAAGCATTCAGTCTTTCACTGTTAAGTTTGATGTTGCCTGTAGGTTTCTTTTTTTTTTAAATTTTTATTTATTATTTATTTATTATGTTTATTTTTGGCTGTGTTGGGTCTTCGTTTCTGTGTGAGGGCTTTCTCCAGTTGCGGCGAGTGGGGGCCACTCTTCATCGCAGTGCACGGGCCTCTCACTATCGCGGCCTCTCTTGTTGCGGAGCAGAGGCTCCAGACGCTCAGGCTCAGTAGTTGTGGCTCACGGGCCCAGTTGCTCCGCGGCATGTGGGATCTTCCCAGACCAGGGCTCGAACCCGTGTCCCCTGCATTGGCAGGCAGATTCTCAACCACTGCGCCACCAGGGAAGCCCACCTGTAGGTTTCTGATATCAGATTGAGGAAGTTCCCTTCTATATCTGGTTCATTTAGTGTTTTTATTAAGAATGAATATTGGGTTTTATCAAATGCATTTGCACCATCTATTGAGATGGTCATGTGGTTTTTGTCCTTGATTCTGTTAATACAGTGTAGTACATTAATTGATTTTCAGATACTAAACATTTCAGATATTTTTGTTCTTGTGATAAGTCGCACTTGGTCATGGTACATAGTCCTTTTGGGTTTGGTTTGGTAACTTTGTTGGGGATTTTGTGTCTGTAGTCATGAGGTTTATTGGTCTGTAGTTCTCTTTCTTGTGATGTGTTTATCTAACTTGGTTTGGGTAATACTGTCCCTCATCTGTAGTTTCTGGAGAAATTTGTGAAGGATTGGTATTATTTCTTCTTTAAATCTTAATAGAATTTACCACTGATGCCAACTGGGCCTGAGTTTTTTTTGTGTGTGGAATATAATTACCAGTTCATTTCTTTTCTTGAATAGGTATATTAAGATTTTCCTTTTCTTCTTGAGTCAGTTTAGTAGTTTGTGTTGTTCTAGGAATTTTTAAATGTTATCTAAATTGTCTAATGTAGCGTAAAGTTGCTTGTGGCTTCCTTTATAATCCTTTTCATTTATGTAAGGTCTGTATTAATGTTCTGCTTTCATTCCCAATTTTAGTAATTTTTTAAAAGATTATTTATTTATTTATTTATTTTGGCTGTGCTGGGTCTTAGTTGTAGCACGCAGGATCTTCATTGTGGCATGCGGGATCTTTTAGTTGCCGCATGAGGGCTTCTTAGTTGCGGCATGTGAACTCTTAGTTGTGGCATGCATGTGGGATCTAGTTCCCCAGGGATCGAACCTGGGGCCCCTGCACTGGGAGCGTGGAGTCTTACTACTGGACCACCAGGGAAGTCCCGATTTTAGTAATTTTTGTGTTCTTTCTTCTTGGTTGGTCCAACTGAAAAGTTTGTCAATTTTGTTGATATTTTCTAATAATTAACTTTTGGTTTCAATGATTTTTCTTTTATATTTCTCTTTTCCATTTCATTGATTTCCTCCTCTCTTTAATTTGCTCTTCTGTTTTCTTGTTTCTTAATGTGAAAGCTTATGTTTTTGATTTGAGATCTTCTTTTGTAATACAGGTTTTATGGTTATAAATTTCCCTCTAATTACTGCTTTAGCTGCATCCCATAAATTTTGGTATGCAGTATTTTTATTTTTATGTAGCTCAGACCATTTTCTAATTGTCCTCAGGATTCTTTCTTTAACCTATTGGTTATTTGGAAGTGGGTTAATTTCCAAATATTTGTGGTCTTCTGAAATTCCGTTCTGTTGATTTCTATTTCATTCCATCATGGTCAGGGAACAAAGATACTTTGCATTATTTAAATATTTTTAAATTTATTGAGACCTGTTTTATGACTTAGTAAGGAGCTGGCAAATGACAGCCTATAGACTAAATTCATCCCACCTCCTATTTTTACAAATGAAGTTTTATTGGGACACAGCCATGCCCATTCATTTGTGGTTGTTTTCCTGGTCTAATGGAAGAGTTGAATATTTGTAACAGAGGCAGTTGGTCCTCAAAGCCTAAAATATTTATTGTTTGGCCCTTTGTATAAAAAGTTTTCTGACCCATGGTCTAGCATAGCATCTATGTGGGAGAATGTTCCATTTATACTTGAGAAGAGTGTACATCCCAGTGTTGTTGGATGAAGCGTTATTTAGATACCAGTTAGATGGAATTGGTTGATAATGTTCGAGTGTTCTGTATCTTTGATGGTTTTTTCAGTCCATTTTGAGAGTAGAGCATTGACGTCTACAACTATTATTGTTGAATTGTCTATTTCTCCTTCAATTCTGTCAATTTTTTCATCATGTATTTTGTGATTCTATTGTTAGGTGTGTATATATTCATAATTGTTGTTTCTTCATAATGAATTGACCCTTTTATCATTATAAAATGACTCTCTTCATCTGTATTAATTTTTAAAAATTTTTTATTTTGTCTAATATCAATAGTATAACTCTACACCTCCTTTATGATCACTGTTTGTGTGGTGTATCTTTTCTCTTTTTACTTTCAATCTATATCTCTGAATTTAAAATGTGTCACTTATAAACAACATATAGTCTGATCTTTTTTTTTTAATCCAGAGTGACAACTTCTGCCTTCTGATTACAGTGTTATTCATTTACATTTATTCTAATTATTGGTATGGTTGGATTTACTTCTGTGACTTTGCTATGTGTTTTCTATATGTCTGTAGCTTTTTTTCTTCCTGTTTCTCCTTTACCACCTCTGTGTATGCATTAGGTTTTTTTCTAGTGTACTATTTAAATTATTTCATTAGTATTTTAAAAATTATTTTCTTAATTGTTATGTTAGATATTACAATATACATCTTATGATCTATTTCAGATTAATACCAATTTAATGTACTCCATTATAGCTTCATTCCCTCCCCCTACCTTTGTGCCATTGTCATATATAGTACATCTATATATATTTTAAACCCAATAAAACAGTACTATAATTATTACTTTGTACAGTCTTGTATATTTTAAAGAAATTAAGAGAAGAAAGAAAAATATAGAATATTTTATTCTAATCCAAATACTGCTTTCAGTACACATCATTTCTACCTGTGGACTTGAGTTACCATCTGTTGTCACACTCCTAACCCCCTTTTATGCCATTATTTGTCATATATATTCTATCTTTATATGTTATAAGCCTCAGTATAATTTAAAATTATTATTTTATGCAATTATCTTTTAAATCAGTTAGGAAAAGTAAATAAAATACTTACATTCTCTAATTACCTGCATGATCTCATTACCAGTGCTTTTTGTTTCTTTGTGTGGATTTGAGTTTCCTTCTGGGGGTGTCATTTCTTTTCAGCCCAAGGAACATCCTTTAGTCTTTTTTTCAGGAAACAGGCTTGCTAGCAGTGAAGTTTCTCAGCATTTATGTGTTTGGTAATGTATTTTCCCTGATAGTTTTGCTGGTGTAGAATTCTCTACTGACAGTTTTATTTCTCTCAGAACTTGGCTTTTTTCATCCCACTACCTTCTGGTGCTCATTGTTTATGATAGAGGTCAACCATTAATATTATTATGATTCCCTTATTCATGATAAATCATTTTTCTGTTGCTGCTTTCACAGTTTTCTCTGTCTTTGGCTTTCAGTGGTTTAACTAAGATGTATCTTACTATCGTTTTAATTTGAGAAATTCCATTTGGTTCTTTTTTATATAATTTCACTCTGATTTAATAGTTTCTGATGAACCATTGTCACCATACGTTTCTTTACTCTTTTTAACATGGTTTTCTTTAACTCTTGAACATTTATAATTACTTCTTTGACATCTTTACCTCTTAAGTCCAGTATATGAGTGCTCTCAGAAATGGATTCTGTTGACTTTTTTTCTACTCCTGTGTATGAGTCACATTTTTCTGTTTCCTTGCATATCTCATACTTCTTTGTAGAAAACTTGGCATTTTAAATAATACATTGTTGCAACTCTGGATTCTGATCTCCCTCCTTGCCACAGGATGGTGGTGTTGGTGGTTCTTTTTATTTGTTTACTCATTTTAGTAACTTGCCTGAACTAATTATGTGGAGTGTGTTTCCACTGTCCTGTGCAGCTTTTTTATTTTTGTTTTTTTTATGTTTTAATTTTTAAACATGGCTTGGTTCCTGGTGGTTGTCCCTGCATCAGCATAGCTTAGTGGTCAGCCATTGATTAGTCAGAGGTTATGTTTAAGTGCCTTGTGCTGACAAGGCTCTACCCTTTGCCATTGGATCTCTGTGTAGATTTGGGGAATACTTTCAAAATTCAGATACTTTAGAAGTCTGCCCATTTTTTTAACTTTGTTTCTGATCTTAGACAGAAGACATTGACTTTTTCAACATGAGGCATACTGTTACATGTATGTTTTTTATACATACATACATGTATGCTTTTATAGATGTCCTTTATCAGATTGAAGAAATTTCCTTCTAGCTTGCTGGGTTTTAACATGAATGAGTACTGAATTTCATCAGAATCTTTTTTTGCATCTTTTGTGATGATCATACAGTTTTCCTTTTGTTTTTCTACCAATGAAATAAGTTGCGTTGATTAATTTTCAAATGTTAAACCAACTTCAGTTTCCTAGGATTACTATCACTTAATCATGATGATATATTCTTTTTTATATATTATTAGATTTGACTTAATATTTTCACAGAACTCTATATCTACATTACTGAAGGATATTGTTATGTACGTATTTCCTTGTAATGTCCTCATCAGGTTTAGGTATAGGAGTTATATTGGTCTTGTGAACTAAATGGGCAAAACATTCACTCTTGTTCTATTCTTTGAAAGAGTTGGTATACAGTTATGATGATTTCCTCTATATATTAGGCAGAATTCATCAGTGAAGCCACTTGGACCACAGTTTTCTCTATGGCAAGATTTTAAATTACAGATTCAGTTTCCTTGTGAGGCTCTTCTTATTATTAAATTATTTCTTGCCTCAGTTTTGAAATTTTGGGTTTTTCAAGTGTTTTGTCTATTTCATGTAAGTTGTCCAATTTATTGGTATAGAGTTGAGTATAAAATTCCCCATAAACCTTTCAAAGGCTAAATGATCTGTGGTGATGCCCCTTTTTTTATTCCTGATATTGGTAATTTCCATTTTCTTTATTTTTTTCTTTATTATTTCTTGCTAGGGGTTTAATTTTAAAAATTACTTCAAAGAACCAACTTCGGGCTTTGTTAATATTTTGTATTTTTTCTGTTTTCCATTTCATTGATTTTTTAAAACATAAATTTATTTATTTATTTATTTTTGGCTGCATTGGGTCTTTGTTGCTGCACTCAGGCTTTCTCTAGTTGCAGCAAACGGGAGCTACTCTTCATTGCGGTGTGTGGGCTTCTCATTGTGGTGGCTTGTCTAGTTACGGAGCATGGGCTCTAGGTGTGTGGGCTTCAGTAATTGTGGCACATGGGCTCAATAGTTGTGGCTCATGGGCTCCAGAGCGCAGGCTCAGTAGTTGTGATGCACGTGGGCTTAGTTGCTCTGCAGCATGTGGGATCTTCCCAGACCAGGGTTCAAACCCGTGTCCCCTGCCTTGGCAGGCAGATTCTTAACCACTGTGCCACCAGGGAAGCCCCCATTTCTTGATTCCTACTTTTCCTTTCTTCTACTTACTCTGGGTATAATCCGTAACTTTTTGAGGTAGAGACTTAGATCACTGATTTTAAACCTTCCTAAGAAGTTTTCAAATATATGCATTGAGAGATACGAATTTCCCTCTTATGACTGCTCTATTTGCATCCCCCTGTTTTTTTGTGTATCATGTTTTTAGTTTCATTCACTTCAAATATTTTCTAATTTCCTTTATTTTAGAATTGTGTTTAGTTTCCAAATATTTGAGGATTTTCTAGTTAACTTTTTGTTATTGATTTCTGGTTTCATTTATTTGAGGACAAAGGATATGCTCTATATAATTTCAATACTTGAAATTTATTGAGACTTGTTATACCCTTTCTTTTTCTTCCTGTTTTATTGAGCTATAACTGCCCTACCATACTGTGTAAGATTGAGGTCCAGTATAATGATTTGACTTACATACATTATGAAATGATTACCACAGTAAGTTTAGTGAACATCCATTGTCTCCGATAGATACAAAATAGAACAGAAAATTTTTTTTTTCCTTGGGATAAGAACTTTCAGGATTTACTCTCTTATCAACTTTCATATGTAACATACATCAGTGTTAATTAAATTAATCATGTTGTATACATTACATCCCTAGTACTTAATCTTATTATTGGAAGTTTGTACCTTTTGACTAGCTTCATCCAATTTCCCCTTCCCCCAGTCTCCACCTTCAGTAACCACAAAACTGAGCTCCTTTTTTATTAGTTTGTTTCTTTGTTTTTTAAAGTGTAATTTACCTCCAGCACTATATTAGTTTTAGGTGCACAACATAAGTGTTGTGAAATTTCTGTACATTACAAAACAATCACCACGATAAGTCTAGTTACTATTTGTCACCATTCAAAGATATTACATTATTATTGACTATATTCCCCATGCTGAATTTCATCCCTTTGACTAATTTATTTTGTGCCTGGAACTTTGTACCTTTTAATCTTCCTCACCTGTTTTACTCATCCTCCTTTCCCTTCTGGCAACCACCTGATTGTTCTCTGTATCTTTGACTCTGTTTCTGATTTGGTATGTTTGTTCATTTGTTTTGTTTTAGATTCCACATATAAGAGAAATCATACAGTATTTGTCTTTCTCTGACTTATTTCACATTGCATAGTACCCTTCAAGTCCATCCATGTTGTTGAAATGGCAAGACTTCAATCTTTTTTTATGGTTTCCATTGTATAGATATACTACATATTCTTTATGCATTCATCTGTCAATGGGCACTTAGGTTGCTTCTGTAGTTTGGCTATTGTGATTAATGCTTCATTGAAAATAGAGGTGCATATATCTTTTTGAATTAGTGTTTTTGTTTTCCTCAGAAAAATACCCAGGAGTGGAATTCCTGGAATGCATGGTAGTTCTAGTTTTAATTTTTTGAGGAATGTCCATAATGTTTTCCATAGTTTTCTGTAGCTGTACCAATTACATTCCCACCAACAGTGCTCCAGTGTTCCCCTTTATCCATTTCTTTGCCAGCATTTCTTATTTGTTGTCTTTTTGATAACAGCCAACTGACAGATGTGAAGTGATATCTCATTGTAATTTTGATTTGCATTTCCCTGATAATTAGTGATATTGAGCATCTTTTCATGTGTATGTTGGCCATCTGTATGTCTTCTTTGGAAAAAATGCCTGTTCAGGTCCTCTGCCCATTTTTTTAATTGGTTTGTTTAGTTTTTTTTGATGTTGAGTTGTATGAGGTCTTTGTATATTTTAGATAGTAACCCTGTACATGTATATTGTTTGCAAGTGTCTTATTTTTGCTTATGTTTCCCTTGCCTGTGGAGACATATCCAAAAAATATTGCTAAGACTGATGTCAAAGGGCGTACTGCCTATGTTTTCTTATAGGAGTTTTATGGTTTCAGGTCTTAAATTTAACTCTTTAATCCATTTTGAGTCTATTTTTGTGTATGGTGTGAGAAAGTAGTCCAGTTTGATTCTTTTGCATGTAGCTGTCCAGTTTTCCCAACGCTATTTATTGAAGAGGCTGTCTTTTCCGGATTGTATATTCTTGCCTTCTTTATTGTAGATTAATGGACCATATAAGTGTGACTTCATTTCTGGGCTGTCTGTTCTGTTCCATTGATCTTTGTGTCTGTTTTTGTGCGAGTACCTTACTTTTTTGATTACTGTAGCTTTGTAGTATAGTTTGAAATCAGAGCATGATACCTCCCACTTTGTTCTTCTTTCTCGGGATTGCTTTGGCTATTTTGTGTCTTTTGTGTTTCCATACAAATTTTAGGATTTTTTTTCTAGCTTTGTGAAAAATGCCATTGGTATTTTGATAAGAATTGCATTGAATCTGTAGATTGCCTTGGATAGTATGGTTATTTTAATAATATTAATTCTTCCAATCCATGAGCATGGTATCTTTCCATTTGTTTGTGTCACCTTTGATTTCTTTCATCAGTGTCTTATAGTTTTCCAAATATAGGTCTTTTACTGCCTTAGTTAGAGTTATTCCTAGGTATTTCATTCTTTCTGATGTAATTGTTATTGGGATTATTTTTTAATTTCTCTGATAGATTGTTATTAGTGTATAGAAATGCAACAGATTTCTGCATATTAATCTTGTATCCTGAAATTTTACTGAATTCATTGATGAGTTCTAGTAGTTTTTTGGTGGATCTTTCGGATTTTCTACATGTAGTATCGTGACATTTACAAACAGTGACAGTTTTAATTTTTCCTTTCCAATCTGGATTCCTTTTATTTCTTTTTCTTGTCTAATTGCTATGACTAGGACTTCCAATACTATCTTGCATAAAAGTGGCAAGAGTGGGCGTTTTTGTCTTATTCCTGATCTTAAAGAAAATGCTTTCAGCTTTTCACTGTTGAGTATGATGTTGGCTGTAGGTTTGTCATATGTGGTGTTTATTATGTTGAGGTATGTTCCCTCTAGACCCAATGTTGAACATTTTTATCATAAATCAATGATGAATTTTATCAGAAGCTTTTTCTGCATCTTTTGAGATCATATAATTCTTATTCTTCAGTTTGTTAATGTGGTGTATCACATTGATTGCTATGCAGATACTGAACCATTCTTGCATCCCTGGGATAGATCCCACCTGAACATGGTGTGTGGTCCTTTTAATGTATTGTTGAATTTGCTTTGCAGATGTTTTGTGGAGGATTTTTGCTTCTATGTTCATCAGTGATACTTGCCTGTAATTTTCTTTTTTTGTATTGTCTGTCTGGTTTGGTATCAAGGTGATGCTGGCCTTGTAGAATGAGTTGGGAAGCATTCTTTCCTGTTTAATTTTTTGGAATACTTTGAGAAGGATAGGCATTAGTCCCTCTTTAAAT
This sequence comes from Balaenoptera physalus, assembly GCF_965194825.1. NCBI lineage: Eukaryota > Metazoa > Chordata > Mammalia > Artiodactyla > Balaenopteridae > Balaenoptera > Balaenoptera physalus. The sequence continues at coordinate 17,603,833 of NC_138890.1, read as the reverse complement.
GTTCTGTGGAATTCACCTGTGAAGCCCACTGGTCCTGGACTTTTGTTTGTTGGGAGTTTTTTAATTAATAATTATAATTAGTCTGTTTGTATTTTGTATTTCTTCCTGACTCAATCTTGGAAGTTGTACATTTCTAGGAATTTATCCAATTCTTCTAGATTGTCCGTCTTATTGGCATGTAATTGTTTGTAGTAATCTCTTACAGTCCTCTGTACTTCCGAGGTCTCATTTGTAACTTCTTTTTCATTTCTGATTTTGTTTATTTGGGTCCTCTCTCTTTTTTTCCTTGATGAGTCTGGCTAAAGATTTATCTTTTCAAAGAACCAGCTCTAAGTTTCATTGATCTTTTCTATTGTTTTTTTAGTCTCTATTTCATTAATTTCCACACTGATCTTTATGACTTCTTTCCTAATAACTTTGGGTTTTGTTTGTTTTTCATTTTCTACTTCCTTCAGGTGTAAGGTTAGGTTGTTTATTTGAGATTTTTCTTGTTTCCTGAGGTAGGCATATATCACTATAAATTTCTTTCTTAGCACTGCTTTTGCTGTGTCTTACAGATTTTGGATTGTATCTTTCCATTTTCTTTTGTCTCCAAGTATATTTTTATTTCCTCTTTGATTTCTTCCATGACCCCATTGGGTTTTCCTAGCATATTGTTTAGCCTCCATGTGTTTGTGTTTTTTGCGGTTTTTTTCTTATAGTTGATTTCTTGTCTCATAGTACTGTGGTATGAGACCAGAGTTATCTTAAACTGTCCTCATTTTTTAAAATTTCTCTTTCTTTTTTCTGTTCAACTTGGGTGATTTCAACTACTCTGTCTTCCAGATCACCTGTCTGTTCCTCTGTATCATCTAATCTGTTGATTCCTTCTAGTGTAGTTTTTAGTTTCAGTTACTATTTGGTTCTTCTTTATATTTTCTGTCTCTTCTTAAGCTTCTCACTGTGGCCATTCATTCTTTCCCTGAGTTTGTTGAGCTTCTTTATGATCATTACCTTGAACTCTTTACTGGGTAGGTTGCTTATCTCCACTTCACTTAATTCTTCTCCTGGGAGTTTATCTTTTCCTTCGTTTGGAACATGCTCCTTTGTCACTTCCTTTTGTTTACCTAATTTTCTGTGTTTATTTCTATGAATTAGGTAGATTGGTTATGTTTTTGATCTTGGAGAAGTAGGCTTGTGTAGGAGACATCCTATGGTGCCCAGCAGCACCAGAGTTATATGATCTAGGGATGCCCCTGTGGGCATGTTGGTAGGCAGGGCTGTCCCTGTCCCAGTTGACTGCCAGGCCTTGCCTCATACAGAGGCTGTTGGCCACTGGTGGGCAAGGCTAGGTCCCAGAGCGGCCAACTGAGTGGCCCTGGGGTTTCCTGAGGCTTATCTCAGCCTGCTGGTGGGTGGTGCCTGGTCCCGGTGCAGTTGACTTTGGGGCCTGGGGGGCCTTGGACTGCTGTCTGCAGGTACTGGCAAGTCCCGGTACTGGTACCAGCTTGCTAGTATGTGGAGCAAGGGCCTTGAAACTCCTGGGGCTGGTGCCAGCCTGCTTGTGGGCAGAGCTGGGTCCCAGTATGGTCAGCTTAGGGCCTGAGGTCCTGGGGCTGGTTCCAGTCCATTGGTGGGTGGTGCCAGGTGTTTGTGTGGCTGACTACAGGGCCGTGGGTCCAGGACTGGTCTCAGCCTGCTGGTAGTCAGGGTCATTTCCTCATGTAACTGGCTGCTCAGTATGGGAGGTCCCAGGACTGTGGCCGACCTGCTGGTGGGTGGGACTGTATCCCGGTGCAGATAGTCTAGACACCAAAATGACCCTTGCCAACACCAGTGTCCTCATGGTAGAACCTAAATGGCTCCCATAAATGGCTGCCACCAGCATCTATGTCCCAAGGGGGAGTTCTGGTGGCCTCCTGCCTCTCTGGCAGGCTTCTCCAAGTTCAACAAGTGGGACTGACCTAGGCTTCTTTCAAATTACTCTCTCTGTGCTGGGTCTAAGAGCATGTGAGATTTTGCTTCTGTTGTTTAAGAGCAGAGTTTCTGTTTCCTACAGCCCTCTAACTCTCTCTTATGCAAGTCCCACTGGCCTTCAAAGTCAGATGTTATGGGGGCTTATCTTCTGGTGTAACACTGGGCTGGGGAGCCCAGTGTGGGGCTTGGACCCATCACTCCTTGGGGAGAACCTCTGCAATTGTGATTGTCCTCCCTTTTGTATGTCACCTACTTGGGGATGTGGGTCTTAACTATACTGTGTCTCCACCCCTCCTACCCATCTCATTGTAGTTCCTTCTTGATAACTTTAGTTGTGGAAAATTTTTTCTTCTAGTCTTCAGATCCTTCTCATCGTTAGTTCCTCTGTAAGTAGTTGTAATTTTGGTGTACCTGTGGGAGGAGGTGAGCTCCAGGTGTTCCTTCTCTGCCATGTTGACCACTCTGTTATATATAATCTTTTTGTTGTTATTGTTTATATTCTGAATATACTTAACAGAGTGCATTCAGCATTTGGATGATGTTTCTGTAAATATCAGTCAGGCTTGAGATGGTTGAATAGTGTTGTTCAAAATTTCTATATTCTTATTAATTACTTTTGTCTTCTTGCCATATCAGTTGTGGAGAGCAGTTTGTTAAAATCTACAACTACAGGTATGATTGTCTATTTCTTCTTTTAGTTTTTGCTTAATGAATTTTGAAGTTCTGTTATTAGATGCATGCATATTTACTATCATTAAGTTTCTCTTCTGGATTGATCCTCTTATTATTATGCATTGTCCCTCTTTTTCCCCAGTAACACTCCTTGTCTTAAAGTTTACTTTTGGCATGATATCATTTTACTTTACTTTTCCAATCCCTTTACTTTCAGTGTATCTGTATCTTTATATTTCACATTGCTTCTTGTCAACAAGATATAACTGTGTCTTGTTATAGACTGACCATCTGCCTTTAAAGGCTGACAATCTGCCTTTTAATTAGAGAATTTAGTCCACTTACATTTAGTATGATTACTAATATAGTTGTGATAATTCCACCATCTTGTTATTTGTTTTCCGTTTATTCCATTTGATCTTTGTTCCTTTGCTTTTCCTTTCCTGCTTCCACTGTTTTTTTCTCTTATTGGCTTTTTAGATATATCTCTTGATATTATTAGTGGTTAATTTAGAGTTGTCCAATGTAGTAGCCACTAGCCACATTAAAATTAAGTTTAAAATTCAATTCATCATTGCATTAGCTACATTTCAGGTGCCCAGTAGCCACATGTCCCCATTACTGGATTAGGCAATACAGATTACTGAAGAAAGTTCTATTAGACAGCTCTCTAGAAATTATGATCAGGATTTATTTTGGTCAAAATTACCCCAGGTCAAGTGTGAAAAGAGCAATATTCTAGTCAGAAGATGTGTGTTTTTGTTGTGTGTCTACTTCTGGTTAGTTTTGTATCTGTAGGCAAATGTCCCACTGCTCTTAGCCTCAGTTTTCTTTTCTAAAATGTGGGGATAATAATTCCTGCTTTTTCTGCTTCATGGAGTGCTTGTGGAAAAGAAAACTATAAAATGGTAACATTCTTTATAAAAGTCAAAGCAGTTTTCAAGAAAAAAAAATTAACTGATTGACTACTTTCTGTGTTTTGTTTGCTTTTTTAGGTTGCTGACAGAACTGGAGTCTCCTTCTTGGTGGCCCTTTAGCGTCAAGCTTTGGAAGATGCCATCAGAAACAAAGCCCAAGTGGGACGCCTCAATGGCTAGTTCCAAAGCTTTTGGAAAAGAAGGGATAGTGATCAAAATTCCTGCTGTTATTTCCCAAAAAACAGAATCTCATGTTAAACCAGGAAGGCTCACCGTCCTTGTTTCTGGGTTGGAAATCCACAACTCAGATTCTTTGCTCATGCACAGATTTGAAAGAGAAGAAGTAGATGACATCAAGGTTCATACACCTTATGAAATTAGCATCCGCCAGCGGTTCATTGGGAAGCCAGATATAGCTTATCGTTTGATATCTGCCAAGATGCCGGAGGTTATCCCCATTTTGGAAATGCAATTCAGCAAGAAGATCGAGTTTTTAGAAGATGCCTTGATGCTCAGAAGCACTAGAACCTCTCCCCTAGCAGAGAAGGGCTACTCAGTCTGGCATGCAGGTGAGTGCTCATCACAACAGTCTGTGCACAAGATCTCTAAAGTCACAGTCAGACTCAACACACCCATGGTGCGTTACCATGATGTATCACATAGAGCAACTGCCGGTTTCAGCTCACTAGTGACTACCTATTTGTTTGTAAATAAAAATAATTTCAGGCCATTTTCCTTAGTACTTGCCATCTGAATCTCAAATCACTCAGGTTTATCATATACTTGAGAGCTGTGCCTTTTCAAATAGGTCAGAAATGGTTTTGGTGATGCTTTCAGAACAAAGGAAAGCTCCAAGTTAGATGTTTTCACCTCTTTCCCCTGTTTGATTTGAGAACCAACACTTTAGGGTCTTAACTAGCATCATCCCCACCTGCTCTGGTGTGTCTCCAGTCCCTTCCCCCGACCCAGCATCACACTCGGTTTTCTTGGCACTTAATTGAGGTATTCCCAACCCACCTTCCAGATGTGCATTTGGATATCAGAATTTTTGAAAACTATGCAGCATAGTTTTTGTGTGTTTTTTTTTTAGCATCCCCAAAATGTTGTGAAACCCTTGCTTTTCTTGGCATTGTGGCTGCAGTATCCTCTTTTAGGTCTCTGTGGGGCATGGAGGGTATAGCTGAGTTTGGACTGAGGTTCGAGTGTGGGTGGCAGGACATGTGGATATGTCCCCAGGTCCCAGCCTCCTCCCTAGCATAGAATAACTTAGTGGTATCTGACTTCTCAGTTTTGCCATTCTGACGGATGTCAAGTGGTATCTTAAAGGCATTTTTATTTTTTTGATTGATTGTGAGGTGGAGCATCTGACGCCTTTTAGTTGTTTTTTGGTCCCACAGATTTTGCTCTGTGGGTTGCTTGTTCTGGTTTTTTTTTTTTTTTTTTTCCTACTGGGCTTTTTTTTTTTTTTCCTCTCTGATTTGCAGGAGTTCATTATTCATTCTAGATATTCATCCCTTGTTGACTTTAGAAGCTACCAATACTTCTCCTAGACTGTCAGCTTCCATTACAGAAATCTTTAATTTTGCTGTGGTCAGGTTTACCATTTTTCCCCTTAAGTTTATTTTTGAGCCCTGCTTAAGAAATCCCAAAGTCATAAAATATTCTAATACTAGCATTATAGGTGACATTACTTCTATGTTATAGTGATTTTTCTAACAAGTAATAGTCTTATTAACTTCGATTGCTAGAGCTTGTTTAAAGTAAGAGATATGTCTGTTACTATTCCAGTTCCTTTTCTTTTTTCCTCTTAAGTGACTGATTTCAATTCCAATATGTAATCTGTTTCCCTAACATACGAATATTTTGATGTTATTCTAGATGACTTCGAGTTTCAAAAAGAAATTACTTGATAATAGATCTGGTCCCATAAGTATCAAAATGTTGAAAATGTTAATGTAAAAACTTAATTTAGAAACTTACTTTCTTAATTTAGAAACTTACATTTCCAGATTTTTCTTTGGCCCCTCATTCAAGGCAGGACTCAGAAGCTGGCCCATAAAAGAGCCAAGAAGGGTACACTGTACCAGCCAACATAAGATCCTGACCAGAAGGGCCCTTCAGGAAAGGCCGTTTGCAAGCTCAGCCGGGTAGCCTCTCTGATACCCCAAGTCTCTGAGTCCCTCTCACTGCTGTTTTCCTCTGGGAGGAGCCTCAGCAGTGAGAGGAGGGAGGAGGCCCTGGCTCTCCAGATGCAGAGCACCGTGGGCTGTTGGTTCTGACAGTGCTGTTGGAGAATCCCCCTGTGCCAGGCGTGGTGCCAGGTACCCACAGTCCTGAAAACAATCCTTCTTATGGAGCTCTACCACATTCGTGGGTTTTATGTTAGGCGTGGTGGTTTCAGAGAGAGAACACGGCATAGAATGTTACACATGAGATGGCAGATGCGAGCATGTCACGTGTGTCACAGAAAGTCACACTGTACAAGCGAGAAGAGTGCAAGCTTGCTGCGCCTTGCTGTCATGGAGGGTGGGTCCCGAGGAGGATGGGACGGTAAGCTCTGACTTCAAGCATGCAGGTGGCAGATGGGGCTAGAGAGGAGGGAGTGAGTGCCAGGGCCTCTGCAGCCATAATCAGACTGCAGGAAGCTGAGTGAGTGCAAATTCTGCAGGGCCACCCATCAGGAAGGGGAAAATGGACCTCGTGTGCACAAGCTGAGGCTGCTGACCTGAGGCTGAACGTCTTTCTCCTCAGGGAAGCTACAGATCTACTTTTAACGTTTTTCAGCTGATTGAACCAGGCCCACCCGATTGTCTAGGACAGGCTCTCTTCACTAAAATCAACTGACTGAGAGCCTTCACCACGTCTACAAATACCTTCCCAGTAACACCTAGATTAGGGTTGGATTGAATAACTGGGGACTATGGCCTCACCCATCACAGTAACGGATTGCATATGTATGGAATGAGCTGAGCCACATCCACAGTGACAGATGGGTTTTCATCTCAGTGCTAACTTTAGCCTGTGGGTAGGATCTCTACAGTGTGTCTGAGTCTGGACTGAGCATGAAGTGCCATCCTCCCCTGGTGAAGCCTCCCTGCGTAGGGGAGGCAGGTGACCTTACAGCTGTGGATTTGGAGAGGTACAGGTGACAAGGAGTTATGTTTGGAAGAAGCCGGCATGCTGAGTTCAATAAGCAAGATGGTATCTCATTTGCTTGGAACTTCACAGTAATCCTGCACAAGCCCAGCAATGAGAACTTACTTCTCATTGTTACCTCTCTTGTTGTATCTGTCAGCACCTCTGTTTTTACTGTTCTACACTGGAAACTACAGAAACAGTGGCGGTAGAAACCATGACTTTGACATCTCAGAAACATATTTCTCTCCTCGATGAGCTATTTTGGTAAATTGTGTGGCCAGAAGGTGGCAGTCTAGTAACAGGGGACCAGTGTTAGGAACCAGTGTCCTAGAAGAACTTTCCAGAGACCTCTGTAGTAATGTATAGAGTAGACAGGTTGAGGGCCTGGGGTGGCCAGGCCAGGACTGGGAGAGGAAGAGAGTCTCCTGGGCTTCAAGGGCTGGAAATGATACAGGTGGGCAGATCCCACCTTAAGGAAGAGCAGTTGCAAATTGCTGTTTTTCTGCATAGTATCTTTAAAATAATCTTTTAAATTTTAGAATAGTTTCAGACTTGAGAAAAAGTTGTGAGGATAGTACAGAGAGTTCCCATGTCTCCCACACCCAGTTTTCCCTATTCTTGTCATCTTACATTAGTATTGTTCATTGTCACAACTAATGAACCTGTATTGATACACCTTTATTCACTAAAGTCCATATTTTATTCAGATTTCCTTATGTTTTACTGTTCCAGAATCCCATCCAGGATCCCACATGATATTTCGGCATTTCATCTCCTTGGACTCTTCTTGACTGTTACAGTTTCTCAGACTCTCTTTGCTTTGATGATCTTGATGGTCTTCAGGAGTAGTGGTCAGGTTTTTGTAGACTCTCCCCTGGTTGGACTTTGTGTCATGTTGTCTCATGATCCACTGTGGTGATGGGTTTTGGGAGGAAGCCCACAAAGCTCTTATCATATAAGAGCAAGGTCCGTGCATAGCATTTTTAAAGAGTTTTTTGGTACTGATTTTTGTTTTCACTGTTTGCGAACTGTCGCCTTCTGAGAGGGGCCTTCTCTGACCACCTAATTTAAGAGAACTAGTTTCCCATTCACTGATCCTATAGAAATCTTGCCTAACACTTGCCCTCTGGTTTGCTGTTCAACTTCCCACACTGGGATGTGTCCTCCAGAATCAGACACAAGTCTGTCTTTTGTCACCCCATCTCCAGCACCCAGGACAGGCCCAGGTAACCAGAAGGCACACGCATCTCTGTGTAATGATAAATAAACTTCTGAGGCATTGAAGTCTCTGCATAGGGTCATTAATTTAAGATCATCTTTTGAAATAGTAAAGTTCTGACCCTGGGACACAGCACCATGCTGACCACCAACAGCCTCCATGTGGTCACTAGGACACAAGCACTGCACTGACTTCAGACAAGCCCCATGTTATTAGTTTATCAGGACACGGTGACCCCCTGACTATCGACAGACCCCTGGAGAGCTGCTTGGCCCTCAACCACTTGATCCCTTCCAAGGACTCATGGGTCAGTTGAGACTGCTGTCTCTCTCCATTTCAGCTCTCTCTCTGTTACACTTCCTGTTGTATTGAGGACATGGGGCGTTTTGTGTTTTTTTTCTGAAAGGGCTTCCCACCCCAGTTATATAAGCTGCTGGATCCATCCCTGGGTAGAGTAGGCATTTTCCTGTGTCATCAATGGGGCATTTGGGGCCCAGAGACAGGGAGAAAGATTTGCTCAAGGCTGGACAGGCTTGGAGCGGTTTTCCTGCTCCCAGGTCAGGCCCTGGTGGTCTTTGGTCTGAACTTGCAGTGAGGTCAGGAGTCTGTGTCTGATGCACAAAGGAGACTGGCGTCCCAGTGCTGCCCCTGCCAGTGCAGTCCTTACTCAGGGTTTTCCTCGATGCCTCCTTGTTCTTGGAAAGTGGAATCATCTGTAAGGTAACATGTAGCTTGAACAATTTGTGATTATTTTGTTTAACTGAGATAACTAATGACTTTTGAGACAAAAACCATATTATACTGAACTAAATTAATTTTTTCAGAAGCTATTTCAAAGCATTGAAGTAACTGAGTCAGCAACTCAAGTCTCAACACAGAGTTCGCGGGGGTGGCCGAGTTTTGTATTAGGTAGGATCCTGCTGATCCCACAGCTCGTTGTGAAAAACATCTCTGATTAGTATATTCCAGGAAGAAAAGTCCTCAGTTTTGGTTTTCTGGTTGTTTAAGTAATCCCATTTGTTAAACATTCAAAAATAGTATGTCTCTAACTGTAATATAGCTGTAGGTGTTGAAATGGAAACCAGAGTGACAGTGCAGGAGCACAGTGCTGGGCACAAGTGTGAATTAGACATGGGCTGTGCTCTCAGAGAAGCTAGTTGGGGAGATCCCAGTTTGAAAAGATGCTGAAAAAAGATAAATAGCAGTGCAGTACCAAGCAAGTTACTGTCAAAGGTGTGTAAACTGAATGGTACCAGGACAGATGAGGGAAGATTGCTGCTAATGGAAGGGCTGAGTGGAGAACATGTCTCCAGACTTCGGCTAGGGGACATCTGTCTGCATGACATGTGCAGAGCAGGGGCATGGTGGGCAGGAATAGCATGCTGGGGTCAGGGTGCCGGGGTGGCTGGAGCAGGAGTCTGCAGGATAAGGAGCAGACTGGGAAGGAGGAGGGTATAGGCTGGATGAGGAGTTTGCTTTCACCCATTAGGCCATAGAATCACTGTTAACATAGACAAGTGAAGTGCACTTTGCCATCATGTTATCACTGATAACGTTTTAACGTCAGGTATGTTAGTTGGCCTTTCCTTTAGGCTAATAATATCTAGTAGAACATGTCCTCTGTTGTCTAATTTAGCTCTGATGGTGTCCTATTGCTGTTTTAGAAAAGTGCTTTTCATTATGTAACATCTTAGTGACATTTAGATCATGTAAGACCAGCCGACAGTGAGTTTTATGCTATGGAAAGTTCTGTGCTAATTAATAAGCCCTTAGGATGTTGGAGTAGTGGCACTTTGGAGATTCCAGGACACAGGTTGTAAAATCAATTTGGTTGGTTGCAACCAGCTTTTATATAAAGAATAGAATAGAAAAGCACATCTGAGTACATGGTGTGTACTAAGGTTTTTGTCTTGTGAAACTTTTTCAGACCTCCAAGGTGCTTGTACAGGTGTAGCAGTTCTGTGTAGGAAGCACTTCGCACAGTGGTGCACAGTTAAAGGGCACGAAGACTCTCACAAAGGGCCTCCTTCCCAGTGGAGATGGGCCTGGGGAGGGCTCAGGCCCACGGTGTGGAACACTCAGGTCTTGCCTCCATGCAGGTTTTGCTTCGCATCAACTGGTTCCTGAACTCACTCCATCTGGCCAAGACCCTTTTCCTCTCTAGGATGCCAAGAAACATGCTTTCTTGTCATCATGTCTTCTTTGCTCAGCTAGGTAATCTCAGGGAGTGTTAATTTGTAAGAAATTTTTTGAGAAATAAGAATAAGGGGATGTTTGTGTACCTGTTGGAGGTGGCTGGTCTCTCCCCGGGGAGGAGGGGCTTGTGCAGTTGGTGTGTCCTGGATTCACCACCTGGGTTCCTGCTGTTCAGGCCCAGCAAGAGCTTTACCCCAAGATGGATTTCCTTTCCTAACAATGCATTTATCAGTTGCTCCCGGCTGCTCGGATGAAAGGCAGCTCTGCTGACTGCCACTAGGGTCCTAGGAAGGAAGTGGGGTGTCCTGCTTTTGCCCTCCCATTTTGCTGAAGCAGAGAAATCTGCTCAAAGGAGTTGGTGCTGGAATCCACACTGCTGGTTCTCACCCCAGTATGCTTTCAGCTTTCCAGCATCCTAATAAATAAACATGGCTATATTGACACATCTGAGGTGGTCTGTATTATGGAGAAAAGCAGGTGACAGACTCTAATCTATGCTCTTATCTGGGCCTTACAGTGCCAGGGTTGCAGATGGAGGCAGCGCTTTAAATAAAGGATTATCACTGTTCCTTGCCAAGCTGCTCTTCTGCTTCTTAGCGAGACTACCCAGGCATAGATGTGTGAGTGGAAACACCCCTGAGCAGTGCCTTGCCACGTGCAGCAGTCTGGCTCGCCCCTACCTCAGCACAGCTCCACATTCAACTTTGCTTGACCTGACTAGCTGACCATTTCATGTGCTCTCTAGAACCACAGTGTTTTGTGGGGTAATCAGATGGTAATGCAGTTCCTAGTAGTGTATTTCATGTACATTTCACCAGGGCTCAACAAGTATTATGTTTCATACTCCAATCTATTGTCCTCTCAAAAAAAAAAAATCACTCCTGTATAAAGCATCTTTCTTCTAAAAGCCAGTTATAGAACTAGATCCTGAGTATTTACAGTATTGCACACTCTGATCAGTGTGGGGTAAGGAAGCAGCCCTGGATTGGGGTAGAAGGCAAGGCTCAGGCAGGTCCCGCATTCAGTCAGCTCAGCAGAGGTTCAGAGAGGTGGACTCACCGCTCCCGCAAACACAGAAGCTCTAAACCAGTAGATGCCTGGGAAAACACTTCGTCAACCCAAAGAGCTCTGACGGTCTTAAACACCACTTTTTGTAAAGTTCTGAATGCCCTTGCGTTGTTCACACCTTCTAGAAGATGCCACCCTGTTTGACTTTCCATTTCAGCATCTGGGCTGATGGACCATGCCATGCACTGTGAGCCCTCCTCAGGGAGCCAGGAAGGGAGGCCACTTCAGCTACAGACGAGCGAACCGTTAATTTCCGAGGGGGACAGCCAGGAACTGAGACAGGTAACATGCATTCGTAGTGTTGTGTCCTCCCCTGCAGGCAACTCACTTCTCTTTCTTGCCTAAAAACAACTCTCCACTGATTCATGCTTGCCTGTCACCTACACGGAAATGCTGGGACATCCACCTGATTTGCTCAGCTCCCTATAGCTTGAGGAAGGGCGTTGCCCATTCTGAGTCCTTGCGTTTTGTGGCATGCAGACACACATAGCATTCCTGTGCGCACACAGTGGTCTTGGCAGCTGCCTGTGCCTGTTGTACGTGTGTATATGTCTGTACATGTGGGCTCAGATGCACATGTAGGCTGTGTATGTGCACGATGTGTGTGTCCACGTGGGCTCTGTACACGTACATGTATGCATGTGTGGTGTGTGTACTGTGTGCACATGTGTGCAGCACCTGTATGTGTGTGCCATCTGTGTGTGCACTGCCTGGGCATGTACAGTTGAGGGCGCTTGCTCTCAAGTGCTCAACATAGGTTCTTGCGGAGGCTTGCCACTTTTTGTCCAGGAAGTTGAAAGTTAAACAATATTTGATAGAAATACTTGCAACTTATCTTCCTATGTTAATGCTGGACAACACAGTGGCCTTTTCTTTTTCCTTTTTTAATAATTATGTAACAAATACCTAGATGTTATATCATTTCATTCATAAATATTTCAGTATGTAGCTTTAAAAGATAAGAACCGTTTTAAAAAATCGGCACAATACCATACTCACCTTAAAAAAGTAAAAAGTAAATTCCTTGGCATCATCAGACATGGAGCCAGTGCTCAGATTTCCATAGTTACCTCATTTAGGAAGATGTGTTGTATGTTTATTCAGATCAGGATCCTCATGAGGCCGGCCTGTGTGCTGCATTTAGTGAAGTGCCTTTAATGCACAGCTTTCTTTCCTCTGTCATCTTGTCTTTTTCCTTTGCAGTTTATTTGATGAAAAAACTAAATTGTTCCTCTGTCAAGATTTTGCAGCTTGCATCTTCCTGACTTGGTTTCCCCAGCTCCCAGCAGGTGGTGAACTGCCTGCTCTCTGCCCTGGTACTCCTGTAGGTCGGTTTGTAGCTCCAGAGGCTCCATCAGATTCAGGCTCCATTTTGGAGAGACTGTTTCATTGGTGGCAACCCACACTTACATCAAGGCATACAAGAGACTGTATGTCTTTTAAACCTGTTTTTAAATAATTTTATTCTATGTGTCTACATAGGCATAGACTCCTTTAAGCTCAGCCTTTTCCATTTTGGGAAAAAAGTGTTCATCTTTTGCTATGGGATATTTTAAATATACATGATTTGTCACTTTTTCCTTCTGATCTAACTTTTAATCACTTTTAGTAATGACACGGAGACATGCCGCTTTCTAGCTGCAACTAGCAGATTCTGCAGGTTACTAATCACTTCTTTTGATAGGCTTAGTGACTCCAGAACACTGCAGATCTTGTGTGCCTTGGGGCTTGAGAAACCCTCATACTATAAAGGCAAACTTAACCTGTTCTCATGAAAGTGGGTAAGAGTGCATATAGGCCTCAGGCTGGTAGGATCTGAGACCCTCCTCTCCCACTCTCCAATGAAGGTGTCTGTGGCTGAGATGAGCTCTTCTATGTCCCACAGTTGTGTTGAGGCTGAAGCAAGAACATGGGTTTTTCATGGGAAATGTAGGAATTTTATCTGTTAATTCTAGTGGTGGCCATGTAGTTTGAGAAGGCCCTTGCAATTTCAAATAACCAATGTCTACTACCATGTATATACAGTGTGCCCTTCCCCTAAAAGCTGTGATAGAATGGGAGAGGTCAGGATGAGTGCACCAACAGCTGTGAGTAGAATAAGATTCCTCAGTGACCACTGAGGTCACCATTCTTTCCCATGAAAGTGTGTTTCTTATGTGGTTGGTCCTGACTGTCATCAACAAGTCTTAGTGAGCCCTGTGGCGTCCATGCTGGGAACAGCAGATGCCATGGTCATGAATCAGGATGCTGGCTTCGGGGCAGAGGACACGGTGATCCCTGAGCAGTTAGGCTAGGAAGACCCACCCACAGGAGGGGCAGGGCTTTGTGCTAGTTAGCTGCCTCATTCTCCTTCCCTGCAGGGAGAACCTAATTTCATAAGAGGTTGTCCTTTTGAGGTAAAACACATGTTTCATATTTAGAGAAGAATTCTGAACTGTGTAGTTGAAGCTCAAGCATAGGTAGGAATGAGTTAAATTTCTGGGGAAAATGAAAATGCAAGAAAATCTCCCTCCATTCATCTGTGGTTTCTGTTGCAGATGCTATTAAAGTCATTACGTGGAAATGGGTTTTGGTGACTTAAACTGCAGTTGGGGTGCTAGAGAGAAGATTTGCCGTGATTTCCTCAGGGAGCAGCCGTGCTTAATGCAGTGTGCCAGCTCCCTCTGTGCTGGGCCCCTGGAACGGGCATGTGGGCTGCGGTTAGGCCCCATCTGCTGCGTAGCTGTGGCCGTCCACCATCCGCTGTGGGAGGGCACGTGGTGGAGGAGGCTGGGAGAGGAATCAGAGTCCCTCAGATGGGTTTGGCAGAGTCCCTCAAATCATTTCCAATGTCTGATGTGCTAACCTTTCCTGCCTCAGAACTCCTGCTCTTTCGTTACTAAGTCTGTGGCTACCATATATTTGATACAACATTTGGAAGTGATAAAACAAAAAGCGGTGTGGCTCTGTCCTGAGGACATTGCAGTTTTACATAAAGTTTCTTCATAACTTCTTAATCTCCACTTCTCTGTCTTGTCCTGTGTTTGGTGTTTTTTCATCCTGCCTCCCTCTTTCACCAAGAAGGAATCAGAATGAAAAGCTGACCTAGGTCTGGTCTCATGGTTTATCAGGCTCTGCAACAGCCCTGGCACTGGGAACAGCAGTGAAGGAAGACTTGCACTGGATGTTCTCATCATTTCCATTAAAGAGGGATGCACAGAGTGTGGATTCATGGCAAGTTTTTAGGTCATAGTTTTGAACTTTCTGTTTGATTATATTCGGCATTTAGTCTGCCTACTGTATGTGGTATTTTTATAAACAATAAATGCAAAACACAAAAATTAAAAACTGAGGTGATTAATTCAGTTCAGTCAGAAAGTTCGTTTACTGGAAAACCTAGCTAGTCAGCTGGCGTGAGGAGAAGAGTTTATTGAAAAGGCAGCCCTGCGGATGCCTGTGCTGGGGAGATGAGTGAGGCCCAGGGCTTTTGTCTCTGTGTTGCTTAGCAGAGCCAAGTTCCACATGTATCTGCACGGGCAGTTCACTGGATCTTTCCTGAAATAATTCTAGGCCGGAAAGGATGCTGTGGTTCTCTACTTGCTGTGAAACTATCTTAAGAAATTAATGTCCTCCTTTTCTTTTTTTTTTTTTTTTAACAAATATATATATTCATTTTCACGTTCTTTTCCATTATGGTTTATTATAAAATAATTTTATTTTCTTTTTTTTAGAAATTATAGAATACATTTCATCTTCTGTAACTCCACCATTCTGGTCTTTTCCCGTGTACTTTGTTCCCAGTTATTTAAATTTGTCCCAATTCATCTGTCTCCTCTCCTAGTCAGGAAAAAAAAAAAAAAAATCTGTCATTTCTTGCATAACCTAATCTATGTAAAAGAATTGTGTTTAACAAGTGTTCTTCAGCCTAAACTAAATGTCTGAATCAGTGAATTATTTAGCCGTGGCTTCAGTGAGTTATTTGGAGAAGACAACAGATCTGGGTTTCCTTGGATAATTGTCAGGACAAAGTCATGAGACAATGAGCAAGGGGTGATATCCATGATGCTTCTCATCAGTTGTGGCAATGGACTAGACCACGCTTCAGGGATGCAGATTCCAGAACTGATACTTCTTAGGAAGGAGGGGATGGCTAAACTGGTGGGCCCTCAAAAGTAGAAAGGCAAGGGCAATGCACTCCAGCTATAGGACCACCGAACAATGCTGGGACGGTGTGCAGACACCTTTGTTGGAGTGGGCTCTGTAGAGGGGTCTAGGGACAGAGAGCTGGACATGTCCACTCTCTTATCAGTACCTTCATTTAGTCTGGGTTTTGTCCTGTAAGCAGTTTGGAATCATTGAAGATTTTTAAGCAAGGAGTCATGAGATAATTTCAGATTTTTACCCGTTCTCCTCAGGTTCTCCTATTGTCCTCTGCTGCCTTCTGAATCTTTTTCGGACTGTATCATTTCATTCGTTAATTATGGGGCACAGTTAGATGGTTAGTGTTTTTATTTGTGGCTTTGATACCAGCCTGGATGTTAGCAATGAACTAGGCCGTTTATTTAAATATGTGTTACTCTAATTGCGAATTATTAATAAATGTTTCTGATATCATATCCTATGTCATTTCTAAACGTTAAACCGTAAGAAGAGCCTTGGTAACCAGGAAAACATACCTAGTAACTTTTGAGGTCCACACACAGTGGACATTTCAATAAGAGGTCATATGTCCTAGGATGAGCCCTGGTCTAGGAACCTGGCATCCTGGCACTGGTCCCAGCCCTCGCTGTCAGCTCTGTAGTCCTGGGAAGGCTGGTTTGCTTCCCTGGCCTCAGTCTCTACCTCTGAAAAGGGCACTGACTCGTAGAGTATTCCAGTATCTACCGTCTAATGTAGAATCCACTGCAATGAAATGAAAGCTGAGTTACAGAAAAATGTCACGCCTTACTTTTAAATATTCGTTCATGGTTTTCCTGTCTGCGCTGTTGGTTAACTAGGTCACTGGTAACGATGAGCATTAGTTTGACAGACAGGAGACAGACACGCGGTGCCCCCACCGCTAGCCCAGCCCTGCCTGCTGTGGTTTCATGTGCCTCCCACTGCTGCCTTCTGTAATTGCCTGGGACAACCAGCTCTTCTCCACAGCAGCCTTCAGAGCTCCCATTATGTTGGATGTGGTCACCACTCTAGCAGAGGCCCATGTTGTCTGTGGTAGTGGTTGTTTGGAGTGGGAGGACCTGTCAAAGCGTGTGGCTGTGTGTCCTCTGCAGTTGACAGAGAAGGCTATGTGGGCACACCGGACCTCCCTCACATAGAGGCCATGGTGTAAACCTGAGCTGCATGGAGGTGGCATCTGCCCTTTGAGTCCAAATACCCATGCAGATGAATCTTGGGGATGTATTCTGTCCCTTCCACTGCCCCTGGGAACTGTGGATGGGGAGGAAGCTGCCAGATAAGGAACTCTAAGATATTGTGCCAAGGACAGGATTCCAGAATGTACCAGCATCTCAGTGAACAAATTCTAGAGCAGCTGCTTGGCTGTGCAGAAGGTAGAATGCCAAGGAGCAAGAAACAGATGCTCAGGCATTTAGACTGGGAGGATGACTTGTTCCCCCTTTGGAACATTTTCCTGTGCTCTTGGTCAGCTTTTAAATGAACCTCAAGTCTTAAAATCAAGTGTTTGATTATATTGTTATTGAGTGCCTGGCTATGGAAGGTTACATATATTATAACCATGTTTTTTATTGTGGTAAAATATATAGAATAAAATCTTGCCATTTTAACTATTTTAAGTGTATAATTTAATATCATTAATTACATTAAAAATATTGTGCAACCATCACCGCTATCTATTTTATTTCCAAAGCTCTTTTATCACCCCAACAGAAACTCTGTTACCATGAAGCAGTAACTCCACATTTCGCCTCCCCCCAGTCCCTGGTAACCTCTAATCTTCTCTCTGTCTCTATGAATTTGCCTATTCTGGGAACCTCCTATAAGTGTAATCCTTTTGCATCTGGCTTTTTTCACTTAACATAATGTTTTCAAGGCTGATCCATCTTGTAGCATGAATTGGTACTTCTTTCCTTTTTATAGGTGAATAATATTCTGTTGTATGGTTAAAACATACTTGGTTTATCCATTCATCACTGATGGACACTTGGATTATTTCCACCTTTCAGTTCTTTTGAACATACACCTAAGAGTAGAATTGCTTGGTTATAGGATAATTCTATGTTTAACTTTTTGATGAGCTGCCAAATTATCTCCTTAGCAGCTACACCATTTTACACTCTCACCAGCAATGTATGAGGATTCCAGTTTTTCCACATCCCTGCCAACACTTATTTTCTTTTTTGAAAATTTTAAAATTATTCTAACTATCAAATAGAATAGATAAGGAGGTAAGGGTTGGAGGTAAGGGTCCAACTTCATTCTTTTGCATGTGGCTGTCTAGTTGTCCCAGCACCACTTGTTGAACAGACTATCCTTTCTCCGTTGAGTAGACTTGGCACCCTTGTCAAAAATCTGTTGATCTGAGGACTCTTTATTCTATTCCATTAGTCTATTCTTATGCCAGTACCAAGCTGTTTTTATTACTATAACTTTGGGTAAGTTTGAAAATTGGTAAGTGTGAGTTTAATTTAATTCTTCTTTTTCAACTTGTTTTGACTATTCAGGGCCCCTTGCAATTCTATATGAACTTGAGGATTAGCTTTTCCATTTCCGAGTAGGGGGGCTGTTGGAAATTTGATAGGGATTACATTGAATCTGTATATCACTTTGAGGAGTATTGCCCTCTTGCCAATATTGTCTTCCAGTCCAGGAACACAAGATGTCTTTTATTTATTTAGGTAGTTTTTATTTCATCATGATTTTATAATTTTTAGTCTTTCACCTGCATGTTTTTTTTTTCCTAGGTATTTTATTCTTTTGGGTGCTATTATAAATGGGATTATTTTCTTAATTTCTTTTTCTGATTCTTCATTGCTGCTGTATAGAAGCACAACTGATTTTTGTGTGTTGCTCTTGTATCCCGTAACTTTGCTAAATTTGTTAATTAGTTCTTCTAGTTTTCTTGTGGATTCTTTGGGATATTCTGTATATATAGGGTCATGTCATATGAAAATAGAGATAGTTTTACTTCTTCTTTTCCAGTTTGGATACCTTTTATTTCTTTTTCTTGCCTACTTGCTCTGTCTAGGACTTCCAGCGCATAGCAGTACTGTGTAGCAGTGGTGAAAGTAGGCATTCTTGTCTTTTCCTGATCTTAGGTGGGGAGGGCTTTCAGTCTTTCCCCATTGAGTATCCTATTAGCTGAATTTTTCATAAGTCCCTTTTTTTGTGTGTGTGTTTTAAGTTTTTATTTTATTACAGGCTTTTCTATTTCTAATCATTACAAATGTTTTCAACATTTCATTTATCTGCTCCGTTGTATTCCATTTACATTTCATTATGATTCCCATCTGTCTATCATATATTCAAGTCATGTCTACTATTTTCTTTTTTTTTAATTTTTATTTTATATTTTAGCATAGTTGATTAACAATGTTGTGTTAGTCTCAGGTGTACAGCAAAGTGATTCAGTTTTACATATACATGGATCTATTCTTTTTCAAATTCTTTTCCCATTTAGATTATTACAGAATATTGAGCAGAGTTCCCTGTGCTATATAGTAGGGGTTTGTTGGTTATCTATTTTAAATATAATAGTGTGTACATGTCAATCCCAAACTCCCAATCTTTCCCTCCCTCCCACCCTTCCCCTCTGGTAACTATAAGTTCATTCTCTAAGTCTGTGAGTCTGTTTCTGTTTTGTAAATAAGTTCATTTTATCATTTTGGGGTGGGGGGGTTCTGCATATAAGCGATATCATATGATATTTGTCCTTCTCTGTCTGACTTACTTCACTTAGTATGATAATCTCCAGGTTCATCCATGTTGCTGCAAATGGCATTATTTCATTCTTTTCAATGGCTGAGTAATATTTCATTGTATTATTTCATAGTAATATTTCATTTCATTGTACCACATCTTCTTTATCCATTCCTCTGTCGATGGACATTTAGGTTGCTTCCACGTCCTGGCTATTGTAAATAGTTCTGCAATGAATGGGGTGCGTGTGTCTTTTCAAATTATGGTTTTCTCCGGATATATACGCCGAGGAGTGAGATTGCTGGATCATGTGGTAGCTCTATTTTTAGTTTTTTAAGGAACCTCCATACTGTTCTCCATAGTGGTTGTAGCAGTTTATGTTCCCATTAACAGTGTAGGAGGGTTCCCTTTTCTCCACACACTCTCCAGCATTTATTGTTTGTAGAGTTTTTGATGATGGCCATTCTGACTGGTGTGAGGTGATACCTCACTGTAGTTTTGATTTACATTTCTATAATAATTAGTGATGTTGAGCATCTTTTCATGTGCCTCTTGGCCATCTGTATGTCTTCTTTGGGAAATGTCTATTTAGGTCTTCCGTCCATTTTTTGGATTGGGTTGTTTTGTTTTTTTTAAATATTGAGCCACATGAACTGTTTGTAAATTTTGGAGACCAATTCCTTGTCAGTCACATTGTTTGCAAATATTTTCTCCCATTCTGTGGGTTTTTTCGTTTTGTCTATGGATTCCTTTGTTGTGCAAAAACTTTTGAGTTTCATTAGGTCCCATTTGTTTATTTTTGTTTTTTTTCCCATTCTAGGAGATGGCTCAAAAAAGATATTGCTGCGATTTATGTCAGAGTGTTCTGCCTATGTTTTCTGAGTTTATTTTTGTGTATGGTGTTAAATAATCTTCTAATTTCACATGTAGCTGACCAGTTTTCCCAGCACCATTTACTGAAGAGACTCTCTTCTCTCCATTGTAGAGTCTTGCTTCCTTTGTCATAGATTAATTGACCATAGCTGCGTGGGTTTATTTCTGGGTTTTCTATCCTGTTCACACATTGGTCTATATTTCTCTTTTTGTGCCAGTACCATACTGTTTTGATGACTGTAGCTTTGTAGTATAGCCTGAAGTCAGGGAGCCTGATTCCTCCAGCTCCATTTTTCTTTCTCAGGATTGCTTTGGCTATTCGAGGTCTTTTGTGTTTCCATACAAATTGTAAAATATTTTGTTCTAGTTCTGTGAAAAATGCCGTTGGTAATTTGATAGGGATTGCATTGAATCTGCAGGTTGCCTGGGGTAGTATAGTCATTTTGACAATATTGATTCTTCCAATCCAAGAACATGGTATATCTTTCTGTTTGTATCATCTTTGATTTTTTTCATCTGTGTCGTGTAGTTTTCAGAGTACAGGTCTTTTGTCTCCTTAGGTAGGTTTATTCCTAGGTATTTTATTATTTTTGATGTGATGATAAATGGGATTGTTTCCTTAATTTCTCTTTCTGATCTTTCGTTGTTAGTGTATAGGAATGCAAGAGATTTCCGTGTATTAATTTTGTAACCTGAAACTTTACCAAATTCATTGATGAGCACTAGTAGTTTTCTGGTAGCTGTTTAGGATTTGTTATGTATAGTATTATCTCATATGCAAACAGTGACAGTTTTACTTCTTCTTTTCTAATTTGGATTCCTTCTATTTCTTTTTCTTCTTTGGTTGCCGTGGCTAGGACTTCCAAAACTATGTTCAATAAGAGTGGTGAGAGTGGACATCTTTGTCTTTTTCCTGATCTTAGAGAAAATGCTTTCAGCTTTTCACTGTTGTGTATGATGTTAGCTGTAGGTTTGTCATATATAGCCTTTATTATGTTGAGGTTTGTTCCCTCTATGCCCACTTTCTGGAGAGTTTTATCATGAATGCGTGTTGAATTTTGTCAAAAACTTGTTCTGCATCTATTGAGATGATCATATGGTTTTTATTCTTCAATTTGTTGATGTGGTGTATCACACTGATTGATTTGAGGTAGTGAAAAATCCTTGCATCTCTGGGATAAATTCCACTTGATCATGGTGCATGATCCTTTTAATGTATTGTTGGGTTCAGTTTGCTAGTATTTTGTTGAGGATTTTTGCATCTATGTTCATTAGTGATATTGGTCTGTAATTTTCTTTTGTGGTATCTTTGTCTGGTTTTGGTATCAGGGTGATGGTGGCCTCATAGAATTAGTTTCGGAGTATTCCTTCCTCTGTAGTTTTTTGGAATAGTTTCAGAAAGATAGGTTCGGTGCCTTTTATCATGTTGAAGAAGTTCTCTTCTAGTCCTAGTTTCCTGAGTTTTTATCGTGAAAGGATGTTGGGTTTGTCTTTGCCATTTCTCCATGAATTGAGTTGATTGTGTTTTTTTCTCTTTGTTCTAATAATGTGGTATATTGCATTAATTGATTTTCTAAGGGTGAACCACCCTTGTATTCTGAGATAAATCCTACTTGGATTCAGTTTGCTAGTATTTTAGTTTGTTGTGGTTTTGTTTTCATTTGTCTCAAAGAATTTACTAATTTCCCTCTTTGACCCACTGGTTGTTTAAGAGTGTGTTGTTTGATTTCTACATACTTGTGACTTTTTTAGTTGTCCAGATTTCCAGTTTCATTTCACTGTGAAGGTACTTTCTATTACTTCAATCTTAAGTTTGAGGTTTATTTTGAGGCCTACCATGTGGTCTGTCCTGGAGGATGTTCTGTGTGCACTTGAGAAGAATGTGGGTTCTGCTGATTCGGATGGAGTATTTCGTGTATGTCTGTTGGGTGCAGATGGTCTATAGTGTTGTTCAGGTCTTCTGTTTCCTTATTGATCTTCTATCTGGGTGTCTTATCCATTACCAACATCTTTTTATTAACTTTTAAAAATAGTTAACAAGTATTAGATGGTTTTTGGTTCAGGCTGGGAAGTTGGTTTTGTGCAGTTTTTAAACGTGAAATTGGACTGAATGCATGAACACAGTGTTGAGGAGGCTGCGTGGCCTTGGGCAGCATATGTCTGTCCATCCCATCTCTGGCATAGGGCTGGGGACTGATTGTTGGAAACATGGTTTCTGGTAGCCAATAAGTACCTTTGCCATGTTAGCCATGTGGCCTTCAGCAGGCTTCACATTTCCCTGAAAAAGTACTACTATCACTTTTTACACAACAGGGTCCTGCCTTGAGGCTTGCATGGGTTTGAAGTGAGGATGAGGCCTGTACCCTATGGAGCAGAATTCTGGCACATATTGAGTTCTAAATAAATGTATCAGTGGGGCCCCAACTGTCTTTGACCCAGTCAACTCTGAAGAGCCCCAAACTTAATGCATTTTCTGTTTGTTTCATATTCTGAGAATGTCCCTGCTGAGGCATTTACTTCTGCATGTAAGATGAACCTTCAGTTTATTGAGCATTTCACTTGGTAGGGATTCCATTGCTCTCTTAAAAACGTGGTTCTCATCATGGGAAGCTCAATTTATGGTCTGATAGCAGCTTGGCTCCCAGGACCCCTCTCTAGTCCTGGGAGGTGCTTTCCCTGCCCAGACCTTGAGTTAGAGGGGCCATCTTTGCTGTGGGCTATTGGGGCCATTTGTAACTGGAGACCAGTCAGCAGACTTCAACTGAGGGCTAATAGATCCCTGAAGACTCAGCTCTCAGAGTCTTGCTGTACAGACGCAGCCATGGTGCCTAAGGCAGGTTTGTGCTCAACTCCTCCACCCTCTGCACTGAGAGGGGGTCGTGAGGAAGGGAGCACCGTGGTGGGGGAGCTCCTTAAGAGAGAACCCTGTGCTGCCCCTGTTCATCCACAGAGCATCCTCAGGTCCTCAAGGAATGCAGCAGAGAGGACAGAGTGGGATGCGGGGGTGGTCTGTGAGTGCTGAATGTGACAGATTGTAGCCTAGAATGTTCTTTACAGCCTCCAGAGATTTGGCTGAGAGGGAGCCAATTTTCCCCTCTTTACCTTCTCTACAGCATGTTAATAGCCCCAACTGGTAGAATTGCAGACAGCTTGATTTATCTCAGCTCTATTCTTAAATGGTTGCTAGTTTCTCACTGCAAGAAAATTCAGTTTTTCAGTGGGTCAGTTTAATAACAAGATCAAGGCAAACAGTCTAGCTAATACTAACTCACGTTAGGTGCTTAATATTAATATACTAATACTCTAAATCCTGGAGTTCTATCATGAGGTAGAGCAAAACGTTTTTTTTCAGACTATACGTTGAGGCAACAACTAGCATATTGTAGACATTTTAGAAATATTAAGGCCCGTACTTGTATGTACCATGTCCTTACACAGTGAAAGCACAAGCCTGGTTGTTTCAGGACCCCCTTGGAGGCACAGCTTACAGCAGAGCTTGGGGCCTCTGATTCCCAGACTTTCACACCTTGATAGCTGGCATGAGGCATACAGTTAAATACATCTGTTTTGGTAAGTGAACCTCCTCTACTGGATGAGCTATTTTTCCATAATTTATTTTCTGTTTTTATAAACAAAATGGGAATGGTTGGAAGGCTAAAATGTCTCCATATCAGCTCTTATATCAGCCCAGACGGTGACTGTGCCGCCTTTCTGAGGTCTGTGGTATTGCAGAGATGGAGGTCACTGTAGCATGTGACCAAAGCAGAAGGTCTTCCTCTTCCAGAGAGGACAGTAACTTCTGCTCTGTCCTGGGGACCATGTGCTGCCTCCCACTTCCTGCCTGAGTCATCTCGGCTATCCCCCTTGCCGGTTACTGACGCTAGTGAGTGAGCCCAGCGTCCTGCCTGTGGGGAACCAAGCCTCCTGCTCTGGCTTTGTTGAGCGCCTGTGACCCCTGAGCTGAAGAGCACTGAGTGTTTCTGTGGGTTTTTTTCCAAGATGCTGCTCCCAGAGGTATTGGCATGTATGTTTTTATGTCTTAACTTGTGGTTATGTGCATTATATATTTCTTTGGAGTTAGTTTCTCCTAAAACTCAACGTACTATTAATCAGGTAATTTCTGTGTAGGTACAAGTGTGGCTGGAAAGATGGCTGGCTGCTGGGTTTATTTATTAGTGGAGCAGAAACTTGGGGAAAAGTCCATTTTGACCCTGGTCTTTGACTCAGAGCCCAGTGAAGGCTCATCTGAGAAGCCAGTTGATATTCCAGAGGCTGGCAACATCATACATTGATGACTAGACAGCTTGTCATCCTGGGCCGCAGAAGTAACAACTGTTTTTAAGGTTTGGCCAGACTTCATATTCTCCATTCTTTCCATCCCATGTTATATGGAATGCACACGATGCCATTTAATTACTTCAGTCCCTTTCTTAAAGGAAAAAGACACTGGACCAATATTCCAGAGGTACTAGTAGTTTGAAAGTTTACTCAGTAATTTTCTTTGCAGACTTAGTAGCTGTAAAGATCTTGCTTATATTTTTGCGGTATTAATTAATTTCAAGTGCAGTTTTGGCAGACCAACCAAGGGTCTCAACAGGCTGCATAGAATGGGTGCTATTTTTAAGGCCATCATCTCAGTGAAGCTTTTTCCAAATGAAATTCAACAGGAACCAGCCTTTATTTGGACTGTACACTCAGTAAAATGCTCAACTTTTGTAGGCATGTCAGCAGTTCTTACAAAATAAGTTGTATGTGCCTTTTATTACTGTGCTTATTAAGTGTAGACTCAGGAATGTAGGTGTTCTTGCTTTTGCCACTGTTTCATTTTGGAAAGAGGCAGTTGATTCATCCTCTAGAGAAAGATGGCCATGGAAACGTAGGACACATAAGGTCAGTCACACAAAGTGGCCCTTGGTGGAAGTGCTATCATGTGGTGATGTGGTCCTGTGCTACCTGGCACAGTAGCCACTGGCTACATGTGGCTACTGAGCACTTAAAAAGCAGTTGGTCTGTGACTTCCCTGGTGGCATAGTGGTTAAGAATCTGCCTGCTAATGCAGGGGACACAGGTTCGAGCCCTGGTCCGGGAGGATCCCACATGCCGCGGAGCAACTAAGCCCATGCATCACAACTACTGAGCCTGCACTCTAGAGCCTGCGAGCCACAACTACTGAGTCTGCCTGCCACAACTACTGAAGCCTGCGTGCCTAGAACCTGTGCTCTGCAACGAGAGAAGCGACCACAGTGAGAAGCCCGCGCACCACAATGAAGAGTAGCCCCCGCTTGCCATAACTAGAGAAAGCCCGTGCGCAGCAACGAAGACCCAACACAGCCAAAAATAAATAAATAAAATAAATAAATTTATTAAAAAAAGCAGTTGGTCCAAGTTCATACTAGCTTGCTAGGACTTCATATAAAAAAAGAATATAAAATATCTCATTAGTAATTGTTTATATTGACTTCATGTTGAAATGATAATGTTTTGGGTTGATTGATTTAAATAAAATATATTATTAAAATTAGTTATACTATTTACCTTTTATTAGAAAATTTGAAATTGCAGTTATGGCTCTCCCCTAACTGGACATCTTGCCACAGTTGCTCAGGGCTCTAAGAGCTGGCACAGGTTCTGGGGTGTGTGAATGGACTGCCTATCCCTGGTGGGAGCCCTTTTGCCATTTTTTAAGGGTCTTATGCAATTTCTTTCAGTGTCTCAGTGATGTGACCTCTGAGTCATAGCCATGACATCTATTGTCCACACATTGGTCATGTCAGGGCCACACTGGGAGCTGGACCCCAAGAGCTTGAGCAAGTCGCCCACCCTTCTCAACCTCATCTGTGAAACAGTTAGATCGAGGATTAACAGGGAATAGTTAGGGCACATTGCAGGGGTCTCATAACTCCTATCCTTATTTAGGATAACTGGGGGATGAGGAAACAGAAAACAAAACCGTGTATATATATATACTTTAATCCCCAGTTTTCCTTTTCTCTGAGAGTGTACGGATGTTGGGATGAGAAAGCAAGATGAAAAGGCCACACAATATTATCAGCAGTGCTTATGTGATAGGCAGTAATTTGCATTTGGATTTTGGAGGAATTTTATTTTCTCCTCTAAGTTCTGTTTCCTGGTTTTCTATGTGCACTGTTATTATCGGAACAGAACAGGACAGTTGACTATCTGCATGCACTAAAGGGAATACGTGGCTGCCTTGCTGAAAGCCCATCTCCTGCCACCAGCGCACGTGCAAACAGTGATTGTTTACAGTTCAGAATCTGGTGGTCCTGAAAGACAGTTCAATTGAAAATAAACTTGACCACGTTTTGATGTGATTGACAAGGATGTAGAGGTAGCAAAGAGAGCCGCAAGGTCTGTGCGGGCTGATCACTCAACGTAGGAGAGAGACCTCCTCAAGGGTGTCAAATCGGATGCAGGTTTGTGACAAAGGGGACATTTTGTGCAAGTTCCTGGTAGAACGGCCTTATTATCACACTAATATGGAGGTAATGAGGAAGGAATAGTTGACCAGAGAGAACAGCATGGAAGACCTGCCTAACATAGTGATGAGTGGTGACTTTTTTATTATGCTCTCTGGGCCTCAGCCATATGAGATCATAGAAATGAGAGATGGAAAAGACCTCCTGTATTAGGTCATCCAGCCCATCCCCTCCAGAGCTGACTGACCCCACAGTGTACTTTCCAGAGCTCCGTCCAGTTTTTCAAGTGACTCAACTGATGGAGTTTCCACCAGCTCCCAGAAGGTGCAGAAAGGTGGTGTCTGAGACGGCTAACTTGGATCTGGATTTATTCCTCTTTCTCATGACGAAGATCCCAGCGATGATGCTTTGTTTGAAGAGAGATGTGGGGGTGAATCCCACCTCTGTCACTAACTTGCGGATGACCCCAGCTCGCCTCATCTCCACATCCCCCTCCAAAAGTTGGGGTGCTTTGCTGGGCTCCTTCAGTCTGAGCATTCTAAGACTTGGCGGCGGCACCTTACATAGCACTTCACGGTTTTCACAGCTTGTTCACATTTGTGATCTCATTTGAGCCTCACCATTCTTAGGGCAGGAGTTGATCTTATTATCCTCCTGGCCATCTCCCTGCCTTTATTCTGTTTCTTGTTAATCAGATGAAGCAGTTCTCCCAGGCAGTGGGTGCTGGGCCAGGTGGTCAGGCATTCCTTTTGATTCTAAGCACAGAGCTGCTTCCATTTGACCTCATGGGTACTATTATGCCTTCTGAGACACCACACGGGTACAGTTTGCTCTCCTTGAGGTGTGACCTCCTTTCCCGGCAGTAGCACTGCTCAGGATTGTCCCAGGCCACCTGTGGAACCTAGAGCTTTCTTGCCTGTGTCACCTGGTGGGACCTCTGGGGGTAGGGGGTGGGATTTCAGTGTGGAGTATGATATATTATCAATAGATTGCACTTGGGGTCCTCTGAGGTGGTCACCCAGGCTGTTCACTAGTGACATCCATCCCTGTGTGATAAAGGACTTTGAATGGATCTGTAGGCAGGTTAATCCACTGGGAGTTAGTAAGCAGGGCACCACAGGCTCATCTTAATAATTCAGATTCTGCAGTTCTTTCTCTTGACCTAACCAATGATCTGAAACTTTCCCTAAAAGAGGAGAGGTATTAACATTTATTGCAAGTAGTTGGTCATTAAGATTTCTCTTAAAAATCATTTCTTTTTGTGTCGGCTTGGGGATATTAAATTTTTAAACCCAGGTTCGGTAAGTATGTAATTAAAGTACATTTCACAATGCAACTAGTCCCAATAGAATTGTAATACAATGCTGCTCTTAACTAGTTTACGAAACTATGTGAAGTATGACATGAGTCACAGAAATGGGGACGAGGGGCTGCCATCGAGCCTGGTCGGCTCCCTTGGTCTAGCCACGCTGGAGCAGCCCTCCACGCTGTGGGCGCCATCCTCCCCTGTGGCATCACTGTGTGTTTATGGTATTTCTGAGTGTCCTCCACGTGTCTGCGCCCACAGATATCTTTTTCGCCTCTCCACAGAACCCCGCCGTCTCCCAGTTTTTCTCAGTAGGCCCACGGGGTTATGTTGTGTAACCGCTTCATCACCTTGGGTTATTTGTGCTGTGTTTTGTTCTGCCTTTTGTATTTGTATGTGAAATATTTCAAACATACAGACAAAAAAGTGTTTTGCCTTCTTAAATTTTGTTTTTCCAGCTTCAGTCTGCAGTTAGGCACTTGGATGCAGAAAGGTAATGAAAACAATGATTGGGTGAGAGCTGGAACTCAGATCTGAGTTGTAGGATCCAGATCCCTGGTTCTGCCCTGTGCCGCTACTGTTTGCAGGAATTCCACGTGGATGTGGTAACATTCCCAGCAAGGCTGTCAGGGTTGGTGAAACAGCAAACCGTGGGTTGGAAACAGCAGTGCCGCAGGGGTGCATCTCCTGGGGCTGTGTGGTCAGTCTCCTTGCTATGGCCTGGAGCAGGGCCAGAGAGCAAATACGTCATCTTCCAGCAGCTCTACCTCGCTGAAGGTCAGTGCCAGAAAGTGGCAGAGCTGAGACCCAAACCCAGGGTCAGAGCTGCAAGCTCTGGCTCTGTGCTCAGAGTGTTCATTCCCATTGACTTACAAATTTTCTTAAGTACTGTAAAAATAAGGGAAAGAAATATTGTCTGCTTTTGAGAGTATAAGAAAAGGCACCCCTCCTATCATTTGTGCTTCTCTTGCAGATCCTGAGGAAACTAAAAGATCTCGCGTTGGATGCCGAAACAGAGCTGGAGAGACAGGATGAGGCCTTGGATGGCATCACTGCAGCTGTGGACCGGACAACCTTAACCATTGACAAGCATAATCGACGAGTGAAAAAACTGACCTAGAAGGACAAGAAAGCATAGAGGTGACTGCTTTTGTTGAGAATCACTTCTCTGAGTACGTTGTTCTCAACTCCTGCATGCTTCCTTTGAGATGAAGACCCCAGGAAGTCATTCCAAGTGCCCTGCCCCAGGAGGTGCACAGCTGCCCCAGGTTGAAGGGCTGCTGTTGACGGCTGTGAGCAGCTTAGCTTGGGGTGATTGTGG
This sequence comes from Balaenoptera physalus, assembly GCF_965194825.1. Lineage (NCBI taxonomy): Eukaryota > Metazoa > Chordata > Mammalia > Artiodactyla > Balaenopteridae > Balaenoptera > Balaenoptera physalus. The sequence goes on along the minus strand of NC_138890.1, from coordinate 17,574,876 downwards.
CTGCCACCAAGGGATTCCCTTGCAGGGAGCTGAAAGTGCAGCTGGAGGAGGGGAGTTCTGCCTGCAAATACAGCGAGCCACTTCCTCCCAAGGCCCTCTCAGGCTGCCTGTGGAGTCAGGCGCACACACGCATTCAAACATGGGCTGAGCCCTATTGAGGTGGCCACGACAGCGAGGCGGCTCTTCATTCTGAGGGTGGGCTGCACCCAGCGCTCAGGGACCACTTTGCTTGGCCACAATCCCAGGTCTCCAGTGGCACAACTAGCTGCATTTTCATCCTTTTTCCATTCTTGATAAGCATAGAAAGGATGGTTTAAGTCTCTGTGAAAGAAATCTACTTATTTCTAACCCTCTGCCTATCTGAACACTGCAGGCATATCCTATGTCAGCAAAATCTCTTCTCCAGGATCACATTCAGGTCTGAGCCTGCCTCTCCTACATGGGCTGCTCAGCACAGACCCCACTGCCTTCACTTTGTTCCAATTTTCTTTGGTGGACAGGTCAGTTTCTTTCTGGTTGTATTGTAATTTCTAACCAAAGCTGAGTCTAGTATACCTCGAGGTCATCCTATAAGCATCTGAAATATTCTTTCACTGCTCAGTTTTTAGTCAAACATGAAAATAGTACATACTGCACCTATTTTAAGAAGTGTTAAGTTTTGCTTTTTTGCCCCATTTCTACCCGGAAACAAAAGAGAAATGCTAGCTTTAGAATATTTTTTGAAGCTATGCATTGATGCTGCTTTTTGCTTGGTTTTGGGTATCTTAGTGTGTCCCTGGGAGAGCCCCTCATGGGGAGACAAGAGGAAAGTAGAGAAGTGGGTGACCTCCTCCCATTCTCACAACAAGCCACCTCCAGACTGCTTTGAAATAACATCCCAAAGAACCTTGCACGGAGAGGCTCATTTAGACCTTGTAGAGATGTTACTTTGAAGCGCCTTTCCTACACCCCTCCTGGGATGGCGCCCGCAAGCCCTGTGCTGCCCTGCTGCACCACTCCACTTGCATACTAAGTCCTGGATCGTTTTAAGAATTAATTCACAGATGCAGTGTTAGTTTTCTGGGGCTGCCCCAACAAAGTACCACAAACAGGAGGCTTACAACAATAGGAATGCACTTCCGGAGGCCAGAAGTCCAGGATCGAGGTGTAGGCAGGCTGTGCTCCTTCTGGAGACTCTAGGAGAGGATCGTTCCTGCCACTTCTAGTTGCTGGTACCTCCATGTATCCCTGAGCTTGTGGCCACATCACCCCAATCTCTGCCTCCATTGTCATGTGGCCATCTTCCTGTGTTTCTGTGTCTCAAATCTCCCTCTCCTCTCTCTTATAAGGATCCATCCTAATCCAAGGTCATCTTATCTTGAGATCCTTACCTTGATGACATCTACAGAGACCCCATTTCCAGATAAGGTCACATTCTGAGATTCCCAGTGAGTATGAATTTTGGGTCACCTAGGGATGCCCAGCCTTGTCGTAGCTGACCCATTCCAAAAAGACATGGAAAGTAGCACTTTCAGAAGGTAATGTTCATAAGGGTCTTTCAATTCTTATCTGTTTTGCAGTTTGGTAAATTATATTCCTAGTCTCTGTTTGTCTTACTTGGTTTGTACTTACTAACCTCCAAAATGAGAAGTGGACCTGTTCTTTCAAGGTTTCTCACGCTAATGCAGGCATGTGAGCAGTTGCTCTTGACCTTTCCTGACACATCAAGTGGTGGAGCTCTTGGAGCTCATGCTTATTCCAGTGGGTCTGAGCCCCATGCAGCCCCTTCTAGTGCTTGATGACAGGGAGGTTGGGGAGGACACGGCAGATGTGAAGATGTGTCAACAAGGACAGTTATTGAGAGCTCATGTCTAGAGGCAGCGGCAGCTGGATCACGTCCCTAGGGAACTTGGAGGAACGCTGGAGGAAAGGCAGCTCGTGCCCTGGGCACAGGGCAAGTGCAGGTGTGCAGGCTGTGCCCAAATACTGTAGCTTCTCACAGCAGCCCATGAAGAGTGAGTTCCCCTGAGGTGGAGTATGTGGTTCTCACCGTTGCCACACACTGGGCTCATGCCAGGGACTCAGAAGATACAAACACAACACGCACACATGCGTGCACTGCCCCCAGGCCCCTCAGTCAGAATCTCTGAGGGTGTATACATTACCCAAATGCTTCTAATGAGCAGAAGGGTGACTTACTGCCACCAGACCTGCTCTCTCTCTCCAACTAGCTCTAGAGAGCCCTGAACAGCTGAAATGAAAACGAATCTGTCCCACTCATGATGCTGTTCTGAATCCAGGTGGGCACTGCTCAAGAGTTCCCAGTGCAGCCTCCAGCGGCCAGCCAGCCTCTGCTTGTCCTGAAAACATACCACCCAGCACTCATGTGGCATCAGGGCCGTACACACCTCGGCTGCTAACAGGCCTCTGGAAAGCAGGGGGCCAGGACTCTGTTGGTGATCCCTCGCCAGGAGCAAGCCCTGAGCTCTCTGGGCCTCACGCTGTCCTAATCCATCACCTGGGGATGCATAAAGCCCAGACACTCTGGGCATGAAAGTGTGTGGTACAGAAGACATTGTACTGTTAGAGGATTATTCTCCGGGCCTTTTCTCTCCCATGAATTGATAGAGACTATGGTCTGTTTATGTGGAGACTTAGAGTGTAAAAAAAAAAAAAAAAAAAAGGCCATCAAGAGCCATTTTATGCAATTTTTTTTTTAACCTTGGCCCCAGAGTTAACTATTTAACCTTAACCCCTTCCAGTAGCAGAAAATCCATGTGCCAAACTGTTAGTCACCAAGGCTGAAACAAAATTGCCAGGAACCGTATAAAACCAGGCACTGATTCCCACAGCACACTGATTCCCCACCCCAGGTGCACTAATTCCACTTCCCATTGCTCCCTCAACTTATGGTGCACTGACTCTGCCTCCACACTTTAGACATGGGAAGGACACGAGGGGGAACAGATGTTGTGATGCTCCTAGAAGCAGTACCAGGGGAAGGAGATGAGCAGGTAGGCTGGTGATCTCTCCTGCCATCCTCAGGCAGCCCAGGTGGTAAGTGCCGTGATGGCTAGAACCAAGTGGATCCCATCAGCTGAGTAGACCCTCCGGAGAGTGGCAGGAAGGGCACACTGAGCCTGTTGGCATCATCATGGCTGGTGTTTGGATCAGGGCCTATTGTGTCTCCTGTTTTGTTTTTTACTTTCCTGATGTGGAGTGTGTCCTCTGACACTGACATTGGATTTGTGTGTGGGGTCAGGCTCACCCACATGAGTACCAAAATCTATTTGCCGCTGTTTAGCCTGTGACTGAGGGAATTATGAGGGGATTATGTTAGTTTGTTGTCACCCCGTAAGGTGTTTGTACTTCCTAAAACATATAACACTTTGAGCTCAGTTTTACCCTCTGTAAAGGTGGGCAGAATACAAGACCCACATCTAATGCAGCTGTGAGACCAGTATTGAGCTGAAATGAAACTGCTTTGACATTCATCAAAAATGGCTGATCCTTTTGTTTGTTTAGGGCAGAAGTCAGCAGACTTTTTCTATAAAGGGCCAGGTAGAAAATACTTCATCTTTCAAGCCATATGGTGTCTGTTGTGAACAAATGGCCGTGTTATGTTCCAGTAAGACTACCTGTGAGATTAGAATTTCATATATGTCATGTGTCCTGAAATGTTATTCTTGTTTTGATTTTCTTCGTTCAACCATTTGAAAGTTCAGACATGTCCTTAGCTTGCAGGCCATAGGAGGACAGACTGCAGGGCTTTGTAGTCACCTGCCCAGGTAGGTGTGTTCCTTCTGAGGTTTCACATAAAGTTGTCCAGCATTGTCTGTCCTGGAGGGCAGCTTACTTCCCTCCTCAGCCCCAAACTCAAGCATGGCCTTAGCTCTTCACATGGCACTGCCGCTGGTGGCCAAAGCTGAGTCTAGGGTTGCGGCTGGGAGGGTTCTGGGTATCTTTGCCATAAAAGATAAAAAGGGCATAATGAAAAAGACAAAAATGACATAATGAAACATGAAAAATTAATGACAAAATCTTTAAAAGATTTTATTGTGGAAAAATGAAAATACTAAAAATATTTTAATACAATTAAAATGTGTGTAGATTCATGGTTATAGTTGTATTTGGGTATAACTTAGAGGAAGTGATGATACTTCCTTTCTCAAAGTCAGTCATTAAGGATTCAGGATCTAATGTCAGTTGTAAGTTCTTTACGATATAAAAAAATCTTTTGTCTCTTCAGGTTTTTCTGGAAGTAAAATGAACAGATGAAGGATGCTATTTCTTATCAATGTATTTCTTGTGTGTAACTGGTAGTACATATCTGGACTACATTTAAATGTTCCATCACATGTCCAGTTCTTACATTTAACCAAATCATCTAAGCAAGATCTGTGCCAAATGCCAAAATTCTGGTTACATCATGTACTCCGCTATCAAATAGCAAAAAAAGTTTCACTATTTTCAAGAAACTTATGCTCATCAGGAATCACATAACCATTTATTTTTGTGGGGGATAGGAGGTCCTAGATTCTTCTTTTCCCTCCGACTTCTAATATTGCATAAGTTTGGTAAAGAAAGCGTTAGAGAACAAGCTGCCATATCTAAATTAGCTAAAGAATTGATCATTAATGCTCTCAAAGACTGTTGTGAATTAGTTACTTTATCTTTTATGGCAAAATTGCCATACAGCCAATTAGTTGTGTGACCAAACTGCTTGCAGCAAAGATGCTCACAGCAAACATACCGTTCATAGGCTGGGAGACCCCTACCACCTTGTTTCCTGACTGTGCTCAGCTGTTCAGAGCCTCAAAGCCTGCGCTGATGGCACAAAGTCAGTCCTGTTCCTTTTAAAGGCAGAAACGGGGAACAGTAGAGAGAGGGGAGTGAGATGGGAAATGGCAGGTACTGGTTTCCACAAGTGATCTTCTCTGGAGGCCCAAAATCAGCACACACACAAATTTTAGGAGAGAGGAAAAAACAAAAGTCAATCCTTGAGACATTTTCAAATAACACAGGAAACTCAACTACATGCAGTCAGTTGGGGTGGGGGCTTTGGTTTTGGGTTTGATGAAATGGCCTCTTGGAGACAGTTGTATTGATTGGGGCATCAACCCTGGCATGAGACCACACGACAAGCAGGTGCCTCCAAGGACCCACTGGCCTCACCTGTGAGGAGCCCCCTCCCCTCTCACTGCTCCCAGTTTAATTATTAGCTATGGGTTTGAATAAAACTTGAAACACTTGAAAATTGTAATCAGTTTTCACATTTGCAACTGATTTCTACAGCCACGTAATATCTCAAGCTTTTGGCACCCATCTGGAAACTTAGAACAGCAGTGTGTTTGCCCAGGAGGTAATTTTCCCTGATTCATTTTGAAAGTGAAAAGTCACAGGGTTGGTCCTTCAGCTAGGGTGGTCCTGCTTCCCAGAAGGACTGCTCAGTCTCATCCCTCAGCTTCCTCAGTGAGAAGCAGACTGGCGTGGGCAGAGTGGGGAAGGCATAGATGCAGAGACAGCAGGAGCTTCTCGCCAGCCCAGGAGAGCCATTCAGGGGCCACATGCAGTGTCCAGGTGAGGAGACCCAGGCTGCAGGGGTGGGGAGCTATGAGCAGGACCATGGTCAAGGCTGTGTTCTGTGGGCCTGACTCATGTCCTGGGCTCTCGATGGTTAGGCAACCATGTCCAGGCCATCCCATCATGAGTGGCTACTGTCCTGGGGGGCACTGGTGCCGCACTAACTGTCCAACATGTTCTCCCACCAGGTCTGAAGCAGCACTTGTTCCTCAGAGCCCTCTGGATTTTACTCTTATCACGTATCACAACTTCTGCCCCTTTGTCTCACCCTGGGGAGGCAAGTGTGAGCTAGGGAATGGGCAACTTACTTCCCCCATCTATCCCTTCTGGAGGTCGGAGGGTTAGGGAGGTCTAGGGCATGTTTCCTAGAATGAGTAAAGGGCAGGGTGCAGAAACCCAGCTGTACATGAAGGAGGGTCAGGGCCTCACAGGTGTCCCAGGATGCCTCTTCCTCCACACTCTTAGGCTGTTTCCACCCATCAGCAGTGGCTGTTCTGTTCCCACGCCTGGCCCATGGAGCTGGTGCTGAGAGATTAATGAGGCTGGCCCTTTTTTAGAGGCTCAGGGCAGATGCCTTGGAAAGGGGTGGGAGGTGGGGTGCAGCCATTGGGCTCCCACACCATGGAAGGTGAGGACAAGCAGAGAATGCACAGCCTTGTGAAGTCCCTTGGGTGTAGTTGTTTTGACCTTGCGCTGCATTTTCCAATGGAAATGACGCTCTAGAGGGCAGTTTGTTTCCTAATGTGATGGCAGCATTGAGATGCACAGCATGGGAATGAAGATGATAGGGATGGGTCAGAGGGCAAGGCCAGGGATCCCATTCCCAAGTGCCCAGTACGTGGGTCATCTGTGAATCAAACACTCAAGTCTGCTCATGTGTGCTGGCCTTGCTCTGAGTGCTTACAGAAGCTCCCCAGAGGAGAGCTCTGTTTACCTTTCTTATGGGCAAGGAAACAAACACCTAACTCCCACCCAGGGTCGGCACTCAATCCTCTGGGGGCTGCTGAGATCCTGACTGCCCAACAGGAACAAACCCACAGGAAGGACTGTGGGGAGAAGGGAAAGTGTCCCAGGTCGTGGGTGTGGTCTGGATGAGACAGGGTTACTTACAGATCCAAACCCACCCATTTATGGCCCATCTCATAGAAAACTGGTTTCTTTTCGGAAGCAGTAGCTGCCTGCTAAACTTTCAGACCACCTTTCTTACCAATTCGCTTGTTCATGTAGGACATTGCCTTGGTGCAGGAGGGTCACAGAGGGGGGGTTGAAGCAATAGCTGGGGAGGTGGTGAGATGCCCTCTGGGACACTCACTGTCCTGATCCCTCCAGCTTAACCCCAAATCAGGAGGTGCCTGAACCTGGAGCCTCACTCGCTCTGTGTGCTTGCTGGAGTGTGCGGTCATGAGGAAAGACACCATGGCATCTTGTTCAAGCCCACTCTGATCTATGGGTCCTATGAAGTAAGCACTCTGCCCTCTTGGCATCATAAGCTAGCCTGAGGCTGCTCACAGCTCCACCCACTCCTGCTTGCTCAGCTCTCCCTTGTCACACTGCCCAGCACAGGAACATCATCATGGGTGGGGTCTCCCTGTTACTCTGCCCTCAGGGTCCACAGACCTCAGCATGGGTGGGGTCTCCCCATCACCCAGCCCTTCACTCTTACCAGACCTTACAGCATGGAGTAGGGTATCCCCATCACCTGGCCTGGCTGCAAACTACAAAAGAGCAGATAGAGGTGTATGATCTTCCTGGGGCTGCTGTAACAAAATACCACAAACTGGGTGTCTTGAAACACCAGAATTTAAGCTCTCACAATTCTGGAGGTCAGAATTCTGAAATCAAGGTGTCGGCAGGGCCCTGCTCTCCTCAGAGGCTCTAGGGGAGAATTCTTTTGCCTTTCCACCTTCTGAGGCTACGTCTCTCCATTTCCACTGCATCTTCGCATTGCCTCTTCCTCTTCTGTGTGTCTGTCTCAAAATTCCCACTGCCTCTTGCCTATAAGGACACTTGTCAGTGGATTTAGCATCCACCGGGTAATCCCGCATGATCTGCTCATCTCAAGATTCTTAACTGCATATGTAGAGACACTTTTTCCAAGTAGGTCATATTTACAGGTTCCTGGAATTAGGATTGGACATATCTTTTGAGGGCGACAATTCAGCCTATTATAGTCTGCCTGCTGTTCCTCCTAAATTCACATTCATCCCACATACAAAATACACTCACTCCATCCCAAATCTCCAAAAGTCTCAACCCATTACATAACAGCTCTTCATCCAAAATCTCATCTAAATATCATCAGCTCTGATCTCATCATCTGAATCATCTAAATCCAGTATTGGTGAGACTCTTGGTATGGTCCATCTGGGGCAAAATTCCTCTCCATCTCTGATCTGTGAAACCAGAAAACAAATTATCTGCTTCCAAAATACAGTGGTGGGACAAGCATGTGATACATGATAGACTGTTCCTACTCCAAAAGGTTGGGGGAGGGGAGGGGGAATGGAAGTTAGGAAGGGTCACCAGAGTTCCTGTTTCCTGTCTGGCATGTGAGGAGCTGGGAAGTCGCTACTCCATCCTAACAACAATTTAAAAGCTGAACAAACTGAAAATCAACAACCCTTCTTGGATCCATTAAAGAAGTGAATTCACAGGGCAAACTTCCTAACTCATTCTATGAGACCAGCATTTCCTTAATACAAAACCAGACAAAGGCATTACAAGAAAACTACAGACCAATATTTCTCATGACCATAGATGCAAAAATCCTCAACAAAATATTAGCAAACCAAATCAACAATGCATAAAATGATTACACACAATGACCAAGTGGGATTTATCCCATGTTTGTAAGGCTAGTTCAACATTCAAAAATCAATCAATATAATCCATCACATCAACAGAATAAAGAAGGAAAATCACATGATCATATCAATAGATGTAGAAAAAGCATATGATAAAATCCAATACTCATGATAAAAACAGCAAACTAGGAACAGAGGGGAGCTTTCTCAACTTCATAAGGAACATCTACAAAAAAATCTACAGCAAATATAATGGTGAAAAACTAGAAGTTTTCCTGCTAGATCAGGAACAAGACAAGGGTGTTCCTTCTCACCATTCCTTTTCAACATTGTACTGAAAGCTAATGCAATAAGATAAGAAAAAGAAAAGTATACTGATTGGGAAGGAAAAAATAGAACTGTTTATGCTTGCAGAGAATATGATTGTCTATGTAGAAAATCTGATACAATTGACCAAAAAAACCCAAACAACCTGCTGGAACTGATAAACAATTATAGCAAATCTGCAGGATACAATGTTAATATACAAAAGTCACTTTCCTATTTCCTATATAGTCACTTTCCGTTGATGAACATATGTAATTTGAAATTAAAAACAATGTCATTTACATTAGCACCCCTCCAAATGAAATAGGTAGAAATCTAACAAAATATGTACAAGATCTCTATGAGAAAAACTACAAAATACTAATGAAAGAAATCAAAGAAGAGCTAAATAGATATTCTATGTTCATGGATAGGAAGACTCAATATTGTCAAGATGTCAGTATTTCCCAACTAGATCTATAAATTCAATGCAATTCCAATCAAAATCCCGGTAAATCATTGTGTGGATATCAACAAACTGATTCTAAAGTTTATCTGGAGAGGCAAAAGACTCAGAATAGGTGACTTGATATTGAATGAGAAGAGCAGAGTCAGAGCATAACCTGACTTCAAGACTACTGTAATGCTATAGTAATCAAGACAGTGTGGTATTGGTGAAAAACTAGACAAATAAATAAGTGAAACAGAATAGAGAGCCCAGAAGTAGACTCACATGAATATAGTCAATGGATCTTTGACAAAAGCGCAAAGGCAATACAATGGAGCAAATATAGTCTTTTCAACAAATGGTGCTGGAACAACTGGACATCCACATGCAAAAAATAAAAAATATGAGTCTAGACACAGACCTTACATCCTTCACAAAAATTAACTCAAAATGGATCATAGGCCTAAATGTAAAACATGAAACTATACCTAGAAGATAACATAGGAGAAAACCTAGATGACCTTGGGTATAGTGTTGCCTTTTAGATACAACACCAAAGTCATGATCCATGGAAGAAATAACTGATAAGTTGGACTTCATTAAAATTTAAATTGTCTGCTCTGTGAAAGATACTGTCAAGAGAATGACAAGTCAAGCCACAGAATGGGAGAAAATATTTGCAAAAGACATACCTGATAAGGACTGTTATCCAAAGGACTGAATGAACAAATAAACTGCGGAGCATCTAGACAATGGAATGTTACTCAACACTAAAAAGAAATGAGCTATCAAGTCATGAAAAGACATGGAAGAACCTTAAATGTGTATTACTAAGTGAAAGAAAACAATATGAGAAGGCTACATACTATACGATTCCAACTATATGATGTTCTGGAAAAGGCAAGACCATGGAGACAGTAAGAAGACCAATGGTTTCCAGGGATTGCAGGGAGAAAGGGATGGACAGGCAGAGCACAGAGGGTTTTTAAGGCAGTGAAACTACTCTGTTTGATACAAATATAATAATGGTTATATTTGTCAAAACCCATAGAATATAACACCAAGAGTGAACCCTAATGTAAACTATGGACTTCGGGTGATAATGATGTGTCAGTGTAAGCTTATCGATAATAACATGTACCCCTCTGTTGTGGGATTTTGGTAGTGGGAGACACTGTGTATGTAGGGACAGGGAGTACCTTCTCTATACCTTGCACTCAATTTTGCTGTGTAAAACTGCTCTAAGAAAGAAAGACTACTTAAAAAAAAAAGGAAAGGAGGGAAGGAGAGAGGGAGGTAAAGGAAGGAATGAAAGCAGTCTCCAGTCCCAAGCAATACTAAAATCCAGCAAAGTCCCTTCAGTTTCAAGACCTGAGAATAATCCTCTGTGATTCAAGGCTTTGCCCTCTGGGCCCAGCTCCACTCTTGGAGTCATTCTTCCTTTTTCTTGAAGGATAGAGCATGTCAACAGCTCAGTAGCTCTATCAGCCTGTTGCCTGCCTGTAGAATTTCAGAAGTCCAACAGCCCTTTTTCCGCTCCATCCCTTTCAGTTTAAGCTGTCAGTGTTTCTGCTGATTAACATTCTCAAAAAACTTGTGGGTCTCCCGTGTTTGTCATGGGGATCCACACCATAGACAAGAAGATCCTCCATAGATCCTTCCTGGGTAACCCCATCTCTATTCCTGGCTTCTGCTGAGATGGTTGAGTGCATCCATGAGGTCACACCCTTAATCTCTTCAGCCACACTGTTGGCTTTCTCACCAGTGCACACTTTCCCAACCATGAATCTCCTAATTTTAGCCTCTTTTGCTATCTGAACAGGCTGAGAATTTCCCAGATCATCAGGTGCTCATCATTTCTGTTTAACAGTTCCTTCCTCAATTTGTCTCTTCCCTCTCAAATGTTACTGTAAACAGCCAGGAGGTACCAGGCTACACCTTCAAAACTTTGCTTAGAAATCTATCTCTTCGTGTTCATTTACAAGTTATGCTTTCCACCCAACAGTAGAATACAGTTCAGCTGAGTTCTCTGCCACTTTATAATAAATTTCCTCCAGTTTCCAATAACATGTTACTCATTTCCTTCTGAGCACTCACTGGCAGAGTTTTTAACATCCATATTTCTACTAATAGTCTATTCAAGGCAGTTTAGGCTTTTTCTATCACGTGTCTCAAAACTTTTCAAGGCATTACCTAATTCTGAAGCCACTTCCTTATTTTTAGGTATTTGTTGCAGTGGCACCCCACTCCTGGGTAATAGAATCTGTATTTGTTTCCCGGGACCATAACAAAGTACTACGAACTGGGTGGCTTGAAACAACAGAAAGTTACTCTCATAGTTTCGGAGGCCAGAATTCTGAAATCAGGGTGTTGGCCGGGCTGCGTCCTCATATGGGCTCATCTGGGGCTCCAAGCTCATCCAGGTTGTTGGCAGAATTCAGCTCCTTGCAGCAGTGAGACTGAGGTCCTCATTTCCTTTCTGGCTGTCAGCTGGGCTGCTCTGAGCCCCTGGAGGTCACCCATGTTCCTTGCCACATGGCCCCTCCATCTTCACACTAGCAGCAGAGGCCAAATCCTTCTCATGCTGTGAACCTAGGACTCTCCCTTTGCAACCAGTTGGAGAAAACTACTTTTCAAGGAAGTCATGTGATTAGGTCAGGCCCACCTGGATATCTTCCTATCTTAAGGTCCACTGATCTGGGACTTAGATTCTATATATCTGCAAAATCCCTTTGCAACAGCACCTTATTAGTGTTTGATCAAATAACTGGGAGAGGCTGTGTGTACACCAGGGCAGGAATTTTGAGGGTATCTTAGGATCTGCCCCTCTCTTTCCAGCATCCAGGAAAGCTGTGGCCCGGCCCTCACTCCTCACCCACAAGGAGTAGACGCATCGACCCACAGTTCTGGCTCTCCTTGCTGTCTGTAGGACTTCAGTAAGTTACTTCCCACCTTTGAAGATTCATTTCTGCACCTATAACATGTGGATTCTGAAGATCCACTGTCACAACCAGGCAGAGCCCCTGGCCCAGGCTTACTTCCTCTCTGTTTATCTGTGAGACACCCCCACCCCTGATGGCTGTGAGATGTCCTCACACTGGCTTCAGGAGCTAGGAGAGAGTGAAGAAAGGGCTTTATGAAGCCACTCCTGTTCCAGGAGGCTGTTAGTGCTGAGGGCCTGGGAGAAGTCCCCTTCCTCTCCTTCACACGTTTGAGGAGATGGAAGGAGCACAGTGAAGCCAATCATGAGGGCTGCAGCTGTGGGGAAGAAACCCCCTCACCCTCTTGGCCTGGCGAGCGAGGTGACCAGGTGCCTTTGTCATGTCAAAAAGAACCTCTTGCTATGGTTCCAGCAGGCTGTTTTCAGGGTGACAGCCAGACCAGAACCTGCAGCGGGCCAGGGAGGTACAGCTGGGGACTTCCAATGAAAATGGCCAGCTGGACACCAGCCCCATCCACAGAAATGTTCCTATTTGTTCCACATGTTCGGCGTGTTTTTAGTTTAATGGTTTCTATTGTGGTGCAGTGTTTCCAGCAGTAAAGTCAGGGCAGACAGGAGGTAACTGTGGGCCCAGGATCCCCACATAGCGAGTAGGGCACTGCCCAGTTGCCAGTGATCAGGGGTGTGAGTAAGGGTCTGAGAGGGGACATCATGGTTTGCTGCTGTTTGTGGGTGCAGCTCACGCCAACAGAAGGGCAGTGCAAAGGGAGAGGACAGCAGGAAGAGATGCAGACCTGAGGGGTGAGGCCTCTTCGGAGCTCACTCTGCTCCATGTGGGGTCCCTCAGCGCTCTGCATGCTGTGGATGGATTGGCGAGACAGTGTTTCTGATGGGGAGCTGGCTCTGCCTGATTGGAGAGCAAGTCCAGAGCACCCTGCCCTCTGGGGCTTGAATCTTGTCTGTTTGAAAGCAGGATCCCCTTGAGTTTAGTTCCTTCCCACAGCATTTCAGTGCAGTAGACATCAAGCATTTCTGACAGTCATCGAGCACAGGTGGTGAGCTCCTATCACTGGAGGTGTTCCAGGAACCAGGGCACTCTCAAACAGTGACTGTGCTTTTTTTGGAGAAACTGCCATAGGGACCTGTCCATCATGTAACATCATGTAATGCTGTGGTTCAAAAACCCGCCTTCCTACCTGCTTGTTACAAGAGGGTCCCTAACTCAAACTGCTCGTGTTTGGGCCTGAGACAAGTCTGGCCCTTCCGGCCAGCACTGAGATCATCACTTTGTTCAACAAACACCCCTCAGCTTCTGGGAGGGAAGAGAGGCAATCCCTGCCTTGGAAGGGCTCAGCATCCATGGAGAGAGGGGCCGAGGCCCAAAGCGGGGCAGAGATCTTCTGATAGCACCCAGAGCACTAGGAGGCGCCCTCTGATTGAAACAGGACGGGGAGAACAAGCCAGGGCGTCTGCAGTTCTGGGTGAAGTTCTCAGTGCCGTTGACACATCTTGTGATGAATCAACTGACTGCATGGAGCAAAGCTCACCTGTCCAGTGCCTGGGAACCTTTCTGGAAATTGCCATGGAGTGAGTCTCTGGGAGACAGAGATGCAGATTCTCAAGGTGGCAGGCCCTCGGGACTACCGTCTTCTCTCTCCTCTTTGCACCAGGGCTGCAGGAACCCCGTGGGGAGGGGCCCACCTGTAGGAGGGTGCTTGGCAGAGGAAGCAGAGACAAGGCCCCAGTCTGTGTTCTCTGGTTTTGGCCCCCACTCCCCCTGGGGAGATAGGGCAGGTGGCTGCAGCATGCTGGTATTCAGGGTGAGCCCTAAGCAGGCCCAGAGGTGATACTGGAGCCCCCATTAGGGTCTAGGTGCATCAGCTATACCCACGTGCAGCTGGGTTCCTCCACCCTTCCAGTGGGGCCTGCCAGGGGTGAAGTGGGCACATTTATACCCATAAGGGCATGCCTGGCACACAGTTGGCACCAAACCCCATTTAGGGTCATGGCTACATGAAGTCCAGTTGGATGGCATAGGGGAGGGCTCCTGAGGGGGTATGCCACTGGGAAAAGCTATTTTTATTGCCCTAAACCTCAAACCTCCAGCTTGGGTGTGTCTCTGAGCAGGGGAGTGGTGAGCATGGCGTGGTGGGAGTGAGGAAGCAGAAAGCAGAAGGCCTGGGCAGTGTCCTGGGGAGAGGGAGGGGTGGGCGTTCCTAAGGCCCCTTCCTGTAAAGAAGAAGGCCCCATTGCTTGGGACAAGCACAGTCCTGCAGGAGGGTGTCGGCAGTCCCTGTGGAAGGACTCCACACTTGGCACCCGCCTCTGACCAGTCTCTTATTTTAGAAAGAGGGCCGGACATTTTGTGCATTTGTACGACTGAAGTTGCTGTGTGCTTGGCATGACTAAATCGCAGACTCTCACCAAAAGCAGATGTTTATCTCCAGATGCCATCCCAGCGAGCACATGGCCTGAATAAATAAATAAATTACTCTGCAATTTCAGAAGTAAAGCATGCCTGTCAGTATTGGCTTTCAGTAATTTTCAAGGGAGAAAGTTCCAAAACAAAAGTCTGCTTGGATTTGGAAATGATACCTCCTTCAAAGCTTAATTCTTTCCTTATGTTCAGAGTCTGATAAAAATGAGATACAGATTGAGGCCTATTTTAATACAGTCCTGCTATCTGTATAGTGCTAAAGGATCAAGATAAATTTTTGTGCGGGAAGTATTTTGCTCATTCATTTGTTGAGCACACTCACCTCTGAGTGTGGGCTTGCCTGGACCCCCGCCTCCGGACCCCTGGGAAGATGTGAGAGTGAGCTTATAGCCACAGCGAGGCAGAAGTGGGCTGGGCAGTGGTCAGATGGCAGGGAATTTGGACATGGGCAGGGGGAGGGCATCCAAGTGGAGGGGACAGGCGACGGAGGGGGCAGGGTGCAGCTGGTGCAGAGCTCAGGTGGCATCTCCCAGCAGCTGGAATCTGGAGTGTGTGGAAGGTGGGAAGGGGTGGGCTGTGAGCTGCTTTTCTTTATGAGGGAGGTCTTTGGTAAGCATCAGGGTGGGGGAAGCAAAGGACCCACCCCCTCCAGGCACCACGCCTAGACAGGCAGAGAGGGTGAAACCCTGACAGGTGTTCTGAAAACAGTAACTGAGGTGACACAGTGTTACCTGCACGGTGGTACACCGTGGAGCCTTCCGGACAAATGTGTCTGCATGTAGGCCACCCTCAGCTTGGGCAGACATCAGCAGACCACGGGAGGCTCCCTGCTCCTTGATGAGGGTCCCACCTTCTTTTTTTTTTTAAACTTTTTATTTTATATTGGAGTATAGCCGATTAACAGCATTGTGATAGTTTCAGGTGCACAGCCAGGCAGGTCAGCCACACGTATACATGTATCCATTCTCCCCCAAACTCCCCTCCCATCCAGGCTGCCACATAACATTGAGCAGAGTTCCCTGTGCTATGCAATAGATCCTTAGGGTCCCACTTTCTGAGCAGACCCATGGCCTCCTCAAGCCCTAACCTTCAGCTCCTCAGGCCTTGGTCACCAGGATTTGCACAGGATCCTAACCAGGAGCCCTGCCCAGGGCCGGCCTCTCTCCCTCCCGATTCCAGAGCTGGGTTTGGTCAGGGGAGGCATGCCTGGGGTGTCCAAGGGTGCAGCAGGAACAGCCTTGTGGGGTGGAAGAGAGAGGGCTAGCCTGGCTCTAGGGCAGAGGAGCCAGTGGGAGAGAGTGTTCTGGCCTGTAGCCCACCAGGCTCCCTTGGTGCTGTTGCTGTGTGTTCCTGAGCCTGGGTGAAGACACATCACAGGACAATGGTGTGTGTACGTGAGTGTGTGTGTGTGCGTGTGTGTATTGGATGTGGGGTCAGGTGTGTGCGATGGAGGGTATGTGGGTGGATTTAGAGGTTTGTGTGCATGGGTATGTGTGTGGGTTTCAGTGTGCATTAGTGTGTATGTGCATGGGTGTGTGTATATGTGTGTGTGCATGGTGTGTGCAAGGGTTTGGGTGTGTGTGTCAGTGTGTGAACATGTGGTTTTAGGATTTGTGCGAGTGTGTGGATGAATGAATGTGTGCATGAGTATGTACATGGATTTGGGTGTGGGACCTATGTGCACATGAAGGTTTTGGGGTGTGAGTGTGTGTGCATGGGTGTGTGAGAGGGTCTGGGTGGGTTGGGAGCCTGGACCAGGGTGCCCTGTGGCAGGACAAGGAGTTCTGCCTCCTAATAACCGAGGTCAGCCATGCTCTGTTCTGTCGTCGGGCAGTGGCTCCCAAAGAAGCTGTGCAGCCCTGGGCAAGGGTGGATCTGAGGCTGTCTGCTCCAGACTTTCCCCTCTACCACCCACAGTACATTAGTTGCAACATCTGAATTAGGAAATGTGAGTATTCTCAGCCACGGCGGTTGAGGGAATGGTGCTCGTTTGGGTGGCGTGCCCAAGATACTCAGCAGCCACTACTGTCAGCTGCACATTGGTGTCCCTTAGGGAGATGGAAACCTGTGTCTGGGGCAGAAGTGTTGTCGTCTCAGAGGGACTTGAGTTTGGTCTCCATGTGTGTGGTCAACTCTTGCTCCTTGCCCACTCCAGATCCAGCGTGTGATACACGTGCTCTGTGTGGGCTCTGGTTTCCCATCCAGGTGTGTGGTCCTTCCGTCTGATGTTGAAGCCTTCCTATTGGTGACAGCCAGGTTGTACTGGCACTAGTAACCATCATTCTCTTTTTCATACTCTGTGCACTCCCCATGCAACAGTTGACTAGTACCACCTCAGCACAGAGCACAGCAGTCCTTGGACTACATCACTCCATCTGAGTGGCCCGCCAGTGTGAGTCACAGGTCACAGCGCCCAGTAACTACGGAAGACCAGCAATCTGTGCCCTATCCAGTGGACACCAAACAGTACTGCTTTCATCAAGTTTTGGGGCCACCATACGAACTTTTTACTCTTCTCCCAGTCTTCTGCTTCAGTCACAGACCCTGGACCTTTCACACCCCAGGGAGGAGTTTCCCAGGATGTGGGACTTTGGCATGAACACTAGGATGTCACTTCCCTGTCCTGGGACCTGAGGAACCCTAGTGAATGCAGGGTCCACATGGTCCCTCTGAAAAGGCACAGCGGTAAAGAAATTCATTAGCCAAAGTGGCTTCACAGCGCTAAAACCTCCCACGTGTGTTTCTCAAATAAGCAAGGCACACACATCCTTTGAGGGGGCATACTACGCTAGTTTCCTGTGCTCTCCCAGCTCCACCTCCACTGCTTCCTCCCTCCATGGGAGAGGGACCGCATGCTCATCAGAGCACTCCAAGGACTGGGTGGGAAGGGCGCAGGATGTGCACAGCCACAGGGCTCCCTTCGGCCCATCTGCTGCTGGTTTTGAGCAGCCCAACGCCCCACCGGACACCAGGGGCCCTGTTCTTAATGCACCACCCAGGGAAACTTGGGTCGAGCTCTGGACTCTGGGAAGGCTGAGGAAGCTGGGTCAGACATAGAAATTCTCTTGGAAGGACAGGAGTTGTGGCACCCCAAGTTCTCTGCAGACCAGCAGAGAACGGTATCACCATCTTCCCCGCTATCACCTCCCACTCCTGCCCCCCAGGGCGGGGTGCCACTCCTAGCTGGCCAGGCTTTGGCTCCTGGCCGGCTGAGAGCCAAGGATGGGAGAAGGAAATGTGCAGTGAGACAGCTACGCCAGCTCACCTAGGCCCAGGCTCCAGACAGGGATGGTGACTCCTGCGGGTGGGCCCACACCCAGCTCCTCACTCTAAGGGGCAGTAGGACCCTCATGGCCTCATCTCTTGGACCCCGTCCTCCCTGAGTACTGTCAGTTCCTCCCCAATTGCTGTTGGTCCCACTCCCCACTGCAGTATACGCAGTGCCTTGTTACAGCCAAAGGAAGCCTTTGGGCCAACTTTCCACTGAGGAAAGGGAGGCTGCTGTCCGTCCTCCCTTCCTAAGCCTGGCTCATCTTCTCCTTGAGTGATGGATGATACTGCACAGAGCTCAAGGAGAGGCAGCTGAGGAGGGTTTAGGAGGAAGAGAGGCTCCTGGTTTAATCCCCACCCCCTGACAAAGGGAAGGGAAACTGAGGCTCTGCAGAAGGAGAGTGAACCATCCCCTAGGCCGCCCAGGGCCCCGCTGTGGTGAGAGCCAAAAACAGTCTTACCCTGAGAAGGAGCATAGGGCAGACAACCTCTGAGTCCACCCTCTGGGCAGAACCATCCTGCCCAGGAGGCCAGGCGTTTCTCCCCAACTGTAGTCCTGTATTTTCAGGTCTTCACTGAAAGAGGCCAAATGAGTTTCAAAAGGTTAAAGGAAATCAAAATTAAAAAGTAGAAAAATTCACAAATACAGAATCTGCAAATAATGAGGGTCAACTAATTAATGGTTTGTGTTTACTTTCTCTCAGGAAGGATCATGCTGGCTTAAAATAAAAACATGTATATGGAATGCTTAAAACTGGAAAAAAGCTTAGGAAACTCTGGCTTGTGGAGGAGGAAACAAACCAGGATACTGGGTGGAGTCACCTCGGGAGGCTAGGCCAAGGCCAAACGGGCATGTAAATACCTACTTTTGTCATATCTCTGGATGAATGTGGGCAAGCTG
Source organism: Balaenoptera physalus (assembly GCF_965194825.1). Lineage (NCBI taxonomy): Eukaryota > Metazoa > Chordata > Mammalia > Artiodactyla > Balaenopteridae > Balaenoptera > Balaenoptera physalus. Next base: position 17,556,207 of record NC_138890.1, on the reverse strand, counting down.
AAGAGTTCACGGCAGAAATAGGTTTTTCCCACACACCACCGTCCATGCAGAGCTGTCTGGGGTCCTTCTTTAAGGTACTAACTGCATGCTGCAGTTCTGGAACCCTCCTGGTTCTTCCGTGACCCACAAACATTGGAACTAAATATCTGCATAGATTAGGGATGGCTCCAGGGTGCTTGCAAGTGTTGGGTGCTTCTTTACTGACTTTTCTAATTTATAATTAAAAATGCAAGCAGCTGTGTGGAGCTTTGCAACACAAGTTTTCCTTCCCTGGAGCTTCTGGATCAGTGTCTTGATATTGCAAGGCAAACTTAAAAACAAAACATTAAATTTCCTGTAAAACCAACAAAATAAATTGTAGCTGAGACTGACCATAAAACAGCCTCTTCCTTGACTACCATGGTAAAAGTCACAGTTTAAACACATAGTAGTAAGAATATCATTAGACTGATTTGAAATCAAGCTTTAAATCCATGATCTCCTCTCTGGGATTGTTCTTCAATTGCAATTCTCATCGTATTTATGGATTGACCATTAAACATTAATTCCTATGATAATAACTGGTCCTGAAGAACTGTTTTCAGTAGTAACTGTGCAGACACATTCTCACCAGGTGCCCTGCAGGGTGGGAGCCTGTGCACGTCCCCTCCAGAACTGATGTTTGCCTTTTAGTACACCTTGTGGTGATATACTCAAAACTATTTTAGCAGATATTCTTTGTGAGAGGAAAGAAGAGGGGAAATTTATGCTGGAAAAATAGTTTTCTTCCCTAGTTACTTTTTAATCTACATAAGGAAAAGGAGGTTATTTTCAGGTAAAACTCTGACTTGCAGACACAGCTAGAGTGTTTGACTCCGGAAGCCCATGCTCCAAGGGCCATCAGAAGAACTTTCTGGCCACGCATGCCCTGAGGAGCAATGCCAACCATGAGCTGCTGTCAAGTTTCATGTCTTCCTATGATGTCAGGTACATTTGTAATGTTACGCAATGTTTCTATACATTCAGGATTTTGTCACACAAACTTCCTTCCCATGGAACTGGGCCCAGAAGGAGGAGGTTGTGTCTCCATCACCTTTGGTGGCCACTCCATGGAAGCAAGCCTTCCATCACATGGGCTCCTGGAGCATGTGCTAATCCACTAAAACCAATGTGGGAGAGCTGTTCTGGGACTTTATCCCTCACCAACTCAGAGGTAATTATGCAGTTATTTATTCATATGTGCATGTGTGTGCACACACAGAGGCATACACACACACAGACACATATGTGCAGACAGACTCAGGCACATGATGCTCATGGAGACACACAGATATGAGGAGACCTGCAGTCCCACACAGAAACATGCAGACACACAGACACATGGAAACGTGCAGGCACATGCAGACAGGCACACACACAGCATATACTCAATGTACCTTGTTCCAAAAGTTTTTAGAGCAGCTTCTAAAGGATGCATAAAATATCTCAGAAAATAGATTAGTTACAAGAAAGAAAATTTGGGAAAAGGATAGTGACTTCAGATGGAGGTAGGAATAAAAGCTAACAGAAAGCATAACGATGCTAATGCAGTGACAGCTAGCTCTCCTACATTACTCACCATGTGCCTGGGCTGAGGCTTGTGTGATTATCCTGCATTTCCCAGGTGAGAAGCTGCATGTCCAGCCACCTCTTCGGGCATCTTTTGGTGGTGTCATCATGTGAAGCATGGAACCCTCCGTCAGGAACCCCTCTGAGCCACGTTTGTGACCAGCACCAGGCAATGTCTCGCACAGGTCGGTGCCTCTTGGTGACAGAACGGGATTCCCTCCTGAGGTCTCTGTGTGTGTGCTCTGCTCCCGCAGCCTGTGTCTGGCATCTCTCATGCCCCAGATGAATGCTGTGGCTTTGGCATTTACAAAGGCCATTGCTGGAGCATTGTGGGCTGTTCTCTTGGGCCCAAATACGGTTTGGAGTCAGAGAAGATATTTTAAGGAGGGGTGGGGGGTGGCTCATGTTTGGACACCCCCTGTGTCACCATCTCTGTCCTTTTTGTTCAGAGGAATGATTGGCAGCCAAGAGACCTGTCCCAGCTGTGCGGCCATGTGGTCCCAGGCATTTTCTTCCCTCTCCAGGACTTTCCAGCTTGGCCATCTGGTCAGTAAGGGCCTGCTGCTTCTTGGACCCTTTATTTGTTTATTTTTTGAGGCAAGGAATACGACTTTATTTGGAAAGCTGGTAGATCGAGAAATGGCAGACTAGTGTCTCTGAAAAACCATCTTCGGGCCCTTTAAATGAGCTTGTTTTTCTGGTCAGACTAGACTCCGCACTCACATGATGGGAATAGAAACCACAGGCGGGACCTCAGAACAGAACAGGTGCAAATCCTCAACTGATAGATGCCACCTGGCAGCCTGGAAAAGCTAGAGTGGAAGAGAAGCAAAAACTCAGGTAAAACCCCACCAAGTGAACAGGATCCTCATGGGGCAGGTGCATGATCAGGATCCTGCCAGAGTCTTTGCAGCACTCATACTGTCTGAAGCTCTCCTGTTTGTTTAAATCCTTATCCGTCCCCACCCAACAACTGCGGTGTAAGACCCATAAGAGCTGGGACTTTATCCAAAATTATTGATGAGTGAGTTGGAGGTTCCATCTCAGGTGCCCATCGGGCCTCATTGGCAGCCTGGGTGAGGTGGAGCAGCCCAAATGAGAGGGAGCAGCATGAGTGAGAGGGAGCAGCCTGGGTGAGGTGGAGCAGCCCAAATGAGAGGGAGCAGCCTGAGTGAGAGGGAGCAGCCTGAGTGAGAGGGAGCAGCCTGAGTGAGGTGGAGCAGCCCAAATGAGAGGGAGCAGCCTGAGTGAGGTGGAGCAGCCCAAATGAGAGGGAGCAGCATGAGTGAGAGGGAGCAGCCTGGGTGAGGTGGAGCAGCCCAAATGAGAGGGAGCAGCCTGGGTGAGGTGGAGCAGCCCAGGCGAAGTGGAGCAGGTAGTGAGACAGAGGCCTCAAGAGAGGAGAAGGTCCAAGGCCTGCACATGTGTACTTCACTCTCTGAGCAACAGCATGCTGGAGTTGAGGCACAGCTACAGCCCCCCAAGGGACAGTTTCAAGGGTGCTCAGCTGTCATACTTGGTTGTTTCTGTCCAAGCCGCATCAACCATGCGGTTTCCTTTAATGAGGACAGGAGCACATCGTGTAAATCTTTCCCGTCCTCCCCAGTGGCCCCCGGTGGCTTTAATCTAGCTGATTATGGTCTCTGTTACAACTAGGTACTTAACTCTGCCATTGTAGAGTAGAAGCAGCCAGCGACAATACAGACACAAAGGGGTGTGGCTGTTCCAATAAAACTTCACTTATAAAACAGGTGGCAGCCAGACTTGGCCCACGGGCCATAGTTTACCAACCCGTCCTAGATCATCTCATCAGTTTACACTCCTGCCCTCTCCTGCTGCACAAGCTTGGCCAAGACCCCCAAGGAACCGGGATAGTTCCTCCTCTCAGAGCTCAGCGCAGCAGGCTGTTCCTCCACATAGCCTCCTGGCCCACTGGACCCCAGGGCTTCATCCCTCAGAAGGGCTAAAAGAGGTGGGCTGCTGCCCAGGGTCTCACCCAGTGCTGCTGCCTCTGGCCCCGCATTGTCTCTTGAAAGTTTTTGGAAAGTCCTGAATGGTGAGGTACTCAGAGTATCTGATTTCACACATCCTCGACAGACTTCAAAAACAGGAGTGGCTGGGATCTCTGCTTCCTTCTCTGGAGTTAGCCTGTCTTAGCATCCAGAGTGTGGGCTTCTTGAGGGCCATGTTGGTTTTCTGGGTGTCCTCCCCTCAAAGAGCCAGTTGAAGGAGGAGGCTCAGCTGTAGCACCCAGCACATCAGTGCAGTTGCTGGGTCACCGAGGGGAGGGGCTTCAGGGATGCAGGTGGGTTGGGCAGGGGAAGGGGTGACACCCTCCAGCACCTGAGGCTCACTCCTTCAGGGTCTGTACGGCTCTGACCCCTCCCTGCCTCACCTGGGTTTCAAGGTACAAATACAGATTCCTGGGCCCCACAACAGACCAGGACCAGAACCCTAGGGAGCCCAGAGATCTGCATTTGCAGCCTAATGACTCTGAAGCCTGTGGCGTGTGAACCCCTTTCTCCAGAAGCGATAGTACCCAGTTACTAAGACCCCTTCCCCTGAAAAATGTCCGACGGAAGTACTCCTTGTTCCACATGACCCACACAACCAGGGAGTGGTCACCCATCATGGCAGTGTGCCCTGGCCGTGGGCTCCATGACTGGGGTTAGGGTAGAGTAGGCTAGAAGACTCACCTGTGGTAGGGTCTGGAGGGTGTGGCCCAGGGCCTGTGGGTGCAGTAGAGGGGCCAAGGGAGACTGCTGAGAAGGCCGCAGGGTGGCCAGGGCCCTGGTAGGGGAGGGAGCCTCAGTGTGGACACCTCTGAGCTTTCCCTGAGGGGTGGTCCAGAGGCACTAAGACAGGTATCACTGAACTTGTATGGACCAGCTGGCCTGCCTGGGGTGGGAGATGGCTCCCTGCAAGCCCAGGGTGGGCTATGATGCTGGGTACATGGGCCAGGGGCTTCCAAGTCCTGGGCCCCACCCTCAGGCAGCAATCTGGTGTCCACTGGGGGAAGCCAACACTACAGGCAGGTTTGCTGACCCCCCATGGCCATCTACCCTAGGCAGGTGTGGCTTGGCCCTGTCTGACTCTCCTCCTGCTCCTCGCCTGTCTTGAGTCAGCACAGGGGCCTGGGGTGCAGAGGTGTTGATGAGGCTGAGGTGCTATGGGGGAGGTCCCACCCTTCCTGGGACTCCCCAGTCCACACTGAGCGGGCTGTCAACAGTCTCTGAGAAGACACCACTGGTGGTCCCCTCATCCCTACAGGACAGAGTCTCTGCTCCTGTCCTACTGCACTCTCTCTCTGTGCACCCTGTCCTGGTCACCCCCAACTACCCCACCTGCCCTTATACTTTTTATTGAGGTGAAATTTGCATAACATGCAAGTAACCATTTTTAAGTAACCATTTTAAGTTCAGTGGTGTTTGGTGCGTTCACAATGTTGTGAAGCCACCATCTTTATCTAGTTCCAGAACATTTTGTTACCCCCAAATAAAATGCCAATAAACAGTTTCTCCCCATTCCTTTCCCCCTGGCCCCTAGCAACCGCCAGCTTGCTTTCTGTCTCTGTGAATTTGCCTACTCTGGACATTTCATATAAATGGAATCAAAATGTGGTCTTTTGTGTCTGGCTTCTTTAACTTAGCACAATATTCTTGAGATTCATCCATGTTGTGGCATGTGTCAGTACTTCATTCCTTTTTATGGCTGAATGATCCATTGGTGGATATTGGGCTGTTTTCATTTTTTGGTTATTGTGAATAATGCTGCTGTGAACATGGGTGTACATGTATTTGCTCGAGTCCCTGTTTTCAGTCCTAGGGACTCCATCACCTAGGAGTGAAGTTGCTGGGTCATATGGTAATTCTATATTTAACTTTTTGAGAAACCATCATTCTGTTTTCCACAGTGGATGTACCACTTTACATTCTCACCAGCAGTGTACACAGATTCCAATTTCTACACGTCCTTGCTGACAGTTGTTATTCCCCCCACACAGACCCTTTTTCTTGTATCTCAGCATGTGTAAAGTAGTATTTTGTTGTGGTTTTAATTTGCACGACCCTAATGACTGATAATAATGAACATCTTATTATGTGCTTGCTGACCATTTGTATATCGTCTTTAAAATGTCTATTAGTCCTTTGCCCATTTTAACTGGGTTGTTTGTCCTTTTGTTGGTGAGTTGAAAGAATTCCTTATATATTCTGTATACTAAACTCTTTTCAGATATATGATTTGCAAAATTTTTCTTTTGTACATTGTCTTTCACTTTATTAATAATGTCCTCTGATACACAAAAGTTTTTAATTTTGATGAAGTCTATTTTTCTTTTATTGCTTGTAGTGTCATATCTAAGAATTCATTGCCAAATCCCAGATCATGATTTGTCCCTGTGTTTTCTTCTATGAGTTTTATAGTTTTACATCTAGGACCCATTTTGATTAATTGAGGTGGGAGGTTAATTTGAGGTAGGAGTCCAACTCCATCTTTTGTGTGTGGCTATCCAGTTGTCCCAGCATCATTTGTTGATGAGATTCTTCTTTCCCCAAATGGTCTTTGTACTCCTGGTGAAATCCACTGGCCATAGATGCTTGATGTGTCCCTGTACTCCCAGCTCCATCCCATTGGTCCTATGTCTATCCCTATGCAACAACCTGCCTTGCATTTGAACCACCACCGTTCCCTCAGCTTCACCAGGACTCACATTCTTCCTGGGTACCTGGGTCCTGAGCCTCTTCCCAGCTTTACCTCTGATTTACTGTCCCTGCCTGAAGGGGGGTTAGACATGCTTCACACTAAGTCTACTCCAGCTGTGGCCTGTGGGTATCTGTGCTGGCCCTGCTCCACCACTGTTACCTGTGTCCATCCTGGGTAGTGCCCCACTAATGAGGAGGGCAGTGGGTCCTTCTCACCCACTTCTCACCCTCCTCCCCTCCTTCCACCTCCATGCAGTTGGCCCTTTCCTGAGCGGGGCTGGGCCTGGGTCCGGGTCCCTGCTCCATGTTCAAGTCTCAGAGCAGAGGTCCAGCACCCCTCATCCATGAGCCATCCTGGTCGGGAGTGTGGTCCCATCAAAACCCTAAGGCTATGGGGAAGCCCCAGATCTGGGAACTCAGGACTTGTTGGTGAGCCTGTGTAGGTACATGTAAAGGCCCAGTTCTGACACCCACGCCCATGAGCTCAGCTCCCAGCTCGACCACGTCCATGGTCTGACCCTGGACTGGCTGCCCACCCTGTAGTAGACAGTGACCTAGTGCCGTGAGGGGCTGAGCCCATCTTTTCTACCCCTGCTTGGGCCTGAGCCTTCAGAGCCCCTGGGAAGACTGCAGCCAGGGTAAGTCACTGCTGATTAAACTAGACAGGAATTTCCTGGGTGAGGTTATGTTCCTGGAACAGTCCTGCCCTCAAGAGGCATGTGGGGACAGATAACCACTGCTCAGGTATAGGGTTATAGATAACCACCTGAGAGGCTTGGCATTGCAGAGTGGAAGCCTGTAGGAACTGGACCCTGAGGGCAGACCGCAAGCTGACCCGATAGAGCGGACAGGGAGGGTGTGGGGGGCAACTGAAACTCAAAGTCCAGAGAAGAGGATGGTTTGTATGTATGAAGGTGGGCACAGCTGGTGTGACCAGAGCACATGTGAACCTGAATTCTTATGAGTTCTTATGAGTGTCATCACATGTGTGCAAGTGTACCTGTGCATGTGCAAATGTGTGCATATACGTACAAGTGTGCATACATGCAAGTGTTTGTGTGTGTGACTGCATGGGTGTGGGTGTAATGTATACATGTAATTGCATGTATGCAAGCATGCCAGAGTGCGTGCAATGTGTTCATGTACGTGAATGCATGTCTGAAAATGCTCATGTGTATACATGTATATTGTGTGAACATGACTGCATGTATGCCAGTGTGCTCGTGCATGCAAGTGTACTAGTGTGAGTGCATGCATGTGTGAATACAAGTGTGTGAGTGTGTTGTGCAAGTGCACCTACAAGTGCATGTGTATGCATATGCAACTGTTCATTTGTATGTTTGCCCGTGTGTGAGTACAAGTGTGTGTGTGTGTGTGCACAGTGCATATGTACGAGTATGTGTGTGCATGTGTGCATTCCAGAGTACCTGCTTGTGTGTCCAGTATGGACCAATGCCCTAGATGGTTGATAAAGGGCAGGGGCTCCAGCAACACCCTCCAGGTGGACATCCTGCAGCATCAGTGAGGCCTCCTAGGGTGTGGAGCAGAATTGCTATAGATTGGTGCAGACAGGCTCCTAGAACCCAGGTGGTGAGGGCCAGGGTCAGATGGAGGCTGAGAGCTATGGTCCAAACAGTAAGAGGGACAAGCCCAGAGCACAAGTGAAATGGACAGATAAGTGGGTACCCAAGGGAAGTGGTGACCCTCAGTTGAGAGTCAAGAGGTCTCAGGACTTGGGAGCAAGAGACCCTGTCCTGCCAGATTCCAGGTAATCTGGAATCACAGAACCCCATGGTCGGGTTGGACATGGGCCTGAAGGGTCCCACTCAAGGATGGGTCCTGGCTGGCTCCCAGACTGTGGAGCAGGGTCAGCCCCACCTCCTGAGTCCCTGTTGGTCTCAGCTAAGGTTTGGACCACTTCTCCAGCACAGCCTGGCTGGCACTTGTCCCCAGGGTCCTGAGCCCCATGACCAGGATCTCCCAGGGCCACCAGCCACCCAACCTGTGCTGCCTCAGGATCTCCCCTACAGCTGTAAGAGCCCTGGTACCTGAAGGCAAAGGGTCCCAGGACCTAGAACAGTCTCTAGCTTTCTCCTCAGTGAGACCCAGTGCAACCCCAGGAGGCCCCTGGGGTCAAGAAGCCCTAGGGGAACGTGCCCCAGGGCAGGTGGGGAATAAGGAGAAGTGGACACTGGGCATGAGGCCCAGCCTAGAACAGGAGCTCAGTGCCCCCTGCCCCACCTGCCCTTCTCCCAGCAGGCCCCACCAAGAGGCCACAGGGTCAGGAATAAGACCAGGTCTGAGAAGAGGGGCAGCATGTTTGGCCAGGGGCAAGCTTCATTTCTTGTTCTAGAGAATGAAGACTCATGGCAGCTTCCCTCGTGGGCCTCAGGGACAGTGGCTGAGGCCTCTGCTCTCTGGAGGGACATGCCAGTGTGAATCTCCCCTGTCACCAGGGCCAGGCTGGGAGCTAAGAACCAGGGGCACCAATGGCCCCTTCATGGTGCCCCCAAGAAAAGTGCACAGGACACAACCCCTGTACCCACACATGGCACCCACACACAGCTCCACACATGTGCACAGCAAGGCCACAATCCCTGCTGTGCATGCATGGCATGTCCTGAGGACCAGCTTCCCTGGGGTCAGTCTTTCCCCATCCCTTTAATCTTAGTCTGTACAATGCCAAGGAGCCCCCGCAGTGGTGTGGGGAGGACGTAGCAACCTCCAGGCAGGTGGTGCAGGGAGCTCTGCAGCAAGCAAGGACACTGGACCCTGGTCATTCCAGCTTGGGTCTCCTGGACAAGGGACGATGCCCCATGGCTTGGCCTGGCTGGGGGCAGACACAGGCCAGGCGAACAGAATGGGGAAAGAAGACAGGCTGGGGCAGGTGGAGATGTGGGGCCACAGCACAACGTGTGCAGTGCTCAGAGTTATGACTCCACAGGCACAAGCAGGGTGGGCTTCTGGGGGTCCTGGGGCAGCTTCTTTCCTTCCTTCTCACTGGGTAGGCCCTCGCAGGGTAAGGGGATCTCTCTCACATCAGAGGACAGGGTGGTGTTTGGTCCTGGAAGTGGGGCAAGCAGCCCAGCCTCTCTCAGGGCTGTAAAAAAAAAATTAATGAACAGAAACCCCAGTTAAATGGAGTCAGGAGACCAGAAGGGGGAGCTCTCACACCCTGCAACTCCTCTTCTTTCCTGGCAAGGACTCAGCCAATGAAAGGTCATAGACTCTTTGTTTACTGTAGCCCCCCCAACTTCCTTTTCCCCTCTATAAAAGTGTTCTCCTACCCTAGCCACACAGGGACTTGCCTGTGGCTCACCATGGTTGCAGACCCCAAAATGCAACTCTCTGCTGGAGTAATAACCGGCAGTCTCCAGTTATTTCACATTTTTGCTGGAGAAATAACTGGCAGTCTGTTTCAGGTCAACATTTTGGTGGCCCATATGGGGGTCAGAGAAGGCTCCAGAGCTAGTAAGCAAACAGGTGTGGGACCCCACTGTCGCTCACTGCTTTTCTTGCTGACCCTGGGGTTTGAAGGTACATCTTTCTCCTGGATCTGAGCTCATGTTCTCTTTGCATTTTGAAGCTCTCCAGGTTTTACTTGGGATCAATTTAAAGTTTCATCCTTTCTGGTTAAGGCCTTGTTCTGTATGTGAGTACTCATATGGCATTCTGTGTTAGCCTTCAGCAAATTCCCTTTGGAACAGGGGCTTTTTCTCCTGGAAGTGGCTAGTCCTCAACCCATTCCTTTGGGAATGGGGTAGGGGGGTGAGGGGGAGGCTGGTTTATTGGAGCTGTGCCAGTTCAGCCTTTGGCCCATTCCTTTGAAATAGGGGTTGTTCTATGGGAACTGGGCTGAGCCTTCGGCCTGGCTCCTCCAGGACCAAGCTGTTTCCTTAGAACTGGCTGCTATTAGGCCTGCAGGCTGTTTGAGTTGCAGGCCTCCAGAGCTATCTGAGCTCTTTAAACTGTTTAAACTGTAAACTGTTTGAGCTGTAAGCTGTTTAGGCCATTTGAAAATTATTCTTCCACTCTAGAGAAGAAACCCTGATAAATGGGATCCTAGTTACCTAAATATTTTGAGGTTACCCCCCGACACAGGGACTTTGGCTGATTTTATGTTTAAAAACCACAGTCCTTCCTCATGCACAATTCTAACTAAATGGACCAACCTAACCAAAGGCAATTTAGAACATTAATTACCATTATGGGAAAACTTGAAATCCCCCAACTTAATTTTCTTAAAACCAAATTAGACTACCATAGCTCTAAAATTTCCCAAACTGAATGGAATGCCTATTTTGATTGGTATTTTGAGGCAATACTCTCAATTCCCCTATCTTATTTCTGTCACCAAATTTCCCTTTTTTCTGAAACTCTCTCCACTCCCCTTTCCTCTGAATTTGTTAGAATCTGTTCCTTTAAAATTAAGTCTTCTAATGATCCAGAGGCTATATCCTTAATTTCTTATATGCCCTACACTAAAGCTGAACTGTGAGTCATAGTCAAGGAATTTCCCAAAATAACCAAAGATCCTCAGATATTTTCTGAGGAATTTAATACAGTTATTCAAACTTATCAACCTGGTTTCTCTGACTTACATCAGCTAGTTCATATGCTTGTCACTGAAGGCCAGGCCCAGCATTGGATGAAAACCGATAACTGGGAAAACCTTGAAAGGTCTCTAGTATTACAACCAGGAGATCAGCCTGCTAACTTATTATATGATTAGGTTCAGGCAATCACTACACAACTTCATTGGACAATTCCTAGGGCTTTTCCAAAGCTTGTTGATTGGGACAAAAGTCAGACTTGCACACAAAAATCTGAAGAACATGTTCATGACTATTATAATTGACTTCAGATTATTTTTAAAGAAAATTCTGGTCTTCCTTCAGATGTTGATTCCACCAAGGTAGCTTTTAACTCTATGTTTATCAATGGACTGAATCAGGGCCTTACCTTTCTAGTAAAAAGGACCAGGATGGAATGAGAAACTGTGTCTACTCCACATTTAGTTAATCTGGCAAACAAACTTTCTAAATGAGTCACCTAAAAGGAAGACTGCTAAAATGCTTAATCTTCAACTCCAGCAAATGAAGGCCCCTAAGGGAAACCAAAACTCTTCTTGTTTCTGCTGTTATTGCAAAGCAATGATATTGGAAAAGAGATTGTTACAAATTTAAGTGCTTTAGGCACCTGCAGCCCTTTGACCAACTTTTCCAATGTCCGTCCAGTTCTCAATGACGAGGCTCGAAGGAACAACAGAGGCTCTTCCCAATATTCCCTCTTAATCAGCTTGGAGAAACACTTCTCCAGATTAGGGATGGGTCTCTTCCAGTACTAACTGACAAGAGAGCCACACTCTAGTACCAAAACGTTTAAATAGTGGGGATCTCTAATGAACCTCAACGGGTTCCTGTTTCTGAACCTATTCCCTTTTTCTTAGGCCCTCTGAGAGATCCACGCCCTTTTCTCTTTAGTCCCTCTGCCCCTATCCATTTATTAGGCCAAGATTTCTTAAAGAAGTATTATGCTGGAATTTTCTCCAAAAAAGAGGAAATAATTCTAGAATTTGACAGTAGTCATCAAAGTAACCAATCAGGTGAATTAAATGACCTTTTGACTCCTTTTATTTGCTCTGTCTCTGATAGCAGAGCTGATTCTGGAAACACTGATAATTTGTCCATATTGAATTAGCTACCATCCTCCTTTGGGCAAAATCTCCAACTGATTTTGGCAAAATTCACATGTACCTCTTATCAAGATTCAAATATATCCTTCAAAGCCTCTTCCCAGAATGTATATATATAGTGATATAAGTAAAGAAGCCCTTTAAGGCACAAAGCCCATAATAGAAGATTACAAAGTTCAAGATCTTATTATCCCTTGGACTAGCCCCTGTAGCACTCCCATTTTATCAGTGATAAAACCTAAGGGCCTAGGGTGGAGGTTTGTCCAGGACCCCCAAGCAATAGACAACATTGTACACCCTGTTGTTCCTAACCCTTGTACTAACATCCATTCCCACCGGAATTGATTTGTGCAGTGCATTCTTCATACTCCAGTTGATAGAGCTAGCCGATACCTTTTGCCCTCACTTGGGAAGAAAAACAATTCACCTGGACAGTATTGCCTCAGGGTTTTACTGGGAGTCTCACAAATCCTGAAGGCTGATATGGATGACATTAGGTTCCCTAGAGGGTCTACTCTGTTGCAGTATGTGGATAATTTGCTTCTTTGCTCTCCTTCTCAAACCTCCTCACAGGAAGGCACCTTCCACTTGCTAAAACTTTTAGCCTTAAAGGGATATAAGGTCACTAAAGAAAAACTGCAGTTTGACCAAACCCAGGTTTGATATTTAGGGCATCTGATATCAGAACAAGGGCTATATCTAGATCCAGATATGCTTCATTGTGACCCAAGTTTCCCAAAACCCAAGAATAAGTGCAAACTGCAAGGTTTTCTTGGGTTAGTCAGTTATTGGTGAAATTGGATTCCAAATTTATCTCTTATGGCCAAATCTCTGTATTTTTTTTACTAAAGAATAACAACCCCAACCCAATTTTATGGGAAGAACCAAATAATATAACTTTTAAGGCCTTAAAGGAGAGTGTGATGATCTCACCAGCCCTTGGGCATCATAATTATCAGATTCCATTTTTGTTTTTTGTATGTGAAAAGAAAGGGAATGCCCTTGGGGTACTCACCCAAAAACAAGGGAACCACCATCAATCCACAGAGTATTATAACCAGAAGTTGGGCCCTGTGGCATGCGGATAACCCACTTTGCCTTAGGGCCATTAGTGCCACTGTCTTTTTGGTGCAGGTCACCGAGAAAATCACGGGATCTTCTTTAACTATTTTTGTACCTCATACAGTAGAAGCTCTCCTGAACTTTCATCCCACCCAATATTTCTCAGCCAGCTGCCTCACCTCCTGTGAAGTCCTTTTGTTAACTGTTCCTCATGTAATGCTTTTGCATTGTGGTAACTTTAACCCTGTTACTCTTCTTCAACTGCTTAATGCTGATGGACCACCTCCTGACTCCTTGTGATGAAGCTCCTCTGCGTAATGCTGAGTGTCATGGTTCACTGATGGTTCTTATTTAAAAGGTAACAATGGTCACCACAGAGCATTGAGTAGAGTTCCCTGTGCTATAGAGTAGGTTCTCATTAGTTATCTATTTTATACATAGTAGTGTATATATGCCAATCCCAATCTCCCAATTCATCCCACCACCCCCCCCCGACCCCCGGTATACATACGTTTGTTCTCTACATCTGTGTCTCTATTTCTGCTTTGCAAATAAGTTCACCTGTACCATTTTTCTAGATTCCACATATAAGCAATATTATACGATATTTGTTTCTCTCTTTCTGATTTACTTCACTCTGTATGACAGTCTCTAGGTCCATCCACATCTCTGCAAATGGCACAATTTCTTTCCTTTTTATGGCTGAGTAATATTCCATTGTATATATGTACTGCATCTTCTTTATCCATTCCTCTGATGATGGACATTTAGGGGTTGCTTCCATGTCCTGGCTATTGTAAATAGTGCTGCAATGAACATTGGGGTACATGTATCTTTTTGAATTATGGTTTTCTCCTGGTATATGTCCAGGAGTGAGATTGAAGGAAATTCAGAAAAGAGGGGATATATGTTTACGTATAGCTGATTCACTTTGCTGTACAGCAGAAACTAACACAACATTGTAAAGCAACTATACACCAATAAAAATTAATTTAAAAAATTTTAAAAATGAGGTTTAATATCACCTTAGAAATAATATCACCATATTATAATCCAGATAGTCATCATGTTTATGTATTTTTCTTTTACCTTTCTAGGGATAATCACATAATTCAGGATTAAAATGTAGCAGCCTTTTATAAGAAAATAAATAAAAGGTAACAATGGTCAATATTGTGCTGGGAATGCTATTGCAACCCCTTTTGATGTTGTTGAGGCAGCATCTTTACCTGTGGCTACCTCAGCCTGATACATTCTTACATAGGCTTACCCTTTAGCCACGGACAAAACCACCAATATTTATGTTGATAGTAAATATGCTTTCAGATAGCCCATGATTTGGGGATATGGTGGAAGCAATATGTCTTCCTTACTTACAGCAGAAATAAAATTTTAAATGGCCCCTATATTCAGGAATTATTGGATACGATATTTTACCTGAGCTTTAGCTATTATTAAGATTCTGGGACATCCTATACTTGACTTTCTGGAAGCTAAGGGAAATCACCTTGCTGACATTTCTGCAAGGAATGCTGCCTTTAAAGGAACCAACAGCAGCCAAACCTCTGTCGTGGTCCAAAGCAATATTTCCCCCAAAGGATAACTTAGAAAAACTGGCTAGAGAAGCCCAACAACTGTCCTCAGAAAAGGAAAAATAAGATCGGAAATCCAAGAATTGTTGGTTCCATAAAAAGAGAAAGCTCTGGTTCAGACCAAATAATTTGGTTCAGACCAAATAACAGCCCAGTCCTACTGGAGACTCTAAAATTCCCACTCCTCGCCACTGTACATGCCTTAATCCAGTGGTCTACTGAAAAAAGATAGCCTTCATGAATCAATATTGATGGGGAAACATTAACAAGGCTACAGAAAGTTCCTACCTCACTTGCCCTGCTGGTCCAAATCACAACCCAAGGAGGCCTACTTGTACTGCTCCTGGACATTTTAAACTGCCTAATGGACCATTTGAGTTCTGGCAAATGGATTTCATACAACTTTCTCTGTCTAGTGGATATAAATATGTTTTAGTCGTGGTATGCATGTTTTCACACTGGACTGAAGCTTTCCCTTGCAGACAGGCTACTGCCTCTTTTGCGGCTAAAGCCCTTTTGGAAAAAATTATCCCTATCTGAGGAATTCCTCTTGAATTCATAGTGACCAAGGAACCCATTTTATTGGTCAGGTACTTCAACACGTCTCTACAGGTTGGCTGGTTTTACGACTCTTTTACTGCACTTACCACCCTCAATACTCTGGTTAGTCGAATGCACTAATGGCACTATTAACACTCAATTGGCAAAATTCATAGAGACTCTCCAAATATCTTGACCAAAAGCATTTCAGAACTCATAAACTCTCACCCACTGAGATAGTCAGAGGATGCCCAATGTACTTACCTCCTGTCTCTTTTTACCCACTACTGATAAAAGGAGAGATACTCCAATATTGCAAAGACCTAATTGCTTCTATTTAAAATTACCATGTTTTGGTAGAACAATCTTTTCACAGTGCACTCTCAAGAGATGAAGACCTTAAGCATCATACCTTGAAACCTGGATACTTTGTATATTGGAAAAGATACCTACAGAAAGACTCTCTTCAACCTCACTAAAAAGTGTCCATCAAATACTTCTAACCAACTGTTGTGCCACCAATCTCCAGGGAATAAACCTTTGGATTCACATGACACACCTAAAGAAAGCACCAAACTCTGACTGGACCTGCACATCATCTGGTGACCTGAAAGTAAAGATTTCCTAGAATTAAAGCAGATGACATCTGATGAGACAACTTTCCTAAGATATCCAGACCAAGCCTTGATATGATCTTGATAACATATGGACTTTAGATAAAAAGTGCCTGAGAGTTCTCCCTCCTACCCCTCCTTTTTACCCAAATGTAACCTCAATAGGTTTCCAATCTGTGTACTTACCCTCCGACATAGGACACTACACCCAGGAAAGGTCCTTCTTGGCTCTGAGAGAAAAAAAGCTGCTGAAACCGGAAAACCTGACTCTTGATCTGCAACGCTTTCAGAGATCAAAAAGGGAGAAATGTAAAAAACTAATAAACAGAAACCTCAATTAAATAGAGTTGGGACACTAGAAAGGGGAGCTCTCACTCCCTGTGTCAATAACACAGCCCAATGGGAAGAAGAAGGACTCCTCTTTTTTCCTGGCAAAGACTCAGCCAATGAAAAGCCATAGACTCCTTGTTTACTGTAGCCCTCCCAACTTTCTTTTCCCCTCTATAAAAGAGTCCTCCTTTCCTTGCTGTGCAAGAGCTTGCACATGGCTCGCCATGGTGGCTGACCCTGAATTTCAATTCTCTGCTGATCCCGAATAAACCCATATTCGCTGGAGAAATAGCTGGCAGTCTATTTGTTTTAGGTCAACAGGACTCAAGCCAAAAGCCAGTGGCCCCAGAAGCTAGGCCACGAGAAGGGGGCTCTCCAAATAGCTCTCTTGTTGGAATGGGGCACATCCAGGGCTCCTCTTCCTGGGAGTCCCTGCCTGCCCTCTGTAGCCGGTTGAGAATAAAGGTCCAGGAGGGCAGGGTTGAGGAGACAGGAGCATGCTGCTCCGCCTGCTCCCATGGCTGGAATGTGGAATGAGAGAAGGATCAGGTTTCCTCATTTGCT
Source organism: Balaenoptera physalus (assembly GCF_965194825.1). Lineage (NCBI taxonomy): Eukaryota > Metazoa > Chordata > Mammalia > Artiodactyla > Balaenopteridae > Balaenoptera > Balaenoptera physalus. The sequence continues at coordinate 17,539,520 of NC_138890.1, read as the reverse complement.
TGACAAGTTCACTTAACCAGTGGGATCTGAGCCCTGTTCTAATGGGAACCAGCTGTGGGAGGGGGAAGCTGTGTCTGGAAGGAGCACAGGCCACGTACACCCTGCTCAAGTCATCTCCCAGGGAAGACTTGGTGTAACCCTTCTTTTGCAGCTGGGGAAACTGAGGCCCAGGGAGGTGGGCCACAATAGACCCATGTCCAGGGCTCCTCCACACAGACTGCAGCTGGGGATCCTTGAGCCAGGCCTCCAGATGGCTTCTCCTTGAGGTCACTGCCCAGGGGGACTGTCCCCAGGCCCAGGCAAAGCTTCGCAACAGGGGTTGGCCCGGCTCCTGGTCTGTGTGCCTCTCACCCAGCCCTCCTTGACCAGAACCTGCCTGTCTGGTTCCCATGCTCCCCAGGGTGAAACTTGGATGTTCTGGCTTGCTCTTGTTTGCTTTCCTTCTCTTTAGTACCCTCACAGCTTCCCCTCAGGTTAGGGCACTCAGGAGTGAGGAGCGTTTCTTCCCACACCAGGTCTTGGGAGCACACAGGCTTTGTACATTGGGAATAATTCACAGGTCCGTCAGCTTAGGGTTGTTTCTGGGAAGGGTGATAGCCATGGTGTGGGGAGTGTAACCCCAGCAGCCTGCCACTGGCAGTAGGAGAATCCAGGCTTATCCCAGCTGCCTGATCTTACCCCACCACATGATCTTCAGCCCTAGACATCCTCAAATTCAGCTCTTACTACTTCTTACTAACTATGTATCAGTTCGTTTTTGTTGCATAACAGACCATTCCCAAACTTGATGGCTTAGGACAACAAATATGTCTCATTTCTCATGATTCTATGGGCTTCCCAGGTGGCTGGCTGGAGCTGAGTGTTATGATGTCTTCACACAGGTGTCTGGAGGGCCACAGGGGTCAGAGGCTGGATGGCACTGGAGTTACAGCTCATTGGGGCTTCCAGTTTGGCTGAGCCCTCCTGGAAAGGGCTAGGGACAGGGGTGGGGAACTGCAGTGGGGTGAGAGGTAGAGTGAGGATGCCCCTGGCCTGGTTTAGGCCTGGCAGAGGCTCCCAGGCAGGAGGCAGGTGGGAGCTACTTGGCCCAGCCAAGCACAGGGACATGGATCAGACCTATGTCAGGCCTGAGGATAAATGATGACCACACCTGGGGCTGATGCCTGGACCCAGGACGTCATGCCGCTCGCAGTCACTCAGGACCTATTGCAGGGCCAGGCCTCGCCCTCCTGGCCTCCTAGGTATGTCCTGGGTCTGTCTGGCATGGAGTTCATGGGAGCGAAGAGTGGGTAGAGAACGCTGAGGGCATGAACCAAGGTGTGGGTGGGCTGGTCCCCGGGCAGGAGCCCAGTATTGTTCCTGGCATTTTCCTGCTACGCTGGCCTCAGATAGCGACTCCAGGGGATCAGAGGCAGCCTGGTCTGAGCCCATCTTGCAGCTCATCCACCCCACTGACTCTGACTAAGGCCCATGAGGCCCAGCATGTGGGGCAGGGAATCCTCAGAACTGATCCTGGGAGAGGTCGCCCAGCAGAAAGCCCCCACAAGGGCAGGTTCCCAGGGGTGGCCTGGGTCCTCCCACCCAGGGGCATCATCCATGCCAGCTGGAGGCCAGCGTGGCTCTGCAGAAACAGGCCCATGAAGTGGAAAGCGCAGTCAGGAGGATCTGTGGGGCCACAGCGGACTCCTGGGTCAAGGTGAACAGAGGAAGAGCCATAACGCAGGGGTGGGAAGTACTAGTAGCGGACAGCCTGGGGTGGAAGGAGCAGGTCTGTGGGGGACAAGTGGGTGGGGCAGGAGGGAACATGGAAGATGGAAGGAGTAGGCCTGTGGGGGACAGTCGGAGGTATAGAGGGGGACATGAGGGTAGAAGGAGCAGGTCTGTGGGAGGACAGCCCCAGGAGGACAGAAGGAGACATGAAGGATGCAGGAGGGGACTTGGGGTGGTGGGGAGGAGTAGGCCTGTGGGGAACAGTTAGCGGGAAGGGAAAGAGAAGACATGAGGGGTGGAAAAGCAGGCCTGTGGGAAGGACAGTCAGGAGCTGCAGTAGGGGACATGGGGGATGGCAGGAGCAGCCTTTACGTGGGGACCCACACTCACAAACAACAGTGAATTCCCATGGTTTTCATGAGCTGTGTCAGGGGTCAGCAAACTTTTTCTCTGAAGGGCCAGAGGCCTGGGCCCTACAGTCACATCCCTTACCTCTGTGGCTGTCTCAGAAAAGCAGCCAGGATGACGCATAAATGATTGAGAATGACTAGGTTTCAATAAGACCTTATTCATTCACGCTGAAATTTGAATTTTGTATAATTTTCACGCCATGATATATTTTACTTTTTTTTCCCATTCATTTAAAAACATAAAATCACTCTTAGATGGCAGGCAATCCCAAAACAGGTGTAAACCAGAGTGTTAACTTGAGCTAGAATGGCAAAGCTTTTAAGAATAATAACATGAAAATACAATAATATGCAATACTCAGCTGGCCGTGGAGATGGGCAGCTGTGTGCACTGCTGGTAAATGCTGCCAAGCAGCCCAGATTCTCCTAGGAAACTCCTTGGCAGTGTATTGGTGGGAGTTTAAGCTAGTACAGTCTTTTCAGGGGGAATTTGACAGTGCCCACCAACTTTTAAATATGCTGACCTTCCAACCAGCAATTGCATTTAAAAGAAAATCCATCCCACAGGAATACATGTTGAGAGTGCAAGAATGTGGCATTATCTGTAAGACTGGAAAACTGATTTTTACTAGGGGGTTATTGAGATAGTTAACATCTGTGAAGGGATGTGTTGGTTACATGGCTGTTAAGTGGGTTCACTTCCATTTCCACCTGTGTCTACATATTATCCCCTAGTGATGGGCGTGAGGATTGGGGCCTCTCCCTGGTCGCGGAGGAGCTGGGACAGCCTTCGTTGGGAGGCGGTGGAGCTGGAGCAGCAGAGGGGAGGGGGCCTCACCCGTGGCCGCCCTAGCTGGGGCGGGAGGCGGATTAGAGAACATTCCGCGGATGCCGCTGCCGGGCCTTCCTCGCCTGCCTGGCGGCAGCCTTTTGAGACCTCTGGCTGACCCGGCTCCTGGCTCCTCCTCGGAAGGCAGCCCGAAGTTCCTGTCAACGTGCACCTGGCCAGGCCCCTCCTCATGATGCGATGCTCATCTCTGAACGCCTTAGGGGAGGAACCCTGCCAGGTGAGGGAACCCTGCCAGGTGAGGAGTCGGAGGAGGGAGGGGGAGGAACCTCTTCGGGTCACGGGCGGCTGGATAGTATATATCTGTGCGGCCCCTAGGGACAGTGGTCACTGACAGCTCCCTGAACAGCTGTCGGGTGTCCTGGGTGAGGGCACAGGCCAGCACAGAGCGCAGAACCCAAACTTAAGGCCCTAGCAAGTGCAACAGCCTCTCGGGTCCCTCTGCCAGCCCCCAAAGTAGGAGATGCCCTTGCAATCACACTGTGGTCATGGGTTTTTTTCATCACTGCAGCTCAGGTCCCGACCCCCAGGACTCATGGAATCTCCGAACACTGGTGGTGAAAGTGCCAGGAAGAGGTCAGCGTGGCCAGCCACCAGCCCTCACTATCCCACCATCAGATGCTTTTCTGACCGTAGGAATCTGCCTCCCGTCTTCCCAAGTTCAAAGGCAGATGGCTGATCTGGGTGTGTCTGTCCCTGCTGCTCCCGGCTCCCAGGTCTTGTCTCATTAGCCGGGGAGGCAGGGGCTCTGCTCTGTGCTGTCCATTGCTCTGCTCTGATTGAAGGCCCCTGACCCACGGAAGTGCTGCAGGAGCCCTCTGACTGGGGCCCCAGCAGCAGACTTGATTTAGGTGCTGGGCTGGTTGGAGCAGCTCTGGCTCAGCTGGTCGCCAGTACACGGTGCTCTGTACTGACTCAGCTCCTGGCTGACCCACATTTAGGGCCTCTGAGCTCTCAGAGCTTCTCAGCAGATTCTCCCATAACCTCTGTGATAACCTAAAATTCAGAGTTCAGGCCTCCACAGTCCTGCTCACACATGGTCCCCTCACCAATAAAAGGATATTTACGAGGTGTCCCCACATGGCAGGTACAAGGAGGACCTACCAGGCTGTGAGCTTGGGTGGCCTGCGCTTCTCCCACCTCTTACCTTAGCTCTGAGTTTGAGCCTAATAAAAGCCCTTGCTGCCTCCCAGGCAAGTTCAGAGCTCCCTGCCACCCCCAGGCCTGTGCTAGGACTCCCTGCCTCTCCCAAGCTATCCTAGAACTCTCGGCCTCAATCAGGCCAAAAGGTGGAAACAACCTAAGTGCTCATCAGTGGATGAATGGATAAACAAAATGTGGTATATCCATACAATGGAATATTATTCAGCCTTAAATAGAGATAAAATTCTGATACATGCTACAGCGTGGAAAGTCCTTGAAAACATTATGTTAAATGAAATGAGCCAGACACAAAAGGACAAATATTGTATTATCCCACTTACATGAAGTTTCTAGAAGAAGCAAATTCATAGACATGAAAGTAGAAGAGAGGTTACCAGGGATTGGGAGGAGGAGAGTAACAGGAAATAATTTAATGGGTACACAGTTTCTATTTGGTGTGATGAAAAAGTTTTGGAAATAAATGGTGGTGATAGTTGCACAGCATTGTGAATGTGCAACTTAATGCCACTTAATCGTATACTTATAAATTGTTAAAATGATAAATATTATGTTATGTATATTTTACTATAATAAGAAGACATATGATAAGAAAATTCACTAAAACGTTATTTGTAGTAGCGAAATATTAAACTAAATATCAGTCAATAAACTATGGAAAAACATGCAGTGGGACATTGAACATTAAAGAGGAAGGAAAGCTAAAAACATTTGCCAGCTCTGATGACATTTATGGCTCAACATTCTTTATACCCCAACATGTCATGATTTCTGTTATTATTGGCACTTCAGTCCTAATAATATTTTTTTCCAATTTTATAGATTAATTTAGTTCTTGAAATTAAGCACAAGTTTTTACATACTTCAGGTTAATCTTTTCTCCCTATGTGTTTATGAACCAAAAACCGTCAAAACTGCTCATTTTATGTATTGTTTGCACACATGTAGGTAACATGCAGGTTTGAGTAATGGCATGACAGATTATTTTTTACTCTGAAGTCCAACCAAATCCTATTATAATCCCATGAATAGTATGAGCTTTAACTTACGCCACTTTATGAGCTTTAAATATTTTGGAAATTTTAAAATTACCCTTTTTACTTACTTTTTTACTTTCTTGCTTTCTGATAATAAAGGCATTTTAAAAGTGCTTCTTTGGGAAAGATATTTGTTTCTTTCCTTAACTTTTTATTGTGAAATGATTATAGATTTATAGGAAGCTGCAGTTATAGTACAAAGTGACCCAGGTAACTTTCATCCAAGATTGACACCTTTTACAAGTGTAGCATAATGTCAAAACCAGAAAATTGACATTGATACAATACAGGGAACTAGACTACAGACCTTAGTCAATTTTCACCTTTTTAAAAACCTACGTTCACGTGTGTGTGCATGTGTCTAGTTCCTTGCAATTGGATCTCATTAATAACCACCATCAAGGTACAGAACTGCTCCGTCACCATAGAGGAGCTCTAATACTGCCCCTTTAGACTTATACCGCCCCGAAAACCCACTTCTCCATAAAGCAACATCAAAAGTTGTCAAAACCAACTTTCTGAGTACTCTGGAAACTAATCAAAAGTTTGCCACAACCCAAGGAGCATTTAATAAAGAAAAATATATGAAAAAGATTATATACCATGATGAGGTGTGATTTATATCACATTTAAGAAAACATTGGCTAACCCAAAGTCATGAAGATTTACTCTTATGTTTTCATCTAAAAGTTTTAGCTCTTACATTTAGGTTTTTATGATCATTTTGAGCTAATTTTTATGTGTGATATCCTTATGCCAACACCACACTGTCTTTGTGTCATTTTGTAGCTTTAAAATCAGGAAGTATGAGTCTTCCACCTTTGGGTTTTGGGTTTTTTTTTTTTTTCAAAATTGTTTTGGCAATTCTGAATCCTTGAATTTTCATATAAATTTTAGGATCAGTTTGTTGAATTATGAAAATAATAGGCAGCTGGAATTTTGATAGGAATTTTATTGACTGTAAATCAATCTGGGGAATATTGCCAGTTTAACAATATTAAGTCTTCTGATCCATGAACATTGAATGTCTTTCTGTTTATTTAGATATTCTTTAAACTCTTTGTAGAAGGCTTTATGGTTTTCAGTGTACATAGCTTCCACTTCTTCTATTTAAGTATTTTTTTCTTTTTGATGCTATTGTAAATGGAATTGTTTTATTAATTTCATTTCAATTGTTCAGTACTTCTTATTTTCCAAACTGGATACTTTTTATTTCTTTTCTTGTCTAATTTCCTTGGCTCCAGCAAAATGTTGAATAGAAGTGGTGAGAACAGACATCTTTGTCTTGTTCCTCATCTTATGGAGAAAGCATCCAGTCATTCACCATTAAGTATGATGTTAGCTGTGGATGTTTTGCAGACACTCTTGATCACATTAAGGAAGTCCTTTATATTCCCAGTTTGTTGAGTGTTTTATTGTGAAAGGGTGTTGAATTTTTTCAAATGCTTTTTCTTCATCTATTGAGATTATCAATAGATAATGTAGATATGTAGACTTTGTTCTTAATCTATTAATGTGGTTTATTACATTAATTGATTTTGGGGTGTTAATCCAACCTTGCATTTCTGGCATAAATCCCACTTAGTCATGGTGTATAATTCCTTTCATTTGTTGCTAGATTCGGTTTGATAGTATTTTACTGAGAATATTTATGTCTATATTATATGAGATAATAGTCTGTAGTTTTTTGTGATGGTGTTGTTTGTCTTTGGTATCAGGGAAACACTGGCCTCAGAGAATGAGTTGAGAAGTGTTCCCTCCTCTTCTATTTTTGGAGGAGTTTGTGAATGAATGATATTAATTCTTTAAATTATTGGTAGAATTCACCATTGAAGTCGTCTAGTCCAAGGCTTTTCTTTGTGGAAATTCTTAAAAATTACTAATCCAATCTTTGTAATAGCTCTATTCAGATACTCTCTTTCTACTTGAGTCTAGGTTGTTTGTGCCTTTTTAGGAACCTCTCCATTTCATCTAAATTATCTCATTTGCTGGCATACAGTTGTTCATAGTATTCCCTCATAAAACTTTTTTTTGGTAAATCATTCCTGATTATAGTAATTTGAGTCCTTTTTTTCATTGTCAGTCTAATTAAGATGTTGATCAATTTTGTTGATCTTTACAAAGAACAAATTTTTGGTTTTGTCGATTTTCTCTATTTTGTATTCTATTTTTTTTATTTCATTGATTCACTCTAATCTTTATCAACTCCTTCCTTTTGTTTGCTTTGGGTTTAGTTTCTGCTCCTTCTTATTACTTAAGGTCGTTATTGATTTGAGAACTTTCTTTTTTTTCATGTAGCTTCATTTGAAGCTATAAAGTTACTCTTAAGACTTGCTTTAGCTACATCTGATGTTCTGATGTGTTATGATGCTGTGCTTTATTTTCATTTATCTAAAAGTATTTTCTAACTTACCTTGTCATATTTTCTTTGACCCATTGGTTATTTAGAGGTGTGTTATTTACTTCCCATATATTCATTAATTTCTCAGATTTTATTCTATTATTCATTTCAGACAATTCCATTTTGGCTAAAGGACATAAGTGGTATGATTTTAATCCTTTAAATTTATTGAGGTTATTTTTTTTGACCTCACATGCAGTCTATTCTAGAGAACATCCCATGTGTTCTAGAGAAGAATTCGTATCTTGCTGTTGTTGGGTGAAGCATTCTATAGATCTTAGGTCTAGTTGGTTTATGGTATTGTTCCAGTATTGTTCATCATTGTTTATCTTCAACTTTTGTTTTATCTATTATTGAAATGGGTTATTAAAGTATTCATCTTGCCATTGTTTAATTGTCTATTTCTCCCTTCAATTCTGTCAATTCTTGCTGCATGAATTTTGGACTCTGTTTTAGATGCATATATGTTTATAATTATGGTATCTTCATGATGAATTGACCCTTTTATAATTTTTTATATCTTTATTGGAGTATAATTGCTTTACAATGTTGTGTTAGTTTCTGCTGTACAACAAAGTGGATCAGCTATATGTACACATATATCCTCATATGCCCTCGCTCTTGAGTCTCCCTCCCACCCTCTCTATCCCACCCCTCTAGGTCGTCACAAAGCATCCAGCTGATCTCTAGCAGCTTCCCACTAGCCAACCATTTTACATTTGGTAGTGTATATATGTCAGTGCTACTCTCTCACTTTGTCCCAGCTTCCCCTTCCCCCACTGTGTCCTCAAGTCCGTTCTCTATATCTGCGACTTTATTCCTGCCCTGCCACTAGGTTCATCAGTACCGTTTTTTTAGATTCCATATATGTGCATTAGCACCCGGTATTTGTTTTTCTCTTTCTGACTTACTTCACTCTGTATGACAGGATCTAGGTCCATCCACCTCATTACAAATAACTCAATTTTGTTCCTTTTTATGGCTGAGTTATATTCCATTGTATATATGTGCCACATCTTCTTTATCCATTCATCTGTTGATGGACACTTAGGTTGCCTCCATGTCCTGGCTATTGTAAGTAGTGCTGCAATGAACATTGTGGTACATGTATTTTTTTTTAACATCTTTATTGTAGTATAATTGTTTTACAATGGTGTGTTAGTTTCTGCTTTATAACAAAGTGACTCAGCTATACATATACATATATCCCCATATCTCCTCCCTCTTGCATCTCCCTCACACCCTCCATTTCCCACCCCTTTAGGTGGTCACAGAGCACTGAGCTGATCTCCCTGTGCTATGCAGCTGCTTCCCACTAGCTATCTATTTTACATTTGGTAGTGTATATATGTCCATGCCACTCCCTGACTTCGTCCTAGCTTACCCTTCCCCCTCCCCATGTCCTCAAGTCCATTCTCTACATCTGCATCTTTATTCCTGTCCTGCCCCTAGGTTCTTCAGACATTTTCTTTTTTTTTTTTAGATTCTATATATATGTGTTAGCATATGGTATTTGTTTTTCTCTTTCTGACTTACTTAACTCTGTATGACAGACTCTAGGTCCATCCACCTAACTACAAATAACTCAATTTCATTTCTTTTTATGGCTGAGTAATATTCCATTGTATATATGTGCCACATCTTCTTTATCCATTCATCTGTCAATGGACACTTAGGTTGCTTCTATGTCCTGGCTATTGTAAATAGAGCTGCAATGAACATTGTGGTACATGACTCTTTTTGAATTATGGTTTTCTCAGGGTATATGCTCAGTAGTGGGATTGCTGAGTCGTCTGGTAGTTCTATTTTTAGTTTTTTAAGGAACCTCCATACTGTTCTCCATAGTGGCTGTATCAATTTACATTCCCACCAACAGTGCAAGAGGGTTCCCTTTTCTCCACACCCTCTCCAGCATTTATTGTTTCTAGATTTTTTGATGATGGCCATTCTGACCGGTGTGAGGTAATACCTCATTGTAGTTTTGATTTGCATTTCTCTGATGATTAATGATGTTGAGCATCTTTTCATGTGTTTGTCAACAATCTGTATGTCTACTTTGGAGAAATGTCTATTTAGGTCTTCCACCCATTCTTGGAATGGGCTGTTTGTTTTTTTGATATTGAGCTGCATGAGCTGCTTGTATATTTTGGAGATTAATCCTTTGTCAGTTGCTTCATTGGCAAATATTTTCTCGCATTCTGAGGGCTGTCTTTTTGTGTTGTTTACAGTTTCCTTAGCTGTGCAACAGCTTTTAAGTTTCATAAGGTCCCATTTGTTTATTTTTTATTTTATTTCCATTATTCTAGGAGGTGGGTCAAAAAGGATCTTGCTGTGATTTATGTCATAGAGTGTTCTGCCTATATTTTCCTGTAAGAGTTTTATAGTGTCTGGCCTTACATTTAGGTCTTTGATCCACTTGGAGTTTATTTTTGTGTATGGTGTTAGGAAGTATTCTAATTTCATTCTTTTACATGTAGCTGTCCAGTTTTCCCAGCATCACTTATTGAAGAGGCTATCTTTTCTCCATTGTACATTCTTGCCTCCTTTATCAAAAATAAGGTGACCATATGTGTGTGGGTTTATCTCTGGGCTTTCTATCCTGTTCCATTGATCTATATTTCTATTTTTGTGCCAGTACCATACTGTCTTGATTACTGTATCTTTGTAGTATAGTCTGAAGTCAGGGAGCCTGATTCCTCCAGCTCCCTTTTTCTTTCTCAAGATTGCTTTGGCTATTCGAGGTCTTTTGTGTTTCCATACAAATTTTAAAATTGTTTGTTCTAGTTCTGTGAAAAATGCCATTGGTAATTTGATAAGGATTGAATTGACTCTGTAGATCGCTTTGGGTAATATAGTCATTTTCACAATGCTGATTCTTCCAATCCAAGAACATGGTATATTTTTCCAACTGTTTGTACTTTTATAATTTTTAAATGTCCTTTATCTCTAGTAATATTTTTGTTTTAACATCCATTTTGTCTGGTATTGGTATAGCTGCTCCAGTTCTTCTGTGGTTTTCATGGTATATTTTTTTACATCCTTTTTCTTTTGGCCTATTTATATCTTTGTGTCATTTGTGGACAACAAATAGTAGGATCTTTGTTTTATTTTGTTTTATCCAGTCTCATATTTTCTACATTTTGATTGGATATTTTAATCCATTCATACTTAATGTTATTGTTGCTATTGTTGCATACATGTCTACCTTTTACTTTTTGTTTTCTATATGTCTCATACCTATTTTGTTCTTCTGTTTCCCCTTACTGCCTTCTTTTGCATTATTTTAACATTTGCTGGTGTAACATTTTAATTAATTTAATAATATTTAACTGTATTTTTTGTGTGATTTTCTTAGTGATTGCTAAGGCTTACAATACAGCCATACCTTGAAGATATTGCAGATTTGGTTCCACACCATTGCAATAAAACAAATATTGCAGTAAAGCAAGTCATATAAATTCTTTTTGTTTCCTAGTGTGTCTGAAAGGTATGTTTACACTATACTGTAGTCTGTTAAGTGTGCAATAGCATTATGTCTAAAAATACAATGTACAGACCTTAATTTAAAAATATTTTATTGCTAAAACATGCTAAGCATCATCTGAGCCTTCAGCAAGTCATAATCTTTTTGCTGGTGAAGGGGTTGAAATAGTGCAAAAAGTACCATGACACAGAGACGTGAAATGAGCAAATGCTGCTGGAAAAATGGCACCAATAGATTTGCTTGACACAGGGTTGCCGCAAACCTTCAATTTGTAAAAGTGCAGTGTCTGCAAAACATAATAAAGTGAAGCAGAGTAAAGTGAGATATGCCTGTATAAATCTTAACTTATCAAAATTGACTCCAGATTTATATTAACTTAAATCAAGGATATGTAGAAACTTTACTCCTTTATAGTTCTACTTTTTCTCCCCTTTTGTTGTATTACTATACGTATTTTACATATATGTGTGTGTGTTACAAACCCAATAATACATTGCTATAATTATTAATTTACCTAATTTTATGTCTCTTTAAAGAATCCGAGGGAAGAAAGAAGAGCAAGCATATAGTTATAGAGTTTATGTTAACTTTCTCATTTGCCATCTCTATCTATCTTCATGTCTTCCTGTGAATTTGTGTTGTCATCTAATGTGATTTCCTTACCCACCCACCACCTTTGTGTTCTTATTATCATTATCAAATGTATTACATTTCTATGTTAATGACCCCAAAATACAATTATATACATATAGCTTTATGAAATTGCTCTTAAAATAAGTTAAAGGAAGAAAAGAGAGGGTGTATACATTATACTGTCTTTTGTAATTACCTATATAATTACCTTTACCAGAGCTCTTCATTTTTTCATGTGGATTCAAATTGCCATCTGTGGTCACTTGCTTCCAACCCAAAGAATTTCTTTAATAAATCTTGTGAAGCAAGTCTGCAAGCAGCTAATTCTCTTATCTGGGAATGTTTTTACTATGCCTTCATTTTTTTTTTTAAGTATTTTTAAAAATATTTTATTTATTTATTTATGGCTGTGTTGGGTCCTCGTCTCTGTGCGAGGGCCTTCTCCAGCTGCGGCAAGTGGGGGCCACTCCTCATCGCGGTGCACGGGCCTCTCACTATCGCGGCCTCTCTTGTTGCGGAGCACAGGCTCCAGACGCACAGGCTCAGCAATTGTGGCTCACGGGCCCAGTCGCTCCGCGGCATGTGGGATCCTCCCAGACCAGGGCTCGAACCCGTGTCCCCCGCATTGGCAGGCAGACCCTCAACCACTGCGCCACCAGGGAAGCCCCATTTTTTAAAGATAGTTTTACTATATAAGATTCTTAGTTGATGGTTTTTGCTTTCAGCACTTTGAATATGTTATCCACTGCCATCTGGTTACCATTGTTTCTGATGAGAAGTCTGCTGTGAATATTTTGGAGTTCCCTTTTGATGATTCATTTTTCTTTTTCTGGTTTCAAGATTTTTCTCTTTGTCTTTTTCTTTCAATATTTCGACTATGATGTGTCTGGGTGTGTATCTCTTTGCATTTCTTCTACTTGAAGTTCTTGAGCTTCTTGGATGTTTTGTTAGCTTCCTATTGCTGCTGTAACAAATTACCACAGATTTAGGGCTTAAAACAACACAAATTTATTCTCTTATTGTTCTGGATGTCAGAAGTCTGAAATGAGTCTTACAGGGCTAAAATCAAGATACTGTCAGGGCTAGTTCCTTCTGGAGGCTCCTGGGAAGAATCTGTTCCCTGTCTCCTCTAACTTCTGGAGGCTGCTGATATTCCCTGGTTTATGGCCACAGTAATCCAATCTCTTGCTACTGTCATATCTCCTACTACTCACTCTGACCCTCCTGCCTCCCTCTTATAAAGACCCTTGTGATTACATTGGGCCCACCCAAATAATCCAGGATAAATCTCCCTTTCTCAAGATCTTTAATTTAATCATTTCTGCAAAGTCTCTTTGCCATACAAGATAATGTTCTCTGAGAATTAGGGTGAGGACATATTTGGGGAGGCCATTCTTCAGCTTAGAACAGATGCGTCAATTACTATTTTTCACCTAATGTGGAAAATGTTCAACAATGATTTCTTCTAACATTTGTTCTGTTCCTTCTTCCTTACCTTCTGGTATTCATGTTATGCATATGTTACCCTTAATGGTGTCTAACATTTCTTGGAGGCTCTGTCAGTTTTTCTTCACTCTTTTTTCTTTATTCCTTCAGATTGCACATCTCTCTTCAAGACTGATGGTTATTCTTCTACTTCAAATCTACTGTTGACTTCTCTAGTAAATTTTTCTTTTTGGTTATTGTTCCTTTTAGCTCCATAACTTTATTTGATTCTTTTTCATGATTTTTATCTCTATTGACATTATCTGTTTGGCCAGACATTGTCATCAGTTCTTTGAACATATTATAATAGCTACTTTGACATCTTTGTTTACCGGAATGTTAGTGGCTTAAATATACAGGCCCTTTCACAGGCAGTTTCTATCACCTGTTTTTTTTTCTTGTGTATCAGTCACACTTTACTGTTTATTTATATAGATTTTGTTAAAACAGGACATTTCAGATAATATATTGTAGTAACTTTGGATACTGTCCCGTCCCCCAGAAATGAGGCTTGTTGTACTGTTTGCTTGTTCATTTGTTTAGAGACCTGGCTGGTCTAGTTCAGTGAAATCCATTTCCCCTGCAATGTAGCCTCTGGTGTTGCTCCACGGAGTTAACAGTCTTGGGAATGTGTGCAGTCTCCCTGTCCACCAGGATGACTGTGGTTTTAGCTGGCTCTCTTTGTCTCTGTCTCCAATCTCCCCATTAAGTTTTTGGCTGGTCTGCCTCTACTGGTATCACACCCAACTGTTAGCCTTCACTAACTGCCAGCTGACTCCTCCAATGTTTATAACAACCCTGTGACATAAATTGCCCCACAGTCTGATCCAGTTAAAGTCAAGCTCCTTGGTAGGGGCAAGGGTGTTGCCAGTCTTTGAGTCTTGCTCCACCCATCCCCTAGGAAGAACTTTTGTGCTATGGAATAGGAGTTGTGTGTAGGGGCGGTGCGCAGGAACAGGTATTGCTTTCCAGTTCCTGACACTGCCCACTATGGAGCTTCCATAGTTCAGAGCCAGGAAGGAGGGGATCTGCATATGTTCACTGGCTGTTGAATCTACCTAGAATAGTTCTTCTGCCCCAAGAAGCTGGTGGAGATGGGAGTTTCAACTCTGCTGCTAAGACCACCAAAGTAGCTTCCCCAGTACACAAAGCTGTTTTGGAAAGAGTTTCTGCACTCTTCACCAGGCACCCACCCAGATCCTCCCTACATGGTGGAAGGTGAGGGTGGGAAGATGGATGTTGCCTGGCTGCCACCACCCACTCAAGGTAGGTCTTCTGTAGCATTGAGCTATGGAAGATAACATCTGCTGATGTTCACTGGCTGCCAGACCCATCCTGAATAGCTCTTCTATACCATGGAACTTGAAGAGATGGGAAATGCAACTTGGCTGCCTACCGAACTGAAACAGCAAGACAGAGATGTGAGGGACTGGATGCAGTCCCTAGCTCGAATGCCACAGTCTCCCATTTACTGAGTTTCCGTAGATTTTTAAAAATAAATATTTCTCAATTTGTTGTAAGCCCTTTGATCAATATCTAGTCTTTAAATGTTTATATCTGCAAATTTTGGCCAGGCTAATAGATGTCTTTCCAGGGGAGAGGTTTCCTTAAGCTCCTCACACCACCATTCTGGAAATCTTACCACATTCTTTTTATTGCTGAGTAGTATTCTTTTGTATGGATGTACTAGAATTTGTACAATCATTCACCCATTGAAGGACATTTAGATTATTTCCAGTTCTTTGCTATTATGAGTAAAGCTGCTATAGACATTCACATATAGATTTTTGTGTGAACAAAAATGCTCATTTCTCTGAAACACATGTGCAAGAGTGCAATTGCTGGCTTGTATGGTAAGTGCTTGCTTAATTTGGGAAGAAACTGCCAAACTATTTGCCAGAGAGCCTGTGCTATTTTACATTCTCACCAGCAATCTTTGAGAGGTCTAGATTCTCAACATACTCACCAACATTTGGTATTGTCACTATTTTTTTATTTTACCTATATTAAGTGTGTAGTGATATCTTATTCCCCTAATAGCTAATGATGTTGAACATCTTTTCATTTGCTATTTACCATCAATTTTACCATCCCTTTGATAAAATGTCTTCTGCCCATTTATAATCAGATTGTTTACTCTTGAGTTTTGAGAGTTCTTCATATAGTCTAGGTGTGAGTCTTGTGTCAGATATATAATTTGTAAATGTTTTCTCCAAGTCTTTGTCTTGTCTCTTTATCCTCTTGGCATGGTATATCATAGAGCAAAAGCTTTTAATTTTGATTATGTATAATTTATTAATTTTTCCTTTTATGGATCATACTTTTGGTGTCTCATCTAAGAACTGTTCACCTAGCTTTAGGCCCTGGAGATTTTTCTTCTAAAATTTTTTTAGCTTTTAAAATTTATTCATAAACTCATGGTCAATTTTGAAATAATTTTTTATGAAGTATAGAGTTTGGTTTACATTTTTTTACCTTATGAATGTCTAATTGCTCCAGCATCATTTGTTGAAAGACTATACTTACCCATATTTAAATGCTTTTCTGCCGTTGTCAGAAATTAGTTGGGCTTATTTCATTGGTATATTTCTGTTTGTCTATTTTATTCTAGTGATCTATGTGTCTTCCCTCCACTAACATCACACTGTCTTGATTATTGCAGATATTGTAGTAAGCCTTACCATTGGATAGAGTAACTCCTCTCACTTTAGTCTTCTTTAAAAACTTTTTTAAGTATGCAAAAGAGCCATTGCCTTTCCATATAAATTTTAGAAGAAGCTTATTTAGGTCTACAAAATTTTTTTTCTAGTATTTTGATAGGAATGGTGTTAAATCTATAAATCATGTCCAAAATAATCCTTGGGGCTTAGGTTTTATGGATTTTACTCCCATGATTATTTATGTTATATGGCACAGTTGACCTTAAGATAGGAAGATTATCCTGATGAGTCTGACCTAATCACATGAACCCTTGAAAAGCAGAGAGCTTTTCCCAGCTAATAGCAGAAGGAAAAGTCAGAGAGATGCAAAACACAAGAAGGATTTGATACACTGCAGCTGACTTGAAGATGGAGGAGCCATATGATGAGGAATGTCAGTGACCTCTAGGAGATGGAAGTAGCCCCTGGTTGACAGCCAGCAGATAAACAAGGACCTCAGTTATACAGATTCAAGAAATTGAATACTGCTAACAAGAATAAGCTTGAAAGTGAATTTTTGCCCAGAGCCTCCACATGAGAACTCAGTCTGGCTGACAAGTTGATTTTGGCTTTGTGCAGAGAATTCAGCCACAGCATTCTGCACTTCTGACCTTATGAAACTGAGATAATGTATATATGCTTTTATTTAAGCTGATAGGTTTGTGATAATTTGTTATGCACCAATAGAAAACTAATACAGATTTTGGTACCAAGCATGAGCCGGTGCCTTAATAAGTACCTAAATGTGGGGTGGGTTTGAAATCTGGCAGTGAGTGGTGGCTGGAAATATTTTATAGAGTATAATGGGAAAAGACTAGATTGTATAGAAGAAAATGATAGTAGCAAAGTGGATGTTGAGAATGCTGCAGGTGACTGGAAGAAGGAGGATCCTTGTTATGTAGTGGAAGAATGCTTAGCAAAAATTGTTTCCAAACTTCAAGAGGAGGCCTGGTTTCTACTTATTGCTACAGGAAAAATGTAAAAGGAGAGATAAATTGAGGGAAGATCTGTTAAACAAAAAGACACCAGGGCTTGATGATTTTGAAAATTCTTATCCATGCTCTTGCTTTTATCAGTAGTTTTCCCTTTACATTGCACAGTAGTATTCTGTCATATCAGTGTACCACAGTTTGTTCATGCATCTGTCAGTTATAGGACATTTGGATTGTTTACTCTTTTGGCAATTATGAATAAAGCTATAAACATTTATGTACAGGTCTTGAACAAACACAAGCTTCCCTTTCCTTTGCATAGATAACTAGATGTGGGGTTGCTGGGTCATACGGCAAATGCACATCTAACTTTACAGAAGACTATCAACGATTTAAAAGTGGCAGTACCATTTTGCATTCCCACCAACAATGGTTCAGAGTTCCAGCTGCTCCACATCCTTGCCAGCACTTGGTAATATCAATGGTGTTGTATGTATAGCAGTATCACATTGTTGTTTTAATATGCATTTTCCTAATAACTAATGATGTTGAGTATCTTTTCACATGCTTAATTGCCATACATATATTTGATGAAGTGTCTTGAAATATTTTGTTATTACATTTATAACAAAATATATTATATAAATATATTATATATTTATAATATATTATAAATATATTATATAAAATATATTATATTTATAACAAAATAAATATATATAAATATATTTATTTATATTTTTGTTATTATATTTTGTTATAATATTTTTGTTATTTTCTTATATTAAGTTTTGAGATTTTTATATATTCTGCATATGTCACCTATCAGACATGTGTTTTGCAATTACCCCTACCCTCATGGATCGTCTTTTCATCATTTTGCCAACTTCTACAAAAAATAAAGCTTGCTGGGATTTTTATGAAGATTGTGTTGAATCTATAGGTCAATTTAGGGGAAACAGCTACTCTTAAGCAATATTGAATCTTCTAGTCCATGAATGTGGTATATCTCTACATTTATTTAGGTCTTCTTTGACTTCCTTTATTATACACATCATTCAGCATTTAGATATTACACACTTTTCTATATTTATACCTATGTACCTTATGATTTTTAGTTACTATTACAAGTAGTATTTTTAAAACTTTCAGTTTCCAATTGCTCATTGCTAGTATGTAGAAATACAGCTGATACTTGTGTACTGACCTTGTATCCTGCAACCTTGCAAACTCATTATTTCTAGTGGCTTTTTTTTTCTTAAAAGTTTTTTTGATCTCCTTGACTGTAACACACACAAAAAGTGACAGTTCCCCCAGGCTCCACCAGGAGTAGAGGAAGAGCAGAGGACAAGAGTGCAGAGATTTCTTTTTCCAGGCCTAGGCTTGTGAAAACCGATGGCCAAGTGTTAGTCCTCAGCAGGGCCCACAGAGGGGCTGTATTCCTAGTCAGCCCTCTTGAGTCTGGAGCATCAGCATCTTCAAGAATTCATTTATATTCAAAAAATATGGGGAGGGAAATCCACTGTTACTTGTTGAACTGGAAAGAATAGACTCCATGGTCTGAGGGAGCATCCACGGTCACTTGATTTTGCTGGCCGTTGTTCTCCTCAACCGAAAAAGAGGAAGGCACAGGGGTGTACCGGGAGATGTAAGCTCCTTGCATAGCTGCAGCTGTTGGCATATATGTGCCCTTGCTGCTCAGGGAGAGGTGGGCCAATTGCTGGGTAAGAGATCCCATAATGGAGGCAGGCTGGAGAGAAATGGGATGATCGATTCCTGGTGTCAGAACTGAACCTGAAGGCTGCATGAGATATGACTGGTGGTGCATCCAAGATGGGTTAGGTACTTGTAAGAGGAGATTTCTGAGTTACTCTCTGATATGAAGACACAGGAGATGGAAGATACGGGGACAGTGCAGACTGAGCAAGCATCCTGTTGGGGGTAATGTTATAAGGAGCTGAGTAAAACCCATCCTGAAGAGCTGTGGTGGGGTCATAGGTCAAGGCCATACCACGCATGTCTGCATTCCTTGGCCAGGCTGTCCATTTTGCATAAAATTTCCTTGGTTCTGTCGTTTCATTGGACCCCCATCAGCAAATTTGCAAAGCAAGGGATCAGATGGGGCTGGTACTCCAGGAGGTGTCTTAATATATTTTCCATTAAAGTGGGTGATGATAGCTTTACACTTCTCTGTGGGGACTCCATCCTTGCAAAGCCAACCCCTCTGCTGGTCCCACTGGTATCTCGAAGGATTCGAGTGGAGATAACCTGACCAAAGGACTTCAGCATTCCCTTCAGTTCTTGCTCATCCATTGAAAATGGGAGGTTTGAGATGTGTAAATTTGTGGGTTTCTGCTCCTGTTGCTTTGCCATCTGTGCTTGTACACCACTGGCTTTCAGTGTTTTTACAGCTTTCTGTGTTGCTGAAGGGCTGTCAAAGTCCACAAAGCCATAGCCTTTGCATTTGTTTGTGGTCTTGCCCAGTATGGCCTTAGTGGAGACAAACTTGCCGTTATGACTGACACAACTTAACTAGGTCCTGGTCAGTAGTGCTTGGCTGCAATGCCCGGATGTAGAAGTTGATTTCACTCAGCTGGTCATTTACAGGTACTCCCACTGCTGCTGTTAGGGGTACCGTTGACTGGACTTGGTGGTGCCATTTGCTAAGACAATGGCACATATGACCAACCTGAAATTTATGCCCAAGCCGAAGTTCACAGAATTGGGATGTTTGTTCAGATTGTCTCTGAGCAAAACCGCATGCTGGAGTCTAGGTGTTTGTTCGACCTCCACGCCGCACTGTGAGGTGGGGTACTGAGGGCCGCATCTGGCCTTCGAATGTCGAAGTTCACTAAGAGACCTCTTGAACAGAGCTCACTCTTATCCGAGTGTAGAGAGGTACTGCTCTCCCCTCTCCCCGAGAATTCCATCATTCTGACGCTGCCACGTCCTCGGCCTTCGCAACTGTCCCACCTCAGCGTTCCCGCCCACAGCCTCTAGTAGCTTTTTGATAAATTATTTGGAATTTTCTACATGGGCAACCATGTGAATAGAAATGGATTCACTCTTTACTTTCTCTTTTTAGAAAACTCTTTTTATTTCTTTTTCTTCTTTTGTTACACTGGCCAGGAACTCCAGGACAATGTTGAATAGGAGTGGTAAGAGTGGACATCCCTGTCTTCTTTCTGATCTTAAGAGGAAAGCCTTAACTGTGATGTGAGTGGTAGGTGGCTTCCTCTTTCACCCAAGAATCCTCTAGAAGTTGTGGGGTTTTTTTTTTCTGGATTTAAAGATGTTTTGGAAAAGCCCCACATTTTATTACTGATTTTGAGCTTTAAGCCATCGTAGTCAGTGGACATGACCTGTATTATATAAAAATTTGAGACTTGTTGAGGTATTGCTTGTAGTCTATTATAGGCTTTTATTTTAAAGACATTCTACCTATATTTTAAAAGAATGTGTATTCTCTCCCCAGAGTTCACAGTTACAAATCTTAATCCAACATTGCAAGAAGAATAGTATTTTTCTTCATCTATCTGTAAATGAACATTCCACTTTGCAAGCCCAAACTGCTTGTTATGTAAAACTAGATCTCACTTAGTTCAGGAGTTGTCCCCATCCTGGGAAGGATGATGACTTTGGTTATGCCAAGGCATTGACATGGAGATATCTCATCTTTGGTCATCATTCATCTTGCAGATGTGCATGGACTTTAATGGACTCTGGTCATTGGCTCCTGTCCTTTCCTGGATTGACCTGATCCAAAACACATGGCTCCCACATTCACTGGTCTCTGGGCTCCATTCAGCCTCTCAGAGATATATCTCCCTGGGAAATTTGAGCTGCCCTCAAGCCCACCACTGATATGCTCGACACCAATACGCTCCCTATACCCATAGGGAAACTCTGGTTTTGATACTTTATGCCTACTTATTCAGGAAAAGGGAGTGTATTTCCACTACAGCTCTCATGTCCAACACTTTTGTGGGGGTCTGGCTTCCCAGAACAACAAGGCACAGGGCCCTTTTGAGAGCTGTTTTGAGATGTATCTCTCTTGCTTCCCCTCTGTCACCTGCCCCTCAAGTTCAGACAATCTTTCCATACTCTGAGGGTAGAAGGGAAGACAATTATTTTAATTTTGAAAGAAAATAGATTTTTATATTAGACATATAAACATTTGGTGAAAATATAGTTTTATTCCCTTCATAAAGATTAGATTAAAATTTTTATTGTGATGAAATAGACATAGTATAAAATCTCTTTTAAAACATTTAAAGTGTACAGTTCAGTGGCATTAAGTGCACTCATAGCATTGTGCAGCCATCATCACCATCCATCTCCAGAACTTTCTATTTTCCCAAACTGAAACTCCATCCACATTAAACTAACTCCCCATTTCCCACCTCCCCCTGCCCTTGGTTACCACCACTCTACTTACTGTCCCTATGAATTTGCCTGTTCTAGGGATCTCATATAAGTGGAATCATACAGCATTTGTTCTTTTGTGTCTTGCTTATTTCACTCAGCATAATGTTTTCAAGGCTCACCAATATTTTAGAATGTATCAAAATTTCATTCATTTTTAAGACTCGGTCTAAACTGTTGTTAAAGACATTCAATGAATTCTGAACTTTGATTTTTGTGTTTTTCATTTTTGGTTCTTTTTTGAATCTTCTATGTCAAATTTATAGTTTCCAGTTGTTAAAGAAATTTACAAGCTTGGTTTTATCCCCTTGAACATAATAAGGACATTTGTTTTATAGTTTACATTTGTCTTACTGATAATCCAAGTATTTGGATTTCTTCAGGTCTGTTTTTCTTTTTTAAAAAATATTTAGTGTTTAAAATCCTTTGGAGGGAATAATAGCTTTTAGTTGCTATTCTACCTGGAATTTTATACCTTTCCCTGGTATAACTTTTTATATTTTGAAAGTATTTTGAAAGTCTGGAATGAGATTCAGAATTAGTTTATCTATACCAGATGAGTTCTTTTTAGAAGGACTGACAGACTAAATTAAAACAAAGAAAAAGAGAGAAAGAAAGGAAGGAAGAAAGAAAGGAAGGAAGGAAGGAAGGAAGGAGGATGGAAAGGAGGGAGCAAAGGAGGGAGGGAGGGAGGGAAGGAAAAAAGGAAAAGAAACCCTTAGAATGGAATATTCAATAATTTTTCTTTTGTTTGTTTCAAATATACTTTTCGTGTTTTGGAGTTTTCTGCATGAAACTTATGCTGTTTTATCAGCATTGTTTTACAATTCAAACATTTAGAAGGGAAATAATGTTTATATATAGTGAAAATAACATTTATTATCTTCTATTCCAAAGCATCTCCACCCTTTGAGGGCATTAATATCTTCTTCATTACCTACTAAAGAATACTGTTTATTCTATTCCTATGTTATTCTCCTTCATCTGTCTAAATAGTTCATATCTTGTAGAGTGCAACCTATTTATAAACTTTGAAAACTTACAATTCAAAAAAATTTGCCTAATTATTCCCATTTGATTGCTTTAGAACAGAGGAAAATATTTTGACAGTATGGCCTGTGGGTCTTATCTAGCCCTTCACCTTTTACTTATAAATAAAGTTTTATTGAAACACAGTTGTGCTCATTTCTTTATATATTGCCTAAGACTCTTGCCCTATAATGGCAGAATTGAGCAGTTGTGACAGAGACAGTGTGACACACAAATTGTAAAATATTTTTTTATCTGGCCCTTCACAGAAAAAGTTTGGAGACCCCTGCTTCAAAAGATTGCTGTCCACTAAATCTTACTAATTGTGGAGGTCTGATTACTTCCTTTCCCAGATTTTTCTTTTTTTTATAGAAGTATAGAGGAATTACAATATTATATTAGTTTCTGGTGTACAACATAGTAATTCAATATTTTTATAGATTACACTCCATTTAAGGTTATTACAGATTAATGACTAAATTTCTTGGGCTTTACAATATGTGCTTGTTGCTTATTTATTCTATACATTGTAGTTTGTGTCGCTTGATCTTATACAACTATCTCACCTCTCCCCCCTTCCCTCTCCCTACTAGTAACCACTATTTTGTTCTCTATATCTGTGAGTCTGTTTTGTTATATTCATTACTTTTATTTTTGTAGATTCCATATACAAGTGATAACATGGAGTATTTGTCTTTCTCTGCTGTCTGACTTATTTCACTAAGCATAATATACTCTAGGTCCATCCATGTTGTTGCAAGTGGCAGAATTTCATTCTTTTTTATGGCTGAGCAATAGTCCACATCTTCTTTTTCCATTCGTCTGTTGATGGATACTTAGTGTGCTTACATATCTAGGGTATTGTAAATAATGCTGCTGTGACCATTGGTGTGCATGTATCTTTTCAAATTAGTGTTTTTATTTTCTTTGAATATATAGTCAGCAGTGAAATTACTGGATCATATGGTAGTTCTATATTTAGTTTTTTGAGAAACCTCCATACTGTTTTCCATAGTGGATGCACCAATTTACAATTCCACCAAGTGTACTAAAGTTCCCTTTTCTCCACAGCCTTGACAATATTTATTATTTGTAGACTTTTGATGATAGCCATTTTGACAGGTGTGAGGTGATATCTCATGGAGGTTTTGCTTTGCATTTCTTTGATCATTAGTAATGTTGAGCATTTTTTTCATGTACCTGCTGTCCATCTGTATATCTTCCTTGGAAAAATTTCTATTCAGTCTTCTGCCAATTTTTAAATTAGATTCTTTGTTTTCTTGATATTGAGTTGTATGAGTTCTTTATATATTTTGGATATTAACCCTCATTGGTCATATCATTTGCAAATATTTTCCCCCATTCAGTATGTTGTCTTTTTGTTTTGCTGATGGTTTCCTTTGCTGTGCAAAAGATTTTAAGTTTAATTAGGTCCCATTTGTTTATTTTTGCTTTTCTTTCTTTTGCCTTAGGAGACAGATTTCAAAAAATATTGCTACTATTAATGTCGAAGAGTGTTCTGCCTTTGTTCTCTTCTAGGAGTTTTATGGTTTCAGGTCTTACATTTAGGTCTTTAATCCACTTTGAATTTATTTTTGTACATGAGATGAGGAAATGTTGTAATCTCATTCTTTTACATGTAGCTGTCCAGTTTTCACAGCACCACGTGTTGAAGAGACAGTCTTTTCTCCATTGTATATTCTTGCCTCCTTTTTTATCAATGAATTGACCATAAGTGTGGGTTTATTTCTGGGCTCTCTATTCAGTTCCATTCATCTATGTGTCTGTTTCTGTGCCATGCTGTTTTGATTACTGTTGCTTTGTAGTATAGTCTCAAGCCAGGGAGTGTGATACTTCGAACTGTGTTCTTTTTTCTCAAGAATGCTTTGGCAATTCAGAGTCTTTCTGTGGTTCAATATAAATTTTAAGATTATTTGTTCTAGTTCTGTAAAACTGTCATGGATATTTTGATAGGGATTGCATTATGTATGTAGATTGCTTTGGTAGTATGGATATTTTAACAATATTAATTCTTCCAACCCAAGAACATGGGGTATCTTTCCATTTCCTTGAATCATTTTTAATTTCCTTCATCAATATTTTATAGTTTTCAAAGTATAGGTTTTTCACCTTCTTGGTTAACTTTACCCTAGGTATTTTTTTTTGATGCAATTTTAAACGGGATTGGTTTTTTAGTTTCTCTTTCTGATAGTCATTATGTTGAAAAGCAACAGGTTTTTGTATATTAATCTTGTATCTTGCAATTTTATTGAATTCACTTATTAGTTCTAATCATTTTTTGGTGGAGACTTTTTCTTTTTCTTGTCTGATTGCTGTGGCTAGGACTTCCAATACTATGTTAAATTGAAGTGGCAAGAGTGGGCATCTTTGTCTTGTTTCTGAATTTAGAGGAAAGACTTTCAGTTTTTCACAGTCGAGAATGATGTTAGGTAAGATTTTGTCATAAATGCCCTTTATTATATTCAGATATGTTTCCTCTATACCAACTTTGATGAGAGTTTTTATCATGAATCGATGTTGCATTTTGTCAAACGCATTTTCTGCATCTATTGAGATGATCATGTGATTTTTATCCTTCTGTTTGTTAATGTGGTGTATCACATTGATTGAATTCACCTTGTGAATATTGAATCATCCTTGCATCCCTGGAATAAATCCCACTTGATCATGATATATAATCTTTTTTATACATTGTTGGATTTGGTTTCAATATTTTTTTTTACATTTATAGGCACATGAAATAGCCTTTACTATTATTTCTGTTACCAATATATAACAGATCATCCAGTTGTTAATGATTTATTTCACATGTCAATTTGGATTTTTAAAATTTACACCATTTCTTCAATTTTCAGATATTTAAGAAAATAATTTATCTCTTTATCTCTTATTTTCTTTATTTAAGAAATTATTTTTTAATTTGATTTTTATTTTATATTGGAGTATAGTTGATTTACAATATTGTGTTAGTTTCAGGTGTACAGCAAAGTGATTCAGTTACACATATACATATATACATTCTTTTTCATATTTTTCCCCATATAGGTTATTACAGAATATTAAGTAGAGTTCCCTGTGCCATACAGTAGGTCCTTGTTTGTTATCTATTTTATATATAGTAGTGTGTATATGTTAATCCAAAACTCCTAATTTATCCCTCCCCCCCAGTGATGTTTCCCCTTTGGTAACCATAAGTTTGTTTTCGAAGTCTGTGTGTCTGTTTCTGTTTTATAAATAAATTCATCTGTATCATTTTTTTTAGATTCCACATATAAGTGATATCATATGATATTTGTCTTTCTCTGTCATACTTCACTTAGTATGATAATCTCTATGTCCATTCATGTTGTTGCAAATGGTATTTTTCATTCTTTTTATGGCTAATATTCCATTGTATATATGTACCACATCTTCTTTATCCATTTCTCTGTTGATGGACATTTAGGTTGCTTCTATGTCCTGGCTGTTGTAAATAGTGCTGCAGTGAACACTGGGGTGCATGTATCTTTTCAAATTATGGTTTTCTCCAGATATATGTCCAGAAGTGGGATTGCTGGATCATGTGGTAACTCTATGTTTAGTTTTTCTAATGAACCTCCATACTGTTCTCCATAGTGGCTACATCAATTTACATTCCCACAACAGTGTAGGAGGGTTCCCTTTTCTCTGCACCCTCACCAGCATTTATTGTTTGCAGACTTTTTCATGATGGCCATTCTGTTTGGTGTGAGGTGATACCTCATTGTAGTTTTGATTTGCATTTCTCTAATAGGGCTGTTGAACATCTTTTCAAGTGCTTTTTGGGCATCTGTCTGTCTTTTTTGGAGAAATGTATATTTAGATCTTCTGCCCACTTTTTGATTGGGTTGCCTTTTTTTGTTTGTTTGTTTTAAATTGAGCTGCATAAGCTGTTGGTATATTTTGGAGATTAATCCCTTGTTGGCTGCTTCGTTTGTATTTATTTTCTCCCATTCTGTGGGTTGTCTTTGTTTATAGTTTCCTTTGCTGTGCAAAAGCTTTTAAGTTTAATTAGGTCCCATTTGTTTATTTTTGTTTTGATTTTCATTACTCTAGGAGGTGGATCCAGAAAGATATTGCTGAGATTTATGTCAAACGTGTTCTGCCTATGTTTTCCTTTAAGTGTTTTATAGTATGCAGTCTTACATTCAGGTCTTTAATCCATTTTGAGTTTATTTTTGTGTATGGTGTTAGAGAATGTTCTAATTTCATTATTTACATGTAGCTGTCCAGTTTTCCCAGCACCACTTATTGAAGAGCCTGGCTTCTCTCCATTGTATAGTCTTACCCCCTTTGTCATAGGTTAAATGACAGTAGGTGCATGGGTGTATTTCTGGGCTTTCTATCCTATTCTACTAATCTATATTTCTGTTTTTGTGCCAGTACCATACTGTTTTGATGACTGTAGCTTTGTAGTATAGTCTGAAGTCAGGGAGCCTCATTCTTCCATCTTCATTTTTCTTTCTCAAGATTGCCTTGGCTATTCAGGGTCTTTTGTGTTTTCGTAAAAATTAAAAAAAATGTTTGTTCTAGTTCTGTGAAAAATGCCATTGGTAGTTTGACAAGGATTGCATTGAATCTGTAGATTGCTTTGGGTAGTATAGTCATTTTGACAATATTGATTATTCCAATCCAAGAACATGATATCTCTCCATCTGTTTGTATCATCTTTGATTTCTTTCATCAGCGTCGTATAGTTTTCAGAGTACAGGTCTTTTATATCCTTAGGTAGATTTATATCTAGATATTTTATTCTTTTTGATGTGATGGTAAATGGGATTGTTTCCTTAATTTCCCTTTCTGAACTTTTGTTGTTAGTGTATAGGGATGCAAGAGATTTCTGTGTATTAATTTTGTATCCTGAAACTTTACGAAATTCATTGATGAGCTCTGGTAGTTTTCTGGTAGCATCTTTAGGATTTTCTATGTATAGTATCATGTCATCTGTAAACAGTGATAGTTTTACTTCTTTCCAAATTGGATCCTTTTTATTTATTTTTCTTCTTTGATTGCCATGGCTAGGACTTCCACATCTATGTTGAATAAAAGTGGTGAGAGTAGACATCCTTGTCTTGTTCCTGATCTTAGATGAAATGCTGTCAGCTTTCCCCCCACTGATACCAGTGTGAGCTGTGGGTTTGTCATATATGACCTTTGTTATGTTGAGGTATGGTCCCTCTATGGCCACTTTCTTGAGAGTTTTTATCATAAATGGGTGTTGAATTTTGTCAAAATCTTTTTCTGCATCTATTGAGATGATCATATGGTTTCTATTCTTCAATTTGTTAATGTGGTGTAGCACACTGATTGATTTCTGGATATTGAAAAATCCTTGCATCCCTGGGATAAATCCCACTTGATCACGGTGTATGATCCTTTTAATGTGTTGTTGGATTCCGTTTGCTAGTATTTTGTTCAGGGTTTTGCGTCTATGTTCAACAGTGATATTGGCCCATAAATTTCTTTTTTTATGATATCTTTGTTTGGTTTTTGTAGAGGGTGATGGTGGCCTCATAGAATGAGTTTGGGAGTGTTTCTTTGTCTGCAATTTTTGGGAAGAGTTTCAAAAGGATAGGTATTAACTCTTCTCTAAATATTTGACAGAATTTACCTGTGAAGGTTTGCTAATACTTTGTTGAGGATTTTGCCTCTTCATTTATCAAAGATACTGGTAATTTTTTTTTGCAGTGTCTTTGTCTGGTTTTGGTATCAAGGTAATGGTGGCCTCATTTATTTTTGATTTTACAATTTCTTGGCTATTAATCTTTGTACTAGCATATTTAAGTGGTTGATCCTCAGCCTTTACTATGTATTTGGTTTTTTAAAAAATTTTATTGGAGTATTGTTGATTTAAAGTGTTGCATTAGTTTCTCTGTATGGCAAAGTGACTCAGTTATACCTACACATATATCTGCTCTTTTTTAGATTCTATTCTCATATAGGTCATTACAGAGGATTGAAGCTATAAACTTCCCTCTTAGAACTGCTTTTGCTGCATCCCATAGGTTTTGGATGGTTGTGTTTTCTTTGTCATTCGTCTCTAGGTATTTTTTTATTTCCTTTTTTATTCCTTCAGTGATCCATTGCTTGTTTAGTAACATATTGTTTAGTGTCCATATGTTCGTGGGTTTTTTTACAGTTTTTTTCCCCCTGTAATTGATTTCTGATCTTATAGCCTTGTGGTTGGAAAAGATGCTTGATATGAGTTTTCTTAAATTTACCAAGGCTTGATTTGTGGTTCAAGATGTGATCTATCCTGGAGAATGTTCCATGTGTACTTGAGAAGAAAGTTTGCTCTGCTGCTTTCAGATAGAATGTTCTGTAGATATCAATTAAGTCTATCTGATCTAATGTGTCATTTAAGGCTTGTGTTTTCTTATTAATTTTCTGTCTGGATGATCTGTCCATTGGTGTAAGTGGGGCATTAAAGTCCCCCACTCTTACTGTGTTACTGTCAATTTCCCCTTTGATGGCTGTTAGCATTTGCCTTATATATTGAGGTGATCCTATGTTGGGTGCATATATATTTAAAATTGTTATATCTTCTTCTTGGATTAATCTCTTGCTTATTATGTAGTGCCCTTCCTTGTGTCTGGTAACAGTCTTTATTTTAAAGTCCATTTTGTCTGATATAAGTATTGCTACTCCAGCTTTCCTTGGATTTCCATTTGCATGGAATATCTTTTTCCATCCCCTCACTTTCAGTCTGTATGTGTCTCTAGATCTGAAGTGGGTCTCTTGTAGACAGCATATATACGGGTCTTGTTTTTGTATCCATTCAGCCAGTCTATGTCTTTTGATTGGCACATTTAATCCATGTACATTTAAGGTTATTATCAATATGTATGTTCCTATTACCATTTTCTTAATTGTTTTAGGTTCGTTTTTGTAGGTCTTTTTTCTTCCCTTCCTCTTTTGTTCTCTTCTCTTTGGTTTGATGACCACTTTCAGTATTGTGTTTGGGTTGCTTTTTCTTGTGTGTGTGTGTGTGTGTGTGTATCTATTGTAATTTTTGGGTTTGCTGTTCACATGAGGTTTTGATTCATCTGTCTATATATATACAAGATTGTTTTAAGTTGCTGCTCTCTTTCCCACCTAAAGATTTTCCTTTAGCATTTGTTATAAAACTGATTTGGTGGTGCTGAATTCTCTTAGAGTTTCTTGTCTGTAAAGCCTTTGATTTTCCATTGAATCTGAATGAGAGCCTTGCTGGGTAGAGTATTCTTGGTTGTAGGTTTTTCCCTTTCATCACTTGAAATATATCCTGCCACTCCATTCTGGCCTGCTGCGTTTCTGTTGAACAATCAGCTGATAACCTTATGGGCATTCCCTTGCTTGTTATTTGTTGCTTTTCCCTTGTGCTTTTAATATTTTTTCTGTCTCAAATTTTTTTGTCAGTTTGATTAATATGTGTCTTGACATGTTCCTCCTTTGGTTCATTCTGTATGGGATTCTCTGCACTTCCTGGACTTGAGTAAGTGTTTTCTTTCTCACGTTAAGGAAGTTTTCAGCTATAATATGTTCAAATATTTTCTCAGGCTCTTTTTCTTTCTCTTCTCCTTCTGTGACCCCTATTATGCAAATGTTGGTGTGTTTAATAATGTCCCAGAGGTCTCTGAGACTGTCCTCACTTATTTTCACTCTTTTTTCTTTATTCTGCTCTGTGGCATTGATTTCCACCACTCTGTCTTCCAGCTCACTTATTCGTTCTTCTGCCTCCGTTTTTCTGATATTGATTCCTTCTAGTGTATTTTTCATTTCAGTTTTTGTAGTATTCATCTCTGTTTGTTTGTTCTTTAAATCTTCTAGCCCCTTGTTAAACATTTCTTATATCTTCTTGATCTGTGCCTCCACTCATTTTCCAAGATTTTGGATCATCTTTCCTATCAGTACTCTGAATTCTTTTTCAGGTAGATTGCCTATCTCCTCTTCATTTAGTTGTTCTTGTGTGTTTTTATCTTGCTCCTTCTTTTGCAACATATTTCTCTGTTGTCTCGTTTTGTCTAACTTTCTGTGTTTTGGTCTCCTTTCCACAGGCTGCAGGATCTAGCTCCTCTTGTTTCTGGTGTCTGCTCCCTGGTGGGTGAGGTTGATCCAGGGGCTTGTGTAGGCTTCCTGGTGTGAGGGACTGGTGCCTGCCCTCTCGTGGGTGGAGCTGGGTCTTGTCCCTCTGATGGGCAGTGCCATGTCAAGCGGTGTGTTTTGACGTGGCTTTGAGCTCAGTACAACTTTAGGCAGCCTGTCTTCTGATGGATGGAGCTGTGTTTCTATCTTGGTGGTTGTTTGGCCTGAGGCTTTCCAGCTCTGGATCCTGCAGGTTGTTGGGTGGGGCTGGGTCTTGGTGCCAAAATTTGGACCTCTGGGAGATCTCACTCCAATCAGTATTCCCTGGGGCTTTCACTACCAGTGTCCTTGACCTCACAGTGAGCAATAGTCAACTTTCACCTTCCCAGAAGACACTCTAAGACCCCTAGGTAGGTGTAGCCCTGGGTTCTATTGAGGTACTGCTTTGTGCTGGGTCCCAGTGCAAGTGAGACCTTGTGTGAGCCCTCCAAGAGTGGAGTCTCTTTTCCCTCAGCCCTGTGGAGCTCCTGAACTCAAGCCATGCTGGCCTTCAATCCTAAATGCTCTGGTGATTCTTCTGCCTGATGCCAGCCCCTCAGATTGTCTTGGAGAACTATTTTATGTAAGAACATCCTTGTGTAGCATGTGTGGGTTTAATACTTTTTGGTGCAAGTGTTGTTTTTATTATAGATGTCTGCCACCTCTCTCCTCAGTGTATGCTGGTCATTATCCCCTTTATAGGAGGTGTGACTGATGTTGTGAGGACCAGAGCCTGCACTGGATATTGAGCAGGGCCTCCCCTTTGCTCTGTGGTTGTCACTGCCCTGTCAGAGGAGGGGTCTGCTCCTTAGATGTTGAAGTATAGGCCCCCAGTTCTGTTTCTTAGCTGTGTTTCTGATCTGCAGTGTGAGGTAGGTGGGATTGGAGCACTCCCACTGGGAGGGAAACCACTGAGTATTCCTCCTCTGGAGCTGTTCACCTGTGGGTGTGCTCTGTTGTGTCACCTTTCACCCATTGTGTGAGCTCTCAGATTACACTGCTGTTGGCACTGCCTATGGCCCCACCTTAACTATGGGTATGCTGGCAATAGGCCCTGGTGTCTCTCAGACGTAGTTTTCACCAGGCCACCAGTGTAGATCCACTGAAGTTAGGTCCCAGGATTGCAGTAATCATGGATCTGGACCCACTGTGGGTGCTATGGGGGCAGCTCTGACTCTAGCCTGGCCCAACCCTCCTGTGTATGTGCCCACAAAGTCTACAGCTGCTAAAGCTAGGCCTGTCTTGGCTGTGGGAGCACTCGTTGTCCGTTCAGATGTTCTGTAGGTGCTGAGTTGACAAGGCCAGTCGCAGGGGTTTCAATTCACGGTTTGCACAGCTGCAAAGAGAGATTTCAGCTTTACTTCCTTAGTTGCACGTCCCCAGGGGCTCAGCTGTGGTTTCAGCCCCACCTCTGCATGTGGGCCACCCACACGGGTCTGCTCCTGAGGCTGCCCTGGAGCACACAAGTCTGCCCCAGTGTGGAGGAGGCACAGAGGTGGCACAGTGGCCAGGGATGCAGGAGGCCCAGTGGCAACAGGTGCACAGGAGAGCCAGAGGCCATGGGCACAAGAGTCGGCCCTGGCAGGGGCCCCTCCTACTGCCTGGCCGCACATGTGAGAGAGCCGGCCCCAGCAGTGACTAGGCACCTGGGGGAGCCAGCAGTCATGGGCATGATAGACCCAGTGGGGACCCTTCCTATTGTCTGGCTGTGGGTGCAAGAGAGACGGCCCTGGTGGTGATGATGCACGTGGGAAAGCCAGCAGCCGTGGGGTGAGAGAGCCGGCCCTGGCGGGGGCCTTTCCTAACACCAGGGGAGGCAGGGGCAGGTGCATGGGGAGAGAGGCTGCAATGGCAGTTCTGCCCTGTACGTCACTTAACAATGGAGCTTTGATTCTATGGCAGTCTGGGTTTCCTCCACAAGCATTCCCAGTTGCAGATTTCCTCACTCCCATCCCCTCAGGCTGTCTCCTCACAGCCAACAGCAGTCCTCTTCCTAGTTTGCTCTCCAAACCCCATGTTCCAGCACCCAGCCCTCATCTGCACTGGAGACACACGTCTCAGCCAGGGGCATGCAGCAGGGCTGTGGCACGGACCATGTGTGTAAGTCTTACTCTGTCCTGCCTGCCACAGACCAGTTGCTGTACTCTCTTCCGATAGCACCCAAAGCTCCCCTTCTTATCCCCACTGTTCTCTGTGGAGGTGAAGGGGGCTTCCCCGGATGAGGGAACCTCTCCTCACCTACAGCTTCTCTCCCAAGGGTGCCGTTCCTGTCCCACTTCCTCTCCTCTTCTTTTTCTTTTCTTCTTTCTTTCATCCTATCCATTTACGTGGGTATCTTTCTTGTCCTTTTGGGTGTCTGAGGTCCTCTGCTAGTGTTCAGCCAATGCTCCATGAGAGTTTTCCATTTGTAGATGTATTTCTGATGCATTTGTGGGGAGAGATGAACTCCACATCCTCCCACTCCTCCACCATCTTGATCCCACCTACATTTGTCTTTACTAGTGGGATTTTTCCTTTCCTATATATACTTCTTATTATAGCCTTTTCTTTTCCAATTAGAGAAAACCATGTAACATTTCTTTTCGAGTTGATTTAGTATTAATGAACTCTTAGTGTTTGCTTGTCTGAGAAGTTCTTTATCTCTCCTTCGATTGAAATGATAGTCTTGCTGGGTAGAGTATCCTAGGTTGAAAGTTTTTCCCTTTTAGCACTTTAAATATGCATATTATGCATATCCCTTCTGGCCTGCAAAGTTTCTGCAGAAAAATCACCTGTTACCCTTATGGGAGTTCCTTTGTATATAACTCTGTTTTTCTCTTTCTGCCTTAGATTCTCTCTCTAACTCTAGCTGTTATGATATGTCTTGGTGTAGCTCTGTTTGGGTTCATCTTGTATAGGACCCTCTGTGTTTCCTGTACCTGGATATTTGTTTCCATCTTCAGCCTTGGGGATTTTTCAGCCACAATTTCGTTAAATACATTTTCAAACCCCTTATCTCTCTCTTCTCTTTCTGGGACCCCTATAATGCAAATATTGTTACATCTCATTTTATCCTAAAGATCCCTTAAATTGCATTCATTTATTATTTGTTTTTCTTTTTGGGTGATTTTCATTATTCTATTTTCCAGATCACTTATGCATTCTTCTCTATCACCTAGTCTGCTGTTCATTCCTTGCAATGTGCTTTTATATTTCAGTTATTGTATTCTTCAGTTCTGCCTGTTGCTTTTTTATATTTTCTGGTTCCTTGTTAAAATTCTCACTGTGTTCATCTATTCTTTTCCCTAATTCAGTTAGCATTCTTATTACTAACACTTTGAATCTTTATCTGGTAAATTGTTTTTTTTTTTTCTGTTTCATTAGTTGTTTTTTCAGGGTTTTTTTCTCTCTGTCAGTTGAGACAAATTCATTCCTCAGTCTTCTCATTTTGCTTATCTTCCTCTGTCTCTATGAATTAGGTGACACAGTTACCTATGGTAGTCTTGAAGGATCCCTATACAGTCTGTGTGTGTCCACTGGCTTTGGTGGGAGAGCTGGATTTGACACGA
The DNA here is from genome assembly GCF_965194825.1 of Balaenoptera physalus. NCBI lineage: Eukaryota > Metazoa > Chordata > Mammalia > Artiodactyla > Balaenopteridae > Balaenoptera > Balaenoptera physalus. The sequence goes on along the minus strand of NC_138890.1, from coordinate 17,505,577 downwards.
ACACGAGTCATGTCTTTCCTCAAGGTGTGCTGGCAGCTATCACCTTGGTAGGAGGTTGGTCTGGAGATGGGGGGTTAGGGCAAGAGCTAGGTGTGAGGTGGGGCTCCTCCCCTGCTCAGTGGCTGTCACCACCCTATTGGGGGTGGGGTCAGGTCTTATGTTGCTGGAGCAGAAGGCCTGAGGGTCATGTCCTAGTTGACTCAGTTTCCTTTAAGTGTGTGTTCTTCTCCCCACCAACACCAGCACCCTTGCCCCAGAGGGGAGCAGTGCTGGAGCAAAAGGAGCAAGTGTGGGTATTTGGCAAGGGTCAGGGCACAGGCTATTGTGGTCTGGCCACCCTCAGAAATCCAGACTGCCTCTGATGCACCACCGTTGCAATCGCCAGTAATGGTTGTCCTCTCCCTGTTCAGAGTTCCCTCAACATCTCACCACTGACTGAGCTCTTTCCTCAGTCATAGTAGCTCTCACTCAAGTGTGGAGCTGTGACACGAGGCAAGTGGTGCTAGAGCATTCCCTTTGCTCAGTCTGGGGCATGTGCTGTGCTGGTCACAGGAAACAAGTCAGCTACCCATGCAATTTTAATTTCATTCTGCTCTCTCCACCTTGCCTTGGGAGCAAGTAAGTGTCTCCACACTCCTCACAAGTGGAGTCCAGGCTTCCTACAGCCCTACTGTTAGTCCCACCAGCCCTCCAACCAGCCAAGGGGGTTCAACCCCACTACTGGGGTTCATCTTCCCTTTGTTGGACCCCAGGGCTCAGGCGCCCAATAGTGGCTTGAACTCCTCACTCCCCAAGGAGGGTCTTCCACCTTTCCTTCTGAGTCCTCTCCCAGGGGCACAGGTCCTGGCCTGATTGCTTTTCTTCCCTTCCTCTTCTCTTCCCACAATTCTATGTGGATCTTTCCTATAGCCTTGGTTGTATGGGAGTCTTTCTGTTTATCTCCAGTTAGTTTTCAGTAAGAATTGTTCCACATGTAGATGTATTTTTGATGTGTTCATGGGGAGAGGTGAGTTCCATGTCCTCTTACTCCACCATCCCGACTCCTCTTTAGGGCTGTTTTTCTTCTGTTTCTCAGTCATGGTATATTGTCTCAAGTTTCTGGTCATCTCTGTTTATGTGCTGGAAAGGAATTTAAATGTTACTTTTGGAAATAATTTAAAGCTAAGAATGATATTACCATTTTTCTAAGAGGATTTTTGCTTGTTTTTGCTAGGCACAGGGTGCACTTGCAATCTGGAGTTAACTTACACCAAGTTCGGTTTTGAGATTTTCTGAGCCACCAGTGTGATTCAAGGCTAGGCTGCTGGCCCTCTGCTGACTCATTCCTAGGGTGAATCCTTTCTTGTTTCAAACCAAAGCAGGTGTAGTTCGTTATGGTCCATAACCTTGGCGAATGCTGGACTCCTACTTTTGTTTCCGTAATCCCAAAAGACTGTCAAAAGTGACACAAAATCATTTAGCTGCCATTTCTGAGGCAGAAATAGCCTTGAATGCCTAACTTACCTCTAGATCTTCTTGCTCCACTGGATCTGGTGCTTCATCACCATGTTTTAGATATTCTCAGCTTCTATGGAGACAGGTTTTATGTTTTGTCATGAATTTTTAATTGTCTTCATTGAGAAGATCATATTACATTGTTTGCCATTATTGGAAACGTATCCATATTTAAACTAAAAGTTTTAAAGTCTTTTCTCTGTCATTTATATTTATTTTTGTATGAAGTGTGAAGTAGAGTTCTTATTTTATTTTTCTTCTTGTGGATAGCCAATTTTCCAAATACCTTTTATTGAAAAGCTCCTCCTCTCAGTGTTGATTTCCCATGCCAATGCACTTACATCAAAGGTCCATATACATAAAGCTTTAATCTTGAGCTCTATTCCATTATCAATTATCCATTACCAGTCCATTTTTGTCCTGGCATATGCACCACTGAATTTTTTTTGGGGGGGGGTGGGTTAATTTTTTTTTAACATTTTTATTGGAGTATAATTGCTTTACATTGTTGTGTTACTTTCTGCTGTATAACAAAGTGAATCAGCTATACATATACTTATATCCCCATATCCCCTTCCTCTTACGTCTCCCTCCCACCCTCCCTATCCCACCCCTCTAGGTGGTCACAAAACACCGAGCTGATCTCCCTGTGCTATGCGACTGCTTCTCACTAGCTATCTATTTTACATGTGGTAGTGTATATATGCCAATGCCACTCTCTCACTTCGTCCCAGCATAACATTCCACCTCCCCATGTCCATAAGTCCATTCTCTACATCTGCATCTTTATTCCTGCCCTGCCCCTAGGTTCTTCAGAACAATTTTTTTTTTACATTCCATATATATATGTTAGCATATGGAATTTGTTTTTCTCTTTCTGACTTATTTCACTCTGTATGACAGACTCTATGTACATCCACCTCACTACAAATAACTCAATTTTGTTTTTTTTATGGTTGAGTAATATTCCATTGTATATATGTGCCACATCTTCTGTATCCATTCATCTGTTGATGGACACTTAGGTTGTTTCCATGTTCTGGCTATTGTAAATAGTGCTGCAATGAACATTGTGGTACATGACTCTTTTTGAATTATGGTTTTCTCAGGGTATATGCCCAGTAGTGGGATTGCTGGGTCATATGGTAGTTCTATTTTTAGTTTTCTAAGGAACCTCCATACTGTTCTCCATAGTGGCTGTATCAATTTACATTCCCACCAACAATGCAAGAGGGTTCCCTTTTCTCCACATCCTCTCCAGTATTTATTGTTTGTAGATTTTTTGATGATAGCCATTCTGACCGGTGTGAGGTGATACTTCATTGTAGTTTTGATTTGCATTTCTCTAATGATTAATGATGTTGAGCATCCTTTCATGTGTTTGTTGGCAATCAGTATATCTTCTCTGGAGAAATGTCTGTTTAAGTCTTCTGCCCATTTTTGGATTGGGTTGTTTGTTTTTTTGATATTGAGCTGCATGAGCTGCTTGTAAACTTTGGAGATTAATCCTTTGTCAGTTTCTTCATTTGCAAATATTTTCTCCCATTCTGAGGATTGTCTTTTTGTCTTGTTTATGGTTTCCTTTGGTGTGCAAAAGCTTTTAAGTTTCATAAGGTCCCATTTGTTTATTTTTGTTTTTATTTCCATTTCTCTAGGAGGTGGGTCAAAAAGGATCTTGCTGTGATTTATGTCATAGAGTATTCTGACTATGTTTTCCTCAAAGAATTTTATAGTGTCTGGCCTAATATTTAGGTCTTTAATCCATTTTGAGTTTATTCTTGTGTATGGTGTTAGGGAGTGTTCCAATTTTATTCTTTTACATGTAGCTGCCAAGGTTTCCCAGCAGCACTTATTGAAAAGGCTGTCTTTTTTCCATTGTATATTCTTGCATCCTTTATCAAAGATAAGGGGACCATATGTGCGTGGCTTTATCTCTGGGCTTTCTATCCTGTTCCATTGATCCATATATCTGTTTTTGTGCCAGTACCATACTGTCTTGATTACTGTAGCTTTGTATTATAGTCTGAAGTCAGGGAGCCTGATTCCTCCAGCTCCGTTTTTCTTTCTCTAGATTGCTTTGGCTATTTGGGGTCTTTTGTGTTTCCATACAAATTGTGAAAAAATTTTTTCTAGTTCTGTGAAAAATGCCATTGGTACTTTGATAGGGAATGCATTGAATCTGTAGATTGCTTTGGGTAGTATAGTCATTTTCACAATATTGATTCTTCCAGTCCAAGAACATGGTATATCTCTCCATCTGTTTGTATCATCTTTAATTTCTTTCATCAGTGTCTTATAGTTTTCTGCATACAGGTCTTTTGTCTCCTTAGGTAGGTTTATTCCAAGGTATTTTATTCTTTTTGTTGCAACGGTAAATGGGACTGTTTCCTTAATTTCTCTTTCAGATCTTTCATCATTAGTGTATATGAATGCAAGGGATTTCTGTGCATTAATATTGTATCCTGCTACTTTACCAAATTCATTGATTAGCTCTAGTAGCTTTCTGATAGCATCTTTAGGACTCTCTATGTATAGTATCATGTCATCTGCAAACAGTGACAGTTTTACTTCTTCTTTTCCAATTTGGATTGTTTTTATTTCTTTTTCTTTTCTGATTGCTGTGGCTAAAACTTACAAAACTATGTTGAATAATAGTGGTGAGAGTGGACAACCTTGTCTTGTTCATGATCTTAGAGGAAATGGTTTCAGTTTTTCACCATTGAGAATGATGTTGGCTGTGGGTTTGTCATATATGGCCTTTATTATGTTGAGGTAAGTTCCCTCTATGCCTACTTTCTGGAGATTTTTTAAAAATCATAAATGGGTGTTGAATTTTGTCAAAAGCTTTTTCTGCATCTATTGATAAGATCATACGGTTTTTCTCCTTTAATTTGTTAATATGGTGTATCACATTGATTGATTTGCGTATATTGAAGAATCCTTGAATTCCTGGGAAAAACCCCACTTGATCATGGTGTATGATGCTTTTAATGTGGGGTTGGATTCTGTTTGCTAGTATTTTGTTCAGGATTTTTGCATCTGTGTTCATCAGTGATATTGGCCTGTAGTTTTCTTTCTTTCTGACATCTTTTTCTGGTTTTGGTATCAAAGTGATAGTGGCCTCATAGAATGAGTTTGGGAGTGTTCCTCCCTCTGCTATATTTTGGAAGAGTTTGAGAAGGATAGTTGTTAGCTCTTCTCTAAATATTTGATAGAATTCGCCTGTGAAGCCATCTGGTCCTGGGCTTTTGTTTGTTCGAAGATTTTAAATCACAGTCTCAGTTTTAGTGCTTGTGATTGGTCTGTTCATATTTTCTATTTCTTGCTGGTTCAGTCTCAGAAGGTTGTGCTTTTCTAAGAATTTGTCCATTTCTTCCAGGTTGTCCATTTTATTGGCATATAGTTGCTTGTAGTAATCTCTCATGATCCTTTGTATTTCTGCAGTGTCAGATGTTACTTCTTTTTCATTTCTAATTTTGTTGATTTGGGTCTTCTCCCTTTTTTCTTGATGAGTCTCACTAATGGTTTATCAATTTTGTGTACCTTCTCTAAGAACCAGCTTTTAGTTTTATTAATCTTTGCAATTGTTTCCTTCATTTCTTTTTCATTTATTTCTGATATGATCTTTATGATTGCTTTCCTTCTGCTAACTTTGGGGTTTTTTGTTGTTGTTCTTCTTCTTTCTCTAATTGCTTTAGGTGTAAGGTTAGGTTGTTTATTTGAGAAGTTTTTTGTTTCTTGAGGTAGGATTGTATTGCTATAAAATTCCCTCTTAGAACTGTTGTTGCTGCATCCCATAGGTTTTGGGTCGTCATATTTTAATTGTCATTTGTTTCTAGGTATGTTTTGATTTCTTCAGTGATCTCTTGGTTATTAAGTAGTGTATTGTTTAGCCTCCATGTGTTTGTATTTTTTACACATTTTTTTTCCTGTAATTGATATCTAGTCTCATAGAGTGTGGTTGGAAAAGATGATACTTGATATGATTTCAATTTTCTTAAATTTTCCAAGGCTTGATTTGTGACCCAAGGTATGATCTATCCTGGAGAAAGTTCCATGAGCACTTGAGAAGAAAGCGTATTCTGTTGTTTTTGGATGGAATGTACTATAAATATCAATTGAGTCCATCTTGTTTAATGTGTCATTTAAAGCTTGCATTTCCTTATTTATTTTCATTTTGGTTGATCTGTCCATTTGTAAAAGTGAGATGTTGAAGTCCCCTACTATTATTGTGTTACTGTCGATTTCCCCTTTTATGCCTGTTAGCAGTTGCCTTATGTATTGTGGTGCTCCTATGTTGCGTGCATAAATATTTACAATTGTTTATCTTCTTCTTGGATTGATCCGTTGATCATTATGTAGTGTCCTTTTTTGTCTCTTGTAATAGTCTTTATTTTAAAGTCTATTTTGTCTGATATGAGAATTGCTACTGCAGCTTTCTTTTGATTTCCATTTGCATGGAATATGTTTTTCCATCCCCTCACTTTCAGTCTCTATGTGTCCCTAGGTCTGAAGTGGGTCTCTTGTAGACAGCATATATACGGGTCTTGTTTTGGTATCCATTCAGCCAGTCTATGTCTTTTGGTGGGAGCATTTAATCCATTTACATTTAAGGTAATTATCAATATGTATGTTCCTATTACCATTTTCTTAATTGTTTTGGGTTTGTTATTGTAGGTCTTTTCCTTCTCTTGTGTTTCCTGCCTAGAGAAATTCCTTTAGCATTTGTTGTAAAGCTGGTTTGGTGGTGCTGAATTCTCTTAGCTTTTGCTTGTCTATAAAGCTTTTAATTTCTCCATCAAATCTGAATGAGATCCTTGCTGGGTAGAGTAATCTTTGTTGTAGGTTTTTCCCTTTCCTCACTTTAAATATGTCCTGCCACTCCCATCTGGCTTGCAGAGTTTCTGTTGAAAGGTCAGCAGTTAACCTTATGGGGATTCCCTTGTATTTTATTTGTTGGTTTTCCCTTGCTCCTTTTAATATTTTCTCTTTGTATTTAATTTTTGATAGTCTGATTAATATGTGTCTTGGCGTGTTTCTTCGTGGATTTATCTTGTATGGGACTCTCTGTGCTTCCTGGATTTGATTCACTATTTCCTTTCCCATGTTAGGGAATTTTTTGACTATAATCTCTTCAAATATTTTCTCAGACCCTTTCTTTTTCTCTTCTTCTTCTGGGACCCCTATAATTCGAATGTTGCTGTGTTTAATGTTGTCCCAGAGGTCTCTGAGATTGTCCTCAATTCTTTTCATTCTTTTTTCTTTATTCTCTCTTCAGTGGTTATTTCCACTATTTTATCTTCCTGGTCACTTATCCATTCTTCTGCCTCAGTTATTCTGCTCTTGATTCCTTCTAGAGAATTTTTAATTTCATTTATTGTGTTGTTCATCATTGTTTGTTTGCTCTTTAGTTCTTCTAGGTCCTTTTTAAACGTTTCTTGTATTTTCTCCATTCTATTTCCAAGATTTTGGATCATCTTTACTATTATTACTCTGAATTCTTTTTCAACTAGACTGCCTATTTCCATTTGTTTGGCCTGGTGGGTTTTTACCTTGCTCCTTCATCTGCTGTGTGTTTCTCTGTCTTCTCATTTTTCTTAACTTACTGTGTTTGGGGTCTCCTTTCCGCAGGCTGCAGGTTCATAGTTTCTGTTGTTTTTGGTGTCTTCCCCCAGTGGGTAAGTTTGGTTCAGTGGGTTGTGTAGGCTTCCTTATGGAGGGGACTAGTGCCTGTGTTCTGGTGGATGAGGCTGGATCTTGTCTTTCTGGACAAGACCTCATCTGGGTGTGTGTTTTGGGGTGTCTGTGAACTTATTATGATTTTAGGTAGCCTCTCTGCTAATGGGTGGGGTTGTCTTCCTGTCTTGCTAGCTGTTTGGCATGGGGTGTGCAGCACTGTAGCTTGCTGGTCTTTGAGTGGAGCTGGGTCTTAGTGTTGCAATGGAGTTCTCTGGGAGAGATCTTGCTGATTGATATTATGTGGGGTCGGGGGGTCTCTGGTGGTCCAATGTCCTGAACTCGGCTCTCCCACCTCAGAGGCTCAGGCCTGACAGCCAGCCAGAGCACCACGAGTCTGTCAGCCACACGGCAAACCGATGCTCTCAGTCAATCTCCTGCACCACTGAATTTTAAGTACTATAGCATCATAATAAATTTTGGTATCTTGAGGGAAAATTTATCTACCATATTGTTCTTGGACCTTACCCTTCCACATAAATTATACATTTTAATACAAGTTTTTAGTGTATATTTACAAATATGTCAGGATTTTGATTAAAATCAAAATTTTAATCAAAATTTAATGAGTTTCATTAAATCTATAGGTTGATTTGAAGATAATTATATTTATAACGTTAAGCATTTGTATCCATGAACATTGTGTATCTCACCATTTATAATTTATCTTATCCTTTGTTTGTTTATCTTTTTTTAAGATTTATTTATTTTATTTATTTTTGGCTGTGTTGAGTCTTTGTTGCTGTGTGTGGGCTTTCTCTAGTTGAGGCTAGTGGGGGCTACTCTTCGTTGCAGTGTGTGGGCTTCTCACTGTGGTGGCTTCTCTTGTTTGCAGAGCACAGGATGAACCTCAGATGCATTATGCTAAGTAGAGGAAGCCAGACTTAGAAGACTACTTATATGACGTTCTGGGAAAGGCCAGACTATGTGGATGGAAAACTAGATTAGTAGTTTAAAGGGGCTGGGGGAAGAAGGAGGGCTTGACAATAAAAGTGCACAGAGAAAATGGTGGTGGGGCTGAGGGGGTACAATGGAACTCATCTATAGCTTAATGGTGATGGTAACGGACTGTATGTATTTGTCAAAACTTGCATGATTGGTTACAATTTACTGTTTGTAAATTATATCTTAATCAAAAAGGTTTTGGCAAGTAGATGGCAGATCTATAAATAGTAATTGATGTAAGAGAATTAAGTACACCATGGAGAAAGCTGAAAACAAATTGATCTATAATAAAGAATTCTCAAAAAGAACAAGTGTGTCTGGATCTGACTGGGAAGGAAGGACTATTGGGGGAAAAGTGGTTTGAGAAGCAGTTATATCCGTAAAACTTCTCCATATCTCTAGTCTAGAGTACCTTACAGACTATTGCAGAAATCTGGAGTTTTGTTTTCTCCCGGGAGTGAAACAGGTAATTCACATTGAGGAGTCTCAGACCAGTTTAAGGCCCTGGATGCCAAAACTGGAAGGTTAGGAGATGACATACTTAATGAAGAATGTTAAGGCATAGCCATCTCTGGGCTTCCTTGGTGGCACAGTGGTTAAGAATCCACCTGCCAATGCAGGGGACACGGGTTCAAGCCCTGGTCTGGGGAGATCCCACATGCCATGGAGCAAATAAGCCTGTGCACCACAACTACGGAGCCTGCACTCTGAATGCACGAGCCACAACTACTGAAGCCTGTGCACCTAGAGCCTGTGCTCCACAACAAGAGAAGCCACTGCATCAAAGAGGAAATCAAAAAATACCTAGAAACAAATGACAATGAAAACACGATGACCCAAAACCTATGGGATGTAGCAGAAGCAGTTCTAAGAGAGAAGCTTATAACAATACAATCCTACCTCAAGAAACAAGAAAAATATCAAATAAACAACCTAACTTTACACTTAAAGTAATTAGAGAAAGAACAAAAAAACCCCAAAGTTAGCAGAAGGAAAGAAATCATAAAGATCAGAGCAGAAATAAATGAACAAGAAATGAAGGAAACAATTGCAAAGATCAATAAAACTAAAAGCTGGTTCTTTGAGAAGATAAACAAAATTGATAAACCATTAACCAGACTCATCAAGAAAAAAAGGGAGAAGACTCAAATCAACAGAATTAGAAAAGGAACAGGAGAATTAACAACTGACACTGCAGAAATAAAGGATCATGAGAGATCACTACAAGCAACTATATGCCAATAAAATGGATAACCTGGAAGAAAAGGACAAATTCTTAGAAAAGCACAAACTTCTGAGATTGAACCAGCAAGAAATAGAAAATATAAACAGACCAATCACAAGCACTGAAACTAAGACTGTGATTTAAAATCTTCGAACAAACAAAAGCCCAGGACCGGATGGCTTCACAGGCGAATTCTATCAAATATTTAGAGAAGAGCTAACAACTATCCTTCTCAAACTCTTCCAAAATATAGCAGAGGGAGGAACACTCCCAAACTCATTCTATGAGGCCACCACCACCCTGATATCAAAACCAGACAAAGATGTCAGAAAGAAAGAAAACTACAGACCAATATCACTGATGAACACTGATGCAAAAGTCCTGAACAAAATACTAGCAAACAGAATCCAACCCCACATTAAAAGCATCATACACCATGATCAAGTGGGGTTTATCCCAGGAACGCAAGGATTCTTCAATATATGTAAATCAATCACTGTGATACACCATGCTAACAAATTGAAGGAGAAAAACCATACGATCATCTCAATAGATGCAGAAAAAGCTTTTGACAAAATTCAACACCCATTTATGATAAAAACCCTCCAGAAAGTAGGCATAGAGGGAACTTACCTCAACATAATAAAGGCCATATATGAAAAACCCACAGCCAACATCATTCTCAATGGTGAAAAACTGAAACCATTTCCTCTAAGATCATGAACAAGAGAAGGTTGTCCATTCTCACCACTATTATTCAACATAGTTTTGTAAGTTTTAGCCACAGCAATCAGAGAAGAAAAAGAAATAAAAGGAATCCAAACTGGAAAAGAAGAAGTAAAGCTTTTACTGTTTGCAGATGACATGATACTATACATAGAGAATCCTAAAGATGTTACCAGAAAACTACTAGAGCTAATCAATGAATTTGGTAATGTAGCAGGATACAAAATTAATGTACAGAAATCTCTTGCATTCCTATACACTGACAATGAAAAATCAGAAAGAGAAATTAAGGAAACAGTCCCATTTACCGTTGCAACAAAAAGAATAAAATATCTAGGAATAAGTATCTAGTAATATTTAGGAATAAACCTACCTAAGGAGACAAAAGACCTGTATGCAGAAAACTATAAGACACTGATGAAAGAAATTAAAGCTGATACAAACAGATGGAGAGATATACCATGTTCTTGGACTGGAAGAATCAATATTGTGAAAATGACTATACTACCCAAAGCAATCTACAGATTCAATGCATTCCCTATCAAAGTACCAATGGCATTATTCACAGAACTAGAACAAAAAATTTCACAGTTTGTATGGAAACACAAAAGACCCCAAATAGCCAAAGCAATCTTGGGAAAGAAAAATGGAGCTGGAGGAATCAGGCTTCTGGACTTCAGACTATACTACAAAGCTACAGTAATCAAGACAGTATGGTACTGGCACAAAAATAGAAATATAGACCAATGGAACAGGAAAGATAGCCCAGAGATAAACCCACGCATATATGGTCACCTTATCTTTGATAAAGGAGGCAAGAATATAAAATGGAGAAAAGACAGCCTCTTCAATAAGTGGTGCTGGGAAAACTGGACAGCTACATGTAAAAGAAGGAAATTAGAACACTCCCTAACACCACTTACAAAAATAAACTCAAAATGGATTAAAGACCTAAATGTAAGGCCAGGCACTATAAAACCCTTAGAGGAAAACATAGTCAGAATACTCTATGACATAAATCACAGCAAGATCCTTTTTGACCCACCTCCTAGAGAACTGGAAATAAAAACAAAAATAAACAAATGGGACCTAATGAAACTTAAAACCTTTTGCACAGCAAAGGAAACCATAAACAAGACCAAAAGACAACCCTCAGAATGGGAGAAAATATTTGTAAACGAAGCAAATGACAAAGGATTAATCTCCCAAATATACAAACACCTCATGCAGCTCAATATCAAAAAAAAAACAACCCAATACAAAAATTAGCAGAAGACCTAAATAGACATTTCTCCAAAGAAGATATACAGATTGCAAATAAACACATGAAAGGATGCTCAACATCACTAATCATCAGAGAAATGCAAATGAAAACTAAAATGAGGTATTACCTCACACCGGTCAGAATGGCCATCATCAAAAAATCTACAAACAATAAATACTGGAGAGGGTGTTGAGAAAAGGGAAGCCTCTTGCACTGTTGGTGGGAATTTAAATTGATACAGCCACTATGGAGAACAGTATGGAGGTTCCTTAAAAAACTAAAAATAGAACTACCATATGACTCAGCAATCCCACTACTGGGCATATACCCTGAGAAAACCGTAATTCAAAAGAGACATGTACCACAATGTTCATTGCAGCACTATTTACAATATCCAGGACATGGAAGCAACCTAAGTGTCCATCAACAGATAAATGGATAAAGAAGATGTGGCACATATATACAATGGAATATTACTCAGCCATAAAAAGAAACGAAATTGAACTATTTGTAGTGAGGTGGATGGACCTAGAGTCTGTCATACAGAGTGAAGTGAGTCAGAACGAGAAAAACAAATACCATATGCTAACACATATGTATGGAATGTAAAAAAAAAAAAAGGTTCTGATGAACCTAGGGGTGGGACAGGAATAAAGACGCAGATGTAGAGAATGGACTTGAGGACATGGGGAGGGGGAAGGGTAAGCTGGGACAAAGTGAGAGAGTAGCATTGACATATATATACTACCAAATGTAAAATAGAGAGCTAGTGGCAAGGATCTACATAGCACAGGGAGATCCTCTCGGTGCTTTGTGACCACCTAGAGGGGTGGGATAAGGAGGGTGGGAGGGAGACGCAAGAGAGAGGAGATATGGGGATATATGTATACATATATCTGATTCACTTTGTTATACAGCAAAAAGTAACACAACATTGTAAAGCAATTATACCCCAATAAAGTTGTTAAAAAATATATAACTAAAAAAATAAAAAAGAGAAGCCACCGCAATGAGAAGCCCGCACAGCGCAACAAAGAATAGCCCCTGCTCACCGCAACTAGAGAAAGCCTGCGAGTCACAATGAAGACCAAATGCAGCCAAAAATAAAATAAATAAAATAAATAAATTTATTAAAAAACAAAAAAAAAAGACAGTCGTCTTCAACCTGAGCTGCCAGAACCCTGCAGTAAGACTCCTGCCATTCAGGAAGGAGTTTGGGATCATCTGGAGAAGCTGACAAGCCCAAGGGGGACAACCTAAAGATACTGACATCAGCAGCTCTCCCATGACTCATCCTGTTCTCTCACTAGGAAGCTCAAAGTAAACAAGTCATGTCCACATCCCAGAGTTTCCAATCACCTTTTATTCCAACACTCATAATTTCAGATAGAAGACCAGACATCCAAGGAAAGCCTCTAAACACAGAAAATAAGCACCAAATCAATCAAGCTGAAAATAGCAATTTGTAGGAAACAAACTCAGCTGGGGGAAGAAAACAATTAAGTTATTAAAGATTTCAAGTTCCTTAAGGCTTAGATAAAAATGATGAATACATTTCATTTTATTCCTCCCACTGATCACAAGGCCACAAATCACCTACTAGAAGATTCTGAAATGTGGACAAAAGGAGGCAGACTAGCTAGGGATCCCAGGACTTGAAGAACAACCCAGTGGGGAGTTTCCTGGGGTTTTCTTTCCTCCCATGTGTCCGACTTGGGGTTAGAGAAGCCTGCAACCTCGAAATACCAACACATGATCACACACACACACACACACACACACACACACACACTTAAGAAAAGTCAAAGGCCCAGAAAAGTGTTGCCCACCATGACAGAAACATTTTCGCCACCCTGCCTGTTCTTGGGGCAAACATGAGGAGAGCTGCACCCCTCTGTTCCCTAACAAGCATTGCAGACACTGAGTTCACTGGTAAGAGGCTATGTTCCAACCACTTTGCCCCTCAGTAAGGTGCTCCTCATGGAACCTATAAGCCAAGATATCGCAACCTCTGCATTATTGACATTTGGGGCTGAAAAAGTCTTTGTTCTGGAAGGGTATTCTATGCATTATAGGATGTATAGCAGTATTCCTGTAAAACCCACCAGATGCCAATAGCACACTCCCTCAATTCTGATAATCAAAAATGCATCCAGTTATTACCAAATGTGCCCTTGCAACATCACCCCTGATTGAGAACCAGTGCTATCTGACATCCACAACCCCCTGCAGAAAGGATGGGACACACAAGCCAGACACATTGTGGAGACTGTCTTCTCTCCCCCCCTTTAGTAGGAGGTAACACCATTCCCCATCTCAAGCCAGCACTGAGAAGACCGTGAGGTGGAGTCCTATCATCTGGGAAACATGCAAGGGGACAGACCAGAATAGCCCTGCAGAGACATAATAAACTAAACTGCTGTTGTAACCACAGTCCACCAGAGTGAGCCAGAATGTGTGTTCTGAACCTAAACAGGTTTGCAACTTGCTAAAAAATCAATAGAAGATTTAAGTGGGAACCAGAGTCTCATAGAGTAATACTCAAAATGCCTAGGACACAGTCCAAAATGACTTGTCACGCTAAGAACTAGTAAACTCTCAATTCCAATAAGAAAAGACAATTAATAGACACCAACATCAAGCTAACATAGCTATTGAATTATTGGACAAGGATTTTAAAGCAGCCATTATAAAAATTCTCCATTGAACAGTTATGAATACACTTGAAACATACTAAAGGAAAAGGAACAATGAAGAAAGAGAAATTATTGGCAATACATATAAAAGTCAAGGGATTAATATCAAGAAATAGAAGATACAGAGATTTCCCAATACCTCCTACCCTAACACATGCATTGCCTGCCACATTAACAATCTCTGTGCCTTCTGTTTAATTTTGCTGTGAACTCAAAACTGCTATAGAAAATAAAATCTATTTTTTAAAAAAAGAAATATAAGAAACAGAGTAGAGGTTGGCAAACTACCTGTTTCTGTACATCTGAACTAATGTACATCTGTACATTCTGAACTAAGAATGGTTTGTACACTTTTTATTGCTTGGAGGTAAAACAAGAGAACATTCTGTGAGATGCAAAAATTAAATGAAATTCAAGTTTCAGTGTCTGTAAATTCAGTTTTATTGGAACACAGTCCTGTTCATTTCTGTATGTATTGTCACAGCAGCAGAGTTCTGAAGTTTCCAGACAGAAGGCTTAAGTAGCATAAGGCATTTTTCCATCGCTTTTTCCCCAACACCTGTATAACCTGCTCTATTCAATGGCACATTAGCAAATATGATCAAGAAGAGGCGTGAAAAGTGTTTTTACATTTCTGGAATGCTGCAACTGAGACATGACCAAACCCCAGCTTACTGGCTGGATGTTGGGAGACACAGGACGAAATTATTTCCATTGCATCAGCCAAGAGTGGGGAGAGAAACCAATGACCACCACCATCCGGGGCGCAAGACCACCCAGAGTCTACTGACTGCCCTCTAGGGAGTGAGACCACAGCGAGCCGGCCATAGGGGGGTGGGGGGGGGTGATGGAGGGGAGGACCATTGAGAGCTGGCTCCCAGCCGAGGAGTGAGAGAGCCGGTGTTTATGCTGTCGCGCTTTAATGCCATCGTGTGCCTGGGCACTGTCGCATGTTTGTGCCGTCACAAGTTGCGTGCTCTAGCCCTCGCATCCATGAGGCACTCCCACCTCATGGCCGCCGCGCTGACCGGCCCTCGCACTGGGCCTGGAGAGTCCAGGACCCCGAGCCTCCTCCTGCTCCTGTTTCTCCTGCCTCACACCCAGGCTGCAGCCGCGGCCCACAGGCACCCTGCCAGTGAGGGGGTCGCCTTTAGCCGTGATGTGGGTAGGACCCCTCCAAGCCCGGGTTGGCGGTGGTCCCTGCGGTGAATCCCGGGCTTCCTCCCCGCGAGGGTGGAGACCCAGTCTTCCGCGGTCCTCCCCCTTTTGCCTCCTCCCACTCACCCTTCTCGGCTTTGCCTGTGGCCAGGCCTGCCCTGGTGCCACTGCTACTCGCATACTCTGTCCTTCTTTCCTCAGCTTGTGGCCAGCGTCATATGCAGGGGAAGATCATGGGAGGCGTGGATACCCTCGAGAAAAAGTGGCCGTGGCAGGTCAGTGTGCACTATGCCGGCTTCCACATCTGTGGTGGGTCCATCATTGATGAATACTGGATCCTGTCAGCCGCCCACTGCTTTGACAGGTGAGTGGGCAGTGCTGGATACCATTCCCATGGAGGTCTAGGGCTGCAAGACCAACCACGTGGGTCACATAGGACTGGGACTTCTTGGAGGCAGGGGAGAGAGTGGGACCCAGCACACAGCTCCATCCACTACAGTTTCTTGCACAGGGCTGAGGGCTCCTTTAGGGCCCTCAGCTGTTCCAGAAAGGTGTGGAACCACAGAATAGGATGAGAGGTGAGGAGAGGAGCCACATCTTAGGATGAGAGGAGAGAAGAGAGGACAAATCACAGGATGAGAGGTGATGAAAGACTTATCTTCATTGGCAGCTCATTGTACATCTGACAAGCTCACCATCCTGGGCTGTCCAGCAGGTCTTGGTGGGTCCCTGAATCCTCCATGGGCTCAGGTCAGGACTTTGTTGGGAGCAATTCTGCCAGACAATCAGGTCCCTACTGTGCTGGAAGGGCTTGCTTTCCACGTCCTGGCTGAGAGCTTGGATACCCAGGCTGCCATGCTCCAGGACTCCCTGAGCCTGTGATCTCATGGAAGCTCCTCTTCCCAGGTGCAAGGTGCGTGAACCACTATGCCTTTGTCCTCTGTCTCTACAGGAACAAGATCACTGAAGCATTTGATATGTATGTGGGCCTTGTGGACCTCAGAGTTGCAGGCAATCACACCCAATGGTTTGAGGTGAATAAGGTGATCATACACCCCACATACAAAGTGTACCATCCTGTTGGAGGCGACATCGCTCTGGTGCAGCTGAAAACTCGCATTGTGTTTTCCGACTCTGTGCTTCCCATCTGTATTGCACCCCCAGATGTGACTCTTTCGAACCTTTCTTGCTGGGCTACAGGATGGGGATCCATCTCCCAACAAGGTAAGAAAACAAAGTGCAGGGTCGATCCCATTATTGGAGCTTGTGGAAGGGATGATGGCTCTATGACATTACAGGAGAGAACATGTTCTGTCCATTAAGGGGTTGCAAGTATCTGAGGACTGGAATCCCTATCCATCAATCACTATCTGTTTCTCTGTCAATGTAGAATTTTGTTATACTCCTGGCTGGCTTTGTTGTTTACAGAGAAGTAGTTACATCTACTTTGAGTGTGGAATTAATATTTAGTATACCGAGAACACAAATTTCCAAGCATAGTTTTTCTTAAGATTTTAAATTCAATTTAGAGATAATCTTTTTTTAACTTATGAAAAAACATTTTAGTTATTCTAGTTATCCATAAAAGCCTTGCACTTTCTTTCTAGGTTTAAATCTGCATAATTTAGAATTTTTATGGTTATTTAAAAGAGTTTTTTTTCTTTTTAAAAAAAATTTTTTTTTATTTTTACAAGAGATAAATAGACTGACACCAAGCATTGTACATGGATGACCACAACAAAAGCAACAATTATTGCAATTACCAAACATGAAACACACTCATACTATGTCATAATAAAGATTATTTTTAATTGCATTTGCTAATCAGACAGAGCTGTTGATTTCTGCACATTGATCTTGTTTCCAGCCACCATATAGTACTCATTTATAATATTTTGTCAGTTGATTAATTGTTCTAGATTTTTTAATATCATATTTTCTTCAAATAAAGATTGTTTCATCACTTCCTTTCCTATATTTTATCTTTTATTTATTTTTCTTATTGAAATGGTTAGAATCTCTAGTAGAAATGTTGCTAGGTCTCCTTTTCTTGTTTTTTATTTTAATGGAAATGCTTCTAATGGTTTACTATTAAGTCTGTGGCTTGGTTTGGAGATTTCAGATTGATATCTTATACCAGTTTAAGAAAGTTTCATATCTGGTTTACTTAAGTAAAAAAACATTATTGCAGTTAAGTGGATATAAATTCAGATTAGAATGTTAAAACTTTAAATGTTAAATGTAGTCCCCATGGTAACCACAAAAGGAAATTAAGAAGGAATTTAAACATTTCACTACAAAAAATCAACTAAATGCAAAGAAGACAGGAATACAAGAAAATGAGGGGGAAAAAGCTATAGGGCATGTAGAAAATAAGTAGCAAAATGACAGAAGCAAGTTCCTCCTTATCAGTAATTACTTTAAATGTAAATGGGTTAAACTCACAAATCAAAAGACAGAGACCAGAGTTAGGGAGATATAGCCAAGATGGCGGAATAGGAAGACCCTGAGCTCACCTCTTCTCACTCGAGCACCAAAATTACAACTACTGATACAACAACTATTGATGAGAAAGACTGGAATCCACCAGAAAAGATTTTCTACAACTAAAGATATAAAGAAGGAACCACAAAGAGATGGATAGGAGGGGCAAAGTCATAGTATAGTCAAGACCTATACCCTTCGGTGGGTGACCCATAAACAGGAGAATAATTACAAATATGGAGCTTCTTCCTGAGGAGTAAAGGGTCTGAGCCCCACATTGGGCTCCCCAGTCCTGGGATCATGCACCAGGAATATTTGGTTTTGGAGACCAACGGGGCTTACTTTTGGGAGACCCAGAAAGCTGTGAGAAATAAAGACTCTTAAAAGGCACATGCAAAATCTTACATGCTCCAGGACCCAGACCAGAAGGAGTGATTTGAAAGTGGCCTGGGTCAGACCCACCTACTGATCTTGGAGTGTCTCCCAGAGAGACAGGAGGCAACTGGAGTTCACCCTGGGGACACAGACACTGGTGGCACCATTTTGGGGAGCTCTTTCTACCACATGGACACTTGTGTTGACAAGCGCTATTTTGGAATCCTCCATCTAGCTTATTAGCCTCAGAACTCAGCCCTGCCCTTGCCCACTAGCCTATAGTCACCAGTACTGGGACTCCTCAACTCTAGCAACTAGCTGGGCTGGATACAGGCCCATCTACCAATAGACAGGTTGCCTTAAGACTTCCTGAGACAACAGCCACCACTGGACATGGCCTTGTCCACCAGATGGCTCAGGACCTGGCCCCACATGTCACTGTGCAGGCAATAGACCCAGGGCACACAAGGCCCTGCAGCCAGAGACACCAGGACACAGCTCCATCCACCAGTGGGGAGGCACAAGCCCCAGAAACCCCTGGGGTTTGACCCTACCCATCAGTGAGCTGGCTTCGGCCTCAGGACCAGCCTCACCCACCAGTGGGTGGACAACAGGCCCAGGACAACTGCAGACACACAGTCTGCTATGGCAGGATCCAGCTCACCTACCATCAAGCTGGCACCAGCCCTGAGACAAGCTGGGCCTGAGCACTTCCCACCAGCAGAGCAATACATATGATTTGGGACCCCTAGGATCTGCAACAAGAAACCCCAGGAACCGGCTCTGCCCACCAGTGGGCAGACACCAGGTCCAGGATCTCCTGGACCCTGGCCCCACGCACCACCAGGCATATACCAGCCCCAGAAACACCACAGCCTTTCACCCTATCTTGTAGGAAGCAGCCAACTCACCAGCAGGCCAACACCAGCTCTGAGATATCTTGGACTCCTCAGCCAACCACCCTGGGATCCAGCCCCACTCACCAGTAGGCCAACGCTAGATCCAAGAATCCTGACCCCACAACCACCCACATCAGAACCTTGACTCTGTCCCCACAAGTGAGCCAGCACTAGCACCAGGACCCCACAGTGTTACTCAGACAGCCACCTCATGACCTGGCACCAACAACCAATTGGCAGCCTCCACACAAAGCAGGGCCTGGCAACCAATCTGACTGGGGGTCAGCCATGCCTACCAGACAATCCTCAGCACTCAGCTTGCCACAGCAGGAGGACCCACACAACCCACATAGGGGGCATCATTAGAGCATATAGCTCTGGTGACCAGAGGGGATTACACTGCTGGGATGCATAAAATGTCTCCTACAAAAGGCTATTTATCCAAGGTTGGAAAATGTAACCAACATACCAGATACATAGATATTAACACAGCAAATTAGTCAAAATGAGGTGATAGGGGAACATGTTCCAAATAAAGGAACAAGATGAAACCCCAGAAGAAGAACTAAGTGAAGTGGAGATAGGCAATCTACCTGATAGAGTTCAAGGTAATGATCATAAAGATGATCAAAGAACTCAGGAGAAGAATGGATGAACAGAGCGAGCAGTTAGATGTTTTAACAAAGAATTTGAAAATATAAAGAAGAACCAAATAGAGATGAAGAATACAATGACTGAAATGAAAAATACACTAGAAGGAATCAACAATAGACTAGATTATACAGAGGAACGGATCATCAAGCTGGAAGACAGAGTAGTGGAAATCAATGAAGCTGAACAGAACAGAAAAAAGAAAAAATAGAGAGAAATGAGGACGGTTTAAGAGACCTCTGGGACAACATCAAGCATACTAACAATTGCATGATAGGAGTCCCAGAATGAGAAGAGAGAGAGAAAGAGGCAGAGAACATATGTGAAGACATAATAGCTGAAAACTTTCCTAACTGGGGAAAGGAAACAGACATCAGGTCCAGGAAGCACAGAGTCCCAAACAGGATCAACCACACCAAGACACTTTGTAATTAAAATGACAAAAATTAAAGATAAAGAGAAAATATTAAAAGAAGCAAGGGAAAAGCAACAAGTTACATACAGGGAACTCCCATAAGGCTATCAGCTGACTTTTCAGCAGAAACTCTGCAGGCTAGAAGGGAATGGCATGGTATATTTAAAGAGTGAAAGGGAAAAACATACAACCAAGAATAATCTACCTGGCAAGGCTTTCATTCAGATTTGATGGAGAGATCCAAAGTTTTACAGACAAGAAAACTTAAAAGAGTTCAGCACCACCAAACCAGCTTTACAAGAAATGTTAAAGGGACTTCTCTAAGTGAAAAACAGCCACAACTAGAACATGAAAATTATGAAAGGAAGAAACTCATCAGTAAAGGCAAATATACAGTAAAGATAGTAAATCAACCACATACAAAGCTAGTAAGAAGGTTAAAAGATGAAAGTAACAAAACCATCTATATCCACAATAAGTAGTTAAGGAATACACAAAACAAAAAGAAGTAAAATATGATGTCAAAAACAGTAATCTTGAAGAAAGGGGAGTAAAAATGCAGTGTTGTTAAAATGCATTTGAAAATAAAAGATCAGCAATGTAAAATAATCATGTGGGGCTTCCCTGGTGGCGCAGTGGTTGAGAATCTGCCTGCCAATGCAGGGGACATGGGTTCGAGCCCTGGTCTGGGAAGATCCCACATGCTGCGGAGCAACTGGGCCCGTGAGCCACAACTACTGAGCCTGCGCGTCTGGAGCTCGTGCTCCGCAACAAGAGAGGCCGCGACAGTGAGAGGCCCGCGCACTGCAATGAAGAGTGGCCCCCACTCGCCGCAACTGCAGAAAGCCCTCGCACAGAAACAAAGACCCAACACAGCCAAAAATAAATATAAATAAATTAAAAAAAAATAATCATGTGTATATATAGAAGCATTATATAATGTTAACCACAAAGAAAATCTATAATAGATACATATATTTATACATTATTTATCTTGGAATATTTTGATTTCACCTTCATGTCTGAAGGATAGTTCTATTGGATACAGAATTCTTCCTTGAAGGGTTTTTTCTTTCAACACTTTGAGTCTGTTGTTCTACTGCCTCTGGCTTTCTGGTGAGAAGTCAGCTATTAACCATACTGTTTATCACAATGTAATTCGTTGCTTTTCTCTTATTGATCTCAGGATTTTCTTTTGTCTTTGGCTTTCAGGAGTTTAATCATATTGTGTCTAGATGTGTATCTCTTTGTGTTTATCTTTCCTGAGGTTCAGTGAGATTCTCAGCTATGAAGATTCTTTTTCATCAAATTCAGGATGTTTTGGGCCACATTTTCTTCCATTTTTTTTTTTTTTGCACTTCTCTCTCTCCCTCTCCCCCTCCCTTTCTCTCTCTTTCCTCTCCTCTTCTCACCTCTCTCCTTTCCCCTCTTTCTGGCAGTCTTGTTACATGTGTGTTGATGTGCTTCATGGTATCCACAGGTCTCTAAGGTCTGTTCACTTTTCTTCATTTTTTTTTGCTCTATTCTTTTTTTTAAATGAGTTAATTTATTTTTGGCTGCGTTGGGTCTTCATTGCTGCTCTTGGGCTTTCTCTAGTTGTGGTGAGCGGGGGCTACTCTTCATTGCAGAGCACGGGCTTCTCATTGCAGTAGCTTGTCTATGTTGTGGAGCACAGCTCTGGGCACGTGGGCTTCAGTAGTCATGGCTCGTGGGCTCTAGAGCGCAGGCTCAGTAGTTGTGCCACATGGGCTTAGTTGCTCCACAGCATGTGGGATCTTCACGGACCAGGGCTCAAACCCATTTCCCCTGCATTTGCAGGCAAATTCTTAACCACTGCGCCACCAGGGAAGTCTATGCTCTATTTTTTAAATTAGATAACTTCTACTAATCTAGCTTCAATTTCACTGATTATTTTTTCTGCTATCTCATATATTCTGTTGATCCAACCTACTGAATTATTAATATTGGTTACTGAACTTTTCAACTTTAGAATTTCCATTTTATTCTTTTTTTAATAGTTTTTGTATTTCTGCTAAGATTCCCTATGTGTTGACTCATTATCATGATATTTTCATTTAACTTTTTAAATGTAGTTTAAAAAAATTCTTTAAACATACTTATAACAACTGTTTTGAAATATTTATCAACTAAAATCAACACCTGGGACCACACAGAGCTTCTTCATATTGACGTGTTTTTTCCTGAATATGGGTCATACTTTCCTATTTTTTGCATAGAATTTTTATTGTTGAAAATTGGGCATACATGAAACATTGTAAGAACTTTGGATTCTGATTTTCCCTGAAGGTTTTGATTTCTTTTGCTTTGTTTTGAGTAATTTGCCTGGACTTAGTTTGCAGAATCTCTCTTGTAGTTTGTAGTTGCTGAGGTCTGTGCTCATTCTTTTATTCTTGATTCTTATACTTATTATTTTTATTCTGGCTTCCTAAGTGTCACCACTGTGTCTTAATATCTCATTGATTAGCCAATGATTTGGGCATCTCAAACTTCTAAGGCTTCCACCTTTGACGGTGGGTTTTGTGTGGAGGCTGGTGAACACATTTAGAGTCTGTGTGACTCTTGAGTCTGCCTCAGCTTTTACTTTTCACTGAGCCCACTTGTGCCTCCATGTTTATACATATAGTTACACAGTCATCCCAGGGATCAGTGGAGATTTATCTAACCTTTCTATTGCTCTCTTATTTCCAGAGTCCCCATAAATTTCCTTCAGAGACACTGTTCACCCCACCCAGAATGACAGTCTCAGACCAACACTGCTTTAGGTCTTCCTTACTCATTTCCTACAAATCTAGATACTTTAAATGACAGTACAAAGTGTTGGGTTTTTTTAGCTGTCCCCTCCAAATCAAGTTCTCTCCCTCTGGCAGAAAAACTGCTTTCCCAGCCAGCCCTACCAAGGTAAAACTACCACAGTGACAGAGCAGAGATAGAGGGGTGTCAAGGGTGGTGAAGCCCCAGACAACTAGGTCAGACTTTTGCCATGGTTACCCAAAGTTCCACCAGTTGTTCATGAATAAGCACCTCTCAAGTTTCCTTTGCTTTTGTTTGACCTATGGAGCCCTGAAATTTTTTAAAATAATTTTGTTCAGTTTTATACTTGTTTATTGGAGAAAGGGTTTGCTGACATCTTCACTCCATCCTAGCCAGAAATCCCATGTGTAGACTTATTTCTAAATTATTATTTTGTACTGTCTGTTTGCTGCTTTCTTTTAAATATTTTCCCTGTCATTCTCCCTTTCCAATAGACTGATTTCCTTTTTTTAAATTAATTAATTAATTTTATTTTTGGCTGTGTTGGGTCTTTGTTGCTGCATGTAGGCTTTCTCTAGTTGCTGAGAGTGGGGGCTACTCTTCGTTGTGGTGCACGGGCTTCTCATTGCAGTGGCTTCTCTTGTTGTGGAGCATGGGCTCTAGGCATGTGGACTTCAGTAGCTGTGGCACACGGGCTCAGTAGTTGTGGCTTGCAGGCTCTAAAATGGAGGTTCAGTAGTTGTGGCACATGGGCTTAGTTGCCACGTGGCATGTGGGATCTTCCCAGACCAGGGCTCGAACCTGCATCCCCTTCACTGGCAGGTGGATTCTTAACCACTGCGCCACCAGGGAAGTCCCTGATTTTCTATATTACTTTTTTACTCTCTACTGTTCTGCAAGTTAAATTTCCAATTTTTAATCTTCTTGTAGCTCTTCTTAAATGTTTAGCATGCATACCTGAACATACATGAGTTATGAACATATATACTCATGTATGTTCAGGTATACATGTTATCCAAAGGAAAAAATACCCTGTTTCATATATTTATAAATATAAACATATATATGTTTTATTATTTCATATGTTACTTCCATTTTGTATGTTACTGTTTTCCAGTATTTTCATTCCATATTTTTTATACAATCAAGATTATTCTCTTTTACTGTTGTTTTATACAGGACATGCTTATCTGGCTTTATGCACATGTTAATCTAATTTCTTTATTCCTAGCATTATACTTCTTTCAATTAGGTTTACTTTCCTTATTTCCAAAGAATATGTTACAACTCTTAAACAAAAAAGGATTAAAGGTGAAATCACATATTAAATTAGAAAATATTTTGAGATGAATGAAAACAAAAACACATTACCAAAACTTATAGAATGCAGTGAAATCAATGCTCAGAGGGAAATTTATAGCTATACAAGAAGTCAGACCTCAAATAAATAGCTTCATTTTATGACTTAAGGAACTATAAAAAGAACAAGCTAAACCCAAAGCTAGCAAGAGGAAGGAAATAATGAAGATTAGAGCAGAAAAAAATGAAATAGAAAATAGAAAAAATTAGAGTGAATGAAATAAAAGTTACTTATTTGAATAGATCAACAAAATTAACAAAACTTTAGCTGGACTGACCACACACACAAAAAAAGAAAGATAAAGTACAAATAGCTAAAATCAGAAATAAAACAGGAAACATCACGACTGACCTTACAGAAATAAAAAGGATTATAAGATAATACTACAATGAATTCTATGTCAACAAATTAGATAACTTACATGAAATGGGAAAATTACTATAAACACTCAAATTATCAAAACTGAATCAAGAAAAAATAAAAATTCTGGATAGATTTATAACAAGTAAAAAGATTGAATCAGTATTCAAAAACCTCTCAACAAAGAAAAGTCCAGGACCAGATGACTTCACTGGTGAATATTACCAAACATTTTAAGAAAAATTAACACCAATTATTTTCAGATTCTCCAAAAAATAGGAGAGGAGCTCATTCTATGGGGCTAACATTACGCAGACACCAAAGCCAGACAAAGATGCCACAAGAAAAGAAAATCACAGACCACTATCCCTCATGAATATATATGCAAAAATCATCAACCAAATACCAGCAAACTGAATCCAACAGTATATTAGAAAGATTATACACTACAACAAAGTAAGATTTATTCCTGGAATACAAAGGAGGTTCAACACACAATAATTGGTCAATGTAATATACCACATTAAAAAGTGGAAAAAAACCGTATGATAATCTCAAATGATGGATAAAAAGTATTTGACAGGATCCAACAGCCTTTCATAATTTAAAGAAACACTCATAAAACTAGGGATAGGAAGGTACTTCTTCAAGATGATTTAAGGCATTTATGAAAAACTCACAGCTAACATTATACTCAGTGAAGAAAGACTGAGAACTTACCCCTCATATCAGGAACAAGACGGGATGCTCATTTTCACCACTGGTGTTCTGTATTGTACCAGACTCTAGACAGATACATTAGGCAATAAAAAGAAATGAAAGGCATCCAAATAGGAAATGAAGAAGTAAAACTAGCTCTCTTCACAGATGACAGACAATAAACAAATTCAACAAATTTGCAGGGCACAAGATCAACACACACAAAAATCAGTTTCTATACACATTAATGAACAATTGAAAAAGAAAATTAAGGAAACAATTCCATATCATCCAAAAGGAAAATTACCTATAAATAAATTTATCCAAGGAAGTGAAAGACTGGTATACTGAAAGCTACAAAACATTGCTGAAAGAAATTTTACAAGACCTAAATAAATGTAAAGACAAGTCACGTTCCTGAATTGGAAAACTTAATATTGTTAAGATGTCAGCACTCCCCAAAGTGATCTACATATTCAGTGCAGTCTCTATCAAAATTCCAACATTTTGCAGAAATGGAAAAACTGATCCTCAAAATCCTATGGAATTGGAAGGGAACCTGAATAGCCAAAACAGTCTTGAAAAAGATCAAAGTTGAAAGACTCACACTTCCTGATTTCAAAATTTTCTACAAAGCTACAATAATCAAAACAATGTGGTACTGGCATAAGAATAGATATATAGATCAGTGGAATAGTACTGAAAGCCCAGAAATAAATGCATACATCTATAGCCAATTGACTTTTGACAAGGGTGCCACTCCATTAAATGCGGAAAGAATAGTTTGTTCAACAAATGATGATGGGACAACTGAATATCCACATTCAGAAGAATGAAGTTGGACCCCCATCTCACACCATACACAAAATTTTAAATGGGTCAACAACCTAAATTTAAGAGTTAATATAAAACTCTTAGAAGAAAACATAGGAGTAAATCTTCATGACCTTGGATTTGGCAATGGATTCTTAGATATGCTTTGTCTTAGACTTCATGTTTAAGAAATCATGTAGCATGTATTCTTTTTTCTCTTTCCTTAATCCTACTGTTTGTGAGATTCATCCACATTGTTGTTCATATCAGTAGTCGTCTTGTTTTTCTGTCATTCAATCTTCCATTGTATGAACTTGGCAAAATTTCTTTTATCCATATTCCTTTAGATAGACATCTGAGTTGTCCCCAGTTTTTAGGTCATATGAAAAAGTCTACAACAAATATTATTGTATAAGTCCTTTTGTGAACATACGTACTTGCTTATCTTGGGGATATACTTGGTAATAGAATGTGTTGGCTATAGGGTGGGGTAAATTTAACTTTATTAGAAACTGCCAAACAGCTTTATAAACTGGTTGTGACTTTTTATATTCCCATCACCAATGTATGAGAGTGCTAGTTGCTCCACATCATTGCCAGCACTTGATAGTATCAGTCTTTTTCACTTTAGCTATGCTGATGATTGTGTCGTGATAGCTTCTTGAGGTTTTATGATTTGTAGAAGTTTTAATATATTCTAGACACATGTACTTTGATAGGTATGTAAATATTCTCTGCTAGACTATGGCTTGTTCTTTTTTCTTTTATATGTAGGGTCTTCTGTATCCTGCTTATGAAGACTTGCTTATTGTAAGCTCATGAAGATAATTTCTCCATTTATCCTAGAAGCATTATGAGTTTAATTTTTACCTTTAGTTATAAGATCCATCTAAAATTAATTTTTTGCATGTGATGTGAGGAAGAAAAACAAGGTTCACTTTTTTCTATATTGATATTCACTTGCTCTAGCACCATTTGTAAAGAATATCGCCTTTTTCCACTGACCTGTATTGGCACCTTTGTCAAACATCTTGTGACCTTATGTGTGTGGGTCTACTTCCAGGCTTACTATTCTGCCACGTGGATCTCTCCAGTACAACAGTGCTGTGTTTACCATAACTTTATGATGAGTCTGGTCTTACACATCCTCCACAGTTGTTTCTCTTCTTCAAGATTATCATGGGCATTCTGGGTCCTTTGCATTTCCATATGAATTTTAAAATTAGTTCCCCAATTTCTACAATAAACCTGCTAAGATTTTGAATGACTCATTGTTTTCCATGGTTCTTGGCACTGTTCTCTGAGATATCCTGCTCCTTGGCTACTTCTCAAAAGGGCCTTGAAAAATACCACATTGAGCAAATTTCCCAGCCTCTCCTGGGGCCCAGAGCCTTTTCGACATTTCGAACATCACACTACCTTTTAGCCCAGACTGGCAACCCTTTTTCATGTACAGGTCTTGAGCTGTGTGGTCCTGCTGGTTATGGCTGAGCTTGCCTGTGTATCTGATGGTTGTCTCTCTATGGGCTGGCCTGTGACAGACTGAGCTGGAGTGCTAGACTCTGATTCATGCATCTTTCACTGTCCAGCAGGCTGGCCAGAAAATGTCCACAGGCAGTGGTGGAGAAACACAACACCTTTTTTTAAACATCTTTTTGGAGTGTAATTGCTTTATAATGTCGTGTTAGTTTCTGCTGTATAACAAAGTGAATCAGCTATATGTACACATATAACTCCATATCCCCTCCCTCTTGCATCTCCCTCCCACCCTCCTTACCTCACCCCTCTAGGTGGTCACAAAGCACCGAGCTGATCTCCCTGTGCTATGCAGCTGCTTCCCACTAGCTATCTATTTTACATTTGGTAGTGTATATATGTCAATGCTACTCTCTCACTTCGCCCCAGCTTCCCCTTCCCCTTCCCTGTGTCCTCAAGTCCATTCTCTACGTCTGCGTCTTTATTCCTGTCCTGCCCCTAGGTTCTTCAGAACCTTTTTTTTTTTTTAGATTCCATATATATATGTTAGCATATGGTATTTGTTTTTCTCGTTCTGACTCACTTCACTCTGTATGACAGACTCTAGGTCCATCCACCTCACTACAAATAACTCAATTTCGTTTCTTTTTATGGCTGAGTAATATTCCATTGTATATATGTGCCACATCTTCTTTATCCATTCATCTGTCAATGGACACTTAGGTTGCTTCCATGTCCTGGCTATTGTAAATAGTGCTGCAATGAACATTGTGGTACATGACTCTTTTTGAATTATGAGAGAAACACAACACTTTTTGAAGCCTTTGCTTGCAACACGTCTGCTCAAATCCCATTGACAAAGCATGTCATGTGGTACAATTCAGACCTAAGGACTGAGAAAATACATTATACCTCTCAATGGGAGTGACTGCAAAGACATATGGCAAAGGGCATATATGTAGGAAAGTATGGAGAATTGGATTCATTAATGAAATTCATTTCCCCTCAATTTATAGTTTACTACTTAACAGATAAACACTTAACATAGTATAACTCCATTTCCCCCTTCAATTCCTTATGCTATTGTTCTATATTTTACTTCTGCACACTATATTGACTTTATTGTTGCTTTAAACCTTCAGTAATCCTCCAGCATACTTTTCAATAGTCTCATTTTTAACCTCATTCAGGAAATGATTGACCCAACGCTCAAATTCAGTTTACTCTGAAACCAGGACCACTCATCTCCTAGCAATATTTCTCGTCCCCCAGGTTTATCTTACAAATGTCTGCACCCCAACCTCTGCAGGAGGATGGGGGGATGCACACCCACGATCTCTGTAGGCCCAGATCATATGCATTCTCCATGGTACTCTCATCCTAGGAGACCTTTCCCAAATTCATCCCAGTCCTCTCTCCCTTATCAGACATCCAGTGTCATTTCATATGTCTGGTATCTGTCTATCTTGCTTTCTTTGGCCATCAGGGGCAGAGAATGGGAGTCATCCTAATTCTTGGTTCAAAACACATTATTCATTGGTTCATACGTGATCCTCTTTATGTTTGTTTATAATAATATAATGCATACCTATGTAAACATCTCTCAAATAGGGAAATTAGAACACTGTAACTTGTATCTGCTTTATGATCCTGACCCTCTTGGGTCTTCTCATTTGAGGAAACTTCTTAGCACAAATCTTTCTTCCTTTTTTTTTTTTACTGTGTTAAAATACACAAAATATAAAATTTACCACCTTAACTATTTTTAAGTGTTCAGTGGTGTTAAATACATTCACATTGGTGTGCAACCATCACCACCATCCATCCCCAGGATTCTTTTCATCTTGTAAATCTGAAACTCTATACCCATTAAACTATGTATGTATATATATATATATATATATATATATATATATATATATATATATATATATATATATATATATATATATATATTCTTTTTCAGATTTTTTTCCATTACGGGTTATTATAAGATATTGAATATAGTTCCCTGTGCTATACAGTAGGTCCTTGTTTATCTATTTTATATATAGTAGTATATATATCTCAGTTGGTCTCCCCCTACCCCCACTATCCCCTTTGGTAATCATAAGTTTGTTTTCCATGTCTGTGAGTCTGTTTCTGTTTTATAAATAAGTTCATTTGTATCTTTTTTTCAGATTCCACATATAAGTGATATCATATGATATTTGTCTTTGTCTGACTTACTTCACTTAATATGATAATCTCTAGGTCCATCCATGTTGCTGCAAATGGCATTATTTCATTCTTTTTATGGCTGAGTAATATTCCACTGTGTATATATACCACATCTTCTTTATCTATTCATGTGTCAATGGACATTTAGTTTGCTTCCATGTCTTGGCTATTGTAAATAGTGCTGCTATGAACATTGGGGTGCATGTATCTTTTCGAATTACTCTGGGTATATGCCCAGGAGTGGGATTGCAGGATCATATGGTAACTCTATTTTTAGTTTTTTAAGGAACCTCCGTACTGTTCTCCATAGTGGCTGAAGCCACCAACAGTATAGGAGTGTTCCTTTTTCTCCACACCTTTTTAGCATTTATTATTTGTAGTCTTTTTAATAATGGCCATTCTGACTGGTGTGAGGTGATACACCAGTAGTTTTGATTTGCATTTCTCTAATGATTAGCGATGTTGAGCATCTTTTCATGTGCCTGTTGGCCATCTGTATGTCTTCTTTGGAGAAATGTCTATTTAGGCCTGCAAAATTTCCTTCCTTTTGAAGGCTGAATAATATTCCATAATGTGCATACACCACATTTTGGTAATCCATTCATCAGTCAGTGGACACTTGGGCTGCTTCCATGTTTTAGCTATTGTGAATAATGGTGGTATGAAGATGGATGTAGGAATAGCTATTTTAGCCCCTGCTTTCAATTCTTTAGGTATATACCCAGAAATGGAAATACTGGGTCAAATGGTAATTCTATTTTTAATTTTTTGAGCAACCTCCATTCTGTTTTTCATAGTAGCTATACCGTTTTATATTCTCACCAAGAGTGCACAAGTGTTCCAATTTCTCCACATCCTTGCCAACCCTTGTTGTTTTCTGTGTTTTGATGGTAGCCATCCTTATGGGTGTGGACTGGTATCTCATTGCAGTTTTGATGTGCATGTTGAGCGTTTTTTCATGTGTTTATTGGCCATTCATATGTCTTCTTCAGAGAAATGTCTATTTGAGTTCTTTGCCCATTTTGGAATCGGGTTGTTTGGGTGTTTTTGTTGTTGAGTTTTAGGAGTTTTCTATATATTTTGGATGCTAGTACCTTATAAGATATATGATTTGCAAATATTTATTCCTAGACCATAGGTTGCCTTAAAAAGGCAACTGTGGATAGTGTCTTTTCATGTACAAAATTTTTAAATCTTCATGAAGTCCAGTTTGTCTGTTTTTTCTTCTGTTGCCTGTGCCTTTGGTGTCATATCCAAGAAATCACTGCCAAATCCAATGTCATGAAATTTTCATCCTATCAATATTTTTAAATCTATTGAGATTTAATTTGTGGCCTAAAATATGGTCTCTCCTGGAAAATGTCCCACGTGTACTTGAGGAAAATGTTTATGCTGTTGTTGGGTGGAATGTTTTGTATATGTCTATTATATCTAGTTGGTTTATTGTGTTAAGTTCTCTGTTTCCTTGTTTATCTTATGTCTGATTGTCCTATCCATTATTGTGAGAGAGGTATAGAAGTCTGCAAATATTATTGTAGAACTTTCTATTTCTCCCTTGAATTCTGTCAGTTTTTGCTTCATATATTTTGATGTAAATATTTATAATTGTTATATCTTCTTGCTGTTTTGAGTCTTTTATTAATATGTAATGTCCTTTTTTGTCTCTTATAAACTTTTTTGATTTAAAAATCTATTTTTTTTCTGATATTAGAATAACCACTCCTGCTCTTTTTTGGTTACTATTTGCATGAACTATCTTTTTCCATTTTTTCACTTTCAACTTGTTTGTGCCTTTGGATCTCAAATGACTCTTGTAGTCATCATATAGTTAGGTCATGTGTTTTTAATACATTCTGAAAATCTCTGTCTTTTGATTGGAGCGTTTAAGTCTATTTAGATTTAAAGTAATTATTGATAAGGAGGGACTTACTTCTGTCATGGTGGTACTAGGTTTCTATATGCCCCATAGCTTTTTTGTCTCTAATTTCCTGCATGACTATTTTTTTGTATTTAGTTGATTTTTTGTAGTAAAATGTTTAAATTTCTTTTCTTTCCTTTTGTGTATACTTTATAGCTATTTTCTTTGTGATTATCTTGGGGATTACCTTTAACATTCTAATTTGAATTTACAATAGCTTAACTTCAATAACATACAAAAACTCTGCTCCTTTAGAGTTCCACCCACAGCCAATTTGGTTGTTGATGTCACAAAATTACATCATATACATTTTGTGGCCCCAAACATAAACTAACAATTCTTTTAAATGCATTGGTCTTTTAAATCATGTAGAAAACAAAAAGTGCAGTTACAAAACATTGTTACAATAATACTGCCTCTTATCACTAACAATGTATTTATTTTTATTGAGATCTTCATTTTTTCATATGCCTATAAGTTACTGTCTAGTGTCCTTTCTTTTTACCTGCAATACTCCCCTGAGCATTTCTTGCATGGCAAGTCTAGTGGTCACAAACCCACTCTACATTTGTTTGTCTAGGAATTTCTAAGAATAGCTTGGTTCTTCCCCGCTTTGGAGAGACAGTTTTGCCAGATTAAAATTCTTGGTTTGACAGTTTTTCTCTTTTATCACTTTAACTATATCTGTCCATTGTCTTCTGGTCTCCAAAGTTTCTGATGAGAAATACACTGATAATCTTATTGAGGATCCCTTGTATGTGATGATTCTCTTCTCTTTTACTGCTTTCAGAATTCGCTCTTTGGCTTTGGCTTTTGAAAGTTTGATTATAATGTGTTTCAGTGCGGATCCTTTTGAATTCATCTTTCCTGGAGTTTGTTGAGCCCCTTGGATTTTTATATTTATGTCTTTCATTAAATTTGCAAAATTTTCAGCTATTATTTCTTAAAATACTCTCTCTGCCCCTTTATCTCTCTCTTCTCCTGGGACACCCATAATGTGTATGTTGGCTTCTTGATGGTGTCCCACAAGTCCCTTAGGCTCTGTTTGATTTTCTTCAATCTTTTTTCTTTCTGTTCCTCAACCTCAATAATTTCCATTGTCCTATCTTCAAGTTCACCGATTCTTCCTTCTGCCTGCTCAGAGCTGCCTTTGAATACATCTAGTGAAGTTTTCATTTCAGTCATTGGACTTTTCAGCTTCAGAGTTCCTTTTTGTTTTGTTTTTAGATTTTCTGTCTTGGTTGATAGTTCCACTTTGCTCACACATTATTTTCTTGACTTTCTCCACATCTTTTAGTTCTTTGAGCGTCTTTAAGACCATGTTTTAAAGTTTATCTAATATATCTGCCTTTATGTCTTTCTCAGGGACAGATTCTGTTAATTATATTTTTCCTTTGATTGAGCCATTTCCTGTTTCTCTGTATGTCTTGTGGTTTTTTGTCGAATACTGGACATTTTAATCTAACAATGTGGTAGCTATGGAAATCAGATCCTCCCCCTTACCCAGGGTTTGCTGGGTTTTGAAAAATTTGTGTGTGTTAGTGATTGTTGTAGGCTGTCTCTGTGCAGAGGACCAGTTTGAGGTTGAGATCTTATGTTTTTTCTCAACCTTTACCTGGGCATGCATGGTTACTTTCTAATTTTCCCCATATATTCAGTTGCTTTTGAATGTCCTAGTCTTTAATGTCTGGATCCCAAAGAAGAAAAGTGAAAAATGAAGGGAGAAAAGGGCCATGGCCCCATAAATTCCCTAGAAGTCACTTCAGCTGGAGCAGGAGGTGCTTGTGACAATTGGGAGAGGTGCAACAACAATGGCTGCCTCCCTCTTTGTGTGTACCTCTGTGATCAGAGCAGCAATCAAAGCACAGATCCCCAATATACAGAGGACAGGGTCTTCTTTGCTCACCCTGGATCTCACATGCTGTGTGCAAGCTCTCCAGGAATATGTGTACAGCCGCCTGTCCCAGGGGTGGGGGTGTGTAGCTGTTACTGTGCTAAGAGCTGAAATTGACTAAAGGTGACTGCAATTTACCCTCCAAGCCTTCAACAGATTCTAGAGTTCCAAAATACTTACATCAGACCAATTCTGCCAGTGCAGTTGTCCTGGTGGGAGACAGATTCCTAGTGTTTCCTGCTTGGCTATCTCCCAGGATCCTCTCCACAAATCTCTCACAGACAATCATGGTATATATATGGATTCCAGGGAATAGAATCCACTACCCCTCAGGAACTAAGGCCACAGATTGGGAAGCTTGGACCTAAATAAAAGAGTGGCAGGTTCCATTCTCTTCTAACTGGAAGCTGCCTTTATATATCTTTTCATCCTGTATGAGACCCTGGGCCTGACTTACCCTTCATTCAAGATACAACCACAGTGTTATGGCCTTCCCTCAGCAGAACTCAGTGAGAGAACCATCTAGAATGCAAGAACATGCCCTAGGATGCACAAATCAAAAGTGGTCCAAGTAACCCTAGGGCCACCTAATGCAGTTTTGCAGTTTCTCAATCAAGGCCAAGAAACCAAAAATAACTAGAAAGTAGCCCCATCTTTATTTAGGTCGCTTAGATAACATTACATGGGTTCTGACTTCAATACAATACATATTTCTTCTTTATTTCCCTCTTCTCCTATTCCACACCAGCAAACCTCTGAAAATTACCAGCAACAACAAAAGAACTCTCTGACACTCAGCTCACAAGACCACACCGTTTCCCACTCACTCAACTCTTCATTGAATGTTCTTCAGTGAGCTTCTCTGGTCTTTTTTTTTAGCTTTTGGAATTGTTTCTTTTTCTGTATAAACATTCATGAAACTCTCAAATCAATACATTTAACATTTTCACCATCTCAAAAAGTTCTCTTACTGCTTTGCAGCCAAACTCTTTCTTCTAAGGTAAGTATTGTTCTCATTTCTGTCCCCATTAATGTTTTATGTTTTTGGACTTTATATAAATGGAACTACAGTACTCTTTTGCTCAATATAGTCGGTAAGATTTATTCATGTTTTGCATGTATCATTAGTTCCTTTTTGTTTATTGTTGAGGAATATTTAATCACATAAATACCAAAATTCATTTGTCTATTCTTCTGTTGACTGACATTTGGGTTGCTTCAGTTTGGGGCTATTGTGAATAAAACTCTTATGAACATTCTCTTACAACTCTCTCTACATATGTGCTTTCATTGCTCTTGGGGGCATACATGACAATGTGTTTACTTATTTATGCAGTTCTGAGAAACTACAAAGGATTTTCCGAAATGTATGTACAATTTTGCACTGTCAGCAATGAATAAGAGTTACAGATCTCTTTGTCTGAAGAAGTCTTTATTTTACCTTCAGTTTTGAAAGATAATTCTAGATATAGAATTCTGGGTAGACGGTTTTCTGGTTTTATTTTGCTTTGCAAGAGGCTGCTTCATTTTATTCTGGCTTGCATAGTTTTTGATGAGAAACTTGTAACTCTTATTCATGATCTTCTGTGTGAAATATTTCCCCACCTCCCTGTCTTCAGGATTTTCCTTGACTTTGTTTTGCAGCCATTTGACTATGATTCCTTCTTTCTTTCTTTTTCTTTCTTTCTTTCTTTCTTTCTTCCTTCCTTCCTTCCTTCCTTCCTTTCTTTCTTTCTTTCTTTCTTTCTTTCTTTCTTTCTTTCTTTCTTTCTTTCTTTCTTTCTTTCTTTCTTTCATTGAGCCATGCGGCCTGCAGGATCCTATTTCCCTGACCAAGGATTGAATCCATGCCCCCTGCAGTGGAAGGGCAGAGTCCGAACCACTGGACCACCAGGGAATTCCATTGACTATGATGTTTCTAGGTGTATGTGTTTGATTGTTTTATTCTGGCCTGGGGTTCTCTGAACTTCTTGAATCTCTGGTTATTATAGTCTTTAATTTTGGAAATTTCTTGGCCATTATATCTCCACATATTTCTTATCCCCTGTACTCTCTTCTTCTGGGAATAATTCCACATATGTTATACTGCTATTGTCCCACAGCTCTTAAGTGCTCTGTTTTGCTTTATTCCCCACTCTTTTCCTTTTGTGTTTCAGCATGGGTAATAGCTATTAACCTATCTTCACATTCATTGATTCTTTCCTCATTTGTGTCCAGTCTGCTGATACACCCATTGAAGTAATTTTTTAATCTCTGATAATGTGTATTTCTGGCATTTCCAATTGGTCCTTTTTTTTTTATAGTTTCCATATCTCTGCTTAAATTCTTTATTTTTTTCATGCTTGTTGTTTACTTCTTAATAATTTCTTCAACATATTAATCATAGTTATTTTAATGTTCCTTAAATATACTTTCAACATTTTGGTCATCTCTGGGCCTGACTGTGTTCAATGTTTTATCTCTTGACAGTCGGTCCAGTGTTTTATTCCCGCCTTCCCCATACCTTTGTGTCTGTGCATGTGTGTGTGTATATATGTGTATCTTTTAATTTTTGGTTGAATGTTAGACATTATAGAAGAATATTTAAGACTAAAGTCTCTGTACCCCAAAATAGGCATTCCTCTTCTTCTGCCAAAGCATTAGTAGGGTGGGGCAGGGCTGATTCAGGCTAGTGAGAACTTGAGCTGGGTTGTGGCTTCTGTTGTTGCTCTTACTGACTTCAGAGCACCAGAGGCCTCAGGTCCCTCCATGGTGGGCTGCTGCAATGTTGTGCTCTGTCTGAGACCTGGGGTGTTTCTCTGTTCCTGCTTCACCCTTCACTTCACATCTCTGTACACCCACAGCACATTTTGCCTGCCCTCCAGAAGAAAATTGCTGTTCTTGGTATTCATTACTAGGCTGCTATTGAGAAGGAGGAAACTTGATCCCCTGATCCAGCCTCAGCCTCAGGCAGAGTTGTGGGTCTTAGATTTGGAAATGGACCTCTGTGCACCAGTACTCTACCTTTGGGGCAGCTAACCTCTGCTTTGTATCTGTGATGGCTCTGAGAGGATCTAGACCCTGCCCTCATGGTAGCAGACCTCTCATGTTACTGATGTGGGCTCTTGGCACCTCAGATTTTCCATGGATGTTGGGCTTGTTTCTACTCTTCCTCCAGAATAGTCCACCTGTACCAGGTCCTGAGGGCAGGAGTATGTGGTGACCCCACACACACACAACAAGTAGAAGACTTCTGCTCCACATGTGAGTAGGGAAGGAAGCTGTGTTCTTACAGGTCCCCAGTGGTATGTGGTCATTTTCTGAACACCTGCACTGAGGTGCCCTCTCTGTGGATCCCTGCCGTACCCCGAGTATATTTCATGAGCTGCTAGTGGAGACCTAAGGGAAAGACCTACCAGTGAGTGCAATCCTCCTCTTGTCTGATTTCTCATCATTCTGAACTGGCACACTAGCCCACAATTGAAGAACTCATTGAAACTACAGCTAGCTGACTTCTCCCTTTCACTTCTGTGATATACCTCTTCCTTTGTGCTGTGCTAATAATTGTGCAGAGCTCATCATTCTGGCCCTCTGTCCACCTGGTTCCATTGGGCCTTGGCATCTGTGTAAGCATGACAGGGATATTTTACCCTGCATCTACACTGTTTTCACTCAATGTCTTGGTTGCTCCACAAGACTCTCCACTCTTGACTCTTGACTCTGGGAACTGTGAAGTCTAACCTGGCCACTCTGCCCTTCCTGTGGAATTGTACATTCTGCACACATGGCTCGGGGTCCAATGGCAGACTGGGGGCACTGAGGCCCCCTGTGTTCCCTCTAGGGTCCTTCTCTCTGGAGCACCCTCCTTCTGGCATCTGCCTTTGCGGAT
Organism: Balaenoptera physalus; assembly: GCF_965194825.1. Classification (NCBI taxonomy): domain Eukaryota; kingdom Metazoa; phylum Chordata; class Mammalia; order Artiodactyla; family Balaenopteridae; genus Balaenoptera; species Balaenoptera physalus. The sequence continues at coordinate 17,468,129 of NC_138890.1, read as the reverse complement.
TCCAGCTGCCTGTGCTCCTCCTCATGCCACAGCCTGGAGTATGCCCCAGGCAGGATGATGGGGCCCTCGTAGACCTTGCCTCATCTGTTCTCTTTTCTCAGGGGCCACAGCCCTGCCCTGACTCAGGTCCAATGGGAAATAATTGCCTGCTGGGTAGACATGTTTACTGCTAGCTTATGGTAGAGGGAAGTTCACTCCCAGTCACCCCACTGTGGGCACAATGAAAGGCCTCAGGTAGATTTTTAGCTGACTTTTAGTAGTTAAAAGTATTTCCTAACTGCATTTTACTGTGTTGCTTCTCCTGCATCCCCAACCCTGAGTTTTTTGACTCCTTCTATTGCTCTGCATTCCTATTTGCAATCAGCTAATTCTTCCATGGCTCCTCTCCTGATATTAACTTGCCAACACAGCAGCAACCGCAAACACTGCTGATATTCTGCTTCCCATTTTCTTCCTTGAGGTACACATTCATTAGCTCTAAAACTGATTCCCCACCTACCGCAGACTATGCCATCCCCAAATATATGCCCCCACTTGATACCCAATTGGATGAGTCTTTAACCTGTGAGAACAGCTCCTTTCCAGGCAGAGCAGGCCCACTTGCACATTGGTCAGGAAAGTGCAAGTTTTCTGGGAGCAATTACTATATCCATTGGCATAGACAAGGACACATGGAGTGACAACCCACAAGAATTGGAGGCTACTTTCTTGCACACACTCTGTGTCATCTGCTCACTCTCACCCAGGGACTCAGCTGATGGAGCTGTTTGCACTTGAGCCACGGCAATGGGAATGTAATGGGCTGAACCAAGTCCTGGCTCTTACATCTCTCTTAGGAAGTGTCATGTGACACATATTTAAACTTTATTGACCAAAGCCTGAGTCCCCAGTGCAGAGAAAGGGGCCATGTGGAGGGTGGGAGCAAGAGAAGGCGCTCCAGTGTGAGCCCACTAGGCCTTGGGGCTTGGTGTGCCCTGCGGAACAGGTGTGAGAAGACCATTCACTGGGCCAGCACTCCTTTCTGACAGGAGACACTTCAGACAAGCTGCAGGAGGTGCAGCTGCCTCTGATCCCATTGCCCCTATGCCAGCTGCTCTATGGACACACGTCGTACATTCTGCCGGACATGCTGTGTGCCGGGGACCTCAGGGACATGAAGACTGCATGTGAGGTACGACCCACTGTGGGGGCGGGAGGCTAAGCCCAGGGATTTCAGATCTTCCATCTGCTTTAAGCCGGGGGCACCTCTGCCAGTTGGGTAGGTGGTTCCAGACCACCTGGCTCCTGTGGGGATCAGAAGTACATCTCCATGCAGCCATGGGTTGAGCGGGAGGCCACAAGGTAGCTTATGTGCAAATGGAACACAGGCCTCAGTCAGGCCCTGTGGACCCAGTGCTGGCCAGAGCAGCCCCGGGCTCCACGTCTGCCCAGGGGCCATGCCTGCTGACTGTCACTCCATAGCACCCGCCCTCTACTAGCAGGACAGTGCAGTGAGCACTGCTTGCCTGCAGCAGGGCCTCCCCACCGACAAGCTGGGGCTGCGTGAGTGGCAGGATCCTGGCCCCATCCCACAGTGTTGGCATTGGGCCACCCTCATGCAGGAGGCCCCAAACTCCCAGTTCACAAGAAACTCCTCTTTTTTCCAGGGTGACTCTGGGGGCCCACTTGTCTGTGAATTCAACCACACCTGGATGCAAATTGGAGTAGTGAGCTGGGGGCATGGTTGCACGTACCCTACGTATCCTGCAGTTTATGCCCGAGTCTCCTTCTTCTCAGAATGGATTCGTCATCACGTAGAAAACACACCCTTACCTCTTCAGCCACTCCCTACCCTCTCCTCCGCTCCGGGGGCTGCCATCAATGTCCTTGTGACCTCGCTGACTGTCCTGTCAATGTTGTAAGGACCACAGCCCTCATCCAGCTTCTTCATGGCTGCATGCCTCTGTTCCTACCCAGCTCCAGCCCAAGTCTTCACACATCTGAGCACGGTGAGGGCAATCAGCCAGGCCCACATGCGAGGTCCAAGAGGAGGCTGACCAGGGCCACACCCAGGAAGGCAGAGGCTGGTCTCATCACAGAAGGGCGGGGGTACATGGGAGAGCAGAGCACATTGGTTGAGTGCTCTGGGCACCTGAGATTTGGTAAGATATTAAATATTTACAAAGCAAGTGTCCCAGAAGTCCTATGTTCATCTTTCTACCCAGAGTGCAGGCTCCCTCATGCACACAGAGTATGTTCATCACCCTGCCTTGTCAGAATGACAGGCAGAAGGGTGAGAGGAGAAGGATAAACCAAACTGCAGCATCTCTAGAGAGGATAGCCATACAAACCCTGGTGTCTGGATATAGAATCCAGGGTGTGACCAAAGCCAGGGCAAAGGGAAGGTCGTCATCTTAAAAACTTAGACCTATCAATATAAAAGAGTTTTAAATATTCAAACATCTAATTTGGAAAATAGAAAACATGAGCTGAGAGTAGGCACACAAAGGAAACTAAAAAAGATAAAAGCAGAAATCAATAGCCAAACATCAGAAAACACTAAAACTAGCGTTTTAGAAATAGAGATTTTGAAAAAAAAAAAAATCAAGAAGTAGGAAAAGAAATCATGAATATAATCAAGATATAATGTGAGGGGACTTCCCTGGTGGTGTAGTGGTTAAGAATCTGCCTGCCAATGCAGGGGACACGGGTTCGATCCCTGGTCTGGGAAGATCCCACATGCCGCGGAGCAACTAAACCCGTGCACCACAACTACTGAGCCTGCACCCTAGAGCCTGTGAGCCACAACTACTGAGCCTGCACTCCACAACTACTGAAGCCCGCGCACCTAGAGCCCATGCTCCATGACAAGAGAAGCCACTGCAGTGAAAAGCCCGCGCACCTCAACGAAGACCCAACGCAGCCACACACACACAAAAAAGATATAATGTAAGACCCAAAATACACAAAACAAGAAATGACAATTAAGCACAGAAAATTTAAGAAGTCATAAGAGATATTGTACACCTCTATATAAATAAATTCAAAATGAAAAGTATCACTTTTTAGGAAATAACTAATTTACCAAAACTAACCTCAGTAGAGACAGAAGACTAGAGACCAGTTTCCATAGAAGAAATGGGGAAATTTAAGAAAAAATTCTCCATCCTAGTAAAAGTCCTTAGCTGAGATGGCCTCCTTGGGAATCATATCAGGCCTTCAACCACAGGATTGTCCCAATGCTGTCCATGTTGTTCCAGACACAGACAAGGGAAGAGAGTGTTGTGAAGACAAAAACTGATCACACAGAAAACAATTAAGACAATCCAACTTGTCAATTAAAAAAAAATCCTGATGAAAGATTAACAAACAATTCAACATTATTTTTTAAATAGTACATTATAATCATGTAGGATTTATTCCAGTAATGCAAAGATGATTAAGTAGTAGAAAACCCATAGATATAATTCACCATACTAATTGCTTTTCTAAGGAGAATAAAATTAATGAAAAGGTGTTTAATAAATTCAAAACCCATTTCCAACTTTTAAAAAAGGAATCAATGGATAATAAGATATATATACCTCAGCCTAAAAGTTAGCACTTTCCTTAGTAAGGAAACATTGAGTGCCTTTCTGCTGAAGTTGGGGTCACAGAAATGTTGCTCCTCTATCCCCTGCTCCTTAACACCGTATTGGAAGATTGGCCACCACAGCGGCACAAGAGAATCATCCAGGGAAATGGAAAAGAGCCTTTTAAACTACCTCCTATTATAAAAAAGAGAGCATATCTGGAACACCCAAGAGAAAACTATGAAACTACCACAAATAGTAAGAAAATTCGGTAAAGTCATTAGATAAAACATGGCAAAATCAGTCTATATTCCAGTTAGAAGTTACATAATGGAAGACAAGACTCCAATTATAATAACAACGAAAGAGATAAGATACCTATGACCTTAACAAGAAATGTGAAAATAGATATGAGGAAATCTTTAAAATACTCCTGGGGAAAAAGCAAAAACCAAAACAAAACATCACACATACAAAAGAAAAAGTAGATTTGGATGAATGATAAGACAGCCTATATTCTTGAACAGATCAACTCAAAATGTGCGTGTGTGTGTGTTTTCTGGAGCTAGATAAATTGATTTCAAAGTTTAAATCAAAACACAAACAAGTGAGAAAACCCAGGAATAAAACTAAATATGAAGGCTATGGTGGGGACTAACCCAGCAGAAATTAAAATATCCCATAAAGATGCTGCAATTATAACATGCCATAAAGACTTGACAATTTGTGTCTGTGCATACACACCAGTGGATAAAACACTCAGAACTGGGCCCAAGTACATGTTGGAAAATCAGTGTATGGGAAATGTGTCACTTTAAATCACTGAAGGTATTTAAGTTTTCAAAAGTGCAATTCGGCATGGCCATATAAAGTTGGTCCCAGAAACAGTATACATCCTGACCAAGTAGACTTTATTCCAGGAATTTTGGAATGATTGAACACTACAATTCTTTTAATAGTCAAAACATAACCACATTCATTCCATGCAACAGTCACAAGATATTTGTTGAACACCGCTGTGTGCCAAGCACCGTCAGGGCCTTGGAGTGACAAGAGGCACCTTGGCGTGAAGCTGAGATGAAGCTGCACTCGGGGCCAGAGCAATGCATTCCCATCATTGTGATCTGTGATGTTTGCAACACTTGAGTATTTTAACAGCAGTTGGTTAAGACAAACTTTAACTGCATTTGATGTCTTTGCCTGCCTCTCGTTCATTCTCATCCAGGGCCACTGGGGATCCAGCTAAGGGAGAGTCAGTGCGTGATACATCTTCCCACATTGCACTTATTTACATGGTATACATCCTTCTGTGAAGAGGTGAGTAATTGCTAGCCATTTGGGTGCAGCAATGCTGCCAGGCACACTCAGGCCCTGCACTGTGCGGCACAGAGGCACAAGCTCGTCTGCAAGCGAGAGTTTAGTTCTTACCACACAGCTCAGGATGGAAGCCCTCTGCTGTCAGGAATATAGCTGATAACGCAGCATGTGCAGTAGTAAACACACCAAACATCTCCTGTTTGAATGGAAGTTCAGGAAATACAACTTACTCAAATCCCTGTGTCAGTTGGCCAGAAAACTTAAAGTACACAGTGGTGAAGTGGCCATTGAAGCTGAGTGCTTCATGCATCCCAGATGACCTTCATGCCTTAGTTCCTCTTCCTGGTCTGCCTTGGCAAAGTTTTGCTGGTTCCTGGTGAAAAAAACAACACACTATGGCTGCAGATGCAGCCAAACTGCCTGGAAAAGTAAGTGCTCCAGTGACACAACTCCTACACACATATGTCAGTGCATCAGAGACCACCACTCAGTAGAACAAAGCGGCAACTTAAAATGCATCTTGAATTGCTCTTGTGGAGGCCTTAATATCAAATTAATTTGTACATTTTTTCAGTATTATTGATCATATTAAAATGCAAATAATGACAGGCAGGGAGTAACGTAGTCAAACAACAATCAGGAGAAAAAGAAGCCAAAAATGCAAACCAGAAAAAAAAGAAAAGACTTCAGAGACAAAACTTCTCTTATTACATCCAAATGCAAACTAAAGACTCTGGTAGTCAAAATCATGAAGGAAATAAGGATAACAGTCATGAGAACCAGTTGAGAGAGAATGGAAATGACAACAGAAGAGTCGAAGCAGTTTATGAGAACAAGGACATTCTAATCATGAACTGAAATAGCAGAAGTGAAAGTGACAACACCTAGTGAGAGGGCCAGAAGGGTGGGCACAGCAGGTTGTTTTGATGAATTTGTTGATCTTGGTAAGTCCCATGTTCTTCCACTGTGAGTGCAGTTCATCAACACTGCTAATGTGAAAGAATTTGTTTTTCAGGCATGATCACAATAATATTTACAGAGAATCAAAGAGAACACACATCCAGAAGGTTCAACCAATGTTTAAACATGGTTTTAGGTGGTCAAACTTTTATGATGTCTTGGTAAGTTCTCCAAGACTAAAGTTTCCACTTACTGTTGTGTTTTAAACTTTTTTTCTTTTTTTATTGTGGTAAATACACATAACATAAAAATTAGCATTTAGACCATTTAAAAGTGTACAGTTATTTCAGTGGCATTAAGTTCAATTTACATTGTTGTACCACCATCACCACTACTCATCACCAGAACTTTTTCACCTTCTGAAACTGAAACTCTTTACCCATTAAACAATAACAATAAACAATAACTCTTATTCCCTCCTTCCCTAGTCCCTGGAACCCACCATTCCACTTTCTGTCTCTATGAATTTGCTACTCCAAGAAACTTATATAAGCAGAATGACACAGTATTTGTCATTTTGTGTCTGACATTTCACTTAGCATAATGTTTTCAGGGTTCTTCCATGTTGTAATCTGTACCAGAATTTAATTCCTTTTAAGAGTGAATAATATTCCATCAGATGTATACACTACATTTTGTTTGTCCATTCATCTGTCATTGGGCATTTGGGTTGTTTCTACCTTTTGGCTAATGTGAATAATGCTGCTATGCACATTTGTGTGCAAATATCTGAGTCCTGTTTTCAATTCTTTTGTGTATATACCCAGAAGTAGAATTGCTGGATCATATGGTAATTCTATATTTAATTTTTTGAGGAACTGCCATACTGTTTTCACAGCAGGGGCACCATTTTACATTCTCAACAGCAATGTACAAGGGGTCTAACTTCTCCACAACTTTGAAAACACTTGTTTTCTGATTTTTTATAATAGCCATTCTAATGTATGTGTAGTCTTGTGTTTGGATATATGTTTCCCTAATTATTAGTGATGTTAAACATCTCTTCATGTGTTTATTGGCCATTTCTTTGGAGAAATGTTTATTCAAACACCTTGCCCATTTTTTATTTGGTTGCTTTCTGTTGTAGAGTTTTAGGCATTGTTTTTATATTCTGAATATTAATCCTTTATGTGATTTGCAAATATTTTTTCCAATTCTGTGGTTTGCCTCTTTACTTTTTTAGATTTTTTATTGTGGCAAAATACACATAACATAAAGCTTACCATCTTAACCATTTTTAGTGTACATTTCAGTGGTATGAGATACATTCATCTTGTGTGCAGCCATCACCAACATCCATATCTTTTCATCTTGTAAAACTAAGACTGTATTTATTAATGACTCTCCACTTCCCCTCCCCCAATCCTGCAATCCTCATTCTACTTCCTGTCTCTATGAATTTGACTGCTATAAGATCATATAAGTGGAATCATACAGCATTTGTTCTTGGAATCATACAGCATTTGTTCTTTCGTGACCAGCTTCTTCCACTGAGCATGTCCTCAAGATTCATCCATGTTGTAACATATGTCAGAATTTCCTTCCTTTATTGAGCCGAAGCTATTCCATTGCCAACACTTATTTTCTGCTTTTTGATAGCAAGCATCCTAATGGGTGCGAGGTGGTATCTCATTGTTTTTGATTTGCATTTCTCTAATGAGCATCTTTTCATGTGCTTGTTGGCCATTGGTATACCAACTTTAGAGAAATGTCTATTTAACTCTTTGCTGATTTTTAAAATCAGGTTGTTTCTTTTTGTTGAGTTATAAGAGTTCTTTGTATACTCTAGGTATTAACTCATCACATATATGATTTGCAAATATTTTCTCCCATTCTATAGGGTGCCTTCTAACTCTGCTGATTATGCTCTTTGATGCACACTTTTTAAGTTTGGTGTAGACCATTTGTCTATATTTGCTTTGCCTTTACTTGTGGTGTCATATCCAAAAAAAATCATTGCCAAATCCAATTTCATAAAGCTTTTCTCCTACGTTTTCTTCTGGGACTTTATTAGCTTAAGGTCTTATGTTTAGGTCTTTAATCCATTTTGAATTAATTATTGTATATGATATAAGATAAGGGCTCAATTTTTAAAAATTGAAGTATAGTTGATTTACAGTGTTGTGTTAGTTTCAGGTGTACAGCAATATACATTCTTTTGCAGGTTCTTTTCCATTATAATTTATTACAATTTATCTCTCCCCCACACCCCACTATCCCCTTTGTTAACCATAAGTTTGTTTGCTCCTAAGTATTTTGTTCTTTTTGATACTATGGTAAATTGAGTTATTTTCATAATTGCATTTTGGAGTATTCGTTGCTAGTGTACAGAAATACCATATATTGCCATCTATTATTCTTATGGCCTACAACTATTATTAGTTAGAACTTTTTTTTTTTAAAGTTTTGGCTCTATCCTTTTTTTTTTTTAAATTTATTTATTTATTCATTTATTTTTGGCTGTGTTGGGTCTTCGTTTCTGTGCGAGGGCTTTCTCTAGTTGCGGCAAGCGGGGGCCACTCTTCATCGCAGTGTGTGGGCCTCTCACTATCGCGGCCTCTCTTGTTGCAGAGCACAGGCTCCAGATGCGTAGGCTCAGCAGTTGTGGCTCACGGGCCTAGTCGGTCCGTGGCATGTGGGATCCTCCCAGATGAGGGCTCGAACCCGTGTCCCCTGCATTGGCAGACAGATTCTCAACCACTGCACCACCAGGGAAGCCCAGAACATATTTTTTATTTTTATTTTTTATTGAAGCATACTGGATTTGCAATATTGTGTTAGTTTCAGGTATACAGCAAAGTGATTCAGATATATATGTGTATATATATATATATATATATATATATTCTTTTAAGATTCTTTTCCATTATAGGTTATTACAAGATATTAAATATAGTTCCCTGTGCTATACAGTAGGTCCTTGCAGTTTATCTATTTTATATATAGTAGTATGTATCTGTTAATCTCAAGCTCCTAATTTATGCCTCCCCGCCTTTTCCCTTTGGCAACCTTAAGTTTGTTTTCTGTGTCTGTGAGTCTATTTCTGTTTTGTAAATAAGTTCATTTGTATCATTTTTTTTTTAGATTCCACATGTAAATGATACCACATGATATTTGTCTTTCTCTGTCTGACTTACTTCACTTATATGATAATCTCTAGGTCCATCCATGTTGCTGCAAATGGCATTATTTCATTCTTTTTATGGATGACTAATATTCCATTGTTATATATATACCATATCTTCTTTATCTATTCACATGTTGATGGATATTTAGGTTGCTTCCATATCTTGGCTATTGTAAACAGTGCTGTTATGAACATTGGGGTGCAGGTATCTTTTTAAATTAGAGTTTTCATCTTTTCCAGATTTAGGTGCAGGAGTGGGATTGCGTGATCATATGGTAACTATTTAGTTTTTTAAGGAAACTCCATACTGTTCTCCACAGTGGCTGTACCAATATACATTCCCACCAACAGTGTAGGAGGGCTCCCTTCTCTCCATACCCTCTCCAGAATTTATTGTTTGTAGATTTTTGATGATGGCCATTCTGACTGTGTGAGGTGATAACTCATTGTAGTTTTGATTTGCATTTCTCTAATAATTAGCAATGTTGAACATCTTTTCATGTGCCTCTTGGCGGTCTGTATGTCTTCTTTGGAGAAATGTCTATTTAGGTCACCATTTTTTGACTAGGTTGTTTGTTTTTATGCAATTAAGTCACATGAGCTGTTTGTAAATTTTGGAGACTAGTCCCTCATTGGTCGCATCGTTTGCAAATATCTTATCCCATTCTGTGGGTTGTCTTTTCATTTTGTTTATGGTTTCCTTTGCTGTGCAAAAGCTTTTGAATTTAATTAGGTCTCATTTTTGTTTTTATTTCCGTTACTCTGGAAGACAGATCGAAAAAGATAGTGCTGTGATTTATGTCAGAGAGTGTTCTGCCTATGTTTTCCTCTAAGAGTTTTATAGTAATAAACTTTTAGCCAGACTCATCAAGAAAAGAAGGGAGGGGGCTCAAATCAATAAAATTAGAAATGAAAAAAGAGAAGTTACCACGGACACCACAGAAATACAAAGGATCATAAGAGACTACTACAAGCAACTGTATGCCAAAAAAATCGACAGCCTGGAAGAAATGGACAAATTCTTAGGAAGGTACAATCTCTGAACCAGGAAGAAATAGAAAATATGAACAGACCACCACAAGTACTGAAATTGAAACTGTGATTAAAAAACTCCCAACAAACAAAAGTCCAGGACCAGATGGCTTCACAGGTGAATTCTACTAAACATTTAGAGAAGAGTTAACACATATCCTTCTGAAAAGGTTCCAAAAACTTGCAGATGAAGGAACACTCCCAAACTGTTCTATGAGGGCACCATCACCCTGATACCAAAACCAGACAAAGATACCACAAAAAAAAGAAAATTAGAGGCCAATATCACTGAGAAACATAGACGCAAAAATCCTCAACAAAATACTGGCAAACTGAATCCAACAATACATTAAAAGGATCATACACAATGATGAAGTGGAATTTATACCAGGGATGCAAGTATTTTTCAATATCCGCAAATCAGTCAAAGAGACCACATCAACAAATAGAATAAAAGCCATATGATCTCCCTCCCTCTCACCCTCCCTATTCCACCCCTCTAGGTGGGAGGGAGGGAGACGCAAGAGGGAAGAGATATGGGGACATATGTGTATGTATAACTGATTCACTTTGTTATAAAGCAGAAATTAACACACCATTGTAAAGCAATTATACTCCAATAAAGATGTTTAAAAAAAAAATTTGAACATACAACAAAAAATTTAAAAATTAAAAAAAATAAACTTCTAAGATACACAAGTAAACCTAAATTTTGATGCCAAAATTAAAAAAAAACAAAAACCATATGATCATCTCAATAGATGCAGAAAAAGCTTTTGACAAAATTCAACACCCATTTATGATAAAAATTCTCCAGAAAGTGGGCATAGAAGGAACATACATCAACATAATAAAGGCCATATGTGACAAACCTACAGCTGACATCATTCTCAATGGTGAAAAGCTGAAAGTATCTCCTCTAAGATCAGGAACAAGACAAGGATGTCCACTCTTGCCACTTTTATTCAACATAGTTTTGGAAGCCCTAGCTATGGCAATCAGAGAAGAAAAAGAAATAAAAGGAATTCGAATTGGAAAAGAAGAAGTTAAACTGTCACTGTTTGCAGGTGACATGATACTATACATAGGAGATCCTAAAGACACTACCTTAAAACTGCTAGAGCTCATCAATGAATTCAGTAAAATTGCAGGTTACAAAATTAATACACAGAAATATGTTGCATTTCTATACACTAACAATGAAAGATCAGAAAGAGAAATCAAAGAAACAGTCCCACTTACCATCACATCAAAAAGAATAAAATACCTAGGAATAAACCTACTTAGGGAGGCAAAAGGCCTGTACTTGGAAAACTACAAGACACTGATGAAAGAAATCAAAGACACAAACAGCTGGAAAGATATACCATGTTCTTGGATTGGAAGAATTAATATTGTTAAAATGACCATACTACCCAAGGCAATCTACAGAGTCAATGCAATCCCTATCAAATTACCAATGGCATTTTTTACAGATCTAGAACAAAAAAAATTGTATGGAGACACAAAAGACCCCGAATAGCCAAAGCAATCTTGAGAAAGAAAAATGGAGCTGGAGGAATCAGGCTCCCTGACTTCAGACTATGCTAAAAAGCTACAGTAATCAAGACAGTATGGTACTGGCACAAAACAGAGATATAGATCAATGGAATAGGATAGAAAGCCCAGAAATAAATCCCTGCACCTGTAGTCACTTAATCTACGACAAAGGAGGCAAGACTATACAATGGAGAAAAGACTGTCTCTTTAATAAATGGTGCAGGGAAAACTGGACAGCTACATGTAAAAGAATGAAATTAGAACATTCTCTGACACCATACACAAAAATAAACTTAAAATGGATTAAAGACCTAAATATAAGATTGGATACTATAAAACTCCTAGAAGAAAACATAGGTAGAACATTCTTTGACATAAATTGCAGCAATATTTTCTTGGATCCATCTCCTAGAGTAATGGAAAAAACAAAAGTAAACAAATGGGATCTAATTAAATTCAAAAGCTTTTGTGCACAAAGAAAACCATAAACAAAACAAAGATACAACCCACAGAATGGGAGAAAAAATTTGCAAATGATGCCACTGACAAGGGGTTTATCTCCAAAACTTACAAACAGCTCATACAGCTCAATAGCAAAAAAAAAACAAACAACCCAATCAAAAAATGGGTGGAAGACCTAAATAGACATTTCTCCAAAGAAGACATACAGATGGCAATAGGCACATGAAAAGATGCTCAACATGGCTAATTATTAGAGAAATGTAAATCAAAACTACAATGAGGTATCACCTCACACCAGTCACAATGGGTATCATCAAAAACTACTAACAATAAATGCTGGAGAGGGTGTGGATAAAAGAGAACCCTCCTATGCTGTTGGTGAGAATGTAACTTGGTGTAGCCACTATTAAGAACAGTATGAAGTTTCCTTAAAAACCTAAAAATAGAGCTACCATATGATCCAGCAATCCCACTTCTGGGCATACATCCAGAGAAAAGCATGGTCGAAAGGATACATCCACTCCAATATTCATTGCAATGTTGTTTACAATAGTCAAGACATGGAAGCAACCTAAATGTCCACTGATAGATGAATGGATAAAGAAGATGTGGTATATATGTACAATGCAATATTACTCAGTCATTAAAAAGAATGAAATAATGCCATTTGCAGCAACATGGATGGACCTGGAGATTATAATACTAAGTGAAGTAGGTCAAACAGAGAAAGACAAATATCATATGACATCACTTATATGTGGAATCTAATAAAATGATACAAATGAATTTATTTCCAAAACAGAAACAGACTCACAGACTTAGAAAACAAATTTATTGTTACCAAAGGGGAAAGGTAGAGGGGAAGGGATAAATTGGGACTCTGGGATTGACATGTACACACTGCTGTATTTAAAGTGGATAACCAACAAGGACCTACTGTATAGCACATGGACTCTGCTCAATATTCTGTAATAACGTAAATGGGAAAAGAATTTGAAAAAGAATAAGTATACGTATATGTATAACTGGATCACTTTGCTGTACACCTGAAACTAACACAACATTGCAAATAAACTATAGTCCAATATGAAATTAAAATTTAAAAAATAAAATAAAATAAAAGACTACATAACAGAACATATGATTAGGGTGGAGGAGGTAGAGCTAAGTTCTCATATTATCCAGGATGACTAAAAGTTCTGGTTAATTTTATTCTTTGATTAAATTATGATTATAAATTATAGTTTTTAGAATAAAAACTGAAAGAATAGAAACAGAGTGTATAATTATAAATAATAAAGGAGGAAGTGGAGGACTTTATCAGCCAATCCAAAGGCAGCAGGAAAGAAGAGAAAATGAACCAGCGTAAGGGAAGGAAGAATAGGAAGCATGGAATAAAGTAGTAGATTTAAACCAAAAACACACCAGCAATTACTCTAAATATAAATGTACCAGACACTCCAATGAAAATCAAGTGTGGTCAGGCTGGTAAAAAACAAACAAAAACAACAGCAAAAACCATATACTATTACAAGAAATGTACCTAAAACAAGAGAATTTAATTAAACAGAAACTAAACATGTGATAGAGAGGATCTATAAAGTCAAAAGTTGGTACTTTGAAAAGGCTATTCACTTTTCAAAGTGTTTAGGTGGTTGTTTTTTTATGTTTTATACAAGTTTATAGTTGTTATTTGCAGGAAGTTTGGTCTGATAGGCACTACTTAGCCATTCACAGAAGCAGAAAACATATTAATTGATTAACAGAGAAAAATCATATGTTTATTCCAATCAATGCAGAAAAGACATTTCATAAGCGTCAACTCTATTTTTGATTAAAATACACCCAGGGCAAACTGGGTATACATCAGGGAAACATCCTGCCTTGGCAAAGGCTCTACGCAAATGTGAGAACATTCACTGTAGGAAAACATCTCTGTGCAGCCTTGTCCAGACTGGGAACTCCGAAAGAGTGCTCAGCACGCCCCTTAGTGCTTATAGCATATTGACATCTTGGCCAAGGCTGAGTAGAGGAAGGACTGGAAGGGAAGTAAATCTGCTGATATTTCAGATGATAGGCTAGCCTGTCCTCTTAGAAGAATCAGCAGAGTCAACAAACTATTAAAACAATGTTTAAAAATTCAGCACGTTTTCCAGACACACAATCAGCCTACAAAAATCAATAGCATTTTTTGACACAGCAATAACTAACCAGAAAACATAATCACAAATAAAGATAAATGGAACTGTTAAGAACACATAAAACTTCTCTGGAGGAAACTTTCCAAATCTAATAAAGGCAAAGAAGGCATAGAAATTGAAATGAAAGATAAAAAGACATTGCACAGTCTTGAATGAGATAATGCAATATTAATAAATGTCCATTTCATTCCAAATAAATCTATAAATTCAAAATTCCACAATGTCAGTTTGTAAAAGAAATTCCATAGATTTAATTTTTAAAATGTATACAGTGGAATAAAGGTTTTTAAATAGCTAGGTCAACATGAAATATAAGTGTGAGAATATGAATGAATACCTACTTCAAATCCACGGTGGTTTTCATAACAAGAGTTTGATTTTGGTGAAAGACAGATAGTCCAATGGAAGAGAAGAGAGAGCTCAAAGAGACCCAGGTGAAAAATGTGCCACTGACGAGGAAAGGCCAGGCTGTTTAGTGTAGACAGCATCAGGAAGAGGGGCTCACCACAGGATGGAAAACAAAACAGGGTTTTACCAGCTCCACCTATGGCAGTGGCCTCTAGACCAATTAAAGACCTAAACACAAAACTTAAAAATAAACGTTAATCAAAAATGCAGAACATCTCTGCAACCAAGGAGTGGAAAAGAACTTCTTATACAAAAGTTTCAAAGCACAAACCATCTGGGGAAAAACAGTCATTTAATTCCAGCAAGTTAAAGAACGTCTTTTCAATGAGGGACCATGTGGACAAAGTTAATGGACAACTGGAAGAATGTAAGAAGTCTGAAATGCCTAAAACCAACAGGTGAATAATGTCTAAATACATAGTGTAGTCTTGCAAATCAGTCAGAAAAGGCAACAGCTCAAAAGAAAATGGACTAAGGCGTGAAGTCTCAATTTACATATAAAGAAACCTGACAAGTTGCAGTATACAGGCAGAGATGCTCAGCCTCATCACCAACCACTGCTGCTAGGAATGTCCACCGGTGCTGGTCTGCCAGGACACACAGGCACTGCTGCTTGAGGTGAATATACACTCACCCTAGGACCCAACAAGTTCCTGCCTGTATCTCCTTCCCCCACAGATCCTGAAAGGGACAGGGGAGGATTCGAATCACTGAAATTTGGGGGCTGGGGGTTGGGAGAGTGGGGGGGCCAACAACTGGCTGCCCCCCATTAGGTAGGTGAAATGTGGTGAGCTCACCATGGCATAAGCTGCGAGGCAAATAAAGTCAGGATCTAGGTGCACACGTAACACCACAGGTGACCTTACACACCTCACGTTTGGAGAATAAAGTAAAACAGAATGAAAGCTAAAGCGTAAACTGTTTATATAAACTAAAAATGCATGTGTACAGGCTCAGTGGCTGGGGTGAACACTCTGGTGGTTCATAGAGAGTTAAGCATGCAGTTACCATATGACCCAGCAATTCCGCTCCTGGGTATGTACCCAAGAGAAATTAAAACAACTATTCAAACAAATGTTTGTACGAAAATGTTCACAACGGCATTGAGTTAACAGCCAAAAGGTGGAAACAACCCAAATGTCCATTAACAAATGGTAAACAAAGTGTGGTTCATCCACACAATGGAATATCATTCAGCCATAAAAAGGAATGAAATTCTGATACATGCTGCAACATGGATGAACTTCAAAAACATGTTAAGTGAGAGAAGCCAGTCACAAGAGGACACATATTGTATCATCTCATTTATGTGAAATGCCCACAAGAGGTAAATCCAAATAGACAAAAGCAAATTAGTGGTTGTTAAGGGCTGGGATGAGGGGGAAGTCGAGTATGACTGCTAATGGGTATGCGTTTTCCTTTTGGGGTGATGAAAACATTTGGAATTGGAGGTTGCACAATAGTGAGAATGTACTTAATGCCCCTGAACTGTTCACTTTTAAATGGTTAATGGTTAATTTTATACGTGAATCTCACCTAACTTTAAAAAAAGGCAAGCTCACAGAATAATACACATATTGCAAGGACACATTCCCATAAAAATGCACCTTGAAAATATGTAAATAATTGCCTCAGGTGGAGGGGGTTAAGAGGACTGGTGTGGCAATAAATGGGCATAAAGAAATGCATAGATAAAACTGAGAAGAGGTGGACCTGCCCACCCAGCAGGACAGAGGTCCCAAAGAGAAAAGGAATGAAGCAGAGGACATCCTCCCAGCGGTCAGGGGGATGGCTGGTAAGCCCCCCGACTGTCCCAGTCTCTGGCAGCTGGACCTCTAAGCACAGCCCCCCATAAATGGACACATTCCCTGGCACTGGCGGGCCCTGGGCAGCACTCAGGCGGGAGAGACGCCCATACCTGAGGGGCAGGAGAGATGGGAGGCTGCTAGCAACACAGGCTTCCTTCTCACCTCCTGGGAGGCTAGGCAAGCCTATCCACTGTCTGTTTTTCCTCCGATGTGGCGGTGCTCGATCCTCTCTCTCACTGCCTAGTAAGTTTTGCTTGAATGCCAGGGTCCTCTGCATAAGAATGGTGGAAGCTACGGGTCTTTTGGTCCCCTCTGCTGGGCAGGCGGCAGGTGTGGTCTGATGACCTTAGTTATATGCGGATGACCCAGGATCAAGGCTCTGTGCAGTCTAGTCATAGCTCCAGGAACTTCAGAGAAATCCTGTGTGTTCCCCAAGGTCTTACTCAGGTCTCCACATCAAAGACAGCTGGAAAATGTGTTTGTCTCTTGAGATTTTTGTCTTGGACCTTAATCTGCTGTCTGAAGTTTCAGAATTTCTCCTACTCGGGAAACAGTCTTTGTCTTTGTGGCTCTTCCAGCTTGTCACCCAACCCAACAAGCTGCCAGGACTCTGCTGGTCCCTCTTTTCCAGCCACCCACAGCCAAGCCAAGCCACAACAGGGCTGATAGGAGGCCCAGAACAAGCAAGTGCCCTTGGAAAGGCCTTCCTGGTCCTCAACTCACCCCACCAGGGCTCTCTCCAGCCCTCCTCCCACTGACTGGCCTTTGTTTCCCCAACACCACAGGACTGTGGAAACGTTTATTCTGTCTGCAGAGCATCTCAGCCTGTCCTCTAACTCTGCTGCCTACAGAGCTGCAGTCCTGAGAGGCCTGGAAGGGAGACCCAGCCCTGTGTGGAGACCTCCTCAGTCTCAGTGTTACTCAGGTCCAACATGTCCATCCAGAGCTCTGCTTCTTCTCACCATCAACAGGCAGGGGCCGTGGAGGGCGTGGACCAGCAGCTTCCTCCCTACATCTGCCCTGAATTTCTGTGATTCCTTGGGTGGCTGTCTTGGTGTGTGGTCTCATGTCAGCTTGCCTGTGAGTTTGTTCCAGGCTAGGCCATTTTCAGTTGTTGTAGGCCATGTGAGGTTCTGACGATGTGATTTTCTTACAAATGAGACTGTGAGGAGCGCAGGCACATGGGCTGCGTTTTTCTCCTGCTCCTGCCTCCTGTGAGCACGGTGATGCCATAGGGCCACACCCGCCAGCAGCTCCTGGGCATGCAGTCTCCAGGCACCTTCCAAGTAGGGCCATCCCTCGGTGGGCTGTAGAATCAACTTTTGATCCCTGGCCTGACAAGGCCTCTGCAGAGCCACAGAGTTCCTTAGTGGCCACTTCTGAAAGTCTCACCTAGCTACTTGTTACTTAAGAGAGAAGTGTAATTATTCTGTATATTGATCTCCAATCCATTAAATCTGATTAACTGTCCAAGTGTTACAATATTTGTCTGTAGATTCTTCTTAGGTTTCCAAGTTAGGTCATCAATCATCTGAAAATAAAAGGACTTTACTTTCTTTATTTCCTTTGTTTGCCTTTCATTTTCTTATTACTTCCAGGAAGGCAATGATAGTTTTACAGTAGAAATGGCATAACTATAATTAACATCAAAAGAATAAAAGAGAAAACACACATGAGCGTTTCGAACACTTTTGATAAAATTCAACATGAAATCATGATTCAAACATCACAGGTCCATCCACCTAAACCACACTGTACACACAGGCAAGCATGCAGGCAGGCCTGTATACAGAGTCCTGGCATCAGCCCAGCACTGCTCAGTCCCCTGCCAGCTCCAGCTCACACCTCAACATTCCTCCAGGAACTGACAAAGTAAGACAAGAGGCTGCTTTCTCAGTCATGGCCTGAGCAATCCCACTGCCAGGGGGTCTTTCACAGTCAGCCCAGGAGCAATCTCCTACCTCCCAATTTGTCTGTGTGGGTGAGTTTCTATACCCAGAAAGACCTGTTGCAGGCAACTGTGAAGTGAGCAACGCCTGGCTTGGAGGTGCTGAGTTACAGTGGCAAAAATGGCAAGTTGAATCTAGCAGTTTCCAACATTTCACTTGTTTGAGCAGGGGGAGCTTTCAGAGGGAGTCCAGGTGTGCAAAGATCATAGGGGCCTAGAAGGCCTGGCCCTAGGGACTCCAAGAGCACAGCTTCATGTCTAGTCAGGCCCTGCAAGAGCAGCTTCAGGGGTGCTTGTGGGGCAGGGACCAGTGAGCAGGGCGCCTGGTGTCCAGTGGACTGCAGCATGTGCAGATCTCAGGCTGGGCACTGGGCCGCTCCCTGTTGGCCCCTTTGGGCAGGGGTCCTGCAATGTGTGTATGCCTACCCCAGCAGGGGTTGTGGGAAGGGAGCCTCAAGGGTGATGTTCTTAGGAGCCCTCTGTTCTGCAGGCCAGTGTCGGGGATACCGCACACCCGTGTGCAGAAGGATTTCAACTCTGGCCTTTGGAGCCTATGTCTGTGAGTGAGCAGGCAACTGAATCCAGAGTGGATAGAGGAGTTGCTCGCCACCAGCCTGGTCTGCCCCATCCAGCTCTTGGTCAGCTCCCAGGGGATGCCTGACCACCAGATTCTGGTGGATTATGGTGCCTGGTGATCAAAGTGAGAGTTCAGGAAACAGGAGGGCCAGTCTCCTCCCAGCCCACAGCAAACTCTTCTCTTCAGGGGAATTCTGGGGGACTGCTGGTCTGTAAATCGAGCCACATCTGGATGCCACGTAGAAAAGGTTGTCCTCCCTGTGTTCACAGGGAGGAACGTGCCAATTCTCATACTGCACAGAATCGATGGATTTCATCTCGCTGAGTATACTGCCACCTCCTCAGGGGTGTCTCAGGCCCCACAGGGGACCCTGCTTCCCTGACCCTGCCAGCACCTCAAGGTCGTTCTATGTCTCTCAAGACACAAAGGGCTCACCCTGCTCGCCAGGCTTCTTAAGCTCCAGCCTTTCAGGCAGCATATTCTCTCTCCCCAAATCGCTTTACCTTCTGTCCATTTGCATCTGTCATAGATGTGGAGGGACTGAGTACAAGAAGAACAGGCTTTGGGTGCCAGAGCTTGAAGCAAGACTAGAAGGGATGTGGTCCTGAAGTGGCTGATGGGCACCCAAGGATTACATGCAGGAGACGACGGGCTGCTCTGAGCTGTAATCGTGTCTGAGATTTTTATAAGGTCATTGAAGCTTTACAAAAAGGGAGACCCGGAATTCCTGCATTTGTTGCCCTAACATCAGGCCCCTTGACCCCTTTGCACACACAATGTCTCAGTGTAGCAGCTGCTCAGAGCCAAGGCCTTTTTTTGTTCACCAGTCTGGGCTCCTTGGTCCTGCTGGCAATCTTGCTACTTAAGGTCTGCTTGCATTCAACACCTCTGTGTTCTCTCCTCTAGACTTGAGGAGACCAAGATGGGTGGGTAGATGAGCTCCTCAGACTGGCTTCCTGGGAGAGCAGAGAAATGAGGTCAGAGAACCCTCTGCCTAGAGATGGTAGCTTAGAGTATAGGTTGAAAGCACTCTTTACTATTGAACACACACAGACATAATAGAAAAAACAAACTTGACATGTACACAACCAAAAGTCAGTTGGGAAATAGCATAAAGAAGGTAAATCTGACAGAAGAGCTTAGATCAAAAGAAATGGAATAATAGAGCAGTTGCTTTGATAAAGAAGATGTGGTACATATATACAATGGAATATTACTCAGCCATAAAAGAGAATGAAATAATGCCATTTGCAGTAACATGGATGGACCTAGAGATTGTTATACTGAGTGAAGTAAGTCAGACGGAGAAAGGCAAATACCATATAATATAGCTACACGGAATCTAAAAAAAGGGGGTATGAATGAACTTATCTACAAAACAGAAATAGAGTTACAGATGTAGAAAAAAAATTATGGTTACCAGGGAGTAAGTGGGGGAGGCATAAATTGGGAGATTAGGATTGACATATACACACTACTGTATATAAAATAGATAACTAATAACGACCTACTGTATAGCACAGGGAACTCTCATCAATACTCTGTAAAGGCCTATATGAGAAAAGAATCTAAAAACGAGTGCATATATGTATATGAATAACTGATTCACTTTGCTGTGCAGCTGAAACTAACACAACATTGTAAATCAACTATACTCCAATAAAAATTTTTTAAAAATAGAGCAGTTCCTAAAAGGACTTTAATTAGCGTATTTAATATATTCAGAGAGATAGAGGATAGAGTAGCACCTAGGGTACAAGGACAGGATGCTCTGAAGTAAACAGAGATGGCTGAAAATGTTAATTTGGGAAATTAAAAATATATAATCACTGAGATTTAAAGATCAATAGTGTCTACAAAGTATTCCATAGCAGCAAAACTGTCCTTCAAAATGAAGGAAAAATGAAGACATTCCCAGATCAGCCAAAGGTGAGGAAGTGTATTATGACTAGACTTGGTCTATAAGAAATGCTAAGAGGAGACCTTCAAGCTGCAATGGAAGAACACTGGACAGTAGATTGTAACTGTGCAAGAAATAAAGAACACTGTTCATCATAATTGCACAGGTGAATATAAAGGCCAAGTATTACTGTGTTTTGGTTTGTGACTCCCCTTATGTTTCTATATGATTTAAAAGACACATGCATAATACAGTAATTAGAAATCTATTATAATGTGCACACAAATGTATAAAGGATGTAATTTGTGTGAATGTACTAAATGCCATGGAACTGTACACTTTAAAATGGTTACTGATTAATTTTATGTTATGTGAATTCTACCTCAGTAAAAACAAATAAATAAAATCAGTACAACAGCTTGTCTTAGGCCAGTCTCCCCAGGAGCAGACCCTGAGATGAGGATTGTTGTGCAGGCAGTTTATTAAGAAAATATTCCCAGGAGAATACAGGCAGGCAGAGGGGAGCCAGACAGAGATGAGGAAGACTTGATGGAGGTAACGTCCAGTAGGAGGTGGCCTCAGCCTGGCCCTGCATAAGGACTGTGAGTGCCACTTATGCCTCAAAGCTGTCTTGACCTGATTCAGGACATCTGGGCTTTCAAACGTTCATACCCAACTTTCATTGGCTGTGGTCCACCCTGGGGGACACAAACTTCCAGGAACTTCCTGTTCTCTGCAGGCATACTGGCGCCAGAAGTCAAGGTCAGCTTGCCAAAGAGGGGTCACAGGTGCTGATGATTGAAGTTCAAGTATACTATGGTCCAAGGAAGAGAATCCCTGGAACTTGGGTGGTCTGCAAGGGTCTGCTCCAGGCCTTAAGGTCAGAATTGGCCTCACTGACAGCCCTGTTAGTTTACTGGCATATCAACTAGAGAGAAATTCCCAGCATACAAAACAGATAGAAATAAAGGCTAAGAAATATGGAGGACAATGCAGAGCAACAACATACTTCTAATAGCAACTTTGGAAGGAGAGAATAGATAGAATGGTAGAGAGGTAAAATCTGAAGATACAGTGGCCAATAATTTTCCATTAGTGAAAAGAAAGTTATGAGTCTTCTGTTTGATTAATCTCACTAAAGACCTAGATGCATATTCTTTTAAAAGTCCACTTAGACACATCTTTGTAAAACTTTGGAAAACCAACAGCAAATAGAAAAATCATAAATGTTCAAAATAAAAGGATAGAAAGAAAGAGATTCAAATTGAAATCAGACTACCTAATAAGGAATATATTGAATAACAGAAGACAATGCAGTCATATCCTCAAAGATTAAGGGAAAACAAATTTGAAGTTTCTACACCCAGTTAAATCAGTCAAATAAATATGAATGGAATAAAAATATTTTGCCAGATATACAAGGACTCATGATGTTTACCACACAGAATCTCACTGGAAAATACTATAGAATGTACTGCAGTGAGAAGAAAAATGAGCTCAGAAGTATGTTCTCTGATTACAGTGAAATTAGACTGGAAATCAGTAACAGAAAGATTTTCTAAATGAAAATCCCAACGTGTTTAAAAATTAAGAAATACACTTCTAAATAACTTTTGAGTCAAAGAGGATACTAGAAAATAGTTCAAACTGACTAATAACGAAAATGAAAAATATCAAAATCTGCTCTGTAAGACCTACCCTACAAGAAATGCCAAGGGCGTACTTCAGGCTGCAAAGAAAGATATAAACAGTAGCTTGTAGCCATACAAAGAAATAGCAGTGATACAGGTACCTATATTGATAAGCATAAAGACCTGTTGAATTATATTATGGTTTGTAACTTCTCTTCTTTCCCTATATGATTTAAAAGACAAACACATAAAACAATAATTATAAATCTAAGTTAATGAGCACACAAGGTATGAAGATGTAATTTGTGACAATGACAACATAAAGAAGGAGGACAGAGCTGGTTAGAAGCAGGGTTTTTGTACACTATTGAAGCTAAGTTGGTAGTAATTAAAACTAAATTGTCATAAGTTTAACGTGTTAATTTTAATCCTCAAGGTAACCACTAAGAAAGTAACTAAAAAATATACAGAAATGGAACTGAGAAGGGAATCAGAACAGTTTGCTAGAAAAACTCAAACAAAAAAGAAGGCAGTAATGGAGGAATTGAGGAACAAAAAAGATATAAGACATATAGAAAATAAATAGCAAAATGATAGAAGTAAGTCCTTCCTTATCAGTAATTATTTTAAATGTAAATTGATTAAACTCTCCAATTAAAAGGCAGAGACTGGAAGAATGGTTACAAAAACAAAAACAAAAGTATGATCCATCCATATGCTATCTAGAAGAGATTCACTTTAGATACAAAGACACAAATAAGTTGAAAGTGAAAGAATGGAAAAAGATATTTCATGCAAATATTAACCAACAAAGAGCTGAAGTGGCTTTACAGACAAATTAGGCTTCAAGTAAAAAATGTTATAAGAGACAGAGAAGGACATTATATATTGAAAGAAGTCCCAGTCCATTAAGAAGATACAACAATTATAAACATATATACACCTAACAAGAGATCCCTAAAATATATGAAGCAAAAATTGACAGAATTTAAGGGAGAAATAGACAGTTCTACAAGAATAGCTGAAAACTTTATGCTGCACTTTCAATGATGGATACAACAACAGACAAAAGATCAATAAGGACATAGAAGATCTGAACAACACTGTAGATCAACTAGACCTAACAAACCTAAACTCAAGCTAGCAGAAGTAATGAACTCGAGATAGCAGAAGTAAATATTAGAACAGAAATAGAGAATAGAAAAATAGAGAAAATCAATGAAATGAAAAGTTGGTTCTTTGAAAATATCAACAAAATTGACAAACCTTTAGCTAGACTTGACTAAGAAAAAAGGATAGAAGACTCAAATTGCTAAAAATTAGTAAGTGGGGACATTACTAATGACTTTACAGAAATAAGATTGTAAGAGAATGCTATGCCAACAAATTAGATAACCTAAGTGAAATGGGCCAATTCCTAGAAACACACAAACTACCAAAACAGCCTCAAGAAGAAAGAAATCTGAATAGACATATAACAAGTCAAGAGATTGAGTCAATAAGCAAAACCCCTCCAACAAAGAAAAGCTGAGGACTAGGTGGCTTCACTGGTGGATTCTATCAAACATTTAAAGAAGAATTAACACCGATCCTCCTCAAACTCTTCCAAAAATTAGAAGAGAAGGGAACACTCCCTAATTCATTCCATGAGGCCAGTATTATCCTGATGCCAAAGCCAGACAAAGACACCACAAGAAAACTAAAAACAAACAATATCTCTTATGAATATAGGTATAAAAATTCTAAGTAAAATACTAGTAAAAATGAATCCAACAGAATATTAAAAGTATTATACACATCAACTATACTTCAATTAAAAAATAACTTTTAAAATAGTATTGTATACCATGACCAAGTGAGATTCATTCCAGAAATCCAAGAATGGTTCAACTAACAAAAAGTAATCAATGTAAAACACCATATTAATAGAATAAAGGGAAAACACACATATCCATCTGAAATAATGAAAAAAAAAGCATTTGACAAGGTCCAGCATCATTTCATATATATGAATGTCATTTCATAACATTCAGTAAACTAGGAATAGAAGGGAACTTCCTCCAAATGATAAAAGGTCTATGTGAAAAACCCACAGCTAACAGCATACTCAGTAATGAGAGACTGATGAGTTTCCCCTGAGATTAGGACAAGACAAGGATGTCTGCTTTCCCCACTGCTATTCAACAGTGTATTGGAAGTCCTAGTCAGAGCAATTAGACAAGAAAAGGAAATAAAAGCTATCCAAATTGGAAAGAACAAGTAAACTTATCTCTATTCTCAGATGGCATGGTTTTATATATAGAAAATTTAAAGAAGCCACACACACAAAAAGTCAGACCTAATAAGTGAATTCAGCAAAGTTGCAAGATACAAAGTCAACACACAAAAATCACTGTATTTGCAAAATCAACACACAAAAATCAGTGTATTTGTATACACTAGCAATGAACAATCTGAAAATAAAATTAAGAAATCAATTCCATTTATAATAACATCTAAAATAATAACATACTTACGAAGAATACTCACCAAGGAAGCACAAATTTGTACATTGGAAACTCAAAACATTGTTGAAAAAAATTAGAGACCTAAATAAATGGAAATACATCCCATGTTCATGGATTGAAAGACTTAGCATTGTCAAAATGGCAATACTCCCCAAAGTGATCTACAGATTAAATGAAATGCCTATCAAAACCCCAATGTACTTTTTGCAGAAGTGGGCATGCTAGAATATGTCAGTTATATGAAACCAGAAACCACCACCTGCCACATTCCACAGGAGGACCTCGAAAACACTGCATGTATCAAGGGCATATGGTGTGCCCCAGAGAGCTGTCCTCTGTGGGCAGAGCCAAATGTAGGAGATGCTGTTCCCAAACTGGGCTCCCTGGTAACTGCGGGGATGTTGGGCTCTGGAATAATGGAGGTCAGGGCAATGCATGACTATCAGAAGCAGGATGAGCAATTACCATAATGGGCAGCAAGGTCAGAATGGCAGCCAGGGGAATCTGACCCTCAGGCGTCTATAGAGATGAAATTGGTAAGAACTTGGTATTTCTGAGGCAATATAGATAGGCAGCTAATACACAAAAATATCAGAATGAGAATCCACTGGACCCACCACCTCTCCCAGCAGTCGGAAGCTGACTTTGATTGGCCTCTGGAAGGTGCAGATGAGGCACCAGCTTAGAGGTAAAACCCTACAAGGATGGGGCACTATGTCTCAGAATGTGGCATGCACTTTAAATCAATGGCTGCTATATGGTGTAGAGACCTTGGTTCTGAAAAAGAGAGAACTCTAACAGGCAGTGCAGTAAGAGTCCCACCAGACTTCAAGTGATAGCTTCCACCTGATTGAGCACCTCTGCTGGCAGGGCTAATGGGCCTTGATCATCATGAGGAGTTGGGCTGGAGCCACAGAATGGAGGCAGGGGCAGAAAGAATATGTTTTGGACCCAGGCAATCCCTGGGGGTGTCTCTTGCTCTTCCCATGCCCAGTTGTGACTGTTAAGTGGCAAATGAAGTCACTATGGCCTGAGGAGTGTCTCAAACTCCTCAGGGATGAGGACCTGGGTTGCCCCCTGCCCCAGGCAAGCCACCAAGGCCAGCAAAGGGCAGTGGGAAGTAGAATGAGGAGGGGGAGGGTGATGAGTATCATCGGGCTCAGGACCTACTGCAGCAGCAGGATCATGGTCTATCCCACCGACTGTCCTCTTCAACATTTTCTAAGAAAGTGTGACCAACCAAATCTCAAGGAAGCTAGCCAGACAGAGTGAATTTAATAAGAGAAGTGAGGATGTGGTGGATGCCCTTGGTTTTTCTCCCAGATCCTCTGTAGCAGCCGGTGTGCCCACAGCCAGCTGCTGTGAGTGTTGGCTGGAGCAGCTCACAGCTGCTCTTCTCAAGAGGGTTATACTTGTCCAAGTGGGAGTGCCTGGTCTGGGAAGCTAGCACCACCCCCCTGCAGGGCAGACCTCAGCCTGGGACCATGAAAGATCTGACAGGATGGCGCAGCCTTTTGCCTTAAGGCTGCAAAAACTCTGCCACCAGCTCTTGTGCAAGAGCTGTCCTCTGGGCTTCGGTGCAGACCATATCCTGGCTTAGCTTCCTCTTCCGCCTGCACTGCTGCTCCACGCCTCTTCTCCTGAGACCACTCCCTCCCTCCCTGAGTCTGCTTTAACACGTTCAATAAACTCAGTCGAAGACAGGTCACCATTTACAACAGAATAAAAAAAAAATCATCTACCTAGGAATAAATCTAGCAGAATATGTGCAAGATCTCTACCCCAAAAAACTACAGACGGTGTTGTAAGAAACTAAAGAACCCTTAAATAAAATGAGAGCTATGTCATGGCCATGAATTGGAGCACCCAATGCAGTAAGGTATCAATTCTTCCCAGGCTGGACTACAAAGTCAATGCTATTGCAATAAAAATTCCATTGTATGAAGTTACAAGCTGATTCTAAAATTTATATAAAAGTACAAATGTACTTAAAACGTACAAAAGCACACTAACTTAATTACTATGATAAATCTATAGTAATTAAGATTGTGAGGTACTGGTATACAGATAAACAAATGGGCCAAGGGAATGGAATAGAGAGCTGAGAAGTAGACATATCTCCGCGTGGACACTTGCTACAAGACAAAATGACTTCAGAGTGGTAGAGAAGGGGTGGTGCTTTCAATATCTACCTGGAAAAATAACGAAACTCAACTCCTACCTCTCACATTGTCAACTGCAGGTGCATTTAAATCCAATTGTGAAAGACAAAACAAAGCTGCTAGAATGTCTTCACAACCTGGTTGTAGGCAAATATTTCTTTAAAAGAGTGTATGCACACACAAAAAAGCATTAGCCATGAGCGAAAATATGAAATTTTTGATATTGTAATTAAAATTTTCTTTTCATCAGAAGACACTATTGAGATAGTGAAAAACCATAGAGTTTAAGAAAATATAACTCATAAAACTGACAAATATGAAGAATTCCAAAAAAACCAAGAAAGACAGATAACCCAATAGAAAAATGGATGAGACTTGACTGGACACTTCTTGAAAGAGGATATTCAAATAACCAACTTATTACTCATCAGGAAAATGCAAACTTAAATCATAGTGAGATACAATTACATACCCACCATAATACCTAATATTTAAAAAAAAAGACCATATGGAACAATGAAAATTTTCATGCACTTCTGGGAAAAGTTTAAATTGGTTCAATTGTTTTGGCAATATCTACTGAAGTTGAATATGTCTCCATCCTTTGACTTAACAAACCATTTTTAGGTATATACCCAAAAGAAATACGTGCACATGTACACCAAGAAATACAAATAAATTATGTTCATAGCTTCATTATTCACAATTGTCCCAAACAGGGAAAAAAACCAAATATCCACCAACAGAAGAAGGTATTTTTAAAAGTGCTATATTCATACAATGGAATACTATACAGCAATGAAAATAAACAGATTACAACAAGCAACAACATGCATGAATCTCACAGCTCTAATATAGAGTAAAAGAAGGTGAACACAACAAAACACATACTGTGTAGTTCCACTTATATAAAGTTCAAAAAAAAGGCAAGGCTAAACTATGGTGTTTAAGAATACAGGTGTTAAGAAAAGCAAATAAATTGTTATAAAGTTGGGACAGTGGTTGCCTAGAGGAAGTTACAAGGAGGGGGAAAGAGAGAGTTATTAGGAGGAGCACACGGATGCTTCTGGGTTGCTAGATGCAGTCTATTTCTTGATCTGGGTGGTGTTCCCACCATAAAGGCATTTCCTTCATGATAACTTGCAGCTGCACAATCTTGTTTTGTGAAATTTTATGTATGGATGTTATTTTTTTAATGAAATTTTTTTTGTTTTTTGTTTTTTTTTAATTAATTAATTAATTAATTTTTTTTTTAGCTGTGTTGGGTCTTCGTTTCTGTGCAAGGGCTTTCTCTAGTTGCGGCAAGCGGGAGCCACTCTTCATTGCGGTGCGCGGGCCTCTCACTATCGCGGCCTCTCTTGTTGCGGAGCACAGGCTCCAGACGCGCAGGCTCAGTAGTTGTGGCTCACAGGCCTAGTTGCTCCGCGGCATGTGGGATCTTCCCAGACCAGGGCTCGAACCCGTGTCCCCTGCATTGGCAGGCAGATTCTCAACCACTGCGCCACCAGGGAAGCCCAAATGAAATGTTTTTAAAAATGAAAAACAAAGGATGCAATTACACAGCTAGCTTATAAAAGCAAACCTTCAGGAATTAACAGGATTTTTTTAATGTAAAAATGTAAAATATAATCACTGAAATTTTAAAGAGACATGCACATAGTGGATGGGTTCAGCAGCAGATTAAACATAGTTGAAGAGAGAAGTCGTGAAGCAGAAGGTGTATCCAGTGAATTTATCCAGAATGCAACAGAGAAGATGGAAAATATGAAAAAAGATTAAGAGGCACAAGGGGATACAATGAGAGGATCTAGTCTGTGTCTGGAATCTCAGAAGAAGAAAGTGGTAAGAATTTATTTGGGAATGGCCACAAACATTAAGAGAGCTATATATTAAGAGAATTTCCCAGAAGTGATGAAAAATATAAATTCACAAGTGTAGGAAGCACAACATATCCTACACCTAGACATATTATAGTAAAATTGAAGGATATCAACAACAAAGAGAATATCTGGCAAGAACCCAGAGAGAGAGAGGAGAAATCACCTATAAAGGAAAGACATATAGACTTCTAGACAACAACAATTGAAGCTATTGTTGTAGCCTCCAAAATGGCCTCCAGTAACCCTCACCTCATTTGTGCCTTTTTGTAGTCCCCTCTAACACTGAATAGGGTTGGCCCTGTGTGACCAACAGGATATTGAGGAAGTGATGATGTATGACTTCCAAAGCTAAAACATGAACAGCATTCATGCTTCCACCTCAGTGTCTTGGCCTGCAAGTTCTGGAGAAAGTCAACGACCATGGAAGGGGAACACTCAGTAGACCTGTGGAGAGGTCCTTGTGGAGACAAACTGAGGCCTTTAATCAACAGCTACGTGACTGGCCTACCCTGGAAGCAGATCTCCAGGCCTTCAGTAACAGTATCCAACCTCACAACAGATCTTGAGACAGAACAGAACAGCCAAGCCACTCCCAAATTCCTGATCCACAGACACCGTGGAAAATTATTTTTGTGTTAAGCCACTAAGTTTTGACGTAATTTGTTTTGCAGCAATAGATTCAATTCATTAGAATAACAGCTACAGAGTTTTGAGAGAAAATGAATGCCAACATAGAATTGTATACTGAGCAAAAATCTATTCCTCAAGGACAAAGGCAAAATAAAATCATTTCAAGATGAACAGAAATGGAGGGAATTTAACATCAGAGCCTGCTCTCAAGGAATTCTCAAGTATGTGCTTTGAGAAGAAGGAAAATAATCCCAGAAGGACAGTCCAGTGTGTAAGAAGAAATGATCAACAAACAAAACAGTAATATGTGGATGAATACAAACAACCATTGTCCATAAGACAATAAAACAACATCTAATTTGTGAGGTTAAAGAAGGAACTAAAACACTCAACAATACTAAGTTGGAAAGCGATGATTGGAGCTAAAACGTTCTACAGTACTTTTATTGCCTTGGAGGTAATCAAATATTATTTAAGTCTCTGTTAACTTAAATAGTCAGGTAACAGCTCAAGAGGCAGCACTGAAAGACTAGAATCAGCAAGTATAAATTTCAAGCCTGTATAGAGAAAAATCAATAAGGGGGGGGGGTGGAATATTAAAACAAAACTCTCCATTAAGGCAAGAAAGCAGAAGAAAAAGAAATATTGGTTAAAGTGGAAATAAAAACATAAAATGAAAGAAAAAAGTCCAAATATATCAATAATCACAGTAAATACTGGGCTATTCTTACCACTTAAAACACAGGATCATATTGGGGTTTTTTTTTTTTTAAAAGCTACAACTCCCAGTTCTATGCTGTTTTCAGGTAACACAGTGTAACAATGGAATGCAGGGAAGTTGAAAGCAAGAACGCAGGGAGAGATACATCAGGCAAATATTGGCCAAAAGAAAAATGATATAGTTATAGGAATATCTGACTCTGAAAGAACACATGGCAGAGAGGACCAATACTGATGGCGAAAAGGTCTCACATAAGGTTGCTCTGGGGCACAGACCCCCCTGCTGCAGCAACAGCAGCACAACTTCCCAGGTGCTGGCAGCCCCCATATAAATTCCCCATCTCTTAAGCCATAACACAGTTTCCAACACCATGTGTCATATAGATCAATGTCTCTCACTGCAAAACAATTCAATTAGAAGTTAATACCACAGGACTTCCCTGGTGGCGCAGTGGGTAAGAATCTGCCTGCCAGTGCTGGGGGCACAGGTTTGATCCCTGGTCCGGGAAGATCCCACATGCTGCAGAGCAACTAAACCCGTGTGCCACAACTACTGAGCCGGCGCTCTAGAGCCCGCAAGCCACAACTACTGAACCCGCGTGCCACAACTACTGAAGCCCGCGCGCCTAGAGCCTGTGCTCTGCAACAAGAGATGCCACCGCAATGAGAAGCCCGTGCACTGCAAGGAAGAGTAGCTCCCACTTGCCGCAACTAGAGAAAGCCCGTGCTCAGCAACAAAGACCCGACGCAGCCAAAAATAAATAAATTTACAGAAAAAAAAAAAGTTAATATCACAAGATAATTTTTTCAATCCCCATATATATGGAGAGTTTCTAAAGAAGTTTAGCAAGGTGCATGGATTTGAGACCAATATAAGAAGTCATTTGATCTTTCTACAGCAGCAGGCATTAGAAAATACTATAGAAACACCATTTACAGTAGCAACTGCAACCATTACCAAAAAAAGGTAGCTGGGGATCAGTCTAGAAAACGTGCAAAACCTGCATGTCATAAAATCATGTCATACATCATCGCACACTTCCAGGAGAGTTAGGACCCACGACCGGAGCCTTCCCAGGAGCAGCAGCCCCTCGACGACCCCTCCCACGTGGCGGCCAGGCGCAGGACTGTCGTCCTGGGTGTGAGCAGCCATTGGGCACCTGCTCCGTCTCTGCAGCTGCCTGCTGGTGAGCTCCGTATTTCCACACCCTTTCCATCTGACCCACCGCCCCCCAAACCCCGCCAGCCTAGGAACCCCCAGGCGGTGGGCAGCCGTCCTGGAGGCTCCAATGGGCTCGGCAAGCAAGTGTAAGAGGAGCAGGTGCAGCCTGTCCAGCATGTCATGCCCTCGGCCTCCTTGCCGATCCCAGTGAGAACAGGAGCGCACAGGTCTCTGAAGACCTGAGGGGTGGAGGACGCTGAGGTCTCTTTATAAGGTGCACATTCATGAATGCCGCATGCTTGCGAAGGACGCCTCTCCTTCCCCATCCCCGCCCCAAACCAGCGTCAGGTGTGCCCCACAGATGCAAGGCAAGGTCATCGAGGCAGTGCCTGGGCCACCACACCTGCCACGTACAGCATCTCCATCCTCACCCACAGCTGGTGCTCACAACACCCACTGCTGCTTCTAGTGAGTCTACAGTGGGTCTGCGGGGCTAGGCTAGGGTGGCTGGGGACAGGCTCTCCATGGGTGGGCCAGGTTGGGGCGGGGCCAGGCCAAGGGCGGGATCATGGTGGGCGGGCTCTCAGTGGAGGCGGGGCTAGGCTTGGGGCGGGGCTCTCCATTAGTGTGGGCAGGGCCTAACTGAGGCAGAGCCAGGTCACCCTGTGCACTTGTGGCCCTTCCGAATCACAAAGGTGGTGGTGGTCTGGCAGGCCTGTGTCCGGGAACGAGGGGAGAGGGCAGGACCCCTGTCAGTGGGCTCCATGGGTGGGTGGAGTTGCCCCTTGGGAAGGCAGCACAGGGGTTGGATACCGGAGCGGGCTCAGTGTGGAGAGAAATAGAGGATCATGAAGCAGAGAAATGTCACGTGGCCTTTAAACACTGACAAACACCCCTTTTCCTGGACATTTTCGAAACGTATTGCGTATACAGTAGTTTCATTAGCCAAGAATTCTGAGGGCTACCCAAGGTCGAGCCATGGAAGTGGATTTGTCCCCAGTCTCCAAGGGACATGAGCATCTGGGCCGGGAGTGGGCCATCCTCCCCTGCTTGGAGGTTCTGGGATGAGGGACATCCCCGAGTCTCCCACATCAGTTTGCTTGTCTCAGCAGCAGGCATCTGTGCACCGCATGTGTAGGTATGCAGTAAGAATTAGGGTAGGTGGGGGCTCTCCACAGTGAGGATGAGAGACTTTGTTGTCTGAGCCCCAAAACATGCAAGAATGTCCTGGGCCCTGGGCCAGGGCAGGAGAAGGGCACAGGAGATAGGACAGGAGGAGAAGGGAGAAGGAGGGAGATGGGGAAGGAGGGACGAGGGGCAGGAGCCAGGAGGAAAAAGGAGGGCAGGAGAGAAAAAGTGGGAAGAGGGAAAAGGGGGGGAAGAAGGGGACAGAGAGAGGAAGAAAAGGGGAGAAGAGGAGAAAGGAGGGGGGCAGAAGTGAGAATGGGGCAGGGAGGAGGGTCATCAGAACCAGCTCCCACCCCTGTGTGGTCTGTCTCTAGGGGCTAGGGGAAGCAGAGGCTGCCCAGGTACAGATAAAAGAGAGTGATGAAAAGGTTAGAGGTCAGGAACCTGCTCAGGGTTGGGAGCTGCTGGGGCAGCATGCGGGGGGTGGGGGGGTGCAGGCCCAGGTCTCAAAGTGGAGCGACACAGGTCTCTCCAGGACTTTCTGGCCCCTGATGACTAAGTTAAGCTACCTCTTCCCCTCAAGTCCATCAAAATCAAGGATTTGAGTCCTCATGGTGTATCACCAACCCCAAAACGCAAAGCTGGACAAGCCAGAGGACCAGATAAAGTCTTGTGTCTTGCCTGTACTTACTGAGCAAGTCAAGCGTCCTGGTCATGTTGCAGCCAGAGTGCTTCTTGACCACCATCCTCACACCTTCCAGACATGGCCACTGGGAAAGTTCTGGGCCCCAGACCAGGCCAGGAGCCAAGCTGTGGGCAGGTGGGCCACCTGGGTGTGGTAGGGAGCTTGCCCAATTCTAGCTGGACACATAGTGTCTAAGTGTTCAATGACCATGCAGGTGCCGGGACAAAAACAGGCTTCCCCTGCACAGATGGGGTGGGAGAATTGCAGGCTGAAGGCTCCTCTGCAAGGCTGCACATGATGCGGAGAGGGGAATGGAGACATGGGGGTGCTACAAGGTGGGAGGAAGGGGAGGGGATCTGAGTCCAGCCCTCCCTCTCTCTCCAGCACCACCTCCACTGTGGCCCAGGCTGACAGCTCGGCCTCTGAGCCTGTTATCCACGTGTCTGGTGGGGATGTGTGGAGAGCATCTGGTGTCAGGATCCTGGGGTAGTGATAACTGCTGACCCCTTGCTCCCCTCCCAGGTTCTGCATCTCACACAGTAGTGTCGAAGTTTTGGAGGCGGGGCAGTCAGCAAGACTCTCGTTCCTCAGAAGTTCTCACAGCTCAACAGAAGGGATGCTCTCAGGCCCTCAAATCCCAAAAGTCAGACAGCCCTCCCATCCCCCAACAAAGACCTAGCATTCAACTTGACGAATGACACAGCCCCACGTGCCAGCCTTGCCTGCACACACCTGCATCCTCACAGCCATGGCTCTGCAGGCCACCTGCCCATACTTCACAGGTGAGGAGACCCCACAGGGAGCCTGAACCTGGTTTTGTCCCTACCTGGGTGTAACGAGCTATTTTAACCTTTCTGAGGTTGTTTTCTCACCTGTGAGATGGATCATAACAGGCTGCCCTCCTGAACAGCATTCAAAGCCAGTGTCCATGGGTGGTGCCCCTCCCCAGCCCCTGCCTGCTGAGCCCCGAACCAGGAAGGGCCTGGCAGGTACCTGGGACAGATGTGTCCTTCCTGGAGGGCCAATGCCCAGATGGACAAGCAGGTGAGGGGACAGAGCAGGAAACAAGAACAGGAGGTCTACTCTGGCCCAGCACAACCCCTCTCCACAGAACAGCCCGTGAAGACCCTCCATCAGGCCCAAGGGTTCAGCAGGGACAATACCTGCCAGCTGTACCTGGGTCAGGGAGAAGGCTGTGCCCCACCAACCTCAGGGTCAAGGCTATGACCTCATGGGGAGGCATCACCCCTTCCCCGCCTGCTCAGTGATAAGTGTCCAGGCCAGGCCTGCTCCTGCCCCTGGCTGGAGACAGGAGGGTCATACAGACCTTGCCAACACAGACCCCAGTCTGTCCCTTTGGTTGTGCTGCCTGTCTAGGATTCCATCATGGCAGTCCCCTCCTGGAGTCATTCCTGAGACAAGGGTCATTTGATCTCCTACAGGGCCCCTCACTTCTGAGTGGATGGTTCCTCAGGCCAGTTCAACTGCGGTTCCTGGAAGGGGCCGAGGTCTCTGGTACCCCCACCCAGGCAGGATCTGGGGCATGGGATGGCAGCCCCTGCGAGGAGAGCTCCACGGCGCAGAAGCCCTTTCCCCTCCGCATTAAGCAGGACATTTGTTGTTGGGGCTGGAAGACGACCTCCCAGCCCCACCGCAAGCCCCTCCTCTTCCAGGGTCTCCAGGGGCCCCTGATCTGCGAGGCAAAGGACCCCTGCCCTGCAGCTCAGCGCTGAACCGGCAGGCTGGGCCGGGCTTCGGCCCCACCCCTACACCGCGTCCCAACGTACCGCAGAGAATATTTGAACCCTGGCAACCAGTCCCACTCCCGCCCCTGGCGCTCTGCTGTGGCCACCGC
Source organism: Balaenoptera physalus (assembly GCF_965194825.1). Classification (NCBI taxonomy): domain Eukaryota; kingdom Metazoa; phylum Chordata; class Mammalia; order Artiodactyla; family Balaenopteridae; genus Balaenoptera; species Balaenoptera physalus. The sequence continues at coordinate 17,432,939 of NC_138890.1, read as the reverse complement.
TGCTGCTCAGGTCACCTCTGGGCTTGCGGGAGCCTCCACCCCTTCCCCTTCTTGGAACCCACCCCACTCCCCTCTGAAATCCCCTCTCCTCGCCCGGCCCCTTTCCCAGGACTCTCCCCCAAGCCCCTCCCCTTGTCCCACCCCTCCCTCTTCTGGGGACTTCACCCCTCTGACAGCACCTCGTCTCACCCCGCCCCCTCCGGGGGACTCCCCACCACCACCAAAGGTTTTTCCCTTTCTCCTTCCCTTTCAGGCTCTCCCAGGCCAGTTCCGTTGTGAGCTGCCGGCTCCCTGCTCCAGGGGTGTGGGAGAGAGAGGCTGCGGTTGCTGTGAGCAGGGTAGGCCTGGAGCTGCAGATTTAAATTTAATGTATGTCTCTGTGCAAACCGCAGGTGGAGTGCCTGCTGCTGTGGTCGCATTCTCCTGCCAGCCCTTATGCTGAGGAACTCTGTCCCAGAAAGGCGCCTGTACGCTCCAAGGCATGCACCCTCTCCCCATCCGTAAGTGAGTTAACAAGCGGGAATGCAAACCAGGACGCTGTCTTAGACCCCGCCCATTCACCCAAGGACCTCTCCTACTTCTCCTTCCTCCCCCTCTTCATTACTGGGTGCTGCATACTGTCAGTGCTTAATAAGTGCTGGGGACTGACACCCCACTGTGGCCTCCGGAGGGGTGGGAGTAAAGATCTTCACCCCAGGAAACGGGTGGAGGGGGCAGCAGGGTCCCCTCACCTACCCACTGTGCCTGGAATTCCCCCCCCCACCCCTTCTACCCTTGACTGTCCCAGAGCTTCAAGAGAGAGGCCCACTTTAAGTGCTGCACCCCCAGGCTATGTCCTGGTCAGGCCGGCCCCCTAATCCACAGCCCAAGGTCTCGCTGACCACTGAGTCCTCAGGAACCCCAGGGAGGGTGGGGCAGTTGAACCACCCCCTAATCCCCCAGCCCCAATCCTAGCCGCTCTCTACCCTTCTGCCTGGCCCATGTTCCCCAGGGCAAAGAGAAGACCCAACTGGACAGGCGCTGTGGGGGTCATGGGAATGTGGGCTGCTCTGAGCTCCCACCCCACCCACCCAGGCCTCACGGTCGGGGGACGCTCTCAGGCTCCTCTTCCCCAGTGACCCAGGCACACACAGGCCCTGGTGATCATGAAAACAGCACTTCACCCGCCCCATGCTCCCCCCCCCACCCCCCGCTACAACTCTCCACATATTGGAGGCTGGGGCCATGAGAGAACCCAAGAGCGGATCACACAGTGTTCCTTCCCTCCATCTCCATCTCAGAGAGCTATGAGTCAGCTGGGGTGGCCCTGATGGAGGTGGGGGGCTGTTCTCATGCGCCACCATCTCCACAGCCCTGGCCAGAGCTGGCAAATATACATACATACATACAATCTTTAAGAAAGCAGCCGATATTTCTGTACGGAATTACAGCATCAGCTCCCAGCTCCCCCCACCCCACGAAGATCTCTGGGATGCTCTCCCAGGACAGAATGAGCCCAGCCCCTCTCCCTCCAGGAACAGGAGAGAACTTCTCTCCCGTGAAGGCCTGGGAAGGGAGGGGACTAGGGAGGGTTGTTCTGCAGCAGCAGGGAGCATGTGTAGGATGGGAAGAAGCGGGGTGGAGGCCTGTGGATATCCAGATCTGAGGAGAGGCTGACTGGATCCCCTGCAGGACCCTTCTCCCCAGGAAGCCCTTCCCCAGAATCCCCCTCCCCCAGGACACCCCTCTCCTAGAACCCCCTCCCCCAGAAGTCCTGCCTAAGCCTCCCTCTCCCTGACTGGGGAGCCAGCCCAGCTCTCAGCTCCTAAGTGGGGCTCTTGGTTCTTTATGAGTCTCCTACCCCATAAAAGGATCACCGCTGTGCACAGTCCAGAACCTCTGGAAATAGCTGACAGCAGCCCTGCAGGCCCTGCCAGGCCCCTGGCAGCCCTGGGTTGGGCGGGTGGGAGAGGGGCTGCTCTGAGCGTGGGAAGTATGGACTCACGACCCACAGAAGCACTACGGTTGCTTCGTTTCAGGTCTCGGTCTCTCAGCGGGCCTGGTTCTGGTCTCTGTGTCCTGGGGAGCTGCAGCCAACCTGGCCTTGAACGTGGGACAGCTGCAGCCCTGCCCTGCCTCAAGCCCTCCCACTGACCGAGGCCCAGGCCCCTCCCAGGAATGTCCAGAGGGACCAGGTGGGGATTGACAGCAAATGCCTCCGATTAATAAAAGGTTTGATGGGAATTTCATATGTTGATGTGGATCCTAAACATTTTCCAGGAACATCTGGCAGAGGTGGAGCCCTGTTTATGCTCACGATGAGAGTGTTTTTTTCCAGGTCCTCAGCCTGTCTCCTTCCCTGGGCCCCAGTGGGGTCTCTGGGTTGCCACCCACTGCCTCGGCCTGAGCCCACCCCTTACCCGGGAGCAGAGAGTCACTGGAATGGGAGCCAGAATCCAGGTCCACCCCTGGGAGGGGCCTCAAGTCTGATTCTTCCCACTCACCTCTGCCTGCCTCCTTCCTCCTCCTACCAGTACAGGAGAAGTGTCCTTCCTGGACGCCATCAGCCCCGCAGGTGCACAACCTGGGGAGGGGGGCAGCCAGGAGGGGGCTCCAAGCCTCTGCAGTATGGGTTGGGTTGGGTTGTGGCCCTTACCCACGGTGGCTGCCTCCAGCCTACACTCACACACACACGCACATGCACACACATGCACACACACGCGCACGCACACGTGCGCACACACACACACACACACACACACACACCAGGACCTGGGGCTTCTGCGGTCCCTGTGGGAAGGCTCCAGAAAAGACAGGGCAAAGCAAACCAGGGTCTGTCTGAGGTGGTGGCAGGAGAGAGCTGCACTCCACGGGTAGGTTGGGCCCAGGGTAGACCTGGAGATGAGAGGTGGGGTGAGGGGTACCCAGGGCAGATCTGGAGGTGACAGGTCAGGGGCGGGTCCCTGCAGGGGTCAGCACCACCCCAGTGCCACTGTTTGACAGGCTCCGTGGCTGCCGGCGTCCTCAGCAAAGACCTCATTTGAGGCTTTGTGGGGCTCAAACAGATCTCGTGACAAGTCAGGCTCCAACCAGAACTATGCCAAGGGGGTAAGGGCCAGGCGAGACTCGTCCCCTAAGCTCCCTCGGCCTTAGTCCTTAATCCCAGGGCAGCAGGTAGACAGTGAGCGTGGAGTCCTGGACTGAGGCCAGTGGGGCTCATAGGTACTAATCCCACCCCTAGGCCCCCCGTGGGGGTTGGGAGCCAACGTCAAGGGGTGGGGGGCTCCTGTCAGCGGGGCACAGCCTGTGCCCCCGGTTCCCCCAGCTGCCTCATGCCATCTGTGTGGCCCTTGTAGGAGCCACTGTTTAATCTGTTTTCTTCTCTCTTTTTTTCTAATAAAATGCAGCGGAGTGGCGGCAGACGCCACATCCTATCTCCTTATAAAATGCACGTGTATGTGCTGCGGGCCCGTGGGCAGCTCCAGCCCAGCAAACTGCCCCCACTGCCCTGGGTCCCAGTGGATCTCAGGGCCGGCCCTGGAGACCCCCAGACACTTGCACATGGAGGCTGGGTCGGCTGGAGAGCAGACCTGACTAGGAGGGTATGGGTGGCAAGGTCCCCCTCCACTTTGGGCAGCCTGAAGGACAGCCCTGGGCACCCGAAAGCAAGATGGGGCCCACCGTCCTGGGCCCTGACAAGGTGCCCCTGGGGCCTGGGAGCACAGGGCCCGCTTTGACACTGGGGCTCAGGGATTATTCCTGCTTCCCGTGGGAGTGACTAGATGGGGAAGGGGACTGTTCTCTATCCCCTACTGCTGGGCTTGCGGTGTGGAGTGAGAGGGGCATGTGTGGGCCTGTGTGAGGGTGCCCGGCTGCTGTGGGGCGTGGTGGGAGCGTGAGGCCTCCCTCAGGTTGGGGCGGGACCCCATCTAGGCCTCAGCACCAAACATTTGCTGCAAATTACAGCCAGTGTGTCTCTTAATGTTTTATGCTTTTCCTACAGAGCTAATCTCTGCTACCTGCAACACCCACCAGACAGACATCCTCAGCCAATCCTGTGTGAATAGGCCCAGCCCAGCCCTCCTGGTCGGGGCCCAGGGGACATGCCACCCCCACCAAACCACAGTGGCGCCTGGACTAGGTAGACGCATGAGATCACCTTAGGCCCAGATGTTTCAGGCCCCAGGTGTCCGCAACCCAGATGGCCATGACCCAGATGATGCCCACAGCCCAAAGAACAGGAGGGTGGAGGGTCTGGGGCCAGCTCTCCGTCTCCACCTCAGCCCAGCAGCAGGGCTGCGTTACCAGGTGTCACCTTCGGCTGCCTGCCCCTACCTACCCGGGAGCCTGTCCTTCTGCCAGCACTGATAGGACCTCCTCTCCAGCACTCGGCGCAGGTAGCTTACCTGTCAGCCCAGTGCCCCCCACCTGCCTGCATGGCCCCACATGCCAAGGAGCCTGGGAAGGTGGGGCCTGCCCTCAGCACCTCATGTGGGGGACCTGCTCCCATCACCTCCTCTCTGTACCCACCCACCCTGGGGCCCAGCCAAGCTGCCCCTGAGGCTGGCTGTGTCCTGGCCACTCTCCTGCCAGCTGGGCCAGAAGCCACTTCTCTCCCCGCTTTCCCCTCAGCCATCAACCCTCAGGGCCAGCACCTGTCAAAGAGGCCCCTCCCAGGACCCCCACTCAGGAAAGGCGCCTCCCAGCTTCCAGCTCCCACACCAGAACTGTCCAGCCATACACCCCCCGGCCTCCCTCCAGCCTACAAGCCCCCTACAGTCCCCGCCTGGGCCTGCCTTTTAGGTCTCAGAATCCCCACCTCCATCCTGCTCTGTTTACCTCTACGCTCCCCTCCCCAAGGGCACTGGAAGTTGCCCTCCTTCTATTACCTCCAAGCTCAGCAAGCTCCTGCCCTGCCCCAGGTTCAGCCACGTTCACCTAGGGTTTCCTAGAGATGTCATCCCAACCACTCTGCTGCCCCCTGGGTGGAGGTGGAGGGAGTTGGCTGTTTCTGCTACCCAGAATGGCTTCTGTCTACTTCCTTCTCTGACTCCACCCCTATCCTTCGGAGAGTATCTGGGAGTGGGCTGTCCCTGGGCCCTCCCCCAAGCCCCTCAGCATCTCTCAGAGGCATTGGTCAGCGCCTCTTGGCAAGAATCCTCCAAGGACACCTTAATCTGCAGCCTGGTTTCCGAGGCCAAAGGCCCCAAAGTGCCTCCCTGGCATTCCAGATGAAGGTCAGTGACCCCAGGAGGGAGGGAGGGTAGGGAAAGGAAGGACCCACAAAGGGTGGGGGCACAGAGGGGATGCAGCTGGACCCCACACCCTACGATGCAGCAGGGGGTTATCTCCATAGGAAGGTATCTTCAACATTTCCTTCCCTGGGCCCCAGCCACTCCATGTCTGTCCGTCAGTCTGTCATCTGTACTGGGCCTGGGGCTTCCATCTGTCCTGCCTGGGGTCAGGGTCAGGACTGGGAAGAAATGAAACCTTTTCTAGGAGACTGCAGCTTACCTGGCCCTGAGTCACAGACCATGCTCAGCATCCCCTTGGTGTCAGTTGCCTGCTATGCTCACTAAGCAATCTATAACGAGCCTTCTCCCGTGTGAAAGCAGCCATTCTCAAGATGGACCTCCGGGCCTTCATGCCCTTGGGGGTTATTTTAACTGTGAGCTAAGGGTGGCTGTGCAACCAAGCAGCTCCTAAGTGAGGTGAGCACTGCCGAGGCCCCTGGACCACCTGCTCTGGGGACAACCACCACTGTGTCGCTCAATCAGCACTGTGGAGAGACCCTCATGAGAGACACTGAGGCCTTGGCCACCAGCCTTCTCCAGCCCAGCAGTCACAAGTCAGTCCTCTTGGAGGACAGCTGCTGGTGAGAGGCCTCAAGCCAGAATGGCCGGACAGACTCCAAAAAGAGGCAGTAAATGATTGTTGATTATTTTGTTGGTCACTCAGTTTGGGGCTATTTCTTACGCAACCAGAACACATTCCCCCTAAAGCCACTGCCGGGTGGTTTTCCGGGTGTCCATGTGTGTGATCTGCCATCCTGAGGGTGAGTCATGCCAGGCCCACCAAGGCATGCAGCACATGTGTGCCCACAGAGCTGCTAGGTCCCAGAGCTCCCGGTACTGTACCCAATCGCCCCCTGACTGTCAGTAGGGATATCTGTCCATGTGTGTCATGGCCAGGGTGTGACATGAGGGCCCCTAAAGGGTGCAAGAGAGCTGTTTCCCAGGCAGAGGGAAGAGGGGGGACGAGGATGCACCCACTGGGGCAGGAGGCCTAGGACCCAACACTGGATGCCATGGTTCCTGACCCCCAGGAGCCCATAGAAGGTGCAGAGGCAGGCAGGGCCATGGCAGTCAGCTGCCCTGCCCTGGGGCCTCGGCGTGATGCAGTGGATCCCTGGGCAACCTACAAGGTCCACAGTTGGGGGGCAGGTAAGGAAGGCCCGAGGCCCTGACCTGTCATGTGCACCGCCCGTGAGGAAGGCCCAGTCATTCTCAGGGCCCCTCCCCTGACAAAGCCGCACATCCATCCCTGTCTACCTCTCCAGCGTGGCTTCTCCAGGCTCTTGGTTCAGAAACGGGGCATTAGTCCCTACCCATCCCCCCTTACCTCACCCACCCAATGCCAGAGCCAGTCCTGTGTGCAGATAGAGAAACTGAGGCCCAGAGGGCTAGTGAGGAGAGCCTGACTCAATATGGTCCCCTGGGACCAGAAGTCACCCCAGAGCTTTAGGGAGCTTCCGTCCATCTGTCTGTGCAGGGGAAAGCCTGTGGCCATGACCCTGGGAGCTGGGGGCTACCCTGAGGGTCTGGGGGCTTTGTCCAGGTGGGCCAGGAGGAGAAGGCCAGTCCTGGTGCATACAGGCAGAAGGCAATGTGTGCAGAGCTGTGAAGGCTGGCCTGGAGTGAATGGAGGAGCCAGGCCTTTGTTCAGCCACACTTGCACACACACACTTGCACACTCACACACTCATGCTCACATATGCACACAGCCCCAGGAGAATGCACGCACACTCATGCACACACAGAGTGTACACTCGTATTGATATATGCATGCACAAACTCCCAGAAGAACACACACACACCCCCAGGAGAACACACACACATACACACCCAGGAGCATGCACACTGGCACACGCAGACGTGCATGACTGCCAAGTGCACCATGGGCGTTCCCTCAATTTCTGGCCTGGAGCTGGTTAAGGCTGTCACCAGCTGCCCCCCCCCCTCCGTCGCCCTGCTCCTGTACTCAGGGAAGCTTTATAGGAGGCAAGGTGGAGGCAGCCATCAGCTGGACCCTACACCAGGCCCAAGGATCTCAAGTGCCAGCCCAAAGGCCTGGCTCCCGGGAGGCGGCCGCCGGGTCAGAGCACATGTGAGAGGTGAGGGTGGTGCCCTGCGTGTGCACATGATGGACCCAGGGGCTTGATTTACAATGGGGCTCCCGCACATAAAGGCGCCGTGTTAAGCACCGGCATAAAAATAATATATAGGTTACCGCAACATTTTTATGACCTTCCCCAGCCCTGCCCTGGAATGCTGGGATCCAGCAGGTGAAATAACACACATGTCAGCGGCTGTGCGGAGCTGAGTGCATGGGGAGCCTGGGCAGCCAGGACGCTGAATCTGGGCCCTAGTTCTCCTGGGGAGGCAGAACCAGGATGGTGTCGGGCACGCCTCTGAACCCCAGAGAACCCGCAGCTTGGACCAGGGTGGTGCAGGGGCATGCTACAAGAGGGGATGCCCTTCACGTACTGTGGGCAGGCTGCAGAGGAAGACTGCACTAGAAGAGCCTGTAAGGGCTTGCAGCCACTGTGGGGACCAGAGAAGGGTGAACCAATGCAGGTAGCCTTGTGACAGGGAAACAGGACCCTTGCATTCATGACAACCTCTGGCTGCAACAGGGACAGAGAGCGATGTGGGTGGTAGGACAGCAGCAGACATTCCCCCCCATAGGGGAGGGGCATCCCCCCGGGGCCACTTTCCTTGTCTGTGAGACAGGAAGTTGCAGAGTCTGTGAGCAAAGCGCTGTAAAACACCTGGTCCTGCACAAATCTCACAACATCGTCTGTCTTGGTGTGCAGGCCAGCCCAGGTCTTGGAGCCAACAGGAATTGCCCTTTCCCTCCCGGGCCAGGAGAGCCTGAAGACCTGAACTGACAGTTGATAGGGTAGCCAGCCCATGTGCCCACAGCCCATGCTCCCGAGTCCACTCACCCACCTGCACACCATACCTCTCCAGGCCTGGGGGCCCCTCCTCTGAAGCCTTCCTGAGCTGACCACATAGATGCCAGGGTGCAGCCTCTGTGGCCACAAGCAGACTCTGCTCAGCTTCAGCCAGTTGTCCTGAGCTCCCAAAGGCCAGCAGAACCTGAATTTGGAGACCTGCCAGGCTGGCGGGAGAATGTGGCCAGCAGGGGCAGGTGAGGCTCAAGAGGCTGCCCCTCACCCTGCCCCAGGACCTCTAGCACCCCAAGCCTCCCCACTGGGGCTGGTTGCAGATGGGCAGAGTCGAGGCTCAGGCCTCTAGCTGGGAGGGCCCTGGCTTGGCGTGGCCCTGGGGACTGGAGACCGATCCTGGAGAGCCCTCCATGAGATGTCCCTGACACAAGTCCAGTCCCTGGGGCCGTGGCAGCCTGGGGCCACACACTACAAGGCCCCAGAATTGCCCTGGTGTCCTCCATCCCTGGTGTCCTTCAACCTCTGCCTGTTGAGGGGCTCCAGGTGGGGGAGGCCTGAGTGTGAGGCACCACTAAGGAGGCTGGGAAGGGAGGTGGGGTCAGCCTGCCCCAGGCCACAATGGACTTTTTGAGGGGGGCCTCCATGGGGCTCCCGAGCACCCCAGGGCCCAGGGGACCAGGAGTGAGGGGGACCTGTGGGCAAGGCAGGCATAGTCCAGGAGTCTGCACACCAGGACAGGGGTCCATAAAAGTGGCTACGGGAGGGCCTTGGAGGGAGTCCACAGAAACACACATGTCCCTGCAAGAAGCAGAAAATGCCAAACCCCCCCCGGGATGGCCCCTCACTTGAGCAACCTGGGCCACCGTGGGCCCCACAGCTGCTCACCAAGCCCTCATCCATGCCAGACCTGTTGGGGTCCTGGGACTGCAGTGGTGACAAAGCCAACTGGAACTTCAGCCAAGATGGGGTGGGGCCGGCCGGGCCAGTCAGGGGTCAAACAGCAGACAAATATGGAATTTTTATAGGACATCAAATAAATGCCAAGAAGAAAAAACCAGGACCCCGACAGAAGATACTGGGACAGTACCCTCCAAGGGTGGGTTGGCTGGGACAGGACCCTCCAAGGACAAAAGAACAGAACTGCCTACGAGGCCCCTGCTACAGAGTGGGACAGAAAAGACAAGTATGAAGGGCATAAAGGTCAAGGAAACCCAGCAGAGCTTACCCTGGGAGCAGGGTCTCTACTGCAAGAGGGGGTGCAGGCAACAGGATTTCGTGGTGTGGAAACTGAGAGGCCAGGTGCGGTGTGTCTTTGCACCCACTTTGCCCATTGAGTTTTCCACAAATACCACCACGATATTTTAAGCTCTACACACTGTGCTAGACCCTTGCATACCCCTGCCAGGAAATGGGGGCTCTCCCGGCAGAGCTGGGGACTGTGTGATCGCTTGGACATGGACCTCCAAGATCAGGCACTGAAGGGGACACAGCCTCCACCTGGAGCCCGTGCTCTCTCACTCTCCCTCTGCCAGGACCCCAGCCCCACCCACGCCATGCTGTGAGGAAGCCCAGGAGTGGATGCGCCCCACAGGTCCCAGCCTGGCTTTCCAGCCCCTGTGGCCAAAGGGAGCGGGGATTAGCTGTCCACCAGCTCCTGCCCAGTCGAGAGCCCGGAGTAGGACAAGTGCTGCTTCTGGGAGCAGCTGTGTCTCCGGGGTGGGGGTCATGTAGCCCCCACCCTGGACCGGATGGCCAGCAACAGGTGCTGGGCTCTGAGAAGACTATGGGCACCACTTAGGGAGCTGGTCTGGACCTGAGCCTGGAGGCCACAGGGCAAGGACTCAGAGAGAAGTGCTGTGGTTCTGGATCACACCCAGCCAAAAAGGAGATCGAGAAGGAATTCTGGGAATTCACGGGGAGATGGGGATGAAAGGGGGTGGGGGGAGAAGGAGGCAGAGGGCGCCATAGGACTCTGGCGTGGGTTTTCTGGGTACTCCAGACTCCCCAAGGAGGCTGTACAGGACTTACCTTTTTTCTGCTTTTCTGAAGTCCACAAGAGCTTGCGTCACATATATGAGCAGAAAAAAATTATTAACCCCTTAATGGCTCCCTGCCCTCAGGCTAAGGCCAGACTCCTGGTCTGCTCCCAGAGCACTGTGGCTGCTGCCATCCCCAGGCTTCCTCTCTGTCCTTGCCCAGGTCTTCTCCCTCCTCCCCAAGGCCTCCCTGCACTGGCCTCCAGGCAGTGGCCCCCATCCAGGTCCACAGGGAAGCAGGAGAATGGGGTAGGGCCCTCACAGAGGCCTGGTGAGGGAGAAGTCTTGCCCCAGAAGACGTGAGACTCAAGCATCAGGCAAACAGCCAGCATCCAGGTGCAAAGGTGAGACAGGACAGGCCACCCAAGGCCACATCTCAGGGTCCAAGGGCAAGTCTGTGGGGCCAGGACCCACATCCAGGGTCAGGGATGCTCTTGGCGGCTAGCTCAACAAGTTACACCACAGAGTCTGGAGAGGGCAGTGGGCCCAAGGGCCATCAGAAGTCTCAGGGCTGTTCCCTGGAACCAAGGAAGGACCTCGGTGACTCTTAGATCCTGAGCATGGCTTCTGGGTAGCTATGTGGCCCCAGGACCCTCGGGGCCCAGGAAGGAGAGAGTGATGTCCAGGAGACACACAGCTGGGGGGCGGAGGTTGGGGGTATCCTTCCCTGCAGAGACCAAGTGGTTGCAAAGCCAAGACCTCACGCAGCACGCATGTGCCATCACGAGGGAGATCAGGCCCCTCTGGGGTTTGATACCACGGGAGGAAGGTGGGTGTGCAGGGTGTGCTCTCAGACCTGGGAGAACAGAACAGGGGGGGCATTGCCCCCCACCCAAAAGGCCATGGGCTGCCTCCCAGTGGTCCTGTCCTCCCAGGTTGGTGGACAGTGGTTTGGCTTCAGCCCTGCCAGGTGGTGAGCCCATAAAGCTGGGAGAAAGGAGGAGGCCATATCCTGGCCTTGCTGCCCTTTCCCCCAGGTGAGCCTCCCTGAGCACATGCAGGTTCAGGGTGAAAGCCTGAGCAGAGGTGACCCTGGCCAGAGCTCACGCTCCGGCCTCAGCCACAAAAGCCTCCACAGGAGCAGGAGATGCCATCAGCACGGGAGCCCCGAGGAAGGTGTGCGAAGAGCCCGAGGAGAGTAACGCAGGGGCAGCAGGGGGCGAGCCTTGAGCCTCCCAGTCTGGCATTTGGGGCTTTCCAAGGATCGCTCCTCTCGGCCATGCTAACCTCCACAAACCCAGGGGGCATTGTCCCAGCCCAGCCAGCACCTCCCCCTGCGGGAACTTCCCTGGCCACTCACTTCTTCCTTAGAGCAGCCATCCAGAGGTAGGGAGACACCAGTGGGGGTGCAGGGAGATTCTACAATATAGAGCCCTGGGGGCGGGGTGAGGCCAACCTAAGAGCCAGTCCATGTTGGGGCATGTAGGGGGTCCCCAAATGCCCACCCTTGCAGCCACAGTCCAGGGGTCCTCCAGCATCAGGGGTGTTGGTGCTGGTCCCCCCCCGCCCCAGCCTCTCCACCCACCCCGCCCCACCCCAGCTCTCAAACATTCACAATCTGGAAACAGCAAAGACAAAACAGACAAAACACAAAAACAAGGCGAAAGAAACCACTTATCCCCTGGAGCATCTTGGACATGTTTCTCCTGGACATTAGTAAAATAAACCTATGCTTTTGAAACATGGCTTGGGGAGTGAAATTCTTCCCCATAAGAAGGGGAGAAAGTGGTTAGGGTTAGGCAGAGCAGCTACAGCCAAGAGGCTCAGGACAGAGCACGAGCCAGAGAGCCTGGGAGCACAGACACCGGTGCCAGCACACAGGACGCATCCAGGGTGCCTGGCACCCACGATCCACTCAGGAGACACTGCACCCACACGCACACATCTGCTCCCATGGGTTGCAGAGCCTGCAGCTGCGTGCACACATATGAGGCCCTTCTCTCTGCTAATTGGGAAGGGAGCACAGTCCCCTGCTCATGACACATGGGCACACAGAAGTCCTCCTGGAGCCCACGCCAGCCACCTCAGCGACATGGGGGACCCCAGGAGCCTGGAGGGCAGGAGAACCTTGAGGACCCCTGGACCACTCTCAGCTCCAAGGGCAGTAGACCGGGCCGCAAAGCACTCCAAGCAGGGCCTGAGGCTCACCCCCATAGCCCCTTGGATTCCTGGATCTCAACTTTCTCCAGTCTCAGCTGCCTTTCCTGGGAGGGACTCTGTGGGCAGTGGTGGGCACGTGGGGCCCATAAGGAGAACCAACCCAGGACTCCAAGCCTCTGGCCCCTGGGCAGTCTCAGCTCTGGAGTATCGCTGGCCGGGAGGGCAAAGTCCAACTGGGTCCCCAAGCCCTCATTTCTTACATTCTATGCAAGGGCCAGATCTGATAGGCAGGATTCTTCTCACTGAGTGCCCCAGGGCCAGCCACTGGTCCTTGCTGGGAGTCTCATTGGGCAAAGGAACTCGGTGTCTAGCTGCCCCCCTAAGCCAAGAACCCCAGGAACAGTGTCTGAGCTGTCAGCCAGCAGAAAGGAGAGGATAAAATATGTTTGTCTGTGGGTTGAGGCGAGAGGAAGGGCATGGAAGGATTCTGTGTAGCCTCAGCCTGCTCCCTCCCCTGTCAAAGCCTCAGTTTCCCCACCTGGATGTCCTCCTGGCATCCATCGGCTCAGTGATTCGTTCATTCACTAAATGGTTCATTCACTCGACCCCTGCCAGGCCCTTGGGGCTGGGACCCCAGCCTGCCCTGGAGGACCCACAGTCAGGCCAACCAGCAGGGGGCAGTGGGGGCAGGATGGAGCAGCGTCCAGGGCCCTATCAGCATCCAGGGGCGAGAGTCTGCCCTCCCTCCAGGGAGTGTAGTCAGGGCAGGTAGCCCAGGCAAAATGCATTTGAGGTGGGCTTTGCAGTGCAAATAGGAGTTCACAAAGCTGGAGGGTTGCTCTGGGCAGTGGGGGACTTGAAGGAGGGTGGTGCCTGCGGGCCGGGGGCTCTAGGGTCCTATGGCTGAAATCTGAGCCTGGGAAAAACAAGCAGGGCCAGAAGGGTTCGGGCAGGTCCTGAGGGTGGTGAAAAGGGCAGGGTCTGTTAGACTCCGTTAGAAATAATCCTTCCTCCTCCTCCAAAGCCGTGGCCCCTGTCGCACCCACCCACAAACCCCACGTGGTCCAGCCCTCACCGTAGCCCACGGAGGACACAAAGATGCTGCCCGGTGTCTTGACCCTGCCCCACACAGCCTGTCCCAGGGGGTCCTCCCACATCACCCCTTCAAGAGGAAGAGGCTTCTGCTCAAGGATGGGCCTGGGGACCACTGGAGTTCAGGTGGTCCTTCTTGGCCTTTGGGGCAGCTTCAGGGATCCCAGCTGCTCACAGAGCCCCCCACTGCCCTCGAGGGAGGCCAAGCAGAGTTCTGAGTCCCACCTGCACAGCCTGTCCCTTGGAGCCCCCCTCACCCTGAAAGCTTCAATGTCCTCACCCGGGAAATGGGTAAATGAAGGCCACCACACAGGACTGCAGCAAGGGTGACATGAGGCGCTGGGTGTGAGGTCCATGCCCCTTCCATGTCCACCCTCCCTCCAGGGGCCCAAGCCCTCCTAGGAGGGTGGATGCACATGCGGGGGCCCTAAACTGCTCAAAGTCAAGAAGAAGCAGAGCCAGCTCCGAGCTCACACTCCTTTTTCATTTATTCCCTTTGGATTCATGTTAGCACTTAGAACAACTCCAATTCTCAAGTATTCATGAACTACATTAATTTTTTTCTTTAAAAAGTACTGGGGGGGGCTTCCCTGGTGGCGCAGTGGTTGAGAATCTGCCTGCCAATACAGGGGACACGGGTTTGAGCCCTGGTCTGGGAAGATCCCACATGCCGCGGAGCAACTAAGCCCGTGCGCCGCAACTACTGAGCCTGCGCGTCTGGAGCTTGTGCTCCACAACAAGAGAGGCCACGACGGTGAGAGGCCCGCGCACCGCGATGAAGAGTGGCCCCCGCTTGCCGCAACTAGAGAAAGCCCTCGCACAGAAACGAAGACCCAACACAGCCAAAAATAAATAAATAAATAAATAAATAAATAAATAAAAGTACTGGAATTTGATTCTTAAAACTTAAAATCTCCCTTACACAGTGGGACTAGAAGGAAACAGAAAGTCCTGATTCATGGGGGCAGCACATCCCCTGTGAAGGATCTCCAATAGAGCACGCATCCTCCACAGGCTAGGAATGACGCAGAAGACAGACCACAGAGCTCTCTGCGACCCCCACCCTGGGCCTTTGTCAAAAGACAGATTCTGACCCAGCAGGTGTGGGGGGCGCTGAGAGCCTGCTGAGGGTGATGTGCAGCCCACACTCTGAGCAGCAGGGGCCACAGCAACACACACCCAGTCTCGCTAGAGAGGATGGAGGTGGCTATGCCAGGCCAGGCAGGGCCCAGGTCAATGCAATAGTTTAGCCCTCTCCTCATGGTCCGAAGATGGCTCCTGCCCTCTGAGTCTCATGTCTCTATCCCAGGCCAGAAGAAGCGAATGAGGACAAGGGCCAGAATGGACCACAGAGCCTTTCTTCTCTCATAGAAGTTTCACCCAGGCAGGTGAGCAGGCCTCCTCCCAACACCTGCCTTCATCTCTTTGGCCACAGGGACTCCACCAGGGGCCTCATGGCCCAAGGTGGGGTGGATGGGACAGTGTCACTCCTCAGTGAGGCCCAGGGCAGACCAGGGCCAGGACTCAGAGTGACACTGGGGTTTGGGAAAACGTCCCTGAGAAGACGACACCTGAGGGAAGGATCAAAGTGGGTGCTCAAGGGGAATCGAACCAGGCCTCATCCTAGGGAGTCTTTGGGGCCACAGACCTGGCGGAGTACTGTAGAGTCCCAGGTGGGAGCTGTGCGAGGGCATGATGACCTGGATTTGAATGGTGCAAGAGCTGGGGGTTGGGGGGCTTCACCAAGTGGCCAAGAGGAAGGGGCATTCCGGGGTGGGCAGGCGGGGTCCACCTGAACAAGAGTTTGGCAAAACTACCCACTGTGTGCGTGAGGCCAAGACAGACACCCTAGTTGTAACATGTGCTTTTTCTGCCAATATGCTGCACAGGAAGCTGGACCCCAGGCTCCAGAGGGGGAACAGGCAGCAGGAAGCCGGGCCCTGTCCAGGCCCTGAGGCACCCACTGAGGTCCCAAGTGGCTGGAGCCAGGACCTGGGAGGAGTGAAGGAAGCAGGCCAGGGTCTGACCATGCAGGGCCAATGCTAGTGCAGACATGCTTCTGCAGGCTCAGAGGCCCAAGGCTGGAGCAGACGAGCCAGGGCTCAGAGCAGTATATGCCCACGGGGTCCTTATCCCAATGTGCAGGGGAGAGAGGGTCAGTGCTGGACCCTGCTCTGAGCACACAGCCCTGCGGTTTGAAGAGGGGGCGCTGGCCACACATATCCCCTCCGCAGGTTTCCCCAGCCAGCCTTGGAGGCCAAGGGTGATGCACGCCTGCCCTGGCAGGTCCCCGTGCTGCCTGCCACTCAGGGCCAGCCAGATGCTGGGGATGAGGGCCTGCCAGCTACTGACAGGTTATAAACCATCTGCCGTGCAGTGTGAAATCCCTTACTTCCCGGGCTCAGGGGTGAGGGGCTGAGAGCAAGGAGAGGAAGTGGGGGCCCTTGGGTGGGGACACACAGATGGATTGGGGTGTGGGCTCAGCCTAGGACTCTGTGTCCAGCTGACCCTACCCAGAGATCCCTGCAGTGTCCTCAGCCATGGGGAGCTCCTTACTTCCCAGAGCAACCCACAGTTCTGGGGGAACCATCCCCCACTTCAGCTCTGCCAGGACTAGATCCACACAGTGAGCCTCAGATGGAAACAGGGCCATGTCCTTCCTCCGGGCTGAGTGGCCCCCCACCCTGGCTGTTCCCTCAGTGTCAGCCTCATAGCAATCTAGAGGATGAATGAATGAGTAGGTGAATAAACGAGCGGGTGAAAAAATGAATGAATGAAAGAATGGATCCATGGATGGATGGATGAATGAACAAATGAGTAGATGAATGAATGATTGAATGAACAAATGAATGAAGAAATGAAGCACCTGCTCAGTGGGGAATGAAACATCTGTTCCTTACCAAATACCTCCTGGGACAAGGGGTCAGGGTGGCTAACAGGTGCGGGCCAGCAGGAAGCCCAGCTTCTTTTCTCAGGAGCACCCAGGGACACGTCCTGCAGGAAATCTGAGGCCCTGCCTGCAGCCCAGCCCACCCTCCTCCCAGCCCTGGACGCTCATGCATGCCCATGGGTCTCCTTCCTCACCTGTTAACCCCGAAGTGGGTGGGGTGGCAGGAGGTAGCAGAGCCAGCCATCACCACCCCTGGGACTTCATGCATCACAAACCTCCTGGTGCCTTAGTTTCCCTACCTGTGAAGTGGGTCCAAGTAACTGTCCTCCTCTGGGGTCGCCTAAAGGGGGTAGTATACACACACAGCCATGCAGCCACACATAGAATCATGAAACTATACACAGAACTACAGATGCACACATGGAACCACAAAGCCACACATGGAAACATGAAGCCACACACAGAAACCACACATGGAACCAGGAAGCCACATACAAAACCATAACACTGCACACAATCACACCTTTTGTCAGTCACGAGAACCTTGCACACAAACCACACTCTCACATGCACACACATCAGAGAACTCAGGGTTTCTTCTGCAGCTCCCAGAGCAGGGACCCAACAAATCCCAAAGAGTGTGGTCAAGCCTCCTATGGTGTCCTCAAATCTAGCCTGACCCAGCCAGTTCCTTCTGCCACGCCTTTCTGGGGCTCACCCCTCTGTGAAGCTGTTCCCTCCTCCAGGAAGCAGTCTCTGAAGGCCCAAGAGGAAGTGAGATCTGGGCCTCCCAGATGTAGATGGTGGCAGTAAGCAGCAAGGGGACTGGGGCAATGAACACGCCCCTCTGAGCTTCCTTGTCCTGTGTGCACAATGGGCTGTGCAAGCATTCACCAAGGTACCCTGCCACCCACAGCTCCATGGCTCTGCCCCAGGTGTGCAGAACTGCCCTGTGCCCTCATGCAAGGTGGGCGAGGGGGGTTCCCAGGGGCCAGGATGCTGGACCAAGCAGCGTGTGGCCACTTGCTCTCTGAAGCAGACTGAGATCTCAGACCTCATGGCCTGTTCCCCCAGAATCTCGGGATTTGAACCCCCTCAAAGAGCCCTCCCCAACCTCTAGGCCCACAACCAAGACAGGGCATCCCAAGTTTCTAGCCTCTCCCAGGACCTCTCCTCTCTCTAGTACCCTCCCCCAGAAGCATCATAGGAGGCCGCCAGGCCAAGGGGGATACTGGATGAGCAGAGGCCCAGCTTATCTGGGGAGCCTATCATCTGAGGGAGGGAGAGCCCTGAGGTGACAGGAGAGACACTGAGGCCGCCACGCTGGGGGAAAAGGTGTCCTTGAGCAGGAGGATGAAAACATTAGGAGCAAGACCCTTCCAGCACGGAGCTGAGGAGCAGCACGGAGCACCAGCCTGCATGGAGCCTGTGACAGAGGCCTCTCTGTCTGCAGTCAGCCCAGATCCACTGACCACATCCTGGGTCCCACAGCAAGCCAGGTCTGGGCACTGAACGGAGGATAGATGGATTGTCAGGTGGACTAGTGGGGTAATGAAGGCTTAGTGTCCGTATGGCCAAGTGTAGATGACTAGGGTGGGTGGAGGTGTGGACTGGTGGGGTGGCTGGGGGTGGGAGCTGGGTAAGGGGGTGGGGGTGAGGATGGGGAGTGGGGGTGGACAGATGGAAAATGGACTGATGCGGACTGTTGGGGGTTTCCACACTCTGGGAGACCACAGAGCATCAAAGCTTCCACAGGAGGCTGGCTGGGTGGGCAGGGGCACAGAGACCCCTCCTTGTCTTCCCCACGGGCACAGATGTGCTTGCCATCTCCCACTTTGTTTGCCTCCAGCTCCCTTCAAAGCTTTTGGTCCCGTATCAGTATCTGACTCACACTGTTGTGTGCATGTCGGCTCCTGTAGCACGTGCACATGCTCACACACACACACACACGCTCCCCGTCCATCTCAGCTCACCACACTGCTCCCAGACCCAGCCTCTTCGCCTGTCACCCCCTCTGCCTGCCTTGGGCACCCCCCAACCCGCCTGCCCAGCAAACTCTACAAGCATCTATTACGCTAACTTCTGTGCCAGTTCTCCTTTTACTGACTCTAGTGGGATGGGGGTGGGAGAGCAGGAGAGGGGGACACAGAGACTCACAGGGGAGGGACCAGGCAGGGGGAGACTGCCGGTCTTCAACTCCCACATGCTGCATGAACAGCTGGATCATAGGACAGCACCACCCCCACCTGAGCTGCTGATGCAGGGAGATAGGTTGGGGGATACAAGGACCCAGTCCTGCTGGGAAGAGCACGGGCCCCAGGTCTCCCAGACACCCCTCTACACACAGCAGCTCCCACTAGGCCCAAGGGTGATGGACAGACCCTCACCCGACTCAACTCTCCCCAGCCGACCTCCTTGGGGCCCCTCCCCACATCTCGATGAGGACCAGACCATTGTCACCACCCTGTCACCTCAGCTTCCCCTGGTTATGCTTCCTGGGTCAGCAACACCTGACACACTGCTTGCTTGCTAGGTCTGTCTGACTCTATCTCTCTGTCTCTCCCTCTCTCTCTGTCCGTCTCCTAAAATTCTTCTCCCCGCCGAGGGTGTGGGGAGGGGTGACGAGTTGTAGCCAGCAGCTCCCACAACTGATGCTCTGTTGTTGCAAACGTCCCTTCATGCAGGGCCCAGACGCCAGGGGTTCAGCACAGGCGTAGGGCACAGTCTGCTACCCATCATGCCCTGGACATGAGAAACCCAAATTCCACTCCAACAATCCACCCACGGCTGTGGAGAGGAGAGCCCCTCCGTGGTTCCCCCACACTGAGGCCACCCTGCCCGACTGTGGGCTCCGTGCCACCTGAGAGCACGAACCTAACAGCCATATACATGGAGTGCTCATGGGGTGACCACACGTCCCCGATTCCCCCATCCCAAGTGTCCTCGTGCATGTGAGGTGACCAGCCTTCTCCATTCTTGACATTTTTCTTGGGTTACTTATTCCTTTGCTCCTGGGTCCCAGTCACTGTCTAGAACATTCTCCCCTGAGGTTGGTTGGTACCCATGGCTGGGGCTGGCATGAGGTTAGTTATCTGGTCTCCCCTCCACTGAGTTGCCCTCAGCTGATCACCGTGGTCTTCATCCAGTCGCGTGCCTATGTGGC
Organism: Balaenoptera physalus; assembly: GCF_965194825.1. Classification (NCBI taxonomy): domain Eukaryota; kingdom Metazoa; phylum Chordata; class Mammalia; order Artiodactyla; family Balaenopteridae; genus Balaenoptera; species Balaenoptera physalus. The sequence continues at coordinate 17,413,488 of NC_138890.1, read as the reverse complement.
GTTGGGCCTCAGTTTTCACCTCTACAAAATGGGAACAGAAACCTCTGATCTGCAGCCTTGAAAAGGCCCGCCAGCAGCCAGGCAGTAAGAAACGTTTGCCCTGGCGGGTGTGGCCAAGTCGTGGGTGGCCTCAGGCCCCAGGCCCCTCCTGGCCCCTTCCCAGCACCAGAGCCTCGTTACTCACACCGCCAGCCTTCCCACTGCATCAGCATTGAGGTCCCTCACCAGTTCGCTCACTCCTTCATCCTTGTGCAGTTATGGAGCACCAACACCATGCAGGTCCCTCCCTCTGGGCTCACAGTCTCCTAGAAAAGAACCAAATCACACAGGAGGCTGACTGGGCCCGGAGCGGGCAGCAGGGCCTCGGCCACCCTGGTGAGCGACCCTCTCTCCTACAGGCTGTGGGAGAAGGTCTTGGGCCAGGGAAGGGGCAGGTAGAGACCCCCACCCTCCTGGTTCCCCTCTGCCCTGATGCCCCCGTTGCAGGCTGCCTCTGTGTGTTTTCTTCTCTAGTTCTGCCTCTGGCACTCCAGGTGCACCAATGCTTCCCTTGCTGGACCCCATTCAGGGTAAGCCTGGTCCAATCCCGGCCCCTCCCCAGCCCTCCTGGCCAGCTCTGCTCCCCCCAGCTAGAGGAGGATGACTTCACCCTGCCAGAATCCAACAGCACGCAGTATTTACATAAACATTCCCCCACCCCTGGAACTGGAGTGCGGAAAGGCAGGCGGGCGATCTGTGGGGCTGCTCAGCCCCCCACACACTCTGAGCTCCAGGCAGCCAGCCCAAACTGCTGTCCCTCTCTGAAGCTGCTTCTCAGGCTGCAAAGGGGGCCAAGGAGGCTTCCCCCACGCACAAGCCCAACTGGAGAGGCACCTTGATGGGCAGGAAGCCAGGATTCCCGTCGCCCCCCTCTCCTCCAAGGCCAACTCACCCTGAACCCAGAAAGTCCCCTTCTCCCTGTAGGCTTGAAGGACAGACCCACTAAGAAAAGAAACATTCTCGCTCAGAGGGGCACCTTGGCCTGGGGCAGGCAGTCCAGGAAGACTGTCTGTTGCAAGTAGCGGCAGCCTTGAGTCTTAAGTGATGAGAGGCAGATGAGAGGGTGAGGAAGGTCCAGGCAGAGTTCAGAGGTCTTGAAGGGGCAGGCCACAGGAAAGGAGGGGACACTGGCCACCAGGACCGGGCAATCAGGGCAGGCCTTACGATCCAGCCGGGTGTGGCCCCAGGCTGACCCACAGGGGAAGTGGCAGCCCCTAGCTTTCTGCATTTGGGGCCTTGAGAAGAAGACTGGGTGGGGAGAGATGGTGGGAACTAGCCTCACAGGTGTGGATGGCCAGGGAAATGGTGGCATGGAAGGGGTTGCCCAGGAGAGAAGCCCAATGGGGGTTGCAGATAAGGGCACCCAGCTGCCTCTGGGCCTAGCTGACTGACCCCTCTTTCCAGCATCCCCAAGGAAAGGAAGAAGAGAGTCCTGGTGGGAGGAAGCCCCTGCTCTGTGGCTGCTCCCCTCTGTTGACCTTTCCCAGCCACCATCCAGATCAGGACCCCTGTCAGATCTCAGAGCATGTTTCCCATCAGTTCCAAGCTGGTTCCTCTGCCCCCTGGTTGCCATGACATTTGATGTGGATGCTGAAGAGGGCAGCTCTGGGTGTTCCTTGCTGACACTGCTCACCCGGGGTTGAGGGCGCTGAGGGCCTGTCTAGGCCTGGGGCCCGAAGGGCTGAGGCACCCTGGTCTTAAGCCTGGGAGGGCTCCAGCCCTTTGGGCCTGAGTTTCTCTACCCATGCATTGAGAAGGTTTAGAAGGCCCCTCCTGCAGGTCCAAGGCCAGGTAGGTAGACAGAGGGCTTTGTTTGTCCTGGAACCCACAGAACTGCTCCAAGACAAGGGTCTTGGGCCAAAACGGAAGAGAGGCCATCACTGCAGCCCCTGCCCCACCCAACTTGAGGGGGCAAGAGTCCCCCCAGGGCCCTCAGAGATCAAGGCAGCTGTGGTCACTGGACGGAGATAAGGTGGGAGAAAGAGCAGAGAGAGAGGAGCAAGGGGGCTCAGGCGGCCTCAAGTGCTCACTGCCAAGTACTCCCAGGGGGTAGAGGCTGCCAGCAGCAGGGGCTGTCCTGGACCCTACCCAGAACTCCTTGCTGCAGCTACTTGGGCTGAGACAGTAATGCCAAGGTGCCTGGGACACCTTGCTGCCCCAGGTGAGCAAGAAAATCCTCCCCCACACCTCACAGCTGTACCAGTCTGAGGCTGGGGGCCTAGGAGACCCGAGACATTGTGGAGTGAGGGGAGGTCCGTCTACTCCACCCACCCTCCACCTCCCCAAGACCTCTGGGGTCTCAGACACCACCTGGGAGAGCTGCAGATTCAGGAAAAGCTAGCCTCAGAGAATATAGAACCTGTCCTTAGGTCTGGGGATATGGGAGATGTAGCTCTCCCTTGGGGACTGGTCTAGGGGACACAGCACTGCCCTGGGTCTGGGGGATATAGCCCTCCCTGCACTGGGGTCTGGTCTGGGGCCCCGACTATGATCATAATGGCAGACTGGTCCAGATACCCAGCTGAGCCAGAAGCCAAGCCCTTTCCTGGCCATGACCTGGGCGGCTCCCACCCTCGGGGCCTGGGGAGGGGCAGGATTCAGCCAGTGTACAGCTGGCTGGTCTGCAGGCCCTGCATTCCCAGCACCCACTGGAGCATGTCCCTGCTGCAGTCCAAGCTTCAGCTATTCAGGAACATTCCACTCAAGGCTGGGACCCACCCTCCCGACATCCTGGACCCCAAAGTCTGCAGGGCTGAGCCCTCGCCTGACCTGCTGATCTAGAGGGCCCTGCCACCTGGGCCCATAGCACAAAGAGGGGGAGACTGTGGGGAGCTGTGGGGGACTGTCCCTACCAGCACCCCCTCGCACAGACCCAGCCTGAGAAGGTGTGTCACTGCCACCAGATGTGGCCCCAGGATTCCACCCAGCCGTGTGGGCAGGGCAGGCCAGGCACCTCAGGGGGCCCTCGAAAGGCACCTTTCATGGTGCACTCCAGCTGCATTCAGTTCTCCCTTTAGGAGCATGCATGGGGTCGGGGGGCTGAGGGACTGTCACAGCTGCCTCCCAACAGGAGGACCAGCTTCCATGGGGCCTGCCTGTCTTCTCTGAGTCTATTCTATTCAGGGTTTGAGCAGGCACTCACCACCACTGTTACCGACCGGCTCTGTCAGTCCCTCTCAGCAGGGTCAGGGAGAGCTGAGGTATGGCCCCATCTCCCTCCTGGCCCTGAGGCGGTACAGGAATCCCGCCCAACCTCAGCCACTGAGACATTCCCCTGCACGACAAATCACAAACTTGGTAGAAATCAGGCCCAGGCCACAGTGGAAGACCACGTGAACCCAGATGCCCGGTAATAAAACGTTTACAGCCTCCGTGTCGTCCTGGGTGTCATGTGTTCATCACATGTGGCCCCAGTGAGCTATTTGGCATGGAAATCGCCCTTCCCCTTGGGGCCACAGAAATGTCACTGGCTGTGGCCACCATCACCAATGACAGTGACCAATGTCCTTCCTGGCTAGGGCAGGGGTTTCTCCACTCCACCCATCTGCTGTGTGACCTTTGGGGAGCTCTCTCACCCTCTGTCCACACCCCAGAAGTGACTCTGAGACACACGCAGGGTGGGTAGGGAGCAAACACTGTAGGAGCACCAGGATTGTGGATCTGATGGTAAATCATGGCCACAAAGAAAAACCGGTCAGGGTGACACTCAAGGCCCCGCCCCTCCAGGACCACCGCCCTCCCCTGGGCAGGAGGCTTCGTGGGTTGAGTGCCAGGACTCTGAGCTGGTGGGGCTGGGTCTTCATTGCTTTCTCATGCTGGTCCACACCACCCAGCCCCTGGGTAACCCTGAGCGTGTGGCCCACAGGAGGCGGGTTCCCCAGCTCCACATACCGGAAGCTTCCAGGCCCAGAACCCGTGATCTGCTGAGAAGCATTGACTTAACAGTAGCCCTGGCCCCATGTCCCCTGTCCCTCTCAGCCCCATGTCCCCGTGCCTCTGTGTCCCAGGTCCCTCTCAGCAATCTCAGCTCACTCACACACAGTCACACACACACAGTCACACATATTCTTATACACACTTACATAGTCACACATGTTCACAAGCTCAAACATCAGCCCTCTTCACCTCCCCTCCTCCTCAGCTTCCCTCTCCCTCCCTCTCCCCCTCCAACAATGGGTTCCCACTGCCCCTCCCCTCCTCCTCTCCCTTACTCTCCCACTTCCCCCTCTCCCCACAGCTGGGTCTGCGGGAATGCCCTCCTCTCTCTTGCACCATCAGTTGCTCTCTCTTGCCCTCTTCTTCCCTCTCATCCAGAACATGGTATGGGGGTGGGGGCACCCTCTCCCTGTGCTCTTATCTCTAGGCTGCTCTTACGCTGTGTTTGCCCCCGCACATGGTTATGGATATGGTTATCCTGTATCCGTTTGTGTATTGCAGTTCAGACCTTGCTCTGCACCTGAACTTTTCCTCCAGTCTGGGCTATCGGGCTCCGTGGGGCAGGCTCTCTGAGGACCTGCTTGGCAAAGCACGCCAACACCATTCACTCTCTGCCCCTGCAACTCCTTGCTCGCCTGAGTTGTGACCAGTATTCAGGTGTGAGTCCTGCCTTACGGTGAGCAGCAATGGGGAGGTCACTCTGCCAGGCCCTCTGAGCAACTCTACACCTCGCACTGCAAGCCGATTTCCTGCTGGGGGGGGTGTGTTTCCTCAGGCACTGGCTGGGGCTCCTTTGTGGGCAGAAAGTGGAGACATCTTTTCCCCTTACTCTCTTCGCAGTGGCCAGCAGAAATACTTCTCCAAATATAATCAACATCAGTGGTCTGGTTTTTCCTTATGGTTTGTGCTCTTATGGTGTGTTCATAAAGTTTTTCACATATATATTTTCCTCCATTAAGCTGATAGTTTCAGTTCTAAAGTTTACATCCTTAATTTCAGCATCTGCATATATCAGGTGCTCAACAGGTGTTTGTGAAATGAGTGAGTGAATGATTCTTTAAAGAAAAGGTCTCTGGACTCCACAACCCTGTCCCTTCTCTGCCCCTTTCCAGCCTGGCTCCCCAAGGGGTCTACATTCCTGCCCCACTGGTCCTCAACCTCCCCCAGGAAGCCCTCTGTGGCCTGGCCACTGACTTGCTGGGGCCAAATCCACCTGCTTGTCCTTCCTTCTTTCTCTTGGTCACCTCAGAGAATTGGTGACATTGTCCGCACTTCCTTCACTTTCAGAATGACTTTTTAAGGAGGTGAAATTGATTAAAGCAATTTATCTTTTTAAATCAAGCAAAACTAAAATGTACCATGAGAGTAACTCATTACCCCAGACGCCTTCAGTCAGAAGTAAACCTTGTTTACAGGAATTGAATTTTAATCCAGGTCTTTTCCAGGCATCACACATGGTCCAGGGATCAACACATAGGCAGAAGAAAGGAGAGAGCGGGAGGGAGGGAGGAAGGAGGAAGGGAAAGAGGGAGGAGGGAGGAGCCAAGTGAGGAAATGAGATTCAAAGATTTACTTGCTGAACTTGGGATAAATGTCTCTTCAACACATGAGATACATGCATGTTTCTAAATAATCCTTCTAGGATTAAAAGAGAGAGAATTTGCGAAATGAGGACATTGGGCTGGTCTCCATTCAGCCAGCACTGGTATGTGAGAATGGATCTGTCCCTCCTCCTGGCCCTCTCCTCCCCCGAATCCAGGTGTGCCCTCCGCAGCCTCCTGACTTGGCAAGCTTTCTACAATTTGCTACAATTCCTTCTCTTTATTTCAGTGGGCTCAAAACTCACTCCTTCCCCTCAATCCATGCTTTCTACCCAAAACTTCCCCATTCTAAGCTTTGTACTTTGATTTGTCTTTCCAGTGGCTGGATCTAATCACAGGGAGAGGACCTGTTTTGTATTGTTTTTCATGAGGACCCACACATCCTGAATTTCATCAATCCTGGGACATCTGCCATCCTCCTTGCACCCCACCCTATTCACACCCCTGGGGTCCCCCCGCCCCTGCCCCAGCCATCCCAAGGTTTCCTCCCCACTCTCTGGGTGGGGCCTTGCTCTCTACATCCCCTGAATTGCTCTGTGCAGCACTTCAAATAGTTTACCAGAAAGGGTGTGTAACAGAAGTGAACTTTCTGAGAACTTGCCTGCCCAGAATGCCTCTGTTCTGGTTTTTTATGCAAGCTTGGCTAGGCGTGGACTTCTAGGTTGGAGATGACTATCCCTTGGAGCTTGGAAGGCATGGTTCCGTTTTAGTCTAGTATCCCCCCATTGCTGATGATGTCCAGTATCTGTTCAATCCTCAGGGCTCCATGTGCACATGAATTAGGAATGATCTGGGTATCAGACAATAAAACCCAACCAGTGGGAGCCTAAGTAAACAGACGTTCATTTGTTTTATTTTATTCTATTTATTTTTACTTTTTATTTATTTATTTTTGGCCGTGCCGCATGACATGTGGGATCTTAGTTCCCTGACCAGGGATTGAACCCATGCCCCCTGCAGTGGAAACGCAGAGTCCTAACCACTGGACCGCCAGGGAATTCCCATGTTCATTTGTTTTAAATCACATGCACACAACAGAAACAGAAGAGGCAGAGTGGGATTAGAGCAAGAGCTCTACAGGGTCACTGGGGACCTAAGCCTTTTCTATTTTTGCCCCTTCGTCCTTCATGTGTGGCTTCTGTACTCATGATACCAGGATGGTTGCTGCAACTCCTCCATCACAGCCTGTGTTTGAGGCAGGAAAAGGATGGAAGGGTATACAAGTGATGAGCAAAATGGGCATTCTCTTAGCAAGCTTTACCTTTTTATTAGAGAAAGGACACTCTCCACAGGAATTTATCACCACATCTCCTTGGCCAAAACTGTTAGGTGACCACCATGGCTGGAAGATAGCCAACAAGAAGTTGGCCTATTTTTTTCTCACTAGATTTCTTGGGCTTTATCTTTCATTTTTTTATTTAAAAAGAATTCTTATTCCACCAGACATATTTTCATTTCCAATAGTTCACTTTTGTTTTTATTGTTCCTTTTCCATAGATTCTACACTTGTTTTATGTAATTCCTCCACAAATCTTTCTAATGACACTGATGAGTTTATTTAAAACTCCTTTCTGTGCCCTGAATTGTTTCTGTTTCTTCCAATGTCATTTTTTGGGACTATCTCCCTAGAGTCCCCAGGGTGATTCTCTGAACACTTTCATTCTGTCTAAAAACCCTAGAATCCAGAAAGCAAGGAAATCTGCATAGACTGATGGGACAGAAAAGCCAACTTGGTGGGGGCGTGGGGGTGGGGTGTTCCTCCTAGCCAAATTTGGAAAAATGTGAACACTTGAAGTGTAACAACATCATTGCATTGTAACATTTTGAATTAAAAAAAGAATCTGTGTGTCCTTGGCAATGGGAAAAAGCAAACAAAAATTGGGGAGGGAAATTTTCTTCATAGAACAATGACATGTAATACATGTAGCAGAAATGATAGAATTTGGAAATTGCCCTTTCACAGGCACCAGTGCAATCACTGCTTGGAGCAGAGTATCCATGAGCCCCAGGACCACTGATGGAGTAGATTTCTCACCAGTCACAGGAAGACCACGTGCCTGCACGGCACAGAGAAAGGGCAGTTACCACTTCGCCCATGACCTGCCTCGGTATCCCTGAAGGGGCAAACAGGTACCTCCTTGATTGGCCCCGGATCAGAAAACAAAAACCAAAAACAGCTACGCAGTGATGTTGTTCCACTGATGTTGAATAGTCAGTGTGAAGACAATAGGGAGTTATGTGGATGAGTGCTCGTGTTCCTGGAAGATACACTGGAGAATTACGGGGCTGAAGTGTCAGGATGTCACCAACATACTCTCAAAAGGTAAAAATAGATGTGTATGTTTTTAGAGAGTAAACAAAGCAAACGTGACTAAATTAACAACTGTGGAATCAGTACAGGATACATGGGAGTGTGGCAGGTAGACTACCAGATGTCCCCGGGACCCCTGGCCCTGTGGCTTTAAACCACAACTCCTGATAATCTGTTATGCAACAATACATGACTGATGCTCATCGTAGGATGGTCACAAGTTCTCTTTCAAAGTTGGGGAGAAAATCATGTGGATATGCACAGTTGCCCCTGTGATAAAATCCGCACTGAGGTCTTGTATGCTGGTCCCGGCCAGCCCTGCCCCCAGGACCTCGCCCCACTCTAGGCCTTGACCCTTCCAGTCCAGGTTTGGGACATCCCAGCACTGCCCACACAGGCTACGAGGGCTGTTCCACCTGCCTGCTGTGCTGCTCCCGTCTTCTCATCCCCCATGGCATCAGGGCCCCCCACTGTCCACCCCAGTATCATGAAACCCCAACTGCCCCTATGTTCCTCCTCTGCCCTCCTCCATCCCCTCCCCCGCCTTCTCCTTCCCTTCCCCTCCCCCAACCTTCTTCCTCCTCTGCCTTCCTCCCTCTTCTCCCTCCCCTTGCTTTCCACCCATCTCCTCTCCCCTCTCAGCTTCTCCTCTCCCTTCCTCTTCTTTTTCATCTCTCTCCTCCCCTCTCTCCTCCTTTCTCCCCTCCCCTTCTCTCCCCGCTCTGGAAGGTGGGCCTCTGGCTGCCCAGCTAATAACCACAGCAGGAGCCTCCCGGCTCCGCTCCCCAGCTCCAGCCGTTTCCATGGACGAGGGCCCACACAAACACAGGATGCTGCAGCTCCCCCTGCCAGCCCAGGACCCCCCGCAGCACAGGGTTGGTGGCAGATGAGGTCATTGCCACAGGGGCCCCACGGGCCTGTTGGGGGGGACTATTTGTTTGGCCTTGTTTCTGTGGCAACCTGCTAGACCCCTCCTTCACTCCATCCACTGGGGTGTTTGCTGGTGCAAGGGACGAAGCTGCCCCTGAGCCCCCAGCTCCACCTCCAAGGTATGCATAGGGAAACTGAGGCACAAGAGCCAGGCAGAGGCAAGACCATGCAGGGTCAGGACACTTGTCCACAGACCGGGGTCTCCCTGTGCCCGGGAACTCAGGCGAACATAGGCCAAGTGGGTCCGAGGCACACAGCCTGTCGCCCAGAGCAGGGGTCCTGGCTCTGCCCAGCATCTGTCCTGCCCAAGGATCAGGCCCCTGACCTATGTGCTGGACAGTGGGCCGAGAGGGTCCTGTCCCAAGAAAGGAGGCCCTGGGCAGGGAGCGAGGAGGGGCTCAGAGGGCAGGACAGTTTCCAGAAGAGGCACTGTGGCCAGGCACTGGGGAGGAAACCATGGGCAGCCCAGGTGGGGAGGAAAGAGGCACAGTCACAGGCTGGGGTGGCTCTAAGAAGAGGGGGGTGGAGACAGGAAGCTGGAGGAGGAGCTGAGAAGCAGGAGGGCAGGTCAAGGCAAGGCTGCATGCCCAGGGCACCAGCACATAAGCCCACTGCATGTTGTTGCCACTGTTGTCCCATCTGTCCAGAGGCCTTTGCCGCAGCCAAGAGCCTCCTTAGATGGGGGCAGTCCCAGGAGGGGTGGAGTAGGCTCAGGCCAAGGGCATCAAGACCCCCAGAGCAGGGCCAGGAATGGGGGCTGTGTGCTCGCAGTAGTGGGGTCCAGGTGGCCCTGGCCCGCCCACAGCCTCCCAGCTTTCAGTACGTCAATGCTCTGGGCCTTCAGCCCTCCTGGGCAACCTCCTTCTCACATCCCTCATGGGCTGCCCCCTGAGCACCTGCTGTGCATGGCCTGGCCAGGCCCTGACAGAGCAGCAAGTGCCACTTCCTGTGGTTCCTATGGTCCCGGGGCCTCCAGGGTCTCACAGCAAGAGGCAACAGGGCCCCACCATGGCCTGTCTGGGCTCTCTGGCCATGGTGAATTGGCCTCACTTTTTCCACCCTTTCCCTCCCCCCCTCATCTTCCTCTCCCTCCTCCCCTTTCTCCATCTCCTCCCTCCTCCCCTCCCCCTTCATCTGCCTCTCCACCTCATCCTGTCTCTGAAGTCATCCTGGAAGGCAGGTGGGATCCAGCTGAATACCTTCCCAAAGTGCAGGCCCGTCTGAGACGTTACCTAACCGCACCTTCTTACCTAATCCCCCAGCCATCTCCTGCTTCCTGCGCCTGCCCCCACCCCAGCAGGGCCAACCTGGGCTCGAGCCCAGACTTGCCTCTGGCCACCTGTGGTCTTGGGCTGCCTCCCCAGGATGTGGTCCTACAGGGCAGGCCTTCCCCTGCCTCAGATTCTGGGCGGGCCAGCACGAGCTTTTCAGCTGGAGGAGGCCAGAGACAGGGGCAGGAGAGACTACAGTCACTGGGCAAAGCGGGTAGCTGGAAAGGAGAGTGACAGCCCAGCACTTTGTCCTCACAGCGCGCACATTCACGCATAGACACGCACAGACACGTGGACCCGGCGCCCCCACATGTTTGCACACATGCACACAGACACAGACACATGCAAGGTTAGCCAGGTGCACAGAGCTCATCCACCGCGTATGGAACCCAGGATCGAGGGGAGACCTGGGTGCCCGGATAGCGATCCTCGGCAGGGGACTGAGTGCCCAAGTAGGAGGAGGTTGGCCCTGGCAGGAGGCTGTGCATAGTGACCTGTCCAGCCTGGCCTGCCCGGCTGGCCCCTTCTCCCCTCTGCAGTCCCCACCCGCTTGCAGCCCGCAGCCTGCACCTGGGTTGGTTTCAGCTACAGTTTCAGCCACCCGTCACCCAGGAAGAATGGCCACATTCAGGCTGCCTGCTCTCTAACCCAGGCAGCTCGCAGCCCTCTCGCACCCGGGGCACAGAGGCCTGAGCCCTCTGCTTGCCCCTCCATAGCGGTGCCAGGGAGGAGGTCTCGGTTTTCACAACGTGCGAAGACGGGGAGCTGCCCCCACGGGCCCCCCACGTGGCGAGAGGTCCCTCAGCCCCCCTCTGCCCTGTTGCCACCCACCCCCATCCCTCTCCCATGGATCCCGGTGCCTGGCTGAGGTGCCTCTCGGAGCTGCCAGCTCACCTTCGGCCTGGCAGAGGGTCTGGCATCAGGAGGAACCATTCGGTCTCCAGTGGCAGTGCTCAGGAGGGCAGAGAGGGGGTACTGTAAACCTTCCGCCTGAGCACGGTGGTTAGGCAGATAATTCCACATTCCTCGTGCAGCAGCTCCTCTCCTGGGTATCCAGGGGGACTTGGACAAGACCCGAGGTGGCAGGGAGGTGACCTCCCAGGAGAGGGGCCACCAGGGGTCCAGCAGGGCACATCACAGCTGTGGGGGAGGAGGACACACGAGATGGGCTCGAGGGAAGACAGAGGCCAGCAGGGAGGGTGGAAGGGCTAGGGACTGGGGACAAACTCGGTGGGAGGGGCTTGTGTTGGGCCCAGAGGACCCCAGACTCAGAGCAGGTGGACGGACAGATGGACAGGCTGTGTCAGGGACTCAGCGCTGGGATGAGGCACAAGGAACCTGCTTCTGGAAGAGGTTGCAGGCTTAGAGTGAGGGAGAGAAAGCTGGGGGTCCAGCAGGCATCCTGAGAGGAGGCAGAGGGCGCCCTCCGGCTAGCCAAGGGCCCCCACACACAATGGGGGGGTCACATGCCCACCTGGGATAGAGAGAAGGTGGCCAACACAGGGGCCTAATGCATGTACCGCAGGATGGGCTGAACCTCCAGCCGCTCTCTGAAGGACACAGGCCTTGAGGTGATGAGGGAAGAATTGCCAAGAAAGAGAAAGCCTTCTTTCCTAACTGGGCAAGAGAAGGAGACGTGCTCTGTCCTGTCCAGCACAGCGCCTGGGCCCACCCTTGCTCCACACTCCTTTCCCCGCTCAGGGACCAGGTCCCAGGTCCCCTGGACTGCAGTGGTTGGGGCTCTGTCCCCCAAAGTTCACAACCACCTGAACTTCAGGATATGACTTTATTTGGGAAAGGGTCTTTGCAGATTATACTTAGTTACTTGAGTCAATGATTTCAAGATCAGAGCATCCTGGACTGTCTAGGTGGGCCCTGTGTTCCATGGCAGGTGTCCTCATCAGAGACAGAGGGGAGAAGACAAAGAAGACACGGAGATGGCCACATGAAGATGGAGGCAGAGACGGGAGTGATGTGGCCACAAGCCCAGGAATGCCTGGGGCACCAGCACCTGGAAGAGGCAGGAAGGGTCATCCTCCAGAGCCTCCCGAGAGAGCTCAGCCTGCCCACTTCTGGCCTCCACAGCTGGGAGAGAACAAATTCCTGTTGCTGTAAGCCGTGGCCCTCACCCTGTTTGTGGTCATTTGTTATGATTGCCCCTTGACTAATACCGGGGACAAAGCCCCCCAGCAGTCCCCACACTCCTGTTCCAGAGGAGAGAGTGAAACGGCCTCAGCAGGCACTCTGGTAGAGATGAGGGTTTGGAGGCCCACTGAGAGCACTGCTTGAGGGTGTGCTGGGACAGAGGCCAAGCTAGAAGGAGCTGGGCACGTGGTCCTCCAGTGCCAGCCTATGAGAGGATCCATGGGGCCACTCAGTGACGGGGGACCTGGGATATGGTCCCTGCACATGAGAGCTGCTGCATCTCCAGGTGCTAACAGGGAACTACCACCCCTCCCACCTCTGGGGAGGGCTGGGCTGGACTTGGTCTGTGAGAGACCTGTAAACCCTCTCACCTCCCTGGGCCCTCCTCCCTCAGGCCTCCTCCTCACACAGGCCCTTCTCCCCGGGACCACTGGAACCCCTCTGAAGGCAGCCAATGAGATGAGGCTATAATTTAAAAATACATTTATTTAGTGTTTCCATTTGTTTCTGTTCTGTTACACAAGGCCATTAAATAAATACATTCTCCAAGTCACTCGAGTACACACCTACTCGCTATACAGATGAGGTAGAGAAATCAACAGGCTCACACAAGACTTCTCTCGTGTGTGAATGCCCCTCTCCTCCCGCCCGCCTGGACCTGGCCCAACCAAGCTCTGAGTCACGTCTGTGCACGCTGAGCAGAGAGCAGGTGGCCGGGACCCGCCTGGCCCTCAGCATGGCTCTGCTCCTGCGGCCCTGGGGGGGTCGGGGGATCTGGACCCCGCCACAGAACATGTTTTCTTTTAGAGATCCTCTGCTGCACAGAGAGAAGCATGTTAATGAGAGGCTCCGTCAGCGGGAGTTGTTTCTTTGCTTAGCAAGACATTCTGATATATATTTATGTATAAACAAACCAGCCAGCAGACGTTTTCAATCTGCCTTGTTTAAAAAAATACTTTTCTTAATATTTATGACATAGAGCTAAATGTGGTATTTGATTAAAAAAAAATCCTTCCTCTGACTTGCCGCCTTTCCAGACCCAGTAGTGACCGAGCTACAGTCTTGTCATAGAAACATGGCCAGCTCTGCCTGCTCCAGGCCCCAGCAGGTGGGAATGCTTGGGGACAACTGGGACGCACCCCAGCCTATCCTCACCCTCTCCAGCCAGGCGTGAAGGAGACCGAGGGGCAGACCCACATCATCCACTGTCCCCTCCCAGGGCACATGCCTTGGCTGCACCACTCTGTCAGCATGCAGTTATTCATGGGGATGTTCTCTGAACCACAGGAGAATAAACTTTACTATTTACACTATAAAACAGGGACAAAGAGACCCACATCCACATAAATAGGTTTTCTTTTAAAAACAAAGTCCCCAGGGTTCCTGAAGCCCCTCCTGGACTCCGAGGAATCCCTTCACTCAGTAGTTCCCGTGTCCACGCTGCCACCTGGCTCTGTGCTTGCCCAAACCCCAGCGCACACCCTCGGAGCACAGTCATAGAGCTCAGCAGGATGGGCCCAGGGCTGGAGGCCCCACCAACATGGGAAGTAGAGCTCCACACCTAGGAAGGGCACAGGGCAGAGGCCACACCCCAGCCAACCACTGACCACACCAACACAGGGTGCATGAGCACACACACCACACACATGCACAGACACGCTTATGCACATGCATGCACGCACACACGTATGCTCACACATGCACATACAAGCACAGACACCACACATGCACAAACATGTGCACATGGTCACACACATACATGCATCCATGTACGTTCATGCACACCCATGCACAGATGTGCTCACATTCTCATGAACACACACCACATGCAGATACATACACGTGCTCACACACAAGCATGCACGTGCACTTATGCATACACACATCACATACTCACACACATGTACACTCATGCATGCACACAAACATGCTCATGCACACACACCACACACTCATGCATGCATACACACATGCACACATGTGTGCACACACCCTCAAACCAAATCAGGTCAGTGCTGGCCATCCTTTTCCCTTCCCTGCAAAATCAACAGCATGGCCAAGGAGAACAGCCTTCCATTTGCCATATCCTAACCTAGACTCTCTCCACCCATGTCTGTCCCCACCCTGCCTCCCCCACAGTGACAGAGAGCAAGCTGTGCCTTCCTCATGAAATGAACCTCCAAGGGGCTGGCCCTGCCCCTCTGCCCATGCCCACCTCTGGAGGAGAACAGGCCACCTTCTGCCACCCCCAGCCCCAGAATCTGCATTGAGGAGGCCAGAGTGTGGAGCCATGTGCCTGCAGGGTGCAGAGCAGGGCCCGTCCACGTCCCAGGCCAGCCTTGCTGTGGGTAGCCGACCTGGACCATGGGACCTGGCTTCCAGAAACCCTGAGGGTGGTGGCCAGACACAGCCTGCTTTACTTCTTCAAAAACAACGACAGCATGTCTCTCTGGATTTAGTGGTTTCAAACGACAAAGCAGATCAGGCGAACAGTTTAGGAGGGGGCATGGAGGGGAGGGAGAAAGGGGTCCCTCCAGGGCAGGCTCTGCTGAGAGGGGGAGGAGCCACAGCCTGGGAGACTGCAGGGATGGAGAAAATAATAATTATATATTAGTTAAATAAAAATAACTTAAAAGTCACTGATATCACTCCAAAGAGAAGTACTCAATGTCAGAGGGGGCCGGCAGTATACCCCCTGCACCTGGGCAGCCAGGCACCTGCTCTCTCTCCTAGTGGTTTGACTCTCTAAGCCAGTGCTGGTGCAGGACAGGCCACAGGCAGCTCACACAGAGGCCGTGTGGTCACGAAGGTGTGCCCGCTGCTCCTCAGAGGGCACCCAGCGCAGGAGGGGCACCTGGTGACTTAGGGGGACACAGCTTGGAAAGCATCTGTGCAAAGCTCTCAGGTCATGGGGAGGGACAAACAGAGGGGATGCAGAGGTCAGACTGGGCCTTTGAGACGGGGAGACAAAAGGGCGGAGATGGCCAACCCAGCCAACCCCCTGGCCTCTGCCCCTGCCTTGTCACCAAGTATACTGGGGGCGCCCAGGTCAAGGACTCAGCCCCTGCAGGTCTAGACCCCTCACATGGCACACACCACCTGTACCCCTGCAACAGCCTGGCCAGGCCCAGGGGCTCAGCCCCTGCAGGTGTACACCCCTCACATTGCACACACTGCCTGCACCCCTGCAGCAGCCTGGCCAGGCACAGGGGCTCAGCCCTTGCAGGTGTAGACCTCCTCGCGCTGGGTACACTGCCTGCACTCCACATAGCAGCACCAGCGCACCTGGCACTGGCAAGGCCGTGTCACCACCCGGCTCTGTGTGTTGTGACCACGCCCGCAGCAGATGCTCTCGCAGTTCTTCTCACGGTGGCACCTGCGGCCGGCAGTGCCTGGGGAGAAGCGGCCGGCCAGGCAGAAGCTGGGTGAGTCGTCCAGGTGCACTAGCTCCGGTGTGCGGGGCAGTGGGTCGCCACCACCTGTCCCTGTGGCGCGGCCCCGCGGTGGTGAGAGGGCGCCGGCCTCGCCGGTGGCCTCATTCGTGGTGCTGCCCACCTTGAGTGCTGTCTCGTACTTGTGCTTCAGGCGCTTGCCCACCTCATGGAAAGGCGCCAGCTGCCGCCAGCACGTCCGCACGGTGCAGGAGCCTGACACACCGTGGCACTTGCAAGTGGTCTCCACCCCGGCCTTGATCACCTGGGAGGGAGGTGGGCATGAGGGCCACTCTGAGCAGACTGGAGACCAGTCCCCAAGCACCACCCTCAGAGGGGCTGGAACTGTCATTCACCCCAGGGTCAGACCTCATGGCCCCCCAGACCCAGGCCCAGGCAAAGGGGGTCACCACTGCTCATCACCCAGGCTCCCTGGCACCCACACTGTCCCTCCCTCTCCAAGCCATGGACCGCCCAGGACAGAAACCCCATAGCCAGCACCACACCTTCAGATTGGCCACCGCAGCACCCTGGACCCACCTCCTGCACCATCATGGCCCTCCCTTCCCATCCCTGCATCCCAGGCTGCCCTCTGCAAGGCAGGGCACACCTCCCCACTAGCCCCCACTGTCAGCAACCCCCCAGGACCACACAGTCTGTCCTCAGCAGTCTGCTCCTTGAAAAAGTAAGGACAAGCAAGTTAGCTTGCCTAGTGGACAGAACTGGCCACTAGAGTCTACGTTTGAGCTGACCATGCCCCTGTCTGAGCATAGGGATCAGATGCTACTGCATGGGCAGGCACCATCCCCCACCCTGCTAAGAGTAACCTGGGAAGTGGGAGAAAGCCTCCAGAGAGGTCCAGATGGGAGGGGGTTACACCCACCCCACACATGCAGGCAGGAGCAGGCATGGCCCAGCACCAACACTCCGCTTGCGATCTGGGAAGCTGCCTAAGACCCAGGCTGGGCCCTTCCCCTCCCAGGACTTGGGTCCAACCTGCAAAGCCGTGGAGTCAGCCCAGCTGTCCCACGGGGCCTCCTGCCTGACTTCCCACACTGGGGTCCCTAGAGGGACACGGGGAAGAAGAACGGCAGGGGAAGGGGAGGTCCCTCTCCCAGTGGGCCCCAAGCCAGGCCTGAACTCCCACACTGCCCCCAGGGAGAGTCGGCTCAAGGGGGATTAAGAAACATAGCTGCCCTCCAGCCAGGCAACAGAAGAGTCACATTTAATGATACTTTGCTGAGAAACCCGGACAAATTTAATTAAAACGAGGCTTACCCAGGACCAGTGGAGCTAATGGAGCACTTTCATATTCTGACTTTTCATTAATAGCTTACAAAAGGGCGAGTGCAGAGGAAAAGAAAGGGCCTCCCATGGGGGATTTAATCAGCCTGCACCCCTCCCCAGAGGGTGGAAGGAGAGGCAGAGCTCCTGTGGAAAAGGGGGAAATTGATTCTTTAATAAGCCCACACCTCAGAACTCTGGCTTCTCAATAAAGAGGGGCTCAGAGTGAGGCTGGCATTAATTACCTCACGCCCCCCTCCAGCCCCCAGGCTGGGGCTCCATATCCCAAGGGCCGCCCAGCAAACACGCAGATCCCCCTCCCAGCCCCTGACTATCCCACAGCTCAGGCTGAGCCTTGGGAGGCGTTTGATTGTCCAGGATGTGCAGGGACTAAGAGGGTGGGGTGTTCTGTCCACAGTGAAGGGGGCGGGACCTGATGCCTCCTCCAGTGGCGTGGAGCCAAGGGGCTGGTGGGTGGGTAGAGAGCGGCTGCGGAGCCAGGTCCCCCCAGGCCCAGCCATGCCTGCAGCCAGCAGCTCCCAGAAGGGCCCAGCAAGAGAGCTTTTTACCTTGAGTCTTTTGTTTCAAGTTTCCTCGGAACAGTCCTGGCCACAGACAGGGCCCCTGAGGTAGAAGCAGCCTCCCCAGCTTGAGCCAGCCATACCCCCAGCTTTTCCCCGGGACCCCTGGACTACACACTTACCCGTTTGCTGTCCACCTAGGTCCCTGGTGACAGGACCACCCACCCCTCAGCCCTGGCAAGTAGGGCCCAGTCCATTGTCCTCCTGGTTAGATGGTGCCCAGCAGGGAGACCCTCCCTGTGGCCTTGACCACCCAGGACCCACCTGCCTACTCCCCAGCCAGCAGCAAGTAGGCCTTCTGGTTCCACCCAACCATGGGAGACCATGGGGCACCCCTCCATGGAGCTCCGCACCATGACAGCTAGTATCCCTGCCCATCCAGTAAGTAATGAGCCTTATAAGCAGAAGGACTGGAGGCCCTGGCTGTCACCAGTGGCTGGAACAGAGCCCCAGAGGCAGCTGACTTCACCTCCTCCCAGCCCTCTCCCCCACCAATGCCCCTCCCTCAGCCCCTGCACCCCAGCCCTTAAACACATATGCTTCTGCCCGCCCCTCTGCACTTTCCCGCCCTGCTCCCCAACGCACGCCACCTGCAACCCCACACCCACCCCACGCCCTGCCCTGTGCCCTGTGCGCCCCCCACCCTGCACCGTTTCCCACTCCGCACCCCACCCCGCTTGCCTTCACACCCACGAGGTTGTTGTGGAAATCCACACGGGCTCGCAGATCCTTGCTAGACCGCCGACCCAGGAACTCCTTGACGAACTTGCTGCTGTACTTGAGATTGTCCCCGCAGCCACCCCACTGCCAGGCCTCTCGGTTCTCCAAGTCAGGGGCCTCATCACAAGTGCAGCGCTCCATGCGGCCTGCACTGCACGCCTTGGCCAGTGCATGCGTCAGGCCAGCAGAGGAGATGGCGTAAAGGAAGGCTGTCTCCTTGAAGCCTGGGGTGGTGGGGGCAGGGGCAGGTCAGCAGGCCACAGCGGCCCCCGTCTCACTCGGGTGCAGCCAAATCATGGCCTTCCCAGGCACACATTCCATATAGAGCAGGGTCTGCGGGAAGCATCCTTCCTGGTGTGTTCCACGCAGGGAGGGGCATACCTGCCTGGGCTGCCATGTGCACCTGGGGACAGGAGGTGCTCCCTTGTGCCCCAGACATAGGACTGGTCAGGGGCAGGAGAGAACCCAGAGTGTACTGGGCCACAGGTGTGCCCAGCAATCAGAGACCCTATCCATCTGGGTCTCCAACCTACTAGACTGGCCAGGGCCCTCTGTGAGCCTTGCCATGCCCTGGGCCTCAGGTCCCTAGTTTTTTTTGCTTGTTTGTTTTTGTTTTTAACATCTTTATTGGAGTATAATTGCTTTACAATGGTGTGTTAGTTTCTGCTTTATAACAAAGTGAATCAGCTATACATACACATATATCCCCATATCTCCTCCCTCTTGCGTCTCCCTCCCTCCCACCCTCCCTATCCCACCCCTCTAGGTGGACACAAAGCACCGAGCTGATCTCCCTGTGCTATGCGGCTGCTTCCCACTAGCTATCTATTTTACATTTGGTAGTGTATGTATGTCCATGCCACTCTCTCACTTCGTTCCAGCTTACCCTTACCCCGTGTCCCCTAGTTTTTAAAACAAGGCTGTTGAGAGACTCAGATGAGAGTCCCCCTCGGCACCCTCATGCAGAAGGAGACACAAGAGAGGAGGCTCCGTGCTCAGGGCTGGGGCACCAGCTGGACCCCTGCTCCTGTGCCCAGACACTGGGCCTCAGCCACTGCCATGTGGCAAGAGCCATCAGAGCCGCCTCAGGCCCTGTCACAGCTGCCCACATGCGCCTTGTGCCACCAGCAACTGTTCCATGCAGGTGTGAGAAGGGACCAGGCATGGGGGAGAGGGCAGGAGGAAGGGGAAATGGGGAGCAGGGGGGTCAGATCCCACCCACCGCCCAGTCACCTGGAACTCAGCTGAGGTGATGCACTAGGGGCGCACACCAGGGCTAGGAGGTCCTGCCTCCCTGCTCCGGCCCGGTGTCCCAGCACACTCACCTCGCTTGAGCAGGCTGGCCCGGTAGCGACCCTCCAAGGTACAGTTCCAGCGCTCAAACCGGAACTGGTACTGGCACTCGAGAGCACTCATGCTGACCGCTTCCACCAGCGTCTCAGCCACACCGGGGTCCCGGCGGCACATGCGCCGCTGCTTGCGCTCCAGCTTCAGCCGGTCGCAGGCCTTGTAGTGTGCCTGGGCAGCTGCTTCCGGCTCCAGGGTCAGCGGGAGGATGGTCAGGGGCTCACTGCCCGTCAGCCTGGGCACAGAGAGGCCAGAGTGAGCCCTGCCCCAGAGGCAGAAGGTGGGCGCTGGGCGAGGGCTGCAGATGCTGGGGCAGCAGAAGAAACTGCTCGGCCGGAAAGCATGGTGGCAACTGGACAGGAGCCCCAGTGGGCCCACCTGCGGGGCAGGAGGGGCAGCAGGCCCAGGGACAGGTACAGAAAGGCCACAGAGAACCTGGCAGGGGAGGGGTGGTTCGAAGGCCGTGGGACCCTTGCCCACCAGGCATCCTCTCTACACCCGCTTGCCCCCATATCCATTCACGCCCTGCCCTGCCAACTGCTTGTGGACCCCTGCCTGGCCCCCTGAATGCCCTGGGTTCTCACACTGGCTGCCCAGTGAGCATACCTCCGGTACCCACATGGATGCTGACCCCTTCCCAACAAGTCCCTTCAGGGAGTCACACCCCAGCTGACACCAGCCTCACTGCCCAGGTCTGATGACAGGGGAAGGAACACACAGCTAGAAACTCATACACACACACCTGGGAAGACTGCCCAGCCCAGGGTATTGGCCAAGGGCAGACCACCAAGGCAGGGAGCGGGCACAGTTGCCTCAGGCCACATGAGACGTACATCTACCATACCCTCCCCGACCCACTCCCATGTCTGCTTACCCAGCTCGCTCTAGGACCCCCACCGTCTGCCATCCCCAGCTAGGGGTGCCCCCCACGGCCCTGTGGTCCCTTGAGGATGGCCCTGGCTCACTCCCTGTCCTCCTGCAGCCTGTGCAGACGGCCCCCATGGTTCCAATGGGGTCTCCTGGAATATGTGCACCAGAAGGGGCCTCCCAGCCCAGGACCCAGGTGCCACCCAGGAAGTGGGATCCTGGTTCTTGTGCATCTCCACCTCTCCTCTTGGCTGAGCCGAGGCCCTGGCCTGCGTCCGTCTTCCTCTGTCTGGCCTGCCTGCCCCAACTCCTTACCACCTGCTCCATCCAGGGACTGACTGGCTCTGGCCTTCTGCCTGCTCTGTGCTCAGAACCACGGGCCTCAGTGTCCCCAGACAGACAACTGCACATCTGGGCTCCACGAATGTCCAAGCCCAGCCCCACCCAGACCTTCAGCCCTCGGGAGGGAGAGGTGCCCACCTGGACGTGAATGGGGCTCAGAGCCCACCATTAGAGCATCTTTAGAAACAAGCCCCAGCCCCCACCTCTCCCCTCAGCCAATCCCAGGAACCAGGGGTATCAGGAGTCCACAGATACTGGAGCCCCACACCGTGCCCCATCCCCTTTCTTGCTGTCCTTCCAAAGCCCCCTCAGGGGTACGGTGGCCACTGGGCTGACAAGGAGAGCTGCAGCTTTCTGCAGGGGAAGGGATGTGGGCAGGGCCTTCTAGAACCCCACCATCTAACAGACTCCAGCAGTAATGCTGCAGGTTGAGGTTCCCCTGGGGACAACCTGGGGTACCACATTTTGTAGCTGCATGCACACACTCCAGCATGCCCTGCCCTGCCTAGTGGAGAGGGGAGTCGCTGCATCCACCCTGGTAAGGGTGGGGCCCGTGCAAAGCAGAATCAGCCCTACCCTGAGGCCTCTGGACCCCGGTCCCTGAAGGAGTTGCCCCTGTCTCACCCTCGCTGATCAGCTCCCTGAGAACAGCAAAGCAGGGTGCTGAGGCCCGGGAACCAGGCTGACAGGAGGCCCAGGCAGCACTGGGCAAGGAGGCCACCAGAACACCAGAGCAGACTGGTCAGGCCTAGGGGTGCAGAGCAGAAAGGACCACGACCCCCGACCTCTGCACACTTAGGTGCAGCATGAGTGAGGCCATGGTGGGCACCCTGAGAAGACCCACCCCAGGCCTTGGCCCTGCTCTCCACAGTGCTCAGAGCTAGTGTACCAGTGAGCTGTGGGAGAGCAGAGGTGGCAACTGCTCCCAACCCTGAGACCAAGGGTGTGGGTGAGCAGAGCCAACAGAGGCATCCCTGCCAGCTCAAGTCTGTGCAGACATTGCTGAAGGACCCATGCCCCTCTCCGTAAGCAACACTCTGAATCAGGAGGCCCCTGGGTGTGCAGTGGGAGGCCAGCGTGGGTGCTGGCTAGAGGAGAAGCTCCAAAGGTCCCTGAGACACGGACGGATCCTTTGTGGGCCACTGAGCAGTGGGGATGCAGAGGCAGTAAGACCTTCGGGGAGAAGACACATGAGCTTGGAGCTGGGACGATGCATTGGAAGGGTAGCAGCACGTGCCAGCCCCAGTTACCTGCACCCCTTATCTAGCGTTAGGACTTCATGCCTCAGGACATGGGGATGTGGCAGAGGCTGACGTCAGGGGGCAGTTTTGTGGACTTCCAGGCCCCTGCCTGAGGACAGCTGCTGCGCTGGGGCAGGGAGCAGGCAGGGGCCCAAGGACCCTGGGCTGGAGGCCGGAAGAGCCACACTCCTCACACAAAGACAGCTCACACAGTGGAGACTTGTCCCCAGACAGGAATGTCAACAGCTGTGCCCAGAACTGCGTGCCACATGGCTGAAGCACTGTAGCCTCCAACCAGCACATCCCCCAGGCAGGATTCAGATTAACCAAGCTCCCACCGCTGCCAAAACATTCCGGTATCCAAGAAGACCCCTACTGTAAGGCCATCCTGGGGAGACCTGGGGCCGGGCTGGAAAGGGACGAGGAAAGGGAGACAAATGGCAGGTGATGCTGCCTTCCAGTCTTCCAGGAGGCATTGGGGGTGCCTGTGTCCAAATTCTGCACATGGGCACTGAGGACAGGGCCCCCTCCCCACCCGGTGCCAGCCTGTGTCCACACTGCACATGAGGAGCTAACTCAGGGGCCCCCCACACCCAGGGCCAGCCCACATAGCTATAGGTAGTTTCACTCCCGCCTGGCCTCAGCATGTCCACCAGGGTATCAGAGGCAGCTCCATAAACACAGCCACAGGCAAGCTGACACTTTCCTGAGGCCAGGTGGGGTCTACATCTGTTCTGGGCAGAAGGATGTGGAGGAAGGGTCAGCTCAAGTCCAGGAATGGCCATCTGAAAATCGGGTGGCCACATGGCTGAGGCCTGAGGCCCAAGGGCCAGGCCTTTCCCCTGAGCCATCACCCAGCTCCCATGGTAGGCATGAGGCTGAAACCCAAGAGGGCAGCACTGCTCTACCCCCCAGCGTCCCTCATCCCAAGGTGGCACGTCCCCACCTCTCTTTTATGGGGGCCCAGCTGCCCCCTGCCCAGGCCCCCTTAACAGTCAGTGTGGGATCAGTGCAGCCAGCCTGTGAGCTTATGGCCTGGAGTGCAGCGACAGAGGACAAACCCTCACGGAGGTGCCGGGGTGAGACGATGCATGGGGTACAGGGAAGAGGGTGGCCGTCAGGTGGGTCCGGGCTCAGTGGCGAAGGTCCCAGGGACAAGAGGCAGAAACGACAACACAAAGAGGAACCCACAGAAGTGCTGGAGGAAAGATGAGAGGTTCATAAAACATTCTTAGAGTCAGGAAGGCTTTTGTCAGAGTGACTCAGAATCCAAAATGCCTTGAAAATTTAATAAATTAGACTATCTAAATGTACGAGAATCTCTGCACAGCAAAAAGTAGCATAGAATCCAAAGACCAACAGACAAAGATCAGAGGAAATGCTGCAATTCAGATCCCAGGCCAAGGACCACATTTCTTTGCTTGTGTGTGGGCATGTACATGTGGGCACATGTGCATGTGTTGCATGTACATATGTGGACACAGGTGTATCTTTTCCTCTAGATCTATAACAAAGGAATCAACTGTTAATTGGATACAGGATATGAACATACAGTTCAAGGGAAGGGAATATAGCTGGCTGTTAAAAACTTATTTGCATTTCACTCAAAAAAATGCAAAATAAAACTATATTGATAGGTTATTTTTCATGCATCAGAGGAGTACAAATCAATGTCTGATAGGATTATTGTCAAGGACACAGGGAAGGAGGTGTTCCTCCTTGGCTGGAATTCTGGACTGACATATCTATAAAAATTCACCCACCAATTCTCTTTCTAGAAATACAGACTACAGATATGTTATCTTAAAACACATAAGCAAAAAAAAAAAATTTAATGTCAGCAAGAAAAAACATACAAGCGTATGTCACTCACATGTTACCCAATGCAATGCTGTCATGCAAAAACACTGGAAGCATTGTTTGTTATTCAAAAAGACTGGAGATTGGCTGAATAAATGGGATCCATCCACTCCAGTATTCAGCAGGCCTCAGAAAAGCCGCAGCCCACCTGCTGTGTACACTCAGTGCAAGGCACAGGCCTACCTCTGCAGAGTACCTGCGTGCACACCCGTGGGTGCACGGGGCAACCCAGGATAAAGGCGGCCTGGGGCAGAGGAAA
The DNA here is from genome assembly GCF_965194825.1 of Balaenoptera physalus. Classification (NCBI taxonomy): domain Eukaryota; kingdom Metazoa; phylum Chordata; class Mammalia; order Artiodactyla; family Balaenopteridae; genus Balaenoptera; species Balaenoptera physalus. Next base: position 17,389,323 of record NC_138890.1, on the reverse strand, counting down.
CACGTTCTTCTCCCTACGGCGTGTGAGCCACTCACACGTTGTCCCATGCACATGTGGCCCATTCAAAATGACAAAGTTCAACATACAGCCAGTGGTATGGAGAAGCCCCCTACAGGCTCTCAGCCCTGTATGCCAGCCTGGAGCAATGGGCCTCTGCCCACACAGCCTATCTCCAGGGGCTGCACCTTCCAGCCCAGAAAGCGCCCAGGCCACCTGGCACAGCACAGACCCTCCAACCGCCCAGCTGCCCACACAAGTGCACCTGCCACTGTGCTCAACACAGCTGCCCCTCCCTCTCCGTGGGCATCTGATCTGAGACAGGCGGGTCGATGGGCACATAAGCCTGCCCGGGAAGCCCATGGAGGACATGAGTCCAGGTTGGCTACCCTTGCTCCACCTGCCTGTCCTCTCCCAGCGCTGGACCCATTTCCTGGGAAGAAACGAGATCTAAATGTTGGTCTGGCACTTTACAACACTCAGGTGTCTTCAAAAGATATAATACACACGCGGAAGTGAGCAGCACAGCTGGGAAACACAGCTCTCACCCAGCTCAAGAAGCAGCCTTGTGCCCAGGCACTCTCAACTCCCACCGCTAATGCCATTAAACAACCTCCTAAACGTCCTCCAAAAGCTTCCCCACCTTGCTGTGCACATCCAGATCTCCATCCAGCTGACACCAACATCTGCCCATGAAGTTCGGTGGGGCCAGCATCCCTCCCTCAGGATCCCAAAGGCTCCGTCTCCTCGCTGCTCTGTGACGTCACAGCAGCCTCACACGTGGCTCATTTCCAGGCTCCACCCTGGGATTCCGTCAGGAGCTCCTTCCAACAGATTCCAAGGGCGCATGTTGGCTCTGCATGTGCACACACATGACAGGGTTTGCTGGGGTGGTCATGACTGCTCTGTGCAATTTTTTATATAAATTTATTTATATATTTTTGGCTGCACTGGGTCTTCTTTGCAGTGCGCGGGCTTTCTCTAGTTGCGGCGAGCGGGGCTACTGTTTGTTGCAGTGCACGGGTTTCTCATTTTGATGGCTTCTCTTGTTGCAGAGCACGCACGGGCTCTAGGCGTGTGGGCTCAGTAGTTGTGGTGCACGGGCTTAGTTGCTCTGCAGCATGTGGGAGCTTCCCGGACCAGGGATCGAACCCGTGTCCCCTGCATTGGCAGGCAGATGCTTAACCACTGCGCCACCAGGGAAGTCCCCTGTGTGTGCAATTTTGAATCTCTCCATTGGTGAGAACAGCGTCTCTCTCCATTTACTCAGAATTCCTTCCTGCCTCTCTCTGAAGTCTTACATGTTCCCTCACTGAAGTGTGAAGTCTTACAGCCTCCCACAGGGCTGCCCTGTATTAGAGTCAGTCTGTGTTCCAGAGTGATAGTGTATAAAAATAAAATAACTTTATAAAGTCAGTCTTCCCTCTGTTGCTGACCTACGAAAGTCCAACTGACCCAATGCTGATTTAGTATTTGGTGACCTTGCTATGTGTTATAATTCATCTCTGATGATTTTCAGATGTTCTGTGTACAATCATGCAGTCTGCAGAGACACCAGTCTATTTTCTTACTAAGCGGTTCTTCCTGCCTTCCTACACTGGCTAGGGCCATCAGCATAATCGTGCAGAATCTGCCCGCTACCCTCTGGGACCCAGCCTACTGACCCCCAGCTCCACAGCCACCAGCCAGCACAGAGCTGTCCAGTGCCCTTGCCAGCATGTGTGGCCATGAAGTGAAGGAGAGAATTGTGGGCACCCCCACCAGAAAGTGGGGACCCTCATCCTTGCTCATCTCTGCTACCCAGACCCACCCCTCCAGACGCAAGGGCGCCCTAAAGACTGGCACTACAAGGCCAGAGACCAGGAGTCAATGCACTCACAGAGCCAGAATGTGATTGCTACATGAGACAAACGACTCCCATCATGCTTGAGGGTCTGTTAAGACAATTGGCATCACCCAGATTTAGACAACGGTGACGACAGGCATTCCTGTCTGACTCTTGGTCTTAAAAGGGAAGCTTTTGCCATCTCACCGTTAAGCATGAGGTTTGCTGTGTGTTTTTCTAGACACCCTGTATCAAGTTAAAGAAGTTCCCTTCTGCTTTTAGTTTGCTATGAATGTTTTTAAAATCACAAATGGATGTTGAACTTTATCAAATGTCATCCCTGCATCTTTTGATGTGTGATTTTTCTCCTTTAATCTGCTAAATTGAGGAATTTTACTAATTGATTTTTCTAATGTTAGACATTAAGCATTCCTGGAATAAACCCAGTTGGCCATGATAGGTTTTATCCTTTCTCTGTATTGCTGATGTAACTTGATGATGTTTTGTCTAGGATGTTTGCATCCGTGCTTGTAATATTCTTCTCCCATGCTCTTCCTGCTGAGTTTCAGTGCCTTAGCAAGAGTTTTGTTTTGTTTTTTTTTAATTTCCTAGAAGAGTTGTGTCAGATTAGAATTGTGTCTTCTTGACTGTTTGGTGGAACTTGCCATGAAGCCATGCAGGCTGACCTTTCCTTGGTGGAAAGATTTCCTTTCTGATCCAATTTCTTTTTCTTTTTTTTAGAACACCTTTATATATTAAGATATAATTCACTTACCATAAAATTTGCCCATTTAAAGTATATAATTCAGCATTTTGTAGTATATTTGCAGATATGTGCAAACACCACCACAATTTTAGGATATTTTCATCACTTCAAAAAGAAACTACAGGGGCTTCCCTGGTGGCGCAGTGGTTGAGAGTCTGCCTGCCAATGCAGGGGACGCGGGTTCGAGCCCTGGTCTGGGAAGATTCCACATGCCACGGAGCGGCTGGGCCCGTGAGCCACAATTGCTGAGCCTGCACGTCTGGAGCCTGTGCTCCGCAACAAGAGAGGCCGCGATAGTGAGAGGCCCGCGCACCGCGATGAAGAGTGGCCCCCGCTTGCCACAACTAGAGAAAGCCCCCGCACAGAAACGAAGACCCAACACAGCCATGAATAGATAAATAAATAATAAATAAATTAATTAATTAAAAAAAAAAAAAGAAACTACATAGTGTACTCTTTAGCTATGACCTCCCTATTCCCCTCCCCCAACTCCTGGCAACCACTAATCTACCTTCTGCCTCTGTGGATCTGCCTGATCTGGACATTTCCTACAAAAGGAATCAAACAACGTGTGGCCTCTTCTGACTGGCTTCTTTCACTTAGCACAATGTTTTCAAGGTCCCTCGATGTGGTAGCATGTAATAATATCCCATCGTATGGATATACCACATTCTATTTTTCTACTCCTCAGGTGATGGACGTTTGAGCTATTCACTCTTTTATTTATTTTATTTATTTATTTTTTGGCTGTGTCCTGCGGCATGAGGGATCTTAGTTCTCTGACCAGGGATGGAACCCGTACCCTTGGCATTGGGAGTGCAGAGTCTTAACCACTGGACTGCCAGGGAAGTCCCTGAGTTGTTCACTCTTCAGCTATTGTTCATAATGCCACTATGACCACTCATGTACACATTTTTTTGTGAACATATGTTTTCATTTCTCATGGGTATATACCCAGGAGTGGAACTGCTAGGTCATAGAGGAATTCCCTATTTAATTGTTTGAGGAACTGTCAGATTGTTTGCCACAGTGGCTATACCACTTTACATTCTCAATGCCCCAATTTCTTTGCTTACTATAGTACTAGTCAATATTTCTATACCTTGAATCTGTTTCTGTTACTTTTTTGGTTTTCTCCATTTCCTCTGAATTTGCAGATTTATCAGCATGGAACTGTTCATTACATTCCCTTGTTTTTCTTTGCAGAGTCTGTGACGATGTTGCCCATAGCTGGACACTAGCACTCTAAGCCGCCTCTTCACTGGGTTAGTCTCCTCAGATGTTTCTAAGACCTTCCCAGAGAGGGATCAGTTCATCTCTAACGCACGTTTTTTTGTTGATTTCTGCACTACTTCTACTTTCTTTCGGTTTACCTTACTTCTCTTCCTCACTTTTGTGATGGACACTTGTTGAGTGCTTCCAAGTGTCTCTCCACTTCTAAAATATGCATTTAAGCTACCACTGTGGCTGCTTCAGTCTCTCCGAAACTGCAGCCTCAGGACACCAGACTGAGCCTGACACAGCCCCAGGTCACTGACTAAAACAGTCACAGCTCAGATCACTGTGCTGAGTCTGAGTCTCTCTCTACTCTCATTTCCCTCTTTACCTTATGGCCCATTGAGCTGGTGTGTTCTCTCTCCATCCTCTTATGTTCTCTATCCTTACATCGTGTGTCTCTCACCCAGAGCCTATAATTAGACTCAGGACCTGACCACAACCCCAATCACCTCAGCCTTATGCCTGGAACATTTCATCCACTGGGGTCCTGGGGTCTCAGTTTATCCTTTCTGCTGGCCATGCCTCTTCTTTTTCTTTTCTCCTCTCCTGCCTTCTTTTGAGTTATTTTCATTATTCTGCTTTTCCTTTTGTTAATTTGAAGTCATATATTTCCATTATTTTTATGGTTACCCTCAAAATTACAACATGAGTCTATAAGTTACCCATGTTCAATGTTGGTCAATACCACCCCCTTCTCGGTAATATGAGGCCTGAGAACACAACCTTGCTGACTCCCTGGAATTATATGCTGTTGTGTATTTTAGTTCTACATTTAGGACCCAACAGGAAGTTGTTCAATGTTCCCTTATCCCCTCCTTCCCTGTGACCTTCTCTTTGCTGTTCACTCCTTTTTGTGTCTGGAACACAGCAGGGCCATTTCCCATGCCTAAGCTGCGGCGTCAACATTTCCTTCAGAGCAACTCTCAATTTGTCTGAAAATGTCTTTATTTCACCCTCATTTTACAGTAATCTTCACCGAGCGTAGAGTTCTTGGCTGGCGGTTATTTTCTTTTCATGCACCAAGTGGATGGTCCCACCACCTCCTGGCTTTGCTCTCAGTTCTGAAGTTAGCTGTCAGCCTGACAATCCTTGGAAGGTAATCTGTATTTTGTTTTTTGGGATTGCTTTGGTGTTTTGCAGTTGCAATCTGTCATGTTCTGGCAGGAACATTTTTTTTTTTTTTCTGCTTAGAAAGACACTGGGCCTCTTGAATCTTCTTGATTGTTCTGATCAGTTTCAGAAAATTCTCAGCCATTCTCTCCATATATCACCCCATCAGTTCCTCTTCTCTTCTACCTCTGGGCCTCTGGTGAAGCATGTGGGACCTCCTCACTGTGTCCCCAGGTTTCTCACCTTCTCTGCTTTCCATGTATCTGCCTTCCCATGCCACACTCTGTGTAATTTCTCTTGACCCATCTTACAGTTTGCTAATTCTCTTCAACTGTTTATAATCTGCTTTCAAATCAGTCTACTACTTAAAATTTTTCCCAGTTCTATTTGGTTTTTCCAAACTTGCTGGGTCAGTTTTTGTGGCTTCTCATTCTTTACAGATATCCCAAGCTTATCTTGCTCCTGAAAGCACAGTGAGAGTTGTTTTATTCAGTGTGGGATGCTCTGTTTACTGGTCTGCTGCCATCATTTCTGCAAGTCCTTGGCTGCATTTCCTTGCACACCAAGTTATCTCTGACCATATGCTGGTCGCCGTATTTGAGAAACTGTTTGCAGGAATAATCTGAAGCACAGGATAAAGATCCCCCAAATTCACAGCCACCTGGAACCTCAGAATGTGCCTTCTTTGGAATAAGGGTCTTTGCAGAAGTAATCAAGGTAAGGATCTTGTGACCAGATCATCCCGGATTAGGTCTCACATTGCTGAGGGCTCACCCCCCTGACGAGCTCTGCAGAGCGCACACTCCAGCCCTGGGGCAGCAGGAAAGAACCTAGGACAGACAGAGCCAAGTCTGGGGAGGCCCAACCCCCTCTGTGGACCAGGCCTGAGGCTGTCATGCCTGACTGCTTGGGGACTACTAGCGCAGCCCCTCTGAGCACCCAGCCAGAGGTGCTCACATCCTCACATCTGCCCCAAGGACAGCCAGGTAGCAGGACGGGCATTGTCGGAAGAGGGTGGGTGCAGGTTTGGCCCACGCTGGTACTGGAGCCATCCTTGTCCCACATCACTCAGCCCCTAGAACACCTCACCCCTTCCCACTCACAGTTGGGGTAGGGGACAGATTTCGATTGCCCTTCCTCCTGCCTACAGGCCCAGCCACCCCAAGGGCCACCCTGCCCGCAAACCCAGCTCCCCGGGCATGGGGAGCTGAGACCCTGGGCTGGGCGGAAGGAGAAGAGGCTGGAGTTCCAGAAGCCACAGCGCCCTGCCAAGGAAACCTCAGCCCCACCAGACGGCGTTTAATTTCTGTGTGAATCAAATTCAAAACAAATTCCAGTGCTGAGAACTGGTTCTGAGATTAACCCTCCATCCTCCCGTGGCCTGCAGCCTCCCACCCAAGCAGGCGGGTGTGGGGTGGGCATAGATGCCACCAGAGCCTGGGGCTCCCCGAGAGCTCCACCATCACTTGGTGTCCTGCCATGCCAAGGAGGAGGTGAGGGCCAAGGGATGGGGATGAGCAGGAGAGGAGGGCAGCTCCCTGTGTACAGGTCACACTGTGGCAGAGACCTTGTGTCTATGACAGCTGTCACCTCCATCAGCTGTGAGAACTGCCAGGCCCCGACTTCCCCACCCCATGGGGCCCGAAGATTCCAGGGCACGAAGAGCTCTTGGTCAGTCCGCAGATCCATCACTGTCCAGGAGACTGCCTAGCGAAGGCCTGGCCACCCTGGGGGTCAGCTGGCAGACAGGACTCAGCAAACTCCACTACACTGGGACCCACAGCACTGCCCACCAGGCCTGGCATCCACAAGCCTAACAGAAAGGTCCTCGCCCACACTTGGCCCCTGAAGCGAGCAGAACTCGTGGGACCCCCAGACTCTGAGGGCCACCAGCCAACTGCCCCCTTTCCAGAGCAGGACGATGGAGCCCAGATTGGACAGTGGCATGCCAAAAGCCCCCAGGAAGGTGGCTGAGGCTGCATGGGACCCCCAGATTCACTGACTGCCGCAAGGAGAAGACGGGCTGCAGTGGCTTCATGGAGGAACCACAGTGACCAGGCCACCTCTGTGCCCTGGTCACCACACCCCCAGGCCTCAGAGATGGCTGTGGACCCACGACGGGGCTGCCACAAAGGACAGGCAAGATGCAGGGCAGGTGCTCGGAGAGCCACCGGACCCCACCACCACTGCCGCCACTACCAGCATCACCTTGATATCTGATTTCCTTCCTGGAGCTGGCCTCCCAGGGGCCTAGCACCATGCCAGACACAGACGGGGGACACTGGGACAGGCTCAATCAACACCCCACCCTGGGGTGGCCCGAGGCAGCCACTGCTGCTCCCTCTGTCCAAGAGGGAGCCAGGTCTGGTGTGCTCTGGTCTGGGAGCCCCTGGCAGCTTCCACTCTCGGGCCAGACCACTTCCCTGGCCACGTCTACCTCAGGTATCGCTAAGAAAAACAAACGCAGCTTGAGGCTTGCCTTTTTCCATTCCCTCGTCCGGCTGCCGGTCTCGAGGTGCAGGGCCTGCCAGCTGGGCGGCCGGGTTTCCTCCTGTGGCTAGGGGCACCAGGCCAGCCAGGGACCTCACTGGGAGGAGCAGGGGAGCATGGCGGGCCGTGCCCGCAGGTCACAGAGCCAGATGGCCAGCACACCACCCAGGTTGACACTGTCCAGAGTGGGGCTGCCCTCCTCTGGAGACCCTGGCCCAGCCCACAGATGTCCGTTAATGATTCGTCCCTGCAGGAAAACAGGCTGGTCATCATCCAGCCCATGCTACCAAGCCCCACTCCAGAGGCCTGCTCAGACCTGCTATGCACCATGGGCGGCCGCCTGCTCCCACCTCCCCGACCCTCGCTCAGTGGGGTCCTCAGCCCCCGCCTCTCACCTGCCCCCTGGGAGCTCCAGCGGAGCCCTCTGCCCTCAGCACGGCACCCACAGCAAAAATGCCCGCAAAGCCTCTGTCCAACATCCAGGCCCCATTGTCTTGTGTCTGCTGCACCTGGCCCACCATCCGTGCACTGGAAGGTGTAATGGCCCAGCCAGCAAGTGTGGGTACAGCGTGGTGGAGGTCAGGGCCAGGGGTGAGCAGGGGTCTGGGCCACCTGGTGAATGAGCACCTCAGACCCCACACCAGGCTCCTGGGTGCAGAGCCAGGAAGCGGAGGGGAGACAGGGTCCATCACAGGCCTCGGAAGAGCCAGCCCAGTGCAGTTTGGAGGAGACATCACAAGGGAACCTCCTGGCTTCCCCAGAGGTGAGCTACAGGTAAGGAGCGATACTTCTGGGCTATGCTCTGGCTTCCTGGAAGAGGCAACAGCTGAGGCAGACCCAGGAGGATGGGCAGGCCCATGAGGACGGTGGCCCTGTTCCCCACCCACCAGAGGCTGACCTTCAAGCAGAGACCTGGCCTCACCCACTTCCCAGACAACTGCGCCTCCTCTGAAACCTCCTGCAGTCTGCTGAGCCAGGGTGGGCACTGCAGGGGCACCCCCACCTCTGGGACAATACACAAAGGGAGCCGGGTGCCCCCCAGGCTGGGATTAAGGGGGCTGAGTGCTGGCCCTGCTGACAGGTGTCATTTTTCTACAGCCAGGAAAGCCAAGCCAGGCCCCTTATCAGCTCATCGCTCCTCCCCGAATTCAGGGCCCACAGCCCCCCGGGAGGAATCGTGTGTGTGCATTCTTTTCCAGGAGAAAAAATACCCACACACTTCTATTGTCCTCTATATCACAAGGCCCCTGGGGTGGGTGGTGGGCGCCACCCTCAGTCTGGGGCCACCCTGGGAGCCTGGGCAGGATCATGCTAGTGCCCATGGCTCTGGAGTCAGGTCCTGGACCACAGTGGCAAGGACGGGGGTGAGATTAGGCCAGCTGTCCTCCCGTCCAGACGGCCGCCGGCTGTGGCAGAACATCTGCTCACACAGCTGAGGGGAGCCAGATGGCGGCGGCTTCCTCCTCACCTCAGACCCCACCAAGAGGCTGCTGGACTCCACGGCCTGTGTGCACGAGATTCCCAGCCCAGAGGCCCAGTCCTGGCCTGATGCTCCCACCTGCCTCTATCTGGTCTCTGTATTAGGGGGCCAGGGCAGGGCCCCCCCCAGGAGCCTATGGAAGGGGACAATAGGCCAGGCAGGGGCCAACGGTTTGGGAGTCCACAGCCCCCCCAGAGAAGACTGGCCAGGAGAAGGGGGGAGGCAGGAGGGACTCTGGAGACGAGAGATGCAAGGGGCAGTGAGCTCCCCAAGGGATCCCCTCTGCCTCCCCCGCCTGCTCTTTCCAACTGCCTCCCCATGTCTGCCCTGGACCCATAGGCTGGGAACCTGGAACACCTCGGTCCCTCTGCTGGCGACAGAGGTCCTGGACCATGAGTCCAGGAAGAATCCCCTCTCCTTTGCAGGCAGGAAGCCCAGGCCCCTCCACACACCACCCCTCTATCCTCTCCTGTCCCTGGAGCTCCCTTCCCTGACCTGAAGCCCTCCCCACATCCCCAGGCACCTTCCCTCAGCCTGCTGCCCCTGCCCTGCATCCCTCGTCACCTGCTGTTCTGAGGTCTCACCCGTAGGGCTTCCAAGGGGCCTCAGCAATCTCCCTGCCAGCCCCTCAGCTGCCCTGGACACTGTGGATAGGGCCCCATCGCCTGGGCCCTCCCCCACCTCAGCTGCCAGTGCAGGCCTACCCTCTCCTGACCCTCTGAAGCACACTGCTCTCCATGGCCTCTCCCTCAAACACCAGATCTGAGGCCTTGCAGGACTGTTTCGGGCATGTCTGTCCGGAGGTGGGTCTCCATGGGTAGCACCTGCCCTGTTGTCCAAACCCACGTGACTCCCCAAGCTCCTGCCTGCTTAGCTCACAGCACCACCACCCCTGGCCGGGGAATCCCCTGGGACACCTCCCACTCTGTCAGCCCCTCCCTAGCCCCAGTAGACTCTGGGTCTCCCCAGCCTCTCTGTGAAAGGCTGACCTCCCCTACAGGTGAGCCCAAGCCCTCAGCCCCATACTCAAGCCCCCCAAGCCCCTGTCAGAGCTGTCTCATTCTCTCAGCAGGGCTCCACCTTATCCCTTGCCCACTCACAGGCTCACCGTACAGCCTTGTCATTCTACCATTAGGCTCGCTCCTGCTGCCCAGGAAACCTTCCCTCCTTCTTTCTACTCTAGGGACCAGCTGGGAGCCCCTCCTCCAAGCAGCCAGCAGGCACGTGGCCACAGAGGACCACCAGCTGAGCCCCAGGCTCAGTATTCAGAGAAGCAGAGGAGATGCCCTCACCTCCTGGCACTGGTCAGTCGACCCTCCCTGACCCGCACTCAGAGCCCACCCTCACCCCAATGACAGCAGCCCCTCTGGGGCAGACCTCGAGCACAGTGCCAGGGCCCTCAGCTAGCCCCAACCCCAGACCAGGCTCCAGCAAATGAACAGCCACCTGCACCCTGGCCCTCCCACACAGTCCACTGGGGGCCAAGCAGGGGGAAGATCTGTTGTGAAGACCCATGGGTGCAGCCCCTGTATGAAGGGGTGAGAGCATGCCAGCTCACAGGTCAAGAAAACAGGTTCTCCTCAGTCCAAGAATAGATCTAGAACATTTAAAGAGCTCTTACAACTCAACAGAAAGACAAACAACTGAGCCAAAAAGTAGGTAAAGAAACTGAATAGACATTTCCCCAAAATAAGACATTATAAATAGCCACTGTGCACATGAAAAGATGCTCAACATCACTAGTCATCAGGGAAATGCAAATCAAAACTACAATGAGTACCACCTCAAATCTACCAGGGTGGCCAGGATTTAAAAACAAACAAAAAAATATGTTTTCTTTAAAATCAGAGAATTAACAAGCATTGGCGAGGAGTGGAGAAATTGGAACCCTCGTGCATTACTGATGGGAATGTAAAATGATGCTGTGGAAAACAGTTTGGTGGCTTCTCAAAAAGTTAAACGTAGCATTACTATATGATCCGACAATTCTACTTCTAGGTATGTACCGAGAAAAACTGAAAACATACAGCCAAAAAAAACCTTGTACACCAATTTTCACAGGAGCATTATCCACAATAGCCAAAAGGTTGAAACTACCCAAGTGTCTATCAACAGATGAATAGGTGGAAGTAAACTGCCATATGTCCAGCTAGTCAAATATTATTTAGTCACAAAAAGGAATGATGTACTGACTCTTGCTACAAAGGTGAATAAATAGTGAAAACAGTATGCTCGGTGAAAAGAGCCAGACGCGAAAGGCCACATATGGTATGATTCCATTTATATGAAATGTCCAGAACAGGCAAATCCACAGAAACAGAAAGTGGATTAGTGGTTGCCAGGGGCTGGGGGAGGAGGGGACGGGATATGAGGTTTCTGGGGTGATGAAAATGTTCTGGAATTAGATAGCGGTGCTGGCTGCACAGCCTTGTGGATGTATTAAAAACCACTGAACTGTATACTTCAACTAAGTAAATTTACAGGATGTGAGTTACGTTTCAATAACAAAAAGGCCTTTGGCCCTAAGGCCAATTGCCCCCCCCCCATTTGCAATGGTCCAGAGCACCTCAGCTGCCTTTCAAACTGGTTCCCAGCACCCCTCATGGGCTAGGGAAGCCCTTAGTGTCACGCCTGGTGCTGCCTCTTCCACGCAGGCCTCCAGGCTACTTGGACCAGAGAGTTGGGACGAGCCCAGACCTCGCAGCAGTGCCCCACTCCCCCACATCACCCTGCAAATGTTTCCTGTATAATGTAGAGTGCTGAAGCCAACACCATGAAAGAGCCTCAGGGCTCACCATGCCCCGTCTTACTTCTCTAGAAGATTAATCACATTGGAAGCCTCAGGCCTCCGCTGGCCTGTGCAGCCCCTGGATGCCTGTCTAGCAGTTTCCCCAGGGGCCTCTGCTGGGGGCTGGCTCAGCACAAACACGGGACCTCTAAGAAAAAGGCAGCAAGGTGCTGGGGAGCCCAGACCCTGCTCTGGCAAGCACAGATCCCCAAAATCCCCAGATCCAGCCCCTGGCTCCAGGCTCAGAGGAGCACAAGGGTGGCTTGCCCCAGGGCCTGGGGCATCCCTTCCTGAGCAGGTTTCAGCACACAAGGCCCACCCTTTAGCTCTATATTCTCACCTGAGGATAACGCCACGAGAGGAGCAAAGTATGGGAGAGCCCACCCAGATCTATGGGGTGGGGCAGGGGGCTGGTGGCTGGCAGCAGGGAGGGGTGTCCAAGTTTGTATCTCAAACTTGCCACAAGACCTTGGGACAGCCTCTTCCTGCTTAGAGCCAGGCTCCACTTCCTTCCAAGAGAGCATCAGGCCAGCTGTCTAGGCCCCCAGAGCACAGACATCTCTGTAGCCCCAGGAGAACCAGATGGAAACACCACCTGCTAATCACACCAAAAAGGACGGTCAGGCCAGGGAGGAAGAGAGGAGAGCCCCTTTCCCATGGCAGGCAGGTGACCTGGAGGGCCCTGCCTGGTGGCCAGAGGCTGAGCAGGACAGCAGGAGCAGGGCGGGTTGGGTTGCAGCCTGGGGGGGCGGGGGGGGGGCGGGGCAGGGAGGGCTCCCACCACCCACGTGATCCTCCCCCAGGCCAGCCTCTCTGGGTTTCTGGGCTGTAACTGGAGCTGCCCTGCCTGTGAGCCTCTGTGCCAGGCAGAGCTTTCAGAGTGGGGGAAGGGAGAGGAGGGCTGGATCCCAGCTCCTTCCCCCTGTTCCCTCTGTACTTGGGGTGGGGAGGGAAGCCCCAGCACAAGGCACAGAGAGGCCCCCTGGCTCCAGCCCAGCCCTGCCTGGCCCTGCCTGCCTTGGGCCATCTCCTCCTCCCCCTCCCCTCTGGCTCCTGCCCCTTTACTAAGCCAGGAGAAAGGGCCCCAGACCCAGGCTCAGCCAGTCACTGCTAGCCAGAGGCTGGGCCTCCATGCCTGGTGCTATCCTGAGTGGACTCCAGCACCAGGTCCCTTACCTTCTCTGCCTGTGGGGTTGGCACAGAGGCTGCCATCCTCCAGGACCTCCGTCCACCAAGCTGAGTCTTGTCTCTCTTGTCTGGTGGCAGGGGGAGGGGGGAAGTGGGGTGTACCCCCAGCAGAGGCAGCAGAACTGCCTTCTATGCTACCCACGGGGCAGGACTTGGGAAGCCTCACTTGAGGGGGCCTTTGGGATTAAAGAGCAGGGCCAGAGGGCTAGCTGAAGAAGCCACAGGGGCTCCAAGCCCTCCTGACTTGCCACACAACCACTGGCCACACTTCCCTGAAGGCACAAAGTGCAGAGAAAACATGGAGAAAAAGAGGGATGCTACAGGGGTTGGGATGGAGGGCGGGAGCCAGGACCCTGACCGCCACCCTGTGGGTCTGATCTTCCCAGAGAGAAAAGGCCAGCAGCAGGGAGACTCCAAGCAGAGCACAGCGTGGCGCAGACAAGCCTAGGGTGTGTCTGAAGCCTGGTGAGCAGACCCATGGCTGAGTCCGGACAGCGAGAAAGCACAGCTGGCTGACAGGCCATCGTGACTCACCGTGGACCTGCAGCCAGACAGCCAGCCTCTGACCCTCCCTCTGCCCGAGAGGGTGAGGCAAAGGCTGCACAGATGGCATGCAGGGGCGTGCCAGCCTCTGCACAGCCTGAGCCCCAGGCAGGCCAAACCCACAGCCACAGCTCTGGCTGCGGGGTGGGATCTCCAGGGTGAGGAGACAGGGAGCTGACCCTGGAAGACAACCCAGGAAAAAAGAACAGGAGAAGGGGGAGGGGGGAGAAAAACACAAAGGGAAAGTTTCCCATGAAAATATTTTATTTTCTTTGAGAACAGGATACACCTGCAGGGCTTCTCGCCCAGTCGGCCTCTCCCCGCCCTGGCAGTGCCACATTTCTGGACCAACGGGGCCCTCTGCCGGCCAGGCCGCTGCGCGCCGGCGCCTGGTCCACGGAAGAGGGAACAGGTGACGACGGGTGGAGGGCGGCAGCCCGGGAACGGCCGCAGGGCACGCAGGACAGGGACTGGGCAGGACGCGAGGGTGGCCTCGGCTCCAGGAGTGGCACGGGGTAAGGAGGCGGGGAGACTGGGGAGATCCGGAGGGCTGCCCACACGATGCCACCCAGACCCCGGTGTGCCCATCTGCAGAGTACAGCGAGGGTCCCCAAAGCTCGCCCGGCTGGACATCCCAGATCTGGGAGCGAGGAACGAGGAAGGGCAGGAAGGAACGTCGGAGACAGACGAGCCCAAACCACACTAACTGCTGCTGCGGAGAAGCGCGCAGGGCAGCGACCCTGGAGGCGGCGGGAGGCAGCATTCACGGCTGGGCTGGGCCCTGCGCACCGGAGAGGTCCCACAGACGCGCTCCCGCGGGCCGGGGCCCGAGCGAACGTCAGAAGCAAAGCGCAAGAAAAATAAAATTCCTCCAGTCTGGAGTTTTTTTTTCCCTTTGGGGCTCAGAGCAAGGAACATCTGGATTTTGTACGTATTTTTTTTGTTGTTGTTAAATTAACTTCTCGAGGAGAGAAAGGAGGGGGAAACTGCAAGGGGGGGTGGGTGTGCAGGGGCCAGGGAGGCTCCAGACGTTTGGCAAGAAATCCTGGCCTAAGGGAGCCGATAACCAGAGCTTGGTCCCGGAGCTCCAGGGAGCCTCACGCACGGCCGCGGGCGCGGCCGCAGCGACTACGGCTCCGGGGTCACGGAGGACCGGGGCCTCACGCCAGCCCGTCGGGTACGCCGGCCCCTCTCCGTGCTCCGGGCCACGGGGACACCGACTCGCGGACCCAGCGTCGCGGGCTCCGCAAACAAACAGCTCCAGGCAACCCGGGGGCCCTCGCTAGCCCGGGCACCGCGCCCCGCGCACCTGGGTCGCCCCCGCCCTCGCGCCCGCGCCGGCCTCGGGCCCGGCCCGCCCGCCCCGCCAGCCGGGCCGCCGAGGCACCTACCCGAAGTAGGCGGCCGAGGGGCGCAGCGCGGCGAGCAGCAGCGTCAGCGCGAAGGCCGCGGCCAGCCAGCGCGCCAGCAGGGGCCCATCCAGCATCTTGCCGCGCCGCGGCGGCTGACCATCGCGCTCCCGGCCCCGCGCTGGGCGCCCCGCGGCCGCCGCCCTCTTATAGCGCCCGGAGCGCCAGGCCGGGGGCGGGGCGCCGGCCAGCTGGCCCGGCCCCGCCCGCGCCCGGGGAGGGGTCACGCCGGCGCCGGGGGCGGGCCGAAACCGGAGCCAGCGCCCCGCCCAGCCTCGTTGCTGCCCCGCCACTCGGGTCTCAGGGCGCGCCTCGCGCGTGGGAAGGGAGGCACGCGAGGGGGCGGGTGGGAACCGGGGCGGCCGGAAGGGGCGGGAGCGTGGCGGGGGCCGGGGGAAGGGAACGAGCCCCAGGGCGGCTGTGGGGGTGGAGCCAAGACCGAGCGTTGGTGGCCTGGGGCAAGACGGCGGGGCCGGCGTTGGGCGGCTCGCCGGGTGGGAGCAAGCGGGTGGGAGCGTTGGGGGACCTGGGGGTGGGGGACTTGGGGCGGCCGCGGGGGCGGGGTGTGGCCTGGGGCGGGGCCAGGGCGGAGCTCTTGGCCGCGACGCAAGGGGTGGTGCCGCAGGGGACTCGGGTGTCGGTCTGG
Source organism: Balaenoptera physalus (assembly GCF_965194825.1). Classification (NCBI taxonomy): domain Eukaryota; kingdom Metazoa; phylum Chordata; class Mammalia; order Artiodactyla; family Balaenopteridae; genus Balaenoptera; species Balaenoptera physalus. The sequence goes on along the minus strand of NC_138890.1, from coordinate 17,373,803 downwards.
AGCTGGAGCGCGCGCGTCGGCTCCCGGAGGAGTTTGCGTGAAAGGGGAGACAAGCCAGCAGGTGATGCCCCTGCTTTTTGCGAAGACTGACAGTTCAGGAAGCGAGGCCAGAGGGGCTCTGCTCCCTGGTTTGTTGTCCTGGGAATGAGGCGACCTGATGAGGGATGATGCGGGCCGGGTCGCTCAACCTTTTGGGACCTCTGTCTTCCTATCCTTAAATCAAGAGAGGTGAGCTAGAGGCTGAGGTCACTGCCAGCGCTGATCCTCGGGTGACCTCCTTCTCGGAACCTCTGTACTGTGAGAACTGGACAAAGGGGTCTTGGCGCTGCTAGAGGTAAGAGGAGTTGCCAGGGACACGGAGGAGAGATGACGCAGAGCCACTGCTAAGGCAAGTTAGTGTCCGAGAACCCAAAACCCAAATTAAAACAGGTAACACAAATTACCAGACACAGGATGGGGTCAAGGAGAATCCTTAGAAACCCCTGAACCAGGGGTTCTCCATGTCAACAGCTACAGACCAGGGAGGAGAGCACTGCTCTGGGGTCTAGGCTGTGGAATAAATGTCCACGAAATGCCAGCCTTCAGATGACACTAGAGGCTCCATGGGCCCACTAGGCCAGGGCTACCAGAGCCCTCAAGTCCTGGGCCTGAAGGGGAGAACCAGCTCCCTATCAGACATCTGTACTCAGAGTTGCTGCTTCTGGGCACAGTGACCCAGGGTCAGGACAGTGCTGCGAGGCAAAACAGGAGGGCAAAAGATGTACCCTGACAGTGGCCCGTAGAGCAGGACACATCCTTGGGCTCTCACCTCTCTTAGAAGGCCACCCAGGTGAGCATACCCCACCCTGCCTGGGGACCTCGGTGCTTGGCTGGGTGAGAAGAGGGTGGGGAGAAGATGGGGCCTGAGCAAATCACTTCCTCTCTGGGCCTCAGTTTCCCCATCTGAGACCCATCCAACTCCAGGGAGTCGTGTCTTTTTCTAAGTTGTAATGTCACGCTGTAGAAACCTCTGCCCATAGTTCTACCTCTCTGTGGGTGTGACCAGCCTCACATCATTCCCCACTCCAGGGACTCCTCCTGTGGGAGGGGGCCCTCCAATGCCCTCATCTGCTCACACCACACTCGGCCACCTCACCAACAGGGCTGGCACAGCAAAGAGAACACCAACCAAAGCAGCCCCAGCCCACCCGGACTGCAGGGCTTGGGGACACCCTGTCATCCCCACCTCTGAGGGCCTCAACACAGCCCCCAGGGCCTCCACCTGAAGGCCTGGCTCCCACACCCGGGAAGTGTGAGGCATGGGGTGAGGGGACGCAAAGTGATGACATGTTTAAAGGCACAGAGATTACGTCCAAAAAAAATGAAGTGTGAGATTGTAAATGTGTGTCTGGAAGGCGCTGTAGGCCTTATAGAGTTCCATTCTGTGGGGAGTGGAGTGTTCTCTTCTGGCCACCCAGAAAGTCCCAAGGAAAGAGGCGGCCAGCTGAGGTTCCAGCCAGCGACTGGCAGGGCTATAGCCCTGCCAGTAAAAAGGGGACTGGAGAGATGAGCACCATCTGTGGAAGGGGAAGGAGGGCTGGGGTTCTGCTTTCATCGGGGGCTGTCAGCTCATAGCAGCTTGGGGGGCTATCCCAGCCAGACTGAGTGGCCCTATGGCACCTGATTTTGAGTGCTAAGCCTCCCCCAGGTATCAGCAGGGGAGGGATTCTGAGAGACCCCTTCAGTCCAGGGAGTGAGAACCAAGGCCTATAGGAGGACCAGGCTTTGCCGGGCCATGCAACATGGGAGTGGAGTGGAGTGGGGGGTGGGGTGGGGCAGTGCCCGATGCAGAGTGACGTTGGGAATACACCTGAGGGTCTGGGAGAGGCTGCCCCTACCCCCTGTACCTGGGGTGATGGCAGCAACTGAGGTGGTGCCACCAGCTACCCCCACCCCAGCTGGACCTGGGGACACAGGCTCCCTCACCCAGGAATCTCCCAGGCCTCATACCTCCCCATCAGGTCTGACCTCCTCGCCCCGCCCCTGCCTGCATTCCCATCTCCTCCATGGCCAAGGTGGCCCTACTGCCTACAGACCTCAAGGCGCCCATGCAGTCTGGACCTCTTCGGAGGGGGCCAGGTGCTTCCCACCTCTGCGTCCACAACTCCTGCCTCCCCCACAACCAGCCCCAGCCCACCTTTGCAGCTTCTGGTCACTTGCAACACCTCCCCTGGCCATCCCGCATTGGCCTGGCCTCACTGTGTCTGCCCAGCGTGGAGAAGGAAGGTAAATTAACGTGGAACAGCCACTGACAGACCAGCACCTGGTTCAGTTGACCCTGGATGGTAAACTGAGGCCTAGAGAACTCGGCAAATTAGCTCAAAGGACACAAAGCAAGTGGGGGTGGGGCAGTAGCAAACACATGATCCCAGTCTCCTGCTTTCACCAGCTAAGCCACCTCCAGATAATCTTGCTGGCCTCAGCACAGCATGAGGAGGGTGTGTTATCCAAGGAGGTCAGAGCTTTTTCTTCCAGCATAGCATGCTCTGGCCATTGGCAAAGTGGCCCCATGTTTCTGTTAGAGAAGCCTCGGCTTGGGGCTTCTTTTATTCCCCCTGCCATGGCCACCCAAGCCTGCTTGGCACAGGCCAGCTTTCTGGGAAAGGACATCCAGAGTATGAGGCAGGACAAGCTGTCACTAGTGCGGGGTCTACAGCCACCCTGTGCAGCATGAGGGAAAGCAAGGGGTGGTCCAGGCTGGGCTGCATCTCCACCCTGTACGTGTTCCTAACCAGAGTTATGGCAGTGCTCTCCAAGGGGCTGATGGGTACAGCTCGAAGAGGACCTCATCAGCACCAGGGAGGGGTGTGTGCTGTGAAACAAAGCCCACCCTGAGACAGGAAAGACAAGGGTGGTAGGCTGTGAAGGCTCACTGGCACTTTTGCAAACATCCAACTTCATGGAGACCTTGGCCCTGTGAACTGCCAGAATCATGCACAGCAATGGGTCCTGAGCATGTTGACACCCAGCCATGCAGAGGGGGCTACCCAGGTCTCAGCAGAACAGCAAACTCCTGCAAAGCTGGGGGTGCCCACCATGACCTCAAGCTGGGCAAGGGCAGCCCACCTCCCTGGGCCAGGCCCGCCCGACATCTTTAAGGCCTAGTTTGGATGCAGAAGCAAGGCCTCAATTGTCAATTCAGTGACTTTCTCAGTCACCTCCTCCCAGGGCCAGAGACAGAGACAGAGAGAACGCACAGAGGACCATCTTCCCAGCTGACGCCCACCCACTCCTCAGCTACTCAGGCCTCAGTTGCCCAGCCAACAGCATGATGAGAATGAGGTTTGGGGAGGATCTAGGAGGGCCAGACTGTGGAGGTTTCACTGCCCAGATGCTGCCCAGAACAGGGAGTGGTTCTCTCAGGTGGTCTGGGAGGAGTGGGTGAGCAGCTGCTTATCAGAAAACATTGCCTAATTGGGGCCTAATTGGGAAGGTTTATGGGGCCAGGAAGGGGGGCTCCTTGGGGAGACGGTGAAAGCCACTCATGAGTCATTTGAAACTGAGCCGGACAAAGAGCTCAAGGAGAAATGATCCCACCCAGCCTGCCAGCCATGGGTAGAATGAGCTCATGGGCTCTGGGACGCACATGCATGCATGTGTGTGCACGTGTGTGTGTGTGTGTGTGTGTGTGTGTGTGTGTGTGTGTGAGAGAAAGAGAGAGAGAGAGAGAGAAAGGGAGGGGAGGGGAGGAGAAGAGAGGAGCTGTGGTACTCACACAGCTGGGACTCAGAAACTGAGCCCTGCAGAGCCTCCACTGCGGGCCCCATCACTGCATGGCCAGACTGCCCCCTGCAGGTCGGGGAGGGAAGGGCCCAGTATCTCAGCCAGCATCCTGGCTTAGCATCGTCACCCAGCATCCCAGCCAGCTTCCCGGCCAGCATCCAGTTCAGTATCCCAGCCAGCATCCAGGCCAGCATAAACATACCTCCTCTGCAGTGCCCAGCACAGGACCTGTCCTGAGACAGATGCCAAATGGACATGGAGCTTATTTTTCACGGTGGGATACCATCTGTTCACACCACTTCATCCTCTGTGAGATGTGTGCTGGAGACTTGGATGCCTAATCAACATTTTAACGTGTTTATTCAAATGTTTAAAACTTGTTTTGAAAGAAATGTAGATTCACATGCAATTGTGAAAAATAATAAGAGATTCCTTGTACCCTTCACCGGGCTTCTCCCAATGGACAATATGACAGCCAGGAATCTGACATTGACAAAATCCATCGACCTTGCTACATGCACTCATCTGTGTGCATGTGTGTTTAATTCTATGCACTTTTATCACACATGGAAGTTCATTTGTCCACCACAGTCACACTGAACATCTCCATCACTCATGGAGATCCCTTATGCTGCCCTTTTATAGCCACACACCCCTGGCATCTATTAATCCACTCTCCATCTATCGTTTTGTCAGTTCAGGAATGCTATATACATGGTATCATACAGTAACCTTTGGGGATTGGCTTTTGCACTAAGCAAAATTTCCTGGTGATCCATCCAGGTTGTCAAGTGTATCAATAGCCCCTTCCTTTTGATTGCTTCATAGGATTCTACTGTATGGATATACCATTCACACATTGAGGGACATCTGGGCTGTGTCCAGTTTCGGGTTATTATGAATAAAACTGCTGTTAACATTTGTGTACAGGTTTTATGTGAACATAAGTTTTATTCGTCTGAGATAAATGCTCGGGAGAGCAATGGCTGGGTCATATGGTAGTTGCATGTTTAGTTTTGTAAGAAACTGCCAAACTGTTTTCCAGAGTGGCTGCACTGTTTTACATTCCCACCAGCAATGTACAAGAGATCTAGTTTCTCCACATTCTCACCAGTATTTGGGGTTGTCACTGTTTTTTTATTTTAGTTGTTCTTATAAGCATGCAGTGGTATCTCATTGTGGCTTTAATTTGCATCTCCCTAATGGCTAATAACGTGGAACATTAGTGGATTTTATTGCCTCTTTGGTGAAATGTCTATTCATCTTTTACCCATTTTCTAATTGAATTTTTTAACATTGAGTTTTGAATGTTCTTTGTATATTGTAGGTATGGTTTCTTTTGTCAGATGCCGTTTTGCAAATATTTTCTCCCAGTCTGTAGTTTGTCTTTTCATCCTCCTCACCTGGGCTTTTTCAGAGCAAAACTTTAATTTAGTATTTCCTTTTATGGTCATGCTTTTGGAGTTATGCCTAAACTCTTTGCCTAAGCCAAGATTCTGAAGATTTCTTCTATTTTTTAAATAAAAGTTTTATAATTTTACAGTTTACCTTTAAGTCCATGATCCATTTTGAGTTTTTATATAAAGTGTGAGGTTTAGGTTGAGGTTCATTTTTTTGTCTATGGACATCCAGTTGCTTCAGCACCGTTTGTTATAAAGGCTTCTTCCTCCATTGAACTGCTTTTGTGCCTTTATTTTTAAAAAATCAGTTGTGCATATTTGAGTGGAGCTATTTCTGGATTCACTGTTCTGTTCTGTTCATGTATGTGTCTAACCCTCTGCTGATACCACACTGTCTTGATTTCTGGAACTATACCGCAAGTCTTAACGTTGGATAGGGTGATTCTTCCACCTTGTTCTTCTTTTTCAAGACTGTTTTAGGTATTCTAAGGCCTGCACCTTTCCATATACGTTTTAGAATAAGCTCGTCTGTGCCTTCCAAAAAAAAAAAAAAAAACCTTACTGGGATTCTGATAAGAATTATATTAAACCTATAGACCAATTTGGAAAGAAGTGGCATATTTGCTATGTTGGGTCTTCTAATCCATGAATACAAAATGTGTATTTATTTAGGTTTTCTTTGACTCCTTAAAATCATCATTTTGTAATTTCAGCATAAAGATCCTGCATGTTTTGTCAAGTTTATAACTATTTCATTTTCTTTGGAGTGATTGTAAACAATATTGTGTTTTACATTTCAGTTTCCACGTGTTTGTTATAAGTATATGGAAATGTGATTGACTTTTGTGTGTTGATCTTACACACAACCATACAGAGCTTACTTAGTGCTAGAAGGTTTGGCTTTTTTCTTTTAAAAGGTTCATTGGGATTTCCTACATACCATAGATAATCATGTCATCTGCCAATAGGAACATTTTTATTTCTTCCTTTCCTACCTGTATATCTTTTATTCCTTATCTTATTACACTGACTAGAACTTCCAATACTATGTTGAAAAAGAGTGGTGAGAGCAGACATCCTTGTTCTTGAACATTAGGGGGAAAACTTTCATCTTTCACCTTTAAGTATGATGTTAGGTGTAGGGGGGTTTTTTAGATGTTATTTATCAGTAGGGAAAATTCTCCTCACTTCCTAGTTTGATGAGAGTTGTTTTCATAAATGGATGCGTTTTTTCAAATGCTTTTTCTATATCAGTATAAGATTTTTCTTCTTTAGCCTGTTGATGTGATGGATTACATTGATTGATTTTCAACGGTTGACCAAGACTTACATATCTGGAATGAATCCCACTTGGCCATAGTATATCATTCTTTTTATACATTGCTAAGTTCATTTTGTTAATATTTTGCTGAGAATTTTTATTTCTAAGTTCATAAGTGATATTAGTCTGTAGTTCTCTCTGGCTCTGTCTCTATCTCTGCCTCCCTGTCTCTCTATCGCTACCTCTCTTTGGTACTGTCTTTGCCTGGTTTGGGTATCACACAGGGTAATACTAACTTCCTAACATCAGTTGGTATCTATTCCCATCTCTTCTATTTCCTAGAAGAAATTGTATAAAATTGGTGTAATTTCTTCTGGTCATGGGGATTTCGTTGGGGGGGGGTGCTTTTTATTTACACCAATTTTTGAAATGGTTATAGGACTATTCAGGTAGTTTATTTCATCTTGGTTGAGTCTTGGTAGTTTATAGTTTGTGAAAAATTGATTCATCTCTTCTAAGTTGTTGGATTTATAAGTATAAAGTTGTTCATAGCTTACTTTATTATCTTTGTAATGTCCCAGGGTCTGTAGTGATGTCCCCTGTTTCATCCTGATTTTGGTGATTTGTGTCTTCTCTCTTTTTACATTATTCAGTCCTGCTAGAGTTTATAAACAATTTTAAAGACTAGCTTTTAAAAATTGATTCCTCTATTGTTTTCTGTTTTTTATTTCTTCCTTCTTGCTTTGGTTTTATTTTGCTTCTCTTTCTAGTTTCTTGAGACAGGAACTTAGCATATTGACTTGAGACCTGCCCCCTTTTCTAATGTAAGCATTCAGTGCTATAAATTTTCCTCTCAGCACTGTTTAGCTGCATCCCACATATTGTGACATGTCGCACTTTCATTTTTTAATTTTTATTTATTTATTTATTTATTTATTTATGTTTAATTTATGGCTATGTTGGGTCGTCGTTTCTGTGCGAGGGCTTTCTCTAGTTGTGGCAAGTGGGAGCCACTCTTCATCGCTGTGCGCGGGCCTCTCACTATCGCGGCCTCTCTTGTTGCGGAACACAGGCTCCAGACACGCAGGCTCAGTAATTGTGGCTCACGGGCCCAGCTGCTCCGCGGCATGTGGGATCTTCCCAGACCAGGGCTCGAACTCGCGTCCCCTGCATTAGCAGGCAGATTCTCAACCACTGCGCCACCAGGGAAGCCCCGCACTTTCATTTTAATTTCCAAATATGTACACAACGAACAACAGAGCCTCAAAATCCATGAATTGAAAACTGATAGAGCTGAAAGGAGATGTAGACAAATACACAATTATAGTTGGAGACGTCAACACCCCTGTCAGCAATTGATAGAACTACTAGACAGAAAATTAGCAAAGACATTTAAGAACTCAACAACCCATTGACCAAGAGGGTCTGATAGACACTACCCAAAGTACATTCTTTACAAACACCCATGGAACATTTGCCAAGATGGACCATATCTCATGGTGTGACATAAACCCCAACAAGTTTAAAAGAATTGAAATCATACAGGGTGTGTTCTCTGACCACAGTGGCATCAAACTAGAAATCAGTGCCACAAAAGACACCTGGAAATCCTCTAAACACTCTGAAACTAGACAACACACTTCTAAGCAATCTATGGGTCAAAGAGAGTCTCAATGGAAATCTTTAAATATGTTTTTCAAATTTAAAATTTTTAATTAAAGCAGAAATAATCTATCCCCTATTTGGAGAAAAGATTTCATTTCTATAATCTACTCCAAACCAGTTTTCTGAATGGTCTCTTTTCCTCCCTTGGTTTAACCACAGCTAACAGGGACAGTGCCACTCCAGAGACACTCCCAAAAGTTTTAACTCTCACACTCTCTGCTGTAGGGCCAGCAGAGAAAAGGGGAAGGTGCTAAGACTGAGACACCATTCCACCTGGACCACAGGTTGGGACTCGGTGGAAGGGGAGCTATTTGCACTTAGGGGTTATACTGGAGTATGCCAGGTGCAGGGCCAGTGTCCCATTTTTGAAGTCCCATCCTCATGGCTGGGACTCCCGCCCAGGCTGCAGTCTCCCTGTTGGAGCTAGGGAGCACGAATCCTGCATCCAGGCTCTTCCTGGCCCCTTGAGCCCATGCATTCCTATCCCCCCAGGGAACAGCCTCACTCTCCCATCCAGGCCTGGGTGGAGTTCTCACACCAAGACCACCGTATTCAGTCAGGTGACCAGATAAGATGCCCTGAAAGGTGCTCCTGTTTCATGGGGCTCACTGGCCTCCCCTGGTGGTCAGCATGTTCCCCAGTGCCTGGCCCCAGAATTAGGAACTCACCCCAACATTTTCAGGTTCCTCTGAGGCCGTAGGGATGGCTGTTAGGCTCAGCAACAGGTTCCAGACTCTGCTAGCTGCCGCTTCATCTCTTGGAGCCCTGACTGCCAAATATCACCATTTGCCAGGTTGGACCTGCATTTCCCATGGCTTCCTCCTGCAGATTCAGGAAGCCTGGACCCCGCAGGAACATTTTGTGTGGGATTTGGAAAGAGTAAGTGGAGGAGAGCTACGTGCTTTTGTGCCCAAGGGGTGGGTGCCAGGCCTGGGTGCTCCCCTGTGGTCAGTGAGGCCCTCCAGCTCATGCTGGACCTCCTGGATTGGCCAGGGTGTGCTTACCACAGTACAAAGGGCAATAGCACATCCTGCTAAGACACCTCCATCTGTCTCCATTCCCTCCTGCCTACATGGACTTCCAAATGAACAGCTTCATAGAGACTGTGTAACCATCTCCAAAACTGCACGAGGTCAAATCTTTGTCATGAATATGAACGCATCTCTGAACAGTTTACGTCTCTGCTCAGACCCTACAGTTTGATGACAAAGACTTCCTGAGATGCCAGTTAACTTGGTGGCTGGTAAAGGTGCTATTTCAGTGTCAGTGAGGGAGGCTGCTGGTGTCATAGTAGGGCTGCCAGGAAACAGCAGTCATCCTTGGGAGTCCAGGCCCAGAAGCTGGTCCAACCCTGTCTGTGTCCCTCCCAAATGCCAGGGCCAGCCCTAAGCCCAGTGTGAGGAGGGAAGGAAGCATAAATGTCCAGCAGGGTTGCAAACTGATTTAACAAGAACTAATGAACTATTTGAAAAAGAAAAAGAAAGTCACACCCTAACTTTGCCATAAAAAATTTTCAGAGGGATCAAAGAGACTTTAAAATAGTGAAAATATAGGACACCTTTCCATTGAAGGGTTAGAATGATTTTTGTAAGCATAAGTGGAAAACATTGGTAAAATGATGCACATTTTTAGGCCACCTGGCAATATATCTGAAAAGTTTTAACATTGTCAAAACTTTGACCCAGTCTCTGGGCTTTTATGCTAGAAAAGGAACAGAGATGCACAAACATTCTGGGAAGGGATAGGGATCAAAGCATCATTTTTTTAAAAAATGTTTATTTATTTATTTATTTATATTTATTTTTGGCTGTGTTGGGTCTTCGTTTCTGTGCGAGGGCTTTCTCTAGTTGCGGCGAGTGGGGGCCACTCTTCATCGCGGTGCGTGGGCCTCTCATTATCACGGCCTCTCTTGTTGCGGAGCACAGGCTCCAGATGCGCAGGCTCAGTAATTGTGACTCACGGGCCTAGTTGCTCCGCAGCATGTGGGATCTTCCCAGACCAGGGCTCGAACCCGTGTCCCCTGCACTGGCAGGCAGATTCTCAACCACTGCGCCACCAGGGAAGCCCCCAAAGCATCATTTTTAATACTACAAAATTACAAACATTATAAATGTCTTCCAGAGGAGATCTGTTTCCAGGAATTTTTAACTGCTTAAAGATACAAGAAAATTTCTGGTTAAAGATGGCTGTTGGATGGTTTTTCAAAATGGCGGAGGAATAGGAGGATGTGGAGTTTATTTCTCTTCACAGATGCATCAGGAATAGACCTACAGACGGAACAATTCACACAGAGCACTGGCTGAACACTAGCAGAAGACCGTGGACACTGGAAAGGACAGAAAAGATCCTTTTGTAACCGGATAGGATGAAAGAAAGAAGAAGGGGAAAAGAAGAGGAGAGGAAGTGGGATGGGACCTGTGCCCCTGGTGGGGAGCTGAGGAAGAGGAGAGGTTCCCACATCCGGGGAAGCCCCCTCATCAACAGGGAAATCAGTTGGGACAGAAGGAGCATCTGAGGCTGTCAGAGGAGGGTGAAACAGCCGGTCTGTGGCAGACAGGACAGAGTGTGACCTACACAGATGGTTCATGCCACAGCCCTGTGGCCCCAGACCGGGATGTGTGTCTGCCAGTGTGTGAGGGCTGGGAGCTGGAATGTGGAGATTGGAGAGCAAACCCAGGGAGAAGACTGCCATTGGCTGCGAGGAGACAGCCTGAGGGGACAGGAGGGAGGTAATCCAGAAACGGGAATGCTTATGGAGGAAATCCAGACCGCCACAGAAGCAAGGTGACACTGTTGAGTGATGTCCAGGGGGTGGAGCCGCCATTGCAGCCTCTCTCTTCCCACGTGCCAGCCTCTGCCCCCACCAGGCACTAAGAAAGGGCCCCCGCCAAGGCTGGCACACATGTGCCTGCCTCCAGGTGCTAGGAAAAGCCCCTTCCAGGGCTGGCCTTCTCATGCCTGCTGCTCGGCACTAGGAAAGGCCTCCACCAAGGCTGGCACACACGTGCCTGCTGCCAGGCACTAGGAAAAACCCCTACTAGGGCTGGCCTTCTCGCACCTGCTCCTGGGCACTAGGAAATGTCCCTGCAAAGGCTGGCACACACACGCCTGCTGCCAGACGCCAGGAAAAGCCCCTACCAGGGCTGACCTTCTCGTGCCTGCTGCCAGGCATTAGGTAAGGCTCCCGCCAGGGCTGATCCTCTCACAACAGCTGCTGGTGCTAGGAAAGGTTCCCACCAGGGCTGGATCTCTTGCACCCATAGCTACCAGTTTCCCCGCAGACCTCCTCACCGTCCGGATGGATCTCTCGCAGCCGTCAACCCCCCACCCACCAACGCACCTGTTGCCACTGGGGCTCCCGTGACCCCAGCAGTCATGCCACCTCTGTGTCCTGTCCTCACCAGGGCAGACCCACACACAGAGGTGGGGCTAAAACCACAGCTGAGCTGCAGGGGCGGGGCAGCTAAGGAAGAGGAACGAAAATCTTTCTGTGCAGCTGCGCAAGCCATGGATTAAATTCCCACGATCAGCTTGGTAAACCCTGCATTTATGGAATATCTGAATGGACAACCAGTGTTCCCACAACAGAGACCGGTCTATGGGGGTAAGTACTTGCGAGAGTTGGGCCAGGTCAGAGTCTGAGCTGCCCCCACAGTGCCCACAGTGGGTCCAGAGACCTACCTAGAGGTATTAGAGGGCCTCCTGGGAAGGCGGAGGTTGGCTGTGACTCATGGTGGGGGAAAGGACACTGACAGCTGAGACCCCAGGAAAATATTATTATTACTAATATTTTTAATCTTTTGTTCTGTTCTTCTTATTATTTTATTTTTATTTTTTAATATAAAAAAATTTTAATGGTTTTAATTTTTTATTGTTATTTTTAAATTTTTCTATTTTTACTTTACTTTTTCATCGTTTTGTGTTTTTTCCTTGTTTTGTTAAGTTTTGTTTTTAATATTTTTTATCGTTTTTGTGCATCTGTTTTATCTTTGCTTTTTTTTTAGTTTGCATTCTGCTTTTATTTTGTTTCTAGTTTTTTGTTTTTTGTAAGTTTTGTTTTTAATTGTTTGATTTTATTTTGGCATTCTTTTCTTTGTCTGGTTGTGCTCTGGTTCTTTGTTTTCTTTGTTTTTGTTTTTGTTTCTTTTGTATGTGTGTGTTTCCTTGTTAGTTTTTGTTTTTGTTTGTTTGGTTTTGCTTTTACCATTTGTCTTGGGTTTTATTTGTCTGTCCATTTGGTTTCTTTTCTTTTTTTTTCTTTTTTTTTTAACTGTTGTTACTGTTTTTTGTCTTTGTCTTTGCTATTAGTCTTGGGTTTCGTTAGTCTGTTTGTTTTCTTCCCCTTCCCTTTTTTTTTTTTTCCACACCGTGTGGCTTGCAGGGTCTTGGTTCCCCAGCAGGTGGTTGGGCCTGAGGCTCTGGGATGGGAGTGCAGAGTCCAGGATGCTGGATCACCAGAGAATTCCCAGCCCTGGGAAATATTAATCAGCAAGAGCTCCCAAGGAAGTCTCCATCTTGACTCCAAGATCTGGCCCCACCCAACTGCCTTCAGGCTCCAGTGCTGGACGCCTCACACCAAACAACAAGCAAGACAGGAGCACAAACCCACCCATCAGCAGACAGGCTGCCTAAAGCCATACTAAGCTCACAGACACCCCAAAACATATCACCTGACGTGGCCTTGCCCATCAGAAGGACAAGATCCAGCTCCACCCACAAGAGCACAGGTACCGGTCCCTCCCACCATGAAGCCTACACAAGCCACTGGACCAAGCTCACCCACCGGGGGCAGACACTAGAAGCAAGAAGAACAATGACCCTGCAGCCTGTGGAAAGGAGACCTCAAACACACTAAGTTGGACAAAATGAGAAGACAGAGAAATATGTTGCAGGTGAAGGAGCAAGATAAAAAGCTACAAGACCAAATAAATGAAGAGGAAATAGGCAATCCACCTGAAAAAGAATTCAGAGTAATGATAGTAAAGATGATCCAAAATCTTGGAAATAGATTGGAGGCATGGATCGAGAAAATACAAGAAATGTTTAACAAGGACCTAGAAGAAATAAAGAACAAACAAACAGTGATGAACAACAAAATAACTGAAATGAAAAATGCACTAGAAGGAATCAATACCAGAATAACTCAGGCAAAGGAAAGGATAAGTGAGCTGGAAGATAGAATGGTGGAAATAACTGCCACAGAGCAGAATAAAGAAAAAAGAATGAAAAGAAATGAGGGCAGTCTCAGAGACCTCTGGGACAAAGTTAACTGCACCAACATTCGAATTATAGGGGTCCCAGAAAGAGAAGAGAAAAAGAAAAGGTCTGAGAAAATATTTGAAGAGATTATAGTTGAAAAGTTCCCTAACATGGGAAAGAAAACAGCCACCCAAGTCCAGGAAGCACAGAGAGTCCCATACAGGATAAACCCAAGGAGAAACACACCAAGACATGTATTAATCAAACTAACAAATTAAATACAAATAAAAAATATTGAAATATTGAAAGCAGCAAGGGAAAAGCAACAAGTAACATACAAGGGAATCCCCATGAGGTTATCAGCTGATTTTTCAGCAGAAATTCTGCAGGCCAGAAGGGAGTGACAGGATATATTTAAAATGATGAAAGGGAAAAACCTACAGCAAAGATTACTCTACCCAGCAAGGCCCTCATTGAGATTCAATGGAGAAATCAAAAGCTTGAGAGACAAGCAAAAGCTAAGCAAATTCAGCACCACTAAACCAGCTTTACAACAAATGCTAAAGGAACTTCTCTAGGCAGGAAACACAAGAGAAGAAAAAAGACCTACATAAACAAACCCAAAATAATTAAGAAGATGGTAATAGGAATATACATATTGATAATTACCTTGAATGTAAATGGATTAAGTGCTCTAACCAAAAGACACAGACTGGCTGAATGGATACAAATACAAGACCCATATATATGCTGTCTACAAGACACCCACTTCAGACCTAGGGACAAATACAGACTGAAAGTGAGGGGATGGAAAAAGATATTCCATGAAAATGGAAATCAAAAGAAAACTGGAGTAACAATACTCATTTCAGACAAAATAGACTTTAAAATAAAGACTTCAAAGAGACAAGGAAGGTCACTACATAATGATCAATGGATCAAACCAAGAAGAAGATATAACAGTTGTAAATATATATGCACCAAACATAGGAGCACCTCAAGACATAAGGCAAATGCTAACAGCCATCAAAGGGAAAATCAAGAGTAACACAATAACAGTGGGGGACTTTAACATCCCACTTATACCAACAGACAGATCATCCAGACAGAAAATAAATAAGGAAACCCAAGCCTTAAATGACACATTAGAACAGATAGACTTAGCTGATATTTATCAGACATTCCATCTGAAAGCAGCAGAATACACTTTCTTCTCAAGTGCACACAGAACATTCTCCAGGATAGATCACATCTTTGGTCACAAATCCAGCCTCAGGAAATTTTAAAAAATTGAAATTGTATCAAGCATCTTTTCCAACCACAATCCTATGAGATTAGAAATCAATTACAGGAAAAAAAAACTGTGAAAATCATAAACACATGTAGGCTAAACAATATGCTACTAAATAACCAAGAGATCACTGAAGAAATCAAAGGGGAAATCAATAAATACCTAGAAACAACTGGCAACAGAAACACGATGAACCAAAACCTATGGGATGCAGCAAAATAAGTTCTAAGAGGGAAGTTTATAGCAATACAATCCTACCACAAGAAACAAGAAAAATCTCAAATAAACATCCTAACCTTACATATAAAACAACTAGAGAAAGAAGAACCAAAAACCCCCCAAAGTTAGCAGAAGGAAAGAAATCATAAAAATCAGAGCAGAAATAAATGAAATAGAGATGAAGAAAACAGTAGCAAGGATCAATAAAACTAAGAGCTGGTTCTTTGAGAAGATAACCAAAATTGATAAACCTTTAGCCAGACTCATCAAGAAAAAAAGGGTGATGACTCAAATCAATAAAATTAGAAATGATAGAGAAGTTAAAACAGACACCACAGAAATACAAAGGATCATAAGAGACTACTACAAGCAACTATATGCCAATAAAATTGATAACCTGGAAGAAATGGACAAATTCTTAGAAAAGTACAACCTTCCAAGACTGAACCGGGAGAGAACAGAAAATATGAACAGACCAATCAAAAGTAATGAAACTGAAACTGTGATTTAAAATCTTCCAACAAACAAAAGTCCAGGACCAGATGGCTTCATAGACAAATTCTATCAAACATTTACAGAAGAGTTAACACCTATCCATCTCAAACTCTTCCAAAAAACTGCAGAGGGAGGAAAACTTCCAACTCATTCTACGAGGCCACCATTATACTGATGCCAAAACCAAAATATCACAAAAAAAGAAAATTATAGGCCAATATCACTGATGAATATAGATGCAAAAATCCTCAACAAAATACTAGCAAACCGAATCCAAAAGCACATTAATAGCATGATAAACCATGATCAAGTGGGATTTATCCCAGGGATGCAAGGATTCTTCAGTATATGCAAATCAATCAATGTGATGCACCATATTAACAAATTGAAGGAGAAAAACCATACAATCATCTCAATAGATGCAGAAAAAGCTTTTGACAAAATTCAACATACATTTATGATAAAAACTCTCCAGAAAGTGGGCGTAGGGGGACCCTACCTCAACATAATAAAGGCCATGTATGACAAAGCCACAGAAAACATTATTCTCAATGGTGAAAAGCTGAAAGCATTTCCTCTAAGATCAGGAACAAGACAAGGGTGTCCACTCTCGACACTATTATTGAACATAGTCTTGAAAGTCCTAACCAAGGTAATCAGAGAAGAAAAAGAAATAAAAGGAATCCAAATTGGAAAAGAAAAAGTAAAACTGTCACTGTTTGCAGATGACATGATACTATACATAGAAAATCCTAAAGATGCCACCAGAAAACTACTAGAGCTAATCAATGAATTTAGTAAAGTTGCAGGATACAAAATTAATACACAGAAATCCCTTTCATTCCTATACACTAACAATGAAAGGTCAGAAAAATAAATTAAGGAAACACTCCCATTTACCATTGCAACAAAAATAATAAAATACCTAGGAATAAACCTACCTAAGGAGGCAATAGACCTGTACACAGAAAACTATAAGATGCTGATGAAAGAAATCAAAGATGACACAAACAGATGGAGAGATATACCATGTTTTTTGACTGAAAGAATCAATATTGTCAAAATGACTATACTACTCAAAGCAATCTACAGATTCAATGCAATCCCTATCAAATTACCAATGGAATTTTTCACAGAACTAGAACAGAAAATTTTACAATTTGTATGGAAACACAAAAGACCCTGACTAGCCAAAGCAATCTTGAGAAAGAAGAACGGAGCTGGAGGAATCAGGCTCCCGGACTTCAGACTCTACTACAAAGCTACAGTAATCAAGACAGTATGGTACTGGCACAAAAACAGAAATATAGACCAATGGAACAGGATAGGAAGATAAACCCATGCACATATGGTCACCTAATCTATGACAAAGAAGGCAAGAATATACAATGGAGAAAAGACAGCCTCTTCAATGAGTGGTGCTGGGAAAACTGGACAGCAACATGTAAAAGAATGACACCATACACAAGAATAAACTCAAAATGGATCAAAGACCTGAATGTAAGGCCAGACACTATAAAACTCTTAGAGGAAAACTTAGGCAGAACGCTCTATGATATAAATCACAGCAAGATCCTTTTTGACCCACCTCCTAGAGAAATGGAAATAAAAACAAAAATAAACAAATGGGACCTAATGAAACTTATAAGCTTGTGCACAGCAAAGGAAAACATAAACAAGATGAAAAGACAACCCTCAGAATGGGAGAAAATATTTGCAAATGAAGCAACTGACAAAGGATTAATCTCTTAAATTTACAAGCAGCTCATGCAGCTCAATATCAAAAAAACAAACAACCCAATCAAAAAATGGGCAGAAGACCTAAATAGACATTTCTCCAAAGAAGACATACAGATGGCCAACAAACACATGAAAAGTTGTTCAACATCACTAATTATTAGAGAAATGCAAATCAATACTACAATGAGGTATCACCTCACACTGGTCAGAATGACCATCATTTAAAAATCTACAAACAATAAATTCTGGAGAGGGTGTGGAGAAAAGGGGACACTCTTGCACTGTTGGTGGGAATGTAAGTTGATACAGCCACTATGAAAAACAGTATGGAGGTTCCTTAAAAAACTAAAAATAGAACTACCATATGACCCACTAGTGGGCATATACCCAGAGACAACCATAGTTCAAAAAGACACATACACCCCAATGTTTATTGCAGCACTATTTACAATAGCCAGGGCATGGAAGCAACCTAACTGTCCATTGACAGAGGAATGGATAAAGAAGATGTGGCACATATATACAATGGAATATTACTCAGCCATAAAAAGAAACAAAATTGCACTATTTGTAGTGAGGTGGATGGACCTAGAGACTGTCACACAGAGTGAAGTAAGTCAGAAAGAGAAAAACAAATAGCATATATTAATGCATATATGTGGAATCTAGAAAAATGGTATAGATGATCTTATTTGCAAAACAGAAATAGAGACACAGACATAGAGAACAAATGTATGGACACCAAGGGGGTAAAGGGGGGGGTGAGATGAATTGAGAGATTGGGATTGATATATATACACCATTGATACTATGTATAAAATAGATAACTGGGACTTCCCTGGTGGTGCAGTGGTTAAGAATCCGCCTGCCAAAGCAGGGAACACGGGTTCGAGCCCTGGTCCAGGAAGATCTCACATGCCATGGAGCAACTAAGCCCGTGTGCCACAACTACTGAAGCCCGCGCACCTAGAGCCCATGCTCTGCAACAAAAGAAGCCACTGCAATGAGAAGCCCGCGCACCGCAATGAAAAGTAGCCCCCGCTCGCCACAACTACAGAAAGCCCATGCGCAGTAACGAAGACCCAGTGCAGCCAAAAATAAATTTTAAAAATAAATAAATTTATCAAAATAAATAAATAAATAGGTAACTAATGAGAACCTACTGTATAGCTCAGAGAACTCTACACAGTGCTCTGTGGTGACCTAAATGGGAAGGAAATCCAAAAAAGAGGGGATATGTGAATATGTATAGCTGATTCACTTTGCTGTACAGTAGAAACTAGCACAACATTGTAAAGCAACTATACTCCAATAAAAATTAATTAATTTAAAAAAAGAGGGGCTTCCCTGGTGGCGCAGTGGTTGAGAATCTGCCTGCCAATGTAGGGGACACGGGTTCGAGCCCTGGTCTGGGAAGATCCCACATGCCGTGGAGCAACTGGGCCCGTGAGCCACGATTACTGAGCCTGCGCGTCTGGAACCTGTGCTCTGCAACAAGAGAGGCCACGATAGTGAGAGGCCCCGCGCACCGCGATGAAGAGTGGCCCCCGCTTGCCACAACTAGAAAAAGCCCTCGCACAGAAATGAAGACCCAACACAGCCATAGATAAATAAATATATAAAAATTTTTTAAAAAGCAATCTTTGTTAAAAAAATTAAAAAAAGAAACAGAAGAGGGCTGTTGATCCCACACATTGATTTCTTCTTCCTCCTAAGACCTCACTAAAATGATAATAAATGAATAAAAAGACATGAGGCCCATGGAACAAAGTTATCCAGAGAAGCCGATGAGGGATTACAACAAATTTTTGAAGGAAAGAAAACAGATGGGTAAGCCTGGGTTTGCAGAGCGTAGTATAGGTTGGGGTCCAGCAGACCCCCGACTGAGAAGACAGTTGGAGTCCAGGGAGGCTGTTATGGGCTAAATTGTGTCCCTCCCCACTCCCCATTCAAATGTGGGTGCACCAACCCTCGGGACCTCAGAGTGGCTGTATTTGGAGGCAAGACATTTAAAGAGGTGATGAAAGTAAAATGAGGCCATCAGGGTGTCCCTAATCCAAGGGAGGAAGTGGAGATGAGAGCAGGGACCACGTGGGTTGAGAATGGAGGAGGGGGACAGGGCGGGATGGAGGGTCCTGTCCAGGGCATGCCACTCTGCTACATCTGCAAGCAAGTCTTAACCTTCCCAGGCCTCAGTTTGTCCACCTGTAAGGTATGAGGGCTGGTGTTTGAACTGAAATTCTGCGATTCTCTGTTACATAGCATGGCCTGGCAGGGTAAGAAAGGTTAGAGGTGAGGAATTGGCATCTATCTTCTCTATGTCATGATTTTTTACCAGGATCAGCAACAGGTGGAGACTGCTGCTCTCTGAGTCACCTTTGACATAACCGGGCTTCTGGGGGCCCAGGGCCCAGGTGACTTGCGATGGGTCTTCTGTTAACTTCAGGGTCTTCCTCAACCAGGCCAAAGTGAGGCCCATCCTGGACAGCTGAGCTCCCCACTGTGGTTTTCCTGTCTGACCAAAGCAAGCTGAGATGCCTGGAGGTCAGTGAGTGAGGGCCGGGGATGGGGGTGACGGTGAGTGTAACAGACACCAGGAAAGAAGATCATGCAGGGTCTTGCACTGAGCAAGTGGTCACACAAGTCTGGAGCCCAAGGCAGGGTCCCTCAGGCTGCTGCGCTAAGATCAGACTATGGGGCAAACAGAAGAAGGAACCAGGTGAGAGAAGCACGTGCTTAGATCAGAGAGCTGATAGTGGTGGGGCAGTCTCTAGCTATCCCTGCAGGGAGAGCTGACAGGCCTCTCAACACTCCTGTGGGTGCGCGAGGACAAGAAGAGCCAGACAGCTCCAATGGTGGGCTGCTGTCAGCTCAGATGGGAGGACTAAGGGATCAGCAGGTTCAGGGACACAGTAAGTGTGAGGTGTCAAGTTGATTATCGACATCAAGGTTAGAATTGAGGGAAGATGATCATCAGCGTATCAAAGGCATTTAAGGGAACAGATTTGAGATTCCTGTCATACTGGCAAGTTAGAACAAGCTGCATCCCCCATCTTACAAATTCAGCCCTGTATTCCAGGGACCTAGGACATCTGCAACAAAGCAATCAACAACAAACTGCATAGCAGCTACAGAACCCTCACCAGCACCTTGGACACCTGCAAACAGCTCTGGACTGGCACTTGGTGGAAGCAAGTCCAAGGTGGCAGGGAAAGGCCATTGTGAGCCTGTTGACACTGCATGTCCATCAGCATAAGGACTTGCTTTGAGAAGCCTTGTCCCCAAACTCATAGACAATGAGGATTTTGCTATCTGAAACCACGCTGGTGAGAGTCACACAGTCCATTCTTTCTTTCTTTCTTTTTTTTTTTAATTTTATTTATTTATTTTTGGCTGCGTTGGGTCTTCATTGCTGTGCAAGGGCTTTCTCCTGTTGCGGCGAGCGGGGGCCACTCTTCATCGCGGTGCATGGGCCTCTCACTGTCGCGGCCTCTTTTGTTGCGGAGCACAGGCTCCAGACACGCAGGCTCAGTAGTTGTGGCTCACGGGCCCAGTTGCTCTGCAGCATGTGGGATCTTCCCAGACCAGGGCTCGAACCCGTGTCCCCTGCATTGGCAAGCAGATTCTCAACCACTGCGCCACCAGGGAAGCCCGCCCATTCTTTCTTGAGAGATAGGAGCCCCATGGATCACTCTGACATGGACAAGCAGTGTTGGTTTCCCAACCTGGTGTGGCAGGCAGGGTTCTAGGGTGCCCCCCAAGATTCCCACCCACAGGTGTTCACACCTTGCATAAGCCCCAACCCTTGAGTGGGAATGAATCCATGATTGTGGTGGGGTCATGTTTCTGACCAGTTGGCTTTGAAAAGGCTGAGTATCTAGGTAGGCCTGACCTAATCAGGTAACCCTGTAGATGGGACTGGTCCTCTCTGAGGTCACAGAGCTTGGAGGTGTGAGGGGGCCCAGGGAGGCCCAGAAGATGAGAATGATCCTTAGCTGCTGAAAGCAGTCCCCAGCCAACAGCAGTGAGACAACAGGGACCTCAGCCCTAGAACCACAAGAACACAGGTTCTGCCAATGACCCACAGATGTTGGGGTAGCTCTTTTCCTGGTCCAACCCCCAAGTGAGAACACAGCCTGCCCACCCCTTGGTTTCAGCTTGGTGAGACCCTGCTCAGAGGCCACACTGCATCCAGATTCGATCTACAGACTGAGATGATACATGAGTCTTAAGTGCTGACCCCGTGCTAATTTGTTATGTGGCAAAAGAAAACTAACTAACTCAACTGTTACAAAGCTTAGATCAAGGGGTTTCTTCCGACACGACTTTCTACATCAATCTCAACTTATGGGTTCCAGCAGGTGAAGGCCATTTGAGCAACCTTTCTCCCCAGACAGTGCCATCCATTCCCAAGTGACCATTACTCGCTAACCTCTCCTTCCCTCCAGACCCTATCCTGCCCCACCCCCACAAATACCACTGGGAGCCCCAGTTGCTGACAGCACACAGCCCAGAGCTGACTCTGATCTCCCAGACCCTCTCAGAATCACTCAGCACAGCACCAGACCCTTTAAAAGGCCCCTCGTCCTCCCTAGGACACTTCGAGACTCCCCTTGGCATGAGGCCTCCTTGGCAAGTCAATGCACTCAATGTGGCTTCATTACAAGGGTGCCCCTGGTGGTCTTTACCTACCAGTCTTTATCAGCAGGTAGGAGGAGCACTTTGAATGTTCTGATCTTGTTTTCTCCTACCACCTAAATCTGTCCCTTGGACACAGAGATCAGTCATGGATCCCATTCCTTGGTTCTTCTGTCCATAGATAAACTAATCCCAGGGTCATGCAAAAGCCCTGCGGGGGGTGGAGGGGGAGGATTAAAACCAGATTACATCTCTAGGCAGGTAGAGGCAGCTTCTTCCAGTCCTGTGTTTCCCTGAGTGTCAGGTGCCTTCCATGCCACCAGAGCATGGAATGATAGCAAGTGCAAATGGTTCACAGTGGCTTTTGGGGGTCTGGACCCTTTGTTCTGGAGCTCATCCTATGCCATCTTCTTAAAATCATGAATTGATCCAGACCACGTCTGCCTCTGGCCCTTCTCAACTCACACTACTCAGCAGAAAGCTGGAACCACCAGAGGACAAAGAGCTGAAAATGCCAGCCATCTCAGGATAAAGGTCACTGGACACCATTCACCATCTGAAGCAAAAGTAGCGTGATGCCATTACCTAAGGAGATAACATGAATCATGAACAGGAAATTAGTTCCAAAAGTATCAAGTGAGACAAGAAGACTTGAGAGGTGGAGAGAAGACAGCCCACCTGTGGCCTTGGGATCTGAGAAAAGATGCAGAAGTGGGTCTCATGGTTTTCTTTTTGCCTCCCAGATCCCGGCCTGGGTGCTGGAGAAGCCAGAAACCCAGACACAACAAAGGGTGCATACCAAAAAAGCCCTAAGAAAATCTGCTTATCTCTAGCAAGAGGACCAAGAAAAGACACCTTAACAAGATAAGACATTTTAGATGGTAATTGCCCAATCCCAGCCAGACACCATGGGAGAAAACATGCCCACCACACCCCTGCCATCAAGGTGGGACCCTTGACCTCCTCCTCACCCAGACATAGTGACACTCTCTCTCCCACTCACCAGGGTGGTGTGAGAGAAGGCCCTCGATGGGAAGCCAGGTGAACACCACCTTCCAGGGGTTACAGGCTCCTACCTCATCCTTATGGTGTTGGTGGAAGCCTGGTGAGGAGCCATACGCTGGCAGTAATAAAGCAGTGCCTCTCCTTCTCCACTGATCAGTATCAGAGGAGGCCTGCTAAAACAGACTTAAATGTAATACCCTACATTCATGGTACCAACACCCAGTAAAACCTCAACCTGAATGACAGAGACAATCAACAGATACTGACACCAAGATGACAGAGGTGTTGAATTTATCTGACAAGGAATTTAAAGAAGCCATCAGAAAAATGCTTCAACAAGCAATTACAAATCCACTTGAAATAAATGAAAATATAGAAATTCTCAGCAGAGAAGCAGAAGATATAAAAAATAACCAGGGACTTCCCTGATGGTGCAGTGGTTAAGAAACCGCCTGTCAATGCAGGGGACACGGGTTTGATCCCTGGTCCGGGAAGCTCCCACGGAGTAACTAAGCCCGTGCGCCACAACTACTGAGCTGAGCCTACACTCTAGAGCCTGCAAGCCACAACTACTGAGCCCTCATGCCACAACAACTGAAGCCTGCATGCCTAGAGCTCGTGCTCCACAACAAGAGAAGCCACCACAATGAGAAGCCTGCACACCTCAATGAAGAGTAGCCCCCGCTCGCGCAACTAGAGAAAGCCCGCATGCTGCAATGAAGAACCAACACAGCCATAATTAATTAATTAATTAATTAAGAAAAAGAATAACCAAATGGAAATTTTAGAACTAAAAATGTAATTTAAAAAACTCAATGGATGGGCTCAACCACAATTCTAAGTGAAAAGAATCAGTGAACTTGAAGATAGAATATTAGAAACCACCCAATCTGAATAACAGAAAGAAAACAGACTGTGAAAAAAATGAGCAGAACCAAGGAAACTGTGGGACTATAACAAAAGATCTATTTGTGTCATTGGGTTCCTGGAAGGAGAGGAGAAAGAGGGCAAAGCTGAGAAAAATTTCCCAAAGTTGGTAAACGACATAAACCTACAGATTTGAGAAGCTGAGCAAATCCCAAGCACGATCAACCCAAAGAAGGCACTCCAGGACACATCATAGTAAAACTTCTGAAAACATAAAGACAAGGAAAAAGTCTTGAAAGCAGCAGGAGAAAAGTGAATCCTTACTGATAAGGGGAAAACCATTCTAATTATAATGTATTTCTCATCAGAAACCATGGATGCCAGGAGGGGGCGGCACAACATTTTTCAAGTGCTGAGAGAAAAGAATTGTCAACCCAGAATTCCGTATCTAGCAAAAAAAAAAAAAAAATCCTTCAATAATTAAGGGGAAATAAAAACATTCTCAGAGAAAAGAAATGAGAATTTGTCCCCAGTAGACCTACCCTAAAAGGGTGGTTAAATCATGCAACACAAAGGAAATGGTGAAAGAATGACTCATGGAACATTAAGAAAGAAGAAAGAGTGAAAATATGGATCCTATAATAGGATTTTCTCCCCTTCTTGAGTTTTCTAAATTATGTTGATAGTTTAAACGAAAATTATAACATTTTTTGGTGTGGTTCTAAAAGTTTAGAGAGGAAATGTTTAAGACAATTGTATTATAAATGAAGGATGTAAAGGGAAGTAAGTTTCTAAACTGTACTTGAATTGATAAAAACATCATATCACAGTCTACATCAGCAGACTATGATGTCGTATAAAATATAATACCTAAACCAACCATTTAAAAAGCTAGACAAAGAGATATACTCAAAAGCACAGTAGAAAAACCAAAATGGAACTCTAAAAAATTTTTCAGGTAACCAACAGGAATATATGAAAAAGAAAACAGAGAAACAGAGGAAACAAACAGAAAACAAAAAATAAAATGACAGACATAGCCACAACATATCAATAATTACACTAAATGGAAATGGCCTACTTTATTTGTAATAGCCCAAAATCCCAAACAACCAAAATATCCCTCAGTAGATGAATGGTTAAACAAACTTTAGTACAACCATTTATTGTAATACTTAAAAAAACTATTGGTCCACACAACAACTTAAATGGATCTCAAGGACAGTGAAAAAGCCAATTTCAAAGGTCACATGCTGTATGATTCCATGTATGTAACATTCTTGAAATGACAAAGTTATAGAGCTAGAGAACAGATTAGTGGTATGAGGGTAGGAGTTTGGGGGGAGGGGTAGATGGGACTATAAATAGGCTGCACAAGAGAGAGTTGTGGGGTAATGGAAGAGCTCTGTATCTTGATTGCAGCAGTAGTTCCAGGAATCTACACAGGTAGATGAAATGGAAAACTACACACAAACATCATATCAATGCCAATTCCCTGCCTTTGATATTGTACTATAATTATGTAAAAATAACCATGGAGAGAAACAGAAAAAAAGGGCACACTTTATGTACTAAATTTGTGAATCTATGATTACTTTTAAATAAAAACATTTTTTAATTGGTAAGAGATTTGAACTGACACATCACCAGAGAGGATGTATAGAAGCCAAATTGGTCCATGAAAAGATACTCACTAGTATTAGCCATTGGGAAATGTACATGAAAACCACAATGAACTGTCATTACACACCTATTAAAATGGCTAAAATAAAAAACAATGACAATAAAATGCAAAATGCTAGCAAGAATGTGGAACAACTGGAACTCATGTTGCTGGTGGAATGCAAAATAGTGCAGCCACTCTGGAAAACAGTTTGGCGATTTCTTATAAAGTCAAATATACATTTATCCCTGTTCCTAGGTATTTACTACCAAGAGAAATAAATCTTTGTTCACACAGAAACGTGTACAATTTACCCTAGATAAATGAAACACTAATGCTTATAGCAGTTGTATTCATGATTACCAAACACTGCAAAGGACCCAAATGTCCCTTGGGACAGGAGAAAAGGCAAACAAACCATGGTGTCTCCATACAGTGGAATACTCCTCAGTGATAAAAAAGGAATGAACTATTGTAAATTCAACAACTTGGATGAAGCTCAAAAGCAATATGCTGAGTGAAAGAAGGCAGTCTCAAAGGTTCACATACCATATGATTCCATTTATACGATATTCTCCAAATGACATTATGGAGATGGAGAAGACATCAGTGGTTGCCGCGGGTTATGGGTGAAATGAGACACATAAGGAGTTGTTTGTGGTGATGGAGTAATTCCATATGATTGTGATAGTGGTTCTACACACGTGATAAAATTTCATAAAAACATACGTGCACGTGTGCACGCACACACACACACAAAGTGAGTGCCTGTAAAACCTGGTAGAATCCAGACAAGGTCGGCAGCCTAGGAAACTGAATTATGCCAATGTCAGTATTCTGGTTTTGATAATGATCTATATTTATATAACAGATTATCACTAGAGGAAGTTTGGTGAAGGGTACGTGAGAATCCTCTGTACTATTTCTGCAACTTCTGCTGGAACATGGGAGGTTTGCAGAGCGGACCCAGGGAGGGGACAGCTGTTGGCTGTGAAGAGACAGCCTGAAGGGACAAGAATAAGGAGCTCCACAACTGGGAAAGTTTGCAGAAGAAGCCTGGACCACCATAGAAGCAAGACACCATTGTTGCATGGTGTGCAAGGGGTGGGGCCACCATTGCAGCCCCCCTTCCCACCTGCCAGCCCCTGCCTCCACAGGCCCTAGGAGAGGAGCCCACCTGAGTGGGCTCGCCCGCCCCTCAAGCTAAAGCCTCCTCCAGCAGCGCAGGCCCAGAAGGGCCCAAGCATAGTCCCTGCCAAAGCCTCCTTGGGCCACGCTGGTCCCAGTGGCCCATACATGGCCCCCACCAAAGCCTCCTCCAGCCAGCCCCAGTGGCCACACCCATCAACACTTCCACCCCTGCTGATCTGCACGTGCACATGCACTCAGGGCAGCCTCAGGAGCAGACACTGGTGGGAGGAACACACGCAGAGGTGGGGATGAAACCACACCTGAGCTCCAGGGACTGTGCAGCTAAGGAAGAAGAGCTGAAATCTCTCCTCACGGCTATGTGAACCACGGAGTTACACCTCTGCTGCTAAATTCAGTGCCAGTGGAACATCCAAACACACAACAGATGCTCATGCAGCTGAGACGGATCTGGCTTTAGCAGCAATGGGCTTTGTGGGCATGTACATGTGAGGGTTGGGCCAGGCCAGAGTCTGAGCTGCCTCCATAGCTCCCACAGCGGGTCCAGGTGCATGACTACTGCAGTCCTGGGACCAGACCTCAGGGGATCTGCACCAGTGGCCTGGTGAAAACAACACCTGAGAGTCACCAGGGCCATTTGCCAGCATATCCATGGTTAAGGTGGGACTGAGAGCAGTGCCAACAACAGTGTACTTTGTGAGCTCACATAACAGGCAAAAGGGGACACAACAGAGCACACTCACAGGTGAACAGCCCCAGACAAGGAATACTCAGAGGCTTCTCTCCAAGTGGGAGTGCTCCGATCCCACCCACCTCACACCACAGATCAGAAACACAGCTAAGAAACAGATCTCGGCACCTCTACTTCAACAACTGGGGAACACACCATGCCCATGATAGGGCAGTGACAGCCACAGAGCAAAGGGGAGGCCCCTCTCAATATCCACCTCACCCACCAAGGGGCAGAGAGGAGCCCCCACCAGAAGCAAGAGGAGCTATGATCCTGCAGCCTGCAGAAAGGAAACCACAAACACAATAAGACAGACAAAATGAGAAGACAGAGAAACCTGTTGCAGATGAGGGAGCAAGAAAAAACCTACAAGAACAACTAAATGACAGGCAATCCACCTGAAAAAGAATTCAGAATAATGATGGTAAAGATGATCCAAGATTTTGGAAAAAGAATGAAGGCACAGATTGAGAAGTTGCAAGAAGTTTTTAAAAAAGACCTAGAAGAACTAAAGAACAAACAAACAGAGATGAACAATACAATAACTGAAATGAAGAATACTCTAGAAGGAATCAATAGCAGAATAACTGAGGCAGAAGGATAGATAAGTGAGCTGGCAGATAGAATGGTGAAAATAACTGTCACAGAGCAGAATAAAGAAAAAAGAATGAAAAGAAATGAGGACAGACTCAGAGACCTCTGGGACAACATTACATGAACCAACATCGAATTATAGGGGTCCCAGAAGAAGAAGAGAAAAAGAAAGGGCCTGAGAAAATATTTGAAGAGATTATAGTCAAAAACTTCCCTAACATGGGAAAGGAAATAATCAGCCAAGTCCAGGAAGCACAGAGAGTCCCATACAGGATAAACCCAAGGAGGAACACACTGAGATACATATTAATCAAAGTAAAAAATTAAATACAAAGAAAAACTATTAAAAACAGCAAGGGAAAAGCAACAAATGACATACAAGGGAATCCCCATAAAGTTATCAGCTGATTTTTCAGCAGAAACTCTGCAGGTCAGAAGGAAGTGGCAAGATATATTTCAAGTGATGAAAGGGAAAAACCTACAACCAAGAATACTCTACCCAGCAAGGATCTCATTCAGACTCGATGGAGAAATCAAAAGCTTTACAGACAAGCAAAAGCTAAAAGAATTCAGCACCACTGAACCAGTGTTATAACAAATGCTAAAGGAACTCCTCTAGGCAGGAAACACAAGAGAAGAGAATAAAAGAGGAAGTGAAGAAAAAATACCTACATAAACAAACCCAAAATAATTAAGAAAATGGTAATAGGAACATACATATTGATAATTACCTTAAATGTAAACGGATTAAATGCTCCAACCAAAAGACATGGACTGTTGAATGGATACAAAAACAAGACCCATATATATGTTGTCTACAGGAGACCCACTTCAGACCTAGGGACACATACAGACTGAAAGTGAGGGGATGGAAAAAGATATTCCATGCAAAGGGAAATCAAAAGAAAACTGGAGTAACAATACTCATTTCAGATAAAATAGACTTCAAAATAAAGACTTCAAAGAGACAAGGAAGGTCACTACATAATGATCAAGGGATCAATCCAAGAAGAAGATATAACAGTTGTAAATATATATGCACCCAACATAGGAACACCTCAATATATAAGGCAAATGCTAACAGCCATCAAAGGGGAAATTGACAGTAACACAATAATAGTGGGGGACTTTAACATCCCACTTATACCAACAGACAGATCATCCAGACAGAAAGTTAATAAGGAAACCCAAGCCTTAAATGACACATTAGACCAGATAGACTTAATTGATATTTACAGGACATTCCATCTGAAAGAAGCAGAATATACTTTCTTCTCAAGTGCACATGGAACATTCTCAAGGATAGATCACATCTTGGGTCACAAATCAAGCCTCGGTAAATTTAAGAAAACTGAAATCATATCAAGCATCTTTTCCAACCACAACGCTATGAGATTAGAAATCAATTACAGGGGGACTTCTCTGGTGGTGCAATGGTTAAGAATCCACCTGCCAATGCAGGGGACATGGGTTTGAGCCCTGGTCCAGGAAGATCCCACATGCCACGGAGAAACAAAGCCCATGTGCCGCAACTACTGAGCCTGCACTCTAGAGCCTGTGAGCCACAACTACTGAGCCTTCAGGCCACAACTACTGAAGCCTGCGCACCTAGAGCTCATGCTCCACAACAAGAGAAGCCACCACAATGAGAAGCCTGTGCACCACAACAAAGAGTTGCCCCTTCTCGCCGCAACTAGAGAAAGCCCACGGACAGCAATGAAGACCCAATGCAGCCAAAAATATATAAATAAAATAAATAAGTTTTTAGAAAAAAGAAAAAATAAATCAATTACAGGAAAAAAACTGTAAAAAGCACAAACACATGGAGGTTAAATACTGTGCTACTAAACAACCAATGGATCACTGAAGAAATCAAAGAGGAAATCAAAAAAATATCTGGAGACAAATGACAATGAAAACACGTTGATCCAAAATCTATGGAAGGCAGGAACTTCCCTGGTGGAGCAGTGGTTAAGTATCACCTGCCAATGCAGGGGACACAGGTTCGATCCCTGGTCCAGGAAGATCCCACATGCTGTGGAGCAACTAAGCCCGCACACCGCAACTACTGAGCCTGCAGGCTGCAACTACAGAAGCCTGCACTCCTAGAGCCCACGCTCCACAACAAGGGAAGCCACCACAATGAGAAGCCCGTGCGCTGCACTGAAGAGTAGCCCCTGCTCACCACAACTAGAGAAAGCCCACATGTAGCAACAAAGACCCAAAGCAGCCAAAAATGTCAAATAAAATAATAATTTAAAAAATTAAAAAATAAAAACAAAACCTGTGGAATGCAGCAAAAGCAATTCTAAGAGGGAAGTTTATAGCAATACAATCTTACCTCAAGAAACAAGAAAAATCTCAAATAAACAACCTAGTCTTACACCTAAAACAACTAGAGAAAGAAGAACAAACAAAACCCAAACTTAGTAGAAGGAAAAAAATCATAAAAACCAGAGCAGAAATAAATGAAATAGAGATGAAAAAAACATTAGCAAAGATCAATGAAACTAAAAGCTGGTTCTTTGAGAAGATAAAAAAAATTGATAAACATTTAGCCAGACTCATCAAGAAAAAAAGGGAGAGAATGCAAATCAATAAAATTAAAATGAAAAAGGAGAAGTTACAATGGACACCACAGAAATACAAAGGATCATAAGAGACTACTATAAGCAACTATAAACCAATAAAATGGACAACCTAGAAGAAATGGACAAATTCCTAGAAAGGTACAACCTTCCAATACTGAACCAGGAAGAAATAGAAAAAATGAACAGACCAATCAAAAGTACTGAAATTGAAACTGTGATTTTAAAACTCCCAACAAACAAAAGTCCAGGACCAGATGTCTTCACAGGAGAAGTCTATCAAACATTTAGAGAAGAGTTAACACCTATCCTTCTGAAACTCTTCCAAAAAATTGCAGAAGAAGGAACACTCTCAAGCTCATTCTATGAAGCCACCATCACCCTGATAAAAAAACCAGACAAAGATATCATGAAAAAAGAAAATTACAGGCCAATATCACTGATGAACATGCAAAAATTCTCAACAAAATACTAGCAAACTGAGTTCAACAACACATTAAAAGGATCATACACCCTGATCAAGTGCGATTTATCCCAGGGACGCAAGGATTCTTCAATATACACAAATCAATCAATGTGATTCACCACATTAACAAACTGAAGAATAAAAAAATCTGATCATCTCAATAGATGCAGAAAAAGCTTTTGACAAATTTCAACACCAATTTATGATAAAAACTCTCCAGAAAGTCAGCTTAGAGGGAAACTACCTCAATGTAATAAAGGCCATATACGACAAATCCACAGCTAACATCATACTCAATGGTGAAAAGCTGAAAGCATTTCCTCTAAGATGAGGAACAAGATGAGGATATCCACTCTTGTCACTTTTATTCAACATACTTTTGGAAGTCCTAGCCATGGCTATCAGAGAAGAAAAAGAAACAAAAGGAATCCAAATTGGAAAAGAAGAAGTAAAACTGTCACAGTTTTCAGATGACATGATGCTATACATAAAAAATCCTAAAGTTGCTACCAGAAAACTACTAGAGCTCATCAGTGAATTTGGTAAAGTTGCAGGATACAAAATTAATGCACAGAAATCTCTTGCATTTCTATACACTAACAATGAAAGATCAGAAAGAGAAATTAAAGAAACAGTCCCATTTACCATATCATCAAAAAGAATAAAATACCTAGGAATAAACCTACCTAAGGAGGCAAAAGCCCTGTACTCAGAAAACCATAAGATACTGATGAAAGAAATAAAAAATGACACAAACAGATGGAGAGATATACAATGTTCTTGGATTAGAAGAACCAATATATTCCCCAGAGCAACCTACAGATTCAGTGCAATCCCTATGAAATTACCAATGGCACTTTTCACAGAAGTAGAACAAAAAATTTTACAATCTGTATGAAAACACAAATGACCCCGAGTAGCCAAAGCAATCTTGAGAAAGAAGAACGGAGCTGGAGGAATTAGGCTCCCTTGTTCAGACGACACTACAAAGTGACAGTAATCAAAACAGTATGGTACTGGCACAAAAACAGAAATATAGACCAATGGAACAGGATAGGAAGCCCAGAGATAAACCTATGCACATATGGCCACCTAATCTATGACAAAGGAGGCAAGAATATACAATGGAGAAAAGACAGTCTCTTCGATAAGCGGTGCTGGGAAAACTGGACAGCTACATGTAAAAGAATGAAATTAGAACACTCCCTAACACCATACACAAAAACAAACTCAAAATGGATTAAAGACCTACTTGTAAGGCCAGATACTGTAAAACTCTTAAAGAAAACATAAGCAGAACACTCTTTGACATAAATTGCAGCAAGATCTTTTTCAATCCACATCCTAGAGTAACGAAAATAAAAACAAAAATAAACAAGTGGGACCTAATTAAACTTAAAAGCATTTGCACAGCAAAGGAAACCATAAACAAGGCAAAAAGACAACACTCAGAATGGGAGAAAATATTTGCAAATGAAGCAACTGATAAAGGATTAATCTCCAAATTATACAAACAGCCCATGCAGCTCAATATCAAAAAAAACAAACAACCTAATCAAAAAATGGGAAGAAGACCTAAATAGACATTTCTCCAAAGAAGACATACAGATGGCCATCAAACATGCAAAGATGCTCAACATCACTAATTATTAAAGAAATGCAAATCAAAACTACAATGAGGTATCATCTCACACTGGTCAGAATGGCCATCTTCAAAAAATCTACAAACAACAAATATTGGAGAGGATGTGGAGAAAAGGGTGCCCTCCTACACAGTTCATGGGAATGTAAATTGGTACAGCCACTATGGAGAACAGTATGGAGTTTCCGTAAAAAGCTAAAAATAGAGCTACCATATGACCCAGCAATTCCACTCCTGGGCATATATCTGGAGAAAACCATAGTTCAAAAGGATGCATGGATCCCAATGTTTACTGCAGCACTTTTACAATAGCCAGGACATGGAAACAACCTAAATGTCCATCAACAGAGGAATGGATAAAGAAGATGTGGTACATGTATACAATGGAATATTACTCAGCCATTAAAAAGGAAAGAAATAATGCCATTTGTAGCAATACGGATGGATCTAGAGATTGACATACAGAGTGAAATAAGTCAGAAAGAGAAAAACAAATATATAATATCACTTATATGTGGAATCTAGAAAAATGGTACAGATGAACTTATTTGCAAAGCAGAAATGGAGTCACAGAGGTAGAAAACAAACTTATGGTTAGCAAGGGGGGAAGGGGGTGGGATAAACTGGGAGATTGGGATTGACATATATACACTACTATATATAAAATAGATACATAATGAGTACCTACTGTATAGCACAGGGAACCCTACTCAATGCTCTGCGGTGACCTAAATGGGAAGGAAACCTAAAAAAGAGTGGAGACATTATATATATATATATATATATATATATATATATATATATATATATATATATATATATATATATATATATATATATGTTTATTTATTTATATGTCACTTTGCTGTACAGAAGAAACAAACACAGCATTGTAAAGCAACTATACTCCAATAAAATTTAATTTTAAAAAATAAAAACTTCTGTTCATCTAAAGACAATTTTGAGACAATAAAAATGCAAAGCATCAGACTGAGATAAAAAATGTTCACAATATACATATGTGACAAAGGTCTTGCATCCAGGCTGTATAAAGAATGCCTACAAATCAAAAGTAAAAAGACAACATAATAAAACAGTGTGTGAAACACTCAAACAGATACTTCAAAGTAGGAAGATATACAAATGTCATTAGGAAAATGCAAAGTAAAACTACAGTGAGCTACCACTTCACACCCACTAGCAGAACAAAAATGTAAATGAATGAATAACATCAGGATTTTTGCTTCCATGGAGTAAGAGGGAATGGATTTACCTTCCTATCTAAAACAACAACAACAAAGAATAAAAGAGAAAAGAAATGGGCAAAATACATAAAACAACAGACAGTGAGTGTGAAAACAGTGCAGGACAGTGATCCCTAAAAGAGGGAAAGCAAGCAAGGTCAGCTCTACAATTGTTCAGTTGACTGTCTGGGGAGAGTCCACGTTGAGGTAGGGAGAAGGACCCAGAAGGAGCCTGGGGTCTTCCTGAGCTGAGGATACAGAGTCGGGAGTCTGAGAATCCAGATTGGATGGAGTTCACAACACAGAGCACTGGAGAGGAGAGAGCTGCATGGAGAGTGTTCTTGAGAGTTGCAGAGGGCTCCCTCAAGTCATCCATGACTGGTGATCAGCACATACATGTGATGAAAATACTCAAAGCCAGAGAAGGAACCACCTGAAAGAATCAGAGAAATAATCTCCATAGCTCACACAGGTCAGCAACAGTTTATGTTCCCAACAGCCAGACTGGAAAAGCCTCATAATTCAGAGGACATCAAATAGAGTCATCAGAAGTACACTGCCTCAGTGCTAGGGAAAACTTAGCCCTAGACTAAATCCTGCTCAGGTCTTGACAAACAAAGCTTAAAAGAAAGCCTCAGAAGAAGTTTTCAAGTAACTTAACTGTATTCAGAATAAAGCTGAAGAATTTTTATAAGAATACAAAAGTATTCAGCGAAATAAGCTAAAATTCACAATGTCTGACTCTCAATTGAAAATTACCAGACCTGCAAGTAAGCAGAAAAATGACCTGTAATGAAGAGAAAAAGCAATCAAGCAATAGAAATAGACACAGATGAGGCAGATGAGAAAAATAGTAGATAAGCACATCAACACAATGACTGTAGGGATTTCACATATTTGTGAAGGTAGAGGAAAAACTGAACAGGTTATGTAGAGACAAGGAACATAGGAGGGTAATGACACTTCTAAAGTTGAAGACTACAATATTTGAGATGAACATACACTGGATGGGATTGATGGCAGATCAGACATGGCAGAAAAGAATATTAGTGAACTAGAAGACATAGAATAGAAGAAAAGGCTGAAAATACGAACAGAAAATCAGTGAGTTGTGGGAGAACTTCAGGCAGCCTAATACTTGTATAATTGGAGTCCCTGAAGTTAGGACACAGATTTGTTTATTATTTATTATTAGAATTGCCTTATACATTTGTGGAGGTGAAACAAATCCAAAACCCACAGAAATTTAGGAAGAGATCACAGGTAGGTTCAAACCATGGGGTCTTTGAAAAGATCACTCTAGCCAGACTTATAAGGAAAAAGAGAGAGAAATTAATAATACCAAGAATTAGAAAGGTTACATCTCTACAGATACTACAGATATTAAAAATAAAAAATATTATTAACATCTATACGCCAATAAATTTAACAACTTCTATGAAATGAACAAATTCCTTAAAAGACAGACTATCAAAGCTCACTCAACAAGAAATAGGTAACCAAAATAGCCCTACATTTATTAAAGAAATTAAATGGATAGTTACAAACCTTCCTATAGAAAACTTTTCTTCCTGAGAACACTTTAGGCACAGAAGGCTTCATTGGTGAATCCTACCAAACATTCAAGAAAGAAATAATAGCAATATTCCACAAATTCTTCTAGAGAATTAGATTTGGGAACACTCATGAGTAGCCTATGAGGCCAGCATTATCCTGATGGCAAAATCAGAAGAAGATATTATAATAAAAGAAAATATCAGACCAATATCCCTCATGTACATAAATGCAAAAATTCTTAATTAAGTTTTAGCATATCCAGTTGAACAATATGTAAAGAGGACAATAAATCACGACCAAGTGAGATTTATCCCAGAAATGCAAGGTTGGTTTGACATTTGAACATCAATTAATATAACTCAGTAAAATAACAGACTGAAAAATAAAAACCATATAATTGTCTCAATAGATGCAGAAAAATCAATTGACAAATTCTGACATTTGGATAAAAACTTTCAGCAAACTAGGAACACAAGGGAACTTCCGCAACCTGATAAAGGGCATCTATGAAAAACCTACCCATTAACATCATACTTAAATGAAACACTGTGGGCCTGTTCCCCATTATCAAGAACAAAGCAAGGATATCTACTCTCACCACTTTTATTCAAAATTGTCTTAGAGTTTCTGGCCAACGCAACAAGGCAAGCAAGAGCTGAAAGGTACCTGGAATTGAAAGGAAGAGTAAAAATGTCTTTACTCACAAACAACACCATGTCTATGGAGAAAATCCTACAGAATCTATGAAAAAAACCACACTTAGAACTAACAAGTGAGTTTAGGAAGGATACAAGATCAATGTACTCAAATCAATGGTATTTCTACGTACTAGCAACAAATAATGGACATGGAAATTGAAAGAAACAATATCATTTAAAATAGCATCTATCTCCTAGACTAAGAGGAAAGAGCTGGTCTAGAGGGCAGGTGGAAGATTTAGGAGAGAGAAGAGCCTGGAGACAACTAGAACAAATGTCTGCTGAATCTTCTGGACGAACTGGGCTGTTGGAAATTTCATCCTCTGAGGCAGGAGAGATGGAAGCCCCACAGCAGGTCATATGGGGAACGCTGATGGCCTCAATTTCCCAGTACAACCCTCTGGACAACATGAGAGAGGAGGGATACCTATTGAGAGCAGGCAGAAGGAGCTGCACTGGTAGGGGGAGGTGGGGATGCTAGGTGGAAAGGCTCTGCAGAGCAGGGAGGTAGAGAAAAGGCCCACCAAGAGGCTGATGGCCTCGTAGGAAACACATTGTCAAGTCTCATTGGAGCCAGAGAACAGCAAGAGGGGAAGGGAGTGGTCAGAGTAGACTTTGGACAGCCTCAGCCCCCCTGCCCCTACCTCCCATGATCACGCCTCACCTTTCCTGACCCACTGACCACGACCTTGAGGTATGGGAAGGTAACACCCCAGCCTCGCTCAGCCCAGGGAGATGGCAGCTGTTGGTGCATATTCTTCCCTCACCATCACTGGTGGAGGCACCGAAGGTTATGCTGAGGGTTCAGTGCAGCAAAGGAGAGGGCAATCGAGTGCAGAGGGAGTTGCAGACTGTGAGCCTGGGCGACAGGGAGGCAGGAAGGATGCTGCATAGGAGGCGCCCAGCCCCTAACCCTAACCCTCTGAATGCCAGCCCCGTGGATCTTGCGCTCAACCCCTCCAGGCCTCAGCTCTGACTCACGTCCTGAGGATGGTAACACCGCTTCTCAAGTGGTTCTGGGACCGAGTGATCACCCAGCTTGCCTAATGCAGACCAGCCGGGACTGTGGTCACTGCCATTACCAGGAGGAGTATCATCTGCACTCAAGACTTGGGAACGCCAAAGGCTGGGGAGGTGCTGAGGCTTGTTCCACCCACAGCTGAGCCCAGCTGGGCACTGACTGCAGGTGAGGGACCTAGCAGTGGCCCCAGGTGTCCCATCCATGCCACCTCATTCAACATCTCCACACGGTGGCAGTATTGTCCTAGAAGCGGAATTTTGTCAGGTGGCCCCTCAAACACTAATGGCACCACAGGGAGGCTGTCACAAGAAAACTTAGCACGTTAGAATGGCTGGGATAGGACTTCCCTGGTGGCCCAGTGGTTAAGAATCCACCTGCCAATGCAGGGACACGGGTTCGAGCCCTGGTCCAGGAAGACCCCACATTCCATGGAGCAACCAAACCCGTGTGCCACAACTACTGAGCCTGAACTCTAGAGCCCGCGAGCCACAACTACTGAAGCCCACACCCCCAAGAGCCCGTGCTCTGCCACAAGAGAAGCCACCACAATGAGAAGCCCGTGCACCACAACGAAGAGTAGCCCCCACTCTCCGCAGCTAGAGAAAGCCCTCACGCAGCAAAGGAGATCCAACACAGCCAAAAATAAATATAAAAATAAAAATAAATTAAAAAAATAAAAAAGAATGGCTGGGATAATATAACACTCTCTTTTCACAGGTGAGCGAGGCCTCAGAGTCAGGGTTCTAGGCCCCACAGGAAGCCAAGATTCTGGGACAATTAATCTACAGATCCTAATTGTTGTGATGAGAGTCTAGGAGTCCAGAAATTCCACGATGTTGATTTTAAAATTCTTTTTTCTCACGGTTCTAAGACTCTATCTGTGGTTTCCTGCTTTGAGAATCAAATGATGCCAAGATCTGACGGCTCTACTTATTCAGCTGCTCTGGGCCCCATGATTCTACGACTGAGTGGTGCCAGCATTTAGAGAGTTCATTCATTCCTTTAAGCAGAATTCACCACGTGGCTACTTAAGAAGTTAGAAAACTCAGTAGCCCTACTTCCATGACTCTTGGATTCCATCCTCCTTCGTTCCCCACACAGAGATCCACAATTCCCACAACATCAGGCCACCTCTGTCCATCTGAGGAGAGCAGGCTCAAGAATCATGCAGCCTGGGAATTCCCTGGCGGTCCAATGGTTAGGACTCGGCGCTTTCACTGAAGTGGCTCGGGTTCAATCCCTGGTGGGGGAACTAAGATCCCGCAAGCCGCATGGTGTGGCCAAAAAAACCCCAAAAAGAATAATACAACCTGCAACCAGAATAAGATCAGCCATGTCTCTTGCGCTCCAAGTCCTAAGTGGAGGGGATGGAAGGTTAGGGTGCTAGCACAGAAAGACACGTGAGGTAGGGCTGCACACTGGAAACTGGATTATGGGGGATATTTGCCCCACAAGCCTTTGATGATAGCTTCCCATATGACATCCAGAGGCTGGGCGCTTGGTGATCCAGGAGCAGATGTCCTGAAAGGCGTGAAGAATCCCTGGGGTATGAGATCTAGAAACCAGGGTGCATTCATCCTCACTCTCTGCTGCTCACCCTGAGCCTACTTTCTCTGTGCAAAGAGCAGGCTGACCTAAGGTTCCAGTCACTTCCATGAATCAGAGCCTCTGATCAAAATCGAAATGGAACTCTCAGGGGAACTTAGAAGAGGTAACCATGTGAGGGGAGAGCCAGCTACGGGATGGTATCTTGAGACAGATGGATTTGTTCTCAAAGGGACTTCCTCAAACCTCTGCAAATGCTCTCTCCAGGGACTCCAGAGAGGGCAGGGAACCCAGCCCATCAGGTACCTCACCCTTCATCCACAGGAGTCAGCTCAGAAAGATGAGCAGACACAGACCAAGTTTGCTCTCCTGTGGACACATGCCTCCCTGCATGCCCTCTCCATCCCAGCCATAAGCTTTTCAGGCTCCTGCCACACAGCCTTCAGAATTATGAGTCCCGCCACCAGTATTCAAATCTTGGAGGGACTTACTCTTGTGAGGAACACATTATCTCCAGGTACACAAGTCTCAGAGAGACTGAGACCCCAATCCTGCCTTGACTCCCTCTGGGGACCCAGGGAAAGTTGTATCGTAACCCTCACTGAGCCTCCTTGCCCAGAATGCAGAGACAGATGCTTCCAGGGGGTGCTGGGTGAGACCATGGCCCCACATCACTGGGCAGAGCCCTGGGCACCCAGGGCATGTGGTGTTGTCACCGTCTCAAAGAGCACTGGGGAAGTCATCTGATCCAACAGCCTGCCTTTACAAGGAGAACCTTCCAGAGAGACTAGAGGAGGTGAAAATTGCACCAGGGATCTGAACTGGAGAGGAGAGGCTCTTAGAACACCAACAAAACTACAGACTAAGATGGAAAGATGTGGACAATAGTAAGAGCCAATGAACACACAGCAGGATTAGACACAGGTAGGACACATGAAGAGGTGCACCTGCAGCAAAGAAAGGGATGGGGGAGGCAGAAAAGCCAAGATGACCCATGCATCTCAGGCCCACCCAAGAATCATGGTTCCCAAACTTTGTGCCAAGGCACCCTGGGGTGCCACAGCAAATTCCCAGGGTACTGCAGGATATTTTAAATGTTCAAGGAACACATGGCGATATGGTCCTCTCTGTAGGACAGACACCTACTGGCTCCAGGCAGTTCTGTTTCAGCTTGGATGGTGGCACATTCCTTTGTGAAGCTGAGTTTCTGGCTTTTGCTGTGATTAAAAAACAAGTACCAAGTGAAAACTGCTGAAGAACAGGAAGTAAGCTGTCCTCCCTGGGGCTGCAGGCACACACTTCCCATTGGTAAGTAACTGCAGTTATGTGAGAATAAAACAAAAATAGTATTTTTTCTTTTAACTTATAAAAATTTCTTTCCCCACGAGCTACTAATTAATACATTATTTGGACCTAATTACTTGCTACACAAAACTATTAGGCATTTCTTTTGGCCTGGGGCACTGTGAAAAAAATGACAGAGCATGGACAGAAAGTCTGCCTCTGAGTACAAGCACCCCACCCCTGAAGAGCAGGTGTTCCAGGAATGACAGCCCCCAAGGCAGGTCAGGGAAGCTTCCAGAAGGGGCGTAGAACCAAATGGGCCTGGAGGTAAGAAGAGCACCCGCTCTTCTGACCCTAGACCTTCATCCTGTCTGCCTGTGGCCCCTCTAAGGTGACAGCTGCAGGGCTCCTCGGCTTCCAGCCACTGGCTACCCAGAGCCTTTCCTGCCTCCCCTCAACTTTTTAGAAAAGAAGGAAGTGAATGAATGATTAGGCAGTTAGTGTCTGAAAGTCTGGCTGCCCTCTCCCCAGTACAGGAAGGACCACTACCTGATACTTACCAGGCAGGGATTCAAATGCTACCACAGATGACGGCTCACTACCTCAGAAAGCGAAGTGCCCTCTCATCTGGCCTCTTTCCTCCACACCAGGTCCTTGCCCTCCCTCCTCCACCTCCCAGCAGGGGGCCTCCAAAGCCCCTGGGACCATACCTTCCTTCCCCTCCGGGACTATTCTGGAAGGAACACAGCCTCAAGGGGCCTCTGGAAGACCTACGGTGAGGCAAAAAAAGATCTTTTCTCCAGGGGCATCCATAAATTCTTCAGAATGTTGAATTAGACCTGTGACCATGGGTCAGTCA
Source organism: Balaenoptera physalus (assembly GCF_965194825.1). NCBI lineage: Eukaryota > Metazoa > Chordata > Mammalia > Artiodactyla > Balaenopteridae > Balaenoptera > Balaenoptera physalus. The sequence continues at coordinate 17,333,221 of NC_138890.1, read as the reverse complement.
TGGAAGCTCCCTCTGTGTGACAGCAGAGGGCGCTGCCAGGAAGGCATCCTCCCCTTCACCTTCAGGGAGGGAGCCCAGACTCCACGGCCAGCGTGAGCAGCTGTGTGGAGCAAAGGCATGCCACACCACAAGGTTGCCTCTATCCTTAAGTCAGGTTGCAGAATTTCCAGCTGAACATCAGGGAGCAGGAAAGAATCCCACTCACTCAGTTATGATAGAAACATCCTCCTTCTGCACCTGCATTCTCTCTACCCCAACCTGGGGATGGTCCCCATCCCCATGCTCCTGGGCGTCTGGGAAACAGACTTAGGGAGCTTCTATCATGCCCAGAAAATGGGGTGGGACGCCCGTTCCCCCGTGCCATAACTTCTATGTAAGTCTCACAGGGTCTGTGGAGGGCAGGTGGCCCCTGCCATCCAGACTCAGGTGGCACCACTCTCCAGCCTTCCCTCCGAGGTTCTGCCACCCATCTGGAGATCCCTGCTCCCCCTCTTCTGTGCACTCACATGGGTTGTTTGAGGTCAAAGCTTTCAAAAAGACCACAGGATGGGGGCAAAGGAAGAGCGCCCTGCAAGATCACCAGGTGGAAAGGGCCAGCTCTGGAAGCTTCCAGACCAGTGCCATCATGCAGCTTGCCCTGGTTGCAGCTCTCCCAAAGGAACGCTGTGATGCACATTTTTCAAGGAACTCTAAAGAACTGGAAGTCTTCACGTGGGAGCGGGATGGGGCAGTTCTCAGCTCTCCCTCTCTCTCCCTGCACCATGGGAGGCTCCCCCAAGCTCAGGGTGCCCAGCTTACTCTCCCTCCCTACCACCTAGTATAGGCAGAGGGCAGGGACCAAATGAGGAAGAAGCAAGCAGCAAAAGGAAGAAAGGAGGGGCCTGGCAAGTGAGGTGGCAGGAGGGAGGACTGAGGAGGCAGCGCCCACCTGCTCCATTCTCTGCAGAGCCCATCACAGCGGGACAGCCGGTCCTTCGGTCCTTCGGTAGGGCACAGCCACCCCCATTTGTGTGTGAGGAGCCAGCAGCCTCTTGGGGGCTCCTCATAACAGCTCTAATCCCAGGGCCCCACAGTTGGGAGGGCGGGGGTGGGAGCCTGCTGCACTGGGATTGGCCCCCACCCCACTCCCACAGCCCAGGTCCCCAGTAATGCGATAATTGGGTGGGATTTTCACTGAGAGAGAGGGGAAGTCCAGAGGAAGAGAGCTAACTACCCACCCTGCCTCATTCCAGAATTCTTCCCTCCTTCCCTCTTCGGGTGAGGGGGCACAGTGACTCAGAGGAGGGGTAGAAGGACCAGGCATGCGTAGACTCAACTGGATCCCATTGGCAGTGCAGAGAAAAGGGAACATTCCTTGAAAGAGAATGGCTTTCGCTCCACATCTGGGAAGGAGCCCCTGATGCAGTCACCGAGGTGACCCCTGGTCCAGAGTCCACAGGACCCCACAGGCTCCCTTTACAGATGGGAAAACCAAGATGGATGGGGGCAGCATGCTGTGGGGTACGGCCTGCCTCTTGTTCTCCAGCCAGTGCTAAACCTGGAGGGTTGCTGAGTCACCCCCTGCCCCAAGAAGCAGCAACATGCCGGCCAGTGGCCTCTCCATCGGGCCCCCACATTCTGCAGGTCACATGGTAAGGCAAGGCTCAGGGGCTGTGGAGGAGCAGATGGTCCACTTGAAAAGAGACATCATAGAAGAGCTTGGAGTTGGGATTTTTATTCACGGTTCTCCTCCCCTCAGTTGCGAAATGGTGACATGGATTCCTGCTACCCTTTCTTCACAATCACTGAGACTGACTGGGTCTCCTGCTAATGCACAAGGTGGGGGAGGGAAGGGAAGTTGGGAAGACATCTGGACTTGGATCCTCCTCTCCCCAAATAACCCTGGCTCCTTTCTCCCTGGGCTGCAGGTGAATATGCAAACAGAGCTTTGCGTTGGACTGGGAGCTGGAGAACTGGCTAGCCACTCTTTGTGACCTTGGATAAGTCACTTTCCCTCTCTGGTCTTCTCTTTCCCCATCAGCAAAAATCATAAGCCTTACCTAAGTTGTCAGAAATCCCTTCTGGCTGAAGAGGCCAGCAGCCCTGGGCAGACTCCGCGGTCAGTGGTCCCAGAGCCAGGGCGCTAACCGGCTACACTGTCCTTGGGCACCGGAAGCATCAGGACTGCCGTTCCCTTCCCTGGTGGGGTGTGGGGGAGAAAGAGGAGCAGTCAACACCTGGGCCCTAAACAGAGCTGGACTGTTTCCCAATAGTGACTTTCAGAAACGTGGCTGCACCCTAGATGCCCACCCAGCAGCTGTCCCCAGACAGGCCGCCCCCATTCTGGCCGCTCGCCATCGGCCCAGCTCCCAGCGGACCAGCAAGGGGCCGTTCGAGGAGACAAGCCTCGGACGGTCGGACCCCGAGCAAGGAGATGGACGAAAGGGAGGCGCAGCCCGACCACCTAGAGGGCAAGGGACAGAGCGCGCGACAGAGCAGGGGCAGGAGCGAGAGCTGGACAGCGCGTCGCACGGTGAGCGCAGGGCGCGCGGGGCTCCACACCTAAGGAGCCGCCCATAAGCCCCGAGGGGGCGCGGCCCGGGAGCTCGGAGGGGATACCTGCGGACCATGCAGTCCCGGGTGCCGGCCGGCCGCCAGGCCAAGCTGCCCATCTGGCACAGCGCAAAGCTTGGAGCCGGCGCACCCGCGCACCCCCGCGCACCCCGCGGCCACGGGAGGGGCCCGCGCTGCAGCCGTCACCGAGCTAGCTCCCAGGGCCCCGCCCGCCCCCTGCCTGCCCCGCCCCGGCCCAGGCCCCGGCGGGCGCCCCCCGCGGCGCTGCCCCGCCCCCGCCGTCCCGCGCCGCCCCGGGCCCCGGCCCGCCGCCCGGCCGCCGGCCCACCTGGCGCAGCGCCGCCCTCGGAGCCCGCGCACCCGCGCACACCCGCGCACACCCGCGCACACCCGCGCACCCCGCGCACCCCGCGGCCGCAGGAGGGCCCAGCGCCGCCGCCCGCGAGCTCCCAGGGCCCGGCCCGCTCCGGCGCCCGCGCTCTCGGGGCGGACTCCTGGCCCTCCGAGATCTCCCGCCCGGCGATGGCCCCGCTCGGATATTTCATATTCCTCTACGGCCTGAAGCAAGCGCTGGGCAACTACCCGATCTGGTGGTGAGTGAGCCTTCCTCACGTTCTCCCCGGCCTCTGTGCGTCCCCCAGCCGCCGTCCCCTCGGGCAGGGCCCCGCAGTGGCCCAGAGCCCGCGCTCTGCCCAGCCCTCCTGTTCCGAGGGTGGTTTGTTTTCCTTGGCGGCCACTTTCGACCTGTTCGGGCCGGGACTGGGACGCGGGTGGCGGAGTTTCCGCAGACATTGATCCGTCGGGCACAGAGGGGCTCCCGGCGTCGGACGGGGCGAGCAGTGAGCTGGGGAGAGGCAGGAAGTGGGACAGCACAGATGGCATGAAAGCTCGGGCAGCCAGAGGCCAAGAGAAGCCAGGAGGGCGAGCTGGGAGAGGGAGATCCGCCTGAGACTTTCCTTAAGGACATGTCTTACACACACACACACACACACACCCACACACACACACACCTTAAAACAAAGTCAGTGAGACAAGACCGAACAGCTCGGAGCAGCGTAGTTACGTAAAGACTGCGGGGACCCGGCCGGGAGTGGCGGGCGCATTGGGGCCAGCACCGGGCCCTCCTGCGCCTTCCTGCCGCTGTCCCGACCGCGATGGTAAGGAGGGGCTTCTGGAGAGGTAAAGAGGGAGAAAGCATTGCGTTTGAAGGCTCCTTAGTGAGAGGCTCCGCGAACCCACATCTGAGAGGGCTGGGGCGTTCCGTCTTCCACCCCAGACAAGACACATTCCCGTGAGACCCTCCTAAATCTGGCGATGGAAGTGCAGATAAACCAAGGGAAGGGTCCTGAGGGTCTACAGCTCATATCATGAGGGGAGGAGGGAAGCGAATTTGGTAGAGCCCCCACAGGCAAGGGCCACCCCAACTCCCCAGTGGAGAGGGGAGGGGCGCTTTGAGATGCCCAACATTTGACGAACACAACTGGGGGGAATGCGGGAGCCGAGAGGCCTGGGCGCGCCGCTGGAGGAGACCCAGATCGGAGACAAGCCTTCACACACACATGCGCGCGCGCGCGCGCACACACACACACACACAGCCAGGAACTCTCTCCGACGGCTTGCCTGGAATTATAATAATTACGCCGAGGGGAAGTTGGGGCGGGGGGAGACTGAGTGAGCCGAAGTACATCTAATCCGATAATAATTTTTCTCTTCGAGATTGTTCAGGAGCGGGGGCGCCCTAGGTGTGGGGCTCGGGTCCAGGCGCAGCCTGGCGGGACGGGGCGGGGCAAGAAGGAGGCACCGGCGGGTACGAGGGCCTGGGAGAGGTGGCGGGGCGGCGGGGACTTGCTTCGGGGACCCCCGCGGGTCCCGCACCCGCGCGGCACCTGCAGCGCCCGGTCGTCTTCTGGAGCACAGGATGCAGCGGGCGTGCCTCCCGACGCGGGGACACTGACGCCGGGGGAACCAAGGGAGCGCGTCTGAGAGAGCCCCGCGGCCGCCCGCTCCCGCGCAGGCTTCTAATTAGAACCCGCCGCCGCATTCCTGGGCGCTAGTGGAAGCGCCTTCGCCCCCGCGCTTCTTCTATAAACAAGGGCCCTGTCACCAGCCTCTGGCCACCCTACGCGGTGGAATCTTTGTCCTTTTGGCCCTGAGTGTGTCTGACCTTGCTCCCCTCAACACACGTATGTCACCCTTTCCACCTGGGCCGTATGTGTTCCATTTGAAAGGATCCTGGGACATGCTTGGTGCATCCGGCATTCTCCAGATCAGTGGGGAGGGGCGTCCTCTCCCCACCGCCTCCCGTTCAGTGACCCACCCAATCAAGAGTCTAGAGCAACCTTTTGGCCCCAGAGGGAAGACGGCGCCATGGAACCCCCCACTTTGCTCTCCATAGGATTCTCACATCCAGTGATTCTCTTGTTTCCTGGGAAGAAGCATCTTCGGTGGCCACAATCTCAGGGCTTACTGGGGACCAGCAGTTTCCTCTCCTCCTCCCCTCTGCCCCCAGGCCAGCTGGACACAGGAAGGACGTGAACATGAGCATAATGAAAAGGAGGGCTCACAGAGAAAGAAATGGAGTTTAATAGCAGGCGGAAGGCTTTCTATCTTCATACCCTACCTGATGGAGTTTCCCACAGGTGGCTCCTTCTTTCTCTTGCCAACCCCCTCTCCCGTTTCCCTCCCTTCCCCAAGTGAGGCCTTGGAGGGAGACCCTCTCTTTATAACTTTTCACCTTCACACTCAGCCTCCCTAATTGGTATTCTGTTTCACCTTCCCTCCCCAAAATAAAGCCACTGTTCTCATCACTTCTCTCCACCCCACCCCCAGCTCCTCGCATATGAAAGTGAAAGTGACAGGGACTTCCTCACCTGGAGAAACAAGGAAACAGCCCAAATTGGGAGTAATTAGGCTTTGAAGTTGGTGTGGTCTTGGTGGGAGGGTGGAAGGAGAGGAGGAGGTGGTGCTGCATCCTGTGGGAATTTAAAGAGCCAACTGCCTCCCCAGGACCGTCTCGGAAGTGTCCTTCACCCTAGATGCTCAAGGTCCAAAGGCAGGTCCCAGCAGAGGCACAGAGAGACAGCCCTAAGACCAGAATGTTGAAAGCTACAGAGACCTCCAAGAGGTCTGTGCTCCTTGTGTGACAGACAACGGGGTGGGGGGTGGGATCCAGAGAAGAGACCTGGGAGGTGACAGGACAGAGGCCTGGGCACCTGACCCCAGAGGCACAGCGTGGCCAGACGCCAGCTCCCCACAGGGCCATGTACTGCAAACCTACAGGGAGGCCCTAGCCCCCTCCCCCTCACTCCCCTTGTCCAGACTGAATTCTTATTTAATTAGAATTGATCACAAGGATCCATGTGAGCACAGAACAGGCATCATGGTCAAGGGGAACACATGGAACCCTTGAAGAACAATACCCAGTGTGCACCTGTGCTCCATGATGTGCTTTGGGCACCTGCCTCCTACTTCCCATGTCTGGGCTGATGGCATCTTGTGATCCCCCCGTGGCCTAGCCAGGGCCCTGGAGGTCAGCCTCTTTTCTCCCCTGCCCCCTCACCATGGGGCCAGGCCCCTTCATTTCCCCCACCAGGTTGCAATGCCCCATTCCCACCGTCTTCTGCCTCTGTTCTCACTGCCCTCCCACCCTCCACTCTAACCCCGTACCCTCACTGCCCCCAGAGCTCCAGCAGCAGTGCTTTTACCTGCCCAGAGAGCCCGGCCCCCCTTTCCCTATCAGGACCCCCTTCCTGCCACCCAGCTCCTCACCAGTCTCTGCTGGACCTAGGGCTCCCCAGCACTGAGTGGCACCTGGAGTGGACATCACCCCAGCTGGCCCAGGAAGTTCCCATGTTCACGCCCCGTCTTCTCCCACCCCTGGGCCAGCTCAGTAGCCTGAGACATGCTCCCAGTGCAGCATTCTCTGGTTCTCCCCCCTTTCACTGCCTCTTCACCCTCCTCCCTAGCCCCCGGCACCCCACACTCACATGCACGCAGACACCCTGCTCTGAGAATGTGTCCAGACCCCAAGGAAGGCCAGCTCAGCTGTCACCTGCCCCCCACCTTCTAGAACCTCCTCTCTGCACAGCCTTCCCTGGCGCCAGCCCCACCGGTTCTTCAGGCCCAGGGGTCTTCTCAGTCCCGGGTGGGACATAGGCTTCCCTCAGTGGGAACCCACTATTTGGGGGTGAAGGTGCACGTGGAGTTCAGGGAGAGTGAACAAGGGCTCTGGAGGCAACGCCCAGGTCCCACAGCCTCGAAGGGTGGGTGAGGTGGGGGCTGAGGAGGAGGAGGAGGAAGGGAGGGGTGAGCAGCTACACGAGGTGAGAGGTTGCCTGTGTCAGATGACACGGGACCTGGGAGGGCTGAGCAAGGCTCTGAGGCTTCTCAGGCAGGCAGGGCCCAAGCAAGCAAGACTTCCTGAGCTGCCCTGCCTCTGTGAGCCTGCACCACTGCGAGTCCCTCCCCAGGGAGCACTGTCCCTCCCTCCAGTCCTTCCTTCTCACTCTGCCCTGTTTGTCTGTCCCTCTCTCTCTATGTCTCTCTCTCTGTGTGTCTCTCTACCTCTCTGTCTCTGTCTATCTCTCTGTCTCTCTGTGTGTCTGTCTGTCCCTGTCTGTCTCTGTCTCTCTGTCTGTATTTATCCCTCTCTACCTCTGTCTCTGTCTCTCTGTGTCTCTGTCTCTATCTCTCTCTGCAGCTCTGAGGCTGGTGATGGTAGTGGCTAGCCTATGAAACTAGAGAAATCCAGACACCAGTTCGACACCCCCAGCGTTGTAGGATCTCAGGGTGCTGGGAACGATGTTCCTCCACAGAACCACCAATGCACATCCTTTTCCTGAGGAGCAATGTTAGAAACAACCATAGGTAAAATATATGTGGTCAGAAACCTTGTTTTGTACCACCAAGTTGAATACCCATCATCTTGATTCCTTGAAAGCCCACCACGGCACACGCTCCTTCCAGAGCACAAAAGCGTCACTCACCTCTCACATCCAGCTCTCTCTGACTTGGCCACCTAAACACTTGGGACTCTGTCTGGGGCTCGGGTGCGGCAGCTTCTCCCAAGCTGGCTAACCCTGCATTTTACTGGGCTTCTTGTCATTTTTTTAAAAAATGATTTTGTTTTATTTGCACAAGCCTGCTGGAATTCTCTGTGACAGGGAAGAGGGTGAATAAATACAGTTGAGGAGGAATACAGTCTGAAGGGGTTGTAAAACCACACTTTCCACAGTGGGTCCCAATTACAAATCTCCAGCCTGCAGGAATAGGAATTGCCTTGTTCCAGAGGGGCTCTGCCACCGTCCTGCAGGTGTGGCCCAGGACAGGGGAAAGCAGGGCTTGGATGTACCACCTGTCCATGAAAGTATCAGTTATACTCAAAGTGTAGTCCACAGACCAGAGCCCATCCATGAATGGCTGTCCATGAAGAAATAAGAACGGAAGTTGAAAATAGGTGTTTGGGAACAGTCATGGCGGTTTTTTAAATGTATTATGTATTATTTTGTGCAGCATTTTAATATAATCTATACGAATGGGTTAGAAATTTTAAAAACCCCAAAACCAAGTTCTCTAGCTAGTTTGAGAAGCCAAAGCCCCCCACGGTAGGCAACCCCTGCTATGCCCAAGTCCGGGATCATCCATGTGGACCACAGCCCCTCAAGGCTTCGCCACCCAGCACTTGCCATTTGCGTTTTGGAAACAAATGCCAGAGTTTGTATTTGCCCCTTTTAAGTGCAGTTGAAGGACTGGAGCCACCCATTGTTGAGAAGTGTCAGGGGAAGACCCCACTGCTGTTCAGTGTGTGAGAGGCTCTTGGGGAAGGAGGACTGGACTTCTGTGTGGCTCCAGCAAAGGCTGGGAGCAGAGGCTACAGGTGACCAAGAGGCAGATTTTGGCTCAGTATAGGAAAGGCTTCCTTCGTCTGAGAGTGATGGTGGTGAGCTGCCCATCCCTGGAGGGGTAGAAACAGAGGCTGAGGAAGGAGCAGACTGCTTTGGGTGGAGGGTTCCCATGGACACCTCAGCGGCTGAGAATCCGAGGTTTACAAGGCCCACATCCTCCCCCCACCCCCACCGTGGTCAGCACGGCAGCTAATAGTCTTCCTGGTAAGTCCCCTAGACTCCACCAGGCACAGTTGGGGTAGTTTGGTTCACAGTTACACAGCAATCGATAACCCCATCCTGGCATGCCTTTACCCGCCACCCCCCAGCAGCATGCCCTCCCCACCTAGTGCACCTGCATCACATCACACTTCCCCCTGGCCTCGCTCAGCTGGTCCTGGATCTGACTATACCCGCCTCCTCACTCCTCACCTGGCTGGGCTGGATGCTGTGGGGTGACATGAAGAGATGGAGAATAAGGCTCTGACTCCGGCCAGGCTGCCTGATCCCAGGGGAACCTGTCCTTCCCTTTGTAGAATTGTCACAAGGACGGCACCTATATCACCAGGCTGTGAAATCCCATGGGGTATTTGTTCTCCTTCCTCCCCTCCTGACCCTTCACCCCTCGTAGCTCCTAGATAAGATTTGGTTGAACAAATGAATGAAGGAATGAATGGATGGAATCTTTCCTGTGAAAAACAGAAGCTATCAGGTGACCTGTGCTTGGGGACAGGAGGACTCAGCTGACTGTTTTTACAACCCCCCTGACTGAGCCCCGGCTCTGGGGCTGGGTCCCCACCAGGCACCAGAGCAGCTCTGCCTCGGTCTCCCTCCCAGCCTCTCCAGGTGACACCCTGGAGGTGTCTCACACTTTGGTGCTTCCACATTCCATCCCCGACAAAACGTGCCGCTGCCGCCCAGGGAAGCGGGCAAATGCATGGCCGCGGGCACGGGAGCCTCTGCCCGCCTGCTGGGACTTGCGCAAAGTATGTGTCAGTAATCCCGGCTCGGCCCGCTGGGGCAGGAGGGGGTGCTGGGAGGGCTGCAGGCAGGGCCATGCAGCCCAGGGGCTGGGAAGAGGTGGCCCCCAACACCAGGGACCCAGGTCTTGGGACCCCTCCCCATGGGCCCTCCCATCGCCAAAGTTGCTCCAGCTCCTGGGGAGGGGTCTTCCAGGCAGGAGAGAGAGAGAGCATAGAGGCATGTGGGCTTTTGTTGGAGACGCCATAGTGGGTAGAAAGAGAAGGCAGAACCTGGAGGGCTTTGGGGCAGGTGAGTACCCTTGGGGGAGTCTGGGTCCTGTGAACCTCCTGGACAGCTCCATCCAGAAAAGACAGAGCCTACCCATCAAGCTGGGTAGCCATCAACCCACAGGGCAACCAGCCCCACACTCAAGGCCTCTGGTCTCAGGACAGGGACCTGGTCCAGCTGTGGGGAGGCCCTGACCTTAGAAAACAGCAATTTGGGACAGGACAGGCACTCTGGAATCCTCATGTGTCACCAAGGGGAAGACACATGAGACCAACCAGGGTCCTCCTCAGCAGAGGCCCTGCAGGCAGAGTGCAGAACAGGGGCCCCCAGATGAGGACTGAGCAGAGATCTGTGCCTTCGAAGGACAAGAGAAGATGTGGCCTTGCTCTCTGGGAGTGGCCCCTCATGGCCCAGACATGGGAGGTTGTGCATGAGGAGTGGCAAGCTTCAGCAGGGTCCAGAGAGGACGGCTAGCAGGGCTGGGAGCACAGAGCACTTCCTGGAGAGGTGGCCCCGGATGACGTGTGGACAGAATGTGCCCCAGCCCCGCCAAGGTGTGAACGAACCTGCCATGCCCATTGCTCACTTCCCCTCCAGGAGCCTCTGATAGAATGTGGTCCACCACCTCCTTGGACAGATGGAGAAACTGAGGCCCAGGAAGGAAGGGCAAAAACAGTTAATTCAGTGAATAATACAGCTGGTGACCACATCCTGCCCTCCAGGCCCAGCCAAGCTGTCCTCTCCCCAGAACCCCTCTCTCTTTGAGAATTGCTGTGAAGTCCCAGCTCTCCCTCCGAAATGCGCGCAGCCATAGGCAAGGGCAGAGCTGTGCCCACAGTGCACAGGTACCCTGTGTTTGCTGGTCTTGCAAAAAGAAATCAAACCAGGACTCCAGAAACCTAAGAGCCTATGACTCCGTTAAGATCTGCCAGGTAACGGTGCCCAGGCGCGTAGCCTCTCCGATTGAGGACCCACCCCCAGAGGAGCCAGGCAGGGCGGGCAGAGAGGGGACCTGCTCCAGGCCCTGCCTTTGCCCCCAGCCTCTGTCCACGAGAAGAGGCTTCTGCCCTCTGGTTCCGCGGCATATTTACGGTAAAATCCGCTTGAGTGAAGGCCGTCAGCTCAGGTTGGGGCAAAGCTGGCCCAGGCTGGGTCCTGAGTGGCCTCCTTCCCCTGCATGTCACAGCCAGCGCCTTTGCTCTATCTTGAGTAAGACTGTCTGGCAAGGCGCCTGGCCTTTCAACAGTGCAACAGCGCAGTCCTCAACAGGAGCAAACGAGGGAGGAGGGAGAAAAACCATTAGTGCTTTCAGGAGGCAGGCGTGGCTCACGTGGCCCCGGCCACAGGCTGGAATCGGAGTCTAGGAGCCACTTTGCAAACTGCACACGTGGTTGCTTTGGGTTGAAAATGATACCCCCACCCAGAAAAAAATTATTACTAAAAAATTAACCAACAATAGCATTCACAAAAACCTGGAAAAAAAAAAAAAGGTCGTCATCTTACCAACTGAATACAGGCATTTTCCACATTTTAGGTTCTTATCTCATTCACACATTTTTCATGATCATAATAACAGTGTGCAGAGAAGATCGTGGTCTGTTTTTTAAGGCGTACCATCTCCCGTTAAACATTTTGCATTTGTGGGACCTTCTCGGCGATGGTGCTAGCAGTTACTCAGGCCTGTGGTGTGAGCATACTGTAATCTGCTTGCCTGACCGTTGGCCCTTTCTGCTGTATGGATGACCCCGCCAGGAGGTTCTCTCCAGAGTTGGAATTTGGGGTAAAAGCTCAGGGCTCAGAGGGGGGTCCTCCCATATCTGGGCAGGGAAGGGTGCATTCAGTTTGGGACAATCTGGTTTTTAGGGGCCTTCGGGACATCGGATGTGACATCCAGTTGAGCATTTAAAATTCTAGCTCCCAGCCAGGGGGCGGCTGAAGGTGGGGGTGTGGGTGTTTCCTGGGTTGCCACCCTGCACTTCAGGGTTGGCAGCAACAAGGGAAATGGAACAAATTCCTCGCAGGGTGAATTGTGGTGGCCAAGTGCAGGGTGAAGGAAAGGGGTGCAGTGAGGGCAGGCTGGCCTCTTGGCCTCTGCCTGCAGGCTGGGCAGGGCCTTCATGCCCCTGTGGTTCCCAGGTCCCCAGGACCACCGTCCCAAGGGAATGGCAGCACACCCCCCCCCCTCCTGCCTGGCTTTCCCTGAGGCCACAGGACACAGCTTTTGCCCATTAGGGCAGGGCCAGCGACCCCTGAGGTCATTGTTGGCTAGAACATCCTGCATTGGCGGTGGCCGTGAGGAGGAGGAGATGCATGGTGATCCCGAGGCGAGGTCAGGACCTCACGGTGACCCAGTACGTGGGCCTGAGGGTAAAGGAGGGGTGCCTGATTGTGGGGTTCCCACCCCCAGCGCTCACCTGAACACCACCGTCCCTCCTGTGAGTGGCCCTAAGTCAGGCCCCTTCCATCTCCATCTGGTCCCCAGTTTGCACAGCTGTCAAGCATATGAGAGGCTGAGGGAGAGATTGGAAAATTAACCTGAAGCCCCAGACACCCAGATGAGAGCTCAGAGTGGGTTCCTGGGAGGTTAATGAGGCCTGGTCCACGCTTGTCACCCCTCCAGAGAACCCCTGTCAGCAACACTGGACAGAAGACCATGAGTTTGCCTCCTCAGGGTTTGGAAACGGGCGGGCTATGCCCTGCCTCAACATCCCCCTTCCCACCACAACACTTCTGGAATGTTCACTATTGCTGCTTCCTTCGTCTGTCACCACCTTGCTCTTTTCAGGATCTTCACCACCTCCGGAAGAGAGATGTGGGGTCCGGCCCCTGCTTATTGCTGGCTCTGGGACACTGGGCTGGAGGGAAGCAAGTGGCCAGCCTCATGGAGACAGATGGGGCCGTGGAGGGCGGGGGCTCACGTCCTGGCCCCCATCCTGAGCCTGGCTGAGCACGCTCTCCCCTGGCTCTATAGCAGACCTTGTGTTCTCAAAGAGCAGCACTGGAAGTTTCTGGAAGCCTTGGGATTCAGAAGCAGAAACCAAAGGAAGACCTTGACTGCCAGACCAAAGGGTTTGGATTTGAAGCCTTGGGAGGCTCCCTGGACTCAAAGTCCCAGGACTCAAAGCTGGGCTTACCTTCAGTGATCCCAGAATTGGTGGTTTTCAAACACCAGCAAGCATCAGAACCCCATGAAGGGCCTGTCAAAACAGGTCACTAGCCCTGAGTTTCTGATTCAGCAGGTCTAGGGGGGGCACCACCTTGGAACTTGCATTTCTGACAGGTTCTGTGGTGCACTTGTTGCCTTCCCAGGGGCCACCTTAAGAGGACCCACCTCTCACCCAGCTACCTGGCATGATAGCTGGGGAAACCAAGGTGCAAAGGGTCCAAAGCAACGGGCAAAGTTGACCAGCCAGGGGACAGATTGGGGCCACCACACACATCGCCCTTCAATGATAGTTCTGTGTTGGAAACAGGGTCATATTGAATCCGGGAGACCAATAGTGTTCTGTGTCTTTGGGTTTAGTGGTGTCTGTGTGGGATTTGGTTATTAATATGATGTTTATCTTACTCTCTGTCATGGATTGCATGTTCATGTTCCCCAAGATTTATATGTTGAACCCCTGACCCCCGCAATGTGATGGTGTTAGGAGGTGGGGCCTTTGGGAGGGGATTAGGGTTTAGATGAGGTCATGAAAGTGGAGCCCCCATGATGGAAATAGTGTCCTTAAAAGAAGAGGAGAAGACATTAGAGTTCTCTGCCATGTGAGGACACAGCGAGAAGGGGGTCATCTGTGAACCAAGAACCCTTTGCCAGAACCCCACCATGCCTGCACCCTCATCTCAGACTTCCAGCCTCCAGGGCTGTGAGAAATGAATGTGTGTTGTTTCAGCCATCCTATCTGTACTCTTTGCTGTGGTGGCCCACACTGACCAAGATAATTGTTCATAAATGTTACCTTGTATGTACTGGCATTTAATACATTTTAAGAGCATAATAGCATGTTAGAAAGGGGGAGCCTTGAGAAGCCACCCTGCCAAAACCCCATCCTGTCATGTTAACTCGTTGACGTTGGTCAGGTGTCTTCCTCTAGCCCCAGCTTCTTGGTCCAAGAGATTCCCCGGGGTTCCACCTACCAGGTTGTGTAGGTTGGAGAGAGTCATATAGTGGGCAGGGCCAGAGCCAGGACCACACAGGTGATGGTAATGGAGCAGGTGGGCCAGATAAGTAGCTAGGCAGTGGCTAATGGCAGGTGGTGGCAGAAGTGATACCAGGGGCTTGAAAGGAGGAAGTAACCAGCTTCCAAGAGAGAGGCACTGGTCCCTGAGGAGGGGTGGTGCTGGGGACACAAGCAGAGGAGGGGGAGGGAGGGAAGAGCTGTCTAAAGGCTGCGGTAACCAGCCCTTGAAGGTGACAGACCCTTGGGCTACACATGGAGGGACCACCTCCTTGCGAGGTTCAGTTCCTTCTGGCCTGAGCAGCTTGGAGGGTGAGAGAAAAGAGCCAGCATGAGCAGAGGAGGGAGATGGGGAATATTCAGTCTTCGCTGCATGACAAATGACCAGAGTTATGGCTTCAAACATTACCTGTGCATTCACAGAGTTCACAGCTCTGCAGGTCGGAAGTCTGGGCAGCTTGTCTGGGTTCCCTGTTCAGGGTCTCTAGAGACCAAAATCAAAGTGTTGACCAGTCTGGGGAAGAATGTGCTCCCAACCTCACCCAGCTGTCAAATTCTGGCCCTTGCAGTCCCCATGTACTTGCGGCTGTCTGCCAAGGGTGGTTCTCAGCTCCTCGAGGCCACTTTCTGGTCTCAGAACGCAGCCCCTTCATCTCAGAGCCAGCACCAGCTTCAAACGCTGCTGATGTCTCCAACTTCCGCTACCAGCTGGAGGCTCTGCTTTGAAAGCATGCATGTGGATAGATTAACTCAGCTTGGTGGCCCTGATTTATGTCTGCTGTCCACTGCAGGTCCTGCAGACATAGCAAGTGTGATCTGTCTATATTAAGAGTTCTGGACAGGAAGGTGGGCACTCTTGATGCCACATCAGAATCTGGGCTTGGTGGGTGGGAGAGCAGGAGAGAAGCCACCTCCTTCCAGGGGTGCATAGCTGCCCTCTGTCCCATCCCCCAAAACCACATGTCCCCTCGCAAATGCTCCTTAGACGTCCCCCTCTGGATGCCAGGCCCCTGGGACAAGAAAATGACATCTTTATTTGTACCCACCACTAACAGCAGTTGAACTCACCTTCAATTATGAATGGAGGTGACAAACTGCAGCAGCATTTGTGGCTTCTGAGATGCTATCACCAGGAGAAAGCAGATACTTTCGTCTCAGATGACAGTTTGCTCAGAGATTACAAAATGCCATTGAGCTCTCAGCCCATCATGTAGGCTCAGTAAAGAAACACACAGCCCTGAATCACGAGCTTGTTCCCTGTTGTAACCCTATGTCAGTCTGCTTGTTTTCTTGTAACTGTTTCTTTCTTCTCCACTTGGTCTGGGATGATGACTTGACTATAGCGCAGAGTTTGTGCCGGCCAAACCCACTTCCCCTAGTGGTCACATCTCACATAATTATCAGGATGGAGACCATGCTAGTGCACAGCCGGACACAGGCTGACTTCACCAGTCTCTCCATGGATGCCCTTTCTCTGTTCCAGGATCTGACTCGGGAGCCCAGGTCGCATTTGGTGTCATTGCATTTTATGTGCTCTGAGAACCTGGGGAGGCATAGAGCACCAGGATGGTGGTGCCCTGTAGTTGCAGCACTTTTCAGTTTACAGCATTCCTCTCCCACTAAGCTGTCTCTGGTCCCTGGCGAGACCCTTAGACAGCACAGTACGTGGTTACCCCTGGGGTCTGGGGCCCAGAGTCCTAGTAGATGCTGCTCTCCACCATCCTGTCCAGCCCCCAGCCCCAGGCCAGTGTACCCTCCACTTCTTCCTGGAAGGGCATGGGAGGAAGGAGTTACAAATCTTGGTTTTCCAAGTATTAATTGACTGGGGGCAACTACCTTCTTCTCAGATTAGAAATTTGAATCCTGGGGGTGGTAAGGAGATAACATATGTCCAGTTTGGAATTTTTTCCAGCTTTATGGAGATATAATTGACATATAACATTGTGTAAGGTTAAGGTGTACAACGTAATTATTTGATGTATTTACATGTAACAGTGATGTATATATTGCAAAATGATTACCACAATAAGGTTAGTGAACACAATTTGGATCTTTAATATGAACTTTTTATGAACCAATTTATTCTTCAAGGCCCAGCAAGATTCAGTGACCTGAGTTGGGCCCCCTTGACCCTTCCCTGCCCACTTTCTCTCACACACTGGGCCCTCCTGTGTCTGACAGGACCCCCCCAACTTTCTGCCCTCCTTGGGCAGGGTCTGCATCACCCAGATCCTCTTGGTTGCCCAGCTCTGGAACAGAGGAAACTTTCTGGAAATAATTCAAGGAACTAAAGGGGCCATCAGGTCCAGAGGGGGTGGGAGAGGGATCCAGTCAGGCTTGGTGGAGGCCAGAACAGCTGGAGTGGCATCTGGGCTGGGAGCCGGCTGCCTGTACTGTGGCCTTGCTCACGGAGGTGGTCATATGGGGCCTTACTGGGAGGAGGTCCGAGAGGAGACAGGGGTAGGGGAGCTGACTCAGCACCCCAACCTTGGAATGAGCCTGGGGAGAAGCTGTGAACTTGGGAGTCCCACTCTGCTTTCCCTGGAGCTGCGGCGTGGCGGCGTGAAGGGAGGTGGGGAGGGGCCGAGGTGGGGGCAGGCTCTATGCTTTCTGTGGGAGGTGGTGGGGTTCTGGGGATGGGCAACTCAACCCCCACTCAGAATAGGTCCTGGCCTCTGGCATCTGGCAGGGGGACCGGCACCTTGGGACTGGTGAGGACCGAGAGAGACTGAGTCTTCTTTCTCTTTCTGTCTGAATTAAGTGACCCCTTCTTTTTCCACTTGTTCTGAGTCTCCGAGTACATTCAGCCAGTAAAAAGAAATCAGCTCAGTGGATTTGCCTTCTGACGGACCCTCTTCGTCCCTTCTCCAGTTCGAGCCAGGCTGCCGGCAACAGAAGGGAAGAAGGAGAGAACCCCATGAACCTCAGGAGTCAGCCCCTTCAGAAAGCCTCCATGACCAGAGCCCTGAAGGTCAAACCTTACCCTAATGTTCCATCAGGAAACGTTCAAACACCCAGAAAAGATGCAGGACGTCGACGGACAACATCTATGTACCCACAACTCACATTTTACTTGACCCAGTGTATTCCATACCTAACTATCCCTCTATCCACCCACCTATTCATCTCATGTTTTACGTGCCCTCAATCCACTCTTCCCCTGAACACTTTGGCTGGTTCATCGTTAACTAGAGTTCAACATTCGTTTACAAATCACATCCCACGTGGAGCATCAAAATGTGGCACAGATAGATGTGAAGTACCCTGGCTCACGGAGTGGAAGAGCCGCAGCCTGTCAGGGCAGCCTCGCCTGGAGTGACAGCTTATCCCTGCTTACAAATGGAAACCCCTAGTCCCAGGCAAACTGGGACAGTTGGTCCCAGCCCCACCTCACCTGCCAGCCTCTGAGGCACCTCTGCTGGGGCTCCTGTGTGCTCCAGGGAACATAGATTGAAAACCACTAGCCTGGCCCCCACAGTCACGTCTCTGGCCTGGCACTCCGTCGAGGCCTCCAGGACTGGCCACAGCAGCCCTTTCTTGGCCTGAGGCAGAAGGAGCCTGGTGAGTGACCAACCAGGCTAGCCAGAGATGGGCTCTGAGCTATGGGAGGTGCCATAGAAGCTGCTGGAGGATCCTGAGCCGGAGTCCTGATTCTCCCCCAATCCAGCTCCTGCCCTGTGTTCTACCTTCTGTCTTCACAAGGCTACTCAGTTCCCATGACCCTTCCCCATGAGCCCCTCCACTCTTTACAGAAGATGTCATCCCAAACTCTTGTGCTGCCACTTCCAGGTTACATCCTGTTAATGCCGAGTGGAGTGGGGGAATAATGCTGGGCAAAGGTGGGAGGCGGGGACATTCAGGGTCACAGTGAGAGGTACCACATGGTGGAAACAGATAGCCGACCTCAGCCAAGGGCAGTCGGAGGCCAGCCACATGTGCCGATATAGGCAGAGTGGTCACTGGGGCCGGGATGGGATGTCTCAGTGGGTGGAGGGGTGTAGAAACTGGCTGGAGTAAGTTGGGTAGGAAGTGGAGGTGATGATATTCTGAAGGGGGACTGGGGCCCAGGGAGTTCTGCCCTCTGATTTACAGGTGGGAGGTTCTCCACGAAAGCGTGGGCTGAGAGTGGCAGCGGGCACGCATGTTAGACACGGCCTACCTTCCCCGCTGCCCACCGCCAACCCGTCCTGGACATCTGACCTCAGCCTGGAGTGGGCAGAGCTGGCCCATCTTCTCCACCCTGAAATCCTCACCCTGCCCACTGGGTGCCTTCAAGAGCAGACTGCTGACCTTGGCCTGCATGCCACCTCTCAGTCCAAGGGCCAGCTTCCCTCCCATCCTCCCATCAGCCTGTGCTGGTCCATCAGGAAGCTAAGCACCTAGGCCAGCCCAGGGGTCCTGGAGAAGCGGCAGAGCAGCCCCTGTGGTCTCCACTCAGAGCCATCTGTGCAGGACAGGGTGCAGGAGAGCAAAGCTCAGATCACAAAATACTTGCTAGAGAGGAAAGACCTCACAGCTGGGTGAAAGCAGAGGGCTGGCCTTTCTGAAAACCTTGGGGTCCCAGACTGTGGGGTGGGTGTGAGAGAGACCTGGGGAGGGTCAGGCCTGGCCGGGCACCCAGCACCCAATAGGCTCTGCAGGTAGTGAAGGAACAAGCAAGGGAATGAGCCAGCCCCACAGTTGAATGCCACTCGGGAATACAGACTCAGGCAGCGGCATGGGGACGTCCGTGATATCTGGCACGAGGTCATGGCTGGTTTTTGGCTCATCAAGTCATGAGGATGGACAGGATGGGGAGTGTGCCCAGCAAGGGGGGTCAGATATTGGAGCATGGATGAGGGAGGGACCCAGGAGGCCAGGAGTCCGGTCTGGAGGCTTCGGGCCTTCCCCAGGAACAGGGGCTCTAGGGCTGGCCCCCCATTAAAAGAAGGCTCAGCTCCACTTGAACACCTGACTGCAAGGTGTCATGGACAGTCCCTGGGGAAAGACAGGTTTTAATTCTTGAGAGATGCACTTGATCAGGAAGGGAGAGCAAGCAGAGGACGAGGGCTGCATGGTTGCCCAGAAATGGTGGGCAGGAGGGCACGGGATGAGAGGACACCATACATGGAAACCCTGTGTTCAGGACTTCAAGGAGAAGTTGCCCTCTCCCCAACCAGCTAACTGAATACAGAACTACATAAATGCTGCCGGGGCGAGGCGTAGAGGGTGGCCCTCACACAGAAGGGCAGGGGGGCTGTGGGGGATACCAGGGACTCCGTGTGGCTGTGGAGATGCATGGGACGAAGCCCCACATCAGCTGAGAGGTGGGTGGAGACAGGAAGTGTGTGGGGAGGCTGGTGTGACGGGAGCAGGGAGCTCACAGGGTGTGAGAGGAGCGAGCTGGACAGATCCAGATTCTAACAGGACTGCGCAGTGAGGAAATGTTCTCTCTGGGTCATCCAGTGAGGCATCTCCAGGTCCTGAAGGGCGTGGGTTTTGTGCCTTAAGGCAAGGCAGCCTCTGAAGATTTTGAAGACGAAGAGGGAAAGATGTTAGGATATGATGTGTATTTCCAGAGGGTAGGTTTGTTTCTCTGAGAGACAGTGATCCTGTGTCCTATCATTCTCACCACAGCTGAATGGAACTGGGTTAGACTCTAGTAGGACTTACTGAAAGTCAGCATCATAATGCAGGTGTGTGGCTTGCTGAGGGACACAGAAACCTTTGTCCCACCTTCTCAGGGGTGCTTAGCCCTCCCAGGAGAGAGGAGATGCCAAACAGAGGAACCTCTGGGGGGACCAGCTGAAATGTTTATAAAGCTGCCATTGCCTTGGTTTCCCCACCAAACAAAGGAAGGGGAAACAGACATTTCCACCTGGATCCCACCAGAGAAAGCTACCAGATAAGCAGGGACCATCCTGCCAGGCAGAGGGGCCACTCGGGGCCTGGGACACACCACCCCAGACAACCCAGAGGGAGGAGGAGACACGGCTCCCTGAGGAGGAGGAGAGAGCGCAGAGGCCAAAGGCCTGGGTGAGCATGGAGAGCATCTGCGCCTCTCTGTGCCAAGAAAGTCCACAGATCTCTGGGGACTAGGTAAGAAGGCACAGAAGGCTGTTTCCCTGGAACCACCCCACTCCCAGTCGTCCTCCTAGATCCGTGGGGCCTCCCATGCTTTGGTCTTGTCCTACCACCCTAAGGGTCTTCACAGCCCCTTCCGAGAGCTGAAGAGCCTTTGTGATATCAGCGGTTAATGGGGGGCAGGCTCCCACAGCCGGCCCTGAAGAGTAGCACTGGCCGCACAGTCATTCACATGGAGTGTCCACCCAGGGGTGAAGGAAGCACTGAGACGCAGAGAAATCAAGCAGAGCTCTGCCAGCAAGAGCCCATCACCCCACTACACAGACAGATGCATCCACAAGTGACAGGACTGTGGGTCATCCGTCGGGATGGGCAAATATAACAACATGTCACCATGGGATTGGAGAAGCTCTTTCCCCTCTGCCCCAAAAAGGACCTGGTGGTTCTTCCTCTTAAATCAAGGTGTAATCACATATAGTAAAATGACCACATTTCAATCCGTTTTGACACATAAACACATGTGTAACCAACACCTCCATCAAACACAGAGCGCTTCCTTCACCCTAGACCAGTATGGTCCAGTAGAACTTTCCACAGTGACTGAAATATCTAACCATCCAATGTGGTAGCCACAGGCCATGTGTAGCTGGTGTGACCGAGAAACCAAATTTTTCTCTCATTTATTGTCATTTTGCTTAATTTAAATTACATAGGCACGTGTGGTGAGTGGGAACAATTTTGCAAAGCACAGCCTGAGGAACATTCTCTCATGCTGCCTTCAGGTCAGGCCAGTCCTCCCTATGAATGAGGAAACTACCCTGATTTCTGTCCCCATCCGCAGTGTTGCCTGGCCTTGGTCCCCATCAGAGGAATCGTGGTCACCTACACTGTGTCAGGCCTCTCCTCAGCACCCTGCCAGGGAGATCCCTGCCCTCTGCATCAGTAGTCCACTCCTCTCTGTTTCCAAGGAGAATTCCACTGCAAGAGTAAACACTGTCTGTTCATCCACGCTTCTATGGATGCATACTTGGGTGGTTTCCAAGTTTTTCTCTGATGATCACAGCCCTGTGAATATTCTTGAGCACATCTTATTGTGGACATATGCTTTTATATCTGTTGGGTAAATAGCCAAAAGCCAGCTGGCATGGTCGGTATGAGTTCAGCGGTGATTTTCACCCGTATGATTTAGCCACTGCTCTACCCCATCTCACCGCTGCTCCAGAAGTGGTCCTCCTCCCTCCTACCACAGACCCAGCAGCTCCTCCTCTGGGCAGCCCCTGTGCTGACCCAGCATCACGCTGTATCCTCGAGTTCTGTCCTCTGCGTTCCTGAACAGTTTCAGGGTGCTACTGTCTCCACCCCAACAGAGCGGGGGACACCTGCAGTTGTGTCAGGCCTCCACCACTTCCTTGATTTACTTTCTGTCAATCCATGCGCACATCATGATGTTTTGTGCTAAAAGTCTCAGGTACAGGATAGGGACAGGCTTCCTGGATGGTAGAAGCACATCTTGCCATGGAATGCACAAGTGTCTGGAAGGAAAGGGCCTGTGTGCATCCTCCAAAGGAGGTTCGCACTAAGGCGGGCCTGGCTCCTGCTCCTGTTTCATGGGCCAGCAGTTCACCCCCACTACTAACCAGGCCCCCTTGTCCTCCTCCCCCAGGTCCCTGGCTGTCGGTCCCCAGTACTCATCCCTGGGGACACAGCCCATCCTCTGCGCCAGCATCCCAGGCCTGGTACCCAAGCAGCTGCGTTTCTGCCGGAACTACGTGGAGATCATGCCCAGTGTGGCAGAGGGCATCAAGATCAGCATCCAGGAGTGCCAACACCAGTTCCGTGGCCGCCGGTGGAATTGCACCACTGTCAACAACAGCCTGGCCATCTTTGGCCCTGTGCTGGACAAAGGTACATGTGGCACCCGTCATGTCTTTTCAGGCAGAGGTGGCAGCCCAGGGATGTGCGTGCAGCAGGGTCCAAGCCAGCTTCCCCCTCAGTGAGGGTGGGCACAAGCCACTACATTCCTCTCTGCCTTCGTGTCTCACCTATGCTCAAGTGTGGGAACAGCACTTCTGGCAGGGGGGCAGTGTTGCACAGACCTCATTACCGTAAGCATCTCCCATGTGGATCCTTTCCAATGCTCACCCACTCTGGAGTGTGCTCCTGACACTGGGAAGAACGTAAGATCACGCAGAGATTCCTCCTGCTTCCCCTTTCCCAAAAGCAATTATGTAGTTCCACGGGGACAAGATTAACCATTGCAGGTTTCCTGCAGGAGCCAGGACTTCAGGCAGGTCTTAGAGAGAAAATATAAAAAGAAACAAAAAACACAGAAAGGGAGAGGGTTGGAGATCACAGAGGCACACAGCAGAAGTTATCCAGGGTCATGGAGCCAGGGGGTTATTTTGGGAAGGAGAGGAAGATCAAGAGCGCTGGGTGTTGGTTAACTTATGGTGAAGAGCAAACTTTCACAAAACCTAGTAGTTTAAACAATAATAGTCATGTGTTATATGTCCCAGCATCTGCAGATGTAGGCAGATGCAGTAGGCAGGGCTGGTCTCTGCACCTCAGCGGGTCCTCGTTTCTCTTACATATCTGGTGGCCAATGCTGCGGTCAGCAGGAACACCCACAGGTAGCCTCTTCACGTGACCTGGGTTCCCTTAAATATAGTGGACGGGCCCTCCAGCAAGTGGGGAGAGAGGGAGGGAGAGAGAAAGAGAGAGAGAAAGAGGGAGAAGGGCTTCTTTCACTGAGCAAAATGTTTTCAAGATTCGTCCACCTGTAGCATGTTTCAGCACTTTATTCCTTTTTATGGCTGAATTATATTCTGTTGTATAGATGGATCACCTGTTTATCCATTCATCTGTTGGTGGACATTTGAGTTGTTTTCAACCTTTTTTGGCTATTGTGAATAATGCTGATATGAGCATTTTTTACAAGTATCTGTTTGAATACCTGTTTTCAATTCTTCTGGGTCTACTCGAGAAGTGGAATTGCTCCATAGTAATTCTGTGTTTTGAGGAATTACCAAACTGTTTTCCACAGCAGCTGCACCATTTTGTATCCCCACCAGCAGCACATGAGGGTTCCAGTTTCTCCACATCTTTGCCAATGTTTGTTATTCTCTGTCTTTTTTTTTCCCTTTAGCCCTTCCAGTGGAAGCAAAGTGATGTCTCATTGTAATTTTTATTTGCACATCCCTGATGGCTAATGATGTTGAGCATCTTTTCATGGGCTTGTTGGACATCTGAATGTCTTCTTTGGAGAAATGTCTATGCAAGTCCTTTGCCCAGTTTTTAATTTTAATTGGGTTGTTTGTCTTTTTGTTGTCTAGTTTTCAGAGTTCTTTATATATTCTAGACACTAGACACTTATCAGAAATACAATTTGCAAATATTTTCTCCCTTGTATAGATTGTCTTTTCACTTTTGTGACAGTGTCCTTTGATGCACAGAAGTTATAAATTTTGGTGAGATTCAATTTACCTATTTAGATGTCGTATCAAAGTAAGCATTACCTAATTTAAGGTTACTAAGATTTACACCTGTGTTTTCTTCTAAGAGTTTTACAGTTTTACTTCTTACATTTAGGTCTTTGATCTGTTTTTAGTTATTTTTTGTATATGGTGAGAGGTACGTGTCCAGCTTCATTCTTTTGCATGTGGGAAACCAGTTATTTCAGCACCATCTGTTCCAAAGACTAGTCTTTCCCCCATTGAATGGTCCTGGCACTCTTGTCAAAAATCAATTATTCATAGATGTCTGGGTTTATTTCTGGACTTTCAATTCCATTCCATTTGTCTATATGCCTGTCATTCTGCCAATATCACACTATTATGTTTTCTGTAGTTTTGTAGTATGTTTTAGAGTTGGGAAGTATAAATCCTCCAACTTAAGTTTTGTTTTACAAGATTGTTTTGGCTTTTTTGGGATCCCTTGTAATTCCATATGAATTTTAGGATGGTTTTTCCATTTCTGAAAAAAAGGCTGTTGGAATTTGTTTTTTAACATCTTTATCGGAGTATAATTGCTTTACAATGGTGTGTTAGTTTCTGCTTTATAACAAAGTGAATCAGCTATACATATACATATATCCCCATATCTCTTCCCTCTTGCATCTCCCTCCCTCCCACCCTCCCTATCCCACCCCTCTAGCTGGTCACAAAGCACTGAGCTGATCTCCCTGTGCTATGCGGCTGCTTCCCACTAGCTATCGGTTTTACATTTGGTAGTGTATATATGTCCATGCCACTCTCTCACTTTTTTATGGAGATTGCATTGAATCTTTGAGAAGTATTGCCATCTTAACAGTATTAAGTCCTCTAATCCATGAACCTGGGATGTCTTCCACTTATTTAGGTCTTCCTTAATTTTTCAGCAGTATTTTGTAGTTTTTAGTAAACAAGTCTTGTACATCTTTGGTTAATGCATTCCTAAGCATTTTTATTCTTTTTGATGCTATTATAAACGAAATATTGTTTTATTAATTTCCTCTTCAGATTGTTCACTGATTATGTATAGAAGTACAATTGATTTTTGTGTTTTGATCCTGTATTCTGCAAATTTGCTTAATTTTTTCATTAGCTCTAAGAGCTTTTTGTGGATTCTTTAGGATTTTCTATATATGAGATCATGTCATCTGTGAATAGAAACATTTTTGCTTCTTCCTTTCCAATTTGGAATCCTTTTATTTCTTTTTCTTGCCTAATTGCTCTGGCTAGCACTTTCAGTACTATGTTGAATAGGAGTGGTGAGAGTGGGCACCCTTGTCTTCTTCCTGATGTTAGGGGGAAAGCTTTCAGTCTCTCACCATTGAGTATATGATGTTAGCTGTGGGATTTTCATAACTGCCCTTTATCAGGTTGAGGAAATTCCCTTCTATTCCTAATCTGTTGAGTGTTTGTATCATGAAAAGGGTGTTAGATTACATCAAATGCTTTTTCTGAATCAATTAAGATGATCACGTTGTTTCACCTTCATTCTATTAATGTGGCATATTATTATTGGTTGATTTTCATACATTGAACCACCCTTGCATTCTTGGGATAAACCCCTCTTGGTCATGGTATGTAATCCTTCTAATATGCTGGAGGATTTAGTTTGCAAGTATTTTTTGAGGACTTCTGCATCAATATTCATAAGGAATATTAGCCCATAGTTTCTTTTCTTGTAGTGCCTTTGTCTGGTTTTGGTATCAGGATAATGCTGACCTCATAGAATGAGGTAGGAAGTGTCCCCTCCTTTTCCATTTTTTTGTAAGAGTTTGAGAATGATTGGCATTGACTCCTTTTTAAATGTTTGGTACAATTCACCAGTGAAATTCTTCTTTGCTGGGAGGTTTTTAATTCTAATTCAATCTCTTTACTTGTTATAGGTCTGTTCAGATTTTCTATTTCTTCTTGAGTCAGTTTTGGTAGTTTGTGTGTTTCTAGGAATTTCTCCATTTCATCTAGGTTAGTCCTTCATTTTTGAAAGATAGTTTTGCCAGATGTAGAATTCTTGGTTGACAGTGTTTTTCTTTCATCACTTTAAATATGTCATCTCACTGCCTTCTGGCCTCATTGGTCTCTGATGAGAAATTGACTGTTAGTCTTATTGAGGATCCTTTTTACATGATGAATAACTTCTTTCTTGCTGCTTTCAGGATTCTCTCTTTGTCTCTACCATTTGATAGTTTGATTAAAATGTTTCAGTGTGAAGTTCTCTATGTTTATCCAACTTGAAGTTTGTTGAGCTTCTTGGGAGTATCTTGAGTCTTCGAGGTTTTTTTAAATCAAATTTGGAACTTTTGGCCATTATTTCTTTAAATATATTCTTTCTGCTCCTTTCTCTCTATTGTCTTCTTCTGGGACTCCCACAATGTGTTTGTTGCTACATTTGATGGTGTCCCACAGGTCTGTTCATTTTTCTTCATTCTTTTTTCTTCCTTCTCCTCAGACTGTATAATTTCAGTTAAACTATCTTCAAGTTCACTGATTCTTTCTTCTGCCTGCTCAACTCTGTTGAAAACTTCAAGTGAACATTTCATTTCAGTTATTGTACTTTTCAGCTCCACAAATTTTATTTGGATGCTGTTTATAATTTCTTTTTCTTTATTGATAGTCTCTCTTTGTTGAGACATTTTTCTCCTGGTTTCCTTTATCTCTTTGAGAACATTTAGGACAGTTGATTTAGAGTCATTGTCTAGTATGTTCAGTATTTGTGCTTCCTCAGGGATAGTTTCTGTTAATTTAATTTTCTTTTTCCTATGGATGGGCCATACTTTCTTGTTTCTTTGCATGCCTAGTAATTTTTTGTTGAAATGTGTAGTATTTGAATATTATAATATGGTAACTCAGGAAATTAGATTCTTCTTCCTCTTCAGGGTCTGTTGTTGTTGTTACTATGGGTTGTTGTTGCTTGTTTGTTTAGTGCCTTTTCTAAACTATTTTTAATTACTATATTCTATGTCATGTGTGGTTCTCTGAAGTCTGTTTCTTTAGCTTAGAGTAAGCTAGTGGTTTGGCAGAGATTTCCTTAATATCCTGGGATAACAACAACAACAAGAAAAAGGCCCCCACTCTGCCATTTTGCTGATGCCACTTTGTATCATCTTTTGAGACCTAGCCTCAAAGGCTGAGCAGAGCCACATTCTGTTGGTCAAGGCAGTTACAAAGGCCCACCCAGATTTTAGTGTAGGGGACACAGACCCCACCCTTGATAGCATGTCAAGGTCACCTTGGGAAATGAGCATTAAGGATGGGACATTCATTGGTGTGGCCACCTATGGAACTGCCATCCAATCTAGGATGGGCCAACAGAGATTCGATGGCTGAGGTGGGTCCCCAGGGGCCACAGCTGAACATACTGTCAGTAGCAAGAGTAGGCCACAGAAGACATAAGAAGAGAGAATGCCAAAGGAAGGCTACTAGGACAGAGGTAGGGTGGGTCACATCAGCAAAGATCTGCTGGGGGCCCTGTAGTCCCAAGGGGCATTGGTGACAGGATGACCAAGGCCATGTACCACCTCTTCCACACACCTGCTTTCCCATCTTGTAAAGGACAGCCCCATCCTTCTGTTACTTGGGGTCACCCATGATTCCTCTCCATTGCAAGTCCCATCAGCGGTACCTTCAGAGTCATTCCTGAATCCAACCATTTACCACCAAGCCCAGCCACCCTGACACCCTGCATGATCAAAGTGGCTCCTATACAACTGCTCGGTTCCATTCCCAATGTCCCTGAGGCCAAAAGAGCTGTGTCAACCACACCCCTCCTTCACTTGGGCCTTCCAGGGTTCCCAGCTCTCTCGAATTCTCTGGCCCTGCTGCCTCTTTTCCCTCCTCTTCTTCATCCTCCCTGTGCCCCTCTCCAGCCCCCCTGGCCTCTTGGCTGCCTCCCAAACACTGAGTACAGTTCTATCTCCACCTTTGTTTTTGCAGATCCCTCTGCCATTGCTCTTTTCTCTGCCTTGTGTGTGATTCCCTGCCCATTTCCCTCAGTCTCCTTCTAAATGCCACCTTGTCTCCTGTGTCATGTAGCATCCCCCATGCTGGCCCTCTCTATCCCCGTCACCCGGCATCACATCTTGCTCCCCGTTGTCCTCAGTCCTTTACCATCACATCCATCAACCACCCCATGAGTACTGTGAGGCCCACCCCAGCTGCCCTGTCTGTCTTGCCAGCACGTGGCCTGTATGTATGAGAGGAACAAATGGCCTTGCTCAGACTTGGCAGCCAGAATGCAGAGAAAGGAAGAACAAAAGATGTCTGGGATGAAGACACACCAGGCCCCGAGACTGCTGGCGTACTGTGGGCAGAGGTCCTGAGAGTGCAACTGAGCATTGCATTAAGGGAAGGTGGGGCCTGGTGGTGTTTGTTCAAGGGATCGGGGCTCTCTGACATCAGGCAGTCATGGTCATGCCCCTCAAGGTTGGCCTGTATTCTCTAGGGGCAGGAAGGGGCAGGGGAGAGTCACGCCGTGTGACCTTGACCAGCAAGTCAGCTCACTTCCTGGAGCATTAGCGTCCCCATCTATAAAATGGAAGAATAATTGCCACTCAGCCAACTTCACAGAGCTACTGGCTGGGGTAATTACACATCAGCTCCTGCGAGGATGGCCACTGACATGTGTGGGAGAAGTTAGGGCCACAGGGTGATGTGACACATTGAGTGTGGAGGCATGTGTGTGTGAGTGTGTGCAAGTGTGTGTGTGCATACATGTACATGTGCATGATTGTGTGTGTGGTGCCTGTGCGTGTGGGGTCATGTGTGGGTTGTGTGTGCATGTGTG
The DNA here is from genome assembly GCF_965194825.1 of Balaenoptera physalus. Lineage (NCBI taxonomy): Eukaryota > Metazoa > Chordata > Mammalia > Artiodactyla > Balaenopteridae > Balaenoptera > Balaenoptera physalus. Next base: position 17,305,029 of record NC_138890.1, on the reverse strand, counting down.
TGCGAGTGTGTACCAGTGTGTTTGAACACGTATGTGTTCACATTTGTGCATGTGCATATTTGTGTGTAGTACGCGTGTGCATTTATGTACGTGTGTGTGTGGTGTGTAGTGTGTGTGTGGTGCAGGGTCGCATGCTGTGCCATGGTCAGGGAGGTATGCTCATCAATTTCACCATGCCCGGGAGGGCCCAGACAGGATCATGGTGCCATCTGGGTTCCTGGCTCCAGAGCCTGATGGGGTGTCTAGGGTTCCCACTTTCTTAAGTAAGAAGAAATGTCAGGGATTTCGGGAAGAAGGCAGAAGCCTGTACACCTGGAAAGGCTGCCATCCTGGTGGTGGAGGAAGGCTGTGTCAGGTGGGGTCAGGCCCCATCTGGAAACCAGAGAAGGAAATATGGATTTATTTCTGGGCTCTCTTCTACCCCATTGGTTCACATGTCTGTCCTATGCCCAGGCCACACTGTCTTGATTTCTGTGGTCCTGCAGTAAGTTTGAAAACAGGGAAGTGTGAGTCCTCCAACTATGTTCTGCTTTTCCAAGCTTGTTTCAGCTTTTCGGGGTTCCTTATAGGGATTTTAGGATCAGCTCATCAATTTCTGCAAAAAAAACACAAAACTTGGTTTTTTAGAGATTGCATTGAATCTGCAGATCACTTAGAGGAACATTGCCATCTTAACAATTTTAAGTCTTCTGATTCATAAACATGGAATGTCTTTCCATTTATTTAGGTCTTTAATGTCTTTCAATGACATTTTGCAGTTTTCAGCATACAAATCTTCTATTTCTTTTGTTAGATTTACTCCTAAGCATTTTTTTCTTTTTGATGCTATTATAAGTGGAATTGTTTTCTTAATCTCATTGTTGCATTGTTCATTGCTGGTGTATAGCAACATGGTTGATTTTCAAATATTGATCTCATACTCTATAACCTTGCTGAAGGTTTATCAATTCTAATAGATGTTTCATGCATTCCTTAGAATTTTCATGTCATTTGCTAGTAGAGACAGTTTTCTCCCGTCTGGACACTCTTTATTTTTTTATTTTTTTCTTGCTCAGTTGCCCTGGCTGGAGCCTCCAGGAAATGGTGAATAGCAGTGAGCAGAACAGGTGCCCCTGATTTCCTCCTGATCTTAGAGGAACAGCTTTCGGGGCCCATTCTGTTCTTAAAATTTAAAGATCTAGGCATGAGGATCATCCTTCAGAAAAATAAACAGATAAAAGGGGAGAGTTTTGATATAATGTCTCTTGATTCTTTGAATTTTTTCTGAGTTACCTGTGCCAAAAATCTCACAGTGATATATTATCAACAAGTTTTTAAAATTTGTCAGCTCATGATTCAATTGGGTCCTCTTTCATTCTGAAACAAGAAATTGGAAACACCTGATTTACACAGAGCTTGGTCTTTATAGATGGCACCAGGGCTGGACATGTGCCAGGAAAACTGGGAACCTCTTCATGGGTCAAGTTGGAGATGGGTGGTCCTAGAAGGGGAGGCGGGAGAAGAAGTAGCAATGCCAGTGAGGTTGCCTTGGAATCACCCATGCCGACCTACAGGCCCTGGCCTGTTTCTGCACACCCCTAGGGATATATGAACCTGCCTTGGAGACCCCTGGGGCACAGCATCACCCTCACAGGCCCACAGGCTTCGTCCGTTTTCTGCACGTTCAGACATAGGATCCTGTCATGCTCAGCTCCAAACCCGCAATCTTCCAGCTATGGTCAAACACACAAGCACCTTAGTCAGGACAGCTGTGGAGGCCCTGAGGCCTGCCTCTTGACCCCTGCCCACACTCCCTTCTGTGTTACCCACATCGGGGTGCCACAGCAGCCATGCTCTCTCCCAGGCGACTTTTCCAACATCGCCATTGTAGATGGACCTTCCCTGCCAGTCCAGAGCTGCCTGCACCTGCCCCTCACTGGACCCCACAGTCTGAAATGGGGTCAGTCTTTGTGACCGCCATTTTTGCAATCCTCATCCTCTCCAGATCCTTCTTATCTTTAGCTCTCAGCCCACAGGAACTACCTGGGGGACAGCTCCCGGCCTCCAGAGCAGCTCCTAGTTTCCTGCCTCCAACCTCAACATCACTCTCCCGGGACAAAGGCTGAGCCCTGCAGGGTGATCTCAGGTCTGGTGTGGGGCCCCCTGCCATGCGCAGCAGGTTCACACAGCAGGCACATAGGGCAGTACCAAGGTTTGCTCTGGCACAGAATGGGTGCTTTATACGGATGCGCTGAGTGAGTGACTGAAGGATGAGCACATATGCCTGAGGGTGCCCACGTGGGCAGGTTTCCCTGGGGAGGGGGGCGTCTGAGCTGGATCTTAAAGGGTTTTCTCTCTTTCTTTAAAACATGTATACAGTGCTTTTGGAGCCGTGTGTTAAGTGTTTTACACACAGCAGTAAACTGAATCCTAGCACCCATCTCATGAGCAGCACTATGGTTACAAGTTAAAGAAACTGAGGCACAAAGAAGGGGCTGGGCCAGGACTCCTAAGAATGTGCCAGCCTGTGGTGGGGGCGGGGGTGTCTGTAGGGGCTCTCCAGGTGAGAACAGGCCCTGCAGGTGCCCAGGGCCTGCCCCACGGAACAGACAAGTCACTAGCTTCTGGGCTGGGGGCCCAGGGAGTTCCCCCTCTTCCTCTGCACTCCCTCGCTTCCTTGAAAGCCTCGCAGGGGGAACCAAGACCCCAGCAGGCCTCTGGGACCCTCGTGTGGCCTTGGTGTCCCAGTCCCTCTCCGCCCATATCCACCCTTCCAATGTCCACTCTCCCCTCTTGTCCTCTCTCCCCCGTGTATGTTCTCCCCTTCGTGTCCACTCCCGCATGTCCATGCTCCTTCCTCTGCCCTCTGCTCCCTCTGGTCCCCCCTCCCCTGACCTGATCTTTGTCCCTCCCTCCCTCCTCCATTTTCAGCTGGATGAAAGTCATCTCGGCTCCCATACGCCCTCACCACTTGGTCTAATGGGAAAGAGGAAGCCCTCTCTCCCCCATGGCTTGCCACGGGGCTGAGAAATGGCCGGATTCATTGTGGCGCAGAGCTGAATGGCCCAGGAGGAAGGAGCCTTCCAGGTGCCCCAGAGAGAGGCCAGCTCTGGGAGGCCATTGTGGAGGCCCCCGCCTGGCCACCGGGCCACACTCACAGTAATCAATCTGATTGGATTAGGGTCAGGGCGACCCTAATCGTGTCAGAGGTCACTCAGGCTTTGTGGCAAGGTCTGTGGGGTGCTTGACCACCCCTGCTGAGGCGGCCTAGTTGAACAAAGCTTAACACTGTCAGCTGAGCAGAGGGCCCCAGCCCCGTGTGGAGGTGTGCGAGTGTGTGCGTGTGGGGTGAGGATAAGAGGGAAAGAGCGTGTGCTCATACCTCCTGCTTCCAGCTCACACACACACACTCACACACACACACACAAACCACCATCTGCCTGGCCTGGGGCTGGGGGCTGGGGGCTGGGTGGGCCAGGTGGACCCCTGAGAAGCTGCCACCGAGGAACGTAGGGTTGAGTGACAGAGGTGAACCCGGGCTCGGAAGAAGTACCCTCCACCCTCACTTTCCACAGCAGCAGAACCATGTAACCTGCATTAGGCAGAAAGTATTTGAAGAATTTTGAGTGCATGAAGGCTGGCACACGATTGCAGCTTATCTGTCCCTCCAGGCAGGCCCCTGGACACCTGGAGCGCCTGCTTTCCCTGAGAGCTGGCCGACACCCACTCTTGACCCCCAGTGAGGTGAAGGGGTGGGGAGGCCAAAAGGCAGGGAAGGCAGGTCCCAGACCTCAGTGCCTTAGCAGACACTCCTGGAGGAAGCCCAGCCAGGGCCATGCCCCTAGGGAAGCACAGTGGGTGCAGCCGGTCCAAGGTCCAGGCCAGTGGGTTTGTGGGTGGCACATGACTTTGGGGGGGACCTGGGTCTCAGCTGGGTGGGGCATTTGCAACTTAGAGAAATGGAAGGGGCCATAAAGAGGTGAGTCATCCACAGCGGGCAGCAGGACCCTTGATGCCTCTCCCACTGGTGTCCCAGCACGTCAGCGTGAGCAGGTGGGGCATGGTCCCCAGCTTCATCATCAGTGACCTCTAGAAACCGGGCCTCAGCCTGTGTCCATCCACTAGTTTAGTGCCCTCAGTATAGTGCCCTTGGCAGTGGCTTTCCCAGGCACCCCCAAGCCTGGGCTACAATGGCTTCCTTAAAGAAGAGACTGAGGGAGCCACTCAACCCTGCCTCTGATTCCAGCATATGTGCCCCCAAAGCTCCCTTCGGGGTCTCAGGACCCGGAGGACACAGGGCCTGCACATCTGCATTCCAGGTGGGGCATCCCCATTGGCAGAGGGAGCCTTGCTGCTGGTAGAAGTGGTCCGACTCTCACCGTGGGGTCTGCACTTGGACCTCACCCATTGGGCAGCTGAGTTGGGGGCCCTAGCTGACCCCCTCAAAGCACATCACGTCAGAGTCCTGGTTGGTTACCTAGGGGCAGGGTCTGTGGGTGTCAATCAAGGTCTCCGCAAGTGTGTTCCGGGTGCCTGCTGCCTTCTCTGGCTCCCCAGACAGTGCTCATCCCCTCGCAACCCTCCGCTCGTGCCCTTGGACAGCCCTGGGACAAAGCACCCATGTCTGCCTGCCTTCTTCCCCATTCTCCGTGGGGGTTGGGCTGGGGAGGAGCAGGAGGGGGGACAGCATGGCCTGTCCCCTCCCCAGCAGAGCCCCTTCCCTTGGCCAGGCTCCAGGGGGTGGTCTGTCCACCTCCCTGTGTGTCCCGGCTTGATCTGCGGAGGGCCGGCGTGCAGGCACGGGGCCAGGGCAGGACAGCCAGGACGGCACAAGCCACAGGGCTCAGGAGGGGTCAGAGAGAAGAAGGGGCCCTTGAGGGAACCGGCATCCCTGAATCCAGGTTGCAACCCCTGACCCTCATCGGAAAGTGTTTCGGTTCACGGTGGTTGGGGAGCTCCGACCGTCTCTGCGGCCTCCCCCGTATATCATTAACTCTCCCCAGTTGGGGGTGTGTGTAAAGGGGCCAGGAGAGACCCCGGCGACACCCTGCCGCGCCCGGCTCAGAAAACAATATCCCCACGACGACGACAAGATTAAGCACAAGAGAAAAGTGAAAATGCTGCTGGCGATTCACACGCCCTCGGGAGTGCTGTGTTAAAGCGTGTGAATAGCGAGCTCCCCTCGCGCCCCAGGCCCCTGGGCTGCGCATACCTCCCGGTTGCTATGACTGGCTTGCTATGGCCTAATCGCCGACGAGGGAGGAAATTCATATAAAATATCGAGAGCCATTGTGGGCCTAACGCGGCGTGACAGTGGCTCACAAAGCCAGATTCATTAGCCCCAGCAGGTAATCAGGACGCCGGCCGTGCTGGCGGCCGGGCGGTGTCAGGGGCCGCAGCTATAGTGGGGCGCAAGCTGCATTCCGCTCTCAGGTGGCTCCATCCTTTGTGCAGGACGGGCCAACGGGATTACCAAATGCCATTGCCCATTGCGACACCCCCTCCTGGCCGCCCCGCTAGCTCTGAGACCAAGGAAGGTGGGCTGTGTGGGAAGGGAGCAAACTGCCGGCTAGGGGCTCAGGCCAGTCTCCCATCTCTCCTTCCCTCATGTTGGGGCATTGGTAGGGGAAGAGGTGCCAACCTCTGAATGCTCTAAAAGTGCCCTTGAGGCCTTCATGGGCCAGGGAGACAGACACAGAGCATTTGCTGACCTCTCTGCACGTGCACAGTTACTGCAGGACTTGCTTGTCTTTTGTGGGGTGGCCATCCCTGGACCTGCCTCTCTGCATCCTCCCCCTCCTACAGCCTCTCACCTGCCAGGTGTGCAGAGGCCCAGGCCTGGCCCAAGGAGGCTGAGTGGTGCCTGAGAGGGAGCCGCAGTTGCTGCCCTTGAGTGTGTGCTACGGATGCAGCATGAGTGAGGGCACCGAGTTCTCTCTGTGTCCTGCCAACGATGCTCTGTGGGCAGGTAGGAGCAGAGAGAGGCCCCCACAGAGGCTCCCACGGAGGCCCAGTGCCCACAGGAGCCATTTGCCCTGACCTGGCCTCTCTGTAGTCCTGTCCAGCTGTGAGCACCAGCAGCTGCCACAAAGAACTCCTAACCTGGAAGGCCAGGGAAGACGCACAGAGGGCCCCCAGCTGAGTGGGGACAAGCCTGTAGGATGGGGGATTCTCCTCACATACCTGGCAAGAGAGAAGCTTCCCTGCAGGGCAGTAGAGTGGTGGATCTGGGGTCCAGGACTCCCCACCCTGGGCAGGTGATTGTGGTTGCAGCCATGGTCCTGACGGTGGGGGGGGGGGAGGTGGAGGGGGTCTCCATGGAGACAAGGGAGCCTGCCTCATGGCTGCACCCTCTGCTGACCAACCCCAGCACCAAGGCAGGGAGTCTGACCCAAAAGTCAACACTGCCCAGGGGAGTAGTGGAGCCCCAGGTCTCCAGGGACCGTGGGGCAGGCACGCCCAGGAGAGAGAGGGCTGTCCCTCAGGCCAGAACTCAGCCAGGAGGAGGCTTTGACAGGCAGATCCTACAGTTCCCAAGGAGGAGGTCACACCCCACCCTGCCCCAGGCTGAATCCCCACCCAGCCACCAGATGATAGCAGCCAGGCCCCAGTGACCCAGGGCCTCACTTCACATAGGAGCCGGGCCAGAGATGCACAGCCCACTGCAGGAGCCCGGAGCAGGGGGAGTATTTGAGACCCTTCGTGTTAGCCACCTCCATGTCCCTCTAATGGGGGGGAGTGTGTCAGAGACACCCTTGCCATAGTAAACTCCTCCCCTCTCCCTGCAGAATCCTGTCCTGGGACCTCCCTCCCAAACACCTCCTGGGTCTGGCCAACTTCCAGAGGAGGGGGCTTAGGAATCTGAGACCATAATGGAGCCTGAGTTCAGCTCAGGGATGCATCAGAATCACCAGAGGACTCCTTACAGATATAGATGCCCCCCCCAACCCAGAACAGTGGGCCTGGGTCCACTGGTAGGTCTGCAGTGACCACTGCTGGGGCACCTGGTTACCTGCAGAGCTTCTCAAAGGGTCCACTGGGTGGACTCCACAGACAGAACACCCAGGAGCTTGATCTCATTGGTCAGTGGTCGAATTTGAACCACAATCCCCTTCCAGGAACTTCCACTGCCAGGGGTCACACTCTATCCTCCGAAAAGCGCTCCAGCGCCCCCTCAGGCCAACGGGCTTATCCCAGGAGCCCTCGGCCATCCCCTCCTTTTCATCTGGTATCAGGCCCCCATAGCCTTCCCCTTCCAGGAGAGGACAGGTGGGCCTCTCCTCACTCCCTGTGACTGTGAAGTATGGGGCCCAGCAGGGCAGGTGGGCCCTTCACCTCCTGAAAGCTGCAACTACAGAAACAGCCTGGTGGTCATAGGACCCACTGCTGGGGGGTGCAAGAACCTCTCCTGCGACCCCTGTCTGGGCTCAGTACTCACTGTTGGGCAGCCTGGGAAGGGGGCTGGCCCACTTTGAGCCTTCACACATCATTGGGACTGAGAGGGCCTGCAGGGCCCATGGTGGTGGCTCAGCAGAGAGGAGCCCTCTCTTTCTGTCCGGACCAGTCCTCTCAGCAGTTATAAAAAGATGCGCAGGGCCCAGGGCAGGGAGGCCTCTGGGCGGTGCTCTCCTATCAATCCCGGATAAAAGGGCCTTCTGGGTAATCTCCCAGAGGGAAAATCAGCTCTGGGACAGAGGCTGCAGCCTTCTTGTCCACTTAGAACACAGTCAGTGCTCAATAAGTAGTTGCCAACCACCAGCTTCATGGTGAAATGTGAAAGGCGAGGCCCTTGGAATAATTTTTTTGAACTTTCTTCAGCATATAGGACTTTGGAACTGTATCCATTTTTAATGTTAAAAGGTCCTTTTCTGAAATTATGATAGTCATTTCTTATGTGTCTTATTCTCTCAAAAAAGTAACAACATTTTGCAGTCCTATTTCAGTTCCCAAGTAATTTCTAGTACTTGCCAAGCCTATGAAATCCAAATCTGGAGACAAGATTTGTTAAAATCCCTCTAGTTCTAAAGTTCTGAGACCCAGGGAAGTGAAGTAACTGCCAAAGCCCATCTCACATGTGACACTCAACCCCCATACCCAGGGCTGGGCTGGCCTCGGTGATGATGCAGCCCTGCAAGGCGACTCCCCCTGCCCTCCCCCAGACTCCCAGCTCTTGCCACATAGTACTCCTTCACCTGCCCCAGACTCTACCTCTACCCTTCCATCCATCCACAATTCATCCACCCTTCCATCAATCCATCATCCAGCCAACATCCACCCACTATCCTCTGTCCACCACCACCCATCCATCCATCCACTCACCCATCCACCCACTCTCCACCACCTACCCATTCATTCATCCATTCACTCATCCACCATCCATCCATTCAGCCACCCATCCATCCCAGGCCTGCCCCAGAGCTCACATTGCCAAGCCTACTGTGTGTCCTTGTTCCCCTTACTCTCTTCATCATAAACTGTAAGCTCCCAAAGGCAGGTGACTCAGCACAGCCCAAAGCAAAGAACCTGACTTGCAATAGCAGGGCCTCCCACTAAAGGAATGCGAGGATTCCTCTGGTTCACCCTCCTCTTTCCCAGTGCAGGGATTCCCTCCACCTAACAGTGGGTCATCCAGTTTATGCTTGATTACCGCAAGAACAGGTAGCTCCTTCAACCTTTCAGAAAGCCTGGGTTGTTAGACATTTCATCAGAGAGAGCAGCAATCCACTTTCTTGCAGACTTCTTGCCTTGGTTCTTGAGAATGGGCACCTCGCATCTTACTTATTTTATATTCCTAGTGTGTGGCTCATTATAGACTCTCAGGTCCTGGATGGGTGGATGGATGGATGGATGGTAGAAGAATAAATGGATGGATGGGTGGATTGTAGATGGATGGATGGCTAGATGGTAGAAGAATGAAAGGAAGGGTATATCATTGATACTTTGCATGAACTCAGTAAATAATTGCTAATGAGACAACATCAAGTTTCTGGGGAAGATGGTTTTCTCGATGGAAGATGCTTGTCTTATAGAAAGACTTTGTTACAAGATTCCCTTTCTTCTTCCTTTTCCCAAGCCCTAATTGCACTGTGGGATAAGAGTCCTGGGCTGGAACAGAGCAGGACTGAGATAGCTCAAAAAGCTCATGCAGGCTCTACCGCAGCAACTTGGTAAATTGGCAACATTGGTCCTTAAGCACCCCCGTCTCATAGCCCGTGTCCCCTCCTCCTCTCTTGACCTGCCATAGCCTATTCAAAAGAAGACATTTTGCTGGTGACAGAGGTATTTGCAGTCTCATCTCCAAGATGCAATTCTCTTCCCACAGGCAGGATGGTTCTCTCTCCCCCTCCCTAGCTGCCTCTGTTGTATAATCTCTGACAAGGCTGCTGTCTGTGGCTAAAAACTTTGCTGTAACTGGGGCAGCTGCTGGGCTTCAGACCCTGGTCTGAGTTCTGGTTGTGCCTGCCCCACCCATGACCTTAGGGGAGCCCTGTCCCTCTTCCTCTGTAAACTGAGGCTACTCCAGCCAGTCAGTCATGACCTTCTTGGTTCAAACCCCTGTGGAAATCTGATAAAAGCAATCTATCCAGAAAAACACATGAGTTTTCAGACATGCCCTGGAATTCCAGCTCATGATTTTGGCAGGGTTATGAACCCCCTAAAGTCTGCCCATGGATTCCTGGGTTAAAAGCCCCACCACTGTGGGATGTCATCTGGGCATTCAGGGGGTCTTCCTTCTGCACAGTCTCAGGATGTGTTTTAACTTTTTCTTTGGAAATAATTGTATACTTATAGAAATACTGCAGAAGTCCAGATCTCTTCCTAGGCCTTCCCAGTGCTGACATCACACAAACCCAGCTAGATCCATCAAAACTAAGATCCATCACTACTAACTAAACTCCAGACTTTACCCAGATTTCACACAATTTTCCACCAATGTCCCTTATCTGTCTAGGATCCCATCCCAGGTCCCCAGGCTCCTCAGCCCAGCCCTGCCCTTCATGCCCTTGAGACTGGGAGGAGCTTGGTTAGGCCTTTGGGTTTGGTTTGTCTGATGTTTCCTGATAATTAGATGCAAGTTACGGTTCTTTGGTTAGAATGTCTCAAAGGAGGTGGAATGTCCTGGTGGGGGCCTCGTCTTAGGAGGCACGTGGCATCCATCCGTCTTCTGTCCCGTTGCTGGTGACCGCAACCCCAATTTCTCTGGTAAGGCAGGGTCTGTCAGATTTCTCCAATGCAGTTTTTCCCTTTGTGATTGATCAGTATCTTGGGGAACTACTTAAAGACCTGTGTCTTCAATTTTAAAAGGGACTTTCTTTGCCAGAATGAACCACCTCAAGTTTTTCTGGCTCGTGCTCTTCATAAAGGCTTCTTTTCCTCATGAGCAGTTTAAAGGCCGGCTCCAAGGTGTCCTTGGCCCTCGGGACTTTATTTGTGAGGAGGCCCTCTCTTCATTTAGCAGAAGAGGAAATTGAGGCCCCCAAAGGAAAGAGAAGTGTGCAGGGTCACACAGCTAGTTGGTGACAGAGCAGGGCAGGAATGAGTTCTTTTTCCTCCAAGTTCAAGGGGGAATACCCCTCCCAACCCCCACATACCCTTCCCCTCAAGTGTGTCTGGCAGCCCTGGACTGTTTGCCTGAGCTCGATAAGCAGAGATCTCCAAGCCCTGTTCAGGGCAGAGCAAAGCCCCAGGCCTGCTTTCTCTCCCCTTATCTCAGAAGCTGGAGAAGGGGAGGTGAGGAGGGGCTAGAGGAGGGGGCAGAGCAGAGGCAGAGACAGAGGCAGGATCCTCCTGTAGGAGCTAGCCCTGGGCCCTCAGGGGGCAGACTCAGAGGGAGTTGGGGGAGCATATTCAAGGCTTGGAGAATCTGAGCCTTGAGAAGGGCCACCAGAGAGGGTGCAGTGGGGGAGGCGCCAGGTTGTGTGCAGTGGGTTCCAGGAATGCCCAGGACATACTGGCTCTACCCTGCCCTGGGAGAGGTGATAAGGAACCCCCAGGCCACCAGCTCACAGCCCCTAACGCAGGGTCATTGCATGGGCAGGAGGGAAGATACCAGACCGGGGCCCTGGAAGGGTGAGAATCAGGATCTGAGCCCACCCTCTGAGGAGTTGGAGGCGGGAGACAACCTGAGTCCTTGAGAAGACAAAAATAAGGGTGGGGGCTCTTCTGAGTGGAGGGGCAAGAAGGAAAGGGGTCTGTGTCCATGCAGTTGTTTATTCATGGTGCTTTGAGTCAGCAGAAGGTGGCTCCAGGCTGGCCTGTAACTAATCAGTTGTATTATAAAAGGAAAACAGGGCAGGGTCTTCAAGTGTCTTGAGGAGGCAGCTGCCTGGCTGACATTTGGGAAAGGAAACAGTGAGGGGAGCTGTCTTGAATTCATTCAAGGACAAGCTGAGTAGGGAGGGGCAGAGAGCCAGGTCCCAAGGGGGAGGCCTGCCCAGGTGGGCTCAGACCCTCCTGGACTCCCTGCCCCAGCCCAGGGCCCGTGACCTCTCCCCTGACCAGGCTGTCACTCCCCAACAACCATCTGTGGGATGGGCTGGGACTCCAGGTTAGAAACAAAAGGTGAACAGGACACAGCCCCCAGCTCAGGGAGGTTTCAGGCAGAATGGATGTAAGAGGGTGCTACTGAAGTACCTGGGGAGCCCGAGGGCTCCAGGGCCAGGCGTGGACCGAACCCGGACTGCAGGGTCAGGACCCTGGCCTGTGCCTCAAAGAGCAGGGATGGGGACATGGCAGATGCACATGAGCAGAGAAGCAGTTGGAAAGAACCCAAGGGAAGGACGAGGGCTGAGTGTGGCTGGAGGCCAGGGAGTGGTGGACAGGGCTGAGAGGGCAGGAGGCGGCGCAGAGTCAGCCTGTGTGTGAGTCAAGCAAGGACACAGTGGCAAGAACCGGAGAAGGGCTGGGCAGGGCCAGATGGGCGCTGGACAAAGCGCTCCTCCTACAGTATGTGTGAGCGTGTGTGTGGGCATGTGTGTGCATACCTGTGTAAGAGCGTGTGCCTACGTGTGTGTCTGTGGATGTGTGTGCATACATATATTGGTGAGAGAGTGAGAGTGTGTGTGTGTCTGTGTATGAGTGTACATGCATATATGGGTGAGAGAGTGAGTGTGTGTGTGTGTGTGTGTGTGTGTGTGCGTGTTACATGTGTGTGGATGGGTGGGGGAAGCTGGAAGCTGGAGGTGCCTGTCCCAACTAGGAACCTCTTCTGGTGCAACTGGGAGATACTGCGGGCTGGTGAAGAGCCAGGAGAGGCAGGATGGGCCAGGGCCATGTCGGGAGGCCAGAGCAGCCTTCAGACTTGGGCAGTCCCCAGCCAAGCTGTCAGTGGGAGGCTGACAGGGGAGAAATGAGGAGTCCCTTTCTGGGTTTGTGGCTGGGTGCTTACCACCTGGGAGTTTCCAGAAAGCAGCGAGAGTCCAGGCCTGCTCTGGGCAAAACATGGGGAGTACACAGGTTGGCCGGGGTCTGCAGAGGACCATCCAGAACTGTTGGCAAATCCACAGAAAGAGTCACCAAAAGCAGGGTGGGGCCTGGCAGCTATCAGGAGGCTCGTGCAGAGGGCACTTCCTCAGACACATCTCACACTGTGTGTTCTTGGTATAGGAGTGAATGTGCTTTTTTCAGTGGCAGGTGTGTGGATGTGTACGAAGCTATGTGGATGAGTCTGAGTGTGTGCACATTGCTGGCTGGAACTCTATCTTACCATTTTCCTGCCTCTGCTACCTGCGCTTTGGGACACACATGCTCAGATGCAAACCTGGGAGCAGGTGAGATCATGCAGCTGGAGGAAGTATGGGGAGCAACCCAAAACTTCTACTCACTCCCCAGGGGGAAGCCCACCTGTCCCTCCCCCTCCCAGGAAAAAAGCCTCCAGGGCACTGATGTGGGGTGAGGAGACAGCAGCCCCCTTTGATAACTCTCCTGTAGCCATTTGGAGCCCTAGCAGTGTCCAGTCCTGCAGTGGGGCCTCTGCCCACGAGGAGCTCAGGGACACAGCAGGGCACACACCCCTTGCCTGGCACAGAAGGTCCTAGTTGGTTCTGTTCCTACATCTCTCCTGCTCACTCCACAGCCCATAGCATTTTTTTTAACCTAGGATTTTAAAATTCCTGCTAATCAGCAGGTAAGCTCCACGAGGTCATCTTGCTCCCTGATGTTTCTCCAGCAGGGCTTGGCAAACAGCAGCTACTCCCACACACACACATGTGGAATGGCGAGTCGAGGAGTGAGTCCTATCAGCTCACGTGGGACCCAGGGCACCCCCAGGCCCTTGTCCTCCACCTGGAGCGGATCGTGGCTTGGTGCCCTTGAAGAAATGTTTGCACACACGCAGGAGGCATGATGCATTCATTCATCCCATCTGGGGAAGCCTGGCTGGGAGTCCAGCCTCTGCAAAGTCCAGGCTGTCCCCCACATGCCCTGTACTTCCCTCTGGTCCTGCCAGCCCAACCCCTCCCCACCTGAGGCCCTACCCTTGTGGGCCTCCGCATGCAGAATACCCCTGCCCCCTGCTTTTCCTCTGTCGATTTCCTGCCTGTCCCTTGAGACCAGCTCCTTTAGTCTTCTGTCTACCAGGGTCAGGCTAGGCCTCCCACACCCAGAGACCCCCTGCAGCTGGCCTCGCCAAGGCAGGCCTCCCTTGACTCCCTCACATGCCTGTCTCATCCATTTCGGCCCCACCGGCTTTTCCTTCCCAAGCTCCAGCCATTCCCCACTGGCATTCTGAAAACCAGTGCCACATCCCCTGACTCATTTTCTCCATGTGTAGAAAGAGAAGGCTGCATGCAGGCGGCAGCTCCAATACCAGGTCAGAGTCAGCCTGGATGCGGTTCCTGGAAGGCATTCAGTTCCAGACCCAAGCATGTGGGGCCAGCAGGAGGCGAGGTGCAAATGGAGGCACTGACCTTCGGAAGGTTCCAGAAGAGGCAGCCCTTCAGCTGGGCCTCTCAGTACCTGGTGTCTGGAGTGGAAGAGGGGAAGGGTGTGCAGGCAGAAAAAGAGGCACAAGTGGGCAGCATGTGGGCCAGGAGCCATGCCCTGGGCAGGGCTGTGGGAAGCTTCCAACCAGGACATCTGGGCACGAGGGCTCCACCGTGGGTTGCTGGTACACTAGAAGGAGCCTTTTTTGTATGCCTTTTAATCAATCCGCATGATTGTTTTGAGATTCATCCATGCTCTCTTTTCTGGTATGCTAAATAGAATTCCATTTCATGGATATGCCACAAGTTTTAATTGAAATATAATTGACATATAACATTATATTAGTTTAGGTGTACAGCATAATGATTCAATGTTTGTATATATTGTGAAACGATCACCACAATAAGTTTAGTTAACATCTATTACCCCACACAGTTACAAGATATTTTCTTATGATGAGAACTTTTAAGATCTACGCTCTTATCTTTCCAATATACAATATTATTAACTCTAGTCACCATCTGTACATCACATACCCACGACTTATTTATTTCATGCCACAATTTTTCATCCATTCACCCGTTGTTGGACATTTTGGAGCTGCCAGTTTGGGACTATTACAAATAGAGCTGCAGTGACATTTGCTTCCTGGTCTTTGCAGGGACACAGGTTTCCTCCAGGGTAAATACCTCAGAGGTGAATGACCAGGTCATAGGGTAGGTGTATGTTTTCAAGAAGCTGCCAAACCCATTTCCAAGAGGCAGCACCAGTTTCCTTCCAGCCAGCAGTGTACAGCGTTCTGATTTCTCCACATCCTCACCAGCACTGGTTATGATCTGACTTTCTGATTTCAGCCGTCCCTGCTGTTCTCCATGACAAGTTATGTCCAGCATCTTGCCTTGGGCTCCTTAGCCCTCCGTATACTTTCTTTGGGGCAGCTCTCCCTCCTCCTTGGGTCCTCCCTTGGAGACGCGCGCTCCTGTCCCACCGCAGTCCTGCCTCCCCGACTCCGATTACTGTACCGCGGTTACCGCGCTGCGAGTCTAGCCCACTGTGGGTGCCCAGGACCCAGCCCGGGAAGAGGCAGCCACGCCCCCACGCCAGTCCCACCACCTCAGCCCTGCCGGGTCCTGCCAACCACGTCGCCTCTTTCCGCAGCCACCCGGGAGTCCGCCTTTGTGCACGCCATCGCCTCCGCCGGCGTAGCCTTCGCTGTGACACGCTCGTGCGCCGAGGGCTCCGCTGCCATCTGCGGCTGCAGCAGCCGCCACCAGGGCTCGCCCGGTGAGGGCTGGAAGTGGGGCGGCTGCAGTGAGGACATCGAGTTCGGCGGGATGGTGTCTCGGGAGTTCGCAGACGCGCGGGAGAACCGACCAGACGCTCGCTCCGCCATGAACCGCCACAACAATGAGGCTGGGCGCCAGGTACGTCCGCGGCCCCCGCCCCCATCCTAGGTTGTGAATCCGAGAGCCCTGAGACCACACCCTTGCGGGTCCCTGGGAAATAGAAGCTTTCTGAGCAGGGTATGTGCCCTGGTCCCTTGAGGAGTGTGGCATGGTGTAGGCAGGGTGGTGGGCTGTGGGAGGGATGTATATGGTGGCCAGGCTGGGGGTCTGCTCACCTCCTGCCCAGCGGTGTCTGAAACATAAGGCTGTCCAGTTGCTCCACGAGGTCTAGGGCATTCCCACAGGATGGCAGGTCCACCTATGCAGCTGGGGTCACAAGGAAGGAGGGGTGGGAGAAAGGCCTGCTCTGCAGGAGCTCCTGCACATCCAGGGAGGGAGACGCCAGGCTGCTACACCACAGCGTGGTAAGTTCTACAATGAAGAAATGCACACACACAAGGTGATCTGGACATAGCGGAGAGGTCAGACCCAGGCTGGAATCTCAAAAAAGACTTCTCGCAGAGGTGGTGAGTGGAGACAAGCAGAATAATTGGCAGTTATCCAGGTGAAGGGAAGCCAGGAGAGCCTCTGGGTAGCTCAGAGTTGAAAGCATGCACGTGAGTTAGTCCAGGTAGAATATGGAGAACAGAGGAAGAAAAAGATTTGGGGGATGGAAAGGCTGGCAGAGACCAAGCTGTACAGGGCTTTGTGAGCCCTTCTGAAAAGGGGGCTTAGTGAACTTAGTCAGAGGTTCAGTGGGGAACTACTGATAGGAAGTGATATGTGTAGGGACTGAAAAGTGTTCAGCAGAGTTGGCCCCGGCCTTGGCCAGTGCAACCAGGGCACTGCAGAGAGCTGAAGAGTGAACATTTAACTTCCAGCAACAGGGAACTAGGTGACTCAAATTAATCTTCCGGCTAAAGACAGGTACCAATGTAGGATGAAATGTAAAAAGTACCCTTTAAAAGTATAGAATACTCACCTGTATAAGTTACCTGATTTATCACAAGGAAGATAGTGCAGTACAGAGGGGGAAATGGTCTTTTCAATAAATGGTGCTCAGTCAATTGAATAGCAATGTGGAAAAAAATTAATCTTGACCCCTACCTCACATCATATAAAAAATCAATTTCCCATTTCCAAATGGGAAAGATTAAACAAAGAATGTTTAGAAGAAAACATAGGAGAACATCTCTGTGACCTTGGAGTAGGCAAAGATTTCCTAAACAGGCCAAAAAAGCACTCACAATGAAAGAAAAATGTAATAATGTGGACTATATTAAAATTTATAAAAAGGCACCACCATGAAACTGAAAAGGCAATCCACACAGGAGGAGATGTTCACAATATATACACCCAACAAGTATATGAAAGTTATAGTATAAAAAGAACAAAAAGACTGATAACCCAATAGAAAAGTTGGCTGAAAAATGGAAAGCCACTTCACAGAAGAAAATCTAGAAATGTCCAATAAATATGTGAAAAGGTGATCAATATCATTAGTCATCAAGGAGATGCTCTTAGAATATATGCCCTGGAGAGGGGAGAGTATAACAAATGGAACAGAGCATGGTGGGAGTTTCTGAGGAGCTGGGGTTCTGAGGCTGGTAATTTGTGAAATTTTGTCATATTCCATGCTTATGACATATAAACTTTTGCATGTGTATTACACTTCCATAAAATAATTGTTAAGTGTCAAATAATTAACCATATAGTGAGGAATTAGCAGTCCAAAGTCCAGGAGAAGACAAGATTCTGAACCTGGTGTCTGGGGCAGCTTTTGTCCAGGGGTCATTTGCTGGTCTGGGAAAAAAGTGCCTATGCTGAGCTGCATTTCCAGCAGCCTCACAGAGCTGAAAGGGGCCCACCAAAGGTGCTATGTCTAGGAAAAAACTCCTCGGTTTAGGCTGGGATCCTGAGGAGTAAAGGAAAATCAGAAGTAGACAAGCCCTTATGCACATGTACAGGCTAGGAATATCTCTAGACTGAATGGATTAAGGTGGTCCCAAATTGCTGGTATCCCCATGTACCTGGAGAAAGCAGATAAATCCTCTTTGGAGGATGATAACCTTATGCTAGGCTGAAATTTTTTTCTACAAACAACTTTTCAAACACAATGTTCAACACATAATCAAAGATAACCTGTTAAATGAGTGATAATCAGCAAAACAACAAAACAAAACAACAACAACAACAAAAGAAACAGAAACAAGACTCGAATACTGGAATTATTAGACACAGATTATGAGAAAAAATATGCCTACTTATGTTCACAAAGCTAAAATGTAAGATTTGGGAAAGAATCACATAGAAATTGTAGACCTGAAGAATGAATGGGAGTTTCCAGTTAAAGATGACAAACAAAATACAAATATTTTCCTCTGCATTCTCCTAGAACTCCACTAAAATGACAATGAATTAATTTTTAAGATACATAAATAAACTATTGAGAACATGGAAAACAGAAAAGGTGACAATGGCAACAAAATTTTGAAAGCAAAAAGCAGATAGATGAATACTCAATATCTTAGTACACTCAAGAAAGCTGAATCTTAAGCCAGTAGAGAACTCTGAGAATCAACCAAGGAATTTCTAGTATCAGATATCTTGAGACGTAGAGATAGATATGGGGCTGAAAACAGAAAGACTGGTCATTTGCTGGTCTGGGGAAAAAGTGTGTATGCTGAGCTGTGCTTTCATTTTAAAGTCTATTTTAAAAGCACTTTTTAACGTACCAGCTCTTCTATCCAACCTCTTGCATCCAGACAGCACCCCTCCATCACCATGGCAGAAGTCTGGAGGCTTATTCCCTAAAAAGGGTAAAGCAGAAGGTGTCTGGACTGCTGAGGGTGAGGCTGCCCAAGTAAAAGTAGTCTGTCTACATACACATTTGTCTTCCTAATCTCCTAGTGCCACAGTGAAGCTTGATTACGCTCTAGGCAGGAAAATGGAAGATTCTCCCCTGAGAATCAGACCAACCCAAGAGAAGAGACTTGAAGATATTGAGATGGGGGTTCCCCCAAAAGCAACGTGGCCAGATCACTCTACAGTGAGGGCCCAAATAGATGAATCCCTCCCATGTACAGGAGGTTTCAACAAGATTTTTGGCTCCCCGCTATCAAATATGAGCAGGCAGCCAAGGATCACTGAACATCTGAGGAAGGCCTCCAGCAACCACAAAGGTAAAGACCAAAATAAAGAAAAAAAACCCCAAACTTATGGGAAGGAGACATTGTAAAGAGAGATGAAAACTTCAAAAAACCATCACTATCCCCAGAGAGATAAAACACTGAATCCATAAAATTGGAACAGGATGTTAATTTAAAAGAACATTCAGGGGGGAAAAGAGGCTCTTAGAGATTAAAAATAGGACAGCAAAAAGAAAATTCTCAGCAGAAAGGTTGGAAGAGAGTTGAGACACCCTTCCCACAAAGTAGAGAAAAAAAGACAAGGAGATGGAAAATAGGAAAGGATAGAAAATATGGAGGATCTGTCCAAGAAAGACAATGATGAACATGAAGATGAGGAATTTGGTAAAGAAATAAGACAAGAAGGTTCCCAGGGCTGAAGAGCAGAAGTTCAGACAAAACAGGCCGCATAAATGATTAGCACAAGAAAGGGGAAGACCCACATCAAAGCTCGCTGTGAAATTCACAGCCTATGACACAGAAAAGCCTTCCAAGCTTCCCAGAACACACTTTGGTTTCATGCAAAGGATCAGGAATCAAAATGTCATCAGAGTTTCTAAGAACAACAGTGAAAGCTAGAATAAAATAGTGTAATGCTTTCAGAATCCTGAGAGGGGGAAATAATTTAAGCCAAGGCTTTTATACCCAGCTAAATCATCTTTTCAACTTTAAGTAGAAAAGATTTGTTTTCAGACATGCACATTTCACAAAATTTACCAGAAGGCCTTTGAAAAAGATGTCTCCAAGAAGATGAAATCCATAGATCAGCTGGTGTGTTTGAAAGTCTTGAAGAGAATATTTAGACAACGAAAGGAGTTAGTGAGACTGAACCTGTGATAAGTACATTAAAAACAGCAACAACAAAACATTTTGTAGAAAAGGAAAAGCTATCATGGCATGTGGCTCAACTAAATATGACATTTACCACAGCCCCAATACTGTCAGCACTAAATTTTGATCTAACTGGAATTATGCTATAGTTTTTAGAGTAGGAAGGGGGTTGGGAAAAGTGTGCATCAGAGTTGTGGGGTGAGGTCCCATGGGACCTCCAAGGTGAGAGGTCCATAGACAATGCCAAACACTGAAAAATCAAGAAGTAGCAAGACAAGCATCTTATTAGAGGTGTAGAGGTACAAGGTGCTGCCTCAAGTGGTCAGGAAAGTGCTGTGAATGAGAGTGTGGGGGCAGAACTCCTGTTTTTCTTAACAGGTCTTAGGAACTCTTGGACTCTTCAAAGTATGTGCATATATAACTTTGATCAAAAGTAAAACTAAAACAAGAGACTGAGGAGGCAGAGAGAGGTAGTGGCAGCTCCTCTCTGGAAAAGCTTGGTCACAAAAGAGAAGAGAATGGAGATTAGACAGAACTGGACTGCGGTGGGGGAATGTAATTTACAGATGCCCCTAAAGATGTGCCAGTATGAGAGGGAAGGGTTGAAGAAAGAGCAGGCAGAGGGGGACAGTGTAGAGGCAGCATCTGGACACAGAGCCCACATGAAGCCTTAGATTTATCAATTTCTAGTAGCCACATTTTAAAAGGAAACAGATGAAATTTGTTTTAATAATGAATTTTATTTAACCCAATATAGCCAACATGTTATTGCAATAATGCAATCAATATTAAAATTTTGAATGAGATATTTTACATCCTCTTCTTTTACGAAGTCTGGGGACTTAGTGTGACCCAGCATGTGGTTTGCACTTAACAGCACTTCTCAGTTTGGACCACCAGCCGCATCTCAGGACCTCACATGTGGCCAGTGCCCATCATAGTGGCCAGTTCAGCCTTAGTTCTGATTACACCACGGGACCTTTCACCCCCAGCCCCACTTCTTCCCCCAAAGAGAGAAGGGAAGACAACCTGACGTTGGGATGCCCACAGGAGAAACACACACAATCCTCAGCAACTCCCCTACAATCCGATAAAACCAGCTTCCTGGGCCCTGAAGGTACCCTGTTCAAGCCACTACCATTATCCGTGCTCAGGTCAGCCCCCAGCCTTGCCACCCAGCCCATGTACATCTCCTCTAGACGGAGGTCTTGGGTTTCCCCAGTCAGAATGAACGACTTCCCTCCTGCGCCCCGGCACTTACATGTCACATGTTACAGCCCCTTCTTTCCTTCACTCAACGTAGATGGCCTAGAAGTAGACCCAGCCCAGGAGGGGGCCTCCCAGGCCCTGCCCTCCAGGGATCTTGGGTCTACCGGGGGGCCACATGGCACAAGAACCTGCAGCACCACATGGAAGGGTGGTGCTGGGAGAGGGCACCTGCTCCACCTGGGAGTCCCGGAGCTTTATGGAGCAAGTGGGGGGACTGGGTTTGCCAGGTGAGCGGAGGGGGACTACAGGCAAGAAGTACAGCCATCCTCCGGGGAGGTGGGGAGACTGAGGGCCTGCCCTGACGCCCCCGCTCACGCGCTCCTGCAGGCCATCGCCAGCCACATGCACCTCAAGTGCAAGTGCCATGGGCTCTCGGGCAGCTGTGAGGTGAAGACCTGCTGGTGGTCGCAGCCCGACTTCCGTGCCATTGGTGACTTCCTCAAGGACAAGTATGACAGCGCCTCGGAGATGGTGGTGGAGAAGCACCGCGAGTCGCGCGGCTGGGTGGAGACCCTGCGGCCACGCTACACCTACTTCAAGGTGCCCACAGAGCGCGACCTGGTCTACTACGAGGCCTCGCCCAACTTCTGTGAGCCCAACCCCGAGACGGGATCCTTCGGCACGCGCGACCGCACCTGCAACGTGAGCTCGCACGGCATAGACGGCTGCGACCTGCTGTGCTGCGGTCGCGGCCACAACGCGCGCACCGAGCGGCGCAGGGAGAAGTGCCACTGCGTTTTCCACTGGTGCTGCTACGTGAGCTGCCAGGAGTGCGCGCGCGTCTATGACGTGCACACCTGCAAGTAGCGGGCGCCGCACCGGGCTGGGGGTCCTCCTGGCGGCGGCGGCGGGGGGACTCCTCCATGGATGGGGCGGGGTTCTGGGATGGAGCTCCTGGAGGGTGGCGGGGTCCTCCGTGGTAGGGCAGGGGTGAGGCTCATGAGTGGGATGGAGTTCTTCCCGACAGGTGTGGGGCCCTTCCTGGGGTGAAACTCCAGGGACGGGGCTGCTGGAGGGAGGCGGGGTCCTCTCTGGGGGCGGGGCTCCAGGGGTGGGGATTTAGCCTGCCATTACCTTCCTCCGAAGACCACATGGTTCCCTCCACCTGACCTCGTCCTGTAGAGCAGTATCTCCTGGCAGAACGAGCTGTGGAGAACCTGTGGGGGGCATCTTGTCCCCTTACCCCTCCCACTAAGGTCTGAGGCCCATCCTATGATGATTCAGGTGCCTGGAGGCCTGTGGCACTCCTTCCTCAGTCTGATACCTGCCAACGCTCTCAACCAGGAACCCTATCAGGGAGAGCCTTTGCCGTGCAGAACCGCAAGAACCACCTGGGCTTGGGTGAAGGAGATAGGGCCTGACGGCAGTAGGCTGAGAAAGGGCCTGGAACACGAGGACTGGCTTGTCCTGGCTGCCCTGTGCTGGGCATCAGACACCCAGGCCCTCTTTCCAGTGGCGTTCTGCTGTCACCCAGGCCCCAGCAAGGTGCCACTCAGCCTGGTCTGCTGTGCCTTCTACTTTGCAGCTGACAGAAAGTCCTACGCCTGGCTCTCCCTCCTCCCTGTCTTCACATTCCCACTTGCACCCCATCGCATCCACAGAAAAGGAGCAAAACCTCCTGTTCCAGTCTTGCTGTTGCCTCCCTCTTGGCCTAGCACCTCTCTCCACCTCCCTCATTCACAGCCCCTTGTAAGGGGAAGGCAAGAAGGGAGCCACTGGCCTGTACTGCTGTCCAGGTCGCACTCAGCTCCATACCCTGCCTTGGAGGCTCACTTTGGGTTGGGTTGTTTGGGAGATTAGGAGTCGGGGCATGATGCCACACTGGTGCTACAGACAGAGGACCCAAAGACCCCAGAGGACTGGTCTCCTTCCCAGCCCCTCGTAGCCAGGACAGACCCCCAGGTCCTGCTGCTGTGGCTATGGTGCACCAGACCTACCTGCCACTGGCCACTGTTCTGGAGCCTCTGGTTGGCCACTTGACTTGGCCCTTCTCACGTCTGACTCATCCATCCTGTCTGGGAATGAGCGAGACTGATGGACCTCTCAACCAATGCCTACGGGGACTTCCTGCCAGGTGCTGCCATGCCAAGACCTCTCCTCCTCAGCCTCTGCCACTGTGAAATGTTGCCCAGCCCCCTGTCCCCGAGGCCCTACCCTCCAGGCAGGGGGAAGAGACAGTTGGGGCGGGGGGTGGGGAGGACAAGCTGCATGGCTCGCTAGGGATACGACCTTCCTCTGCCTTGAATTTTGCATTTTTGGTTTTAATTTTATTTCCGATGCTGCTATATCCACCATACATAGGAACTAGACAAACAGATGTGTTATTGTGGTTTTCTTTTTCTTTCTATGAAAGAAATTATTTTAGTCATAGCTTGTGAGTTTCAAACTATGGGGAAAGTAAAAACAAACAAACAAAAACGAAAAGAAGAAACAACCAAACAAACCTGTGGATTGTGCTGGATTTTTGGTGGTGGGTCAGCAAGGCATGGGGCCTGGATTGGTCGTGACCCTCTGGGAGGGGCCACGATGGGAGGTGAGGTGGGCATGCTTAGCTCAGAGACTGCTGGGGCCTCTGCAATGGCCTCTAGAGCCAGAATTCCAGGGGAAGGAAGAAGGATGGCCACTCCAAAGAAAGGAGGAAACAGCCAGTGGTCTTGAAGTCTGGGGCGGGGTAGACTAGAGACCAGGGCAAAAGACCCCAATGGAAGTGCAGAGGAAGGGAAAAGGAGGCCTGCCTGTTGCAGGGGATGTACAGTGCAGTGAGCAGGGGACCATGGCAGCCCCAGGGGGGAGACCCCACACAAGTCAGTGGTGCAGCAGGACATCCACCAAGTCAGCTGAAAGCCACTTCCCCAGACATCCACAACATGCTTCATTCAGTTCACATTTGAGCACCAGCTACGTGGCCATGCTCCCTGGGCTTGGGGACATGGCCCCTGTGTGGGGTCCCCTTCTCAGTCCACCAGGGGGCATTCTAGGAGCCCAGTCTGGTTGGGAGGCCAGACATGTTCCCTCAGCTTGAGGCTCACCAGCCTGAAGCCTGGAAATCAGGCAGCCGCTTCTCTCTGGGCCTGGCCTCCTTCTACCTCCTGCAAAGGCCACTTTAGAAGTCCAGCTCACGCAGCTGGAATCCAGTTGGGAGGTCATGAGGGATATCTCTCAGTGTCAGAGAGCTGCTGCATGAAGCCAAGAACTCCCAGGGGCTCCCTCCTGCCTCCGTCCATCGTCAGGCCAGAGGCCAGAGCTGACACAGGACCCCTGGCCTCCCCTCCACCACAGGGCATAGGTCAGGAGTGCAAGTCTTGGCAGGGCTCAGCAGTCTCTCAATGTATGGTTGGCCAAATCCTGGCATCACGCTCAGAACCTTGGGATGGGGATCTTTCCAAGGCAGACAGGGAGAGCCTCAAGGGATGGGGATCTTTCCAAGGCAGACAGGGAGAGCCTCAAGGGATGGGGATCTTTCCAAGGCAGACAGGGAGAGCCTCAAGGGATGGGGATCTTTCCAAGGCAGACAGGGAGAGCCTCAAGGGATGGGGATCTTTCCAAGGCAGACAGGGAGAGCCTCAAGGGATGGGGATCTTTCCAAGGCAGACAGGGAGAGCCTCAAGGAAAAACGGGGCATCCTGTTGGCAGAAGCCTCACGTTGTCCCTCCATGGCTATTGCCTACATACATCCTCAATCCAGGGTATTTGGGGTACGCATTGCTGGGTGGGCCTCTGAAAACTTGGGCTGAAGGAGTGGCTTTCTCAAGGCCACACCTTCATCTCTCCAAGCCAGGAGCAGAGTCCTTGCTTCTCTCTGTGTCCTTCCATGCCCCCCTCCCCACTACTACCACCACCTCTGAACCCTGCCCTGATATCCAGCCAGACCCACAAGGAGGGAGGAAGCTGAGGAGGCAGGGGTGGAGGGACAGGCTAGGACAGGTGGGGGCTGGGGGGAGATGATGCTGGAGCTGAGGGGAGGAGGCCTAGCCCCACCCTCTCAAAGGTCAGGCCCAGCATAGTCACCCTGAATGAGCCATATGCTGGAAGGGAGGGGGCTGGGGACACACAGGAGCCTCGTAATTGGGAGGCCCATGCCTGCTGAGAGCAGAGGGAGGGAAGCCCAATTCAGCTGACTCCGTGGCTAGACATCAGGGCCACATGGTGTCCTTGAGAGCAGGGAATGAAGGGCCACCCTCTGCCAACAGAGAGTCATGGCTGGCTGGGCAGGGGTCCTGGGCAGGGCTGTGCAGACCCAGTGTGGGCAAGAATATCCACTCCACACAGAGCCCTGCGCTGGGAGAGAGCTGTGGTAGGGTATGGGGGGCTTCCTGGTGGATGGAGTGGGAACCCATCAAGGGAGGGAGGGAGGAGAGAAGGAAACACGGTGATGAGAAGGAAACATGGCTTCATCCCTCAAGACAGGACCCAGGGAACACCAACCCCACCACCTTACCGGCCACAGTGGTCTTTGCTGGAGGCTCCAAGCCACTGAAGACAGAGCCAGAAGAGGCCCAGTGAGGCTAAGGGACTAGAGACAGACGCAGGGCTCTGGACCCCCAAATCCCCTGCTTTCACACCCCAAATCACACATCAGCTTCCCCGGGCTGGCACACCAATGTCCTGCCCCAAGCCCATGGCCTTGTTGGCTCGGGGCTCACTGCTCCCCCCAACCAGGCCCATTTCAGGCCAGGTTACCCACTGTTCCGGGACTGTAGCTGACCACCAGCAATTCCCAAATGGGGCCCCAGGGGTTGGCTGGGTCCAGACAGACTGCAGGCAGACATTCTATAAAGAGGGAGACAGTGATTAAGCGCACAGGACAGTGTCCGAGACTGGAGTGCAGGTGGCCAATCTCACCCACGGGTGTGAGTCACCAGCAGGGAGGACCCCCAAGCCCTCACAGCCCACCAGGCAATAGAGCCAGGTCAGACACTCCACACGGGGGTTAAGCCCTGGAGGTGGGGGGTGACAGGTGCCCCACTCGAGCTGCCTATGGGCCACATCCACAGTGTACAGACAGTACAAATGGTGCAGCACCTCTAAGTTAGGGTATGGGCAGGAGTTGCCCTAATTGGTACCTGCTGGGAACCAGGTGCCAGGGGCTCCTCACATGAAAGGGTAGGGAAGACAGGTTGGGCAGGGGGTGGAGGCATAGCCACAAGGTCACAAGGGTGAGATGCCAAGAGAGGAAGCAGGGACAGAGCCGGGCCTCCTAAGGGAGCAGAGCCCAGATACCCAGAAACAAGAAAGGAGCTACCCTGGGAGTTGATGCAGAGGTAGGTTCTGCCTACCTGGTCTCAGCTCTCTACCAGGTGAGGCACCAGGCTCCCACTCCCCATCGCCACAGCTCCAGGGCAGAGAGAGGCAGAACCCCACCAGAAGAGGCCCATAGGTCCACAGGACAGGCCCCAGTAAATGGGTGAGGGGAGCTAGCAAGAGCCTGTGTGAATGAGGAGGCAAAACTCTCAACTCTCTGCTGGCCAGGAGCAAGCCCCACCCGGAGCCTCAGTTTCCCTCCAGTGCCAGAGGAAGTGGGATGAGGGGGCTCCCCAGGGCCTCTCTGCTCCTGCCTTTTGCTGACGTGGAATGTTCTAACCGGAGCCCCCTCTAGAGCCCAGCTGGCCCCCCTCACCTGCCATGATCAGCATGTCCCCATGAACCCTGGTCCAGCCCCTCAGCCCCTGCCCTTTACCCTCAACTCAGAGGGAGGGCAGAAAACAGGGCGGCCTGCCTGGGCCTCAGAAGCACCTCTCCAGGGAGTTTACAGCCCCTCCCGCCAGCCCTGAAGAAGGAGGAAATGGGCCTGGTGGGCCTGTTCACAGGTAGTTGAGATAGAAGAGGAATAACCATATTAAAGGCCCGGAGGTAGTAGGGCCTCACCCCACCAGGGCCCCCCTTGGCCCAGCCCCCTGCAAATCTCACACCCCCAGGGCAGCAGCTTTGAAGTCCTGGAGGGTGTGTGGCCAGCCCCCTCCTCCTGGGGCCCCCACAGGCCCTCCCCTCCCCCCTCCTCCCCATATTCCCACTTTCTGGGTCCTAGGACCTCAGTTTCCACACACTTCAAGAATGCTCTGAACCACCCCATACCCCCACCCCTATGCTGGGCCAGAACCTCCAGGGCTGGGACCCCCAGAGCAACAGGTGCAGGGCCAGCTCTGGATCACCAAGCCTGGTACAGAGGGCTGAGGACCCCTGGCCAGGTTCCCTGGTCCCACACAGTGACGGCCCTCACTGCCTACAGCAGAGCCTGGGCTGGATGGGCTTTAAGGTCCTGCTGGCCAGGCCTTTGCCCCTGTCCCGAGGGTCTGGTCGGGGGGACATGACACAGCCCATCCTGGGGTCTGGCCTGATGGCCTGGGGTTGCCCCAATCCCTCAGCTCTCCCCTTCAGGGGCCTACCCCGACTCCAGCCCCCTGTCCCTCCCCAAGCTGCTTGGCCCTCTTGCCTGTGACTCGTTTCCCTGTTAGAAACCTGTGTCCCTTCGTGAAACCCTCTGGTTGGGACACCCAAGGACAAGGCATCCTGGCAGTCAGCAGCTTCCTCTCCAGCAGCCCCTTGGCCTCCTGGCCTGAGCAGGAACAGGACACCTTACCCGCCCACACTGCCCTCCAGCCTCCAGCCTCAAGTCCAGCTTCAGTCTGGACTGAACAGACTGAAGCTGGACTTGAGGCTTGAAGTTGTCCCTGGGGACAACCTCCCAGGGTGATGTCCAAGGCTTGGAGGAACAAGACAGCGGCCCTGCAGGGGTGGGAGTGCTGGCAGCCCTTCTGTTCATAGGCACTGACAGGTAAACTGAGACCTACTGGATGAGGTCTCTCTCCCCAGTATGAGTTTATGAAGGCAAAACTACCACATTTTCTCCCTCCCTCTCCCACCATAAAGTAGGGGGATGGGGAGTAGCTAACAGAGGGCATTCCCACCTGCCACACCCCTCACCCCCCCTTACCCCCTCACCTTGGCCCCAGAGATTTGGGTGATGGCCCCTTCGATATCTTCTGGGTCATCTGGGAGGGCTCCCAAGAGGAGGTGAGCATGTGGTACCGTTTCTATGGCTCTGACATCCTCAGTCTGGGCCCCTTAGGCATCCTATACTACTGAGAAGTCCGTGCCTACAGATGCCAGGACCGGGGGTGGGGGGTGTGGTGCCCAGGGCACTAGGGAAGCCCTGGGGAGGGCCCCAGCCTGGGAGCCGCCACCGCCTGGCCTGGCAGCTGGGACAGGAGCTAGTCAGAAGGTGCTAATTGATGTTTAGATCCAGGCTGGCTCCTCAATCACGTCTTTCTCTTTCTCTCTCCCTCTCTCTTTTTTTATTTGAGTCTCTGGAGCACACAGTAAACAGTCATTTGGCTCTCAGGGCCCTGCAAATTGGTGTTTATGGTATAAGGACCAAGAGTCATCCACCCAAACACGGCAGGCTGGGAGGGAGGCGCTGGGCTGGTAGGGATGGCACGCCCTCCTGCCCATGGAGGCCTGGCGCTGGGAGGGCCTTCCCTCCACTCTTAAAGGAGGAGGCAGGCCTGTTTCCAGCAACCCCTGATGCTTGCAGCCCGGCCTGAAGTGAGGAGCCAGCTAGTTCACCCACCAGCAGTGGGCCAGCACTGACCAGAATCCTGCCAGCTGAGCACTTGTGTAGTTGGAGGTGGCCAACACTTGAGGAATTGCCATTAATCCAGGAGGGCTTCTAGGAGGAGGTTTCTGTGAAAGAGAGGACCCTCCAAGGGGAGCTCCAAAGGTTCGCCAGTGCCCTCAGATTCCCCAGGGCTCTGTGTCCAATCACAGCTCCTGTCCAAGCTCCTCTCAGGCTTCCATCTCCTTCAACTTTCTCCAAGTCCCTATGGCAGATGTCAGGACCCTCTACACCCACACCCCCTCCCAACCCCAGAGGCCATCTGCAGAACTAAAGACAGGAATGTGGGGAGGCCCAGGCCTTAATGCAAGAGGTTGAATGGTGGAATTCCAAGACAGCAATGGGAAGGTCTTGGGAGAGAAGGGGGACTTCCCAACCTGTCTGCCCCTTGCCTAAAAACCAGACTGCAGAGAGGCAGGCAGGCCCATGCAGAATCTCCAGCAGGGCTCAACAGCCCTCCCAAGCTCCTTAGCTCCCTCTGCTGCCTATAGGTTACAGGGGTTCATTTCACCTCAACTGGCTCGCCCAGCCTGTCAGCCTGCAACCTACAGAGAGGCAAAGCCGGGAGCCCTGGGGAAGGCTGTTTGATGTTTGGATTTTGGAAGGAGCCCCATAGATCACACGTACTTCTTCCCTGAGTGTTCTTTTAGTTCCCAGGTCTGGGCCGGAGAACAGGAACCTCAGGAACAGAGGACATGGGTCGCACATCCCCAAGCCAGCCCCCTCCTCTTAAGAAACTTCCATGGCTCCCCAGTGCCCATGAGTTGGAGTTGGAGTGCCTCAGCCTGCACCCGTCACAAACTGGTTCCAATATGAGCTAAAGGGGAACCTCTAATCCATGGATGGAGAAATTGACCTGGGCAAGACATGACTTGCCCAAGGGCACTCAGCACGTTAGTCAGGATAGAGTCTTAAGGAAAACTGAGACCTCATATCATACCTTCTGGTCCCACCTACAATTCATTCTCACCTTCCTTCACCCTTGCCTCCATCCCTCCAGTCTCAAGCATCCCCTGGCCTCTGCTGCAGCCTTCTCACCACCTCACTGCCATAACCTTTGTGATTCCTGTATCACTGTCCCCTGGGGACATGGAAGGTCAGTGCCAGCCACACCTCAGGGGCCCATGCAAGGCAGAGGAGAAGCTGTGTATGTGTTGCATGTGGGGGTTGGTGGTGGGGGGATCTGATGCCAAGCTGGCCCATCCCCAGGGCTACAGGCCTCTGCAGGGGCCCTGACCAGCTCCTAGGGCTCAGCTATCTCCCCAGCTCTAGACCCAGCTCCCAACAGATCCACCCTCCCCAGCTCCAGCCCTTGCGCAGGCCAGTCTGAGTAAGCCAGATTATCAGAATGCCTGAGGGGAATGCCCCTTATCTGGGAGGAGAATTGGGAGTGGTTGGGACACCTGCAATGGGCCACCCTTACAACATGTGGCGTCAGTATCAGCTGTCTCTGCAGCGATACCAGGGGGTCCTTGTGTGCGTGCCCACCATGGAGCCTCACCCCAGCTCCCATATCAGGGTCCCCAGGAGGTGGCCGTGAGGAAAGGTGTCCCAGGTCTCAGGTCACATTGCAAACAGGGAAACTGAGGCTGGGAAAGAGGCAGGCCTTGTCCCAGCCTCTCAGAGTCAACGGCACATTGAGCACAGGCAGGACCCATACACTGGGTCACCCCTGCCCTGGAAGCCCACCAGGAAGGGGCTGCATCCAGCTCAGGCAGCTCCAGCTGGGCAAGTGTCCAGGAAGGACAGGTGCTGCTTGGGACAGGATCAGGGTCAGTCTGAGGTCAGAAGTCAGCCTGGCAGCTCAGAGCTGGGTCTGGGTCTGCCCCTTGCCTGTCTCCAGAGGGCTGGTTTTCGTGGATGTCCCCCACGGTACGGGGGATGGGTGGCCTCACCCAGGCTCCTGGACACCCCTGCGGGTGCAGCAACAGCTCCCTGGTCCCCAACCCGTGCCTAAGCGCCTGAGCTCCAAGCCTCCCACCCATTGGACCACTGGGGAGCTGCCCTGGCACTTCCCAGTGACCCACAGCCCTGCCAGTGCTTGTTTGGCAACTCCTCCTGGGGGGTGTGGAGGTTGGAGAGTTCTAACCTCTCAGATGGGGAGGATGGACACCCCAGCCCACAGCTGGTGTGAGGAAGCTGGTAGGGCTCCAACCCAGCACCCACGCACTCAGAGTAGGAGGACAGTGTGGCCTCCTCCCCCAGACAGCTCAGCTCAGCTTGCCCCAGAGTAGCCGAGGATAACAGGTATGGTGGGGACTCAGGTGGGGGTAGTGCAGCTGCGGACACTGCAGGTGAGAAGGACACTGCAAGTGAGGAGGATGCAGGTGGGAAGGAGAGAGTACAGGTGGGGAGGATACAAATGGGGACCCTGCTGGTGTGGATGCTGCAGGTGGGGACAATACAAGGGAGCATACTACAGGTGGACTTGCACACAGCACAGGTGGGATACCTCAGGCTAGGACACGCTCACAGGTGGTTCAGACCCGCTCTCTGCCTCTCCCTGTCACACGGCCTGCCCTATGGTGGACAAAAAGAGAGGAGCTTTGTTCCTGACCCCAGGTTTAGCCCCTCCCCTGGGCTGATCCTCGACTGTGAGCCAGTCGGGGCTGACCCACAGGGCCCAGCTCCTGCAACCCAGCCCAAGGCTGACATGACAAGTGGGACAGGCCACCATCCACTCTGATATGCTTCCTCAGCCAGCAGGTTCAGGAGCAGGTGCGACCACTTCCTATTTCCCCTACCACAGGGCCTGGGGTCCCTGAGCAGGCCCTTGGGTTGAGGGACATGAGGACACACCTGGGCCCTGGAATAGGACCAGAGGCCTCTCCAGGGCTCCCCCTGCAGCTCTCCAGCTGCAGCTCGAACCCAGCCTGGCCTGACACGCTGGCAGGCAGCAGCACCGGCCCAGCTGATACCCCAGCATGGCCAGCAGTCTCCAGCTCTGGGTCTGTCCCAGTGTCAGGTGTTCATTTTATATTTTCCTTGTTCAGTTATGAGGAATAATTTCTCTCCAGGCCCAGAAGCAATGCTGGGCCTCCTCACACCACCTGGCCCACCTGCTCAGGCTCCGCCAGCCCTCAGCCTAGCTCTGCTGGGCCTCTGGGCCTGGACTCTGCCTGTTGCCCTGATGTTCAGGCTCTGGGCAGTGGTGAGACACTCAGGTCTTCTTTATTCCCGTCTATGGCAGAACAAGGCCTGCTTTTGTCAGGGACTTGCCTTCCTCGGCCTATCCGTGTCTCCCTCTCTAGAGCCAGGCCTTTGAAGGATCAGATCCCAGATCCTGATGTCCCTGGCTTCTCATCTGGCAGGCCTCTGCCTGCCCACTGGCCTCCCTCACAGGGCACCCACCCCCTTGAGCACACCTGGGGAGCCAGGTGCCTTCCAGGGAGACTCTGGCCTGTCCTTCACAGACAGTCCTAACAAGGGGTGGTAGGAGGTAGGAGGGGTGGCAGCCTGTGCAGGAAAAGGCTTGAGACACCCTCCCAAGAAGGGGGCTCCCCAGGGCAGGTGCCCAGCTGGGCTTGCAGGTAGGGATGGGGTGCTGAAAAGGGCAGGGCCGGCCCACCATGACCTGGGAGCCAGAAGCAGCACCCTGCCCCCCAGCCTGGAGTCAGGACCTGGCACAAACAGGCTGGTGTCCCCAGAGCCAGCCTGCCCTCACTTGGTGGGGACAGCAAGCCACTTCAGAGCCTCAGGATCCCTGAGGGATTTTCACACTCTTGGAGAGACCAGAGTGGGGAGCATGGAGCTGCACCCCAAGGTGGGGTGGCAGGTGCGAGGCCAGCCCTCTGGGGTATGAGGCAGGGTGCATGCGGGCAGACCCTGGCAGCAGATGCTGGGACACCGTGATGCCTTTGGCTGGGCTTTTTAATTAACCTTGGCCACTCTGAAGGGCCCCAATTAAATGGAGAATGTGATGGCAGAGTGGGGTCAGGCAGAGAGATGAGTTTTAATTAAAGCACAGAAGGTTCCCAGCTAGGGTAGCAGTTGCCTAGGCAGGAGCGCCCCCACCTGACCGCCTTTGCTCCAGTCTTGCTCCAAAGGACGATGGCACACCTCAGATGGCAAGAGTGAGCACTGCCTGCCCTTGGCCACGCAGGACACAGCATGTCGCCTGCAGAGCCTGTGACCTCTTATCCAGTCTGTGTGGCCCAAGATCAGGCAGCTCCTCTCTAAGCCACTGTCCCCTGCTGGCTGCCCCCCTGCTCTCCTTCCCATCTTTGAGCATCTATGGTGTGTCCACTGCAAAGGCCCTGCTGGGTGGTGGAGGATAGACAAAAACAATGAAACAAATGTATTAAATATGTTTGTGTGCAATGGAGGAGAGTGGAGCGAAGGGCTGAGAGAAGCAGGGAGGGCTGCTTCAAATGGAGAGGGGGTACAGAGGAGCACCTCCTTCCTCGGAAGGAGGAAGGAAGGAGGGAGCGAGCTCACCTGGAAGGGAGCAGTCAGTGCGAAGGCCCCGGGACAGGACCCTGGGCACAGCTGAGCTGCCTGATACCTGCAAATTAGAATGAGAGGGGGCCAGACGGCAGAAGGCCGTGGGCACGGGGGGCTTTCAGCTTCACTCAGGGGCACAGGGACCATATGCAGCTTCTGAGCAGGGCCACTTGCTAGGTGCCAGGAACCAGGGTGCCTGAGCCCTCCGTAACCCAGACCCCAATCTGCTTGTTGTCCAGGCTCCCTCGCCTTGCTCAGTGGGACGGCAAGCAAGATGCTCGTGAGTCCTTGAGAGACTCTGTGAATCCCGACTCCTTCTTCTGAGGGTGATCCACACCTGGGCCCGGGCCTGGAGCTGGCTGGGGGAGGCGGTGGCAGGCAGGCACATGAGTCCGCCCCCACAGCTGCCCATCTTTCTTCAGGGCAGTTTTGCAATAACTGCAGCTACAGGGCTGACATTCTCCACACCTGGTTTCCTCCAGACACGGGACTTTGGGAGCGATGAGTGAAGGAAGCAGGGTGAGGGAGTGTCTTTCAGTATCAGCACAGACTGCCTCCAGTCCTTCCCCTAGTCCTGCTGGGGGCTGCAGGACAGGGGGCACCTGGGAAGGGACTGGTCTGACCCCAAGACCCAGAACCACTTCAAGGTGTGGCGGTCACAGCAGGGGACACATGCCCAGTGGGGGACACATACCCAGCTGGGCAGGCTAGGTGGCCACTTGCAAGAAGTCAGCCACCCTCAGGCTGATGGGTGCAGAAACCACCTGGACAGGCAGGTGAAAGGAAAGAGGGGTGTCCAAGGGGCCCCCATCCTTTCAGCCCCAGGAACCAGCCCACATGAGGCCCTGGGGAGGCCATGACAAATTTCCACAAACGTGGTGGCTAAAAACAGAAATTTATTCTCTCCCAGGTTTGGAGGCCAGAACTCTGAGATCAATGTGTAGGTAGAGTGTGCACCCTCTAGAGACTCTAGGGGCAGATCCTTCCTGCTTCTTCCAGCTCCTGATGCCCCAGGCAACTCTTGGCTTATGGCTGCATCACCCTAATCTCTGCCTCTGTTGTCACATGGCCATCTCCCCTTGTCTGTGTCTCAAATCTCCTTATAAAGACACTTGTCATTGGATTCAGGGCCCGCCCTAATCCAGGGTCATCTCATCTCAAGATTCTCAACTAATTACAACCTCAAAGATACCATTTCCAGACAAGATCCCATTCGGAGATTCTGGATGGATGTGATTTTGGGGGACGCAATTCCAACCCCCTGCAACGCCTGTGGTGTAAACCCAGGCACTGCCGCTGTCTGGCTGCACCTCACGCAAGACTTCATGCCAGTACATGTCGCCAAGATGCCACTAGGTCCTAACCCCCAAGAAGATGGCATATATAAGGACTGTCATTTTAAGCCACTAAGGTTTGTGGAACTTGTGGAACTTGTCACCAGACCGCAGAATGGGCGGGGACCACCTTTTCCCTTTCCCAGGGTTTTTGGAACCCTGAATTCATTAGATGCCTCCCAGGCCAGGTGGGGTTCCTCCCTCCTGCTGTCCTCTGTCCGGGGGTTGAAAGGGGAGAAGGGCCCCCAGAGAGAGGCACAGACACCAGCCCCCTCAAACCTGGAGGTGAGTCCCAAGAGAACAGCTTGGTCCAGGTGGAGACTAGTGTTGCATACCCCCTCACAATCTGTGTCTCCCCACCCCCAGACCCATGAGGGCCCCACCCTTCCTCCCTCCCCTACCCACCACCTTGCTGGGTGCTGTGGCTCCACACCCTGGTCAGCCTGGTCCTGGTGACCTCCTCCTGCTGACTTCCTGGCCTCCAGCCCCTCCCTGGCCACACTGCAGGAACCACCAGGGAAAGCCCGAGTCACTGGGGCTCCTCCTGCCCCTCAAATTCCAGCTCAGACATCTCTGCTGGCCCCCTGCGCTGCAGCTTGTCTTACATATCCCCAAATGGGGCCTCTCTCCCACCCTTACTGACCTCATCCAGAGGTTAGAGCAGGGAGGCTATGTAGGCACCAGGGACCCCCTAGCAGGCTGGTGAAGCCCATGGGCTCCTTCTCAGAACAAGGTTTTATTACTGCCTAAAATAAATGATGCACCATCACAAAAGAAACAGATCCAGTTATCAAAAGCTTTAAGACTTTTGTGGCATGTGACTTCAGGGGCAACAGGTTTCCATTACCTTGACAAGGGTGATGGCTTCCAAGACGTACTAAGTGTGGTTAGAACTTTCCAGACCACACACCTCCAGTATGTCCTTCTAACTGCGTTCACCTCCATAAAGCCAGAAGATATGGAAATGAAGTGTTGTGCAGAATGGGGCACGGCATGCACCATTGTCACCAGCACCAGAGATGAAAAGGCTGGCTGCAGGCTGACAACCTCTGTAATTTCAGTTGAGCAGGGAACAGAAACAAGATTTCATGGTTCCTGCAACATCTATGACACGACATGAAAATGTCTTGAGGTTTCTGTTGCTGACGCCATAGGTCCAGCACATACTGCTGTTTGGGAATGTCACCTATATTCAAAATGGGAGGAAAAGCTAAATGTTAGTCAGAGGGTCCTAAAAACAAATATGTGCTTTTTGGCATCCCTGTGCAAGGCTCACTGAGCGGGGCTCCCTGTACGCACCTCACCTGTTGTCTGCTCAGGCATGGAGCGAGGACGAGAACCAGGTGAGAAACATCCTTGCCCAGTGGAGCTGGCCTTCCAGGGAGGACCATGGTGCCCAGGAGAGCTGAGGTGAGCGTGCAGGAACTGCTCATTCTCAGACAGTGCCCCAGGCAAAGGGAGAAAGGCCCTGGGTGGGGAATGGTCCTGGCCTGTCCCTGTGAGCTGGGCCAGAGTGAGGGGGCCACAGTGAGGATGCAGGGAAGGGAGGGGCCTGCATGAGATGGGGAAACTGAGGCAGGAGCAGGTATGCTCAAAGGGTCCGAAGGTGAGAGAGACTCCAGAGCCAGCCCTCTCACATGTGTGGAACTGGGCTATGGGGTTCCTCACACTGCCCCTTGACCGCTGTGTGGCTCTGGGTGAGCCCACCCCTCTGCCAACCACAGGCTTCCCACATGACCTGGCTACCCCCAGACTCCAGCCCAGGCCCAGGACAAGGGGCAGAGCTGCCCAGGGGTGGGGCAAGAAAATGGGCATGGAGGGTGTGTAAGTCCCCTCCTGGGACCCACACCATCAGAATAGCTGTGATAATCCCTGCACCTGCACCAGGAGGGTCATGTAGGAGGGTGGGCTTGGAGAGTGCGCCTAGAGAAGAAGGGATCTGAGCTGAGCAGAGGGAAGGGTGCGGCCCTCTCCACACCCCACCTCTATCTGGACAGAAACCTATCTCAGGGTCCACTCTGGGCTCAGGAATTCTATAGAGGCCAGCTCAACAGAGCCAGGAGCAGGTAGAGGAGTGCAAGTAGGCAGAGGACTCCCATCCCCACCCCACCCCCATCCAGGGAACTCTTTAAAAGGATAAAGTTCTGCAATTAGGTCCTGGTCTTTGAGTGCCTTCATAAGTAGTGAGCTCCCCATCACTGGAGGAGTCCAAGATAATGTTGCAGCCTGCAGATGTACTGAAGCTCCAATGTCTCCAGAGGCAGGGTAGGGCCAGAGGAATAGTGAAGGTGCTGGCAACAGGCATGCTGGGGTCCGAGTTCCAGGGGCTCAATCCCAGCTGTGTGAACTTGGGTGGGCTTGCAACCTCTCTGACTGCCAATAACCTGGCGCAAATGCTGTCCACCTCACAGGTGCCACACACAGAAGCTGCATGAGGTACCTGCCAGGCCTGGGGTCTTGGCATTTCCTATTCCCTCTCTCTCCTGCCTCTGCCCCTTTGCTCTTGCTGGTACTTCTGTCCCTCTAGCCACCTTCCCCAGGGGGCCTTCTGATTCAGCATCCCTGTGTCTGACCTTGTCTTTGGACTCAGGGACCCCCGAGGGGAGGAACTTGACGCCAGACCCCAGCCAGGCCCCTGGCGTGGGTCAAGCTGAAGGTGAGGATCTGGGCTGGGGGCTTTGAGCCTGACAATGGAGGTGGCCATGGATGCCGGCAAGCCCTCTAGCCAGCTCACCTCGCCCCCTCCTGGCCAAAGCTGGGTAGGCACCCTGTTCTGTCCATCCCGTGTTTCCATCGCCTGGACTCTAGGGAAGGGGGCAGGGAGGTGCTGGTGGGCACTGGGGCCTCACTTTCCCTAGGCAACTGCCTGACAACTCCTGGCTCTCTAACAGGTCTCCTGCCACGGGCAGGGATCCTTCCCCTGAGGTGCCCACCCTGGGCCTCCCATACCTGTCTGGCCTGAAGATGCCTCCTTTTCCCAAGGGAGGGGGGGGGCACCAAACCAGGAGAACAGAATCAGGAGGAAGGTAAATTCGGTAACCTGGGGATTACACAGGAATCCATCTTATTTTTTTAACTGTGCATGTATCTTTCACATGCTCCTTCCTGTCTATATTTTTTGTTTTTTTTAATTGAATAGTACATTTATTTATTTATTTATTTATTTATTTATTTATTCATTCTTGGCTGTGTTGGATCTTCGTTTCTGTGCGAGGGCTTTCTCTAGTCGCGGCAAGCGGGGGCCTCTCACTATCGCGGCCTCCCTTGTTGTGGAGCACAGGCTCCAGACGCGCAGGCTCAGTAACTGTGGCTCACGGGCCTAGCTGCTCTGTGGCATGTGGGATCTTCCCAGACCAGGGCTCGAACCCGTGTCCCCTGCATTGGCAGGCATATTCTCAACCACTGCGCCACCAGGGAAGCCCCTGTTTTTTTGTTTTTAAAGGAAGCTCTGAGGACACAATAGTCATTTGCAGACGTCCAGCTGTGGGTCAGTTCTCTGGGGGTAGAGAGCCAGCATCACCAGAAGGTTCTGTGCCCCTCTCTGGAGATATAAACCCCTGAGGGCACTTTGAGTGAGCATTGTGATGTGTTTACAGCATTGGGGGGGCAGCAGCTGAGGTGCAGAGCACAGGCTAGTTCTTCCGTAGATAGTGAGGTCTGGGGGAAGCTGGGTCTCGAGACAGGGGACTGGCAGGGTCTGGCTCACAGGGCCTAGGGCCCTCAGCGTCTCAGGAGAAGAGGTCATCAGTGTTTGGGGCAGGAGGGCTGCCTGGGGGGGGGGGGATGGCTAGGCAGCCCTGGGGAGGGCTGGTGAGGTCCTAGCCACCCCAGCCCAGTAAGGAGGCGCTGCCCAAGAGGAGTGGGTGGGTGAGGAGGGGCAGAGAAATGACAGGAGCCTGCCGGCATACTGCACAACACCTCAAGGCTTTTCTCTGCCAGGCAGGCTCCTGGGCCAAGACCCAGGTGATGGCCTGCTTTGTGCCCTCCACAACATGCAGGCACTGGGGGAAGAGGCCCCCAGCAATCTCACCAATGACTCTTGACTTGGGGACCCTTCACAGCAGCAGGAGGATAGTGGGGGAGAGAGTTCAAGTAGCACAGGGGTGGAGGGATGGTGCGGGACTGGGGGTTGGCGGGAGGCCACAGTCAGGCCCCCAGCCGGGAGAACGTGGAGAGGGACCACGACAGGGCCCCTCTCCCTTCTGATCAGCTCAGGGAGGCTTCCCAGAGGAGTGGGCTCCCCCGTCTGTCACCTGGAACCCGTCTCGGTGGCTACGTCGGGGGAGCGCTGTTCCCTGCCCAGCTTGGCTCCCTGCTCCGTCCGTGCTACTAGACGCCAGCTTTATTTGATCTTGGGTCTTGCTTCTTCAGGTCGGCTCCTCGGGCGCGCACGGGGCTGCGTGGGTCACTGCAGTCACCCGGGCTGAGGCTGGGGAGGGGAGCTGGCACCTGGGCACCGCCGCCCCGGGACCGCAGGGCCCACACGGGACTCAATCGCTGCATCTGCAAAACGGACGCGAGAGCTCCCTCCACGGCCGACCACTGAGGAGGCGCGCGCAGACGCAGCCGGACTCTGCCGGGGCTGAGGGAGAGGGGGGCTGGGGGCGGGGGGAAGGAGGGGTGCGCGCAAGCGCAGCGGTGAGAGAGGCGTCGTCCCTGAGCCCCGCGCTTGTCCGCGATCTCGTCCCCACCGCCCGCCCGGAGTCTGCGTGTGCACGCCGCAGCGGGGGAGTGGGTGGGACTGCGGGCGGGACCGCCCCGTTCCCCAGCGTGCCCCGCGGCAGCAGGCACTGACGTGGCCGCCGTCAGAGCCGCCATCTTGTGGGAGCGAAACCAACGCCTGCCTCCGAGCAGCAGCTGCGCCGCGGCCGCCGAGGGTGAGGCTGGGCCCGGGCCGAGGCGGGGGCGGGGGCTGAGTTGAGGCCCGGCGTGAGGCTGGGCCGGGGCGGTGAGAGCCGAGACAGGTCCAAGGTGAGGCCGGGCCGGGCGAGGGGCGAGGTGAGGCCGGGCCGTGGGTCGAGGCGGGGAGCCGAAGTGAGGTGGGTAGAGGCGGGGAGCCGAGGCCCGGCAGGGGCCAGGGTCGAATAGAGGCCGGGAGCTGAGGAGAGGCTGGGCCGGTCTGGGGGTTGAGGCCGGGCCTGGGACCGAGGCGGGGCGGGGCAGGGTGGGTGCTGTGTGCTGGGCCAGGGGTCTAGGCTGGGATGGGTGTCGAGTAGGGGCCGAGCTGGGTCGGGAGCCGAGTCGAGGCCGGGGAGGGGGTCGGTCGCGCAACCCTCTCCCCAAGCCCCCCAGAGCCGCCGGGGCGGGCGCCCGGAAGTCCGGCCCGCAACGCGGGCTCTCCAGGAAGTCTCGCTTCCTGCTCCGCCTGCGAGGCCTCCTGCCTCGGGGTCGCGAGGACCAGGAAACTGAGGCCCGCAGCCCGGGACGCGGCCAAGGTCACACGATGGCCAGGGTTTGAGCCCAATTCCTGTCTGTTCCGAGCACGGAGCCGGCGAGGCGGGGCGGGGTTCGGAGTCCGGGTTCCTGGGCGGGTGCTGTGGAGCTGGGGTCTGAGTGGGAGTGCCTGCGGCCCAAGGAAGCCCCCGATGGACGCGCTGGCGGCACTGTAAGGCCCCTTTATCCAAGCTTGCTGCAACCCCAAGATTGCTTCCTGGGTGCCTTTGGCATGGATTGGAACACACTTCCGAGCTGGTGAATCTTTAACCTACGTTTGGAACGACCTGTCCAGGGTTGAGGCGGCCTCCCTAGCAGAGCGTCCTAAAGCTTTCTTATTGCCCAGTCCAAGTGGTTACGGGAGGTAAAACGGTAGCTTTGTTAATAAGGCTTGGCAATTAATTATAAAGTCCTTAAAATACTAGCTTATCAACTGAGCACTTCTGAGCTCCTCAAAACACCAAGTTGCTGTTTTAAATGAATCAAGCAAAAATGCACAAGAAATCATTGGCAGGAGACAGAGGCAATGCAGACGATTTGGGGTGGCCCCGGAAGTCACTGTTGAGAGCTGTGTAGTTGATGTAGTTGTAGCTGATGTAGTTGGTGTTGGAGTAGTCAGCTCTAGTTCTTGTTTCAGAACTAGTGGTCAGCGTTTTCTTCTGCTGGCTGTTTGCATGGTTGCTCCTGCATTTCTGGCAGTGTGTGTGTGTCTGAAGGAGTGTGAGATGCCATGGCGCATGCTGTGTGTGGCGTCCTTGGAGTTTTCAGAAACTGTCAAGAGTAGCCAAAACTGGAAGAACTTTGAATGCATGGTGTTGTTAGCTGGGTCCAAAATTATGAGGAATTGAGTGTGTATGTGTTTACCACAAATCTGGCCACTTTGTTAGAGTGTGCCATGAAGGTTTTCTCTAGTTAACTGGTAGAACGTAGTGTGCCTCTTCACTGGGCATGTCCTGTTGCAACAAATCCTTGTCACTTGGGCATTAGAAACCTGCTGTTTCCCGTGAGGGTTAACTTCAGATACAGGTATTCAAAATTGCTACTTCAGAAAGATTTACAGTAGTTGGTTTGGATAATAGCTGACTCACATGCTGTCTGCTCATTGTAAGAAAGTTAGTAGAAAGCAAAAACTGGTTCTCTGCTTCTCACAGTTCTGGTTTTTAAATCATGTGGTTTAGCTATTTGCTTTGCCTCTTGCACAATGTGAAAAGGGCGTTCAAACCTGCTAAGCCACCTCTACCAAAGATCAGACGGGGTTGAAACTACAGGAAGGTACACCTGGACTTTTCTGTTTACTTTAGTAGAATTCAGTATGGACCATCAGCCACTGAGGTGATCTCCAGGGTCGAATGGCTGTAGGAATAAATCTAACATAGGGGAAGAACCTTTGTGCAAGTTCATAAATAGTATATTAACGTGGTTTGAGAGAGTTAAATCAGTTTCCTTCAGATTCTTCAAATTCAGTGTTGCCTTGAGATATATGAATTTAAATCTGCTCTTGATCACAGTTCAGGCTCACCAAGCATTTCTGCAGCCTTCCTGAGGGTTGTGATCACTTACTGAGCTGGTGTTCAGAGCCAGCTAGCCTGTGCTTGCCATAGCATTTATGACTGGTCTCTGTACACATTGTCCCATAGATATTCTCCCCTTTGACCTTCCAACCTTTGTAGGATTAGGAGAATGAAGGAAATAAAATGTACATCTGTCAGAGGTGGTTGGGAAAGAAACATGAAAAATTCCTTTCAGTTGGGATCTTAACATTAAATAAGAACTTACTTCTTTTGTGGTCTGTCTGCTCATCATTGGTGTGGATGGTGTTAGAGATGTCCTCCCAGCACCATCTGAAGTGGTCTTCAGGAAACGTTTTTGACCTAATAGTGGGTTGGGTGTAACACTTCCTACTGGCAGGTAAAGGAGGGCTTGGGAATGTGTGAGTGTGAAAGAATGGGGGTGGGGTTAATTTCAGAGTGTGAGCCAGGGTTAGGGGGGTACTTCATCCTTAGGTTCTTATCCTCTTGTGATTGTTATAAAGTCTTTAAAATATAGCATCTGTTATAGCTATACAGCTCTATCACTATTCTGGAAGGTAGTTCAACATTCTCAGATGGATCAGATGGCCTGATTAGCTAGAAAAAATGTGGCAGAATTTAACACAAAAACATCAAAGCTCCTTATTCCTAGGAGAATCTGTTAGGCCCTCACCCAGTTCTTTCACCCAAGCTTCCTTATATGAGTGGGAAGAAATGGTGAAGCTATCTGTTGCAGGGACTAACCTCCATGTTCCTAACAAACCCATGTTTCCTGGGTTTTGCGTACACTGGAGACAAGAGCTTGGCAGCCTGGCATCAGCACATAGAAAGGGAAGAGTGAGACTTATCACTCACTGAAAAAGAAGAGACAGAAAAAAGCATACAAGACAGGCAGATTTTACACACATAGCAATCGGGAGCGATTCTCTTTAGGAGGCAAACATTTTTACACAGCTGAGGCTACAGGGGTGACTGTTAGTATACAGCATAAATTAACAGAAGCCCCAGTTATGATCCATGCACATTTTCAGAAGTTAGAGATGTACAGTATATTTTAGAAACATTAATTAATGTTTAATCAGAATTTAGTAAGTTTTGCTCCTCAGAGGGATGCTAGCAAGCTAGAAGAGTTTGTCTCCAAAGAGCAAGTCATATGTAAAATAGCCAGCATCTTTTAGTTTGTATTGTACATCAAATTATTTTTGCAGTGATGTATGTGGGAGCTAAACAGAAAGCTTAATAGTACTAGGTCTCTGAGGTCCTGGAAATTTTTAACGTGAAGTTTTTAAGTATCCTATCAGTTTGACTTAGGGACAAATGGCCAAGAAAACAATTTCAAGATTCTGTCTAGACTCATATGTGAAGAGTAGGAACGAAGGCAAAGTTAGATGTGCCAGTGTTTTGATCACAGGTTTCAGAATAAAGGATGTCTTTAAAAATTGCTGTTAAGAGTGTGTTTTCCTGTGAAGTATTCTATTATCTGTAGATGAAAGTGCAGTTCCTAGCTGATTGAATCTATTAATTTATATTTAAAATACTGTATCTTTTGTCAATTTTGGTGATGTAACTTTGCTTAAAATAATTATAGCTTTTAGCATTTCTCTTTTGTCCAAGTGATATGAGATCTTGCAGATTCCTGGGGAGATCACTGAAAATATATTTTTAGTCACTAGTTGCAGGTATCTGAGAGCAGGTTTAGGGAGCAGATTGTGTACACACCTCTCCTGTGGTATTGAACTTTGCTGAGATGGACGTGTTTGCCCTGAGTAGTTAACTGTGTCGCTACAGCCCAGATTTCCTCCTCACTGGAATGTCAAAGGAATGTTCAGATTCCACCACACTCATGTATACTTTTAAACCAGTATGAAATTCATCATTGAGTTGATAGGTTTTTTTTTTTCTGACAAACTAATTTTTCAGAAAAGCATGTGTATGATTAATCTTTCTACTTTTTCATACTTAAGGCCCTGATAAATGTTCTTTTATGATTCTTTTCTCCTTCTTGACAGTGAATCTCTTGGGTGCCCAGGGAGGTGGCCAGTAGAGAAAGACAGGTG
The DNA here is from genome assembly GCF_965194825.1 of Balaenoptera physalus. NCBI lineage: Eukaryota > Metazoa > Chordata > Mammalia > Artiodactyla > Balaenopteridae > Balaenoptera > Balaenoptera physalus. The sequence continues at coordinate 17,262,046 of NC_138890.1, read as the reverse complement.
GAGATAGAGAGATGGGTGGAGGAAGGTGGGTGAGTTCTGGGCAGAGGAGGCCTCACTGGCAGAGTATAAGGCTGGGTGGAGACTCAGGGCCATGGCAGTGAATGGAATGGAAAAGCAGGCCAACAGGACACAGTAAAAGGAGTGGGCACTGAGTCAGACCTATCAGGAGGATAGGGGAGGAGGTGCCATTTGAGTAGAGGTATAAGGGAGTGGGGGTCCTGTGGGTCTTTGGGAGAAACAAGAAGCTTCTCCCAGGCAGGGGAACAGTAAGTGCAAAGGCCCTTAGGTGGGAGTGCACTTAGTGGTTTTGGAGACCTGCCAGGAGCACAGGAGGGGAGAGAAGCCTGCTGGTGTGTACCAGTGGTCCTTGGAGGGTAGCCCCACAGAAAGGGTATTTTGGGAACTTGTGGGAGGATTTTGGGCTCTGTCAATGGTGGGAGGCAATACTGATATTTAGTACGTTTAGCAGCAAGAATGCATTCTGCATGACTTTCATGTAGGTGAAAAATCTGTTTATATCTTAAACCTAATTCTGTTTATGTACAGAGTCAATGTGTGTGTGTGTTTGGTTTTAGTAGATGTTCTGAATTTTCCAGGAAAGAAACTACCTTGTAAATTAAGCGTGATTGTATTTTGTTCTTTGCAGAACTTTACCAAGAGTTGTTCTCTTTCTGGGGTGGTGTGGGGGAACATTTCATGGACACAGCAGGCCCTGAGTATCTGAGATGCTGGTGTATTTGTGGCAGTCTTCATTTGGTGGTTCTCTGACTACCTCCCTTGAACTTATAGTGTAGTCATGACCAATACTGAAGGTCATGTTTTATATTATATGACACCATCTTTCATTTCCCTGTTACATTTTAGTTGGGGCAACATGGGTTTTTTGCAGTCTGGTTTGTATGTTGGTTGTATTGTCTGCTAGCTTCCTTTCTGGATTGCAGGGGTGCTGCGAAATGCCATGGGGGTGTCGGCTCTGATCTTCTTAAGGAACCTGACTTAGTCTGACCTTTCCTAACAGGCCCCTCTTGCTGGCATTGAGAACACCTTGGGGAGTGGAAGCTACAGGCTTTGGGAATGCCAGAGGAGAGATGAGGTGGCCGGGACCAGGTGGATAGTGATGGGGAAGCACCTTTCAAAGGGAGAGGTGATGGGACTTGCCAGTAAAGTAAACAGATTTGGAGATGAGAGGGACAGAGAGAAGAATTGTGAGTGTCTCCGGGGTTTGGGTCTGAAGAACTGGGAGGAAGTTGCAGAGGGTTAAAGTGGGAAAGAGTGGGTCCTTTATATTTGAGGATTAGATTTTGATGGGAGACCCATGTGTTAAGGGGGTAGTAGGAGAGAAGTCTGGAGGTGAGAGGAAGCTTCAACTGGGGTCCCATGTAGGGGACTGCGTTCCTCTGGGAGTGAATGGCTGGATAGGGGCAGTACTAGAGAGTGAAAGTGCAAGACACTGAGTGCAATGGGACTGCTGGTCACCTGAGGGGGGTGACGGGGACTGCTGGGAGGTTTTAGGCAGAGGATAGCAGGAGTAGGTATATGAATGAAATTCCCCTGAGTCCAGGGCTGCCCAGGGTTTGAAATGTGAGCAGAGGTGGGAAGAGGCCTATTGAGAGGTTGCTGTGGCTGTTGAGGCCAAACACGAGAAGTTCCCACAAGGACATTGGCCTCCCAGGCAAGACCAGCTGCTTGGAGAGTGAGGCAGAGGTTACCCTGAGTGCTCCGAGCTGGTGCACCTCTGGGTGCTCCTAACAAGGGTCTCAGGAGGGCAGATCTGGCAGGGGGCTTGCTTCAGAGGTAGGGGATCTAACAGAGGCTCTCAACCACTGCTGCACTTTGCTATTCTGTGTCCTCTGGGAAGCCCATCACTCAGAAAAAGAGGTGGGGCTGTAGTTTGTTTTACATTTTGTTTTCAGAATGAAAGTTCTCTGAAGGCAAAAATCAAGTTTTGGAGATTGGTTTAATCATTTTAATCACAAAGTCCCCTTGTGCTGAAAAAGCCTCAGGGGGACGTCTGCCACTCTGAGAAGTTTGAGGAGGAAGAACTGGGCACTCTGACAGCTCATGGTTGGTTGCAGTTCCCTTTTTCTTCAAGGGTGTGGAAAGGGGTCTGAGCAACACTGGCTTCTCCAGAGCCCCACCCTCGTGCCAGGAGAGGGTCCTATGTCTGCACCATGGGTGCAGGTGGCCTCCTTGAGAAGGCACCAGAACAGAAACCATAGGGGCTTTAGCATGTTTGTGGTGATCATATAATTAAAGAAGTAGAGTGACAAAAACAAATTAATGTGATATACTTCACAACAGAGATCAGAATCCTGAATTTGCCTTCTCTTCCTTGTTCTCACTACTGGAACTGAAACGTAGGACTGTGTTATTTGACAGGTGTGCCTGTCCTTTCTGTCAGGATCATGGGGACTGAGACTTCAGCAGCTGGAGCTGTGTGAGTGTGTGTGTGTGTGTGTCCACGCTCATGTTGAAGCTTTTAGCTGCACTGAGAGGGCTATGGTGTAACTGTGGATCAGTCTTTGACATTGCTTGGCCCAGAGTCTCTAAGAACTAATTTACCATTGAGGTGAGGTTGGAAGGATGAGCACTGTCGCTGTTCCACTTCTGTTTCACCATCTGTCAATAGGATTCATTGAGTACTGTTGAGCTTATGTGTGCCCGGGGCTGTGCTCATCACACAAGTACTCCTTACATGAGTGTGGTGACTGTTAGCCCCACAGTGTGTCGAGGGTATGCTGAGAACAATAAAAAGGAAAGGACACTTCCCGGTGGAAGGTGGCATCTGAACTTGGCTTCAGAGGTTGAGTGAAGGGCTCGGTGGGCATGGCATAGAAAATCAGTATGGAGACGGGACAGGGAGCACAGCCAAGGTCAGAATGTGGGCCTGAGTGACTTGCTGAGGAGTTCCAAACCAATGGTTCTCTGTTTGCCACTGGGATGGGTTGAAATACAATTCTAATTGATTTCCAAAGGACCACTGAAGTGCAGAATTTGTAAGGAGTTGGTGGTACGACACTTTTCAGGGTATCTGGGTGGTTTAGAGTTGCCTGTAGTTTCTGTAATCCTGCTTTGCATTTCAGTCATAAATTGCTTTGTTTCCTCCATTTTCAGTTTAATTTGTTGTACATTTTAATGTTGTGAGGTTGATGCAAATTTGTTTTTGGTTTTGTTTTTTCAGTCTTTTAATCTCTTTTTCCAGTAACAATTTCTTTAGACTTAAGTGTGTTTAGAGTCAGATGGAGGGTATATATGCCCTGACTTCTGGAGTAGAAGTGCTCATTAGGGTCCATGGCACTGGCCCCACCCACCACAGTGGGGGGCCCAGGCACCCACCACCAGGTCTGCAGGACCAGGAAGCCATTCCATCACTGTTGCCCCATCCCATGGGCTAGCATACTCAGATGGTCCTGCATAGCTACAGGGGGCCAGGAATGTAGGTTTACTCTGGAAGGCCTCGAGCCCAGGGACAAATCTGGGAGAAGAAAATACCAAGGAGCAGCCAGCGTCTGCCACCAGGACGAATGCACAGAACTGTGAGAGATGCTCCTGATGTAGCATCCGAGTGAGGCCTCAACTTGTGGGTATCATCCACTCTTTGTTTCACTCCAGTTGGAGGCCACGTGACATTTGTGTTCAGAGGTCCTACATGGATATTGTTTTCATTTGGGGTAGACCCTCTGGTTATTTGCTCCCATCTGTAGATTTCACGTCAGTGTAAGTATCTTTGGTAATGGGCTTTGAGAACAGTTATGTTAAAAAATAGTAAGTAAAACTTTAAGACTATGAATAAGGGAGAATTGCAAAACATAAATAAATAAATTCATCAGTTAAATGCTTTGGATTTTGTAGTTATTGGTTAAGTAGGATTAATTGCAGTTACACTGTTTCCACGCTTGCCTTGTGGTTGGTATGCTTGTTCCATTAGAGAATGGACAGTGACTCTTGGATATTCATGTTAGTATAGACCAAGAGCTATGTTCATGAATGAAACTCATTTCTTGTTGTCATTTTAAGGATTTCACCTTGAATCTTAAGCTGGCCAAGAGGGACCTAAATTGAATTTCACTGGTTGCTCCTCCTAAGAATCAGACCTGACCGGAAACCCCTTCCTTCAGCTTTGGGAGGCAACTTGCAGGGCATCTGGAGACCAGGGTTAGTGTACTAGCCTCTGGATTTCTGGCACTCATCCTCCTCTGGGGGGGGGGGGGGTGTGTGTGTGTTGGGAACGGGACTGCTGCATAGAGGCCAGGTCTAGTGCCTAATTGATTCCTGCAAAACATCCTAAAAGTTTTGTTGTGAAAAACAAAAAACAGTCTCTCATTGGAATTCACCTTTAGAAGCAGACCTGAACTATACAGTTCTAGAACGTTTTTGCATGTTCTTTCATTTATTCTTCTTCTTTGTATTGAAAGTTGGGAATCAGGGTAGATGAAATGGGTGGAGGTGGTCAAAAGGTACAAACTTCCGGTCATAAGATAAATAAATCCTGTAATATGAGGTACAGTATGGTGACTGTAGTTTACCGTACTGTATTTATATTTGAAAGTTGCTAGAGAGGAAATCTTAAAAGTTCTCATCACAAGGAAAAAAAGGGTGACTGTGTGAGGTGATGGGAGTTAACTAGACTTTTTGTGGTGATCATTTCACAATATATTCACATACCAAGTCATTGTTTTGTACACCTGAAAATAATACAGTATGTATGTATACAGTATGTATGTATGTATAATACAGTATGAAAGGAAAAAAAAAGTTCAGTCAACTTAATTACATCCTTTGAGTGTCTCAGGCTGAATATTCTTCCTTCTGAGCGTGTTGTTGATTCTTATCTTCATCACAATTGTGTTAGGCCTGTGAGGTGTATCTGCCTATCACTAGTATTGGCACGTTCAGTATTCTTCTTACGATAATTTTTATGAAAAAGTGACAACATGTAACGCTCTACTCAATTGCAGAAAAATGTTAGAGGTACAGAAATGGAATGTTGGACTAATAGAGTAATGACTTAAGGCTTTATTTAGCTGATGGGGTGGAGCTACAAGTTGATGTACAAAAAGCAGTTTGTAGCAGATTATATTATGTGATCATATTGCCTATGAAAGTAGAGGACCCCCACCCCTTAAAATTAAATCCTACATGTCAGGGATGAATTAGGCTTTTGAGTGGTTGATAATCTAAGCACATATTTGACTGCTTGAAGAATGAATGAAACCCTTAAAGAAAATGTTTTATAATGTATATCAATTCCTCAGGAAGATCTTCACTTTGTTAATTTTTCTCAAATTAGATATTAAAACTGACATTATGAACTACTGAGCTGTACATTTTACTATATGTAATTTACACCTAATAAACTTGAGTTTTTTTAAAAAGAGCAAAACGAAAAAAGTTCTGATGTCACCTAGCTGTTCATTTGAATAGGGGATTCATCCATGTGATCTCTCATTTACAGAGGGACCAGAACAGCCCATCACATCTGAAGCACAGAATAGAATCCAAACCCTTGTTTTTTGCCTCCCTGGGTCACATTTTCATTTCCCAAGACATGCTCTAGGTTAGTGGTTTATTCTTCCTACTGATTCCCAACAGTTTGGGTCATCTTGATATGGATACAGAAATTTTGTTAAGTAAACCAGCTCTAACAGTTTCAGAAAATGTGACAAACTTTCCTTCTGCAGAAGTAAGCTACACAGCTCTGTAGGGGAGGGCTATCCCTTGCTTATCCTGAATCCTCTGAGGCTTGTTAGGAGATGCAGCAGGCACAGGTAGAGGTCGTGGGTACATATATTTCTCTTCAGCAGCTAAACCAGTCACTCTGGATTCATTTACTGGAGTGGAACGGGTGTAAACTCACGCTACGTTTTTTCCTCCCTTCACTGGCTTTCCCAGGGAGGCCTTTTGTTGGCCTTGGCCTGTAGCCTAGTAGGTCTTTGCATGCAGGAGTGTAGGCAGCCAGTTGTGTCTTGTTCTTTGCTATAATGTTGAACTGCCACCCTATCATTGTTTCTGGTCCTAACCAGAAAAAGGAAAAAACCATTCTTAAGGGGCTGTGTCGGCTCAGAGCTTTCTGTCTCAGGAAAGAGACGTGCTGTTGTTGCATCTTCTTATGAGCCAACTCGAAGATGCAAACTCAGGTAGGTGCAGGGAAGTGCTCTTTTAAGAAAATCAGCGTCTTCACTGCTTACAAATACTCACGATCATTACAATGAACCTGAAAAACAGGTTTTGACCTTTGTGCTAGGGATCCTGGTGGAGGAAAGGGTGAAATAGGACTAGGCTGGGCATCCTACAAGTTAGAACCTGTGTGGAGAGGCCACGGAACAACTCTTGTGGTCACTGTTGAACCTTTCCATTGTGATACTGTGTTAGGTCAGGAGCTGCCAGGGTCCCTGGACCAGGTGCAGGGCGGGTATAGATAGATGCTTTTATAGTGGGAGAGACCAAGTGCTGTGTGTAGCGTCTTAAATCCTAGAGTTTGTGCTCATCCCCATCCAGGTTCAGCCACCAAATATATGGCCCACTTCCCCTTTAGGGCTTCAGGACTTGAGTAAGTTAAAAAACTGTGTGTGGAAGGCAGGGACCACACTGATAATCAGGGCTCAGCAGACTGCACTGCCAAGGCAGGCCAGGGGTGAGTGGGCAGACACGCTGGGGTGGGGAGGGGAGGGTGGTGAAAAGGGCGTGACAGGAGGAGGAGGCTCTTGGACTGCCATGGCTGTGACTGACTGCATTTTGAGGCTGACATGCGGGTGTGGGCCTGCTGCTGGGCCCAGTTTACCTGGAATGTTCCATCAGTCCCATGTGGGAGTTGGGAGAGTACACATAACCCTTTCACCCCTTAGTGCCCAGGCTTTTGTGTCAATTTGTAGGAACGTAACACTAAAACAAGTATAAACAGCAGTCTTCCATCCTGCCTCCCAGGGATAGCCCCTTTCATGCCTCACTGTACTAAATAGTGTGCTAATACTGTTTCTCAGTGTGTCAGCTTTGGACGGTGAGGGTTGGCCCTTGAGACCACAAGTTCTGGCCTCAGCTTTCCAATACCCAGCAATGACAGTCAAAGTATCGTGACTGAGTAAATATTGTTCACTGCTGAGTCAAGTGGTGACTGGCTTATGGTTTCCCTCAGGAAATCTTAAATGATTTCTTTGCATTTTCATCCTTGGGTTTTTTTCTGTGTACCTGTCATTAGTTTTTCCCAATTCCCCTAGAATTGCCAAACCCCACGTTTATTAAACCACATAGGTAACTGTTCCTCTTTTCCTGGAATTCTCCTCCTTCCTGCTGCAGCCCGGGCTGGCTGCTGTTCAGGCCTGCCTCTGTGTCTCCCTCCATCACCTTGGGGGCTCCCCCTGCCTGTGGCAACCTGGAGAAGAAGGCATGTGTGAAGCCTTGCATTTCTGACCTCTGTTCTGCCCTTTGGCTGATACAGAATTACAGATTGAAAGTGCTGCTTATGTCTCTCTTTTGGGGGAACAGTTTGAGGTTCACCACTTAATTGAGGGAAAGGCGTGGAGATTTCCAATACCTACATAGCCTCCTCACTATATCCCCCACTAGAGTGGTGCATTTGTTACAATTGATGAACCTACATTGATATATCATCATCCAGAGCCCATAGTTTACCTTAGGGTTCACTCTTGATATCGTGTGTTCTGTAGGTTTGGAGAAATGCATCATGACACGTATCTACCATCGCAGTTTCACACAGAATAGTTTCACTGTCCTAAAAATCCTTTGTGCTCCACCTATTCATCCCTCCCTTCCACCTAACCCCTCACAACCACTGAAAGGATCTTTTTACTGTCTCCACAGTTTTGCCTTTTCCAGAATGTCACATAGTTGCAATCATAGGTGTGTGGTATTCTTAGATTGGCTTCTTTCACTTAGTAATGCACATGTATGCTCCTCCATGTCTTTTCATGTCTTGATAGTGCCTTTCTTTTTAGTGTTGAATAATATTATACTGTTTGGATGTACCAAGGCTTATCCATTCACCTACTGAAAGACATCATGGTTGCTTCCAAATTGTGGCAAAATTTGGAATGAATAAAACTTTTTGGAATGAATAAAACTTCTTTAAACATCAGTGTGCAGGTGTCTGTGTGGATGTTAGTTTTCAGCTCCTTTGGGAGCATGATTGCTGAATTATATGTTCAGAGTATGTTTTGTAAGAAACCTCCAAACTGCTGAACAGCTGTACCATTTTGCATTCCCTCGGGTAATGAAGGAGAGTTCCTGTTGCTCCACATTCTTGCCATTGCCAGCGTGTGTTCTGGATTTTGGCTTTTGGTCATTCTAATAGGTGTGCAGTAATAGCTCATTGTTTTAAGTTGCATTTCTCTGAGGACATATGATGAGCATCTTTTCATTGCTTACTTGCCTTCTGTAAATCTTTAATGAGGTTTTCATTAAGATCTTTGGCCCATTTTTTAAATTTTAAAATTAAAATTATATTTGTTATTGTTGAGTTATAAGTGGTCTTTTTATATTTTGGAAGACAGTCCTTTATCAGATGTATCTCTTGCAGATATATTCTCCCAGTCTGGTTTTGTCTTTCACAGAGCAGAAGTTTGTCATTTTAGTGAAGTTCAGTTTATCAGTTATTTCTTTCATGGGATCATGTCTTTGGTGTTGTGTCTAAAAAGTCATCACCATACGCAAGGTAGATGTTGGTCTTTTAAATTGCTCCTCGTTTCCCCCTGCCTTTTTTTTTTTTTTTTAATATTTATTTATTTGGCTGCGTTGGGTCTTAGTTGCTGCACGCAGGACCCAGTTCCCTGATCAGGGATTGAACCCGGGCCCGCTGCATTGGAAGCTCAGGGCCCTAGCCACTGGACCACCAGGGAAGTCCCAGTTTCCTCTTTTTTAAATCTTGTGTGTGTGTGTGTGTGTGTGTGTGGATTTTTTTCACTTTGTGAGGTTTGTTGTTCTCTGTGTCCTAATGCCCTGTTCTTGTTTTGTGGGCACCAGGTCCCCACCATGTTGATGCCAAGGCTGTGTGTGGGTTAGGGATTTTGTTTGTTTTTTATTGTTTTTTTCTTTTTAAATGTCTTCTGTCTTCTCTCCAAATTCTTTGTTTCAGTCACTTGCATTGGGGGCTTCTTAAAGGGAGATAGGGGCATGGCTGTTTGAGGGCCTCCAGGTGCAAGAATCCATCGGTCCTTGCTTTGAGGCCTCTGGGTTACATGTGAGGGTCTGCAGGGCAGTGTGCCTCCCTGTTGATTTTGCCGTATCCGTCTGTTTCCAGTACAGCGCACCCCATGCCCTCCTCTGCCTGGATAGCGGAGTCAGGGCCCCTGGTTCAGTTGCTCCAAAAAGGTCCCTTGGCTCTCCTGCGGAGCTGAGGATGAGTACTCGGTCAGGGTCAGACCTCACCAAAATTTGCTGTCTTCTGTCACCTATTTCCACCTCCCCCCACGTTTCTCTTTTGAGTCAGTCATCACTTATTTCTTTATTGGTAACGATTTCAGGAGTAAGCTGAGATAAATGTGTGTGTTCAGTGTATTCTGTCTTCCATAATTTATCATCGTTTATATTTAGGAAAAATGGCTGTCTGCAGAAAAGGAAATATAGTAAAGATATTTTTAAATTTTAATTTTGTAACTAGGTAATATTATTCAAAACCAAAAAGAATTAAAAAGTGTTGAAAGTGCACTGAAGCCTGCTGGAAGGGCCTCCACTGGACACCTCTAGGACCATTGGAGCATCTAAGTCACATTGGGGTGGTGATTCTGACCTACTGAGTAAACTAGGAATGCACAAGTTCACACTATATTAGTATATGGAGAAGTGGTTCCTTGCAGTAGAATGCTAACTAACTAATAGCTGGAAGGAATGACTCAATAGAAAATCACCATTTGACAGTCCTCATGGCAGTAATTCAGCCAGGAAATGTCAGAGTGCTAAAACTAGAAGGTGGAAGTTGGATGAGGAGCAGGACATGGACTTAGTCACTCAATACTCACTGATGACTAAGGCAGAAAGTAACTTGCAGTGGAGGCCTGGCGACTCCACCTGAGCCTGTCCTCAGAGGTGATAAGGAATGGTGGGGATCTGGGGCACCGCCCCCCAGGTGGGGTGCAGTGGGGCGTGCCTGTGGCAGGCCCATATCTGTGTCCTTCATGGGTCTGGCCTCTGACCGCAGCAGTGTCCATCCAAAGTCCAAAGACTGGGGAGCTCATTGTTACTTCTAGGGCGGTCAGGTATGCAGGGCAAGGCTCCTTCCAAGCCTTGACAGTGGCTTCCACCAGCACCCTCTCAGAGGTCAGGTGTAAGCAGCTCCTGCCTGCTTGGAACAAGTTCTCTGTGGTTCATTTGGTTTTCTGTCAACACTCACACAGAATTCTTCCCAGTTGAAGGCTGCCCAGCTCGCCACAGCTTGGCTTCACCTTAAGTGCCAAAAGTCCAGATTTCTGGCTTCCCTGGTGGCGCAGTGGTTAAGAATCTGCCTGCCAATGCAGGGGACATGGGTTCGAGCCCTGGTGCAGGAAGATCCCACATGCTGCGGAGCAGCTAAGCCTGTGCGCCACAACTACTGAAGCCCATGCGCCTAGAGCCCGTGCTCTGCAACAAGAGAAGCCACCGCAGTGAGAAGCCTGCACATAGCCACAAAGACCCACCTCAGCCATTAATTAATTAATTTTTTTTTTTTTAAAGTCCAGATTCCTAAGCATTTGAGAAAGTGACCGTTTTTTTCCTAAGGCCTTGTTTGGAAATAAAACAGTTGAAGGAGGAGAGTACTGAGCATGGAGAGGCCAGGCCTGGGCAGCTCTGGTGCCTTGGGCGCCTTTTGGGACAGGAGATCCCGTCCTCCGTGAGCCTCACTCTCCCACAGCTGCGGTCACTTGTCCCTTCCTACAGGTCTGAGTGTCTGGGCCTGGTCTCTGACCTTGGGTCCAGCCAGCTCAGTGGTATCCTAGTGCTTCTGCGCTGCTGAGTGAGGAGAGCCTGGCAGGAGCCCAAACACAGCACATGTGTTCTCGTACAAGCATGTTGCTGCACCACACAGGCCTTCTCCTGTCTGGGACAGCACTGACCACAGCTCTTGGGAAAGTGTCCCATGACAGGCTCCCCAGGGTCATTGCTGTGGGCTCACCCTTAGACTGAATGCTCTGGTGTGCTGCCCTAGAGCCCAGGTGTTCTCACTCCACCGGTCCTGCCTGCAGGGTGTGCTAAGCTCTCAGCGTGTTGGGAAAGGTTGGCTTTTGGTCTCTGCCATGGGCCCTCCTAGCTTCTCGTGTGTTAGTTGTCTTAACATTGGACTGTTTTTCATTTAGACTTGGAGCAGTTGGGAGACATGGTAGGGCCTTGGAGTGGTTATTTCTGGCCCCTTGAAAAGCTCTGTATTAGATTATGGAGAATCTAGCATTCATTTGAAAGCCACACCTCTCCACGCATGTTGGACATTGCACCCCACAGTGGCAGGTTGTAGGACTTAGAGGTAAGTTACCCTGAGGCCTTGGGCGTCACTTCCTGAGATAATGGCAGCAGCTGCTTCAAAATCCGGTCAGCCCTGTTCTAAGATTCCCATTCTCTCCTTTCTAAGGGTGATTTCAGGGCTCAAGAGGCAGGCAGGCAGGACTCTTTTTCTTTTGGATAGGAACCAGAATTTCATCAGCTTATGCCTTGTGAGTTTTCAGGAGAGGTAGGATGTCCATCTGTCTGTCTGTGGGTGAGTCTGTCTGTCTCTGAGCTGCTCCTGCTTTGCTGGCCCTGGGCAGCACAGAAAGAGACACAAGGACTCCTTGTATCTGCAGGTTTCTCTGGCCAGTGTTGCTCCCACCAGTCTACAGCATGGGGAATATCTTTGCAAACCTCTTCAAGGGCCTTTTTGGCAAAAAAGAAATGCGCATTCTCATGGTGGGCCTAGATGCTGCGGGAAAGACCACCATCCTGTACAAACTGAAGCTGGGTGAAATCGTGACCACCATTCCCACTATAGGTGAGGAGGCTGGGCCTCGGGAGGCTAGGGGGTAGTGGTAGCCCTGGGGAGAGCCTCACACTGGGTCTCCTCCAGGCTTCAACGTGGAAACCGTGGAATACAAGAACATCAGCTTCACTGTGTGGGACGTGGGCGGCCAGGACAAGATCCGGCCTCTGTGGCGCCACTACTTCCAGAACACACAAGGTGAGGGTGGGCCACCCCATTACAACCCCTCAGGAGGGGGGCTGTGGCCTTTGGGAGAGGTTGGGGGTGTCCCGGGTGCCTGCACTAATGCTTACTGTTCCCTATGCAGGTCTCATCTTCGTGGTCGACAGCAATGACAGAGAGCGTGTGAATGAGGCCCGAGAGGAGCTTATGAGGATGCTGGCAGAAGACGAGCTCAGGGACGCCGTTCTGCTCGTGTTTGCTAACAAACAGGTACGCGTGACTGAGCCACCCTGTGTGCTGGTGGTGGGTGCATGTTAGGCAGCCAGCCTCTCAGCGATGGAGGTCTGACGGGGGTCACAGGTCAGGTGGAGAGGGTTCCATGCAGTCCCCTTGACCCACGCCCGCTTTGCTACCCTCCCCCCTAGGACCTCCCCAATGCCATGAATGCAGCTGAGATCACGGACAAGCTGGGTCTGCACTCTCTGCGCCACAGGAACTGGTACATTCAGGCCACCTGTGCCACCAGCGGGGACGGGCTCTATGAGGGACTGGACTGGCTGTCCAATCAGCTCCGGAACCAGAAGTGAGCTGTACTCTCTCCTCCCCTCACACTCCCTCCTTCTACCCTCGCTTTACTCTCATGTGGCAAACGTGCCCCTGTGGTGTGAGTGCCAGAAGCTGTCTCCATGGTCGGTCACAGTGTGCTTCACCATGCTGTAAATGTGCAGACGCAGCCTGCAACTGGGTTTTTATTTAATGTAAATAGTTTTTGTTTCCAATGAGGCAGTTTCTGGTACTCCTATGCAATATTACTCAGCTTTTTTTATTGTAAAAAGAAAATCAACCCACTGTTTAGTACTGAGAAGGGATTTTAGGCACACGGGTCATCCAGGAGTCGCTGTGTCAGAAAAGCCCGATGTTCCTCTTCTGGGCTTTACATCTGTGTTGAGATCCATTTTGGTGGTTGGTTTTTAACCCAAACTCAGTGCATTTTTTAAAATAGTTACAAATACAAGATAAGGAGAACACTTGAACACACAGAAGGGAGAAATGTGCCTAGTGTAGGTTCTGCAGTAATGGCCTGAGTCCAGTCCACCAGTGGTCTGTTTCCCGTTGGGAACGTGAAACGGGGCAGAACCAGCTATGATCCATTCTGCATGGTCACAATAGGGTCCCTGTGATTTGCTCTGTCTTGGGTCATCCCACACCCCATAGCGTTTGTGCTTGTATCTGTGCTTACGTGGCTGCCCAGGAGATGGGCTGGAGGCTGCAGCCACCGCTCTCAGACCCCTTGGAGGAACCCCAGCCTTTTCTTGGGTCAGCATGGGCACTTTGGTTGGAACGCTCTGGTTTGAGCGGGAGCCCTGCAGTCCCCTTGCTTGCCTGCTCCGGGCTCTCTGGGGTCTCACCAGCAGGAGCGCGGGTGGTCATCCTTGAGCCCCAGCCCCTCGGAGCCTCTGTCTACGTGTGCTTTCACTCCCTCAGCCTGCAAGGGTCAGATTTGCCATCGAAAAATGATAACCTCTACTTTTTTCTTTTGTATTTTGATAAACACTGAAGAAGCTGGAGCTGTTAAACTTTATCTTGGGGAAAACCTCAGAACTGGTTTATTTGGTGTCGTGGAACCTCTTACTGCTTTCAATACACAATTAGTAATCAACTGTTTTGTATACTTGTTTTCAGTTTTCATTTCGACAAACAAGCACTGTAATTACAGCTATTAGAATAAAATCTCTTAACTATTTCATGGCTCTCCCATTTTTGGGTGCCCCTGACTGACAGTCTGCCTCTTGGAAGCTGGGCAGGGACAGCTGCTTCCTCCTCACTTAGGGAGGGCAGCATTGCTCTGACTTGCCCCGTTCCCTCTCTCTGCCCATCCCTTCCTTGCCACCCCACCCTTGTCTCCCTGCCCCCCCCCCCCACTGCTTCACTTTCCCATGGGTGGGTGTGGGTATGTCCCAGTGCCCTTGTGGTGACCACCTCATTGGTCTCATGCTGGCAGTCCAGCCCCCTGGTCCCAGTCTTGGCAATGCTTGGTTGTGAAAGGGACGGCAGGGTCACCATATGGAGTATCCCCAAAAGGCTAGGGCCAGGTGGTATGTGGAGGAAACCTGCCACCCTTCCCAACATCCACCCTCTGTGGTACCCCCCAAGCCAGCCAGCTTATCCTCTGGAGGGGCGGGAACCCCTGGCCAAGCTCCACGTCACTGCCACAGTGATTTACCTATGCCTGGCTGGGTGCTTTGTGCACCTGTGCCAGACCCCGTCCCGCTTTTGCAGGGGTTGTCCCTCTGACTTGGAGCCCTTCTTGGCACCCTTGTTCCCCTCACTGGGTGCAGGCATTGGCAGGCGAAGGTCCAGTTGTCCTTTCCCCCAGGAGGCAGGCTGCCCCACCATAAATAATGATCTGCTCTAACAGGTTGAAAACCAGTGCCGAGTGCTCTGAAGACAGAATTGCCTTTAGCTCTCATTTCTTTGAAAATCAGAAGCAAAACAAGAACCTCAATAATGAATCCAGTCTGGGTTTTGTCTTTATTCCAATGTGGTTTGTAAGATGTTAAGTTTTCACTTTTTCTGTGGAGGGCCAGGTTGTATGTATGCCTCCCAGCCTTGGAGATGGGGGGCCGGGTGGAGGGAGCCAGTGCTGTTGGAGCACGCAAAGGGGGTGGGGGTGAGACAGTGGTTAAGAGGTCCCTTGGTGGCCTGGGGAGACAAGGGTGGCTCCAGGTACAAGTCCAAGTCCAGCTCCCCATGAACTAAATGCCCAGGCTGCCCCTTGTAGCATGCTCACCTACCTGCAGCTGAGCACCCTTTGGCCCCTCTGCTCTCCCTGCTGGCCATACATTACCCAGGACTCTTGGTACACCTGAAGTTGATGCAGGGGACCAGGCCAACATGGGACCCCAGGATGCTGACCTCCAAAAGGACAGTGCCCCTCCCAGTGGGCTTGCAGGTAGTCTTGCTGGAACTCAAGAGATTTACCACATTTTCACACATCACTTTCTATTGTGACACATGACAACAACCTTCCCTTTAGTATGAGACACTTTCCACGTAAAATAAGTTTATTTAAGTACAAAGAATGAGTCAACACAAAGAAGAATAGAAGTAGCCATACTTGGCCACAACTAAGCCTCTTTGGGGACCTGGGGTGACCCCCACAGGCCAGCCCTCCAGATCCCTGGGCCTCAGTCGCTGTCATGCCTGTGCTTCCTCTTGCAGCAAGTCGAGGAGTCTGAGTCATGCCTAAGGGAGACCAGGGGACACCTGGCGTGAGGGCCGCTGCCTGCCCAGCACTCTGTCTCCGTCCCCAGGCAGCTGTACCTACTGGATGGGAGCAGGGGGCTGTGAGGAATCTGGCCCCCTCCCGTGCTCCTTTTCTTTCCTCCTCTTCTCTTTCTTGTGCCTCTTCTTCTTTTTCTTCTCTTTCCTGCTCTTCTTGTGGCTTTCAGGGCTGCAAAGGGTGATACGGAGTGCCAGGAGCCTCTGGGGTTTTGGGGGTCTAGCCGGGGGTGGGGCCACCACAGTAGCCACTGACCATGTGTAGCCATTTCAACCTCAGATCACTAAAGGAAACTCCTCAGTACCATGTGTGGCCAGTGGCTACCATGGTGGGCATCACAGACACATTCCAACCACGGCAGAAAGGTCTGCAGGGCAGCACCTGACAATCTCATGGCTCCTTCCAGCCCTCCCATTGGGATGCCCCTGCACTCTTGGGGCCGGGTGGTGACCCCCTCCTGTGCTCCCCAGACCCTCACACAAGTGGCCCATGTCTGAGCATCCTCCTCCAGGGCCCCTGACCCTGCTGGGGGTCGGTAGGCAGTCATGAGACTGCCCCAGGGCTCAGGATCTCCAGAGGCTCCTCAAAAGAAAAAAGGGGCTGGAGCTGGGGAGTTCACTGACTGGAGAAGCAGACAACGTGCTGAGAAAACAGTTCTGTGCCCTGGGAGGCCTTACCCCGGCTCCACCTTCTCCTCTGACCGAGGCTTCTTTTTGGCCGAGGCCGGGGAGGTCCCTGTCCGACTGCTCTCCACGCGGTGGTGCTGCCGAGAAAAGCCGCTCGGGGTGTGAGGGGCACCCCGGCATACCGACCGGCGAGAACCAGCCAGAAGCTGGGAGGGTATCCCCAAGGAGAGACAGCCTGCCCCCATGGCCCTCAACAGGAAGAGGCACTCAGACCGCCCCCCACCCCACCATGGGATCCCAGGATGTTTGGGGGTAGTTACCGTGAACACTGAAAGCCCCAGCTTAGCAGCCTCTTTGTCTTCCCGGGACAGCGCCACTCGCCCTGCAGAGCCACTACGGGGACGTGGGTGAGATCCCCCCATGGTGAGACCCCCCCCACACACACACACCCACGGCGAGGACCGCCCCCCATCCCCAGGCCTCCCTAGAGAAGTGGTGCGCCCAGACGACCCGTGCTAGCGTCCACCTGGGCGGCTGACAGTGCGGAGCCCCGAGGAGCCACGCCCTCGCGATTTCTGGGGCCCCCAAGGACCCTCCGGCCCCTCACCTGGAGCTCCCCAGGCCCAGGAGCCGGTCCACTCCCTTCTCGGGGTCACCTCCTTCCCGCTTACAGACTTCGACAAAGTCCTGTTGGAGGGGGAATGCAAGTGCTCACCACAGCGCGGGGTCAGCCCCCTCCCAATCCCGCCCCCGCACTCCAAGAGGGCCCACCTCTCACCTCCTTGCTCAGGCCGGTGGGCTGCTTCCTTACGTTCTTGTAGCCTCTGCGGGGGCCGCGCGTGAGCTTCAGGGAGCTGCGGGCCTCGCCTCGGCCCCTGCCCCTGCCGCGCCCCCACCCGGAGGTAAACCAGCACCCTCCCCGCCCCCCGCCCCGCCACCCCCACCCCGGCCCAAGGTCTCAAGGCGCACTCACAGCGCTGCCATGAGCGCCTCCTGCTCCGCCTGCCTCACAGCCGCCAGCTCCTGCTCCCGGCTCAGACCCGCGCTGTGCGCCCGGCCCTTGGCGTACCAGGTGAGGTCACGGCCCTTCTGCCAGCGGCCCACCGGGGCCATCAGCGAGTTGCCTGCGGGGAACGGAACGCCGAGTGCTCGGCACGGCCCGCGGGTCGGCGCACCCCCAGCCCGCGAGCCCCCGGTCCCTGCGCCCCGCTCACCCAGGTAGTTCTCCCTCTGCTTATCAGTCTTCACATCCTCCCAGCTGAACTGGTCCTGCCCGCCGCGCACGCCGCCCCGGCTGGAGCCGAACATGGTAACAGGCAGCCCTCTGCCTCCGGACTTCCCGGTACCCAGGCCCCACAGGTCCCCGCTCCCACTCACGCGTCGCACGCTGTGACGTCACGCCCGCGCCAAACCCGTGCGCTTGCGCTCTGTTCCCCCCTCACCTCCCGAAGGTGTCCCGCCCTGGCGCGCCTGTGCCTCAGTGCCGGCCCCGAGCGCCTGCGCACTGCCGCGGCCCCAGCGGCGGCACTGGCAAAGGTGCGGAGGCTGGACCCGGGCACCCCAATGACAGGACAGCCGTTATTAGAAGTCACGTTATGTGGGTGACGCCCCAGAGTCACTGTTCCCATTGTGTGCCGTGTTCCCTTGGCTGTGCCGGCAGAGGGGCAGGCACTGGAGAGACGTCTGCAAACCCGCACTAAGTTTCCCGGCTATAGCTGCTTGAGGTTTCTATCAGGTAGCAGGCTGCCCCAGAGACAGAGAGCCGCCAAGGTCAGGTCGCGCCTGCACCGCTCGTCCTCCACCCTCGGGGGTACCGGCTGTGTCCAGTTCCCAAGGAAGCATTCAAGCACACCTCATCGCGTTCGTTCCCCAGACAGCGCAGAGAACGCCTCAGTCACCCACAAAGTGTTGGCAGACGCTTCTCATTCGGCACCGTTGCGGTCATTGCTGCTGTCAGGTGATGGCTCAGTATCCGAAGTAAATTGAGCTAGTCGTAGTGCAAGCGCGTTCCGTTTATCACCACAGCGAACCAGACTAGATTCAGTGATAACGGTACTAGTGAGTGGAGGGGTGCCACGCTATTAGCCAACCCCTGCTGAATTGAACCCGTAGGGTGAACAAACGTTCTCTGAGGAATTTACAAGGCGTCAAGAGTGTTATTCTGTATGCCCTTTGTATTAGTCCTTTCACAAGACACTGCCCTCCTGCAGGTTACTCAGTGAGTTCACCTGATGGGCTGGCAGGGAATTAAGTGAGAAGAGGCCTTTCACCTGGCCTTCCTCTGAACCTGCTTTCTCGGGGCTCCCTCACTTGCCTGACGGCTGCCGGGGGCATCCTTGAGCAAGCAAGGTTGGCAGGGCCTGGAGTGGACAGCCGCCGTGGGGGCCGGGGGGTGGTGCAGTGCAGTGGATGTCCCCGTGCAGCTGCACAGTGCTGGTGTGGTGAGTGGACCAGAAGGTGTTGGCCTTCTGATCTAGAGATAAGGTACAGAGTTCATCTCCCACAGGCTGCTGGCTCCTGCCTCCCAGGTCATGAACAGAATGCCGTCCCCATCTACTACATGACAGTGCTCTACAACTGGCCCTCAGGTTTATGAGAAGGAGCCTGACAACCAAGGTCCTGTGATTGAACCCTAGGACCTAAGGAGAAGCAGCCCCAGGCCTGGGCCGGGTCAGCTGCTTTAAAAAGGCTGGGAATTGCTCCCTTGGGTCTTGTAGGAAGGCTGCCAGGGTAAAATCAACCCCTGGAGCAGAAAGGCAGCAGTCAACTGGAAGGCCTAGCAGATTGTAGCTACAATGCACTGCAGACCTCAGTGGCGTTAACAAAGGGGAGCGGCCAGTCCCTTTGGCCCCTTTGATGGGGAGCACCTTCCCACTGCGTGCTGGGTAGGGCTGAGGGAGCCCTGGTGAGGGGTAGGGCAGGCCAGCTGTAGGCTAGGTGCAGATGTCCTTGGATCCCAGACACCCTGCTCCTCCCACCTACTCTTGGTGGCCACTGTGCTCCCCCAGGAGAGTCCCTGGTGCCCTGAGGCTGAAGGCAGCGCTAGAACCAAGGGGGCTCCAGGACCCAGAGGGGCAGGTACAGCAGTGGCCAGGCTTCCCTGCAGTAGGAAGAGTACCCATGACCTCGGTACTGTTGAAGGATCACATGCCCTTTGGACCTCATCCTAAAACCAAAACTGACCTGATTCTAAGCCCTCTGTTCAGCTCAGTTGTAGAGAACCTCCAGGCTAGGGCACATGAAAAGGAAAGACAAGATGGACACAGCTTTGTGAACACATGGTTTAAAGACACATGCCCCTCCCTGCTCCATAGCATCCCCCTCGGTCAGAGCAGCTTCCAGGCACCATCACTTTTTGGTCCAAAACTGCTTGTACTGCTCCACATCAAAGTCGTCACCGAGCTCTGGCTCCTCCTCCTTCTCTTTGACCTGGGCCTCTCGTTTCCGGAACCGTGCACGCCTCTCCTCTGGGGACAGAGAGTCCAGGTCCACGGGCATCTGCGGGGAGGAAGGGATGTGTACATGGCTCAGGTGGAGGGTACCAGGATGTTCTCCAGGGTCTCCACTTCACCTTGTTATCTACCACACAGTTTAGGTCTTATGTGTTCTGTTGGGTTTTCTCTCCCTTTGAAGCTTTTTTAAAAAACTTTTTCTGCTTGTTTTCCCAAGACGTGATATTTTTTCGAACACACAGCTCACTACTGCTTTCTCATCTGGGTGTGTGGAGCTCCAGGTCACCCTCCTCCCTCTCCTCAAACAATTCTGACCCATGACTTGCCCTCCCTTCCCAGTCCAGCGATGGTGGGTTCTGACCCCATGAACCCCTGGAGGAGCAGTTTCTACAGGCTAAGTCCTCCAAGACCTGCACCCCAGGGGAGTGTCGGGGAAGGAAGCTTACTGTGAGCATCCGTCGAGGCTCCCGGTAGCGGATGTGGATGGTGGAACCATCCTGCTTGACCAGGAGCACAGGGTAGAGGCGTGCGTAGGTCTGCCGGTGCACTCGAGTGAGCGAGGCTCTGTTGCAATCAGCCCGCCAGGAGGACATATACAGTTGGCGGCGGCTCTCAAGGGCAGCCCCTGTCACCACACGCTGCCAGAGCAGGCTGCAGACACACACGAGCTGGTCAGCGGTTGGTGCCAGGACCAGAGTGGCCACGCAGCCCAGCTCCTATGGGGGCACACAGCAACCCGCACCAGGGCAGGATGTGGTCAGAGTAGCTCCACCCCACATCCAGAAAGAGGCTGCAGCGGTGAGCCCACAAGGCTCTCAGATGGGTGAGGACAGAGTCCACAGCCAGGACCCTGGTGGGTGTCTCTGGTGAGGCCTGGCCCCATGGCTAGGGTGCTGGACTATAGCATTGAGTGGGAAGCTGACTTCCAGGGGACTGCAAACCTGGTGCTGTGGACTGACCATTTGAGTCCATCCCACGCCCCCTTCCCCATTCACACATCGAAGCCCTAACCCCCCGTGAGATGGCGTCAGGAGGTGGGACCTTTGGGTGGTGTTTAGGATTAGATGAGGTCGTGAGGGTGGGGTCCCCCCAGTAGGATTGGTGCCCTTATAAGAGGAAGAGACCAGAGAGCTAACTCTCTCCTCCATATGCAAGAAGGCAGCCATCTCTGAACCAGGAAGAGAGACTTCACCAGAACCCTGATGGCACCCTAATCTCAAGACTTCCAGCTTTCATAAGCTGCCTGGTCTGTGGTGTTCTGCTAGGTCAGCCCAAGCAGACCGAGACACCTGGTCCACTTGGCTTCTGAGTGTGGTGGGCGCTCAGCCCTCCCGCACACAGCAGAGCACATGCTCCCAGGTGACAGGAAAGGGCTAGGTACTCTTCATGCCCCACTCTACCCAGCTACGTGACCCCACATTTGTCTCACCCACTCGGGACCTCGATTTCCCTGTCCCAGTCTTTCCCTGTGACCTCCCGCCCCAAAGTCCCTTCCAGGCTGGCTTTCATGCAAACTTGAATTCAGAGCCCCAGGCTGTGCCTCAGTCCATCCGTTTCCTCATAGGTTTGAGGAAGAATGCGTTCAAACAAGTGCCAGAATTTCCTGGAATTGTCGGGTACTCTGGAAGTGACCTTCTTCTCCTGGCATCCTGCACACTCACCATGTGCCTTTTCCCAACTCCCTCACTGCATGGGCAGTCACATCAATGCAAACCTTCCCAACAGCCTCCCACCTGGTCCCCATTTCAATTCCAATTAAGTTCCCCTGCTTTGCGGGTAGTGATTCTAAAAACCTGATATTCACATAACGTCAGTAGCTCCCACCAGACTTTCAGGACTTCTCTCTCCACAAAGCAGCCAGCATGAGCACATGGGCCATGCAGAGCCACAGTACGGCAGCCTCTGCTTTGGTTGTGGTTCCCACCACCCCCTGCACTCCCCAGCTGACACCTCAGGCTGAGGGCCCATCTCCTCCACTAGTCTGATGGCCTGGGGCAAGAACTGCATCTTATTTGCTACCAAGTCCCAGACCCTCCCTAGCTAAGTGCTCGTAAATTTTGGCAAAATGAATCCAGTCCCTGCCTCCAGAAGTGCAAGACTGGAGAAAGGAGGTGGTGGGTAAACTCCAGCACCAGAGGAACCTGCAGTCAGTTGGGCAGGGCCTGTACCTAAGCAGCACCAGGGAGCCCAGGACACAGCCGCTCCGGAGAACCTGGGGTTGGTGACTCAGGAGGCTTCTGGAAGGGGCTGGAGTCAATCCTTGAGGGGAAAGAGTGGATGTTTTCCCACCAAACAGCCGTTGCAGTTCCAACATGAACCTTCTCCAGCATGAGGGCCCTCCTGGGAACGCTGCAGCCAGAGTCCCTTCTCCATCTTCATACTAACCCACAGCTTCAGGTGCCACATCCCTCTCCCTAGATTCCACAGAAACAATTCAAAACCTGCATTCATTTTCTCCTCCATCAATACTGCTCACTTGGGGGAGACCAGGGAGTGAGAGGAACACACAGACGGGGAGGCAGTTCTGGTGGTAAGAGAAGGAAGGCCATGATCTTCTCCATGGCTGGCCCGCAGGCTCTGAATAGGACAGTGACCACCATCACATCTGTTTGGTGCCAGGTACTCACAAGTCACTTCCATTCCTCCTTCAACACTGTTAAGGTGTCCACACATATGTACTTGTATGTATTCTCCAGATAAACACACTGGCTCTGGAGGTTTTCCTGAGGCAGCAGAGCCTAAGGCTCTTGAGTTGGCATTCTTTGGGTGGCCCCATTACAGCAGTCCCAAGAGGCCTGGAAGTCCATGCTTACCCAAGCAGTCTGCCCTTGGCCACCATTTCTCCTGCAGCACGTGAAGGCCCAGGGTCAGTCACTGGCCCAGTGTGTGACCTGCTAGGCAAAGAAATGAGAGATCTTTTTAAAAGGCTGCCTTTACCACCTAACTGATTCTCACCAAATCCCAGCCAGGAACAAAGCCGTCTCCGAGACATTACCAGGTCAGTGCCAGTCTTGCCCAGTAACCTATCAGGCTTCCAGCCCTGACCTGGCATTAGAATCACCTGTGGAACGTTTTTGACCTGGAGATGCCCCAGTCCTACTCCCCAAAACTCTGACTTAGTACTTCTGCAGCAGGGCCCGGGCCCATTCTGGTGGGTTGCTGAGTCAGGGAAGCCACTCTGAGGATGAAATGCAACGTAAACGGAGAAGACTAGCTCATACCTTGTTTTCCAAGGTCATTGCATTCTCACAAAATCCAGAGAGGTAAAGATTACAAAAGGGCAGCCGTGGCTTACTAAACCTTGAGTCCCAGGTAAACTGAGGTTTCCGCGGTGACAAACCAGTTGTTTCAAATGTCGAAAACCTGATGTATCAGACATTCAGACCCCAGGAAAAGAGCCCTCCCGGCCGAGATGAGAAGGTTTGCCTCGCTATCCCCTGTCAGGGCAGGGCATCTGCAGGCTTCCTTCCGCCTTAGGACGTGACTCAGCAGGACAACGAAATGCTATAAACCTCCCAAGCGATACCCGCCCATTCTCTCGCCCTCGAGGGCGGCTTGCGGCGGGGCCCGGACCCTCCCTTGGGGGAAGCCCTCCAAGCCCGCGCGACGCGGCGCCTTTCCGGCACCAACTTGCCACCCTCACCGCCTCCGGAGCGGCCTCGAGAACCAGCGGCCCGGCCGCCACCGGCCAATCGGCTGCGGGACTGGCCAGAGCCCAATCCACAATCACTGTACACGCAGCTTTCAGTCCTCCTGCGGCACCGCCATAACGTCATCCGGCGGGCGCAGCGTCGTGCGGCGCTGACGTACGGCCTTGAAAGGCGGGGCGAGGCCGGCGCAGCTCTGACCAACTTGCCCGCTGGCTGAGGCGGGTCCAGCGCCGCGCTGAAGTGCTTCTCTGAGGGGCGGAGAGAGGCCGGGCCGGCGCGGCGCTGCTCTGTGACGTACGTCCCCGCGGGCGGTGGCGGCGGCCCTTCATGCTGCGGCGCCCGCTGGCCGGGCTGGCGGCGGCCGCCCTGCGCCGGGTCCCCTCGGACGGTGAGTGGCGGCCCCTCGCAGAGGGGCGGAGGTCCGGGCGAGCGCAGGCCCCGGGAGGGCCTTCCTGGGGAGTCCGGCCCCGGGCTCGCGTGTCGCTGTATGAATCCGCGGAGAAGAGGCGGGAACCGCCGCTGATTGCGTGCGAGGGGCCGCAAGAGCCCGTGCTGAGCGCCGGTGTCGTGGACCTGCCTGAGGGACTCCTGAGGCTGTGCTCGTGAATTCTGTCATCCCGCCAGCTACCGAAATTGCCCTCGGCGGTCTTCAGTGGTTCCCAGAGTTCCGTCTCGGGGCGAGCAAAGCGGGGTAGACGAGTAGAGAGGGTAGTGCGTCTTCTCATGGAGACAAATTCAGGGAGGCTTTCCTTCGCTTTGAAGTTGTATTCCGTGTGTCTGTGTTTTAGCATTGCTTTTGGTAGTTACTATTTTACTTAGACAAATTAAAAGCTGGTTCCCCTGTGTCAGTCCTCAAAATGTAGGAGGAAATTCTCCTGGCACGGGAAGCTCCAAACAGCTTGTAAAACCCCTGCAGCTTGAGGACTTCATGCTGGATGTCATTGTGGACCCTGCAAGATGCGGAGGGGCAGAGAGGGGAAGCAGCCTGACACCCCTCTCCAAGGTGGGCCACACAGCAGAGCCGAAAACCCTGCGAGATCAGGGTTTTGAAGGACCTTAGGTTGCCGCAGAAGTCCCGATTAGCTCACCCGGCCTGTAGAAGTATGTAGTCTACCCCGAGCTCAAGAGGAGCAGCACAGATAACAGTTGGGAAACCCTCCCAGTGGTCCAGCTTTGGTGCTATGTTTGGTTCCCAAATATTGCAAACGCAGGGGCGTCCTAGGTGGGCGGAGATGACTGCTCCAAGGGCTCCCAGCCAAGAGGGCCCCTGGGACTGCTGCAGGCTCCTGGCCAGCACCACAGCCCAGCGCTGCTGGACATTACAGATATGGGTACTCCACGCAGGAGCAGGTTGTTGGTGGCAGGCCTTCCTGCCTCGTGGGCATGGTAGCTGGGGTTCAGCTTCCCTCAGGGCAAGACACCTCAAGTCTAGGTTGCTGGAGCTGCGCATCTGCTGATTTTAGACATTCTTTGGAGAGCAGTGAGAGGGAGTGAGTCTCCACCCAGATGCTGGTTTGAGGAGGAACAGTGAGGTGTGCCACCTCACATGTTATCAGTGTCTTTTGATAGGGGTGGAGGAGGTGGAAGCTCAGGTGATGATTGGCCAGTGTGGGATGAGGCCCACGGGGACAGGAGGAGGGAGGCCAAGATGTGCTTCTCATGGTCGGCCTTGCACGAGTCCCCTGTGAGTGCCCCTTGGCAGCATGCCTGGCCAAATGTGGTCTTTTCTGGACTTTTCTGTCACTCTTTCACTTTCCAGACCATGACTTGTGAGGGACCCAGGAAAACCTTCACCTTCACCACCAGGAGGGATGTGGGCTGGGTGTGGCTTCCTGTCTTATCATTGACAAGCTGAATTTCCTGCCACGTGAGCCCCCACTCTGCCCTCTTCTTGTAAGAATGCCACACACTTGCCTGCACACACCAGGCCAGCTTGTGATCTGGGTTGGTGCCACACCTGTGATAAGTGTAGTTTGCTTGGGCTTTCCTTTAGATTCTGAGAACACGTTGATCCAGCCCTTGACCTTTGTCTGGAACTGGTAAGATCAACAGTTTGAGTAGAAGATTCTACAAGTTCTGAAGTTGTACATTTTTCTTCAGCCACACCCAAACTTTTTTTTTTTAAACACTTGAACCGTTGATCTCCATCTTTTGCGTCACATTTACCATAGCCCAAGAAACACGTTCAGAGGATTTGAGGAAGAGCAAGAAGGAAGGTATTATGATGTGGTTGGGGGTGGAAGGAAGTGACCCCAGTCCTCAAGGAGAAAAGGGAAAGCACAGAGGGTGAGCTGCTGGGGCCCTGGTATGCAGGCAGGTGCCCTTCAGTCGGGCTCTGACCCCTGGCTGAACCTGTGTACCAGGCCTCTGTTCCCCCTGGGTCCTTCTCTGATCCTGTGCGTGCTGGGCCTTGATTTCCCCTGGTCCCTGGCTGACCCTGGGTGTGCTTGACCTTTGTTCCCCTCTCTGTGAGAGTGAACCCTGCCCCAACCAGAGGGGCTTGGGCTTTTTCTTGCTCCATGATTTGTATGTCCTGGACCCCTTTCCCTTTCATGCTCCCTCTGCCTTCCCTTAGGGCTAGAACTGAGGATCTCATGTGGGACTGAATCCCCGTTCTTCTCCTTGATGGAAAGAGATCCAGATGCAGCTGTGTAGTGCCACGACAGGCCTGAGTCCTCCACAGTGTGGCTTCTTGCCAACACTTTTGAAGGACAAGCTTCCTCTCAGGGAAGGCATGGTCTCACCCCACTGCCGGGAGAGGAAGTGAGAAGAAAATCGCTGGCTGCGTTGTGGCTCTCCCACTTCAAGTCAGGTTCTTGAAGGTTAAGTGGTTTCTTAAGGTCATTGGGCCAGGACGTGTCCCACACACGGAGCACCTGAGGCCAAGGCCAGGGTAGTTCTCCTGTCCCACACAGCCTGCTTGGGGGATAGGGCATGACCAGCTATCCTAACCCAGATCAACTCATGTCTTGTGGCTTGTGTTTTGCAAGAGGGCTGGTGGGGTTTGACTTCCCTTCTCTGTATCCTCAGAGGGTTGTGCCTTGTCTTAGTGTCTCATGGAGGAGTGGGGAGGGAAGTGGGGTGGTGGCCATGTCCAGCCCTTGGGACAGGGCGGGAAGGCAGGTGGAAGCAGGAAGGAGAGCAGGAAATGCTTCTCGAGGCAAGCCTTCCAGGGCTGCCTGAGGAGCTCCTCGTGAGGGGTTCCAGCAGAGAGCATTCCAGAACGCACAGGCTTGCACCAGCGACTCCTACAGAAATTGCATCCCTGATCCTTATTGCTGTCCTTGTGAAATTTCCAGTTTCTTGCCAGGAAGCTGGGGTTCAGAATTGTGGAATAGTCAAGGAGTAGAGGATACAGAACATTCCTAACTGCCAATCAGTTCTACCAGCTGCTGGGGCCAAAATCAGGCTCAGGGGTATCTGGCACACTTGATCACTGGGACTGAGAGGCCTTGAGGTCTGTCCCACACTGAGTGTGCTCCTGTCAAAGGTGGCTTTAGTGAGCACTCTTACACCATGATCACTGGGTGGAGCCCAGTACCCGGCGACTCCCCAAGTGCCTTCTGCAGGGCTAGGCCACTCCAACGTGGTCTTTGTGGTTCGGGCCCTTGTACTAAGAGGAGGAGACCTCAGGGAAGAGCCCCACAAGAGGAAGGACTCTGGATCCCACCCACCTCAAGGCAGTGGTGCTAGGTGGGTGCCCCCTCCCCTTGTCATCAGTAGTGTAACCTTTGAAGGAGGGCGCGATGGATGGCCAGCACTGGGAAGGCCTGGGGCCTGGACTTGAGGGGCAGGTTGGCGCTCAGGAGGATACCCTGTGAGGAGCGGGCTGGCAGGGTAGGGTGATGATTTGGAGCCAGGCAGGGAGTGAACTTTGCAGCCATCAGCCAGTCCCCATGCGTGCATACATACCTGCTGCTTACTGCCAGTGGTTGTTGGGCTGGGGGATGGGAGGTCTCAGTGGGATGCAGGCGCCGTGCCCATGCCCCCAGGGTTCATGACACGGCGTAGAAAGCCAGATAGAAACCAGTGTTTTGAGGTAAGATGATGAGTAAGACTTGTGCACAACGTGCTCCTTCAGGGTTTCAGGCGTGGGGACTTCCATGTGTAGTGTTTGGTCCTGATTGAAGACATGTCTTCCCTATGTAGGTTTGCAGTGTCCAGATGTTAGAGCTTATGACCACAACATCTGGCCATGATTGCAGGCATGGGGAACAGGGCAGGAACTGCCGGGGAAGCATGTTAGGGGCCTGTGTGCTGGCCTGGAGGCGCAGGGCAGGTCAAGACCATGTAGCCTCTGGGTGTTGCTGGCAGGTTTACAGTTGGGGGCTGTGGGATGTGAGGGCGGGGCTCCTGTTCAAGTTGGACACATGGCAAAGGAGCATAGTGTTCCTGAGGGGCTTCTTCATAGAGAGGCACGATGGGCCCTCCCCTCCCTGGAGGTGGATACCCCAAGTTGGGTCCAGAAGGCACCAGCTGCATCCACTGAGTTGAGGGTTTGTTGCTGTGAGCAAGGCCCAGGTAGGCTTTCTGGTCCATCTCTTGTGAGCATTGCCATGTGTCCACTTGATGTTGCCCCGCCCTGGAGAAACTCACATTCCTGTGGCGCCTACATGCTGCCAGGTCCTGGGAAGACCTCTGCTGCTGAACAACCACAGCTGCCCTGCTTGCAAGGTGGGGAGGCAGTGTGTGTGCGGTGGTGACTCGGCACAGTCCAGAGGCCAGGCAGTGTGGTGGCAGACCCCAGCCTCCATAGCCTTTCTCTTTCCAGGACTCCTCTAGGAGCAGCAACCTTGCTCGGGGACCGACTGGCCCCCGGTATCTCCTCTGTTCTCCTATGCTCCTCCACCCCGACATAGCTCTCCCCACAACCCTGGTCACTCACTGTCTAGAAGTCAGGACAGACCCAGGGGGGTGGGCTGGGTTGTGCACAGGACGTTCATTCTGCAAAGGAAGGAACTTTGTGAAGGCCAACAGTGAGCCAGAGATGAGACCTTCCCATGCACCAGTCCTTAGGGTAGGGAGGGGGCTGCGCTCTATTGGGCAGCAACAGCAGTGGGCTTGGAGTCGGACACACACACGTGTGGGCATTTGTATGGTGGCACTGTGTCTGGGTGGGAAGGTCAAGACACCAGAAAGGAGTTGGGAGTCCAATGGGACCGTTGCTAGATAAAAACGGTGTACTATTGTAATAGGAAACTTGGAAGAGACAAAGGAACTAAGAACTGGCCACTTAGAAGTGACAGATAATTGATGAGCTCCTCTGGGTCCATTTCTTCTATCTCTCTGCAGCAGGGGAGCGTATCTGTTTCCCGACTCCTTCTCCAGGGTGTTTGCATATGGCATGATGGTCCCAGAATAGCTAGCTATGCTTTAGCCAGATTACCCAGGTTGTCCTCATTGCGGATTAGGAAAGCAGTGCCCACCTGGGGCCCTGCTGGAGAGCTGCCCTGGGCTAGATGACTGGGTATCCCCAAGCAGAGTGGCCTGTCCCTCCTGGGCCTCATCGCTGGTCTGCTGGCCACTAACTGCTCCTCCACACCTTACCAGGCACCCCACAGACAGAGCCCTGCTGGGGTAGGCCAGCTCACCACACGCCCTCCCAGGGTCTCCCTCCGGGGCAACACATAGCCTCCTAGCCCCCTAACTCAGTGCCTGCCTCGATTCCTGTCTTCTGAGGCTCCCGATGCACCTGACCTTCCTCAGCCCATCTTGCTCACGTGGCTGGGTGGGCAAGTGCGCATCTCTAGGGTGAGGAGCGGCCTTTGCCCTCTGCTGAGCAGGTGGTGCTGGCTGCCCTGGGAGGGATTTAGTGCTTAGAGGGTGGGGAGCGGCCAAGGATTACCACTCTCCTCTCAGCTTATCCCGAGCAGCCCCAAGGTGAGCACGGAGGCCGCACCCCACGCAGAAGGTAGGTCCTGTATGAGGGGTGCTGGGATGATCCGAGGGGCACAGAGCAGGCTAAGCTGATGCTTCCAGAGCTCCCCCACTATTCCTGCCCTTGGCGTTTTCACCTGTGGCAGGTGTCTGAGCCGTGTGCTATGAGCTGGGAGGGTGGCACCCATTGCTCTTCTGCTGGCTTCATGAGACCCAAGTATCAGAGAGGGGAATCAGGAAGCTGTGGTCGTTTGGGGTCAACCCCTTGCTTTTCAGTGGAAGTTCCCAGAACGGGGCTTGGGTTCCACTGACCTTGACCAAGGGCACCTCTGGGGTGTGGTGCCAGGAGACACAGGAATTGGGACCCGGACATGCCCCTCCCAGGAGCTCCTTGAGGGTGGGATAGGAGTGGACAACTGGGGAGGCCACACATTTGTGGTCAGTGCATGTATTACCAGGTAGCACGCCCAAAGGGAGGCATAGCCAGGGTTTGAGCGTGGCTCTGAGTGACTGCCCACAACTCTGCCCAATTTCTGGGGTGAATTCACTTGGGGCAGAGGTGGGGGCACTGCAGCCACCTCGCGCACTTCCATAGGGAGCAAGGCCCTGCTGATGCTTGCCTCCCCTGTCCCCCTCTACAGGGATGTCAGGACCAAGGCCCGTTGTCCTGAGCGGCCCCTCAGGGGCTGGGAAGAGCACCCTACTGAAGAGGCTCCTGCAGGAGCACAGCAGGATCTTCGGCTTCAGCGTGTCCCGTGAGGCCCCGGGGAGGTGGGGGAGGGTCTCAAGGAAGCTGGGGGCGGCGACCCCTGCTGACATGCCCTGAAGCCCCCCACACTCCCACACGGTGGGGCGGAAGCCCCCGCACTGCTGACCCTAACCTGGAGCCTCCTCTCCCACACCCCCAGATGGGCTGAGCCAGGCCCTGTGGGCAAGGCCCTGGGGATGGGGTGCCTGGGGCTCCAGGTGTCCCAAGTCAGTCACTGGTACTTGTTCCTAGACACCACAAGGGACCCGAGGCCAGGAGAGGAGAACGGCAAAGGTGAGCTCAGCCAGCTGGCCTCAGTGCTCCAGCACAGGACTGGAGCAGCCCTCCATTTGTCAGAGTGATGCATGAGGCCTCAGTCTCCCCATCAGCTCTTCCTCCTTTGCAGATTACTACTTTGTGACCAGGGAGGTGATGCAGCGGGACATTGCCGCCGGAGACTTCATCGAGCATGCTGAGTTCTCAGGGAACTTGTATGGGACCAGGTGGGCCATGCTTGGGGCCCTCCCTTCCTCCAGTTCTCTCAGGAACCTAGAGTGGGCAGCCCAGGCAGGGGTATCTCTCTCTCTGTGGGCCCTGGGCAGGGGGTCTCCCCTTGACTGGGCCCCAGGTGGGGGATTTCTTTCTATGGGCCGTCTGGGCAGTTGGGGCAAGGGACCCAGCCCCCCAGGAGTCAAGATGCAACCACAGTCAGGGCTCTCTAGGCCACCCGCTCCTGGCCCAGCCCTACTTATGTCTACCCTGGCCAGGCTGCTGTGAGAACAGTGGGCCACACAAGGGACTGGTATGCAATGAGGACTCGGAGGACCTAGGTCTCATAGGTCGGCAGGTTGCACTGTGCACCCCCCCTCCAACCCGTGGGGTAGCCTGAGAGGGTCCCTGGCACAACAGCGGCTGCCCCTCCCAACAACCCACCAGAGCGGGGTCTTTGCTGGCTCCTCACACCTGACTTGCAAGGCCTGGAAGCAGTGCCTTGACACAGGCAGGCAGGGCCAGGCCTGCCTCTGTGCATAGCCTGTCCCTGAGCAACCTAGCTGGGCGAGGCCAGGACCCCACAGGACCCAGCATACTCTGCCCCAGGTGCAGATGGGAAGAGCAGTGGGCTGCCAAGTGGGGTCATTTGGCCACTGTTGGGACACACAATGCCCGCTGAGGGGCAGTCCCCCCAGTGGATGAGGAGCACATGGTACGTGGTGACCCTAGGGTGAGGGGCCAAGGCCTGCAAAGGATGGCCAGGGGATGAGGAAGCCCAAGGGCGTGCTGTGTAGTGCTATGGCGGCCATAGCCAGGGCATCCCTCTCCAAGCAGGGCCCCAGCATGCAGGATATGGGAGGGTGGTCGCCATCGCTAGCCTGAGGGCACAATCCAGGGGGTGATGCCAGAAGCTTCTGGAGGCATGATTGGTGGGTGGGACTGATTGGGGTGATGGAGTGGTGTGGGGCCTGGGAGCAGGTGCCAGGAGAAGGAGAGGCCCTGGGCCAGGGTCTGAAGGTGCCCCTCCCTACCATCACAGCAGACCAGCAGAGGGCCCCCTCGTCCAAGGGTTGCTCAGGGAATACTTCCAGAAAGAGGGAACAGATGCCACAGTTAGGCTGGGCCCCTGTGGGCACCCCCAGAGAGGCCCAGAGCAAGGGATGGGCAGTGATGGTCCCACTGAGGCTCTTCGAGGCTATGGGGGCTGCTAGGGCCTCAGGAGCCTACAGCTGAGCAGCCCCCCTCCTATCATCCCCCAGCAAAGCAGCTGTGCGGGCCGTGCAGGCCATGAACCGCATCTGCGTGCTGGATGTGGACCTGCAGGGCGTGCGCAACATCAAGAAGACCGACCTGCGGCCCATCTACATCTTTGTGCAGCCACCCTCACTGGATGTCCTGGTGGGGGCTGAGGGAGGAGGGCGGGGGGGCAACCCTGGAGGCTCTGACCTTCTGACTTTCATACTTCGTCTCAGGAGCAGCGGCTGCGGCAGCGGAACACAGAGACGGAGGAGAGCCTGGCTAAGCGTCTGGCTGCTGCCCGGGCCGACATGGAGAGCAGTGAGTGTGGGCACCTATCACTCCGTGTCCCTGGACCCTCTCCAACCCCCACAGTAGAACAGTCCCATCCAGCAAGGGGCAGAGGAGGGCTGGAGCCATCACCCAGCACTGTGGTCCACGTGAAGGGTCCCCGGACCCCCACCTCTGTCACCACAGCCTCCACTGACCCTGCCCCCACCCTCAGGCAAGGAGCCCGGCCTGTTTGACCTGATCATCGTCAACGACAGTCTGGACAAGGCCTACTGGGTCCTGAAGGAGACGCTCTCTGAGGTGGGCTGGGGGTGGAGGTGGGGCCTCAGACCTCTGTCTGGCAAACGGGGAAAACAGGCTGGGACAGGTGATATGGCGGCCGCAGGCCCTGGGCGAGGCCCTCTTCCTTTTCCCAGCCTCTCTTCCTTTCTCCCCGGCAGGAAATAAAGAAGGCTCAAGCAACTGGTCACTCCTGAGGCGGTCCACCGGCTATAACTCCTCAGGTGGGGCCTAGGGCCTGGCACCCACCTGCAGCGGGCCAGGGTCTCCGGCGGTGGCTCTGCTCACCTCAGCTAGCACCCAGGGTTTGGGGTGCTGCCTGTCTTCCCTTACTCCCCCACCGTGACTGGAGGACTTTTCTCTCACCCCCTCTCCCCATGTCCATTTCTAGGCTTCCTCCCCACCCCACCCTATCAACCCCCCTCCCATGGAAGCTGGGCCAACATCCAAATAAAGAACTGCTGGGTTAGAGTGTCCTTGAGCCCTTGGATCATGGCCCTGGGTGGGTGGGGCCACAGTACACCACTCCAGACCCACCCCCTCCCCACCCTGCTCTTGGCAGCCACACCCTAACTGGCCAGCCGCTGGAGGTCCTTGGGCAGCAGCATCCATCTGACATCTGCTGCTCTGGGCTGCCGGCCCCCAGAGAGGGCTGCTCCTGAGCTGCTGCATGCTACTTGCCCAGGGCTCCCACCAGCTGGGTGCAGGGCCTCATCCCCCACTGTCTCTTTGAGTTGCCATTGAGGCTGGGGTCAGAAGGTCCTGGGGGCTCATCCTGCATGAACCACTCCTCCTGGTCCCTGAGCTGGGCTGATGGTGGCAGAGGGACAGACATTGCATACCTGAAGAGGAACTGAGACTACAGAGGATGGACCTCTGCATCTGGGGGCCTTGTGCATGGCCCACTGGGGGTCTGGCCGGCCCTAATGTTCCTGTAGAGGCCAGCCCAGGGAAGACACTTGGGGGCCTCTGTTAGGGTTCCAGGC
Organism: Balaenoptera physalus; assembly: GCF_965194825.1. Classification (NCBI taxonomy): domain Eukaryota; kingdom Metazoa; phylum Chordata; class Mammalia; order Artiodactyla; family Balaenopteridae; genus Balaenoptera; species Balaenoptera physalus. The sequence goes on along the minus strand of NC_138890.1, from coordinate 17,229,029 downwards.
TCTGTGGAGTCTCAGAAGATACCTCCAAAAGCTGCCCATCTGAAGTCGGGGCAGCTGAGTTGTACTAGGCACAGGAGGCACTCGCCTGAGCCCTGGTCCATGCCCAGGCCATGCTCCTACGGTGGAACCCAGACAGATGGTTGATGCAGACCTGGAGGAGGCAGGGAGCCCGGGCAGAAATAGAAAGGCTGGGCTCCATCCAAAAGCCCAGATGCACAGCGGAGGGCAGGCGAGAGCTGGGCCTGGACACCGGACAGTGGGCAGAGGGGCGCTGGGCAGCCCCTAGGCCTGGGGGCAAGTACGATGGGGCTGGGCTGCCTCCTGACCTACTGTACAGCCTGGGAGAGACTGGTTCCCTCTCTGGGACCCATCCAGCCCCAGGGACAATCAGGGATTCAGACCCCGAGCCTCAGGGGGAACAATGGAGCCCTTCAAGGCCCTCCCCCCACATTGTGCTTGGTGGTGAGAGGTGGCCCTGGGTCGGGCCCTGGACTTAGCCGGGTGCACACCCTCAGGAGGGCTGGTGTCCAGCCGGCCAGCAGGTGGAAGGGCTCAGAAGGACTTGTTTCCTGGCCTGGAGAAGGTAGGGTACCACCAGGGGACCAGGTTTGGGGTGCCCTTTGGGGCTGAGCAGCACCCTCTTCACTCTGGGCCCAAGGTCTTAGGGGCCTGGACTCAACTGTCTTGGAACAGCCAACCCCAGGAGAGAACGGGTGCTGAGCCTGGCTGGGTGGCCCTCCATTCTGGGGGTCTGTCCATCTCAGGCCCACTGCCCTCACAGGGCCATCAGTCTGGGTGGTGATTCAGCTGCAGTAAGACTCAAGGGTAGGAGGAGGTAGAGGCAGAAGTCTGCCCCTCTCCCTCCCCCAGAAGCTGCTCAGGCCAGCTGATGAGCAAGGGGGGAAGGGGGTGGGCCCCCGGGCAGCTGGGACCCCTCAGGCCATGTGGGACTGGCCAGCCCCTGCCAGCTAGGCAGCTGCAGTGTATCCAGAGGCTGGGGCCTTGGGCTATTCAGCCCTGGGGGGAGGTTGGGGAGCCCCACCTCTTCCACACGGGCAGACGAGCGGTAGTTGGTACACCTGCCTGCTGTCCACACTGCTTTTGGTTTAGCCTTTATGTGGCCGGGGGCACCTCCTAAACCCTTGTGGCCGCCTGCTAGGTCCTGTGTCCTCAGACCTGGGTCCTGGAGGTTAGCAGAGCAGAACAGACTCCTGTTCTCCAGGAGCGGCACCCATTGCACCACAGATGTGAGTTGTCTGGATGCGGATTGCGTGCAGGGTGGCTGGACAAGAATGGGGAACGGGACTGGGCTGGGGTCCCGACAAGGGGCAGCACGGCTGAGGGGCGGCAGCTGGTCCTGTGGTATGCTCGGCTGTTGGAGGAGCAGGTGGACACAACAGGTGTTCAGGGCAGGAAGGGGGTATGCAGGGCAGCGAAAGAGTGACACTGCCACACACTGTGGGGGCAGAGCCTGCGGTGGCTTTAACGCGGCGTTTTGGGCCGCGTCAGGGTGGAGGGTTGAAGGAGGGGTTGAAAATGTCACCCCATGGGGTCCGAGGGGCACAGCATCCTGCCCTTGGCCAGCAATGCCTGGGGAGGTCCTTGAGGGGGCACCGAGCTTGGGCAGGGGTCCTGGTTCAGCCTCACACCCTTGCTCCTCCTGACACCTCCCCCTGCCAAAGCCCAGGGTTCTACGGCCCAGGCCTCCCTGTAGCAGCAGTTCCTGGCCTGGCTGCAGGAGCAGTCCAGGCTGCGCCACCATGACTCACTCCCCAGGCCTGTCCCCACCACACCCTCCACTCCTGCAGGAGGCCCCTCACTTCCCGGATTCCAGGCTGGAGCAGAGCAGAGAGGGGGCCCCCTCGTTCCTCCACAGACCCAGAGTGCCATGTCCAAAGGTCACCATGGGAAACAGTTACCAGCCCAGGCACCTGCACCTCCAGAGACCCTGGGAGGGAGCAGGGGCCTCCCACCTCAGGTTTACACCAACCCTCCCCAGAGCTTCCAGGCAGGGCTCCATTGCCTCAGACATTGAATCATCCCACTGGCATTTGCTGAGCGTTTGTGTGATTGGGGGCACTGAGCATGCAGTGGGGACACCTCACTCTTCTGGCTGTGGAGGGAGCTTCCCAGAGGAAGGCCATTGGAGCGGTACAAGGCAGAAAGCAGTGCCTGTGTGTATGCCTGAGCGTGAGGATGAAGTGTGTGGGCGTGCAAATGCGTGTATAAGTATGTGGGTATGCATTTGTTAGAGGGAGGGAGTCCAGACATGGTCAGTTCTGAGGTGGGCAGGAGCAGGTCAGGAAGTTCCTGAGGACCTGTGAGGATATGGGTTTTGTGCTGAGAGCCCCAGGCTCCCTGGGACCCAACCCAGTGGGGCCTGTGTCCCCACCTTGGAGTGCCTGCAGGAGGGGAAATGGGGGTAGGGGACTGGGAAGGGAACCTGGCCACTAGCTGGTGTCTACACTGTGTGGGAGGCTGTGGTGTGCACTGGAGTTGCTGGGGGCGGATGGATGTGGCAGAGGGTCCCCAGGCCTGGGGTCTGGGTTTTGGGCACCTGGGTTGGGGGCGGGTGCACACCTCTCAGTGGCTAGGGGGTTCAGGCAGGACACAACTGGGGCATCCAGGACAGGGGCACAGGGAGGGAGGGACATGGAAGACAACCCACAGGACCACTACAAAACTGACCAGGGGGAGACTTTGTGGGCATCCTAAGGCCAGGCTGTGAGGGAGGCCACCATTGGGAGGCCTGGGGGCTAGTGGAGGTGGAGAGAAATCAGATTTCTTCTGGCATACAGCACTGGGGCCTGAGCAAGGCAAGTGCTGCAGCCCCACTCTCTGAGTAAGAACTGTCCCCCACAGGGCACTTCAGTGGGTGGGTGGGCAAGCAGCAGGAGGGGGACCTTAGCCTGGAAGGTGGGTGGATTGCAGGAGCAGCCCCTGGTCCCTGCTCTAAGGCCTCAGGTCTCCCAGGGCTGAGTCCGCCTTGGGCTACTTGTAGGTACTCATATGTAGAGGAGGGACCACCCAGTGCCAGGTGCGTGCAGGAATCTGAGTCCTCAGGAAGGGGAAGAGGTTGCCTGAGATGCCCAGGTTCCCAGGGAAGGGTTCCACCAGTCCTCTTGGTGAGCTGAGCACTCCACTCCGGGAGGGTGGGGGGGGCAGCCAGGCAGCCCCACCTCAGCCAAAGGAAGTCCACCCACCATGAGAGGGGGCACATGGGAGGAAGCTGGGCCAGGGATGGGAAGGAAATGGCTGGGCAGGCCCTGACCTCACTATACTACAGGAGGAGGCACTGGGCATCTCTGGTTCTCAGCCTCTGACCACCCCCCCGCCCAAGCCCAGGACCTTTGTTCAGACCCAGGGGTGAAAGGGGCTTGAAGCGGGGAGAGCCCAGCTGCCCACCCCTGCAGGAGCCACTCCATTGGTGCCAGAACCAAGTGTGCAGGGCCCAGCTCACCCCAGCACAGGTCATCCTGATGCCCACTGGAGCCCGTGGTGCCTGCCTACCACCCTCCTCCCAATAGGGTGCCTCCTTGGGCAACTCTTGGTGAAGATGACCGCAGCCCACTTCATGGGGATCCCCCATGTGTGCCCTACACCCTGACTAGTCACCCCTCCCTCCCCCGACCCCACTCCCTTTAGTGAACACCCCCAGGCCTGCCCCCTCCCAGACCTTGACACCCAGGTGCCCCTGGGCCCCTTCTCCCCAAACCTCGTCCTGGATCCCACTTGAGTGGCCCCCACCCGCACTTGCTCTAACATGTAGCTTTGGGTGAGATTCCCTCTGAACAAAGGTCCCAGCAAATGCCAGGGCCTTGTTCCCTGAGGGGCCAGCACCCCCTCACATACCCTCCTCTCCTGCTGGCCCAGCCCAGAGCCAAGCTCCCACTGGCTGCCTCCCATCAGCACTGGGCAGCTGTGGGCCTGGCCTTTGCCTCCCACTGCCCCATCTCTGTGTTGGGGTCCTTCTTGCACCCCACAGCCCCAGGACAGGTCATGAGCAAAACTCCTAGCTCTGTGCTTGAAGCCTCCAGACACAGAGAAATACGTTCCAGATGGGACAAGACAGGGAGAGGGAACTTGAAGTGATGGAGTAGGAAACCATTTTAAATAAGGTTTTTTATTTTACAACACCTGTGATTTACAGAGAAACTATAAAGAGACCAGGGAGAGTTCTCATTTGCCCCCAAACCCAGTTCTGCAGTGACGTGCTTGTCACAACTGGTGCACCGATATTGATACGTTGCCATAAGCCAAAGATTCCTCACTTTTCAATGTGTCCTTTTGCTGTCCCAAGGTCCCCAAGGGGAGGGGTGACTGTCCTCGTGTCTCCTTGGTCCCTCTTGGGGGTGACTCCCTCAGACTTCCCTAGTTACTGATGCCCTTGGCATTTTGAAGGTCAGGTAGTTTGTAAAAGGCCCTCCTGGAACTTGTGTCAATGTATCTCACGATCACCTGGGGTGAGGGTTTGGGAAGAAGCCTCCGGGGCAGCAAGGTCTGTGCTCTCAACTTGGCTCCTCCCTGCAGGTGGGGACCTCGGCCACCTGCCTGAGGTGATGTCTGTCAGGTTGTGCTCCTCCCTCCCTCCTTGCTGTGCTCTCTGGAAGAGCACTGTCCTTGAGGTCACAGTGACTACATGAATTATTCAGAATTCCCTTCTCCCCCATTTAGTTAGTTACTGTATCATTTGTATCAGTGGGGTCTCATACATTTTCTACCTTGGGCAACAATCTATAAACCAATCTATAATAGCAGGGTGGTGGGCTGGCCTCAGAGGCAATCGGGTGGAGAGACAGGACGAGGGGGCAGGGCTCAGCGTGGGGTGGGGTGGAGCGGGAGTGTGGGCGGGGAGTGGACGCACGTGGGACTGTGGCGTAGCAGAAGCCCCAGCAGGGGTGGTTTCCGCCTATGTGGGAGCGGAATGCGGGTGCTGGTGCGTTGGGACCAGGTGCGCTTGGCATTTTACCGCAAAGTCGGGGGAAGTCTCAGGAGCACATGTCGATGGGCTTCCTAAGGTGCTCGGCGGAAGCGAGGCAGGCCCAGGGAGCAGCAGGACCCGGCGGAGTCCGGTTCAGGGTTTTTGCTGATGAAGCGGAGCGGGTGCTGGGCAGAGAGCCGTCCAGGATAAGCCCATCTGAGAGGAAGCCGCTTTGGAGGGAAATTTTGGGGTCTGGTCTTCTGGGGTTTGCTGTGCCTGCTGGCATCCATGTGCCGGTCCAGCAGCTGGCACCAGAAGTCTGGATCTGGGGGACCCCTGCGCATGGCGCTGAGGGCCTGGGCTCCTGCAGGCCATAGCTGGTCAGCATCAGCCCCCTGACCATAGAATGACCTCGCCGTGACTGCGTGTGTGACACAGGCCCTGCGCACACGTGTATGCAGCACGCAGGCATGGGCCCTTGGGTCTGGAGAGCCAGAGCCTCTGCTCCACACCCAGAGGGTGCCTGAGCTCCCCCACTGGCACTGGGGGAAGGAAGAGAGGAGGTTTGCTCACCCTTCCTGCTGCCCAGGCTGTCCCCTTCGGCTGACAGCCTGCAGGGCCTGCACCCTCTTTTCTCCACACGACTCATCTCTGGGGCGGCTCTGACTGCACCCAGGTCAGCCCCCCCAGGGCAAAGTGCCATCCTTCACACCCCAGGGCAGGGTCCACCCAGTGCCATGCTAGAGCTGGTCTCAAGAACCCTGCCCCCACCCCCCACTCCCCGCCCCCCGTGCGTGTCTCCTCGAGCTGGTCATGGGCCTGGTGGGAGCATTTACGCCACGGGAATCAGCAAACACTACACCAAGGCTTTTCCACCGAGGGCCAGTTGTTAAATACCACACAGAAGGGGTCAGGGCTGCCCTGGCACCCCCACCCTCCCTCCCATTTCTCCACTGGGCTCCATCTTGGAGGGGAGAGAAGTGGGGGCTGCTCTGCCACCCGTTTTCTGGGTTCCTGCATGGTGGGACTATAGGCCTCAGCCTCCTGGGATGTGGGACTGTTGAGGTCAGGGTTGGGGACAGGTCCTGAAAGAGAGCTGAAGTTAGAGCTGAGGAAACACAGCCAGCTGAGGACATCAAGACCCTCATGCTCATTCCTCTTTGAGTCAGAGGTATATCAAAGATGGCCCTGAAGGGCTGGGCATGTGCCAGTCTGTGTACCTGTAAATGTGTGTGCCTGTGCATGAGTGCATTGCACGTGAGTGTGTGTATACATATGTATGCACATGTGTGTCTGAGTGAACGTATTTGCATGTGCACTTGTGAGTGTTTGCATGTGTGTGGCTATGAGAGGGGCGCTGCACACAGATGTGAGGAAATAGGGTCACTTCCCCAGGAACCCCGGCTGCCCCCTCTTCCTGCCCCCACCCCCTGCCCCGGGAGAGGCCCCAGCTCCATAAAGAGGGCCCGGAGCCCTGAATGCCCCTGTTGTTCCATTCCACACCTGCCCACGCTGCCTCCCAGGCCTGTTCCAGAAGGAGGGGGCCAAAAGCATCAGGTACTCAAGGCTCTTCTGCCTCCAAACTACCCAGGAGCAGGTACTGGTGTGGAGGAGGGAGGGTGGGCATTAGGAGGCTGCAGCCCCCTCCCTAGAGGTGCAGGGGTACAGGGGTGTGTGGTCCTGCCCACTGAGCCCCTTCTAGATACAGGCTCACTCAGGGGTAGCTGATCTAGAAGGAGCACTGGTCTGGGACGTGGGAAGTGGCCACAAGGCTGTCTCCGAGTGTCACAGGTGCCCGAGTGTGGTTGTGTGTGTGCCTTACAGTATCTGTGGGCCTCGCTGCACATGGTGCCACCCTGAACAGACACCTGGGCTCACCCCACCCCCCAGCCAGGATGTGCAGAGGACATGGGAGTGCTGGAACAAGAGGGAGGAGCAGCCTGGAGGGTAGGCCTCAGCCCCTGGTACAGCTGGACCAGTGGCGGGGGTGGGGGGGGCGCAAAGGAGCATGGCAGTGGTCCTTTGTGGAGACAGAGGGACCAGAGCCCCTGTTCAGGATGTGGAGGAAGGGGGGGCCCAATGTTGGGGAGTCTGGAACTGATGGGGCTGGGGGCTTCAGGGGCTGGAGGCTGACAGAGCCGTTGGGTCTGGGGATGGATGGGATTAGGGGATGATGAGGAGGCTAGACTGGAGGCTGGGGGCTGAGGGCCACTGGGTCTAGGGGCCTGGGGAACTGTGAGCTGATGGGAGACTGGAGTGGCTGAGGAGCTGGGGGGCCAGGCAGGCTGCAGGCCCAGCCCCTGGAGGGCCCCTGGCATGCTGGAAATAGGAATCCAGCAACCCGGGTGCTGCAAGGTGGGAGCAGGCATCTGAGGTGAGGCCCAGACTCTTGAGTGAGGCTGGTCCGTTTTCTGGTTGGCCCTACGAAGGCAGCTCACCCAGTGGACTCCCTGTGGCTCTCAGGGCCTGGGGTGAGGTCCCCAGAGGCTGGGTAAGGGACACAGCTTGCACGGCACCGGGCTTTCCTAGAGAGCTGGGGGAGGGCAGGAGGGCTGGCCCTGCTCCAGGCCACAGGGACCTAGAGTCGGGTTTTGGGGGGAGCCAGGGCATGTGCTCAGCCAGAGAAGGCGACCCCTCGTCTGTCCTTGTAGGGTCTATCCTCTGGCTGCAGAGGCCCCGGCCTCTTGCTGATCCCTCCTAGGGCAGGGTCAGGACCCTGGGTGAGGGCGGCGCTCCTGGAGGGGCTCCAGGTGCCACTCTACACCCTCCCAACCCACCAGCCCTTGCCCCCATTACCCTCGCCCCAGGTTGAGCTCCTGCTCATGGCCTGCAGGTCCCATCCCCCGCCCCTATGACCAACATGAGCTGGAGCTTCCTGACGCGGCTGCTGGAAGAGATCCACAACCACTCCACGTTCGTGGGCAAGGTATGGCTCACGGTGCTGGTGGTCTTCCGCATCGTGCTCACGGCGGTAGGCGGTGAGTCCATCTACTCCGACGAGCAGACCAAGTTCACGTGCAACACGCGGCAGCCGGGCTGCGACAACGTCTGCTACGACGCCTTTGCACCCCTGTCCCATGTGCGCTTCTGGGTTTTCCAGATTGTGGTCATCTCCACGCCCTCCGTAATGTACCTGGGCTATGCCGTGCACCGCCTGGCCCGCGCCTCACAGGACGAGCGCCGCCGCGCCTCTCGCCGCCGACCAGGCCGCCTCGCGCCCCGCGCACCCCTGCCGTTGCCCCCACCGCCCCACCCGGGCTGGCCCGAGCCCGCAGACCTGGGCGAAGAGGAGCCCATGCTGGGCCTGGGTGAAGAGGACGAGGAGCCGGGGGCGGCCGAGGGCCTGGGCGAAGATGATGAGGCTGAGGACGCGGGTGCAGCCAAGGGCGCAGGAGGGGACCCAAAGGCGACTGGGGTCCCAGGCCCGGCAGGTCAGCATGACGGGCGGCGGCGCATCCAGCGCGAGGGCCTAATGCGTGTGTATGTCGCCCAGCTGGTGGCGCGGGCCGCCTTCGAGGTGGCCTTCCTGGTGGGCCAGTACCTGCTGTATGGTTTCGAGGTGCGGCCCTTCTTCGCGTGCAGCCGCCAGCCCTGCCCGCATGTGGTCGACTGCTTCGTGTCACGACCCACTGAGAAGACAGTCTTCCTGCTGGTCATGTACGTGGTCAGTTGCCTCTGCCTGGTGCTCAACCTCTGTGAGATGGCGCACCTGGGCCTGGGCAGCGCGCAAGACGCTGTGCGCAGCCGCCGCCCCCTGCCCACCACCCCTGGCCCCATGCCTCGCCAGCAGCCCTGTGCTCTGCCCGCCGCGCCTTCGGGCCTGGCCTGCCCGCCAGACTACAGCCTGGTGGTGCGCGCGGCTGAGCGCGCACGCACCCACGATCAGGACCTGGCCAACCTGGCACTGCAGGCGCTGCAGGACCGGCGGTCGCTTGGGGACCTCGACAGCCCACCAGGCCCTGGCCTTCCAGCAACCGCCCGGGGGCCCCCGAGGGCCGGCGCCCCTGCCTCCGGGTCGGGCAGCGCCACGTCGGGGGGCACTGCCGGGGGCCAGGGCCGGCCAGGGGCCAAACCCAGGATGGGCTCTGAGAAGGGCAGTGGGAGCAGCAGCAGGGAGGGTAAGACCACCGTGTGGATCTGAGGCCTGCCTTGGCCACTGTCCCTCCTCCCTCCTCACCAGGGCTGAGGTGGAGGGCTCTGGAGGAAGTCTAGGGGCTGGACACCGCCTAAGGGGCAGAGCACAACCTGCCCTCCTCCTCCCCCTCAGGTGGCTGCTCTCCCCCTCGGGAGGGGGCGGAGGGCACCAGCCTGCTCTGCATCACTGCCCCTCCCTGCCTGAGACCCATCTTCATCCAGGATAGGGTGGGGAAGGTAGGCCTGGGAATCACAAATGGTCCCCAGCTCTGATCCATAAGCCCTGATGGGTAGGTGGGACTGTGGCTGGGGCATTTCCGCCCTCCCAGAGCCACACAGCTGGCCACCTCAGGACAAGGCCGCCCTCCAGGAGAGAGCTCCACCCCCTCCTGCCCCGCTTTCCCTGCAGTAGCCCATGTGTGACTGCCCAGGGGTGCTTGGCCTGGGTCTTGGGGAGTACTGTGCTTGTCCTCACTCCCTGCCCAGCAAATGGGGCTCTTTTCCTAGCACCCACACTCTTCTAGCCCAGGTTCTGGTTCTTGCAGAGCTGAAAGCAATGCCAGGTCTTCCTTGTACAGAAGGGAAAACAGAGACCACAGTGGGCAGAGGCCCCTGCGCCCAGCCCTGGTCTGTACCACCTCCTGCCTCACCCCCACTAGGCCCCAAGCATGAGCTGCCTCGAGTGCCAGGTGGACCTGCACCCTGCTTCCTGTTCCCTGCCCAGACAGATCTGGGGCTCAGGCCCCGCTTGGGCCCCGGGGTGGATGGGACCATGCCCTCTCCAGCTCCTGTGCTGGCCTGGCGTGGCCCCTTCCTCTGGGACATACTTGAAGTTCTGAAGCGACATCGGCCCCCCTTGCCACTCAGACCAACAGGATGGTGGTGAGGGGCTACGGCTTTGCGCATGCTAGGGGAAGGCACTCTGAGGCTCCCGCTACAGCCTCTTCCCTCCAGCCCCCTCTCCAATTCAGACACAGCCTCCAAAGGGAGTGAAATAAAACTAACTTTTGTTTACAACCACATGTGTATGTGTATGAATGTCCGCATGAACGTGTGTGTGTGCTTGTGTATGCATGTGGGAGTGTGGTGTGTGCACATATGTGTGAGTACACATATATGCACGTGTGTACGTGTCCACCGCTGGCCTCTGGGGACACATGGCTCAGCTCTCGGATGGCTGGGAGAGGAAACCACTTTGCAGGGACCATCCGGGGAGCAAGGCCCAGGTTGAGCCCCTGCAGCTCCTTGGAGACACTCTGGTGCCACTCTGTGCCAGGCAACAGGCTCGGCCCAGAGGGGAGGGATATGGCTGAATGAGAACAAAGAACAGCCAGGCCTGCATGCTTAGAACCCAAGGTGGTACCTCAAAGGACAGAGGGGCAGTCCTGTCTCAGGCCCCGGCATTATCCAGATGCTGGCCAAAGCCTGCGGTGGTAGCTTTGGTGGGGAGCAAAGGTGAGCACAGCTGGGGAAACAGCTGCTGCCATCAAGGAGCCACCTTGGTATAGACGTCAGTCACCCTGCTGTCTCCCAGCTTCCCTCAGGCCCAAGGCGGGCCCTGAGAGCTTCTCCCAGATTGCAAACCCTCCCTGGGGGCCCAGGGCCAAGCCCCAAGCCTGGGTGAACCCCAACCCAACCTGCCTCTGGTCACATGCCAAATGCAGGCTGAGTTCCTTTCCTTTGTGGGGTCTGACTGGCTGATCCCGGGTTCCAGGTGAGGCCCACCCCAAGGTGAGCCTTGCCCCCAGGTAAGCCCCACCCCCATGAAGTTCCAGATGTCAATGCTGGAAGCAGAGCCTCAGAAGGAAAGCCAATCCAGATGCAGAGCAGGGACTCACCACTCGCCTCTCCAAGAGGAGAAAGCCCATGGAACTGGCATCCCTGCATTTGGGGCTGTGCTCCTGGCAGTGTCGTCATGAGGAATACTGGGTTTCTGTGGTGGGGAACATGTTGTCCAGCCATGCCTGGCTCCCATCAGTGTGACTGGGTGCAGTGAGCGGCAGAGCTGGTAAAGAACATCTGCAAGGCACTATTGTTCGCTGACACCCTTGCCGCGGCCCCTCCATAGCCTCCCTGCCTCCCGTGTCCCTGAGAGCAGCCTCCTGCAGCCAGTAGAGGGCCTGGAGGACATCAGGACCTCAGGGAGATAAGTGGGCACTCCAGGTGGGGAATAGTGGGAGACTTTAGGGTTCAGAACCACCCTAGTGGCTGGAGAGGGCTGGTGAGGAAGGCAGGTGTCCACTCTGAGCAGGGCCCAGAGGTTGGCCTCGATTCTGATGGTCAGTGCTCCCACATCTCAAGGCCATGAGGCACACTTGATGGTGACAGGGTCCCACAAGGGGTGGAAGGTGGGGCATGGGCCCTCAGCATCTGCCTGAAAAGAAGCCTTAAGCCAGCAGACAGGGAGACCTTGGGCAGGTTTGTGTTTGGGGAAGAACATTCTGGATTTCACTGTGACAGTGTCCCGGGAAGCCTCCCCCCATCCACAGAGAGGGAGCTTTAGGTCAAGTTCAAGGGGTCAGGACCTCATTCTCTGGGCCCTTCCTGAACAAAGTAACATTAGGATCTCACCCTCTATAACTCGGGTTGGGCTCCTGGTGTAGTTGCAGCCTGGGAGCGTCTGGTGAGGCCAGGGCTGGCTCAACGATTTCCTCACTCACCGAGCTGGGGGTTCATGCTGGGGTCCTTCGATGTGGTTTGGACCTCCTTGTAGCATGGCGGCCCAAGAGGACCCAGCAAAGGCCAACTGACCCTTATCACCAGCCCTAAAGTCATATCACTTCACATCACAGCAGTCACAGGCCTGCAGGATCCTTCTCAATGGGCCAGTGTCAAATTTTAAGGGCACGTGGAATAGAGAGTCTCTGTTGGCCTTGGTCCGCTGGCCCCCTAGCCACGTGTGAAGCCCTTCAGTACCCCTCCCGCCCACACACACAGGGGCACGTGATCTTGGGGCCTCTGCAGCCACTGCCCCCTTCTTTTACCACAGTTCTGATATCGGTCCATAATTCGCCCCATACTATTTAGCCTGCCCAGTTTCTATCATCTCAGTCCCTCCACTCCTAATTGGTTTAGATACAATTTGAGGCAGCTGCGTCAATGGGAGCAGGACACTGCCCAGGGGCTCCTGGGGAAATCTATTTGCTGCGTGTCTGTGACATGGAAGTCAGATGTGGGTCAAGCTGTGAGTCTCCATGCTCAGTGGCTTGGTCCAACACCAATCTAGATGTTGCGGTGAAGGTGTGCTTTTAGATGAGATTAACATTGACAATCTGTGGACTTTGATAAAGCAGACCATCCTCCCTAATGTGGGTTGCCCTCATCCAATCAGGTGATGGCCTTAAGAACAAAGACTGAGGTTCCCAAAGAAGAAGTGATTCTCCCTCCAGACTGCCAGTGATGATTACATTTATGGGTCAGCTTGACTGGGCCCTGGGGTGCCCAGAACAAGCATGATTCTAGGTGTGTCTATGAGGGTGATTCTGGATGAGATTCACACTGAATCTGCACACTGAGTAAAGCAGATGGCCCTCCCCAGTGCGGGTGGGCCTTGGCCAGTCAGATGAAGGCTTGAGTAGAACAAAAAGGTGAAGAGAGAACTCCGGCCTGACAGTTTGAGCAAGCACACTGGTCTCCTGTCTTCAGGCTCAGACTCAGGCTAGAACTCTCCTGAGTCTCTAGCTTGTAGATGGCAGACCTTGGGACTCCTCAGCCTCCATAGTTGAGTGAGCCAATTCCTTATAATAAATCTCTATCGAATTGGTTCTCTTTCTCTGAAGAACCCTAACTAATCAACATCCCATCAGCCAGAGGTTGTTAAAAGGGCATCCCAGCTGTGAGGAAAACTGCAAATGGAGGCTCTATTCTGGGAGGTATCTCAGTCAGCTCAGCCTGTGTAACAAATACCATAGACCGGGGGCTCAAACAACAGACATCTATTTCTCATAGTACTGGCAACTGGAAGTCCGAGACCAAGGTGTCAGCACCTGAGGCCACTCTCCTTGGTGTGTAGACAGCTGTCTTCTCCCTGTGTCCTCGCATGGTCTTCCCTTTGTGTGAGTCTGTGTCCTCATCTCCTCTTCTTATAAGGAAACCAGTCCTATTGGATTAGGGCCCACCCCAGTGACCTCATTTGACCTTAATCACCTCTTTAAAGACCCCATCTCCAAATACAGCCCCATTCTGAGGTCCTGCGCATTAGGGCTCCATAATGTGAATTTGGGGGGATGCAATACAACCCATATTAGAAGGCAGATGCCTAACTAAAAGCTCAGTCACCACAGAAGGGGATCCTAACGCATAAGCCTCCTGTCTCAGGAACTTAGGGGCCTGGACGCACCACTGGGGTCCTATATGTTTTGTGAGCTTTTGATGGGGGTGACTTAGGATTTTCTTTTTTAACATCTTTATTGGAGTATATTTGCTTTACAATGGTGTGTTAGTTTCTGCTTTATAACAAAGTGAATCAGTTATACATATTCATATATCCCCATATCTCCTCCCTCTTGCGTCTCCCTACCACCCTCCCTATCCCACCCCTCTAGGTGGTCACAAACCACCAAGCTGATTTCCCTGTGCTATGAGGCTGCTTCCCACTAGCTATCTATTTTACGTTTGGTAGTGTATATATGTCCATGCCACTCTCTCACTTTGTCACAGCTTACCCTTCCCCCTCCCCATATCCTCAAGTCCATTCTCTAGTAGGTCTGTGTCTTTATTCCCGTCTTGCCCCTAGGTTCTTCATGACTTTTTTTTTTCCCCTTAGATTCCATATATATGTGTTAGCATACAGTATTTCTTTTTCTCTTTCTGGCTTACTTCACTCTGTACGACAGACTCTAGGTCCATCCACCTCAGTGACATAGGATTTACTGTCATGTCCTCCCAACTGATGTCACTGGCCATCCCAGGCTAGGGGAGCCAACCTCTGTGTCATACACGTTCCTACCTCTAGCACCAATTTCTCGATGTTCTGAACCACCATAACCATGATCTCATGCCTGAGCCCCGATACCCTAACGGGGTGTCCATCTCCCACCTATGACATAGTATCTAATATGCTCCAGTCTGTTAACTCTCACAGGTGGAACCCAACCACTAAACTTGGCACTTAATGCTCACTTAACTACTTAAAAAAATCCTCTCAGTGCCTGTATGGCCATGAGGCTGGAGAGCTGAACTGGGGTGCAAAGCCATCGACCCTCGCCCCCCATCTTCTGTGCTCTGGAGCAGGCTGGTGGGTTGAGCCCCGGCCTCCCCATCCCTGCTTCACTGCCTGGTGGGGTCCTCGGGCTGTGTGGGGCCCACCCAGGTCTGTATAGGGGCAGGGCCAGGCCAGGGGAGTGGCTGGAGAAGGATCAGACAGAATGGCCTTGTCTCATTCTCATCCGTTTCCATGGCTGGAGCCAACTCGCTGGCTGCTCAGGGAGATCGTGGAGGGCTTCAGGGAGGGGGGTGCCTAGAATGGGGGCAGCTTCCTTCTTCTGGCTTTGGGAAGGGAGGAGGCCATGAGGAGAGAATAACAGGAAACAACCCCTGGCCTGGCAGCAGCTGGGAAACAGGGTCTGGGACCCCCATGTCTGCTGATTTTCCAGCTCTCAGATCCCCACCCCTCCCGACAGCTTCAGGGCCCATGGCCTCAGAGGGAGGAGATGCAGATGGGATCCAGCAGCAACCTATGCCCCCAGCTGGACCCAGGCCAATGAGTGGGGTTCCTTGGGAGCGTCCTGAGGCCAGTCCACAGTTCCCTCCACCTAGACCTGTAGGCATGAGAAGCTGCAGTGAGAGGACCTGAGAAGGAGCAGTAGCCAGGCCATGCCCACATGCAGGGGTCCCCGCTGTCGGGCTGGCCAGGCTGGTGCAGAGATCTGGGAAGCCTTCCTGGAGGAGGGAGCCTGACGCAGTGCTGGTTGGCAGACTCTAGAATGGTGGGAGGTGTTGCCTGCTCTGTTCAAGAGGCAGCCGCCAGCTGAGTGTGGCTCTGGACATTTCAGTGTGGCCCATTCAGTAAGGAGCTAAAAGTTTCATTTGACTTCATTTGAGTTAATTTGCATTTAAACAGCCCCAGGTGGCAGCAGCGGCCCTGCTGGACCAAGTGGGCTGGGCTTGGCACTGGACTGGGAACATCAGGTAAGGTGCCGGGTGGCCCTGAGTCAGCCTGCTGGCCCTTCCCACAGGCTGTGCTGGTGGGAAGCAGGTTTTCTGCTGGCCAAGGGATGGGCTGATGTGAGGCTGGAGGAATGCACCCCCCCCCCCCATGTTGTCCTCGAATGGTTTCCTCCCTGACCTCACAGGGCTGGCAGGGAGGTGCTGGGTCACCCTAGGAACACAGGCCCAACAGAGGAAGACCTTTTCCATGAAAGGCCAGTGGAACTGCATTCCAGGCCTGGCTGCTCACAACCAGGAAGCCGACTGGGAGGGGACCAAGGGCCTGGAAAACCCTAGGGAGTTCTGGTCAACCAGTTTATGTTAATGAGGTGACTTTTGAAAAGCCCCTAAGGATGGGGGCTGGTTGCCAGAAACAACCGTGTGATTAGAGGGTTAGAGCTTTCAGCCCCACCCCTTGACCTCTGGGGAGGAGTGATGGGCTGGAGGTTGAATCAACAGCCAATGGCCAATAATTTAATCAATCACATCTAGGTAACGAAGCCTCCGTAAAATCCCAAAAGGACTGGGTTTGGAGAGCTTCTGGGTTGGGGAACACATGGAGATTTGGGGAGAGTGCGGTGTGCTCAGAGGGCATGGAAGCTCCACACCCCTTCCCACATACCTTGCTCTTTGCTCTCTTCCATCTGGCTGTTCCTGAGTTATATCCTTTCATAACAAATCAGTAATCTGGTAGGTAAAATGTTTCTCTGAGTTCTGTGAGCCACTCTAATAAATTAATTGAACCCAAGGAGAGGGCTGTTGGAACCTCTGATCTATATAGCTGGTTGGTCAGAAGCACAGGTGACAACCTGGACTTCGACTTGCATCTGAAGTTGGGGGGTGGGGAGTGTGAGTGTATGAGAGAGTGTGTGTGGCAGTCTCATGGGATCTCATGCTATCTCCAGGTAGATGGATTTAAAATTGAGTTAAATTGTAAGACACCTAGCTGGTGTCACAGAATTGTGTGGTGTGGGGGAACCCCCCCCACACACATTTAGTGATCAGAAGTGAAGGGTAGTGTGAGAGTATAGGATACACAGGAGTGTCTGTTCTACAAAGGAACTGAAAGCAAAGTTGTACACCCGTCTTCATAGCAGCATTATTCAAAACAGCCAATGGGTGGAAGCAACACAACTGTCCATCAGTGGGTGAATGGATAATCCAAATATGGTATATACATACAATGGAATATCATTCAGCCCTTAAAAACGTTGACACATGCTACATCATGGTGGAACCTGGTAGACACGAGCCAGTCACAAAAGGACAAATACTGCATGACTCCACTTCTATGAGTTTCCCAGAGGAGTCAGGTTCATAGAGACAGAGTGGAATGGGGTTCCCAGGGGCTGGGGAGGTAGATAGGGATCTGCGTTTGATGGGGGTGGAGTTTCCGTATGGGAAGATGAGAAAGTTCTGGATGATGGGGATGGCTGCAAAAGAGTGTGAACGCGCTTAATGCCCCTGAAATGTGCATCTAAAAATGGTCAAGGTGGTAAAGTTTAGGTTATGAGCGCCTCACCACTATAAAGCAAGCAGAAACTTCTCAGAGACCCGAGGAGGAGTCCAACTGCAGGAGCAGAAGCCAGCTCAGGATAGGTGTGCGGGGGACTGACAGCCCAAGGCCTCGCCCCCGCACAAGGTCCGCCCACCCTCACCCTGGACACTCAAGCAAGCAACGCTCGCCCGCCTCCTGGGATTGCAGTGGCACCAGCCCGCGCATGCTCGCGCACACCCCGCCCCCGCGCACGCTTCGCCCGCCCGCCGCCAGAGGCTGTTTTGGGGCCCGCCCGCACCGCCTCCATCCCTCTCCCCCACCTCCGCTCCCGCGCACGCTCCGCTCGCCCGCCTCCAAGGTGTTGTGGCGCGCGCCCGCCCGCGCCCGCCCGCGCCGCCGCCCGGGCCGCCCCTTCCCGCCGCCTCACTCCTCCCCAAGATGGCGGCCGCAGCGCTGCTCAGGGGTGCGGCTCCAGGGCGCGGCGGCCGGGCCTGGAGCTGGCGGCTGCGCGTTGCCCCGAGGCTTCGCCTGGCCCACAGCTCCTGCTGTCAGGGTGGTGAGCCCGCGGGCAGCGCGGCGTGGACCTGCTTCCTACTGGGCGAGCGCGCCCTGGTGCGCGTGCGCGGGCCGGACTCTGCGCCCTTTCTCCTGGGTTTGCTGACCAATGAGCTGCCGCTTCCAGGTCCTGCGGCCGGCGAGGCTTCAACTTCGGCGCGCTCGGGCTACGCCCACTTTCTCAACGTCCAGGGACGCACCCTCTATGACGTCATTCTCTACGGGTGAGAGCGGGTTGGGGCACAGGCTCTGGAGGACCGGGGTAGAGGAGGGGGTATCACCCAGGGGAAGGGCACCCAGGAGCGGGCATGAGAAGGCTTGGAGGATGGGCTCCCATGGAGGGCTCTCAGGGGAGGGGCGGACAGGGGGCGGAACTAAGGACACCCAGAGGCGGGGCACCTAGGGGAGGACTACCAATGGCCCAGGACGGACATCCAGGAGAGGACATGCAGGACAGGGCATCCAGCGGAAGGGACATCTGGGAACCTGTGCATAGGGTGGGCCGAGGTGGGCCTCCAGGGGAGGGCACCTGAGGATGGGAGGCGCGCCCAGGGTAGGGAACTTGGGGACCCGCACACAGGGTGGGCTGGGGTTGGGCACCTGGGGGAGGGCACCGGGGCAGGGCAGCCCTAGTTGGGCTGGAGCCTGCACCCAGGGATGGGCCAGCGACACTCACCCATGGGAGGGCCTGGGCGCCCCTGCGCCTGGCCTCTGATCCTGATCAGACCCACTGCACGGAGAAGGGGTCGTGGCATCTGGAGCCACACTGCAGGGAGCAGCCTCTGCGCGACTGGCTTGTGCCACTACCTGAGTTCTCCAGTGTACACACATTTCTCTCCAAAATATCTCCGTGTTCAGTGATTATCAGCGTTTGGTGTTTTACATGAGTCTATGCTGATTTTATCATGACTATCAGGACAAGCCAAGTCAGTGGCCTTTAGAGCTATAGAGCTTTCGGTTTTCACTTGCTTAGCTTTCTCAGACTTGGTTCTTCTAGAACCTCTCATGCAGTTGCAGGTCGTTGCTCTGCCTGAAACCGCCCTGGAAACTCCAATGTCCCTCTTCTATTGTGGGTTCTTGTCTGCATCTTCCTCAGTGCCTGCCTGCTGGAGGAGTATTCTCTTTAGTGGCTTGTCGAGAGGTAGGATACTTCAGGTGGACCTTTGACTCCTTCAAATGGTTTCACCTGATAGCTTGGCTGGGCATAAAACTCTAGGCTGAAAATCGTCCCTGAAAACATTGAAGCCACAACTGGCATTGCTGTCAAGAAGCCTGGTGCCTTTTTATTTGTGAGCCTTTGTGTGTGACTGCTTTTTCTTTGGACACTCTTCGGGGCTCTTTTTCATCCTGATGTCTTGAAGTGTTATGACGATGTGTTGTATTTTGAGTCTTCTTTCACGTCATGTTGCTGGGCACTTGGTGGGCTGTTTGACTGTGGAACAGGGGTCAGTAAAGTATGACCCTTGGGCAGATCCAGCTCACTCTTTTCATTAGTAAAGTTTGATTGGAATGCTGCATGCCCATTTGTTTGTATACTGTGTGGCTACTTTCATTTTCCAATGGCAAAAGTATAATTAATAATATAATAATGTGGTAGAGACCGTGTGGCCGCAAACCTAAATTATTTACAGTCTGGTTCTTTACAGAAAAGGTTTGTTGTCATTATCTGTTTTATGTAATTATTACCTTCCCAGTAGTTGCTTTAATCTCTTTTAGAAACTTCGTTCTTTGATTATCTTAAACCCTCTGTGTCAGGAATTTTCAGTTAATCTATCAGTGTTGTAATGATGTTGTTTTGGTCCCCAAATTTTCTTACTTGAGTCTCCAGTCTGCCTTTACATCTTTCTGCATTCTTGTTATAATGAATTTATATCCTCATGAGTCACTCTACAGTGTAAAATTTTTTTGTTTCTAGGGTTTTTTTTCTCTTCATACTTTTCCTCAGGTCTGAAGCATTTTTGCTTAGCTGCTGGGCCAGCAGTTCTTGTCACCAAGCATGTATGTGGTGCCTCTTTCCACACATTGTGTATGCCCTGATTTATCCTATAGAGGAGTTTGTTTTTCTCTCTCTGTTAATTCCTGAGAATGGGGTATCGCTGTGCCACTTGCTCTCTGTGTGCTGAGGGAATTGGAGTGCACTGTGATGATGCCCCCTGACCCTAGGTGCTCTTCTGAGATTCCAACTCAAAGTCCTTTGTGGGGAGTGCCGCCCTGAGGGGTGGGGTGGGGTCTTCATTCCATCAGAAAGAGACAGCCTGAGTTAGTGGCCCCACTTCTCCTGAGCAGTTAGAGGAGAGAAGACATGAGAACACTCCCTCAGATGGCTGCTCTTGGGCCTGGGGGCTTGGTAAACAATGTCCAGATTTATCTCTCGCAGTTCTGCTCTGGGGCATGGGGTGCCAAGCCTGCTGGCATTCCACCCCATCCCTATGCCTCTGTTCTGGTCTGATGCCTGCTGTTAGTTCATGGGATGTGATCCTTCCCCTCCTGGTTGCTCTTGGCCCTTTACCTACATCTGATCTCACTGAGGTCTGCTCTCTGAAAAGAGGGACACACTGGCAACTGGCTGTCCCGCCTGGGAGCCTGGGACCTTCCTGCTTTCTTCGTGCTTGCTCTCTGCCTGGTGTTTTCTCTGCATCCTCTCTGGAATTTTTCTTTTTTCTTTTTTTTTTTGGCCATGCTGCGCAGCTTGCGGGAGTTCAGTTCCCGGACCGGGGATTGAACTCAGGCCACGGCAGTGAAAGCCTGGAATCCTAACCACTAGACCACCAGGGAACTCCCTGGAATTTTTCATTTAAACTGTCACGCTTCTAGTTTCCCATCCTGGAGTTGTTCCTTCCTCAGTGCACCCTGGTCCGGATGTAGGAGCATCTCTCAGACAAAGCTTTAGCTTTTTGTTTTTGTTTTTTTTAATAGATCTTTATTGGAGTATAATTGCTTCACAATACTGTGTTAGTTTCTGTTGTACAACAAAGCGAATCAGCCATATGCATACGTATGTCCCCATATCCCCTCCCTCTTGAGCCTCCCTCCCACCCTCCCTATCCCACCTCTCTAGGTCATTGCAAAGCACCGAGCTGATCTCCCTGTGCTATGCTGCTGCTTCCCACTAGCTAACTATTTTTACATTCGGTAGTGTATATATGTCGATGCTACTCTCACTTTGCCCCAGCTTCCCCCTCCCCGCTCCGTGTTCTCAAGTCCATTCTCTATGTCTGTGTCTTTATTCCTGCCCTGCCACTAGGTTCATCAGTACCGTTCTTTTTGATTCCATATATATGTGTTAGCATACGGTATTTTTCTCTTTCTGACTTCACTCTGTATTGCAGACTCTAGGTCCGTCCACCTCACTGCAAATAACTCAATTTCGTTTTTTTTTTTTTCAAACTAATCAATTTTATTTATTTATTTATTTATTTATATTTTTAAACATCTTTATTGGAGTATAATTGCTTTACAACGGTGTGTTAGTTTCTGCTTTATAACAAAGTGAATCAGCTTTATACATGTATAAATGTATAAATACATATATCCCCATATCTCTTCCCTCTTGCGTCTCCCTGCCTCCCACCCTCCCTATCCCACCCCTCTAGGTGGTCACAAAGCACCGAGCTGATCTCCCTGTGTTATGCAGCTGCTTCCCACTAGCTATCTATTTTACGTTTGGTAGTGTATATATGTCCATGCCACTCTCTCACTTTGTCCCAGCTTACCCTTCCCCCTCCCTGTGTCCTCAAGTCCATTCTCTAGTAGGTCTGCGTCCCGTCCTGCCCCTACGTTCTTCATGACCTTTTTTTTTTTTTTTTTTTTAAGATTCCATATATATGTGTTAGCATACGGTATATGTTTTTCTCTTTCTGACTTACTTCACTCTGTATGACAGACTCTAGGTCCATCCACCTCACTACAGATAACTCAATTTCGTTTCTTTTTATGGCTGAGTAATATTCCATTGTATATATGTGCCACATCTTCTTTATCCGTTCATCTGTCAGTGGACATTTAGGTTGCTTCCATGTCCTGGCTCTTGTAAATAGTGCTGCAGTGAACATTGTGGTACATGTCTCTTTTTGAATTATGGTTTTCTCAGGGTACATGCCCAGTAGTGGGATTGCTGGGTCATATGGTAGTTCTATTTTTAGTTTTTTACAGAACCTCCAACTGTTCTCCATAGCAGTTGTATCACTTTACATTCCTACCAACAAGCTTTTTGTTTTTAGAGTAGACTTTATAGGGAGTTCCCTGGTGGCCTAGTGGTTAGGATTCCGAACTTTCACTGACGTGGCCTGGGTTCAATCTCTAGTCAGGGAACTGAGATCCTGCAAGCCACGTGGCATGGCCAAAAAAAAAAAAGAAAAAAAAAGTAGACTTTTTAGACGAATTTTAGGTTCATAGCAAAATTTAGGGGAACGTACAGAGACTTCTCATATACTCTCTGCCCCCACACATGCATAGTCTCCCCCGTTATCAACCTCCTCCTCCAAAGTAGTATGTTATTTACAATCGACGAGCCTACATTAACACCAAAATTACTCAGAGTCCTTAATTCACATTAGGTTTCACTGCTGTTGCTGGACAAATTGGACAAATGTATAATAATGTGTATGTACTATTATAATATATATGGTAGTTTCACTGCCCTTAAATATCCTCTGTGCTCTACCTATTCAACCCTCCCTTCCTCCTCACTCCTCACAACCACTGAAAGGATCTTTTTGGACCTGGAACTGTCTCCATAGTTTCACTTTTTCCAGAATGTCACGTAGTTGGAATCATAGAGTATGCAGCCTTTTCAGATTGACTTCTTTCACTTAGTAATATACATTTGTGTCCTCCATGTCTTTTCAGGGCTTGATAGCTCATTTTAGTGTTGAATAATAGTCTAGAGTATGCAGCCTTTTCAGATTGACTTCTTTCACTTAGTAATATACATTTAAGTGTCCTCCATGTCTTTTCAGGGCTTGATAGCTCATTTTAGTGTTGAATAATAGTCCATTGTTTGGATGTACCAGTTTATGTATCCATCTACTGAAGGACTTCAGCAGTTGCTTCCATATTGTTGCAATTATGAATAAAGGTGCTATAAACATCTGTGTACAGGCTTCTCTGTGTGGCGGTTAGTTTTCATCTCCTTTAGGTAAATACCAGGGAGTGTGATTGCTGGATTGTAAGGTAAGAATATGTGTAGTTTTGTAGGAAACCACCAAAGTATCTTCCAAAGTGGCTGTACCATTTTGCATTCCCACCAGGAATGAATGAAGGCTTTCCGTTGCTCCATAACCTTGCCAGCATTTGGTGGTGTCAGTGTTCTGGATTTTGATCATTCTAATAGGTGTGTAATGGTAGCTTGTTGTTTTTTTAATTTGCTTTTCCCCGATGACATATGACGTGGAGCATCATTTCATATGTTGTTTGCCACCTGTCTGTCTTTGGGGAGGTGTTTGTTGAGGTCTTTGGCCCATTTTTAATCAGGTTGTTTGTTTCCTTATTTGAGTTTTAAGTGGTTTTGTGTATTTTGAGTGACAGTCCTTTGTCAGATGTGACTTTTCAAACCTTTTCTCCCAGTCTGTGGCTTGACTCCTCATCCTCTCAGCTGAGGCTTTGTGTTTTGAAACTCTTTCCTCATTCTGACCACGTGTTTGTTTCCTGGGCCTCTGTCTTCATGATGGAGGCCTTAAGTGCTGGCTGCAGAGGAGATGCTCCAGGTTTTGGTCCTGGGCTACTCTGGCTTTTGTGGGACACACCGAAGTCTCTGTCTGCGGGTTTCTGGGGGGTGTCTCTGGGGGCCATCCCGCCAGGTTGCCTGGTGAGGATTCGGATGGTCCACTGCTCCCTTGTTTCTCTCCATGCCTGGTTCCCCTGGTGCTCATCGCAGCTGGCTCCATGCTGAGTCTGGTCTCGGCAGGTTCCTGGTCTGTGTGTACCCAGCAGAGGGAAGGTGGGAAGTGGGGCTAGTGCATCTCTGCCCAGGACGTCATGGCTCCTATGGCAACCCCACTGAGCCTCCACACAGCCTCCTGCTGCAGCCGTGCTCTGTGGGCCCCTGGATTGTCTGCTTCCTGCCTTGTGGGGAGCGTGTAGGGCTCCATATACTCAGTCCCCCATGGGCACACTGTAGGCTGTTCCCCTAGGCGACTTGGAGCATGCCAGCCTGACAGGGTCCTCCATGTACAGTCCTGCAGCAGCCCAAGGCCCCTGGTGAGTGTCGCCACTCCTTGACAGGCATTTGGGTCTGGTCTCTGTGCACCTGTGTGTCCCTTACCTGCTAGCCCCCTTGTGCCCCATGCCTGCCCATGCCTCATGACCTGGTACCTGCAGTGCCCCTGAGGGGATCTGTTTATGTGTGAAGACCCTGGCCCTGGGCAGAGCTGGGTCCAGGGCTGCACTCGAGGAGTGAGGTCCCTGTGTTTATGGGGGTGGTGGGTACCGGGGTGTCAGGTACTGTGCAGGGCATTGGGCTGCTGGAGGAGGGCACTCTGGGCGTTCTGGGTGAGGGGTTCGGTGGGCTTGACCCTCCCTTTTTGGGTTTTCACACAGCCTGCATCCTGGGCAGGAGGGTGGGTGAGGATGGACACCTGGGATTGCACTGCCACCACATGCTATATCCAAGTCCTGCCCGCCAGGCCGGCTGGGGAGGCTGCAGGTGCCCCTCGACCTTCCTTTTCCTGCTGCTGCGGTTGTGCCCCTAGGAGGGGCTTCCAGGCTTAGCAAATAAAACTGTGGGTTGCCCAGGTAAATCTCAAACAGACACGGGTGACTTTTTAGGAGGTGACCTATGCAGTGTTTGGGAAATACGTATACTAAAGACATTATTCACTGTTTTCTGAAATTCAAATTTGGCTGGACATCCTGCGTTTTATCTGGCAGCTCTACCCAGGGGCACTTTGCGACGTCTGGGGATATTTGTGGTTGTCATTCAGGCATGGATGCTCCTTGCATCTAGTGGGCTGGGCCCAGGGTTGCTCTCAGCGCTCAGCAGTGCCCAGGATGGCCCACAGAGAGTGCTCCAGCCACGCACTGGCCATGCCGGCCAAGAAAGCTGCCCCGAGCATAGGCTCACCCTACTTCACCCCTTCTTCTTCTGACCTGTCCCCCATTACTCAGCTGCATCAGGGGCAGCAGGCAGTCTGATTTGGGGTGGTGGGGAGCAGGGGTGCATTGCAGCTTTGTTGGTCCTGAGGGGCTGAATGGCACAGGGCCATTTGCACAGGTAGCTCAGAAAGTGTCTGAGCCCAGAACCTGGCCCTGCCCCACCCAATTTGTCTTGAATCCCGTGGAACATCCGCCCCATGAGTGAGATGGGGGCATCAGCCTGGGGCCTGTCTACCCCGGCATCCTGGTGGTCCCTTCACCAGCCCTTCTCGGGGCCCTCCCCATGCTGGGCCTCCTCCCTCCTTGGGTATGGCTTTACCCGCATCCCTCCCTCTTCCCTCCGAGGTTTACTCTCCCCTACGACCTCACATTCTATCCACCCATGCCCAATTCCTCCCCTTGCCAGTATTTCATACTGTTTCTGTCTGCTTCCTTTATCGGAGATTTAAAAAATAAAAATGTACCTGCCCATGGTTAAAAAACCTAATAACATTAAAAGGCTTTTTAAAAAAAATTTATTTATATTTATTTATTATTTTATTTTTGGCTGTGTTGGGTCTTCTTTTCTGTGCGAGGGCTTTCTCTAGTTGCGGCGAGCGGGGGCCACTCTTCATCGCGGTGCGCGGGCCTCTCACTATCGCGGCCTCTCTTGTTGCGGAGCACAGGCTCCAGACGCGCAGGCTCAGTAGTTGTGGCTCACGGGCCCAGTTGCTCTGCGGCATGTGGGATCTTCCCAGACCAGGGCTCGAACCCGTGTCCTCTGCATTGGCAGGCAGATTCTCAACCACTGCGCCACCAGGGAGGCCCTAAAAGGCTTTTGATGAAAATTGACTGACTGCAGTCTTCCTTCTCACCGGCATGGACCAATCTTCTCCAGAGATAGCTCCTTTTTCTTCTTTCTTTTTAACTTTTTATTTCGAAATAATTATAGATTTACAGGAAGCCACAAAAAAATGAACAGGGATGTCCCATATACCCTTCACCCAGTTCCTGCAGTAGCATCATCTTGCCTCCTATAGTCCAGGGTCACAATCAGGGGACAGACATGGGCCAGCCACAGGGCGCACTCAGGTTCTCCCAGATTTCCATGTGCTCTCATGCATGCAGCTGTGATTTGATCACAGCTGTGTAACCTCGATCAAGACAGAGCTGTTCCATTACCATCAGGCTCCCTTCTGCCCTCTGTGGGCATACTGCCCTTCCCATCCCCTCAGCCCTGCTCACTCTCCATCTTTATGATCGTGTCATTTCAGGAATATCGTACAAACAGAGTCTTCTGAGATTGGGTTTCACTCACCTTGATGCCCTTTGGCTTCATCAGTAGTCTGTTCCTTTTCCCTGCTGAGTAGTATTCCATTGAGGGAATGGACCACAGTTTGTTTAACCATTCACCAACTGAAGGATATTTTGGTTTCATTTCTTGGTTGTTAAGAATAAAACTGCCTCTAACGTTCATGCACAGGTTTTATGTGAACACCTGGGGTGTTTTCTAGGATAAATACCCAGGAGTACAATGGCTGGGTTGTGTGGTAGCTGCATGTTTAGTTTCATAAAGGGCTGCAAACCATTTTCCAGAATGTCTGTTCCATTTACATGCCCACCAGCAGGGCTGAGTGACCCAGCTTCTCTGCATCCTCACTGCCTTGGATGTTCTTATTTCTGATACTTGTGCCCTGGTATCTCATCATGGTTTTAATTTGCCTTTGCTTCATGATAAGTGACTTTGAACTTCTTTCCATGTGGTTATCTGAGGCAGCGCCTTTGAACCCTTCTGTTTTTTTCTGGCATTTTAATTCCGTCCGTAAATGATCCTTTTCCCACCCCTCAGCTGATCTCATTTCTGACCTTCTTTGAGGACTGTTTGGAAGGTGAGGCGCTAACCTGACTTGCTGCTGCAGCCTGCGGTGTTCCGCTTTCTCCACATGCTTGTGCCTGTCCTTACTGGACCCATGGCTGATAGTTATGTGCATGGACATGACAGCGTTTGTGCTGTAAGGTGAACCCACCAAGCAAGCTTCTGTAGCTCTTTCCTCGGGGGGTGACTGGCTGCTCCAGGGCAGCACTTAACCCTCTCCTGCCTGGGGAGGGGGTTGGGGGCACAGCTGATGGGTTCTGGAAGAGGGGTCTGGGGTACCAGCTGATGACCTTTCTCTCTTATACGTGCTCCTGGAAGGTCTTACCCGCTTCTGTGTCTCAGCTCCCATCCAGCTGTGGGTCCTTGCTCAAGCCACATCTATAACCAGGACTCCAGCCATGTACTCCTCTGGGTCCTGCGTGTCTCCACTTAGGGTCCCTGCACCATGTCTGAGGGTGCCCTGGCCTCTCCTCTGTGCTCATCTGTCTGTAAGGGCCCCATCATCCATCCGTCAATGACACCAGGATCTGGGGTCATTCCAGTGGATGTGGGCTGCCTGAAGTGAGGGTTAGGATGGTTCTGGCGCCCTGATCAGGTTGCGGAGCTTCCCTGGGGGAGGTGGGAGGTGGGCATGGGCAGGGTGTGGCCTCACCATGCATCTCACCTGCGTCAGCTGTCTGCTGTCCTCCCAGCTCTTCCCGCCTGCCCACATCCCTCCTGAAATCCATTGTGCGCCCTGCCTTAGGACCCTTGGCTTCTCAGTGGCTCCTCAGGGCTGGAGGAGGCAAATCCTGGACTTCAGCGTGGCCATCTGTGCCTTTCCGCCTCACCTTGCACACCGGACACCACTGTGGTCCCAGGGCCCTGCTTCCCACCTGTTGGGCCAAGCCCTCTCCTCCACCTGCCAGACTTTCCTGGGGTTTCCACCCTGGGCAGGGAGGGGTGGTGGCCATGAGGTCTCCAGCACGTGCTGTGCTGTGCAGCTTTACTAGGTGGACCGAGGTGCACTTGGGAGGCACAGCCACGTATGGCCGCGGCCTGACTCCATGCACTTCCCACGGTGTGCCCTGCCCGCCCCCATGCACCCCTTCCTCTCCCCGCAGGCTCCCTGAGGGCTCCCACGAGCAGCCCACTTTCCTCCTGGAGTGTGACAGCTCAGTGCTGGATGCGCTGCAGAGGCACCTGGTGCTGCACAAGATCCGGCGGAGGGTCACCGTGGAGCCATGCCCCGAGCTGCGCGTGTGGGCCGTGCTGCCCTGTGCCCCTGAGGAGGCCGGCAGGGCTGTGCTGCTTCAGGAGAAGGCCGAGTGCACCACCATCCTCACCCGTGATCCCCGGACTGCTCGCATGGGCTGGCGGCTCCTCTCCCAGGATGAGGGCTCAGCCCTGGTGCCCGGGGGCCGTCTTGGGGACCTCCAGGATTATCACCGACACCGGTATCAGCAAGGTATGGACATGGGGTTGGACCTGGGGAAGGGTCAGGGGTAGGGGGGTGGTGCTGGATGTGGGGGGAAGGACAGGGTGGGATGGGAAGGGACCGGAGGGGTGTGACACAGAGCCCTGGGGAAACTGTGTGGTGAGTCCAGGCACTGGGAGGAGCCTGGGGAGAGAGCAGAGATCTGGGGTCAGGTGTAGGGTCTTCGTCTTTAGTGGGTAGCATTGAGGGCCAGACCAAGGTGCTCACCCAGGGACCAGAGTGGGGGGCTGGAGTAGGGACCTGGAGGATGGGGAGGGACAAGAACGGGGTCTAGGAGGGACCCAGAGGATTGTGGCGGGCCAGATGGTGGGACTCCTACAGGCCAGTACCCCCGGCCACTCTTGGTTGAGCCCCCAGCTCTGGAGGACACCTTAGATCTCACCAAGCCTCCCTCTACCTCTACAGGCGTTCCCGAGGGGGTCCACGACCTGCCCCCAGGAGTAGCCCTACCGCTGGAGTCTAACCTGGCCTTCATGAATGGCATCAGCTTCACCAAGGGCTGCTACATCGGCCAGGAGCTGACGGCTCGCACCCACCACATGGGTGTCATCCGAAAGCGCCTCTTCCCAGTACAGCTCTCAGGCCCCCTCCCTGTGGGCAGCATTGCCCCTGGCACCTCTGTGCTCACCAAGTCGGGGCAGGCAGCCGGCAAGTACAGGGCAGGCCTGGGGGACGTGGGTCTGGCTCTGTTGCGGTCCGAGAAAATCAAGGGTCCTCTCCACATCAGAACCTCTGAGAGTGGCCTTGTGGCCCTAACTGCATCTGTGCCAGACTGGTGGCCCACATCCACTAAGTAGCCCTGGATGTCCCTGCAGTCCTGTACAGGGCCTCTGTTTATCTGCTGCACCCTGTAGGCCAGCCCCCACTTCCTAGGGTGGCCCAGTTGAAAGAATACCCCCTTGGAGGGTCCCCAAGTATATGTGGGCCTCCCAGAGCTGCAGGCATGGTGGGGCATGCTGCTGCAGCCCAGGTGTTCCCAGCCCATCATGCTTCCTGTGGAGGGTCCTACGCTAGGCTGGCTGTCCTCTCCTGGTGGCTTTGTGGCTGGAGCATCAGGAGCCCTCCTGAGGACTGGTGAGTCCTGCGCCTGCCTCTGTGCTGAGCAGAGGCCCAGCTTCCACCAGGCCCTGGATGAGATTCCAAACCATATAGATCTAGAGGTAGTTCATCCATCAGGCAAGGGCAGGATGCTCCAGGATGCCTCTGGGCTGTCCGCACCCCTCTGAGCCTGCTTGGTCAGGCCTAGAAAGGAGGCTTCTCAGTGTCTGGGGTGGCTGAAGGGGCAAGTGGGCTCTGGGAATGGTCTTACCATGTTGGCTTGGGGGCATGTCTCAGGGTGGGAATCTCCTGGGGCCAGGTGGAGTGGAGGTGTCTGCGAGTGGAGGCACATGCACTGCTCACACCCACCTGAGCCCTCCCAAGTGTACCTCTGTGCTCAGGGGTGCCAGCTGGGGGAGCCCCAATACCATTTTATGCCGGGGTAGCACATCTCCACAGCTTCGGCCCCACGATGGCATTGGCAGCCCCCTCTCCCCACCATAGCCCTCACGAGCTCAGGGGAGGAGTGGCTGCCCTGGGACGGCAGTGCCCAGGGTGCAGAGAGGAGTTTCTGCTTGGCTTACTTGCTGCTGTTTTCTGATGTAGTCATGTCTTCAAAGTAAGGGGATGACTTACTTCCCCACTTTAAACCACTGACCTCCATTTTCCCACTGCAATGTGAATCTCATGATTACTGGGCGTCCTACCTGATGCCTCAGAGTGGCTATTAAAGTGTGACCCACAATTGGCCCATGTGGAACTCTGGTTTCTTTTTTTTTTTCTCCCCTTCACTTTCTTTGTTTGTTTATTTATTTATTTAAAAATTTTATTGTAGTATAGTTGATTTGCAATGTTGTGTTAGTTTCTGCTGTACAGCAATCAGTTATACATACATCCACCCTTTTTGAGATTCTTTTTCCATATAGGTCATTACATAGTATTGAGGAGAGCTCCCTGTACTATATAGTAGGTCCTTGTTATCTATTTTATATATAGTAGTGTGTATATGTCAATCCCAGTCTCCCAATTTATCTCTCCCCCACCCCCTGCCACTTCCCCACCCTGGTAACCATAAGTCTGTTTTCTACATCTGTGACTCTATTTCTGTTTTGTAAATAAGTTCATTTGTACCATTTTTTTTTTTAAGATTCCGCATATAAGCTATATCATATGATATTTATCTTTCTCTGTCTGACTTACTTCACTCAGTATGACAATCTCTAGGTCCATCCATGTTGCTGCAAATGACATTATTTCATTCTTTTTATGGCTGAGTAATATTCCATTGTATATATGTACTTTTTTTTTTTTAAGATTTCAAATTTATACAATATATATTGAGCACTAATTCCTGTACAGCTTATTCTTACTAGTTTGAATCCAGCTATTCCAATGTATTATGAACCAGTTAGCTGTCCATGTCTTTTAAAACAAGTCTCAACTGAAAGCTCAGAACAATCACAGCAAAAGCCGTGGAATAATGGAAGAATTAGATGTTTCCATCATAATTAAGACCAAGGATCCATGAGGGGCAGGAGAGAGCATTCAAGGGTAAAAATCAAGTTTTCTACCTAGGTTAGATAGTAGCTGAATTGGGATCTTAGAATCCCCAACTTTTATTTGGTGTAGTAATAAGATACAAAAAAGGCAGGGGCACCTTTTTTTCCTAAATGGAAACCTTCACCAAAAGAGGTTAGAAGACTTCAAGGCAAGTTCTTTCTCCAAAATGAGTAAATGACATCAGTTCTAATTCTTACTGAGGTTACAAACCAACCATCAGGATATTATTAACTCATGTGTAAGAGGGAAATTGGGAGGTAGGGAGAGGTAAGGCCTCAGCAGAGAAAGCAAGTTTTAAGTAGGGAGATAGCCAGCTTCTACCCTGAAGTTATTGCTAGGTTGTAACTGAGCTGCATATATGTAGACCTGTTTCGCAGAGGAATTGAGTAGCTGAATCCTTCGTTAAACTGGTAGGCACTGTAAACTGTAGTATTTACTGTCCAGCAGAAAGGTGAAAGATGATGTCTTTACAGGGAAATCTCTTGATTCCCCCAGTTTCTACAAAGGCTGTAGCCAAGAATCATCCAGGACTTGGTATAATGTCAAGGTAAGGGATCCAGTGTTCAGCTGACAGCCACTTTATAAAATTATTTCACTCCCCCAAAAAGGGATTAGTGGTTGATGGAGAGAAAGCATTAAGCATGTCTGTACCAATAAACAGGTCCCCTTAGAGGTTTCTCACTGCTTTCCAAAGTCATGATTGGTTCTTCTAGTCTGAGAGATCTTGGCTGCAAGGGGTGGGGGTGACTGCCAAGGCTCTCAGGTGTTTAAGGGTTTGCATAGCTCATCCAGTGGTAATGGGGGCACATACAGCTTTTCTGATAGTACATAGTATGTATGTTTGTGCTTGGCTAAGCTTCTCCAGCAAACTTAAGCTCTTCTAGTGGTGAAAAGACCCTAGGAGGGCTCAAAAACATCACCTATTCATTGTATGGCCCTTCCTAAAGGGCTTAGAGAATGCTTCTTCCTGACCCTAAATCAGTAGGCTGAGAAAGGAAATGGGAGTAGGGAGTCCCCACCAATCTGGGGAACTAAGACTTCTAGCTGTCTGCTCAAGGGCTGAATCCAGCCTCATTCAGTACCTTTTTTTTTTTTTTAGAACGTATCTTTATTTATTTATTTATGGCTGTGTTGGGTCTCCGTTTCTGTGCGAGGGCTTTCTCTAGTTGCGGCAAGCGGGACCACTCTTCATCGCGGTGCGCGGGCCTCTCACTATCGCGGCCTCTCTTGTTGCGGAGCACAGGCTCCAGACGCGCAGGCTCAGTAGTTGTGGCTCACGGGCCTTGTTGCTCCACGGCATGTGGGATCTTCCCAGACCAGGGCTCGAACCCGTGTCCCCTGCATTAGCAGGCAGATTCTCAACCACTGCGCCACCAGGGAAGCCCTCAGTACCTTCTGATACCTCTTAGGTGCTGTGTCTTACATACTCAGTCTCCAGGAACTTCATAAGAAGTCTGGCTAGAGAAGAGTGAGGCTCTTTGCCTATGTCTCTGTGCCTTCAGTGAGACCATGTTTAAAACCTCCATGGGAAGGAGGGACCTCATGCTCAGGGGAAAGTGGTTTAAGGCTGTCGGAGAAGTCAAGCCAAGCAGAAAGCCATTACTTCCACCCAACGCTTTCCCTTTTCTCATAAGCTAAAATTAAGGATGGCACAAAGTCAGGCCTCAAGAGAAGACGATCCCACCATGTCTTGCACAGAGGCTGGAATTTCCCAGCAGTCTGAAAGCCAGATGCTTTGTTGACTGCCAAGGGCAGGTCAGGAGACTGATAGCTTCCAATCCCAGCACTTAAGGAAACAACTCTTAATGACTTCAAGTTTTTTTCAGTAGCATTTGTGTTTCATTTCTCACCAGAAATGAGTTTACTGGTCCAAATTCTGTCCTAGGGAGGATCACTACTGGTCTCGTAAGCTAACACCTTTTTGGTCTGGAGAAACACATGGATTTTAGGTAATGCAGCAACAGACTTTAGCAAAGGTTGGTTAAAGCACAGAAAGCTGGAGGGACCAGAAATGAATCCAGATGTGCTGGGGAAGAAGAGAGCTATTTCTGCCAGGACTTCTGGTGGATGAAACAGAAGCACGCAGCTCAGGGGGATGGGCGGGCTACAGGAAGAAGGGTGAAACTGTTTAGGTTCTCAGAGGAAGGGAGGAAGATATGGTCCAAATTCCAGAAAGTCCTCTCTTCATCAGATACTATCATCACCCCAAGATCATTGAAACAGGGACTTGCCTGTGTGATCTGTACCAGTTCCCACTGGCCTCGGCCTCTGCCAGACACAAGGTGCACCTCTGAAGCAAGACAGGCATGCCCAGAGGTGACACAGCATCTTTGCTTGCCCTGGTCTTGGTAACACTGCAGATTTTCTTCTTAGCCTGCCCCTCTATAAGCTGGCTAACTGTGGGCCCAGACATCTCGAGCTATGTCCCTGTAAAGCACTGAAGAAGCTAGTAGAAGCCCTCAGGATCAGAAGACATGCACAGCTCAGATCACGTACTGCCGGCAGGTGGGACACTGGTTCATGCACTTGCCACACTTGGTACAGGTGACCATGTGGCTGCACTCCAGCAGAACACAGTTGATGGGCGAGTCCGTGCAGATCCGACACAGTTTCTCCTCCGGGCTGGATGGCACTGCTCCCCTGTTCCCCTGTTTTGGTCTTCAGCACCACACACCAGCCGCCGGAGTTCCTTCTGACTCTTGTACAGCCACGTCACCATCAGCTCCCACTTCTCACAGCAGCCCTTGTAGTTGATGAAGTTGTGAGCCAGGATCTCTTTGAGATGCCGCACAGTTAGACCTTCAATGTCCTCCGGTTGGTCAGGTCAGACAGAGAGGCCCTCCAGCCTCAGTTGTCCTCTGAGTCGACGGACTGTGTCCACCCTCAGTAGGTGCTCTGGCTGTGCTCTCCAGGTAGACGGGTTCCTCTTGGTCCTGAGACACATGGCCATTGACCTTCCTGGCCATGCTTGTGCAGTGGGCCCCACAGGACTTGCAGCTTGGTTCCGAGACCGTGGGGGAAGGGAAGGAGCTGTACCCAGTGTTAGAATAAGCCTGTGTCCTGTCTTCATGGGGTGGTGGGGCCGCCTCAGGCTGTCCATCCAGGCAGAACCAGTTGCAGCAGGTTGTCCACATGATAAAATCTGGGAGAGGAGGGGAAGGGAGAGGCCGGATCCTGCCCATGTACACCTCAGGCAGGGGAGCTGTGGGCTGTGCCCTGGTGGCATCGGGGCTGAGGGGCGGTCGCGACATCCTCACGGCGGCCCCAGGAGTTTGCCATACAACATCTTTATCCATTCCTCTGTCGATGGACATTTAGGTTGCTTCCATGTCCTGGCTATGGTAAATAGTGCTGCAGTGAACATTGGGGTGCATGTATCATGTCAAATTATGTTTTTCTCTGGATATATGCCCAGGAGTGGGATTACTGGGTCATATGGTAGTTCTATTTTTAGTTTTTTAAGGAACCTCCATAGTGTTCTCCATAGTGCCTATACCAATTTACATTACATTCCCACCAACAGTGTAGGAGGGTTCCCTTCTCTCCACACCCTCTCCAGCACTTATTGTTTGTAGATTTTTTGATGATGGCCATTCTGACCGGTGTGAGGTGATATCTCATTGTAGTTTTGATTTGCATTTCTTTAATAACTAGCAATGTTGAGCATCTTTTCATGTGCTTTTTGGCCATCTGTATGTCATTCTTGGAGAAATGTCTATTTAGACCTTCCACCCATTTTTTGATTATGTTGTTTGTTTTTTTCATATTGTGCTACCTGGCCTGTTTGTATATTTTGGAGATTAATCCCTGGTCAGTCACTTTCTTTGCAAATATTTTCTCCCATTCTAAGGGTTGTCTTTTCGTTTTGTTTATGGTTTCCTTTGCTGTGCAAAAGCTTTTAAGTTTAATTAGTATTTAAGTTTAATTGTTTATTTTTGTTTTCATTTTCATTACTCTTAAGAGGTGGATCAAAGAAGATCTTGCTGCTATTTATGTCAGAGAGTGTTCTGCCTATGTTTTCCTCTAAGAGTTTTATAGTATCTGGCCTTACATTTAGGTCTTTAATCCATTTTGAGTTTATTTTTGTGTGTGGTGTTAGGGAGTGTTCTAATTTCATTCTTTTACATGTAGCTGTCCAGTTTTCCCAGCACCACGAACAAAAGAGACTTCCTTTTCTCCATTGTATATTCGTGCCTCCTTTGCCATAGATTAAGTGACCATAGGTGCGTGGGTTTATCTCTGGACTTTCTATCCTGTTCCATTGATCTATACTTCTGTTTTTGTGCCAGTACTGTACTTTGTGTTTGTTTGTTTTTTTTTTGTTTGTTTGTTTTTGGCTGTGCCACGTGGCATGTGGGATCTTAGTTTCCCAACCAGGGACTGAACCGGTGCCCCCTGCAGTGGAAGCGCAGAGTCCTAACCGCTGGACCGCCAGGGAATTCCCAGTACCATACTGTTTTGATTACTGTAGCTTTGTGTATAGTCTGATGTCAGGGAGCCTGATTCCTCCAGCTCTGTTTTTCTTTCTCAAGATTGCTTTGGGGCTTCCCTGGTGGCACAGTGGTTGAGAATCTGCCTGCTAATGCAGGGGACATGGGTTCGAGCTCTGGTCTGGGAAGATCCCACATGCCGCGGAGCACCTAGGCCCGTGAGCCACAACTACTGAGCCTGCGTGTCTGGAGCCTGTGCTCCGTAACGAGAGAGGCCATGATAGTGAGAGGCCCATGCACCGCGATGAAGAGTGACCCCCACTCGCCGCAACTAGAGGAAGCCCTCGCACAGAAACGAAGACCCAACACAGTCAAAAATAAATAAATAAATTAATTAATTAATTTAAAAAAAAGATTGCTTTGGCTATTTGGGGTCTTTTGTGTTTCCATACAAATTGTAAACGTTTTGGTTATAATTCTGTGAAAAATGCCATTGGTAGTTTGATAGGGATTGCATTGAATCTGTAGATTGCTTTGGGTAGTGTTTTCATTTTGACAATATTGATTCTTCCAATCCAAGAACGTGGTATATCTCTCCATCTGTTTATGTCATCTTTGACTTCTTTCATCAGTATCGTCAGTATCTTACAGTTTTCTGAGTACAGATCTTTTGCCTCCTTAGATAGGTTTATTCCTAGGTATTTTATTCTTTGGATGTGATGGTAAATGGGATTGTTTCCTTAATTTCTTTTTCTGATCTTTCATTCTTAGTGTTTAGGAATGCAAGTGATTTCTGTGTATTAATTTTGTATCCTGCAACTTTACCAAATTCATTGATGAGTTCTAGTAGTTTTCTGGTAGCGTCTTTAGGATTTTCTATGTATAGTACCATGTGATCTGCAAAGAGTGACAGTTTTACTTCTTCTTTTCCAATTAGGATTCCTTTTATTTCTTTTTCTTCTCTGATTGCCATGGCTAGGACTTCCAAAATTATGTTGAGTAAAAGTGGCAAGAGTGGACATCCTTGTCCTGTTCCTGATCTTAGAGGAAATGCTTTCAGCTTTTCACCATTGAGAATGATGTTTGCTGTGGGTCTGTCATATATGGCCTTTATTATGTTGAAGTAGGTTCCCTCCATGCTCACTTTCTCGAGAGTTTTTTTTTTTTTTAATATTTATTTATTTATTTATTTTGGTTGTGCTGGGTCTTAGTTGCAGCACACAGGCTTTTTAGTTGTGACATTCAGACTCTTAGTTGTGTCATGCATGCGGGACCTAGTTCCCTGACCAGGGATCAAACCTGGGCCCCCTGCATTGGGAGCGCAGAGTCTTACCCACTGGACCACCAGGGAAGTCCCATCTGGAGAGTTTTTATCATAAATGGGTGTTGAATTTTGTCAAAAGCTTTTTTTCTGCATCTATTGAGATGATCATATGGTTTTTATTCTTCAGTTTGTTGATGTGGTGTATCACATTGATTGATTTGCATATGATTGAAGAATCCTTGCAACCCTGTGATAAATCCCACTTGATCGTGGTGTATGATCCTTTTAATGTGTTGTTGGATTTGGTTTGCTAGTATTTTGTTGAGGATTTTTGCGTCTTTGTTCATCAGTGATATCGGCCTGTAATTTTCTTTTATTGTGGTATCTTTGTCTGGTTTTGGTATCAGGGTGATGGTGGCCTTGTAGAATGAGCTTGGGAGTGTTCCTTTCTCTGCAATTTTTTGGAAGAGTTTCAGAAGGATAGGTGTTAACTCTCCTCTAAATGTTTGATAGAATTCACCTGTGAAGCCATCAGTTCCTGGACTTTTGTTTGTTGGGAGATTTTGTATCACATTTTCAATTTAGTACTTGTGATTGGTCTGTTCATATTTCTTCCTGGTTCACTTTTGGGAGATTGTACCTTTCTAAGAATTTGTCCATTTCTTCCAGGTTTTCTATTTTATTGGTGTGTAGTTGCAAGTCTCTTTGGATCCTTTGTATTTCTGTGGTGTCCATTGTAACTTCTCCATTTTCATTTCTAATGCTATCGATTTGAGTCCTCTCCCTTTTTTTCTTGTTGAGTCTGGCTAAAGGTTTATCTATTTTGTTTATCTTCTCAAAGAACCAGCTTTTAGTTTCATTGATCTTTGCTATTGTTTTCTTTGTCTCTGTTTCATTTATTTCTGCTCTTATCTTTATGATTTTCTTCCTTCTACTAACTCTGGGTTTTGTTTGTTCTTCTTTCTCTAGTTGCTTTAGGTGTAAGGTTAGGTTTTTTATTTTCTTGTTTCCTGAGGTAAGATTGTATTCCTATAAACTTACCCCTTAGAACTGCTTTTGCTGCATCCCATAGGTTTTGGATCACTGTGTTTTTATTTTGAGTGGAAGGTGCTGGGACTTGGTTTCGGGTAAACTAGATGCTTTCCCTGTGCACACCAGATAAAAGATTTTAGCAGAGTTTCTCAGTTTGCTGGACTGACAAGAAGGGAAGAGGCCTCAGAGGCCTGGAACAGTGATGGAGCTCCAAGTCCAGAGGAGATTGGGCCCTGGTGACTCTGAGCTGTGGTCTGAAGACCCAGGGCAAAAAGCAGACAGGCCTGTCCCTGTGAGGCGTGTGAGCAGTGCCCACAGAGCTGGGATGGGATGACTGAGTGACAAAGGAGCCATCCTGGTGTTGGGGTGGCAGCAGTATCCCCTCCAAGAGCCTGCAGCCAGATGCAGCCAGGAGTCACTCCAGGAGGAGGTGGGGAGAGTGGAGCTGGGGGGTGGGGAGCTACTGGGAGCCTGAGGGGAAGATGGGGCACAGAGAGGGACTGGGAAATTGAAGGTGACTGAGACATGGGGGGCTCTGAGGGCTTGGCCAGCCCAGTGAGGTGAGGCTCCCCTCAGGGAAGGACACAGCCAGGCAGCTCTGACCCCTTCCCATTCCCCCAAACTGAGAGCAGGTGGTCAGGCTGGGTGGGCAGCACCATTCTGAGGTTCAGTCTTCTGGAGTGAACAAAATTAAGAAGGCAGGACATCCACTGGACCAGAATGGAGTAGGTCTTCATGACATCTAAATAAAGGACACAGAGGCCCATGTACTGATGGTGCTGCCAGTATCTGTGCTGTGAATTAAAAAGCTCTCAGGGTGGGACTTCCCTGGTGGTCCAGTGGGTAGGACTCCGCACTCCCAATGCAGGAGGCCCGGGTTCAATCCCTGTTCGGGGAACTAGATCCCGTGTGCATGCCACAGCTAAGAGTTTGCATGCTGCAGTGAAGATCCCACGTGCCGCAACTGAGACCCGGGGAAGCCAAAACAAAAAACAAAAAAAATCTTTAAAAGAATATAGTATATTAAAAAACCACTCAGGGCTTCTCACCGTCTGTGGACGCCCAGAGTCAGGAGCCAAGTGTCTTCTCTGGGCAGTGGTATTTATGGAACATCAGTCCCTTGGCCTGAGCATGAGCCTCTGTGCCGACATGTGACCTTATGTGGGAGCCATAAAGTAAATGAGAAAGGAGGTGGTCAATGGTGTTTTAAGTGTGGGCAGCTTCCGAGTGAAATGCTGCTTGGAGATCATGTGTCCTGTAAATGTCTTCAGGGTTCTCCAGGTTACTGTGACCTTAAAATATTTGGTTTAGATCCAAAGAAATGCACATTCCGTGTTTTACCAAGGTGCTTTTAAAAGAAGACTGCCATATGACAGAAGTACTTCTTTTCTTGGACAACCAAGTCAGTTTTCACAGAAACACTGGAGCCTGCAGGAAGCACTGACTTTCAGGAGCTCTAAAGCCATCCTTCTTGTGCACATGACCCAGAGGGGGATAAGTCAGTGTTTAATCTTTACATTTGCTTCCTATTTCATAAACACTGATCACTGTGAGAACTGGTGCAGATACTAGGGAAGGTTTTTGCTGATTTTCCTATCTGCTTTAGTTTGTTTTGTAGAAAGTATGTCATAGTTAAAAAAAAAAAAATAGGTAGCACTGGGTGGTAGTATTTCTAGAAGCCTGGCAAATGCAAGTGTAAACCTTTCTTTACAAACCCTTGTCCAACTCAAGTTTTACAGAGACTAAGTTCTAAGGAATATACCTTTGTTGTTAAAAACCCAAAAAAACCCAGAAACACTAGTTTAACCCAAAAAGAAACATGAGTCAGCAGAAAAATCATGGAATCAAACCTACAAATTTTCAGATATTGGAGTAACCAGGCATATAAAATAAGTATATTTAGTATTTTTAAAGGAATAAAGTAAGGCATTTAAATGTTAGTAAGAAGCAAGGGACTATAAAGACGATTAAACAGGTCATAAACAGATCAAAGATAACTTGTAGAAATAAAAATATTTTCTTTAAAAAAAATCCATGGGTGTATTTTCTGAAGAATTGGGAAATATGAAAAAGAGTAAGAGATGGGAGAAGGGAGAGAAGATTTAGTATAATAACATAGTTATCTAAGTGGAATTACAGAAGGAGAGAAAAGAACATGGGGCAGAGGAAAGAGATAATGGCTGAGAATTTTCCAGAATTGATGGAAGTTGTCACTTCTTAGGCTCAGGAAACCCAGTGGGTCTGTAGCTCTACCTCGTCACATCTTAATGAAAGTCCATAATCCCAAAGACAGAGGGAAGATCTTGAAAGTAGATAGAGAGAAAAATCTTAAAAATAAAAAATTGGTTTATCAAAAGCCACAGGGGAAGCCAGAAGGAAAGTGAGTAATGCCTTCAATGTACTGAGAGAAAAATAACTATCAGCCTAGAATTGTATACCCAAAGCTGTCATTCATGAATGAGGTGAAATAAGACATTTTCATCTGAGATAATTGTGATTTTCAGTAAGAAATATGTATTTGGTCTTGTCCTTAATCCTGGCACAGAGCTCCTAAAATTCTTGGAATTTCCTAAGTAATGAGAGTGATAGAGGTGTGTTAATATTTATAACAAGCTCCTATCAACCACACCAGACTTTATGTTAATGAGGTGACTTTTAGAAAGCCTTGAAGGATGGGGGCTGGTTGCTAGAGGAATCAACCATGTGATTAGAGGGTTAGAACTTTCAATCCCACTCGCTGACCTCTGGGAAGGGGAGAGGGGCTGGAGCTTGAATCAGTCACCAAAAGCCAATGATTTAATCAATCATACTTCTATAATGAAGCCTCCATAAAACCCCAAAAAGATGGGGTTTGAAGTGTGTCCAGGTCAGTGAATACACGGAGATTTGGGGAGAGTGGCATGCCCAGAGAGGGCATGGAAGCTCCACACCCCTTCCCACATACCTTGCCCTTTGCATCTCTTCCATTTGGCTGTTCCTGAGTTATATCCTTTAATAGTAAACCAGTAATCTACTAAGTAAAATGTTTCTCTCTATTCTGTGAGCCACTCTAGCAAATTAATCGAACCCAAGGAGGGTTGTAAAAACCTATCTATAGCCAGTTGGTCAGAAGCACAGGTGATAACGTAGACTTGTGATTGCTGTCTGAAGTGGTGAGGGGGCAGTCTTGGGGGACTGAGCCCTTAACCTGTGGGCTCTGATGCTATCTCCAGGTAGATAGTGTCAGAATTGGGTTGAATTGTGGGATACCCAGGTGGTATTGGAGACTCGCCTGGTGTGGGGAGAGAACCTAGACATCGGAATTGGGTGCAGAATTGTACAAACAAACAAAAAGTTTAGAATTTAAATATTCTCAAGGATGACTTTAAGGCAGATGGAAAGTCCCATAGAAGAAATCCCATAAGGGAGAATATGAAATGCAAGATTAGAATGAATGTGGGTGGGGGGGAAGGTAAATATGTGGATAAATCTAAAATGCTGAATCTGAAAGTTGATATTTATAATGCCTAATTTGGGAGTGAGTTTATGCCAATGCGGTGGCACAGGGTGGGCCCATAGATGGCCTTAGAATGGGGCCAGTCACCATGAAGACCAAGTGATGAGAGGGTGGGAACTTTCATTCACACCCCAACCTCCAGGGAGGGAGGGGGTCTGGAGATTGAGCTCCATAAAAACTCTGGAACAAGATTTGATGAACTTCCAGGCCAGTGAGCCCTCGGAGGTGCTGGAAGGGTGGTGCCTGGAGAGATCATGTGCGCTCCATGAATTGAACCCCCATACCTTGCCCTATGTATCTCTTCCATTCGGCTGTTTCTGAGTTATATCCGGAACTCAGGTCATAAACCAGTAAACCCAAGTAAAGTGTTTCCTGAGTTCTGAGTCACTCTAGCAAATTAATCGAATCTGAGGAGGGGGTCATGGGAACCTCTGAATTTGTAGCCAAGCTGGACAGAAGTGTTGGTGGCCTGGGCACCTCATGGCAATTGGCATTTGAAGTGGGGGCCGTCTTGTGGGCTGAGTCCTTGAACCTGTGGGGTCTGACCGCTAACTCAGGAACTTAGTCTCAGAATTGGGTTGAACTGTTGGACACCTGGTTGGAGTCAGAGAATTGGAGAGTTGGTTGTTGGAAAAGGCACTACATATTTGATGTCAGAGAAAAAAAACACCGAAACCTCTCTCGTTAATTGGCAAATCAACAAGTCATTAAAACAAGATGATAATAACAGAATCAATAAGCTTGACCTAAAGCATCTATCAACCATTGCACTCAGTGATTGAAGAGTACACATTCCTATTAAAAACACATGGAACATGTCCTTGTTCTCAACCCTAAAGTTTCCACAACTTTCAAAGAATTGTCTTCATAGAGACCATATCCTTTGACCAAATTTTTCCTAAAAAGATACCAATAAAAAGATAACTAAAAATTCTTCATCACTTGAAAGTTAAGAAAAGCACATCTAAATACCTCATGGGTCAAAGAAAAGAGTCATCACAAATTATCAGCTACTCAGAAATGAAATGACAATGAAAATACAACAAAATTTGGTTGTAGGTTTATATTAGGGGTAACTTTATAGCTTTAGTCATATTATTTAAAAAGACGAAAAGTTTAAACAGTTGTGCCTCTGACTTAAGAAGTTAGCAAAGTAACAACATAATAGACTCAAAGTAAATAATAAACAGAAATTAAAGAAGTAAAAAACTGAAAAGCAGAGGAGCAACAAAACCAAGTATTTTTAATTAACAGGGCAATAAGAGTGGGAAGAGAATCCTGGGGGCTGCATGGGAGGCAGGGGGGCCAGGTCTGCACTCTCCTTTTGCCCAGCCTTTTCTGGAAAAAACCCCTCTCTTCCCACCGTACTGCTGTGTTTCCTTGCCATGCTCCCCTTTCCACCTGGTGTTGCAGGTAACTTGATCTTCCAGAAGCTCTCATTTAAAAATATGTATTTACTTTGTCCCATTTTCTTCCGGGTTTATCTCTGTGTTGCTTCTGTGTAGTTGAGGTCGTTCTATGTTTAATATGTCAGTTTTGCGTCTGTATTTTTTTCCCCACATTTCATGAGCACTTATCCCTCTGTCATCAACATGGATGTTTTTTGTGGCTTCCAGTATTTGGGTATCGCTTGGTTCACTCAACTAGGCCACAGATGGACATTCGATATGTTTTCTTTGTGCTTTCTCTCTCTTTTTTAGATGATAATGTTTTGATACACATCTTCCAGATACGTCTTGTGGGATGATTTCCTCTTGACTCTTTGTATTTCAGATTTAATGGTTCACTATGGGCATGGGCAGAATGCTAAACACCTAGTGGGTGGCACTCAGCCAGTTGTGCTGTGTTCTTTTCTTGGCACTGGTTCCAGGAGTATTTATAAATAGATTTGAGAAAAATTATCGAGTGGGAAAGCTGAGACTGAGTGGGATGGAGACCCCATTGTAGGAGGCCTGTACCAAGAGCTTGTAACTGATGCTCCCAGCATATCTGAGTGGAGGCTGGCGGATGCTGATCCCTCTTCCCCTCTTTATGTCTAGACATGCTTTCTCCAACATTTTATTATGAAAAAATCTAACACAGAAAGTGAGAGGTTTTTTTAAACATATTTATTGGAGTATAATTGCTTTACAATGGTGTGTTAGTTTCTGCTGTATCACAAAGTGAATCAGCTATACGTATACACATAACACCATATCCCCTCCCTCTTGGATCTCCCTCCCACCCTCCCTATCCAACCCCTCTAGGTGGTCACAAAGCACCGAGCTGATCTCCCTGTGCTATGTGGCTGCTTCCCACTAGCTATCTATTTTACATTTGGTAGTGTATATATGTCCATGCCACTCTCTCACTTCGTCCCAGCTTACCCTTCCCCCTCCCCGTGTCCTCAAGTCCATTCTCTACAACTTCGTCTTTATTCCTGTCCTGCCCCTAGGTTCTTCAGAACCTTTTTTTTTTTTCGATTCCATATATATGTGTTAGTATACGGTATTTGTTTTTCTCTTTCTGACTTACTTCTCTCTGTATGACAGACTCTAGGTCCATCCACCTCACTACAAATAACTCAGTTTTGTTTCCTTTTATTGCTGAGTAATATTGCATTGTATATATGTGCCACATCTTCTTTATCCATTTATCTGTCGACAGACACTTAGGTTGCTTCCATGTCCTGGCTATTGTAAATAGTGCTGCAATGAACATTGTGGTACATGACTCTTTTTGAATTATGGTTTTCTCAGGGTATATGCCCAGTAGTGGGATTGTTGGGTCGTATGGTAGTTCTATTTTTATTTTTTTTAATTTTATTTATTTATTTTTAAACATCTTTATTGGAGTATAATTGCTTTACAATGGTGTGTTAGTTTCCGCTTTATAACAAAGTGAATCAGTTATACATATACATATGTTCCCATATCTCTTCCCTCTTGCGTCTCCCTCCCTCCCACCCTCCCTATCCCACCCCTCTAGGTGGTCACAAACCACCGAGCTGATCTCCCTGTGCTATGCGGCTGCTTCCCACTAGCTATCTATTTTACGTTTGGTAGTGTATATATGGCCATGCCACTCTCTCACTTTGTCCCAGCTTACCCTTCCCCCTCCCCATATCCTCAAGTCCATTCTCTAGTAGGTCTGTGTCTTTATTCCCGTCTTACCCCTAGGTTCTTCATGACCTTTTTTTTTTTTTTTCTTAGATTCCATATATATGTGTTAGCATACAGTATTTGTTTTTCTCTTTCTGACTTACTTCACTCTGTATGACAGACTCTAGGTCCATCCACCTCACTACAAATACCTCCATTTCGTTTCTTTTTATGGCTGAGGAATATTCCATTGTATATATGTACCACATGTTCTTTATCCATTCCTCTGTTGATGGACACTTAGGTTGCTTCCATATCCTGGCTATTGTAAATAGAGCTTCAATGAACATTTTGGTACATGATTCTTTTTGAATTGTGGTGTTCTCAGTGTATATGCCCAGTAGTGGGATTGCTGGGTCGTATG
Organism: Balaenoptera physalus; assembly: GCF_965194825.1. NCBI lineage: Eukaryota > Metazoa > Chordata > Mammalia > Artiodactyla > Balaenopteridae > Balaenoptera > Balaenoptera physalus. The sequence continues at coordinate 17,185,026 of NC_138890.1, read as the reverse complement.
GTAATTCTATTTTTAGTTTTTTAAGGAACCTCCATACTGTTCTCCATAGTGGCTGTATCAATTGACATTCCCACCAACAGTGCAAGAGTGTTCCCTTTTCTCCACACCCTCTCCAGCATTTATTGTTTGTAGATTTTTTGATGATGGCCATTCTGACCGGTGTGAGATGATATCTCATTGTAGTTTTGATTTGCATTTCTCTAATGATTAATGATGTTGAGCATTCTTTCATGTGTTTGTTGGCAATCTGTATATCTTCTTTGGAGAAATGTCTATTTAGGTCTTCTGCCCATTTTTGGATTGGGTTGTTTGTTTTTTTGTTATTGAGCTGCATGAGCTGCTTGTAAATTTTGAAGATTAATCCTTTGTCAGTTGCTTCATTTGCAAATATTTTCTCCCATTCTGAGGGTTGTCTTTTGGTCTTGTTTATGTTTTCCTTTGCTGTGCAAAAGCTTTTAAGTTTCTTTAGGTCCCATTTGTTTATTTTTGTTTTTATTTCCATTTCTCTAGGAGGTGGGTCAAAAAGGATCTTGCTGTGATTTATGTCATAGAATGTTCTGCCTATGTTTTCCTCTAAGAGTTTGATAGTGTCTGGCCTTCCATTTAGGTCTTTAATCCATTTTGAGTTTATTTTTGTGTATGGTGTTAGGGAGTGTTCTAATTTCATTCTTTTACCTGTAGCTGTGCAGTTTTCCCAGCACCTAGAAAGTGAGAGTTTTGCAGTAAACACTCCTTGGACATGCCCAATTTGCAATGAGCTTCTGCTGTCCTTTTTCCTTTGGGTATCAGTCCCCCACTCTAATCCTCTAGCCACCCCCCACCCCTTGGCCTTTCTTAATTTTTGATGCATTTCCAAGCAAGTGGCCGACCTCAGCCACACCCATCCCTAGCGCCTTCATCAACATCATTTATGGTTCTTTTTTTTTTTCCTCTTGGAGGTAAAATTAGCATATGGTGAAGTGCACAAATCCTGCTGTTTGATGAATTCTGAAAAATGCATACAGTTGTGGTAGCTCTCTCCTGCTCTCAGTCAGGCTTTATGCCCCAACCATCACAGATGTGCTGAATCTGCTCTAAAGCTTCATGTCAGTGGGATCACATGATGCTGCACTTCCAAGGGAGGTTTTGTTCTCTGCACATTTTTGAGCCTCCCCCATGATGCATGTGTCCCTGGTGCAGTCCTTTTTTTGCTGAGTAGTGCCGGTTGAGTGGACAGACCACAGTTAGCTTCTCCATCTCCTATCGAGGGACCCCCAGGATATTTGCAGTTTGGGCTGTTATGGAGAAAGCAGCAGTGAGCATACAAACCATGACCAGACCATCTGTAAAAATAGAAATCTGACCTACAACCATTGGCCACCTGCCCAAGAAACCAACCCACCATCTCCAGTAGCCAGCCTGTTATAGTCAGACTTGCAGGATGTCAGCCTGCTATCTCTAGCAACAGTGCAGGCAGCCAAACAACAACCCCTGCAATTAACCATCAGCCCCAAACCACAGGACTTGATCAATAACTGATGCTTCCCTATCTTCTGTCCTGCTTCCAACTTGGAACCAACCAGAGAAAGCCAAATATGCTCCCTAACCCGTCCCACGGGACACCCCACTTCTCGTCAGCTGTTCCAGCTCCGCAGGCCCACAGCCTCCGTTGGCACACCAGGGCCTTCCCTTTTCCCACAGGGAAGCTCTGCCACCCCTGACTGCCCCTCACTCCCTTGCTGCAGCGAGCTGTGAGCAGATAGCCTCTGTCCGTTCTCTGCTCCGGCCATCTCCATTCATTCCCACACTCGAACAAGCCCTTTGTGGACACAGGCTTTCAACTCGCCAAGTCATCGCCTCGGGCGGGGTCTGTGGGCCACACATAGGAGGAAGCTGCCTGCATTCTCCCACAGTGACCAGTCCATTTTACACTCCCACCAACAGCTAGTCCATGCCAACATTTGGTGCTGTCAGTCTTTCTAATTCCATCTGGAGATTTGGTGTTTACATTTCAGACATCTTGGGCAGATGCCTGGCTGTGCTGAGGGGAAGCCGGGGGGAGCATTCCACTCTTCAAGCGTGGGGGGAGCCCCCTTGCACTCTCTGTGATCTGGGCACTTAGCCAACTCAGTGTCCTTGTCTTCAGTTTCTTTTCAAATGATATTGATTCAGTTTGGTCACATTAGTGTTTGTGGGAAAAATGAATTACTTCTGAATAAATTTTATTCAGAAATCTCTCAAAATAAGAAGTTCGTCAGGGAAATGAATGACAGCAGGGACCCTGTTGATGAAAAATCTGGAGATTGCTGAGTTCTGACCTACATTTCACTCATTCATTCCTCTATTCATTCAACAAATTATTGAGTGCCTACAAACCATAAAAGTAAACTACAAAATATACCGGATTGCCGTAGCTCTGTGGTCAAGAATAAAGCAGAGAATGGGATGGGGTGTGTGCGGAGATGGGGTGAATTGGGGGGATGGGCTGTCTGTTGGTGGGGATGGGTTATGTGGTGGGGACCAGGCCATTGGTGGGATGGGACATGAGCAGGTATGGAGTGCATTGCGGGGACTGGACTTGTTTGGGGTTAGGGTGCAGGTGGAGATGGAGCAGGGTTGGGGCAATTAAGGGACAGGGTGGGTGCAGAGTCGGGACATGTTGGGGGGACAGAGCAAGTGTGGGGATGGTGCACATTGGGGGATGGAGTGTGTGTGGGGTCAGGGAGCATTGGGGGGACAAGGAGAGGGTGGGGTTGGCATGCATGCGGAGACTAGGCGCATTTGGGGCATAGGGCAAGGTCAGGGTGCATTGGAGGAATGGGGCATGTGTGAAGTCGGGATGCATGCGGAGACTGGGTGCACTGGGGGCATGGGACAGGGTTGGGGTGCATGGGGGGATGGAGCACATTGGGGGACTGGGCACGTGAAGGATAGAGGTTGGGGGGGCATATGTGCTGAGTGTGTCCAGACAGAGGACACAGCAAGGAAAGGCCTTGAGACTACTGCATGTCTGGAATATCCTTCAAATAGTTGAGGCCAATGCATCTTGGGGCAGGATTACAGGAGGCCACATCAGGCAGAGCCCGCGAGGGGTTTGCACAGGGCCTGGCACTATCCTGGGGCAGAGTGGGGATTGAAGGAGAACCCCTGCCCCTGGGTGATCGGTGAGGGGGTGCCAGCAGAGTGGGCAGAACTGGGTTTATCTTAAAGCACACGGGGCTTGTAGGAATTGGGGGGTGCTGCAGTGGCTGTCCTCATGGGGGTAGGGGTTCAGTAGGGGTGGGTGTGGGGTGGCCTGGAGGTTGTGGGCACAGAGGGGGTACCACTGAGAGGGTGCAGACTGACACAGGAGCATCAGGGGACAGGGCTGCTCGCAGGCACACCTGGCCCAGGGCCTTGATTGAGTTTGTGCGGCCTCTCCTGACCTGCTCCAGATACCCCATCACCTTGTGTTAGGCTGTTTTGTTTAATGGGTATTTTTACGGAGATCATTGCCATTGTAAGACATAATACAGAGAGGTGCCAGTACCCTTTACCCAGTTCCTCCCCATGGTAACTTTTAGCAAAAATGTGCTACAATATCACACCAGGATATTGACTCTGATACCATCCACTGGCCTTATTCAGATCTCACCGTTTTCTTTGTGCTCATTTGTGTACATGTGTTGACTTCTGTCTCAACTAGAGTCAAGGTACAGAACACCTCTATCCCATATTGACCTGTCCCTAACCCCTGGTCACCACCAATCTATCCTTCATTTCTAAAATTCTGTCATTTCAAAAATGTTATGTAAATGACATCCTATAGTAACCTCTATGTGTTGACTTTTTCCACTCAGCATAACTCCCTGGAGATCTGTCCAGGTTGCTGCTGTGTCAATAGTTGATTCCTTTTTGTGGCTCAGTCCAACTCCATGGTATGAATTACCACAGTCTGTTCAACCATCCACCTGTTCAAGGACATTTGCGTTGTCTCCAGTTTGGAGTGATTACAAATAAAGCTGCTATAAACATTCATATACCGGTTTCATGTTTTATTTCTCAAGTTTTATTTCTCTGGGATAAATGCCCAGGAGAGCAATGGCTGGGTCATATGTTAGTTTCATGTTTAGTTTTATAAGGAACTGCCAACTTTTCCAGAGTGGCTATATCACTTTACACTCCTACCAGCAATGTACCAGAGATGCAGTTTCTCTGCATCCTTGTTGGCATTTGGGGTTTTCACTGTTTATAATTTTCTGATAGGCATGCAGAGGTATCTCACGATAGTTTTACTTTGAGTCTCCTTGATGGCTAATGGTGTTGAACCTCCTTTCATGTGCTTATTTGCCATCTATGTATCCTCTTTGGTGACATGTCTTTTCATGAATTTTGCCCCTTTTCTAATTGGGTTGTTTGATTTTTACTGTTGAGTATATATTTCGATACCAGTCCTTTGTCGGATGTGGTGGATTCTCATTATTTGCTGGAGTTATATTCCATAACTTCCCTGCAAACACTGAATTAGTGAATATTGAACCACTGCTCCTGTGGAAAGAATGGAGTTAGGTTCCCGCCAGCCTCTGGTTACATTTTTATCAACTGATCAACAGATACCTTTATTTGATATGTATTTCTGTTTAAAGACACCTATATATTGCTGGTTCATTAACATTAAACTCACGGCCAACAGCACTATAACTTATACCTGAATGAAGCCCATCTAATGTATTTCCTCCATAAGGCATGTCACAGCCTTCCTGTGCTCAGGAACACTAGACAACACTTCAGCTCTATGCTTGGGGGCCATTTTAAACAGTGAAATCCACAAAAAGTACAAAAATTCAAAAAATGTGGTAATAAATCAACTATGAAAAGGACATTTGTTTACAGTCTGAGAGCTGGGACACAAAGACAGAGTACACGCCTTGTTCCACCTCAGCTGGGAACGTGAGCATTGGGAGAGTCGAGTTTTCACTGCTCTGGGGATGTCTGCAAGGACTGCGAAAGCACCTCAAGTATTGATTTTGGGGTCACAAATAAACTTAGGGAGTAGGCGAATTTGAAAATAGAGACACCAAGGGTAATGAGGATTGAATGTGGTTTGAAATACAGTTGTCCCTTGGTCCTGGGGGGCTTGATTCCAGGACCTCCTTGAATACCAAAATCCAAGGATGCTCAAGTTCCTTATACGAAATGGTGTAGTTTTTGTGTATAACCTATGCACATCCTCCTGTATACTTTATTAAAATTTTTTTCACTGAGGTATAGTTGATTTACAATATTATATTAGTTTCAGGTGTACAACATAGTGATTCAGAATTTCTATAGATTATACTCCGTTTAAAGTTATTATAAAATATTGGCTGTATTCCCTGTGCTGTACAACAGTGGTCCCCAACATTTTTGGCACCAGGGACTGGTTTCGTGGAAGACAATTTTTCCATGGACCGGGGTGGGGGGATGGTTTTGGGAAGATTCAAGTGCATTACATTTATTGTGCACTTTATTTCTATTATTATTACATTGTAATATATAATGAAATAATTAAACAACTCACCATAATGCAGAATCAGTGGGAGCCCTGAGCTTGTTTTCACTTGCCACTCACTGATAGGGTTTTTTTTTTTGATGAAATTTTTTTAAAAAATTTAATTTATTTTAGGCTGTGTTGGGTCTTCGTTGCTGGGCGCAGGCTTTCTCTAGTTGCGGTGAGTGGGGGCTACTCTTCATTGCAGTGCGCAGGCTTCTCATTGCAGTGGCTTCTCTTGTTGCAGAGCATGGGCTCTAGGTGCGCGGGCTTCAGTAGTTGCAGCACGTGGGCTTCAGTAGTTGCAGCACGCGGGCTCAGTAGTTGCGGCACGCAGGCCCCAGAGCGTGCAGGCTTCAGTAGTTGTGGCGCGTGGGTTTGGTAGTTTCAACACGTGGGCTCTATGGCGCACGGGCTTCAGTAGTTGTGGCGTGCAGGCTCAGTAGTTGTGGTGCATGGGCCTAGTTGCTCCATGGCATGTGGGATCTTCCCGGACCAGGGATCAAACCTGTGTCCCCTGCATTGGCAGGTGGATTCTTAACTACTGTGCCACCAGGGAAGTTCCACTGATAGGGTTTTGATATGAGTCTGCAAGCAATTGATTTATTATGGTCTCTGTGCAGTCAAACCTCTCTGCTAATGATGATCTGTATTTGCAGCTGCTCCCCAGCGCTGGCATCACCACCTCAGCTCCACCTCAGATCATCAGGCATTAGATTCTCATAAGGAGTGTGCAACCTAGATCCCTCGCATGTGCAGTTCACAGTAGGGCTTGCATTCCTATGAGGATCTAGGAATTTAGGATCTAGGAATCTAGGATCCTGCTGATCTACCAGGAGGCGCAGCTCAGGCGGTAATGCGAGTGATGGGGAGTGGCTGTAAATACAGATGAAGCTTTGCTCGCTCACCTGACACTCACCTCCTGCTGTGTGTCCTGATTTCTAACAGGCCACGGACCAGTACCAGGCTCTACCAGTGCACGGGCTCTAGGGTGCACAGGCTTCAGTAGTTGTGGTGTGCAGTCTCAGTAGTTGTGGCTCACAGGCTGTAGAGTGCAGGCTCGGTAGTTATGGTGCACGGGCTTAGTTGCTCCGTGGTATGTGGGATCTTCCCGGACCAGGGCTCAAACCCATGTCCCCTGCATTGGCAGGCAGATTCTTAACCACGTGCCACCAGGGAAGTCCCCCTACTACTATTCTGCCCTCCCTCTTTCTTCTGCCCACTGGTAACCACTAGTTTGTTCTCCATATCTGTGCACCTGTTTCTCTTTTGTTATATTCATTTGCTTTATTTTTTTGATTTCACATATAAGTGATAGTATACAGTATTTGTCTTTCTCTCTCTGACTTATTTCACTAAGTATAATACCCTCCAGGTCTATCCATATTGTTGCAAATGGCAAAAATTTATTCTTTTTATGGCTGAGTAATATTCCATTGTATATATGTATGAAATCTTCTTTATCCATTCATCCGTTGATGGACATTTAGGTTGCTGTCTTATCTTGGGTATTGTAAATAATGCTGCTATGAACATTGGGTGCATGTATCTTTTCAGATTAGGGTTTTGATTTTCTTTGGATATACCCAGGAGTAGAATTGCTGGATCATATGGTAGTTCTCTTTTTAGTTTTTTGAGGAACCTCCGTACTGTTTTCCACAGTGATTCCACTAATTTACATTCCCACCAACAGTGTACAAGGGTTCCTTTTTCTCCACATCCTCACCAACATCCGTTATTTGTGATCTTTTTGATGATAGCCATTCTGACAGGTGTGAGGTGATATCTCATTGTGGTTTTGATTAGCATTTCTCTGATGATTAGTGATGTTGAGTATCTCTTCATATACCTGTTGGCCATCTGTATTGCCTTCTTTGGAAAAATGTGTATTCAGGTCTTCTGCCCATTTTACAATCGGGTGTTTGTTTTTCTTTTGATATTGAGTTGTATGAGCTCTTTATACGTTTTGGATATTAAGCCCATACGGGTCATATCATTTGCAAATATCTTCTCCCATTCAGTAGGTTGTCTTTTTGTTTTGTCAATGGTTTCCTTTGCTGTGCAAAAGCTTTCAAGTTTAATTAGGTCCCATTTGTTTATTTTTGCTTTCGTTTCCTTTGCCTTCGGAGAGAAATCACAAAAAAAATTTCTATGATTTGTGTCAAAGAGTGTTCTGCCTATGATTTCTTCTAGGAATTTATGGTTTCTGGTCTTACATTTAGGTTTTTAGTCCATTTTGTTTTTTTAAATCTTAATATTGAGTCTTTATTTTATTTTCATCAAACCTTCTTTATTACTTTATTACCTAACATTTTTTAAACTTTTTATTGGGTTGGCCAAAAAGTTCATTTGGGTTTTTTTGAAAGATATTATGGAAAAAACCCAAATGAACTTTTTGGCCAACCCAATATTATATATTGGAGTATAGTTGGTTAACAATGTTGTGTTAGTTTCAGGTGTACAGCAAAGTGATTCAGTTATACATATTCATGTATCTATTCTTTTTTAATTAATTTATTTATTTTTGGCAGTCTTGGGTCTTCGTTGCTGTGTGTGGGCTTTCTCTAGTTGTTGTAAGTGGGGCTACTCTTTGTTGTGGTGTGTGGGCTTCTTGTTGCAGTGGCTTCTCTTGTTGCAGAGCTCTAGGCTCACAGGCTTCAGTAGTTGTGGCACCCAGGCTCAGTAGTTGTGGCTTGCGGGCTCTAGAGCACAGGCTCAGCAGTTGTGGCTCATGGACTTAGTTGCTCCATGGCAACTAATTCATCTGAGTGACTGTTTTTGTGCAAGTACCATGCTGCTTTGATTATTATAACTTTATGACTAGTCTGAAGTCAGGGAGTGTGACACCTCTAGCTCTGTTCTTCTTTCTTGTTTTGGCTATTCAAGGTCTTTTGTGTTTCCATACAAATTTTTTAATTAGTTGTTCTAGTTCTGTGAAAAATGCCATTGGAATTTTTTTTTTCTAAAGAAACCAGCAAATCTGGAGGTTTATTTTATAGATTGTCTTTTGATAATGACTGATCATCCTTATTTATTTATTTATTTATTTATTTATTTATTTATGGCTGTGTTGGGTGTTCGTGTGAGGGCTTTCTCTAGTTGCGGCAAGCGGGGGTCACTCTTCATCACGGTGCGCGGGCCTCTCACTATCGCGGCCTCTCTTGTTGCGGAGCACAGGCTCCAGACGTGCAGGCTCAGTAATTGTGGCTCACGGGCCTAGTTGCTCCGCGGCATGTGGGATCCTCCCAGACCTGAGCTCGTACCCGTGTCCCCTGCATTAGCAGGCAGATGCTCAACCACTGCACCACCAGGGAAGCCCGCCATTGGAATTTTGATAGGGATTGCATTGAAACTATCTTGGGTAGTATGGTCATTTTAACAATATTAATTCTTCCAATCCAAGAACATGGGTTTGTGTCATCTTCAGTTTCTTTCGTCAGTGTCTTATAGTTGTCTCAGTGTGGGTCTTTTACCTCCTTAGGTAGGTTGATTCCTAGATATTTTATTCTTTTTGATTCAATGGAAAATGGGATTGTTTCCTTAATTTCTCTTTCATATAGTTCATTGTTATGTATAGAAATGCAACCCAATTTCTTTCATTTTTTTTCTATTTTTCGGACATGCCATGTGGCATGTGGGATCTTAGTTCCCCGACCAGGGATCAAACCTATGTCCCCTGCAGTGGAAGCACAGAATCCTAACCACTGGACCACCAGGGAAGTCCCCAACTGATTTCTATATATTAATTTTGTAACCTGCAACTTTACCAAATTCATTGATGAGTTCTAGCATTTTTTTGGTGGCATCTTTAGGATATTCTATGTATAATATCATGTCATTTGCAAACAGGGACAGTTTTACTTCTTCCTTTCCAATTTGGATTCCTTTTATTTCTTTTTTCTTGTCTTTCTTTTTTCGAGCCTTGGCTAGGACTTCCAATACTATGTGCTACTACTATGTTCTATACTAGAACAACTAATTAAAAAATTTGTATGGAAACACAAAAGACCTTGAATAGCCAAAACAAGAAAGAAGAACAGAGCTAGAGGTGTCACACTCCCTGACTTCAGACTAGTCATAAAGTTATAATAATCAAAGCAGCATGGTACTCGCACAAAAACAGTCACTCAGATGAATTAGTTGCCATGGAGCAACTAAGTCCATGAGCCACAACTGCTGAGCCTGTGCTCTAGAGCCTGCAAGCCACAACTACTGGGCCTGGGTGCCACAACTACTAGAACTTCCAATAAAAGCAGTGAGAGAGGGCATCCTTGTATTGTTCCTGATCTTACAGGAGATGCTTTTATCTTTTCACCATTGAGTATGATGTTACCTGTTGGCTTATCATGTACAGCCTTTATTATGATGAGGTATATTCCCTCTATACCTATTCTGTGGGGTGTTTATCATAAATGGATGTGAATTTTGTCAGAAGCTTTTTCAGCATATACTGAGATGATCGTATGATTTTTATTCTTCAGTTTTTTAATGTGGTGTATGACATTGATTGATTTGCAGATATTGAAGCTTCCTTGCATCCCTGGGGTAAATCCCACTTGATCATGGTGTATGATCCTTTTAATGTATTGTTGAATTTGGTTTGCTATTATTTTGTTGAGGATTTTTGAATCTGTGTTCATCAGTGATATTGACCTGTAATTTTGTGTGTGTGTGATATCTTTGTCTGATTTTGGAATCAGAGTGATACTGGCCTCATAGAAGGAGTTTGGAAGCACTCCTTCCTCTTCAATTTTTTGTAATAGTTTCAGAAGGATAGGTGTTAACTCTTCTCTAAATGTTTGATAGAATTCACCTGTGACGCCATCTGTTCCTAGACTTGTTTTTTGGGAGTTTTTTTTTTTAAATTATTGATTCAATTTCATTACTGGAGATTGGTCTGTTCATATTTTGTATTTCTTCCTAGTGCAATCTTGGGAGAGTATACATTTCAAAGTTTTGTCCCTTTCTTCTAGGTTGTCCATTTTATTGGTGTATTGTTGTTTATAATAATCTCTTATGAGCCTTTTGCATTTGTGTTGTGTCAGTTGGTAACTTCTCCTTTTTCATATCTGATTTTATCAATTTGGGTCCTCTCTCTTTTTCCTTGCTAAGTCTTGCTAAATGCTTATCAATTTTGTTTATCTTTTCAAAGAAGTAGTTCTTAGTTTTGTTGATCTTTTCTATTGCTTTTTAGTCTCTATTTCATTTATTTCTGCTCTGATATTTATGATTTCTTTCTTTCTACTAACTCTGGGTTTTTTATGTCTTTCTAGTTCCTTTACGTGTAAAGTTAGGTTCTTTATTTGAGATTTTTCTTGTTTCCTGAGGTAGGCTTATATCGCTATAAACTTCCCACTTATAACTGTTTTTGCTGCATCCCATAGATTTTGGATCATTGTGGGTTTTTTTTTTGAGGGGGGGCTTTTTATTTTTTATTTTTATATTTTTAACGTCTTTATTGGAGTATAATTGCTTTACAATGTTGTGTTAGTTTCTGTTGTATAACAAAGTGAATCAGCTATATGTATACATATATCCCCATATCCCCTCCCTCTTGTGTCTCCCTCCCACCCTCCCTATCCCACCCCTCTAGGTCGTCACAAAGCACCGAGCTAATCTCCCTGTGCTATGCAGCTGCTTCCCACTAGCTATCTATTTTACATTTGGTATATATGTCCATGCCACTCTCTCACTTCGTCCCAGCTTACCCTTCCCCCTCCCTGTGTCCTCAAGTCCATTCTCTATGTCTGCATCTTTATTCCTGTCCTGCCCCTAGGATCATCAAAAGCATTTTTTTTTTTTAGATTCCATATATATGTGTTAGGATATGATATTTGTTTTCCTCTTTCTGACTTAGTTCACTCTGTATGACAGACTCTAAGTCCATCCACCTCACTACAAATAACTCAATTTCGTTTCTTTTTATGGCTGAGTAATATTCCATTGTATATATGTGCCACATCTTCTTTATCCATTTATCTGTTGATGGACACTTAGGTTGCTTCCATGTCCTGGCTATAGTAAATAGTGCTGCAATGAACATTGTGGTACATGACTCTTTTTGAATTATGGTTTTTTCAGGGTATATGCCCAGTAGTAGGCTTGCTGGGTCATATGGTAGTTCTATTTTTAGTTTTTTAAGGAACCTCCATACTGTTCTCCATAGTGGCTGTATCAATTTACATTCCCACCAACAGTGCAAGAGTGTTCCCTTTTCTCCACACCCTCTCCAGCACTTACTGTTTGTAGATATTCGATTATGGCCATTCTGACCGGTGTGAGGTGATACCTCATTGTAGTTTTGATTTGCATTTCTCTAATGATTAGTGATGTTGAACATCCTTTAATGTGTTTGTTGGCAATCTGTACATCTTCTTTGGAGAAATGTCTATTTAGGTCTTCTGCCCATTTTAGGATTGGGTTGTTTGTTTTTCTGATATTAAGCTGCATGAGCTGCTTGTATATTTTGGAGATTAATCCTTTGTCAGTTGCTTCATTTGCAAATATTTTCTCCCATTCTGAGGTTGTCTTTTTGTCTTGTTTATGGTTTCCTTTGCTGTGCAAAAGCTTTTAAGTTTCATTAGGTCCCATTTGTTTATTTTTGTTTTTATTTCCCTTTCTCTAGGAGGTGGATCAAAAAGGATCTTGCTGTGATTTATCTCATGGAGTGTTTTGCTTATGTTTTCCTCTAAGAGTTTGATAGTGTCTGGCCTTACATTGAGGTCTTTAATCCATTTTGAGTTTATTTTTGTGTATGGTGTTAGAGAGTGTTCTAATTTCATTCGTTTACATGTAGCTGTCCATTTTTCCCAGCACCACTTACTGAAGAGGCTGTCTTTTCTCCATTGTATATTCTTGCCTGCTTTATCAACAATAAGGTGACCATATGTGCGTGGTTTATCTCTGGGCTTTCTATCCTGTTCCATTGATCTATATTTCTCTTTTTGTGCCAGTACCATACTGTCTTGATTACTTTGTAGTTTTGTAGTATAGTCTGAAGTCAGGGAGCCTGATTCCTCCAGCTCTGTTTTTCTTTCTCAAGATTGCTTTGGCTATTCAGAGTCTTTTGTGCTCCATACAAATTGTGAAATTTTTTGTTCTAGTTCTGTGAAAAATGCCATTGGTAGTTTGATAGGGATTGCACTGAATCTGTAGATTGCTTTGGGTAATAGAGTCATTTTCACAATGCTGATTCTTCCAACCAAAAAACATGGTATATCTCTCCATCTGTTTGTATCATCTTTCATTTCTTTCATCAGTGTCTTATAGTTTTCTGCATACAGGTCTTTTGTCTCCTTAGGTAGGTTTATTCCTAGGTATTTTATTCTTTTTGTTGCAATGGTAAATGGGACTGTTTCCTCAATTTCTCTTTCAGATCTTTCATCATTAGTATATATGAATGCAAGGGATTTCTGTGCATTAATTTTGTATCCTGCTACTTTACCAAAGTCATTGATTAGCTCTAGTAGTTTTCTGATAGCATATTTAGGATTCTCTATGTATAGTATCATGTCATCTACAAACAGTGACAGCTTTACTTCTTTTCCAATTTGGATTCCTTTTATTTCTCTTTCTTCTCTGATTGCTGCCACTAAAACTTCCAAAACTATGTTGAATAATAGTGGTGAGAGTGGGAAACCTTGTCTTTTTCCTGATCTTAGTGGAAGTGGTTTCAGTTTTTCACCATTGAGAACGATGTTGGCTGTGGGTTTGTCATATGTGGCCTTTATTATGTTGAGGTAAGTTCCCTTTATGCCTACTTTATGGAGGGCTTTTATCATAAATCGGTGTTGAATTTTGTCAAAAGCTTTTTCTGCATCTATTAATATGATCATATGGTTTTTATTCTTCAGTTTGTTAATATGGTGTATCACATAGATTGATTTGCGTATATTGAAGAATCCTTGCATTCCTGGGATAAACCCCACTTGATCATGGTGTATGATCCTTTTAATGTGCTGTTGGATTCTGTTTGCTAGTATTTTGTTGAGGATTTTTGCATCTGTGTTCATCAGTGATATTGGCTTGTAGTTTTCTCCCTTTGTGACATCTTTTTCTGGTTTTGGTATCAGGGTGATGGTGGCCTCGTAGAATGAGTTTGGGAGTGTTCCTCCCTCTGCTATGTTTTGGAAGAGTTTGAGAAGGATAGGTGTTAGCTCTTCTCTAAATGTTTGATAGAATTTGCCTGTGAAGCCATCTGGTCCTGAGCTTTTATTTGTTGGAAGATTTTTAATCACAGTCTCATTTTCAGTGCTTGTGATTAGTCTGTTCATATTTTCTATTTCTTCCTGGTTCAGTCTCAGAAGGTTGTGCTTTTCTAAGAATTTGTCCATTTCTTCCAGGTTGTCCATTTTATTGGCATATAGTTGCTTGTAGTAATCTCTCATGATCCTTTGTATTTCTGCAATGTCAGTTGTTACTTCTCCTTTTTCATTTCTAATTCTATTGATTTGAGTCTTCTCCCTTTTTTTCTTGATGAGTCTTTCTAATGGATTATCAATTTTGTTTATCTTCTCAAGGAACCAGCTTTTAGTTTTATTGATCTTTGCTATCGTTTCCTTAATTTCTTTTTCATTTATTTCTGATCTGATCTTTATGATTGCTTTCCTTCTGCTAACGTTGGGGTTTTTTTGTTCTCCTTTCTGTAATTGCTTTAGGTGTAAGGTTAGGTTGTTTATTTGAGATGTTTCTTGTTTCTTGAGGTAGGCTTGTATTGCTATAAACTTCCCTCTTAGAACCGCTTTTGCTACATCCTATAGGTTTTGGGTCGTCATGTTTTTTTCATTTGTTTCTATGTATTTTTTGATTTCCTCTTTTACTTCCTCAGTGATCTCTTGGTTATTTAGTAGCATATTGTTTAGCCTCCATGTGTTTATATTTTTTACAGTTTTTTTCCCCTGTAATTGATATCTAGTCTCATAGTGTTGTGGTTGGAAAAGATACTTGATACAATTTCCATTTTCTTAAATTTAACAAGGCTTGATTTGTGATGCAGGATATGATCTATCCTGGAGAATGTTCCATGAGCATTTGAGAAGAAAGTGTATTCTGTTGTTTTTGGATGGAATGTCCTATAAGTATCAATTAAGTCCATCTTGTTTAATGTGTCATGTAAAGCTTGTGGTTCCTTATTTATTTTCAGTTTGGATGATCTGTCCATTGGTGAAAGTGGGGTGTTAAAGTCCCATGATATGATTGTGTTACTGTTGATTTCCCCTTTTATGGCTATTAGCCTTTGCCTTATGTATTGAGGTGCTCCTATGTTGAGTGCATAAATATTTACAATTGTTATATCCTCTTCTTGGATTGATCCCTTGATCATTTTGTAGTGTCCTTCTTTGTCTCTTGCAATAGTCTTTATTTTAGAGTCTATTTTGTCTGATATGAGAATTGCTACTGCAGCTTTCTTTTGATTTCCATTTGCATGGAATATCTTTTCCCATCCCCTCACTTTCAGTCTGTATGTGTCTTTAGGTCTGAAGTGGGTCTCTTGTAGACAACATATATACAGGTCTTGTTTTTGTATCCATTCAGCCAGTCTATGTCTTTTGGTTGGAGCATTGAATCCATTTACATTTAAGGTAATTATCGATTTTATGTATGTTCCTGTTACCATTTTCTTAATTGTTTTGGGTTTGTTTTTGTAGGTCTTTTCCTTCTCTTGTATTTCCTGCCTAGAGAAGTTCCTTTAGCATTTGTTGTAAAGCTGGATTGGTGGTGCTGAATTCTTTTAACTTTTGCTTGTCTGTAAAGGTTTTAACTTCTCTATCAAATCTGAATGAGATCCTTGCTGTGTAGAGTAATCTTGGTTGTAGGTTTTTCTCTTTTATCACTTTAAATATGTCCTGCCACTCCCTTCTGGCTTGCAGAGTTTCTGCTGAAAGATCAGCTGTTAACCTGATGGGGATTCCCTTGTATGTTATTTGTTGCTTTTCCCTTGATGCTTTTAATGTTTTTTCTTTGTATTTAATTTTTGATAGTTTGATTAATATGTGTCTTGGCGTGTTTCTCCTTCAATTTATCCTGTATGGGACTCTCTGCACTTCCTGGACCTGATTGACTATTTCCTTTCCCATGTTAGGGAAGTTTTCAACTCTAATCTTTTCAAATATTTTCTCTAACCTTTTCTTTTTCTCTTTTTTTTCTGGGACCCCTACAATTCGAATGTTGGTACATTTAATATTGTCTCAAAGGTCTTTGAGACTCTCCTCAATTCTTTTCATTCTTTTTTCTTTATTCTGCTCTGCAGTAGTTATTTCAAGTATTTTATCTTCAGGTCACTTATCCATTGTTCTGCTTCAGTTATTCTGCTATTGATTCCTTCTAGAGAATTTTTGATTTCTTTTTTTTGTTGTTCATCATTGTTTGTTTGCTCTTTAGTTCTTGTAGCTCCTTCATCTGCTGTGTATTTCTCTGACTTCTCATTTTTCTTAACTTGCTGTGTTCGGGGTCTCCATTTCGCAGGCTGCAGGTTCGTAGTTCCCATTGTTTTTGGTGTCTGCTCCCAGTGGGTAAGATTGTTTCAGTGGCTTGTGTAGGCTTCCTGGTGGAGGGGACTGGTGCCTATGTTCTGGTTGGTGGGGCTGGATATTGTCTTTCTGTTGGGCAGGGCTGCATCCAGTGGTGTGTTTTGGGGTGTCTGTGAACTTAGTATGATTTTAGGCAGCCTCTCTGCTAATGGATGGAGTTGTGACCCTGTCTTGCCAGTTGTTTGGCATGGGGCATCCAGCACTGGAGTTTGCTGGCCGTTGTGGGGAGCTGGGTCTTATCGTTGAGACAGAGATCTCTGGGAGAGCTCTTGCTGATTGATATTACGTGAGGCCAGGAAGTCTCTGATGGTCCAAAGTCCTGAACTCGGCTCTCCCACCTCAGAGGCTCTGGCCTGACTCCCAGCTGGAGCACCAAGACCCTGTCTGCCACATGGCTCAGAGAAAAGGGAAAAAGAAAGAAAGAAAAAATAAATAAATAAAATTATTAAAATAAAAAAATAATTTAAAAAAGAGAGCAAGCAAACCAATAAACAAATCCACCAATGATAACAAGTGCTAAAAACTGAACTAAGATAAACATAAAAATCAGAAACAGGGCTTCCCTGGTGGCGTAGTGGTTGAGAGTCTGCCTGCCAGTGCAGGGGACACGGGTTCGAGCCCTGGTCTGGGAGGATCCCACATGCCGCGGAGCAACTGGGCCCGTGAGCCACAGTTACTGAGCCTGCACGTCTGGAGCCTGTGCTCCACAACAAGAGAGGCCACGATGGTGAGAGGCCCGCGCACCACGATGAGGAGTGGCCCCCGCTTGCCACAACTGGAGAAAGCCCTCGCACAGAAACGAAGACCCAACACAGCCAAAAATAAATAAATAAATAAATAAAATTAAAAAAAGAAAATCGGAAACAAATCAGTTGCAGACAGCAAACTCCAAGTCTACAGTTGCTCCCAAAATCCGCCGCCTCAATTTTGGGAAGATTCGTTGTCTATTCAGGTATTCCACAGATGCAGGGTACAGCAAGTTGATTGTGGGGATTTAATCTGCTGCTCCTCAGGCTGCATGGAGAAATTTCTCTTTCTCTTCTTTGTTCACACAGCTCCTGGGGTTCAGCTTTGGTTTTGGCCCCACCTCTGCTTGTAGTTCTCTCTCAGGCATCTGTTCCCCGCCCAGACAGGAGGCGGTTAAAGCATCGGCTGATTAGGGCACTCTTGCATATTCAGGCCGGGAGGAGGGAGGGGTACAGTAGTTATAATTGGAATGTGGGGTGAGCCTGTGGTGGCAGAGGCCAGTGTGGCATTGCAACAGCCTGAGACGTGCTGTGTGTTCTTCTGGGGAAGTTGACCCTGGCATTGGTGGGCTTCACAGGCTCCTGGTGTGTGTGTGTGTATGTGTGTGTGTGTGGATAGTGACCTGTGCTTGCATACAGGATTCTTAGTGCCTGCAGCAGCAGCATTAATGTTTCATGCCTGTCTTGGGGTCCAAGCAGCATTAGTGTTTCATGCCCGTCTCTGGGGTCCACAGCTCACACATGTCTCTGCGGTCCATGGCTCACACCCATCTCTGAAGCTCATTTAGGCAGTGCTCTGCCTTCTGTGGGCAGACGGGGAAGGAACCCCTTCTCCTTTCACACTCTGAAACAATGGTTTCTTGCCTCTTAGGCAGGTCCAGCCTTTATCCTGGACTCCCTTCTGTCTAGCTGTGGTGCACTAGCCTCCTTCAGGCTGTGTTCACACAGCCAACCCCAGTCCTCTCCCTGGGATCTGACCTCCGAAGCCCGAGCCTCAGCTCCCAGCCCCCACTCACCTCGGCAGGGGAGCAGACAAGTCTCTCAGGCTGGTGAGTGCTGGTTGGCACTGATCCTGTGGGAATCTCTCTGCTTTGCCTTCTGCACCCCTTTTGCTGCACTCTCCTCTGAGGCTCTGAAGCTTCCCCCGTGCCCACCCCCCATCTCCGCCAGTGAAGGGGCGTCCTAGTGTGTGGAAACATTTCCTCCCTCATAGCTCCCTCCCAGAGGTGCATGTCCCATCCCTATTCTTTTGTCTCTGTTTTTTTGTTTTTCTTTTGCCCTACCCAGGCACATGGGGATTTTCATGCCTTTTGGGAAGTCTGAGGTTTTCTGACAGCATTCAGTAGGTGTTCTGTAGGAGTTGTCCCACATGTAGATATATTTTTGATATATTTGTGGGGAGGAAGGTGATCTCTACATCTTACTCTTTTTTTAAAATAATTTTTAAAATTAATTAATTAATTAATTTATGGCTGTGTTGGTTCTTCGTTTCTGTGCAAGGGCTTTCTCTAGTTGCAGCAAGTGGGGGCCACTCTTCATCGCGGTGCACGGGCCTCTCATCATCGTGGCCTCTCTTGTTGCGGAGCACAGGCTCCAGAAGCGCAGGCTCAGTAATTGTGGCTCACGGGCCTAGTTGCTCCGCGGCATGTGGGATCCTCCCAGACCAGGGCTCGAACCCGTGTCCCCTGCATTGGCAGGCAGACCCTCAACCACTGCGTCATCAGGGAAGCCCCACATCTTACTCTTCTGCCATCTTGAAGGTCCCTCCCTGTGTTTTCGTTTTCATTTGTCTCCAGGTATATTTTTTATTTCATCTTTGATTTATTCAGTGATCCATTGGTTGTTTAGTAGCATATTGTTTAGCCTCCACATTTTTTTTGTTTGTTTGTTTTGCAGTTTTTTTAATAGCTGATTTTTAGTATCATAGCACTGTGGTCAGAAAAGATGCTTGATATGATTTCAGTGATCTTAAGTTTACTGAGACTTTTTTTGTGGCCTAGCATGTGATCTGTCCTGGAGAATGTTTCTTTTGCACTTGAAGAGAAGGTATGTTCTGCTGCCTTTGGATGGAATGTTCTAGATATGTCTATTGAGTTCATCTGGTCTAAAGTGTCACTTAAGGCTAGTGTTTCCTTATTGATTTCTGTCTGGATAATCTGTCCATTTATGTAAGTTGGGTGTTATAGTCCCTTAATATTTTTGTGTTACTGTCAATTTCTCCCTTTATGTTTGTTAATATTTGCTTTATGTCTAGTTGCTCCTATGTTGGGTGCATATATATTTATAATTATTATATTTTCTTGGATTGATCCCTTGATCATTCTGTAATGTCCTTCTTTGTCTCCTGTTACAGTCTTTGTTTTAAAGTCTATTTTGTCTGATATAAGTATTACTATCTTGGCTTTCTTTTGATTTTGATTTGCATGGAATACCTTTTTCCATTCCCGCACTTTCATTCTGTGTGTATCTTTAGCTGTGAAATGAGTCTCTTATAAGCAGCATATATATGAGTCTTATTTTTCTATCCAATCAGCCACCCTGTGACTTTTGATTGAAGCATTTAGTCCATTTACATTTAAAGTAATTAGGTATGTACTTATTACCATTTTGTTAATTTTTTGGGAAGGTTGTTTTTGTAGTTCTTTTTGTTCCTTCCTTCTTTTGTTCTCTTCCCTTGGATTTGATAACTATCTTTAGTGTTATATTTGGATTCCTTTCTCTTTTGTGTGTGTATCTATTATCAATTTTTGGTTTGTGGTTACCATGAGGTTTATATACAGCAATCTAAAGACCCTGCATTTTTACTGCCCTCTCCCACAATGACTGTTTTTGACATCATATTTTATACCTCTTTGTTTTGTGTGTCCCATAACTACTTATTGTGGGTATAGATGATTTTACTACTTTTGTCTTTTAACCTTCATACTAGTTTTATACATTTTTTTCCCATGCTGCATAGCTTGTAGGATCTTAGTTCCCTGACCAGGGATTGAACCTGGGCCCTTGGCAGTGAGAGCACAGAGTCCTAACCACTGGACCACCAGGGAATTCCAATTTACATGGTTGATTTTGTTACTTTATATTTGCTTTTACCAATGAGTTTTTCCTTTCACAATTCTCATGTTTCTAGTTGTGGCCTTTTCTTTTTTATTTAGAGAAGTCCCTTTAGCATTTTTTGTAAAACTGGTTTGTTGATGCTGAACTCTTTTAGCTTTTGCTCATCTGTAAAACTTCTGATCTCTGTATCAAATGTGAATGAAAGCCTTGCCTGGTAGAGTATTCTTGGTTGTAGGTTTTCCCCTTTCATCACTTTAAATATATTGGGCTACTCCCTTCTGGCCTGCAGAGTTTCTGCTGAAAAGTCAACTAATAGCCTGGAGTTTCCTTATACATAACTTGTTGCTTTTTCCGTGCTGCTTTTAATAGTCTCTCTTTATCTTTAACTTTTGCCGTTTTAATTACAGTGTGTCTTGGTGTACTTCTCTTTGGGTTGATACTGTTTGGAACTGTTTGTGCTTCCTGGACCTGGATGTCTGTTTCCTTTTCCAGGTTAGGGAAGTTTTCAGCTATTGTCTTCAAATATGTTCTCTGCTCTTTTCTCTCTCTTCTTCTGTGACCCCTATAAGGCAAATGTTTAGTATGCTTGATGTTGTCTCAGAGGTCTCTCAAACTGTCCTCATTTCTTTTTATTGTTTTTTCTCTTCAGCTTTAGTGATTTCCACCACTCATCTTCCAGCTCTCTTATCTGTTCCTCTGTATCATTTAATCTACTGTTAATTCCTTCTAGTATATTTTTCATTTCAGTTATTGTTTTCTTCATCTCTGTTTGGTCCTTTATATTTTGTAACTCTTTGTTAAAAACTTCTAACTTCTCACTCTTTTCATCCATTCTTCTCCCGAGTTCTTTGATCATTTTTGTGATCATTACCTTGAACTCTTTTTTGGGTAGATTGCCTATCTCCACTTCACTTAGTTCTTATTCTGGGATTTTATCTTGGTCCTTCATTTGGAACATGTTCCTTTGTTGCCTCATTTTGCCTAATTTGCTGTTTTTATTTCGATGTATCTGGTAGGTTGGTTATGTTTCCTGACCTTGGATAAATGGCCCTTTGTAGGAGACATCCTATGCAACCCAGCAGTGCACTCCCCTCTGGTCACCAGAGCTATATTCTCTAGGAGTGCCCCTTCATGGGTCCTTCTGTTGTGGCAGGCCCTTGTGTGTGGGTGGTCTGGTAAGTGTGGCTGGCCCCCAGTCGGTTGGTTGCCAGGCTCTGCCTGTGAGGAGGCTGCTGGCTGCTGGTTGGCAGAGCCTGGTCTCCAGGCAGCTGGATGAGGAACCCCAGAGGGTTCTGAGGCTAGTGCTGGCTCACTGGTAGGTACAGCTGGGTTCTGGGGTGGGTGGTTTTGGGGTCAGGTTTCCTGGATCTAGTGTTGGCCTGCCAGTGTGTGGGGCTGTTTCTTGACTTGTCTGACTGCAGTCTCTGGAATGTCCTAAAGCTGGTGCTGACCTGTTGGTGCATGCAGTTGGATCCTGGGTGGCTGGCTCAGGAGTCCAGGGTATCTTAGAGCTGGTCTTTGCCTGCTGGGGCTTGAGTGTTCCTGGGGTTGGTGCCTGCCCATTGGTGGACAAAGCTGAGTCCTGCTGCTAGTGCCAACCCACTGGAGGGCAGAGCTGGGTCCTGGGGTCTCTGGCTGCGGGGAGCTGGTGGTTTTGGAGCTTGTGTTGTCCTGCTAGTGGGCTGGGCTGGTTCCTGACACAGCTGGCTATGGGGTCCATGGTGTCCTGAAGCTTAAGTCGGCCTGCTTGTGGGTGGAACCAAATCCTTGGGCAGCTTGCTGATGGATCCAGTGTGTACTAGAGCTGGTATTGGCCTGCTGGTGGGTGAGGGCAGAGCCCATGGGCTCCTGGGGCTAGTTACAGCCTGTTGGTGGGTAGGCTGGGTCCTGCCACGGCAGGCTGTGGGGCTGGTGTCTGCGCACTGGTGTGTGAGACTGGTCCTTGGGCTAGTGCCATCCTTCTGGTGGGTGAAGCTGGAGCCCAGGTGTTCTGGGACTAGTGCCAGCTCACTGGTGGGTGGAGCTAGGTCCCAGGGTTTCTGGCTGCAGGGCCTTAGGGGTCCTGGAGTTAGCGGGCAGGACTTGGGTCCAAGGGGTCCTGGGGCTGGTGTCTACCCACTCGTCAGTGGAGCTGGGTCCTGTGGTCTCTGACTGGGGGGCCCTTGGAGTCCCGGGGCTATTGCCTTTGCAGTGGTGTGTGGGGTTGGGTAGTGGACCCTATGGTGGGGAGGGTTGTGTCCCAGGGTAGCTGTGGGTTCAGGGGGTCTTAAGACCATCTGCCGTTAGTGGATGGTGCTATATTCCTGCCCAGCTAGTTGCTTGGCCTGAGGCATCCCAGTATTGGTGCTGACCCCCTGGTGGATGGGGCTGGATCCTGGTGCTAATGAGTTAGAGGGAGGACTCCAAGATGGCACTTGCCAGCACCAGTGTCCTTGTGGTAGAAGGAGCTCCCCAAAATGGGTGCCTCCATTATCTGTGTCCCCAGGTGAGCTCCAGTTGCCTTCTGCCTCTCCAGGAGACTTTCCAAGATCAGCAGGTGAGGTGACCCAGGCTCCTTTCAAATTACTGCTTCTGCCTTGGGTCCTGGAGCATTTGAGATTTTTTTTGTTGTTTGTTTTTGTGTTTTTGCTGCACCACACGGCTTGCAGGATCTTAGTTTCCAGACCAGGGATTGAACCTGTGCCCTTGGCAGTGAAAGTGTGGAGTCCTAACCCCTGCACCTCCAGGGAATTCTCTGTTTATTTTGTTTTGTTTTGTTTGTTTGTTTTTGGCTGTGTTGGATCTTCATTGCTGTATGCAGGCTTTCTCTAGTTGCAGAGAGCGGGGGCTACTCTTCATTGCGGTGCATGGGCTTCTCGTTGCAGTGGCTTCTCTTGTTGCGGAGCACAGGCTCTAGGTGCGCGGGCCTCAGTAGTTGTAGCATGCGGGCTCAGTAGTTGTGGCTTGTGGGCCCTAGAGCGCAGGCTCAGTAGTTGTGGCACATGGGCTTAGTTGCTCCGCGGCATGTGGGATCTTCCAAGACCAGTGCTCGAACCCATGTCCCCTGCATTGGCAGGCGGATTCTAAACCACTTGCCACCAGGGAAGTCCACATGTGAGATTTTATGTTCTTCCTTTAAGAGTGGAGTCTCTATTTCCCACAACCCTCTGGGTCTCCTGAAAGTAAGCCCAGCTGGTTTTGCTTTTTTTTTTTTTGCTCCATTGGGTCTTCCTTGCTGCGTGTGGGCTTTCTCTAGTTGTGGTGAGTGGGGTCTACTCTTTGTTGCAGTGCACAGGCTTCTCATTGTGGTGGCTTCTCTTGTTGCAGAGCACGGGCTCTAGGCACATGGGCCTCAGTAGTTGCAGCACACGGGCTCAGTAGTGGTGACTTGTGGGCTCTAGAGCATGTGGGCTACAGTCGTTGTAGCACATGGGCACAATAGTTGTGGCACGCGGGCTCTAGAGTGCAGGCTCAGTAGTTGTGGTGCCCAGGCTTAGTTGCTCTGTGGCATGTGAGATCTTCCTGGACCAGGGATTGAACCCATGTCCCCTGCACTGGCAGGCAGATTCTTAACCACTGCGCCACTAGGAAAGTCCCTATTTTTTAAAATTTATTTTTTATTTTTTTGGCCACACCACGTGGCTTGCGGGATCTTAGTTTCCAGACCAAGGATTGAAACCGTGCCCCCTGCAGTGGAAGCATGGAGCCCTAACCACTGGACCACCAGGGAATTCCCAATACTTGTAGATTTTTAAAATGTAGGTAAGGGTACAAATACAGCAAGCATCAAACCTTGTAATTCATCCAGGCTCTGTCCAATGGCAGAGATCAAGTGATGCAAATTCAGATCTAGTGCCATCATTGAAATATAATCATTATGGGGAGAATCAAGTCAGATGCAAATGCCGAGTTCTGAGAGAGAGAGAGAGAGGGAGGGAGGGAGAGAGCGAAAGAATGCACAAGCATAGTTGAACTAAGCAGACTGCGGGTCACAGCATTCTGGAAAGAGAGTGTGTGTGTGTGTGTGTGTGTGTGTGTGTGTGTGTGTGTGTGTTGTGGGAAGGGGCACAAAGCAGGGCTAAGATACTGGAGAATTCAGACAGCCAACAGATCAGCATCAGGCTGCATTTGGCTTCAGGGAACAAATCTGCAGATCTGCAGCTCTTCTGCAAACCGTTATAGTTTCTAGAATTAAGTTAGCTTTAGTTAATTTAAGATTTTGGCTGATCTCTATTTTGCTGGGGTTCTGATAGGAATTGCATTAGACTTACAGAGCATTTTGGGGAGAACTAACCTGTTCTGTGAAGCAGGGTGATAGTCTTGGCCCCAAAAGTTCTGTGTGGCCATGGTGGGCCTGTCCACCCACCCCACGGTGGATCTTCTGTTCTCAGAGCTCCTGTCCTTAAAGTGCTAATAAAGTGCTTTAAAGGTCTCATCAGGGAATCTTTGCCAACAATGCCCTCTGGTCACAGTTTTACTGACTTTCAGTAAGAAGATGACACCACATGGGCCAGCCTGGCAGTAGCTGTGGCCAGGTGTGGTCCACAGTTCCTGGGATGTCCCTGCATCCTGATCACATGTCCCTGGCGAGGTCTTGCCCCCATGCCCCTGCTTGCCAAGTTGGTGTGGAACACATAGCTCCACTGTGCCCACCCTCATGGGCCCTGAGGGTGCTTGCTCGGGCAGTGGGTGGAGCTTTGGTTTGTTCTTGGTGCTTAGGCTGTTAGCTGCCCCTCTGAGGGTCCCCCCTGCCCTTGGGGCCCTTGGGGAGCAGCCCAAGTATGTGTACACCAGTTGTCATAGAACAGACTACCTGGGAGGAGGGTAGGGGCTCTGCTAGGAATGCACTGCCTGGGAGGGGGAGGCTCTATAGGCACCACCAGACTGGAGGTCACCAAAAAGTAACTGGTGGACATGGCCAAGGGGTCCAAGCAGCTTGGACCCCACTGTTCCCTATCCCCCTCTATATCAGAAGTCGTGTTTCTTCATCAGCTGCTTCTGGTGTTTACTTTGCCCTGATGCAACCTGGGTGTGGGGTAAGGGACCAGGAGAGAGTGAACTGCATTACTCCATGGGGGTGAGAGTGGGGCCAGTGCAGGCGGGTACTTGGGAATGGGGGCTTGCCTGGGGAGCAGGGGGTGGGCACTGGGGTGGCAGGGGTGGGATTTTGGAGGCAGGAGAGGGCACTTAGGATAGGAGGGGATTGGGGGGGGTGGGCGTTGGGGGGGATGGGGGCAGGAGAGGAGGGGCAGGGGCAGGGGCAGGGTTCAGTGGTGTTTTCCAGTCCCTGGAACAGTCAGGGAGCGAACCCAGTTGTGAGTCAGCTCTCAAGTAGGTAGGATCCCTTCAGGAGACATCCTCGGCTGACCTGGCTGAGTGGGCGAAGGTGGGGACGGGGACGTGGTGGTAGGGGGACGACAGTGGGAGAGGGAGGCTGGAAAAGCAGGAAGAAGTTGTTCTAGGAATCAGTGAAAAATGGCAATTCAGTTTTTTAAAAAAAACTTTTACGTAAAAATTGTGGTAAAAAATATATAACGTAACAATTAACATTTAAACCATTTTTAAGTGTAGATTCCAGTGTCAACCACATTTACATTGTTGTGTAAACTTCACCGCCATCCATCTGCAGAACTTTTTCATCTTCACAAACTGAAACCTGTCCATGTTAAACAATAACTCTATTCCCCCCAGCCTGTAGTACCTACCCTTCTACTTTCTGTCTCCATGAATATTTGACTCCTCTAAGTCACTCATGTAAGTGGAATCATTCAGTATTTGTCCTTTTGTAACTGGCTTATTTGACTTAGCATAATGTCTTCATGGTTCATCCATGCTGTAGCACGTGTCAGAATTTCCTTCCTTTTTAAGGTTCAGTAACATTCCATTGAATGGATGGACCACAATTTGTTTATCCATTCATCCATGGATGGACATGTGGGTTGCTTCCAACTTTTGGCTATTGTGAATAATGCTACTATGAACACAGGTGTGTAAATATGGGAATTCAGGTTTCAACACAATCCTAGACAGCATTCCATGTGACCTTCATCACCTCCATAGGAGAGGTGGAAATGATCAGTCTAGAATGGGCCTGACCCCCCACGTGGGGACACATAGCCAGGCTCTGGGTTTATGATCTTACCACTGTGGGGAGTTTAGGGAGAGTGTTTAGAAACTGTAATTAGAGAAAGACAATATATGTTTATTTTTTATTTTTTAATTTTTAATTTTGGCTGCGTTGGGTTGTAGTTGCGATATGCAGGGTCTTGGTATCTTTGGTTGCAGCACGTGGGCTCTTTGTTGCATTGCGCAGGCTTCTCTCTAGTTGTGGTGTGCAGGTTTCTTTTCTCTCTCTAGTTGTGGTGTGTGGGCTCCAGAGTGCGTGGGCTCTGTAGTTGCGGCATGTGGGCTCTCTAGTTGAGGTGCGCGAGCTCAGTAGTTGTGGAGCATGGGCTTAGTTGCCCCACGGCATGTGGGCTCTTAGTTCCCTGACCAGGGATCGAACCTGCATTCCCCTGCATTGGAAGGCAGATTGTTTACCACTGGACCACCAGGGAGGTCCCGACAATATATGTTTTTGTTCCTGCAGCCCATCACAAGTGCTGTGCTGGAGTGCATGCAGGAAATTTTGGGTCCATAGGGTAGGTTCATCCTACCACAAGGGAGTTCTGGGTTGGGGGCTGACGGATCAGAATCAGTGTTTCTTCAGTTTGATTTAATACTCCAATTGGAAATGGTATTGTGCATCCTCTGCTAGTCAACCACCATTGTTTCTTTTCTGTACAGTGTCTCAATCCTTTGTTCATTGTCTCTGGGGGCCTTTATCTTCTCCTAGTTTTTATAAGAGTTATGTGTGAATTTTGAATACTAGTTCATCATCAGTTGTATGCCTTGCAGATATTTTCTCTCAGTTTGGGACTCGTCTCTAACCATTTTTTCTTTTTCTTTTTTTCCCTCCAATTTGTAACATGAACACATGAAAATGTAAAACACATTGGTGAAAGTAAGTATATAGTCATATTTAAGATACACTAATGCTGTAATGTGTTGTATTAACAACTTAACTCTAGAATAAAGGTTAAAGGACAGAAATGTTAAAAATAGATGTAGCTATAACAATTTGTTAATGGATACACAATATTAAAAAAAGTAAATTGTGACACCAAGAAAAAAAATGTGGTGTGGGGAGTAAAGGGTAGAGCTTTTGTATGTGGATGAAATTGTGTTGTTATCAGCTTAAAATAGACCGTTATATCTAAAAGATGTTTTATATAAGCTTCGTTGTAACCACAAAGCAAAACCTACAGTTGATTCACAAAAGATAAATAAAAAGGAATCTAAGCATACTACTATAGAAAATCAATTCACAAAAGAAGATAGTAAGATGGGAAGAAAGGAACAAGGAAACTACAAACAGCCAGAAAACAATTAAGATGGCATCAGTAAGTCCTTACCTATCAATACAAACTTTAAATGTAAATAGATTAAATTCTCTAATCAAAAGGCATAGAGTGGCTGAATGAATATAAAAGAGACCCAACTATATGCTGCCTATAAGACACTCACTTTAGATGTAAAGACACACACACACACACAGACTGAAAGTGAAGGGGTCAGGAAAGATACTCCATGGAAACCAAATGAGAGCAGGTAGTTATACTTATATCAGATAATACAGACTTTAAACCAAAATGGTAATGAGACAAAGATGGTCATTTTATAATGATAATGTGGTCAATTCATCAAGAATATATACAATCATAAATATATACACACCCAACACCAGAGCACCTAAATATATTAAGCAAATCCTAACAGATCTGAAGGGAGAAATGGACAACATTACAATAATTGTATAATAATAATAATAATAATAATAATAACAACACTTTCAACAATGGATAGATCATTCAGACAGAAAATTAACAAGGAAACATTGGATTTGAACCTTAGGACAAATGAACCTAATAGACATATACAGAACATTCTCACTTTTTAAATGTCTTTTTAGGATAGAAGCTTTAAATTTTAACACAGTTAACTTTTCTCAATTTTTTTTTAGGGTGCATGCTTTTCGTACCTTGCTTTAAAAATTCCCACCACTCTGAGGTCATGAAGTTGCTGTCCTATACCAGATTCTAAAACTTCTGCTGTTGTACTTTTCACACTTAGGTTTTAATCTACCTGGCATTGATGTTGATGTGTGGTGTGAGGTGGAGGTTAACTTTAATATTTTCCTGTTTATGTAACCAGTGGTCCCAACCCTGCTCACCAAACAATCCATCTTTTCCCACTGACCCACAGTGTGCTTGGTAACCCCCACAGGTCTACCCATGTGGGTCTGTCTCTGGGTTTTTCATTCTGCTCCACATGTTCTAGTGTTCTATCTGTCCATCCCTGTGCTAGTACCATGTTGTCTTAATTACTGCATCTTGAGGTTAATTCTTAGAACTTATATGTCTCTATAGCAAGCCAAGACCTTGAGATAGCATCTTGGCTATTTTTTTTAAATTAGGGTATAATTGACATACAACATTATATTAGTTTCGGGTGTACAATATAATGATTCAATATTTTTATATATTGTGAAATGATTACTACAACAATCTAGTTAACATCCATCACCATATATAGTTACAGATTTTTTCTTGTAATGAGAACTTTCAAGATCTACTTCCTTAGCAACTTTTTTTAAGCAGATAATTCTATTTATTTATTAAAATTTTAAAAAATTAATTAATTAATTAATTAATTAATGTTTGGCTGCATTGGGTCTTCTTTGCTGTGTGCTGGCTTTCTCTAGTTGCAGCGAGTGGGGGCTACTCTTCGTTGCAGTGCGTGGGCTTCTCATTGTGGTGGCTTCTCTTGTTGTGGAGCACGGGCTCCAGGCATGTGGGCTCAGTATTTGTGGCTTGTGAGCTCTAGAGCACAGGCTCAGTAGTTGTGGCTCATGGGCTTAGTTGTTCTGTGGTATGTGGGATCTTCCCGGACCAGGGCTCGAACCCGTGTCCCCTGCATTGGCAGGCAGATTCTTAACCACTGTGCCACCAGGGAAGTCCCTCCTTAGCAACTTTTAAATATGCAATACAGTATTATTAACTATAGTCACATGGTGTACATTATAGCCCCATGACTTATTTATTTTATAACTGGATGTTTGTACCCTTTGACTCCCTTCACCTATTTCACCCCCCTACCCCACCTCTGGCAACTCCCAATCTGTTCTCTGTATCTATGAGCTTGTTGTTTTTTTTAAAAATTAGATTCCACATATAAGTGAGATCATGCAGTATTTGTCTTTCTCTGCCTGACTTATCTCACTTAGCATAATGCTCTCAGGGTCTATCCATGTTGTTGCAAACAGTAAAATTTCTTTCTTTTTTATGGCTGAATAATATTCCATTGTATATAAATACCACATTTTCTTTATCCATTCATCAGTTGATGGACACTTAGGTTGTTTGCATACCTTGGCTATTGTGAATAATGCTGCAGTGAACATGAGGGTGCATTATATATATTTGAGTTAGAGTTTTCATTTTCTTTAGATAAATACCCAGAAGTGGAATTGCTGGATCATATATATGGTAGTTCTATTTTTAATTTTTTTGAGGAATCTCTATGCTGTTTTCCACAGCAACTGCACAGATTTACATTCTCACCAACAGCGCACAAGGATTCTGTTTTCACCACATCTTTGCCAATACTTTTTATTTCTTGTCTTTTTGATAATTGCCATTCTAACAGGTGAGAGGTGATATCTCACTGTAGTTTTGATTTGTATTTCCCTAATGATTAGTGATGTTGAGCATCTTTTCATGTGTATTTTTGGTCATCTGTCTGTCTTCTTTGGAAAAATATCTATTTAGATCCTCTGCCCACTTTTAAATTGGATTGTTTGTTTTTGCCATTGAGTTGTATGAGTTCTTTATATATTTAGGATATTAACCCCTTATCAGATATATGATTTGAAAATATTTTCTCCCAATCAGTAGATTGCCTTTTCATTTTGTTGATGGTTTCATTTGCTGTGCAGAAGCTTTTTAGTTCAATGTCGTCCCACTTGTCTATTCTTGCTTTTGTTGCCTTTGCTTTTGGTGTCAAATCCAAAAAATCATTGCTAAATCCAGTGTCAAGGAGCTTACTGCCTATGTCTTATTCTAAGAGTTTCAGGTCTTATATTTATGTCTTTAATCCATTTTGAGTTAATTTCTGTGTATGGTGTAAGACAGTGGTCCAGTTTTATTCTTTTGCATGTGGCTGTCCAGTTTTCCCAACACCATTTACTAAAGAGACTGTCCTTTCCGCATATATATTCTCAGCTCCTTTGTCATAAATTAATTATTCCTGGGCTCTCTACACAGTTCCATTGATCTATGTGTCTGTTTTTATGGCTTTATCCTACTGTTTTTTTTTTTTGTTTTTTTTTTCCCTTTCACCTGAATTCCTCTCCCCCTATTGATTTTTTTATTTTATTTTATAATTTTTTTTTTATGGCTGTGTTGGGTCTTCGTTTCCGTGCGAGGGCTTTCTCTAGTTGTGGCAAGCGGGGACCTCTCTTCATCGTGGTGCGCGGGCCTCTCACCATCGCGGCCCCTCTTGTTGCGGAGCACAGGCTCCAGATGCGCAGGCTCAGTAATTGTGGCCCACGGGCCCAGTTGCTCCGCGGCATGTGGGATCCTCCCAGAGCAGGGCTCGAACCCGTGTCCCCTGCATCGGCAGGCAGAACCTCAACCACTGCGCCACCAGGGAAGCCCTATCCTACTGTTTTGATTACTATAGCTTTTACTATAGTTTGAAATCAGGGAGTGTGATGCCTCCAGCTTTGATCTTCTTTCTCAAAGATTGCTTTGGCTATTTGGTGTCTTTTGGGTTCCATACGAATTTTAGGATTGTTTGTTCTGTTTCTGTGAAAAACTCCATTGGATTTTTTAAAAAATAGGGATTGCATTGAATCTATAGATTGCTTTGGGTATGGGTATTTTAATAATATTATTTTTTGCAACCCGTGAGCATGGACTATCTTTCCATTTATTTGTTGTCTTCTTCAACTTTGTTTTCATCAGTGTGTTATTGTTTTCAGTGTACAGGTCTTTCACTTTGTTGGTTAAATTTATTTCCAGGTATTTTTTTCTTTTTGGTTCAATTGTACATGGAACTGTGTTCTTAATTTCTCTTTCAGATAGTTTGTTATTAGTATATAGAAATGCAACAAATTTCTGTATGTTGATTTTGCTTCCTGCAACTTTACTAGCATCTTGGCTATTCTTGGCACTTTGATTATTTATGTGAATTTTAGAGTCAGATTGTTTACAATCTGTTCACACACACTTGTGCACACACACACACACAATAGCATTTTGCTCAACATTGCATTAAATTTGTAGGTCAAGTTGGGGAAACTGCCATCTTAGTGTTATTGAATTTTCAAATCCATGAACATCATGTATCTCTCCATTTGTTTAGGCCTACTTTGATGTCTTTCACAACAGTTGTATAATTTTCCTAAAGTTCTTATATATCTTTCGTTAAATTTGTTCATGTGTTGTTAAAAATAATTTTGATACTGTTGCAAATGGTATCCTTGTGAAACTGCATTTATGTAAATTTTTGTTCACAGATGTATAGAAATAAATTTGCAAATGAGTCTTTTCTGTAAGTGATTTGGAGCTTTTTCTGTAGACAATCATATAATCTGAGGTGAACGAGAATTTTGTTTCTTTCTTGCAATCCCTACACCTCTACCTTTTTCCATGTCTTTCTATGATGGATTGAGTTGGGTAGAGATGTGGTACCACACCCCATTTTTGATCTTAAGAGAGATGCCATTGTGATTTTATCACTTGGTCTGATTGTTGCTGAGATTTTTTGGTAGATATCCCTTTTCAGGTTAAGATAGTTCTTATAACTGGAAGTCCTAGTTTGCTAAGTTTTTTAAAAAATCATGACTGGTTGTTAAAGTTTATTGATTTTTGGGGGGATATGAATTGAAATGATGATTGTGTTTTCTAGGAATTTATCCATAACATCTAAGTTTTCAAATTGTTGTAATAACATTGTTCATAATATTATACTGCTTTAAAAATAATCTATAATAAAGTATAGTTGATATGTAATAAACTGCATCCATTTAAAATACACAATCCAATGAGTTTTGGAAAATATCCTATTTTTTAAAAAAATCATGCTGTTCATTAAAAAAAATCTTATAACTGAACATTTGTACATTTTAACCAATATCTCCTCTTTTCCTCCATCCTCACAACACCTACCAACCATCATTCTATTCTCTGTTACTATGAGCTCAACTTAAAAAAAATTTTTTTTAAGATTCCACATATAAGTGATACCATACAGTATTTGTCTTTCTCTTTCTGACTTATTTCACGTATCATGATGCCCTCCAGCTTCATTCATTTTGTCACAAATGGCGGGATTTCCTTCTTTCTTTTTGGCTGAATAGTATTTCATTGTATATGCATACCAAATTTATTTATCCATTCATCAGTCGGTAGACTCTTGGGTAATTTCCATGTCCTGACTATTGTGAATAATGCTGCTGCAATGAACATGGAGGTGCAGATATCTCTTTGAGATGTCGATTTTGTTTTCTTTGGATAAATACCCAGTAGCGGAAGTGCTGGATCATATGGTAGTTCTATTTTTAATTTTTGAGAGTCCACCCTACTGTTTTCTACAGTGCTGCACCAATTTACATTCTGATCAACAGTGCACAGGGGTTCCCTTTTCTCCACATCCTCACCAACATTTGTTATCTCTTGTAGTTGGATGGTAGCCATTCTAACAGGTGTGAGGTGATATCTCGTGGTTTTGATTCATATTTTTGTGATGATTAGTGATGCTGAGCATCTTTTCATGTGTCTGTTGGCCATCTGTATGTCTTCTTTGGAAACATGTCTTCAAGTCCTTTGCCAGTTTTTAATCAGATTGTTTGTGGTTTTTTGCTATTGAGTTGTGAATTCATTATATATTTTGGATATTAACCCCTTATCAGATATATGGTTTATAAATATTTTCTCCCATTCTGTAGGTTGTCTTTTCAATTTATTGATTGTTTCCTTTGCTATACAGCAGTTTCTAGTTTGATATAGTCCCACTTGTTTGTTTTTGCTTTTGTTGTTTGTGCTTTAGGTGTCACTCAAAAAATCATTGCTAAGACCAAGGAGAAATTTTCCTATGCTTTCTTCTAGGAGTTTTATGGTTTCAGGTCTTATATTTATGCCTTTAATCCATTTTGAGGTAATTATTGTGTATGATGTAAGATAGTGGTTCATTTTCATTCTTTTGCATGTGGATGTCCAGTTTTCCCAACCACATTTATTGAAGAAACTGTCCTTTCTCTATTGTGTGTTCTTGATGCTCTTGTCAAAGATTAGTTGACTGCAGATGTGAGAGTTTACTTCTGGGCTCTTGATTCTGTTCCACTGGTCTTTTTTTAAAATGCCAGTACCATTGCTGTTTCAATTACTATAGCTTTGTAATACAGTTTGAATCTTCTTATCTTTTCAATCTGTGCAGTGTTTGTAATTCTGCTATCGTTTCATTCCTAATGTAGGCTATTTGTGCCATCTCCTTTTCTTGGTCAGTCTTGACAAAGGTTTGTCAAGGAAGCAACATGTAGTTTTATTTATCCTCTCTGGTTTCTCTTTACTCTTTATTCATTAATTTCTGTTCTTATCATTATTCTTTCATTCCTTATATGTTCTCTGTGTTGGTTTGATGATTCTTTTCCTAGCTTCTGAAATTAGATGATTAACTTTTAGATTTTGGCCTTTCTTTTCTTCTACTCTAAGCTGTTAAGGCTGTTTCTTTCTCAACAGTATCCCATTGGTTTGACAGGCCATGTTTTTGATACATTTTGGTTCTAAATATTTAAAAATTTCCATTGCAATTTTTTTAGCCCTTGAGTTATTTAGAGGTGATATCTAAATGAATGGAGCTTGTCTTTGTTTTGTTGTTGCTGAATTTTAACATTCTGGTCAGAGGACATCAACTATGTTATGCCTTTCCTTTGAAGTTTATGGCTGCCTGCTGAATTGAACCTTTTCAAATGACCTCTGAACTTCAGTTACTATTTTCCCACAAAGCCAATTTTGTTTGCTGGTAATATAGCTGCATCAGTTTTCTTTTGGGTAATATTTGCCTTTTCTGTATTTTTCTGTTCTTTTTCTTTGAACTTTTTAATATCCTTATGTTTTAGGTGTGTTTCTAATGAAAAGCATTATTTAGATTTTTCTTGTTGTTATTCATCCCCCAAATCTTTTCTGTTTGGCCAGAATACGTATATGCATGTGTGCATGTATACACACACATATGTACGTTAACTCTGGGTCTATTTCTACACTCGCACCCACAGCCATTAGTTTATGAACTGTGAGTCTTGAACTCTGTTGCTCAAAATCATTGTGTTCTTTCTTGTTTAGTGCTGTTGCTTTAGACTTATGTCCTGCACCAATCAGGGATTCCCTGGGAGCTTTTCAGCCTCAGAATTATTTTAACTCCTAAAAACTTTCCCACAGACCTCAAAGAGCTTTAGTTCCTGTGTGATAAATCTATTGATATCAAAACTGAGAAAATTTTAAATGTTTATTAATTCATTTAAAATAATAATAAGCCCATTATATGTTAATATAAATAACATATTTTTAATGGAAAACCCCTGTATTTTCTAAAACCAACAAAAAACAAAATGTAGAGACAAGAGTGGCATTTATTAGTGTGCAAATCTCTTTAATACCCAGCTTCATACAGGACAGCTGAATTCTCTGCTCTGGGGTCCTGCAGCCTTGGGACAATGTCACACTGGTGAGAGAGTGAGAGTGAAAGAGGCAACATGGAAACTGTCCGTACTGCTAGGTGTCTTGAAAGGGTTTCAGGGACCCACAAGTTGGTGGGACCACACTTTGAGAACCACGGCACTATAATATTTCTACTCTGATCAGCTTTTTATATTTGAGCTCTGATTAAGACTTCATTGAAAGAAACAACTCTGAAGGCAGGTTGAAAAGTGCAGGGTGAAGGGGAATGCCTGAACCCCAGGCCTGGCACTCACTACTGCAATGAGGCTACTTCTGCCATCAGCCCAGATGGACCAGCCTTGTGGCCTTCACCTTGGCCTTCCTGGTGACCCTCACCATAGCCATCAGTTGGCTTTCACCTTGATCTTCACCATAGCCCTTGCCTTGGCCCTCATTGTGGCCCTCACTATGGCCCTTACCTTGACCATTACCATGACCCTCACTGTGGCCCTCACCTTGGCCTGGCCATGACTCTTACCCTAACCCTCACCCCAGCCCTGCTCAGGCTCGGCCTCCTGCACAGCACACTTGGGGGGCTGCTGCTTCTCCTGTTGTTACAGGTTTTCTTTGTTCTCATGAGCCAGGCTGCATGCTGTCCACACTGTTCAGAGTTGGGACACAAAACACCAATTTAGGCAGCTCTGGGTCTTCTCCTGGCTTTGGCCCTCCTAACATCTCTTCCTGACTGAGTTCTCCAGGATTCTGCTGTTCAGGCCCCCTCTCCTTGTCACGCTTGGCTCCCTCTGCCCAGGGCTGCATCTCCTGGAAGATCTCCCTTGTGGAGTTCCATGAGCAAAGCCCATTGGCTTTGCTTTCCTCTTTTAAAACTTACCTTATTGTTATTTTTTAACTGCAAATGGGATGTGTGCCTGTTGAATACAATTTAATGGCACAGAAGCACATAGAGTGAAAAGCCTGTGTCCTCCCTTCCACCCTCCTGAAAGTCACCATAATCAGCCATCTGTGCTCACTTTCAGACAATTCTGTGCACTTACAGACATAGATTTATTTGTATGTTTGTACCCACACACAGTGTTTTGTGTTGTACTTTTCCAAGCTTAAATGGAATTGTGTCCTCTATGTTCCGCAACTCACATTTCTGCACTGGGTACATGTGTTGTGAAGGCTAATTTCATGTGTCAACTTGAGTAGGCCACAGGGACCCCAAACATTTGGCCCAACATGATTCTGGGAGTGTCTGTGAGGGTGTTTCTGGATGAGGTTAACCTTGAATTGGTGGACTGTATAAAGCAAATGGCCCTCCCCATTGTGGGTGTGCCTCATCCAATCATTTGAAGGCCTGAATAGAACAAACAGGTGGAGGAAGAGGCAACTCTTCTTGTCTATTTGAGCTGGACATCAGTCTTCTGTCCTTGGACTTGGACTAGAATATTGGCTCCCGTGGGTCTCCAGTTTGCCAACTCAGATGCATGTATGTGTGCGTGTTGGTTTTGTCTCTCTAGAGAACCCTGATACTGGTGTCTTCCCATGTCAGTGGGTGAGGACCTCTTGCATTCTTTCTATGACTGCATCCTGCGTTCGCCAGGTATGTCCTGCAATTTATTTGATTCTCCCCCCTGGCAATTGAGTTTGTTGACAATATTTTGCTGCCATGTACCACCTTGGACATCCTTGTATCTGTATTGTAGTGCACATGTGTAAGAATTCCTGCAAATCACATATGTGGCAGGCATCCTTTCTGAAGTTTGTTTTTGGTATCTTCTTTTGGGCAGCCATCATGAATTTTATTTTATTGTTATTATTTTGGCCACGCTGCACGGCTTGCAGGATCTTAGTTCCCTGATCAGGGAATGAACCCAGGCCACTGCACTGAAAGTGTGGAGTCCTAACCACTAGACTGCCAGGGAATTCCCCATCATGAATTTGAATGTAGTCAAAACAATTATTTTCCTTTTAAGATGTCTGTTGTCTTATGTTTTGTTCAAGAAATTTTTGCATATATATGTTCTCAATTTTCTTCTAAAAATTTCGTGTTTTTTTTTTTTTTGGCTGCACCACATGGCTTGCGGGATCTTAACACCCTGACCAGGGATCAAACCCAGGCCCCAGCAGTGAAAGCGCCAAGTCTTAACCACTGGACCGCCAAGGAATTCTCATGTGTTGGTTTTTTTTTTTTTTTTTTGAGGGATGTACATTTTATTGTAAACCTTAAATACTCCTCAGACAGAACACAATGTCTTCAGTCTCGGCTCTCACGTGGCTTACAGAGGAAACTGTGATTTTTGGATTAGGGGCAAGGAGAGGGACAGCACGGAGGATGAGTACTTAGTTTGCCAAAAGGACCCCCTCACGAGTGCTCCTCAGCCAGCTTATCAGCTTTTGCCACAGCTCTTTCAATGGGTCCCACCATATAGAAGGCCTGTTCTGGGAGATGGTCATATTCACCTGCCAAAATCTTCTGGAATCCTTTGATGGCCTTCTTTAGGGGTACCAGCTTCCCCATATGACCAGTAAAGACCTCAGCCACCTGAAATGGCTGAGACAAGAAACGCTGTATTTTCCATGCATGGGACACAGTTAACTTGTCTTCCTCAGAAAGTTCATCCATACCCAGGATGGCAATGATGTCCTGGAGGGATTTGTAGTCCCGTAGGATCTTTTGCACCCCACAGGCAGCATCATAATGCTCATTGCCAACAATGTTGGGATCCATGATGTGAGAGGTGGAGTCCAGAGGATACACAGCTAGCTTTCTGCCCAGTTCAGCGATAGCACGGGACAGCACAGTGGTAGCATCCAAACGGGCAAAGGTAGTGGCAGGGGCAGGGTCAGTCAAGTCATCAGCAGACACGTAGATAGCCTGTACAGAGGGGATAGATCCCTTTTTGGTGGTGGCGATTCTTTCCTACATGGTACCCATGTCAGTGGCCAGGGTAGGCTGATAACCCACTGCAGAAGGGATTCTGCCCAATAAAGCAGACACCTCTGAGCCAGCCTGGGTGAAGCAAAAGATGTTATCAATAAACAGCAATACATCTTGACCTTCTTGTTCTCTGAAGTATTCAGCTACAGTCAGACCAGTCAGAGCTACCCGGGCCCGAGCACCAGGCGGTTCATTCATTTGACCATACACCAGCCCGACCTTGCAGGTAGCATCTTTTAAGTTGATAACACCAGACTCAGTCATTTCATGGTATAAGTCATTGCCCTCGTGGGTCCTCTTACCAACACCAGCAAATACAGAGTAACCACCATGGGCTTTTGCAACATTGTTGATTAACTCCATGATCAGTACTGTCTTGCCAACTCCAGCACCACCAAAGAGCCCAATTTTGCCACCCTGGGCATAGGGAGGCAGCAGATCCACAACCTTGATACCAGTAGCAAGAATTTCCTGCTCAGCACTCATCTCCATGAATTCAGGAGCCTCAGCATGAACAGCAGCAAATTGTTTGGTTTCAATGGGACCTCTCTCATCAATAGGTTCTCCAATGATGTTGGGCTTCCCTGGTGGCGCAGTGGTTGAGAATCTGCCTGCCAATGCAGGGGACAGGGGTTCGAGCCCTGGTCTGGGAAGATCCCACATGCCGCGGATCAACTGGGCTCGTGAGCCACGATTACTGAGCCTGCGCGTCTGGAGCCTGTGCTCCGCAACAAGAGAGGCCGCGATAGTGAGGCCTGCGCACCGCGATGAAGAGTGGCCCCCACTTGCCACAACTAGAGAAAGCCCTCGCAGAGAAACGAAGACCCAACACAGCCATAAATAAATAAATTAAAAACAAAAACAAAAAACATTTTCATCACCTCAAAAGGAAACTCTATACCCATTAAGCAGTCACTCCCCATTCTCCTCCCTCAGACCCTGGTAACCACTAATCCACTTTCTGTCTCTGGATTTGCCTGTTCTGAACATTTCATATGAAGGAATCATATAGTATATGGCCTTTTGTGTCTGCCTTCTCTAACTGAGCATAATGTTTTCAAAATTAATCCACATTGTACATGTTTCAGTATTTTATTCCTTTTTATGACTGAATAGTATTCAATTGTAAGGATAGAGCACATTTTGTTTATCCATTCATCAGTTAATCAGTTAATGGACATTTGGGTTTTTTCCACTTTTTGGCTATTGTGAATAGTTGCTGTGAAAGTTTTTGTGTCGACATGCTTCAGTTTTCTTGAGTACATACCTAGGAATGGAATTAAAGGGTCATATGGTAATTCCATGTTTAATCCACTTGAATTTTGTGTATGACACTATATTAGTTTCCTAGGGCTGCTGTAATAAATTACCACAAATTGGGTGGCTTTAAAACACCAGAAATTTATTCTCCTAGAGAAGTACAAAGTCAAAGTGTCAGTGGGTCAAGCTCCCTCCAGAGGCTCTAGGGAAGGATGCTTTCTGCCTCTTTCAGCTCCTGGTGCCCCAGGAGGTCTGGACTTGTGACTGTATCACTACAATCTCTGCCTTTGTCTTCACAAGGGCTTCTTCCTTTGTGTTCCTACATCATCTTCCCTCAGGCATGTTTGCCTCTGGGTCTACATTTCCCCTTATAAGGATACTAGTTATTGGGTTGGGGCCCATACTAATGACCTCTTGATTTGATTGCATCTGCAAAGACTCTACCTCTAAATAGCTCCCATGCACAGATTCTGGGGGTAAGGACTTTGACATATCTTTCTCTGGGGATACCATTCATCCCATGATAGGTGCAAAGTAGTGATCTCGCTTTCATTTTTTTCAGAGGAGAGCTGGTTGTCTAGAAAATTCTTCCCAGTCCTCTGTAGGGACATCTCAGTGTCTGAATGTGCGCAGGCCAGTTTCCAGGCTCTCTATTCTTCTCTTTTCTTCTATTCTATTCTTGAGCCACTGTCTTGTCTTGATTACTACAGCTTCCTAATTGAGCTCTCACATCCAAGAGTCAGTGGTTAGAAAAATAGGGTCTGTTTCTTGCTTGGACAGCTTTCTCTGTTCTTGTGACCCTTTTATATGTGTTAACCTTGGCTTTGGCCATTGAAGGTCCAACAGTGACCACATGGAGGCCCTGGAACAGCTTTGTGGTATGCCCTAGAAATGACTTTGTCCAGAGCATGTCCAGCACAGCCCTGGGCCGAGATGACAAGGATGTTATATGAACTGATGCCCAGAATGTAATGCCCAGGAGAAAATAAGTTGGAGTCTTGAAGCTCTTTGGAAAGGCCAAAGATATGGGGGTTGAGCTGAAGAAACTGAGTGACTTTGTAGCAAAGC
Organism: Balaenoptera physalus; assembly: GCF_965194825.1. Lineage (NCBI taxonomy): Eukaryota > Metazoa > Chordata > Mammalia > Artiodactyla > Balaenopteridae > Balaenoptera > Balaenoptera physalus. The sequence goes on along the minus strand of NC_138890.1, from coordinate 17,145,196 downwards.
CATGGCTGTGAAAAGGTCCAGTTTCTAACCATGATAAAAGGGCAAGATTGCCACGTTAAGTCACCCAGTTAATTGTGGCCCTTAATTTCTACTCTAGGAATTTGTGCAGCCCTAATATTAGCATTTGCAGGGAGGGAAGGCAGCTGTTGGGGGCAGGAGGCAGTTCCATGGTGACTCCCAAGCCCCATGGGCTCTAATTTTAAACCATGAGACAGGGAGGGAGGGCTCACAACTGTACTGCTGACACCAGTACAAGGGCACCCAGAAGTTCATTTTCCTTGGACACGTCAAAAAGATCTTCCACAAGCCTTTTCAAAGGTTTGGCAAATACTTTTGGGCCAAAAAAATGTTTTTCACATACATTCCCTGACATTTATTTCAGTGGATACAGGATATATTATTAAAATCCTTGTATCACTTTAAATTGTTTAAATTCTTTTTTTAAAAAATAAATAAATTTATTTATTTATATTTATTTATTTATTGGCTGCGTTGGGTCTCTGTTGCTGCACGTGGGCTTTCTGTAGTTGCAGCGAGTGGGGGCTACTCTTCATTGCAGTGCACGGGCTTCTCATTGCGGTGGCTTCTCTTGTTGCGGAGCATGGGCTTTAGGCACGTGGGCTTCAGTAGTTGTGGCTCGCGGGCTCTAGAGCACAGGCTTAGTAGCTGTGGTGCATGGGCTTAGTTGCTCCTCAGCATGTGGGATCTTCCTGGACCAGGTCTTGAACCCCTGCCCCCTGCATTGGCAGGCGGATTTAACCACTGCGCCACCAGGGAAGTCCCTAAATTTTTTAAATTCTTATATCAGTGTTGCTTCCTGAAACTCTCAAAGTACAGGATCATTTTTGGACTTTCACCCAAGTTAGTCATCACAACTGAATTCCTCTTGAACACTGTGAAAAAACCTCCAGGACTGATGAGAGAATTTCTAGAATTTAACCAATAGCATTACAATTCCCCCAGCAGGTGGCCTAAAGCATTGCTCAGGATTTGAAATCAATTTTAATGATAGTTACTAATTTGAATAATAGTAACATAATTTCAAGCATGTTGTATTTACTTTAATGTTCTGATTTGGCGTTTTTTAAGATCCTGTTTTGTTTGATACGCTGTTTTGGCAGCAGATAATGATTTACCCAGGAAGTCCACTCTTTGCTACCTATCTCCACTGCCTTGTAGCAGTCATGGTTTCTGATGAGAAATAAGCTGTAAATCATATTGGGCTTCTCTTGTATGTGGTGAGTTGTTTTTATTGTGCGTATATTAGTGCACTTAATGGTGTCCCACATTTCTCTAAGAATGTCTATTTTTCTTCATTCTTTATTCTCCCTGTTTTTCGGATTGCATAGTCTCATCAGACTCTGTCTTCAAGTTCATGTATTCTTTCTTTTGCCATTGACATCTACCATTGGACCCCCCTAGTGTGTGTTTCATTTTATAATTTCTATCTTTTTACTGCTGTTCTCTATTTAATGAGACATCATCATGAAACCTTCCTTTACTTCTTTCAGCATGGCTTCCTTAAGTTCTTTGAACAGTTATGATAGCTTCTGTGAAACTTTGTTTGTTAAGTACAACATCTGGTCCCTCTCACAGTTTCTGTTGTCTGTTATTTTTTTCCTGCATAGGGGTCACTTTGCTGTTCTTTGCATGTCTCAAATTTTTCGTTGAAAGCCAGATGTTTTAGGTAATATATTTTGGTAACTCTGGATACTGATTCCCCTACTTTTTCTCTGGGCTTGTTTTTGCAGTTGTTTGCCTATTTATTTGCTTAGTGATACAGCTAGCCTCTTTTAGTAAGTCTATTCCCCGTCAGTGTGAAGCCTTTGGTGTCACTCCTCAGAGGGTGCAATTTAAGCATAAGCAAAGTCACCCTGGGATGCAGGGATTTTTCAGAGGGCTCTCTGACTATCTCTTTCCTGATCCCTCCATTAAGCTGTTTCAGTTGATATCACACCCAGCTGTTGGGCTCCACTAATTGTTGGCTGACTGGTCTGCTGTTTTCAACAATGCCCATAAACTGCTGCACAGTCTTCTGGCTAGTGTTCAGTTTTAAGGCCAGTCTCTGACGTTTGTTCTTACCCCAGGAGGTTCTTCTTAGCTGTCTCTTTCCATGGTTCTCTCTGGTGAACTGGCTTTGTTTAGCTTTTTGCTCTTAATTAAGAGGAGCTACTGTTTTCAAGAGCACCCTGAGGCTTGAACATTCCTGCACTCTGTTTCAAATGAGGTCAGTTCCTTTGTGGAAAGCTTTGGAGCCCTCTGTGAACTGCCTTTCCCCTGGGAAGAATCTCTGAGCCAATGCTCTGGTCAGCGGCAGCCTCTGGTCTTCTTGATATGCTTCTCCTGGTGTGGAACCTCTGCTCTATGCGTGATCTGGGGTAGGGATAATCAGGACCCCCATATGTTCGGTCTACCATGCCTCCATTCAGTGAGTAGGCACTGCATAGAGGAAGGGTGCCCCCAAACTCTCAGCCACACTCACCAGGAATTTAGCTGCTTCAGCTTTGGAGCTGGAGGGAATGAGAAATGCTGGTGGCCTGCCCTCTTGGTAAGATACCATACCCCCTGATCAGGAGCTGAAGGGAGAGGGAGCCCCATCTTCTTGGCCATACCCATCCCAGGTGGAGTTCTGTCAAGCAGAGCTGGGGGGCATTTGGGTAAATCACCTCAGACTCTTATCATTCTTACCAAGTTTTAGTAGATTTTCTTGAACCAACATCTCTTCTTTTGCTGTGTGTGCTGAGGACAATTTTCTGAGATTATAATTTTTTTTTATTATTATTATTAGTGTTCACCAGTTATACGTGTTTTGCTGTGGAGTGGGTCTGCAGAGCTCCTCATGCTGCTAGCCCAGAAGTGGACCCTCTCAACCTTGTTTCTGAACTAAGCCTGATGCCTGTGGTTCTCAAACCTGAAGGTGTTGGAAGAGGCTTAAAACCCCTGCCATCTGACGATTGGATTGTTTTGCATTGATGTGAATATCATGGGGTGAGAAATGGGAGATGACAAGGGAGCCTTCTCTCTATGAAGCCCCACAAGGCTTTGTAGACTTGTTTTGGAGAAATACCAGCCTCATTCCAACATTGGATGGACATTCAACATAGCTGTGGATGCCGATGAACCTCCCAGCATTATTTGCAAAAATATACGATGGTTCTTTAGTCTTGGTTACAAAATCTTTTAAAGGGCACAAGAAGAATTCTTCCAGAGACGTGAGTTCCCAGGGAGAGGTAGAGCCTTTTCGCACTAGGTAATTTCTGCAGGTGACTAATATTTTGCAAGCAAAATAGCTATTTATTTCAAATGCTCAACATTTACAATATTCCATTGTATGATAGCATTTTATCAGATGTTAACAGAATCAAAGCTTGAAATACTAACTTGAATTTTTAAATGGATATAAAGGATGGCTGTGGGTGTGCAAGTAACATGATCAATACATGTAACTTTATGGTATTATTTTTTCACATGTGTTAAATAAGTGTATCCTCAGTAAAGTTTTCTTGTTACTATTACAATGCCCCTTAAGATTTTAGAAGTAGATGGATCCAGGGGTGTTTTCCAACAACTATAACTCATTCTCCCATTCTCAGTGGATACGAGCTGGATGTCCAACAATTTGACTCAATTCTGACACTAACTACCTGGAGATAGCGTCAGACCCCACAGGTTAAGGGCTCAGTCGCACAAGGCCACCCCCATTTCAGATGCCAATCACAAGTCCAGAGCCACCCACACTTCTGACCTACTGGCTATACATCAGGGTTCCCACGACCCCCTTCTCAGGTTCAGTCATTTGCTAGAATTGTTCACAGAACTCAGGAAACACTATGTATTTTTACTGGTTTATTATTTAATAAAGGAGATCAAAGGAGGTGTGATCAATTATTAACTCCATTTCCAGCCTCTCTTTCTTCTCTGGAGAATGGGGGTGGAGTGGGGTTGAAGATTTCAAGCTTCTAATCATGGCTTGATTTTTCTGGTGACCAGCCTCCATCCAGGAACCATCCAGGAGCCCACCAAGAGTCACCTCATTAGAACAAAAGACACTCCTATCACCTGGGAAATTCCAAGGGATATAGGAGCTCAGTGTCAGGACCCAGGGACAAAGACCAGATATATATTTCTCATTATGCCACAGGCCCTGAACTGTTTTAGCTACCCAGCTGCCCAGTACCTGACCGTGAGCTCTCTGACAAGGCTTGGTGTTGTGAGGACTTGGTTCTCAGTAAGATTCAGCAATTGCCTCTGAGTCTACCAAATTAAAGTTGTTTAATCCATTAAGAATCTTTTTATGAAATTCTTTGTCATGAGGATGTGAAAACTACAATTTTGAGCATGCAGGTGTGGCCTTTCCAATAACTGCTTCTGTAGTTGGTGTCTTATTTCAGGTTGCTATAGCCAAATACCATAGACTGGGTGGCTTATAAACAACAGACATATATTTCTCACAGTTCTGGAGGCTGGAAGTCTGAGATCAAAGTCCTGGCAGTTTCGGTGTCTCGTGAGAGCTTGCTTCCTGGTTTATAGGTGGCCAACCTCTTACTATGTCCTCCTGTGGTGGAAGGGGCAAGGGAGCTCTCTGGGGTCTCTTTCATAAGGACACTAATCACATTCCTGAGGGCTCCACCCTCATGACCTAATCACCTCCCAAAAGCCTCACCTCCTAATATCAACACACTGGGGGTTAGATTTCAGCATATGAATTTTGGGGGGACACAAACGTTTAGTCTGTGGCAGCTGGTTTAGCTCCCAGTGTCATGCTGTGCTGCCCCTAATTGATGGAACAACATTTAGTCTAAAACCAGCCCCCTCTGAGAGTCCATTAGGTCTGCACTGTGGGCTCAGAGCTCTCTCAGATTCCTTCTGGAATAAAGGGATCTCTAAATTTGTTCCTGCCTGGGTTGCCAATGAAGAAAGGCACCAAATTGCTTGTCCCAAACACACATCTGTTTGAATGGGAGTGGGCACAGCTGACTCCCCATATGGGAGGGCCAGCCTTCAGGGTGAGACTGAAGGTCAGGCCCCCCTGCAGGTGAAGGTCCATTTCTTCACTCATGAGGCCACCAGACTATCTTAGGAGGGAGGCTGAGGCTGTGACTTTGCTTTCTTTGGGTTTGGCTCAGGTAGGATTTTAAAATTAAGCCAACACTTTCCCTGCACACTTGTGATATGCTAGAGATAAACATATAAGACTGCATTCAGAAAATATGCGTGATTTTAAAAGGCCTTTGCCAATGCCTTCAGCTAAGACAGTATATAACTGGTGTTGAGAGATGTGTGTGCATTGCCTTGGTGGGGCAGAAGAGCTTATAGCCTGCACCTGAGAAGCAGATGCAAAATCAAGGTGCACTTCCTTAAGGAGGGTCTGTCCTGGGGCATTAGGGTTCCCAGTGTCTCTGCCTTCGAGTGTCTGTTCCACATCTGTCCCTGTCTTTCCTTTCATATAAAAGCTTTGCAGAATTCTGACCACAGAATAACCCCTGCATTATGTCAGTTTTCTTCTAAACCTCGGCCAGAAGTACCCAGATGTAGACCGGATGTAAGCATTTGAATGATGTGGCCTCTGTTTTGCCTGATGGGCATGGAGCCTTCATTGTTACAAACACCTGCAATTCAATCTTATAGTGACAGAAGTGAGCTTGTATTTCATTTGGTCATTTTCCAAACAATTTACTTTGTTTGAGAAAGTAGAATTTCCTTTAGATTTCTCAATTCTGGCATTAATCAGCCTAAGTTTGTAATGGATGATTTTTTTTAAAAAAAATGGCGTCCAAAAATAAAAATGAGGAGGCTCCAAGCTTCGGTCTTGAAATGGAAACAAAAAGGATAACCCAGTTTTGAACTATGTTTAGGAGAATGAGAGGATTGGAATCAGAGATCTTTTCCACTGTAATAACATCTTATTGTTGTTGTATGAACGTTACGAAGTAGTCTGATGTGTATTACTACAGAGAGGAGCAGACCAGGGCAACATACGGAAAAAGACAGAGATCTTCTTATCTTTATGGTGCAAATTAACACACATTAATAACATTGTGAATAAGGTTCTATTTTCAAAAACTGAATTAGGTTGTTTACATAAGGGAAATGATTTTAGTTTTTGAGGTATCTATTGTCGATACTTTACTATATATCTATCAAGACTTTACTATCAATCTATCATGTCTGGTGTCTATTGTCAATACTTTACTGGGGGCAGAATCAAGTTTATTTGCTCCAAATAGATTTTATTTTGATCCTGAAATATTACTGGAGAAAGTTTACTTTGAAGTGGAATATCTGTGTTAAGGCTAGTTGAAATGAAAGCTGGTGTTTCCATTAAAACATTGCAGTGTCACTTTACAGAAAGCTTTATTTAGAATCTGCATTTCCCACCCCCTGGGACAGCTGGACTTTGTCTCTTGCGTGGTCTTGGTGGAGTGTCCACTCTGCTCCACTCTTGAGTCACCTTTGTGGGGGGGCTGTCAGTAAGGGGAGGGTGAGGAGACCTGCACCCCAGGGAACTCCCACAGCCACTCAGTTTCCTGGAACTCATTTTTGTCTTTCACTTCTTTTTTTTTTTTTTTTCTTTTTTTTTTGCCACACTGCGCAGCATGTGGGGTCTTAGTTCCCCGACCAGGGATCGAACCCTGCCCCCTGATGTGGAAGTGCAGAGTCTTAACCACTAGACTGCCAGGGAAGTCCTGTCTTTCACTTCTTTTTCTTGCAAAGGAATGCATGCTTGGTGTTCAAATTTTAAATAATGTACAAGTACGTCAGGTTAAAACTCCCCCACTTCTAATGATAACCACAGTTATCAATTTACCAAGAGTTTTCTGGATGTTTTTCTCAGTTCTTTTGTGGTTTCTGACCTTGGAACATGGGTGATGGTGGGCTCCGTTCCTGCCCTGGGCACGTATTTACTCCCTGGTGATTCTCGAGGCTTCTCCACTAAAAGTCAGTCTTACCTACACCGACCATGATGTCAAGCATGGTCCATTGTATTGTTTTCTCTGCTGTCAGTTCTCCTAACATCTTGGAAAGCTATCAATCACTGCGACAACCTTTTGTGGCTGTTGCTGAGGAAATCAGGTGCTTCATCTTCCAAATAACTGTGGTCTCTTGTGTAGCATTTTCTTGAAACCAAGTTTGGGCCTCACCATTTCTTGCACTGCACACGGTGCAATTTTGCGATAACCTCCTTTCAGTAGCACTTGTCTTGTCTCTTGGGTTTTGTAGCCGCCTTGCCGTGGGCCTGGCCCCTGGGCACTTGGGGTCCTTGGACTGGAGAAAGCAGTCCCTTATCTTGGGGCTCACTGTGGTCCTGGCAGGGACGCTAAGCTCAGGCCTGGAGGTGACTGGCACACATCCTGGAACGAGGTCCCCAGGTGGGGACCAGGACAATTCCAGCCTTGGCATGGGGTGTGCGCTCAGATCCAAAAGGAGACAGTCCACCATGTGGATGGGAAGACAAATGGGGTGCTGATAAGCCCCTCACCCCTTTGGTCTCTCTCCTCTGGATGTGAGTGCCCCTGGAGCTCTGGCCTTGCCTCTCACAGTGCCAGCTCTCCTCGTCCCCGGGGGCCCACAGACGCCTTCTCCCAGAGGCCTGTCCAGTCCAGTATGCCCAGAGCCAGCTCCCTCTTCTTGGTGCCCGCCACTTCCACCTGATGAGCGAGGCCATCACCTGTGCAGAGCCAGGCCCAGTCGCTAGCCTCTCCCGCTGCCGGTCTGCACAGCCGGTGGTCAGCAGTCAGCCCAGGATATCCCTTGGGTTCCTCTCTTCCTCCTGGCCCCTCAACCCCGGGCCCCCTTCTAGTCCTGCCATGGGGAGGACATCCTGGAGCTGTTTCCGGGGTCTGCACTTCTGAGCTCAGGGTCCCAAAGGTCCTGTGGGCAGACGAAGGCCCCGGGAGGTCTCTGCAGGTCCTGCGATCCTCACCTAGGCTGTCCTGCCTGGCAGAGTCTCCCTCCCTTGTGTTTCTGGCACGTTCTTCTCCCCTGCTTAGCTCTGGCCTCAGCTCCTCTCTGACCCTCCACCTGCCCCTCCTCCCCCTCCCTCAGCTTCCAGCTGTAGATTTAGCCTCTTGTGGCCAAGGGGAGGTGGTGGGCACACCAGGAACCAACAGAGGCTCGGGGAAATGCGAGCTCCTGACTTTGGATTGTTTTTTTCTTCTCATTTGATTACTTAATTTATTTACTGACATTATGTTTTTTAGAGTTAGCCCAGTGGATACAATTCCAGTTCATTTTTTAAACTGATGTGTAGCACACATTGCCCAATGACACAATCATTTCTTTATCCGTTATAATATAGGTGGGCATTTAGGTTCTTTCCAAAGTTTCTCCACTAAAAGCAATAGTATGATTTAAAAACCCTTATCTACCTACATACGTGCAGAATTTTCACCTGGTCATCTCTCTTCAAACTTTTTGCTTTTGCATCCCCACCCCCAGCCCCCCGCCAAGGAATTTTTAACCATTTACACATTTTTCAAAACCAAACTCCAGACTTTATTTGGATTTCATCAGCTTTCCCATTAATGTCCCCTTTTTGTTCCAGGATGTTATGCAGGCTGTGGTGATACACTGAATTGTTACATCTCTCTGGTCTTACAGGCTGTTTGTCATTTATTCTCAGGAGAAACTTGGTTAATAAGCACTGTCACTGTATAAACATAAGCAAATCATTCTAACTTCTCTGAGCCTCAGGTCTCTCTGCAGTAAAATTTTAAAAACACCATTTTGGGGAAGATCCAATAAACTCTTGATATGAAACCCTGCAAAGTGTTATTGTGTGTTTGTTTTCCATATGGGAGTTTGCATTTCCTTCATCTGTGTTATTCACAAGGTGGTCAAGCATTTAAAACATTCAGAAGGGAAATAAAACCCTCTTTCTCCCCAGAATATACAACTTCATCTTCACAACTGCACTGCAACCACAGACTTTTGACATGATCACACAGGACTTGTACATGATAACATTTGAGACACCCTGGGGGACCCACTTGGTTTTGCATTTACTCTACTCATGGGAATGTTAGCACAAGGGTCTCAGGCCAGGTAGACAAGATAGATAGGGCCCAAGACCCTTGAAGCCTGTGGCCCCCCAGATTGACAGGTGGGTGACTCATTGTCCAAGATGACCTGGTGGGTGATGTTATCCACTCTCCCAGCCAAGGATGATGAGAGTGGACGATGCAGTTTCCATGGGGTGCAGCAAGTATGTGGATTGTTGAAAAATACATCGGTTGGGCACTAGGCACCTTCTCTGCAGAGATGGAGAACACCCAGGAGAGCTGACATCTTTCAAGTGCACAGTGATGTGTGGGTCCATTGGCTGTAGCTGGTGACCTGGGATCTGTCTGCAAGCAGAGTGGAGTCGGGCTGGTCCTAAGAGCAGCTGAGGCATGGAGGTGGATCACAGGTCAGGGAGGGAGGACAGAAGAGGAGGGTGAGCTGTGGAGGACCACAGGCAGGGAGGGGGATGGAAGGGGATGATGAATGGGGTTAGATGAAGTTATGGGGTTGGCCCCCATGGTGGGATTATTGCCTTTATGAGAAGAGGAAGAGACATCAGAGCTCACTCTCTCCACCAAGTTGGGACACAGAGACAATGTGCCATCTGTTTACCAGAAAGAAATTCTGTTAGCCAACACGGAACCTGCCAATACCTTCATGTCGAACTTGCAGCCCCTAGAACTCTAAAATAAATGTCCGTGCTTAAGTCCCCCAGTCTGTGGTCTTTGTTTTGGTGGCCTGAGCTGACTGAGACTTTGGGTAGCTCAGGTACTGGTCTGTGCTCAGAGCCTGGGTTTTCCCACAGGACACAGGTCTGGGCGTAGAGGGCATAGATGGGGTGAGGACGTGGCTCAGCCCCCAGGCTGCGGGTACCGGGCTGGAACATTATGCCCTGGTGCTGGCTCAGGAGCGGGGGGTGATGGTGGGCAGAGAGCAGCTCCCCCACCGCCTAACCCTGGTGGGTCAGCCTCTTCCCAAGAGAGGCCCCAGGACTCCTACCAGATGGTCTTCTCTGGCTCCCCATTAGGTCCCTGTTAAGCGAAGCCCACCTTCTCTCCTCGGTGGGCCCAGCATCCCATTCACCCTTGTCCCCGCGCCGGAGTCGTGGGGATGGGGGACAGCCATCCTGGGGCATGAAGCATCATGTGCCACCCACAACACCTGCCCCTGTCCTGCCTGCCCACCCCTTGGGGCTGGGTCCCTAGTCCCTGGGAAGTGAAGGTCTCAGGATGGGGTGTCAGGGACCCTCACTCCCATGTAAAGATGCCATGGACACCCAGCCAGGCCAGGTGCTGCCAGGAGTGACCAGGGATAAAGAACCCACCCCAGTCGCGTGTTTGGTTAGGGTGGAGGGGCGCCGACCCTTGGGCACCTGTGCGGGGCTCCTAGCTGCTTGCCTCTACCACGAGGCTGCAGGACTCTCAGGTGACTGGTCATCTTGGGGTGGTTCTGTGCCCCTCTGGGGGATGGTCCTGGGTGCCCCTGGGGGTGGTAATGGATCCCCCATTCTCCTTCCCTCCCTGCACTCCAGGATGCTGGTCTGAGCAGGGATCCTCACGAGTTGGGGCCCCTGCCCCAGCCCCACCATTACTGGAACACACAGGCCTCCTCCCCCAGCCGCCCCAAGCCTCTGCCCTTTGCCTCCCTGGGGCCAGGGGTGAAACCAAATCTGGAGCAGTGACACCCAGGCTATTTCGGAGCTGGGCTGGGCGGGCTGGCAGGGGTGGGGGCGGGGTGGGGGCGGGCCCAGTCTCCTTCAGCTGATAGCACCCGCCTGTCCTTTTGTCCCTGTCCAGTTTGAGGACCGGCAGGAGTGAGGGCTGCTGGGCGGGAGCTTTGTCGGTCCTGGGCCCTCGGAGGGAGGTGAGACCCAGCAGCCCCTGCCCCAGCATCTGAGCGCCTTGCCTGGGTGCTGCCCAGTGCCCCTGGTAGAGACAGGTGAGGAGGCAGAGAGCAGACGGGGTGGGGGGCCATCCAGTGCCCCTGAGGATGGCTCTGCTGAAGGTCACGGCTCCGGGGGATGGAGGGACCTGGGGTAGGGTTTCAGCCAGGCGGTGCTGCCCCTGGGGTTGGGGCCATGGATTCCAACCCCTGCCCCATTGGTGAGCTGAGCCAGACCCTCATGTGGGGAGGGAGCAGCTGGGGGAGGGGGGGGCCGTCAGAAGCACCCACCTCCTCCTTTGCCCAGTGTCCTGAGGGTCTGGCTGGCCCTGCCCCCAGCTCTGTTGAGATGGATGCCCGCTGACAGCTGGGGCTATTTTGGGCCTGTTGGCTCAGCGGAGGGGACAGCCAGAGGGCCAGTGACACCTGACTCCAGGAAAGAATTTCCCCTGGGGTTCAGGAAGCTGGAAGGCCCAGGGGTCTCAGGGGAAGGTACAGTCTGCGGGAGCTGCCCTTTGAAGTCTTTTCTGGAAGGGTGTGGGGGCCACAGGGTTGGGGGAAAGCTGGGGGGACAGGGCTTCTGGGAGGGGGCCGCCCAAGGTTCTGCTGTGAGGCTGTGAGCCACTTCTCACTCTGGACTCATCTGGAAAATGGCCCAAGACCCACAAGGACCCCAAGTTCTGGAAAAGCAAGTGTGGAGGGGCTGTGGGTGTGGCATGGGTCAGCCATAAGGCTCCCTGGCAGGCTTGCAAGGGGGGAGGGTCCTGGCCTCAGAGTGAAGGTCCTGCCAGTGCCAAGCTGGGGCCTCCAAGGGGCTAAGGAGCCCGAGCGGGGTCCACAGGGAACTGCCTTCCCAGGTGGGCATCTGTGAGAGGAAGGGGCTTCCTTGAGAAGCTGGGGTTGAGGTCCTGGCCCAGTCTCTCCTCCTGAAACTCCTGTTCTGCCCTTGTGGCTGCAGCTCCAGTAGCCCCAGCCCCCAACATGGCAGGGGGAGGAGGAGGACAGTGCAGGTGACCCTGTGCCCAGAGGGGCCTTGGGTGGTCGCCGCCCCACACTCAGCTTGGATGAAGGCGGCTCCAGAGTCCTGGGGCATACCTTGGGGTGCCTTGGCCCTGCTGCCCAGTGGGGGTGCCTGCCTGGTATGGGTGTCAAGGGGTGTCTTGTCTGGGTGAGCCCCCTTAGACCTCCATGGGTCTGCCGCAATGAAGGTGGGGCATATAGGCCCTAGACAGGGAACGCATCCCCGGTGGCTTTAGAGGTTCTAGGGGTCTGTGCCCACCCTTCTGCACCTGCTGAGAGCTGGCTCCCCCTAAGCATGTGCAGAGATGAGACCTCCCTCCCCATCCCTGTCCTCCTGGGCCCCAGAGGCTGCCAGCTGTGGAACTGGCTCCCTGCCCCCTGCACATACTCGCTTATGAGCTCAGAGCAGTTGTCTCCCACAGCTGCTCTGGGTGTGGCAGGGGGAGGATGCCATGTCCTTCCTTGGGGAACCCACAGAGCTACTGTGTAATTCAGGAGGCGGTGGTGTGCTGGGAAGAGCCCAGAACTCAGGGCCCTGGGGAACTGGTGTCAAAGTAATCTTTCCACAGAGGGACACTGAGGCCCAGGAGGGTGTCCATGGAGGCGGGTGGCCACCTGCCCAGGTCCTTCCCAGGCCAAGAGCCCAGCCAGACCATGGGGGAGCTGGGGGCGGGGCAGAGGTGCTGACTGCACAGTGAGTCAGCAGGATGGTCCCAGCTCACCTCCTTGAGGGGGATTAAGGAGATTAGGTCCTAAATCACAGGATGGGGAGCTGGAGGGCCTGGGGACATTGCCCCGTTTGTCCCATGGTGGGCAGCCCATGCTGATGGCCAGCCCATGCTGATGGCCCGGCTCCTGGGGTGAAGAGAGTCAAGTCACTTGGGGACAGCCCAGGGCCCAGTGGGGTCCATTTGTGCTGGCTCTCTTTACAGAAGCCCCTGTGTAGGCAAGGCCCAGTTTCACCTCACCCACCTGTGCTGGGGGCCAGCAGTGCCCAACCTGGAGTGGGCAGAGGCCAGAGTCAGCCTGGGGTCTTTGGCATTGATGGTGCCAGCCCCATCCCTGCAAGGGGTCCAGTCGGCAGAGCCACAGCCAGTGGAGCCTCAGCTAAGATCTGCAGAGTGACTACGTTACCTGCAGGAACCCCATTTGGGCCTGGCTAGCCGGCCTGCCCATTCCCAGCCTGGAACTCCTTGGGTCTTCCTGGGGGATTCTCCGATTGTCCTCCACAGACACACCATTGACTGACTGCCCCTGACCCTCCCCATTCCAATTCCCGGGGGAAGGAGGCAGGCACTCAGGGCGAGGGGGCGTGGGCAGCCCTGTGTGCTGGAGGAGCCCCCACCCCCCAAGCTGCAGGAGTTCCATTTTTTGCTCATTGATGAGCACACCCCCTCAGGGGTCCAGGGGAGGTGGGGGGGATCCCAGGAGAGGTGAGATGTGACCCGGCCCAGGACAGCTTCAGGCGGGACAGGCCCTGTGTACAGGGCTCTCTGTTGTGGAATGCCCAGTGAGGAGGGCTAGGCAGCTGTGCACACAGCCTGCAGTGGAGCCCAAACGCTTGGGTGGGGGAAGTCACTGAGGTGGGAGGATGGGGAGCAAAGGGGGCATGCCAAGCAGAGGGCTCGGACGAGAGTCTGCTGGGGTGCAGAACCTGTGAGCTCTGGTGTGCCTTAGAGAGAGGGGACAGGCCAGTAGTGGGCACTTACTGTGAGCTTCCACAGCCAGGCCCTGTCAGAGTGCAGAGAGTGGCCTCTCTGTGACTGGGGGAGACTAGGTAGGTTGGAGTTTCAGACTCTAGGAAGCAACAGTGTGTGTGGCGGGGACAGGACACCTGCTGGCAGTTGGAGTGGCCCAGGAGGGACAGGGAAGGAAGGTCTTTGTGATGAGGTGCAGCGTGGCAGATGCCACACAGGGAGGAGGGCAAGCTTGGTGCTGGTGTGGTGTTTTGGGACAGGTGCTCAGCTGGACCTTGAGTTGGGGCAGCAGGCCTGGCGCTGGGACGAGAGGGAGGAGACGCTCCTGCCAATGAAAAAGAGTCCATTTGGGGGGTGGGGGTGGGGCCAGACCCCAAATGCCCAGAAAGAGGCAAGTCGGCACTTCTGGACCACCATACCATCTGGTGATGCCACCTGCAGGGATGGGGTGTGTCGGGGGAGACGGCACCCGGATGGGGAAGAGGGGCCATGTGGAGGGCTTTACCCTGGATTAAGCTGGATTTTCCAGGACGGGTGAAATGGCCACGTGGGGAAAAGGAGGGGGGCTCTGAGCACAGCAGAGTCTCATCCCCACTCTGCCCTTCCCCCTCACCCCACTCGCAGGTTCCCCCGCCTCCCCCCACCCCCACCCCCATGGATCACTCCTCGTTCAGCGGTGCACCTCGCTTCCTAACGCGGCCCAAGGCCTTCGTGGTGTCGGTGGGCAAAGATGCCACGCTGAGCTGCCAGATCGTGGGCAACCCCACGCCGCAGGTCAGCTGGGAGAAGGACCTGCAGCAGGTGGAGGCGGGCACTCGCTTCCGCCTAGCCCAGGACGGCGACCTGTACCGCCTCACCATCTTGGACCTGGCGCTGGGCGACAGCGGGCAGTATGTATGCCGTGCGCGCAACGCCATCGGCGAAGCCTTCGCGGCGGTCGGCCTGCAGGTGGACGCCGAGGCAGCGTGCGCCGAGCAGGCACCCCATTTTCTGCTGCGGCCCACATCCATCCGCGTGCGCGAGGGAGCCGAGGCCACCTTCCGCTGCCGCGTGCGCGGTTCGCCGCCCATGTCTGTGAGCTGGGACAAGGATGGGCGGCGCCTGGGCGCGCTGCAAGCTCCCCGAGTGCGCGTGGAGGCGAGCGGCGAGGCGAGCGCGCTGCGCATCCTGGCCGCGCAGCCGCGCGACAGCGGCACGTACACGGTGCACGCGGAGAACCCGCTGGGCGCCGCTAGCGCCGCCGCCGGGCTTTTGGTGGACACGGAAGCAGACACAGCCGGCCAGCCCGGGGCCTCCACAGCCATGCTCCTGGCGCACCTGCAGCTGCGGCGCGAGGCCATGCGCACTGAGGGCGCCCCGGCCTCGCCGCCCAGGGCCAGCACGCGCACCTGCACGGTGACTGAGGGCAAGCACGCGCGCCTCAGCTGCTTCGTGATGGGTGTGCCCAAGCCTGAGATAGTGTGGAAGAAGGATGGGCAGCTGGTGGCCGAGGGCCGGCGACATGTGGTATACGAGGACGCGCAGGAGAACTTCGTGCTCAAGATCCTCTTCTGCAAGCAGTCAGACTGTGGCCTCTATACTTGCACGGCGTCCAACCTCGTGGGCCAGACCTACAGCTCCGTGCTAGTCGTCGTGCGAGGTGAGCTCCTGGCGCCGGGCGCAAGGTCACTGTGCGCAGTGAGCACAGGCAGAGGCTCCTCCCCAGGCCTCCTGTCTTTTCCTTCCAGCGGCGGCTGCTGCTGCCATCTCCCCACCCTGTGCCTGTCTGGTAGAGGAATCCGTGGTTGGAGGTCTTGGCAGCTCTCGCTGTTCTGTTCCATTGTCTTTGTGAGAGTAACACGAGTATACAACAAAGTGCTTTGTCACTAACACCCCCTCCCTCTGGGAGATGGTCAAGGTGCCCAGTGGCTGAGCCTGCTCTCTCCAGGCTGAGGGTGACCCAGGCTCTCCACCCATCCTACAGGATGCTAAGGGGGTCTCCCTGGCAGAGCTGGAAGTAGGGCAGGAGCAAGGACAAACCTTGTGCTGTCAGAGGCCTCAGGCTGGGGCTGCACCAGGGTGCAGCTTGAAGGTGGTTCTGGGTCAGTTTGCAGGCTCATGTCCAGGTCTGGGGGCTCCCCCAGGGCACCGGGGCAGCTGTAGGCAACACCATCAGAATTTGCTGGAGGGCTGTTTACTCTTGTTTCCTAAGACCAGCCTCTTGAAGTGGTTGGAGTCCCACCTCCACTTTTTACCAGCTGTAGGATCTCCAGCAGGGCGCTCAACCTTCGTGTGCGTGCCTCAGTTTCCTTGTTTTTCGCACGGAAGTGCGCTCCTGGAGTTGAGCAATTTCGCAGGCCAGTACTTGTCCAGTGGCCTCACTGCTGTGTGAACCCAACCCATCCTGCCTGTCCAGGACCAGCTTAGAGGCCTGCTCAATGGGGCTGCTTGCTGTGGCTTCACCTGCCTCATTTCTCCTTTTCTCTTCCAGACTTCTCCTTATATTTTTTTTGGGGGGGGCTCTTTCCTTTAAGTTCTGTTCCCTCTCCTCTGTCCTCCCTCCTTTTCTATACCCCTACCTCCCTCTGTCCCCTCCTTACAGCTCCTCTGCCCTCCCACCCACCACCCTCTGCCCCCAAAGCCCCTCCAACACCTGTCCTGGCTCCCTGCCCCCACCCCAGCCTTACACCTCCCTTACCCTGCCCCCCTCCTTCCCCTCACCCTCCTCCTCGCCCCCTGACCGCCCCCTCCGTCACCCCTCCTGTCTGCCCCTCTTCCCTCTCCTCGCCCCACTCACCTGAGCTCTTTTTCCGCAGAGCCCATGGTGCCCTTCAGAAAGCGGCTGCAGGACCTGGAGGTGCCAGAGAAAGCGTCGGCCACGTTCCAGTGTGAGGTGCCGCTGCCGCCCATGGAGTCTGCGTGGTATAAGGAGGAGACGCGGCTGTGGGCCAATGCCAAGTACCTCATCGAGGAGGCAGGCGCTGAGCGCCGACTGACCGTGCTCAATGTCACCTCCGATGACGATGCCGTGTACATCTGCGAGACGGCGGAGGGCAGTCGCACGGTGGCCGAGCTGGCGGTGCGAGGTGGGTGGGCAGGGGGCCCAGAGACTGGGCAAGGTCTGGGTCTCACAGGAGCTGGGCAAGTGGCGTAGGTAGTGG
The DNA here is from genome assembly GCF_965194825.1 of Balaenoptera physalus. Taxonomy (NCBI): domain Eukaryota; kingdom Metazoa; phylum Chordata; class Mammalia; order Artiodactyla; family Balaenopteridae; genus Balaenoptera; species Balaenoptera physalus. The sequence continues at coordinate 17,128,455 of NC_138890.1, read as the reverse complement.
GCGGGTGGGGTGGGCAGGACCCTGGTACGAGGGGTGCGTCGGGGAGGGGTGGGGTGGGCACTCGGGGGACAGGGGCGGGAAGGAGGTAGGGGTGGGACAGGCCTACAGGGGTCTCTCTGATCAGCTGCAGCCCTTACCCCTCCCCTTCCCCACTGCTCCTCTGCCCACCCCAGGCAACCTCCTTCGAAAGCTCCCGAGGAAGACAGCTGGGCGAATGGGAGACACGGCCATGTTCTGTGTGGAGCTGGCCAAGCCAGAGGGCCCCATCCACTGGCTGTGGAACCAGCAGGAGGTGGTGGCGGGGGGTCGAGTGGCCATTACTGCCGAAGGCACGTGCCACACGCTGACCATCTCCCAGTGCAGCCTGGACGATGCGGGTGAGGTGGCCTTTGTGGCCGGGGACTGCCGGACGTCCACCCAGTTCTGCGTGTCAGGTAAGGGCCTAGGGAGTACCTGTCAGACAGAGGGTGCCTCTTCCCTGCCCACAGTCCACTGGGCCCTGCTCTGAGTTGTCGCCTGTTGCGGGGAGCGTGCGGGGCAGGGAATGCCTAGGTTGTAGCTCTGGTTCTTTGGGGCTCATGGCTTGTTTGACACCCGCCTCCACTATGGTCACACTAGGCATCTGCAAAGTAGGAGTCCTGGTGGCCCCCGACCTTGTGAACCAGATTAGAAAGTGCAGGTTGTTCTAGAAACACAGCGTGTAGGAGGTTACATTGCGGGTGTGTCCTCTTTCTGTGGCCTTTGGTGTCGAGATTGGCTCCCCCAGGGTCAGCCCTTTGCTGGGGACAGGGGCCCTGCACGTGGGTCTCAGCTCCCTTGGAAGGATCATTGTGCCTTGCCTCAACCATCATCCAGCCCAAGATCCCAATGCATAGATGGGGTCAAGGCTGAGGACTGGAAAGAGTTCCTTTCCAGGCCACGTGGACAGCTCAGGGTGGCCCCTGAGGCCCGGGCACTCTTTCCACTGCAAACAGAGAAATGGCCACAGAGCTGAGACTGGGGTTATGGGCTCACAATGTCCTCTTGGGCTGGCAGTCCCCTTGGGCTGAGACCATTTCAGACCACCAGGGCAGTGCCCCCGGGGAGGGCTGGGAATTCTGTGACAACCCCTTTATCCTACTGTGACCTTGGATCCAGGGCTTGGGGAGGGGGCTCTCAGTTGGTGACATGGGCCCATGCTCTGCTCAGCCCCCAGAAGGCCGCCCCTGCATGCTCCTGAGGCCCCTGTGGTGAAGGCCAGGACAGAGAGCTCCGTGACCCTTGGCTGGTCCCCACCACCCCATGGGGACCGTCCTGTTGCTATCGATGGCTACCTTGTGGAGAAGAAGAGAATGGGCACCCACCCCTGGAGCCGGTGCCATGAAGACAAGTGGGTGGCCACGCCTGAGCTGACTGTGGCTGGCGTGGCTGAGGAGGGGGAATTCGAGTTCAGGGTGTCAGCTGTGAACAGATTTGGCCAGAGCCCCTACCTCGAGTTCCCGGGAACTGTACACCTGGGTAAGTGTGGAAGGTTCTGTTCTCCCCGGCACCCTGGTGACAACCTGTGGGGCCATCTGCCCCTGAATCACCCAAACCCAGAGTGTGGCCCAGCCTTGGAGAGGCCAGAGTGACTCATGGGTCCTCTTTACGATAGGGGGGTGGGCCCAGGGTCCTGATGCTATTGAAGACTTTTTTGTAGGAAGGCCAGGGGACCCCAAGACAGGACTCGAGCCCCGCAGGAACCTATCTGTATCCACCAGCCCCGGGGCACTGGGCTACACAGCTGCCCCACCACACTGGGTTTGTGGGATCTGAAGGGGATCTCGGGTGGCTGTAACTTGTCCTCACTCCACCCTGCGTCTGACTTTCACTCGTGGTCTCCATGTGCTTGTTCAGTGGACTTCCTAGAGCAGGGGTTATTTGGGCCCAGGCATTGGGGGAGAGGAGGGCAGGAGCCCAGCTCCTTCCTGAAGCCCCCATCCCACAGCCCCCCAGCTGGCTGTGAAAACACCTCTGAAGGCGGTAGAGGCAGTGGAAGGCGGCGAGGTGACCTTCTCTGTGGACCTCACTACGGCCTCAGCAGGGGAGTGGTTCCTGGACGGGCAGGCCCTGAAGGCCAGCAGCGTGTATGTGATACACTGTGACGGCACCCGGCACACTCTCACCATTCGCTTGGTGCCTGTCAGCCTGCACGGGGCCGAGCTCAAGTTCGTGGCCAATGGTATCGAGAGCAGCATCCGCATGGAGGTCCGAGGTAGGGGGACCCCGTCCCATGACCCTGGGGCCCCTCTGAGCCCCGTTTCCTCTGGGAGTGGGGGTGGGATGGGGTCCCTGGGGTCTCAGGGCTCGGGAGATCTGTCGTTGCTCCTAGGGCAGGCGGGCTGCTGGATGCAGTGGGGCCAGGCGGTGGGGTGTGCAGGGTCACCGGGTGTGAGTGGAAGAGGGGCTAAAGTGTCCCCGATGGCGCCAAGCTTCAATTCTCTGTCTGTATGTCCCCCCTTCCCTTCCCCTTCTCCCCTCCTCCCTCTTTGTTGATTCCTTCTCCTACGCCACTTCTTTTCCTGTCTCTGCCTTTCTTGCCTCTCTGACCCCCCTCCACCATATCTGGCTCTTCCCCCTCTGTTGACTCTGCCTCGTTCCACTTCCCCCGTCCCCTTCCCCCTATCCACACGCTGCTGTCTACACCCCGCTCTGTCCACTCCTTCATCCCACTTCCCTCCCCCCACCCCCTTCCTCCGATCGCTCTCCCTCTGTCCACTTCCCCCTTCACCCACACCCACTTTGTCCACCTGTCTGTGACTTCCAGCGGCCCTGGGGCTGACGACCAAGTGTCCGGCAGCAGCAGTGGCAGCACGGGAGGTGCTGGCCCGGCTGCACGAGGAGGCCCAGCTCCTGGCCGAGTTATCGGACCAGGCTGCAGCTGTGACGTGGCTCAAGGACGGACACGCACTGTCTCCAGGCCCCAAGTATGAGGTGCAGGCGTCAGCCGGGCAGCGGGCACTGCTAGTGCGGGACGTGAAGCAAGAAGACGCAGGCCTGTATGAGTGTGTCAGCCACGGGGACCGCATCGCCTACCAACTATTGGTGCAAGGTGACACCAGTGTGTGTGTGTTCATGTCCTCCCTGGGCCGCCGCTGTAGCCAGGGCCGCGCATTCTGTCCTCCAGCTCTGGATAGGCTCTGGGGCACCTGGGTAGCAGGAGCTGCTGTTCTCTGTTCCCGTGGGGAGGGTGGGGGATCAGGGGCTCTGCCGACCCCCTGAGGAGGGTGGGGAGTCAGATAGGCTCAGGTGACCCTGTGGGGAGGGCAGGGGTGTGTGTGGTGCTCAGCCCACCCTATGGAGACAGTGAGGGGATGGGATGGAGTCAGGTGACCATGTGGGGAGGGCAGGAGTCTGGGCAGCTCTGCTGACCTTGTGAGGAGGGTAGGGGGTCAGGGCAGGCTCAGGTGACCCGTGAGGGTAGGGTGGGGAACCAGGGACCCTGCCAACCCCGTTGGGAGGGTGGGGGTCGGGGACTCTGCTCAGTAGGGGAGGAGCTTCCTATGAGTGGGTGGCACTTGGGTGGTTGAAAGTCAGCAGCTGAGGCTGGCCCTGTCTGTGAAGGGGCCTAGGTTTGGGCGAGGGCCAGTGTCGCCCATGATCCTGAAGCCCCGAGCACCTTCATCTGCTAGCTGCCTGGGCACGTGTGTGGTTAGGGCTCTGTCGGACCCCTGACCTGCCCATGTGCCCTTGTAGGCCTCACATCTTTTTTTGTGCAAGGACACGGCTGGTGGCTGTGTGGATGCCGTGGCTGGGGGCTCAGCCCACGTTGAATATGAAACCTCAGAGGCCCACGTGTGTGTACACTGGTACAAGGATGGCGTGGAGCTCGGTCACTCCTGCCAGCGCTTCTCACAGGAGGACATGGGCACACGGCACCGGCTGGTGGCTACCTCAGTCACTGTGCAGGATGAGGGCACCTACTTGTGCCAAGTGGGCGAGGACTCTGTGGACTTCTGGTCGTGTGTCTGTGGTTAGTGCACTGCCTCCCAGGTTTGGTGTGTGGGGAGCAGGTCTGGCTGCATCCAGCTGTGCAGCACTTGCAAGGCCAAGCTGTCTCTCCCTTCATTTCTTCTGAGAATACTTGGGGGTAGGGGCAGTTACTTCTGAATTTGGGTGAAGAAACTACCCACGAAACTAATATATATATATGGGTGAAGAATGCAGGCTTGGAAAATAAAAGATAAGAAGGAAATTTAAAGCCCTTGTCCTCTTTTTAAAGATGGGGAAATGAGGTAGAGCAGACCTAGAAAGTGCTGGAAGTGTCCTTGGAAGGTTAGATTTGGATCTTGGTGAATCTGAGGCCCTGGCTCTTTCTAGAAGCCATTGAGGTCTCTTGGCAGATTCTCCAAGTCCAGTTCTGCCCCATCTTGGCCCTCAGAAGGGTCTCTGCCATGCCGCCCAAGCCTCCTTCCATCTGAGCACAGGCACTGGGGCCGGGCTGCCCATCATGGAGCTCTGAGGCTGCTTCCCATCACACCCAGGAGGGGTTGGGGTACCTGGACCACCTGTGCCCATGGAGGGTTCCATGTGCAGCACCTGATCACAAAGGATCCTCGTGGGAGAGATCCGAGGCTGCCTGGGGTCTAGAGCAAAGCTCTGTCATGGCTCCAGGACTTGGGAAACCTCACCTTGGCAGAGCCTCTGCTGTGTATCCCTCCCTGTCACCAGAGCCCTCAGAGATGTTTGCCAAGGAGCAGCCAGCACTCAGGGAGGTACAGACCGAGGTGAGGGCCAGTGCCACACTGAGCTGTGAGGTGGCCCAGGCCCAGATGGAGGTGACATGGTACAAGGATGGGAAGAAGCTGAGTGTGAGCTCAAAAGTGTGCATGGAGGCCAAGGGCTGCACCCGGCAGCTGGTGGTGCAGCAGGTGGGGAATAGGGACGCAGGGGAGTACAGCTGTGAGGCCAGGGGCAGAAGGTCTCCTTCCGCCTGGGTATCACAGGTCAGTTGATGAAGCAGACCTTTGACCATTTCACAGGAACAGGCCTGTTTTCAGTGTGGGTGACGGCAGTGCTCAGCTGACTCATCAGGCCCATATCAGTTATACAAATAACCCCAGAACTTAGTGACCCAATGGAACGATCTGTGGGCAGGAATTCAAGCAGTGCTCAGCGTGGGTGGCTCATCTCCGCTCCACATGGTGTTGACTGGGACACTAGGATCCAGTCTGGCCTCATCTGTGTGTCTGATGTCCCAGTCAGGGGGCTGGCTGTGATGGCAGGCCTCTCTCTTCTAGTGATGTTGTCTGAGCTCATTCCTGTCTGGGACCATGCTGTTCTCTCCTCTGGGCCTATGCTCTCCATGTGACGTCTCATTCTCAAGGCCTCTTTCTCCATGTGGGTAGCCTGAGCTCCTTCATATTCTGGCTGGGTTCCCTTTAGGGATTAGGAGATGCTACAGGGTTTGTTAAGGTTTGTTTTCACCAGTCCCAGAATATTACATTCTGTGTGTTTTATTGCACAAAGCCAGACATAAGGCCAGCCTAGTTCCAAGGAGTTGGAGAAGTAGACCTCACTGTTGATGAGGAGTCCCCTGGTTAATTGGGGACAGTTTCTAACAATCTACCACAAGGACACAGGCTCTATCTGTCTAGATCTTTGCTTTCTTGAGCATAAGATAAAGATCTTTCTAATGCTTATTGCCTCATGGTCACAAGATGGCTTCCACAGTTCCAGCCATGATGTTCAAGGTGGGAAAAACATGTAAGGATTGTGTGTGTGTTTGTTTTTTTCCTTTTCACTGCTCTGCAGTAAATTATCACAAACTCAGTGGCTTAAAATAATGCCCATCTGTTAGTTCACAGTTCTATAGATTAGAATTCAAGATGTGGATTCTGGATTCTCTTATCAGGGTCTCAAGGGCTGGAATCCATGTGCCATCTGGCTGAGTTCTCTCAGGGCCCTTTTCCAAGCTCATCCAAGTTGTTGGCAGAATTCATTTCCTTGTGGTTCTGGGTCTAAGGCTATTTCCTGGCTGGCTGGCAGCCAGGGGCTGCTCTTAGGTCCTTTGCCACATGGCCCCTCATGTCCATTCACTCTTTTTTTTTTGTTTGTTTTAACATCTTTATTGGAGTATAATTGCTTTACAACGGTGTGTTAGTTTCTACTTTATAGCAAAGTGAATCAGTTATACATATACATATGTTCCCATATCTCTTCCCTCTTGCGTCTCCCTCCCTCCCACCCTCCCTATCCCACCCCTCTAGGTGGTCACAAAGCACCGAGCTGATCTCCCTGTGCTATGCGGCTGCTTCCCACTAGCTATCTATTTTACATTTGGTCGTGTATATATGTCCATGCCACTCTCTCACCTTGTCACATCTTACCCTTCCCCCTCCCCATATCCTCAAGTCCATTCTCTAGTAGGTCTGTGTCTTTATTCCCATCTTACCACTAGGTTCTTCATGACCTTTTTTTTTTTTTTCCCCTTAGATTCCATATATATGTGTTAGCATACTGTATTTGTTTTTCTCTTTCTGACTTGCTTCACTCTGTATGACAGACTCTAACTCCATCCACCTCACTACAAATACCTCAATTTCGTTTCTTTTTATGGCTGAGTAATATTCCATTGTATATATGTGCCACATCTTCTTTATCCATTCATCCGATGATGGACACTTAAGTTGCTTCCATGTCCTGGCTATTGTAAATAGAGCTGCAATGAACATTTTGGTACATGACTCTTTTTGAATTATGGTTTTCTCAGGGTATATGCCTAGTAGTGGGATTGGTGGGTCGTATGGTAGTTCTATTTTTAGTTTTTTAAGGAACCTCCATACTGTTCTCCGTAGTGGCTGTATCAATTTACATTCCCACCAACAGTGCAAGAGTGTTCCCTTTTCTCCACACCCTCTCCAGCATTTATTGTTTCTAGATTTTTTGATGATGGCCATTCTGACCGGTGTGAGATGATATCTCATTGTAGTTTTGATTTGCATTTCTCTAATGATTAGTGATGTTGAGCATTCTTTCATGTGTTTGTTGGCAATCTGTATATCTTCTTTGGAGAAATGTCTATTTAGGTCTTCTGCCCATTTTTGGATTGGGTTGTTTGTTTTTATGTTATTGAGCTGCATGAGCTGCTTGTAAATTTTGAAGATTAATCCTTTGTCAGTTGCTTCATTTGCAAATATTTTCTCCCATTCTGAGGGTTGTCTTTTGGTCTTGTTTATGGTTTCCTTTGCTGTGCAAAAGCTTTTAAGTTTCATTAGGTCCCATTTGTTTATTTTTGTTTCCATTTCTCTAGGAGTTGGGTCAAAAAGGATCTTTCTGTGATTTATGTCATAGAGTGTTCTGCCTATGTTTGATAGTGTCTGGCCTTACATTGAGGTCTTTAATCCATTTTGAGTTTATTTTTCTGTATGGTGTTAGGGAGTGTTCTAATTTCATTCTTTTACATGTAGTTGTCCAGTTTTCCCAGCACCACTTATTGAAGAGGCTGTCTTTTCTCCACTGTATATGCTTGCCTCCTTTATCAAAGATAAGGTGACCATATGTGCGTGGGTTTATCTCTGGGCTTTCTATCCTGTTCCATTGATCTATGTTTCTGGTTTTGTGCCAGTACCATACTGTCTTGATTACTGTAGCTTTGTAATAGAGTCTGAAGTCAGGGAGCCTGATTCCTCCAGCTCCATTTTTCGTTCTCAAGATTGCTTTGACTATTCAGGGTCTTTTGTGTTTCCAGACAAATTGTGAAATTTTTTGTTCTAGTTCTGTGAAAAATGCCAGTGGTAGTTTGATAGGGATTGCATTGAATCTGTAGATTGCTTTGGGTAATAGAGTCATTTTCACAATGCTGATTCTTCCAATCCAAGAACATGGTATATCTCTCCATCTATTTGTATCATCTTTAATTTCTTTCATCAGTGTCTTATAATTTTCTGCATACAGGTCTTTGTCTCCTTGGGTAGGTTTATTCCTAGATATTTTATTCTTTTTGTTACAATGGTAAACACGAGTGTTTTCTTAATTTCACTTTCAGATTCTTCATCATTAGTGTATAGGAATGCAAGAGATTTCTGTGCATTAATTTTATATCCTGCTACTTTACCAAATTCATTGATTAGCTCTAGTAGTTTTCTGGTAGCATCTTTAGGATTCTCTATGTATAGTATCATGTCATCTGCAAACAGTGACAGCTTCACTTCTTCTTTTCCGATTTGGATTCCTTTTATTTCTTTGTCTTCTCTGATTGCTGTGGCTAACACTTCCAAAACTATGTTGAATAATAGTGGTGAGAGTGGGCAACCTTGTCTTGTTCCTGATCTTAGTGGAAATGGTTTCAGTTTTTCACCATTGAGGACAATGTTGGCTGTGGGTTTGTCATATATGGCCTTTATTATGTTGAGGAAAGTTCCCTCTATGCCTACTTTCTGCAGGGCTTTTATCATAAATGGGTGTTGAATTTTGTTGAAAGCTTTCTCTGCATCTATTGAGATGATCATATGGTTTTTCTCCTTCAATTTGTTAATACGGTGTATTACGTTGATTGATTTGCATATATTGAAGAATCCTTGCATTCCTGGGATAAACCCCACTTGATCATGGTGTATGATCCTTTTAATGTACTGTTGGATTCTGTTTGCTAGTATTTTGTTGAGGATTTTTGCATCTATGTTCATCAGTGATATTGGCCTGTAGTTTTCTTTCTTTGTGACGTCTTTGTCTGGTTTTGGTATCAGGGTGATGGTGGCCTCGTAGAATGAGTTGTGGAGTGTTCCTCCCTCTGCAATATTTTGGAAGAGTTTGAGAAGGATAGGTGTTAGCTCTTCTCTAAATGTCTGATAGAATTCGCCTGTGAAGCCATCTGGTCCTGGGCTTTTGTTTGTTGGAAGATTTTTAACCACAGTTTCAATTTCAGTGCCTGTGATTGGTCTGTTTATATTTTCTATTTCTTCCTGGTTCAGTCTCGGCAGGTTGTGCATTTCTAAGAATTTGTCCATTTCTTCCAGGTTGTCCATTTTATTGGCATAGAGTTGCTTGTAGTAATCTCTCATGATCGTTTGTATTTCTGCAGTGTCAGTGGTTACTTCTCCTTTTTCATTTCTAATTCTATTGATTTGAGTCTTCTCCCTTTTTCTCTTGATGAGTCTGGCTAGTGGTTTATCAATTTTCCATTCACTCTTATGCTTCAAATCTCTTTGGCCAGGAAGAACCCCCTCCCTTCTAAGGTCTCACCTGATTAGGTCAGGCCCAACCAGGATAATCTCCTTGTTAATGAACTCATAGTCAACTAATCTGGGACCTACATTCCTTCTGCAGAATCCCTTCACAGCAGTGCCTGGATTAGTGTTTGGTGGAATAGCTTGGAGAAGGTGCATGCATACTGTGGTGCAGGGATCTTGGGGCAGTCCTACCTAGCACAGGGTGTCACCTGCTCTTTCTTCTATTCAGAGAACAGATGCTCTCTGAGGAGCCCACAGCCGATATTCCCTATGCCTCCCAGTACTGTGTGGGTCCGATGCCATGCCTTGCTCAGGCACCTGGGAAAGTGAGTGCCTAATCTTCCAGCTTCAGCAGTGGAACATTGAGGGTGGTAGAGGTGGGCGTGTGGTGGTGTGGCTGGCCTGGTTCTGCTGAGGGATCTGTCCTGTGGCACTGGCCCATGCCCACACCAGGGTGGCTGTGCCCTGGTTTTGGACACTGACTTCGAGGCAGGCTGTGGAGGGATCAGAGTGGACAGGGTCAGACCTCACTCCTGCCTCTTAGGAGACAGGTGACCTTAGGCAAGTCGTCAGTGTCATGTCCCCCTGAAGTCTGTCTGGAAACTCAGAATGTGGCCATAACTGGAAATGGGATCTTTGCAGACAACATCAAGGAAAGGATCACAAAATTAGATTACCCTGGATTAAGGTGGGCCCTGACTCCAATGACAGGTGTCCTGTGAGAGAAAGAAGAGGGATATTTGCGATACAGATACACGGGGACATGGCCAATGACAATGGAGGCAGAGATTGGGGTGATGCAGTCACAAACCCAGGGATGCCTGGAACCACCAGATTATAGCCATCCTGGTGGATGTCAGGTAGTATCTTACTGTGGTTTTGATTTGTATTTCCCTGATGACTAATGATGTTGAGCATCTTTTCATATGTATTTGGCCATTTGTATATCTTCTTTGGAGAAATGTCTGTTCAGATCCTTTGCTTGTTTTTTAATTATTTATCTTTTTATTACTCAGTTGAAAGAGTTCTTCATATATTCTGCATAGTATAGCCTTATACTATATATAATATAGTGTAGCCTTATCAGATATATGATTTGCAAATAGTTTCTTCCATTCACTTTCTTAATTGTGCCCTTTGATGCACAAAAGTTTTAATATTGTGATGAAATCTAGTTTATCTTCTTTGGTTGCTTGTGTGTTAGGTGTCACATCTAAGAAATCGTTTCCCAATCCAAGGTCAAATAGATTGACACCTATGTTTTCTTCTAAGAGTTTTCCAGTTTTAGCCCTTGTATTTAGGTCTTTGATCCATTTTATGACAATTTTTGTGTATGGTGTGAGTTAGGGGTCCAACTTCATCCTTTCCATTGGATATCCAGTTGTCCCAGCACCATTTGTTGAAAAGAATTTTTCCCCATTGAATTTTCTTGGCATCCTTGTTGAAAGTCAATTAACCATTAATTATTTACTTCTGGACTCTCAATTTTATTCCATTGATATATATGTCTACCACAGTCTTGGTTATTGTAGCTTTGTGGTATGTTTTGAAATTGGGAAGTGTGAATTCTTTAACTTTTTTTGCAACATTCATTTGGCTATTTGAGGTCCCTTGCATTTCCACATGAATTTTAGTATCATCTTTTTAAGTTTTGCAAAAAAGACAGCTGGTATTTTGATTGGGATTGCATCAAAATGTGTAGGTCAATTTGGGGAATATTGCCATCTTTTTATTTTATTTTAAATATTTATTTATTTATTTATTTTTGGCTGTGTTGGGTTTTTGTTGCTGCACGTGGGCTTTCTCTAGTTGTGGCGAGCAGGGGCTACCCTTCGTTGGGGTGCGCAGGCTTCTCATTGCGGTGGCTTATCTTGTTGCGGAGCACGGGCTCTAGGCATGCGGGCTTCAGTAGTTGTGGTGCATGGGCTTAGTTGCTCCGTGCACGTGGGATCTTCCCGGACCAGGGATTGAACCCATGTCCCCTGAATTGGCAGGCAGATTCTTAACCACTGCACCACCAGGGAAGTCCCCAAATGACTGGTATCAGATTTCTTTTTTAATTTTATTTTTTTGGCCACGCCGTGTGGCATGCGGGAGCTTAGTTCCCTGACCAGGGATCACACCTGAGCCCCCTGTAGTGGAAGCGCAGAGTCTTAACCACTGGACCACCAGGGAAGTCCTCTTTGCCATCTTAACAGTGTTAGTCTCCTAATCCACAATATGAGATGACTTTCTATTTATTTTGGTCTTTTAAATTTCTTTCAGTTATGTTTTATAGTTTTTAGTGTGCAGGAATTGCGCTTATTTTGTTAAGTTTGTTGCTAAGTATTTTATTCTTTTTGATGCTACTGTAAATGGAATTGTTTTCTTAATTTCATTTTTAAATTGTTCATTCCTAATGTATGGAAATAGAATTGATTTTTGTATATTGGTCTAGTATCTTGCAGCTTCTCTGAATTCATTTATTCACTCTATTAGTTCTTTTGTGGATGCCTTAGGATTTTCTATATACAAATCATGTCATCTGCAGGTAGTTTTACTTCATTTCCAGTCTGGATGCCTCTCATTTTGTTTTTGATTACTGATTAAATCTCTTTACTTGTTATAGGTCTATTCAGATTTTTTCCCATTTATTCTTGTGTTAGTTTTGATAGTTTATGTGTTTCTAGGGATTTCTCCATTTCATCTAGGTTATCTAGTTGGTGTGCAGTTGTTCATAGTATTCTCTTATAATCCTTTTTATTTTTGTAAGGTCTTTATTGATGTCCCCAGTTTTTTATCCTGATTTTAATAATTTGAGTCTTCTATCTTTTTTCTTAGTCAGTCTAGCTAATATTTTGTCAATTTTGTTGATCTTTTCAAAGAACCACCTTTTGGTTTCCTTGATTCTTTCTATTGCTTTTGTATTCTCCATTTCACGTATCTATGCTCTAATCTTTATTTTCTTCATTCTTCTAAGTTTGGGTTTAACTTAATCTTTTTCTTGTTTCTTAAGGTATGAAGTTAGGTTATTGATTTGTGATCTTCTTTTTAAGATAGGCCTATAGCTTATAGCTATGGATGGCAGGAAACTGAACACTGCTTTCACTGCACCTCATAAGTTTTGGTATGCTGTGTTTTCATTTTCATTTATCTCAAAATATTTTCTAATTTTCCTTGTAATTCTCCTTTGAGTGTGTTGTTTAATTTTGACATACTTGTGAATTTTCCAGTTTTCTTTCTAGTATTGCTGTCTAGTTTCATTCCATCATAGTCAAAAAGATCCTTTGCATGCTTTCAGTCTTTTTAGATTTATTGAGACTTGTTTTATGGCCTAACATGTGGTCTGTGTTAGAGGATGTTCCATATGTGCTTGAGTAAAATGTGTCTTCTGTTGCTGTTGGGTGGAGTGTCCTCTGTAAGTCAGTTAGGTCTAGTTTCTTGTATAGTGTTATTCATGTCCTATTTCCTTATTGATCTGTCTGGTTGTTCTATCCATTATTGAAAGTAGGGTACTGAAGTCTCTGACTATTCTTGGAGAGCTGTCTATTTCTCCCTTTAATCTTTTAGCTTTTGTTTCATATATTTTGGAGCTCTCCTGTTAGTTGTGCTTATGTTTATAGTTGTGATATCTTCTTGATGAATTGACCCTTTCAATCAATATATAACATCCTTAATCTATATCTGTATATATTAAATATAATGTCTTGTAATGTTTTTTTCCTTTTGTTTGACATTAGTATAGCCACCTCAGGTCTCTATTGATTGCTATTTGTATGGAGTATCTTTTCACTTTCAACCTATTTGTATCTTTGGATCTAAAGTGAATCTCCTGTAGACAGCATTTAAAAAATTCATTTTGTATTAAGTTAATTCTTATAAGGAAGTGTTTCCTTCTGCTATTTTACTCTTTGTTTCTTATATGTCGTATCTTTTTGCCATTATTTTCTCCATTATTGTCATTTATGATTAATTTATTTTTTCTAGTGTACCATTTTTGTTACTTTCTCATTTCTTTATGTATATGTACATTCATTTTTTCTTAGTGATTACCCTGGGGATTGTCATTAACATCTAACTTTGTAATAATCAAGTTTGAAATTATATCATCTTAGTTTCATTAGAAAAACTCTGCTTCTTTACAGGTTGTGCCCCAAGCTGAATGTTGTTAATGTCACAAGTTATGTCTTTATACATAGTGTGTCCGTTAACTTTACAGTTTTATAATTACTGTTTATGCATTTGTATTTTAAGTCATATAAGAAATAAAAGGAATTATCTAAGCACCAGAAGAATGATCCAATATAAATGAGAGTTGGAATTTACAAACAAGAGCAAGATTAGAAGATCAGAAGTTCCACCCAGAAACTTCAGATGATAGAAAAACAATCTGAAAGAGTATGTCAAATAAGTCTACTTAAAATGATTAAAGAGATGTATGGAAGACTAGAAAATGTAAGAAAAAGTGAAATACTAGGAAAAAGAACAGGCAGATTTAAAGAACCAAATGAAACTTCTTAATAAGAAACACAACTTTTGTAATAACAATTCAGTGGAGGGATAAACAGCAAATTAGACATAGCTGAAGATAGAATTATTGAATTGGAAGATAGATCTGAGAAAATTACTCAGGATGAATCACAAAGAGGTAAAAAATATGAGATAATGACAGACATAGAGAAGAGAAGCAGAAGGCCACACGTATGTCTAAAAGGACTTCTAGGAGAGACTAGAGATAATGAGGAAGATGAAATAATGAAAGAAATAATGTGGAGAAATTTTAGAAATGGTAAAAGACATGAACCCTAAACTTCAAGATTCATAAGAAATAATGGGAATTGTAAAAAAAAAAAGTCACAGCTAGTGAATTCCAGAAGGCCAAAAACCAAGAGGACATCTTAACCTCCAAAGGGCAAAAAGATTAATGGGATGATAGTTATTCTTCCTGTAGATTTTTCAACGGCAATGAAGAGCACAGAAAAGATGGTATAGTCTCCAAAGCACTGAGGGAAAATAACTGTTGATCTAGAATTCTGTATCCAGCTAAACTATCATTCAAAAGTTAAGGTGAAATATAGACATTTTCAGAGAGTAAATGGAGAGAATTTATCATTCATAAAATCTCACTGAAAGAATTACCAATGAATATACTTTATAAAGAAGAAAATCAAGTCTAGAGTAGTAGAATGGATTCTAGAGCAGCGGTCCCCAACCATTTTTGCACCAGGGACCAGTTCTGTGGAAGACAATTTTTCCATGGACCAGGGAGGGGGGATGGTTCAAGCGGTAATGCGAGCTATGGGGGGGATGGTTCAGGTGGTAATGCAAGCGATGGTTCAGGCGGTAATGCAAGCGATGGGGGGATGGTTCAGGTGGTAATGTGAGTGATGGGGAACAATGGGGAGCAGTGGGGAGCAGCAGATGATGCTTTGCTTGCTCACCCACTGCTCACCTCCTGCTGTGAGGCCCAGTTCCTAACAGGCTGTGGACTGGTACTGGTTTGTGACCCGGGGGTTGGGGACCCCTGTTCTAGAGGAATGTGATGTCAAGCAAATACAGTAAGTTAATAAAAAGCAGCATCTGATTCCCAAAGCCAAGGATTTGATTACACCAATGGTGATTGGCCTGCTAGAAGTTGTAGACTGCATTAATATATTAGTGTTCCTGTGACTCAGGGGTATTGCCTGTTCTTGGTGACATGGTATAAGAAATTCTCCCTGAAAATACCAATGCTGTGATATGCCAGCCACAAATTATGCCTCTCTTTGTTAGGGTAATTACGAGATCACAGGTGCTAAGTAGATGCCAGAGCCTGAATTGTAACATATACCAACGTGAAAATTATTGAACTGAGAGCCTTCAGATTCTGAGAACTAACCTGTTCCCTGCTTTGTACATCTTCTGAAGTTCTCTGTGTTGAGAAAGCTAGGAATAGAACTGGCTTGTGGCCAAGGCATCATGGTTTTGAGATCCAGAAGGTGGGCCCTCATCCAATTCTAGAAACTTGATTGTCTCTGTGTCTTCCTCCCTGTCCCCAGAGGCCACACTGATATTTTCCAAGGAGCATCCAGCATGCAGGGAAGTGCAGGCTGAGGTGGGGGCCAGCACCATGCTAAGCTGTGAGGTAGTCCAGGCCCAGACAGAGGTGATATGGTTCAAGGAGGGAAAGAAACTGAGTTCAAGCTCAAAAGTGTGTGTGGAGGCCAAGGAAGGGCTGCACCCTGAGGCTGGTGGCACAGCAGGTAGGCAAAGTAGGTGCTGGGGGTGTACAGCTGAGAGGCCAGGGACTGGAAGGTCTCCTTCCACCTCGACATCACAGGTGGGTTCCTTGAGGCCCTTCTTATGTTCCTCACGTTAATTATTAGGGAGTGGGGGTGTGTGGTCATGCCCCCTAAAAGTGTGTTTTGTCACAAAACTTACCACATAGCAGCTAGCGGGTATTAATTACATGCCAAGGGCCAGATTTTATGAAGTGCTTCTTGTCTTTTTACTTGTATAAACTTCACAACCACCTCGGGAAGAGGAATTCTGATTATTCCCATTTTAAGATAAGGCACAAGGAAATTCCATAACTTGCCAAAGTTCACATAGCCAGAGAATTACAGAGCTAGGATTTAGGCCCAATATTCGGAGGGCTGTTTTCTCTAGTTATCAAATTACAGTTTAACAATCCTCTGCCCATATTAAAAAAATTTTTTTAAAAGACTATTCCACTGTCTCCCAGATTCTATGTATTATTTTGGAATATCAACTGTCAGATATATTATGTTCCCTCAAGGGTCAAAAATTTTTTTCTTTTCCTGTTGTTTTTAAGGTATTGTTTTTGATTTTGATTTTCAGCAGTTTACATTGATGAACCTAGGTGTGGTTTTCTTTGTATTCATCCTGGTTAGGGTTGCAGAGCATTTTGAGTCTGTGGATGTCTTTCCTCAACCATAGAGTGTGGTTTCTCACATGTCTCATATGTATCTCTCTTTCTGTCTACCTCTTAATTCTTTTTCTCTCTCTGCTTTAGTCTGGATATTTTCTTTAGATCTGTCTTCCAATCCACTAATTTTCTATTCTTCTATATCTAATCTGTTGTCAAACCCATTTATACTGTGTTTACTTTCAGTTATTGTATTTTCCAGTTTCATAATTTCCATTTATTTAATTTCTTATAGAGTCTATAGATTCTAGACTCTGTAGTAAAATTTTTGTATTTGATATATTTTCTTTTCTTTCATACTAAAGAAATATTATCATGGTTATATCCTGGTCTGATCATCTGATATTGCTTTTTTTTTGGATTTCTATTCACTCTTGTCCTTGGCATGCCAGTGAATTTTCTGTTGACTGTCAGACATTGTTTGAGAAAACTTTTTGAATATGAATGATGTTATCTTACTTCAGACAGAAGATCAGTATTTCCTTTGCTAGGGAGGGAGAGAACAACTAAGAACTTTAGTCTATTCAAGGACTGCACTGACTCAAGGCTGCATTGCAGTTTTGATCAGGGTCATCTATCTCTGGTTTGCCCCCAGTCTTGGGCATAGTCCTCCAAGGATTTCTACAGAGACTTGGGGTATGGATGGGGGTCTCTTTTCAGGCAGACACTCAACTTTAATCTTTGTCTCTCTGGTAATGCAAGGTGCTAAAAAGTCTGCTATAGTTTTCAGAGGTTTTCTGCTTGGCTTCGTAGTCTCCTGGGCCATGCAGTTGTGGAGTTCATCAAACATCTTGAGGGGAATGTTGTTGAGTGTGGGGCTCAATTCTCCAAGATCTCTTTTCCCTGGAGGCTTGGCTCCTCAATCTCTAACTTTATCTCTCTGCTCACACAAGGTGTACATAGCATGACCAGTTTTCCTGTTTCGTAGTAGCAGCCCTATGCCTTTTAGTGTCATGCTGTACTAAGGAGCAGCAGTGTCCAGAGGAGAAAATCAGATGCCCAGTGTGGTTCCAAAAGTGCAGTTCCCTTTTACCTTCCTCACTCACTCCACATCTATCCTTCTAGGAGAGCCCTGGCCCTAGCTCTCATCTCTGTTAGAATGACTCCCCTCAGCTTTCATCAAAGCTGCCTCCCTTTTATCATTTAGCACTTCACCTAAACATTACTCCTTAGCAAGATTTTCTGTGACCACCAAATCTAAGTCACCAGTCAGTCCCTTCTCTCTAGCATGTCACTCTGTCTTATTTCATCACAGCATTCACCGTAGCATTACATCATTGTCATGTTTGTATGTTTGTTTTTCCTCAGTAGAAGGTAAGATCTGTAAGAACAGAGACTGTGTTACTCACGTTTCCAGCTATGGTGTAGCATTCCCAGCTACCACCATAGTGCCTGCAGATAATGGGCCCTCCATTGACATTAGTTGCATCAGTGATTGAATGAATGAATGACTGCATCTACAGCATGGACTCTCTGAGATCCTATATGTATTTATTTGAGTTTAATGGAACATATACAATTATTTAAATTGATGATATCAGCCATTGGTAAGGATGTGGAGAACTGGAACTCCAACACACTGCTGGTGCGAGTGTAAGTTCATACAAAAATTTTGGAAAACTGGAAATATCTGCTAAAGCCAAAAGCAGATGTTCCTATGTTCCGACAGTTCTGGTGCCCTAAAAGATATGTGAAAGAATGTTCATAGCAACTTTACACATCATATCTCCAAATTGAAAACAACCCAAATGAACCACAAGAGAAAAAGGAAAAATAAATTGTGGTGCTCACTCATACAACAGAATCCTGTATATCAGTATGAAAGAACTGACTGCTGCTACATGTATAACGTGGATAGATCTTACAGACATTATGTTGAGTGAAAGAAAAGAGACCCAAAGAACACATAATGTATAATTCCATTCATGTGAAATCAAAGAACAGACAAAAGTAACTGATGGAGGTCGAGGTCAGAATAGTGCTTGCTTTTGGGGAGTGGTCAGTAGTGAAAGGGGGGCTGTAAATGTTCTGTTTGTTGATGTGTTTTGATTACATGGCGATAGGTACACCTAAATTTCATTGAGCTGTGTGAATGAATTAGTGCACTTTACATGTGAGTTATACCTAGAAAAATGTAGAATAGTTTGTGGAGGACATACCATATGCTTGGGTCTGGGGATACAAGTGCACACAACCCAACCTGCCTGCCAGAGGTGACTGTCACATGGGAAAGACAATGAACTAGCTGTGACAGATGCTAGAATAACTTTGGCCACTTTCCTCCAGCCTTAGGAATTGACCTTGAGTCAGAACTTCACCAAAATGTACACTTGAGATATATGTTTGTAAACACAACTCTACACCTTCCTGGGCACATGGCATCACTGGCTCCAAGGAGAAAATTTACTGAACTCTCAAGTTTTGGTCTCACAGGCTGGTACCAGCTTTGTGTCTCTGACACTGTGTGTCCCTTTCTGTGCCCAGAGTCCTCTGCGGTGTTTATCAAGGGGCAGCCAGCACATAAAGAGGTGCAGGCCGTGGTGGGGGCCAGCACCACACTGAGCTGTGAGGTGGCCCAGGCTCAGACGAAGGTGACGTGGTACAAGAACAGGAAGAAGCTGAATTCGAGCTCAAAAGTGCGTGTGGAGGCCAAGGGCTGCACCCAGAGGCTGGTGGTGCAGCAGGTGGACAAGGCAGACGCCGGGGAGTACAGCTGCGAGGCCAGGGGCCAGAAGGTCTCCTTCCACCTGGATGTTACAGGTCAGTCCTTGGAGGTAGTAACTTAGCCTTGTGTGGAGGTGATGGGACTGGCTTGCATCCCCTGACAGACCCGATGATCTTCCCACTAGACCATCTCTTTCAGCCTTCCATCTTCCCACCTCCCATTTTCATACCCATGGCTGGACCAAGGGAGGCTGGATGGGCAGCCTCTGAACAGAAGGGATAATGGTGTTCCTATAAACCCTGAGTGGTGTTTCCACACAGTAATGCACAGTCTTCAGTTCCCAGCATCTGCCCAGAACCCTCCGGGTATTCCTTGGTGTCTGGGACTCTGGTTCTGTCTTGCACTTGGAGTCTGAGGTAGACCAGATGTCTTTTAACTGTGGGTATGTGAATTTGCTCCTCCTGGATGTCCTGACAGCTCCTAGATGCCATCACCTAGCAACACATGTGGGTTCACACTAGGGAGAGATGTTTGAATTTCATTAAGCCAGGACAAGGGGAAATTTCTGCCACACAGTCATACTTGGATTTATCTCAAGACTGAACTATGGATTATCAAAGTTTTAGGTGTTCTGAACACTCTTTCTTCCTTGCACATGGATATAGAAGTTATCTGTGCATCTACATGTAACAAAATCTAGATCCATTTTTCTTGCAATATGTGTGCAAAGTAAACAGAGACCAGAGGGTTGGTCGATATGTGCCTGAGATATGCACAAGTGAGGTCTGGAATTCTCTTTTCAAAGCAAATACTGATTTCCTTTTGTTTTCTGTTAGAACATTCTATGTCATAATTCCCCATGGAGTCTGATTTATAGATTTAGACTTGGAGAGGAATAGTAGCTTCTCCTATACCAACATGTATGTATCTTTTAAGAATGGTATTTTAGAAGAATATGACAATATTTTTTCATGGCAATAAATGTGAAAGTTTTGACAAATTGATCAGATTCTTAGAAAACTATATAAAAAGTGACACAAGAAACATTCAACAACTCAAGTAGTCCTATAATCTTTTAAATAATTGGAACCATAATGATAAATCTTCTCATAGAGAAAGATCTAAGCCCAGTAGTTCCACTGGTAAATTATATGAAATACTTTGGAAAGAAAATCCGTGTTCATGGATATTCTTCTAGAGAATAGAAAAAGGAGATAAACAGTCTCTGATTTGTTTCATGTAGATGGCATAACATTGATACCAATATCTGACAAAAAAAATTGTAAGAATTAAAATGACAGACCAACCTATTATAGATATCAAGGCCAATATCTGAAACAAAATATTATAAAAATAAATTTAACAATATATTAAGAGGAAAACTGGTAATACACTGTGATAAAAGTCATAGTCCAGAAATGCAAGGTTGTTCAAACACTAGAAACATTAGCAAAGCAATCTGTTCATGACATGCAGAATAAAGTATTTGGTAAGATTTGGCATTATAAATACAGAAGAAAAGTTTAATAAAGTTGGAATCAATTCATGACCTAAAATTCTTAACAAATTATAAATAAAACAGTTCTTAATCTGATAAATGACGCTGCAGACAAACCAGCTAATTGCACACAAAAAAGTGAAAGTTTGAAAGTTTGTCTGTGAGATAGGGAACCAGACAAGGAAACCAACTGTTACTGCTTTTAACCAACATTGTACAGCAGAGATAGGAGGAAAAGAAAGTAAAAGACATAAACGTGTGAAGAAACAAAAGTTGAATTCATGGATAATATGATTAATCCAAAGGATAAATTATGAGACTTAATAAGATAGTTGAGAATGATTACCATGTAAAAAAATCAATATGAAGAAAACACGTCTACATCTACATTGTAGCAACAAACATATGGAAAATGAAATTTTTAAAAGAGTTACAATAGCATCAAAAGAATCATTTTCTAATTCCAAGTCTAATAAAGGGTGTTGAGAGGTTCTGTGTGCATGGGGGAATTATTAAAAATGTTTTGAGAGACAGTCAAGAAGTTCTAAATAGTTGGGTAGAAATCCAGGGAAGAATAAAAAATGTTCAATACCAATTAAAATCCAAACAAATGTTTGTTTAGTGGGGATTTTGAAAATTCAGAAGTAAATTGCTAAGATCATATACAGTCAATACACTCTTGAAGAAGAGCAAAAAGTGAGTTATTTGCTATACCAATATCAAGATTGTTATAAAGCTACAGTAATGAATACAATAGTGTCTCGTTGCAAGGAGAGATACACAGACCAAAGGACCAGAATAGTGATCTTCGACACAAATCTGAACATGAATGGATGCCCACATTCCCCTGCTCCTTTTTTTAAAAAAAATGTGGAATCATGCAAGGAGTAGAGACAACATGGTTTTAATAAATGGTATTTAAACCATTTAACCATATAGAAAAACGATTAGGCCAGTAATTCATATCCCACACGGTCAACTCATGTTGGGTTAAACACCACAGAATAGAAGGGAAAATCATAAAACTCTTAGATGATAACATAGATGGTTTTAATTACCTCAGATTAAAGAATGATTTCTTTCTTTTTTTAAATAAATAATTAAAAAAATTTTATCATTAGTGTATAGGAATGCAAGAGATTTCTGTGCATTAATTTTGTATCCTGCTACTTTACCAAATTCATTGATTAGATCTAGTAGTTTTCTGGTAGCATCTTTAGGATTCTCTATGTATAGTATCATGTCATCTGCAAACAGTGACAGCTTTACTTCTTCTTTTCCGATTTGGATTCCTTTTATTTCTTTGTCTTCTCTGATTGCTGCGGCTAAAACTATGTTGAATAATAGTGGTGAGAGTGGGCAACCTTGTCTTGTTCCTGATCTTAGTGGAAATGGTTTCAGTTTTTCACCATTGAGGACAATGTTGGCTGTGGGTTTGTCATATATGGCCTTTATTATGTTGAGGTAAGTTCCCTCTATGCCTACTTTCTGCAGGGCTTTTATCATAAATGGGTGTTGAATTCTGTTGAAAGCTTTCTCTGCATCTATTGAGATGATCATATGGTTTTTCTCCTTCAATTTGTTAATATGGTGTATCACGTTGATTGATTTGCGTATATTGAAGAATCCTTGGTATTGGCACAAAAACAGAAATATAGATCAGTGGAACAGGATAGAAAGCCCAGAGATAAACCCATGCACATATGGTCACCTTATCTTTGATAAAGGAGGCAAGCATATACAGTGGAGAAAAGACAGCCTCTTCAATAAGTGGTGCTGGGAAAACTGGACAACTACATGTAAAAGAATGAAATTAGAACACTCCCTAACACCATACAGAAAAATAAACTCAAAATGGATTAAAGACCTGAATGTAAGGCCAGACACTATCAAACTCTTAGAGGAAAACATAGGCAGAACACTCTATGACATAAATCACAGCAAGATCCTTTTTGACCCAGCTCCTAGAGAAATGGAAATAAAAACAAAAATAAACAAATGGGACCTAATGAAACTTAAAAGCTTTTGCACAGCAAAGGAAACCATAAACAAGACCAAAAGACAACCCTCAGAATGGGAGAAAATATTTGCAAATGAAGCAAATGACAAAGGTTAATCTCCAAGATTTACAAGCAGCTCATGCAGCTCAATAGCAAAAAATCAAACAACCCAATCCAAAAATGGGCAGAAGACCTAAATAGACATTTCTCCAAAGAAGATATACAGATTGCCAACAAACACATGAAAGAATGCTCAACATCACTAATCATTAGAGAAATGCAAATCAAAACTACATTGAGGTATCACCTCACACCGGTCAGAATGGCCATCATCAGAAAATCTGCAAACAATAAATGCTGGAGAGGGTGTGGAGAAAAGGGAACCCTCTTGCCCTGTTGGTGGGAATGTAAATTGATACAGCCACTATGGAGAACAGTATGGAGGTTCCTTAAAAAACTAAAAATAGAACTACCATACGACCCAGCAATCCCACTACTGGGCATATACCGTGAGAAAACCATAATTCAAAAAGAGTCATGTACCAAAATGTTCATTGCAGCTCTATTTATAATAGCCAGGACATGGAAGCAACCTAAGTGTCCATCATCAGATGAAAAGATAAAGAAGATGTGGCACATATATACAATGGAATATTACTCAGCCATAAAAAGAAACGAAATTGAGTTGTTTTTAATGAGGTGGATGGAGTTAGAGTCTGTCATACAGAGTGAAGTAAGTCAGAAAGAGAAAAACAAATACAGTATGCTAACACATATATATGGAACCTAAGGAAAAAAAAAAAAAGGTCATGAAGAACCTAGTGGTAAGACGGGAATAAAGACACAGACCTACTAGAGCATGGACTTGAGGATATGGGGGGGGAAGGGTAAGCTGTGACAAAGTGAGAGAATGGCATGGACATATATACACTACGAAACGTAAAATAGATAGCTAGTGGGAAGCAGCCGCATAGCACAGGGAGATCAGCTCGGTGCTTTGTGACCACCTAGAGGGGTGGGATAGGGAGGGTAGGAGGGAGGGAGATGCAAGAGGGAAGAGATATGGGAACATATGTATATGTATAACTGATTCACTTTGTTATAAAGCAGAAACTAACACACCATTGTAAAGCAATTATACTCCAAGAAAAGATGTTAAAAAAATTCTTTTTTTAATTTATTATTTTTGGCTTCGCTGCTCCACGCGGGCTGTCTCTAGTTGCGGCAAGCTGGGGCTACTCTTCACTGTGATGTGCGGGCTTCTCACTGCGGTGGCTTCTCTTGTTGTTTAGCATGAGCTCTAGGTGAGCAGGCTCAGTAGTTATGGCTCACAGGCTCTAGAGAGCAGGCTCAGCAGTTGTGGCGCACGGGCTTAGTTACTCTGTGGCATGTGGCATCTTCCCGGACCAGGGCACGAACCTGTGTCCCCTGCATTGGCAGGCAGATTCTTAACCACTACACCACCAGGGAAGTCCCAAAGAATGACTTCTTAAAATACAATTGCACTAATCATAATGAAAAAAATTTGACTACCTTAAAACTAAATATGTATTGATAGATTCATCAGAAGATAGCATAAAGTACTGAAAAGGCAAACCACACAGATGTGGAAGACATTTAGAACATACACACTTGTCAGTGCCTAGCATTCGTATGTATAAAAACGTCCTTAAAGTGAACATACAAATGGCAGACAATGCTATTGAAAATAGGGCAAAAACGTTGACCAGTGACACCACAGAAGAGCAAACACTGATGACCAAAAACATCAGAAATGGGTCTTTACTTTGAATCATCAGAAAAAATGCAAAAGCCTGCCACAGGAGGTACATTTCACTCCCACCACACTGCCAACAGTGAGAGTAGGTGAGGGTAGAACGTCAGAAAATCTCATTCACTGCAGATGAGAACATGCCCTGCACATTCCTGTGGGAAAAAACTATGGCCTCATCTAGGAAGTATGAGGAATGAACCCATAATGACCCCACAATTTCTGTCCTAGAGGAATTGGGCAAAGAGGAAGTTTATCAGAGTATCCCCATCAGATGCTTGCACCACTTAACAATACGAAAAAATTAAATTGTACTAGCAATTCCCACAACACAGAAAAGTGAAATCATGGTGGGGTAGAAACCCAGTGTAAAGGTAAAAACAAAAAAACCCACCGATACTGTGGTTTCTTTAAAGACTGAGGTAAGGAAACATTTCTAAATAGAACACAAATGCTCTAAACTGAAAGGTCTGAAATGGACATCGGTGACACTATTGAAGGGAAAAACTTTGATTCATCAGAGGACTCGATCACACAGTGAAAGGTCGAGTCCCACAGTTGGGAATAACCTTGAAAGCTAGCAATCTGTCCTTCTGTAGTCTTTCAATGCATAAAGAGTGCCTAGAGATGAATGGAGAGATGAGAGAGCCTACTATGGGTGAGTGGGCAAAAATTTGCATAGTGTCACCAGGAAGAACAAAAGAGCAATGTGGACCCCAGTCGTAAGGGAAAAGGTGCTCAGCTTCTTTATTCCTCAGACAATGGAAAAGAAAGCCACGGGGAGGTGCCAGCACTCCCTCCAGCTTGTCACAAGTTGACCATACTAAGTGTAGGCCAGGGCACCGAGCCTCAGTGATTTGCCTGGACTGCAGGTGCAAAGTTCCCTGCTTAGGCGTATGGAGAAGACTGTGGCCCCATCTGGGAAGGTTTGGGAACGCTTGCGTGTGACCCTGCAGATGCCATGAGCAGGGTAGAAGTCTCTTCCAAAAATGCACCCTCCCCCAACGCCCCCACGCCGCGGACCAGCTCACGCGGACCCGGGTGAGAATGCATCACTTGTGTTACTTGTCGCTGAGAAAGGCAGGGGGACGTCTGCAGGACACACGCCTGGTGCAGAGCCTGGAGAAATTTCCAGCTTGGCCCCCACGTCACCTCCTCACCCTTCGCACCCGCCTGGCCCTCGGCTCCCCACTCAGGTCTCCTTTGCCCGGGGCTGCCTTCCTGGCTGAGATGGTGTCCTTGACCCGTGTATCCTTTGCTGTCCCCAGAGCCCAAGGTGGTGTTTGCCAAGGAGCAGCCGGCACGCAGTGAAGTGCAGGCCGTGGCGGGGGCCAGTGCCACGCTGAGCTGCGAGGTGGCCCAGGCCCAGACGGAGGTGACGTGGTACAAGGACGGAAAGAAGCTGAGTTCGAGCTCGAAAGTGCGTGTGGAGGCCACGGGCCGAGGGCGGCGGCTGGTGGTGCAGCAGGCAGGCAAGGCAGATGCCGGGGAGTACAGCTGCGAGGCCGGGGGCCAGAGCGTCTCCTTCCACCTGGATGTCACAGGTCAGTCCTGGAGGAAGATACTAAGCTAGCCTATTTGGAGGTGACGAGGGGACTGTCTTGCGGCCTCCACAGACTGGTGTTCACTCTCCTGTAGCCTCCCAGTCTTCCACGTCCCACGTTTATAGCCATTTTTGCCTGGGGGAGGTTGGATGGAGAGGGTGGGCGTGGAAGGAAGAGCGCCATTTGTGTCCAGCTGTTTCCATGTGGTAAGGCTCAGTCACAGTGTCTTAGCACCTGCCCAGAGCCTTCCTGTCGTTCCTGGTATCGGGAGCCTGGCTCTCCCTGATGCGTGGAGTCTGACGTAGGCCTGGGGATATGTGACTTTCCTCCCATGGTGCGTCTTTCCTGACATCTACCACATGGCTCCTGCCGGGTCTCAGTTTGCCAGATGGGGTTTCAGTGTCATTGATGGCGGATTAGTTGAGATATTGGCCACACAGTCCTGCTTGGAATTTTCTTGGCAGTGAACTTTGGATGATCAGATTGGAGGTGTCTGGGATGCCGTTCCTTCAATTTCCTGGATAAGGAAGCTCCGGTTGCCTGTAGGTAGCAGAAGATAGGCCCAAGTTTTGTTGTCACGATCTCGCAAAGGGAGAAGGAAAGGAGGACTGGAACAGAGTCACCTGTGCTATTTAGGGTGATGTTCTTAAAGGCAACAGGATTTTGCCTTTGTCTTCAAACAGTTTGGATGCTGCAGGTCACTATTCCCTGTGGCATCAAATTGATGAATTTAGGAACAGAAAGGAAAAAGTCACTTCTGCCCCGTCAGTCTGCTTTGCTAATGAGCAGTTAGTGTAGTAGCAGCAGACTCTTACTGGCAAAGCAGTCTTTATTTCGTTGCATTTTCCTAAAGCTTAGTGAGTGTCTCTGCCTCGTGGCTGGAACATAAGGCAGTCTAAGAAATCAGGTTACTCGTCTTCTGTGGAGAGAGCCTTAATGCTGAGTAGGGGTGGGCTCCCATTCCACATTGACTCCGAGGTGCCAACCCATAACTGTTTGAGACCGTGCGAGCATAGGATGATTCATGGGTGTGTATAGATATCCCAGATCCCACCAGGCATTTCTGTAAAATGTGGCTTTCAGAGAATATTGGAGAGTGTTCTAAGATAAAAGCTTTGAAAAGTTGTGAAGTTTGACTAAATCCTGGGCAACTGTATGAAAACTGACAGAAGAAGATATAGAAAACTCAAAGAGTTGTATGACTTGTCAATCAGTAGGACCAGTAATGAAAAATCTTCCCAGGAACTACCTTGTAGTTCTCTGGTAGAGTCTACAAAATATGCTGGAAAACTGTTATTCCATGCATGTGGAGATGGTCTTAGAGATAGAAAAAGGTGGTATACTCCATAATTCTCTTTAAGTTCAGAACATAACATCGATGCATATCAGAATGGCAGAAGAAAGGCAGGAAGGATGAATGAAATTCCAGACGTGTGTATTGCAAATGTCACAGCCAAAATCACAAATGAAATGTCAGCAACAGGAATTCAGCCGTGCCTCCACGGGGTGGAGACCAGTGATGAGAGTCGTAGTCCAGGATTGCACGTTGTGTTCAAGGTTGGCAAAGTCAATAGATATAAAGCTTGGCATTTAGAGATAGAATGCAGAAAGATGTGGCCCTCTGAACGACTAGAGAATCAAATGGTAGCTGCAACTTGATCGTCTGAAGTCCAGGCAAAAAGTGTGATAAAACTGAGCACCAGTTCCTGCCACATAGTTCTTATCCTAGTGTACAAAAGTGTTCTTTTTGTAAAGTTATAATAAAATTCCTCCGACAACAATAACAGCAACAACAAGAGCAGCATCCCACGGAACGTGTCCCTGGAAATCTTTGACGTGAGGGAGAATACTGTACAGTGGGCCACTGTCACCACTGAGTGGAGTGAGGAGGAGCATAAAATCCCTGGCAAAGGGTTTAGAAAAACTCAAGGTAGAATTTGCTGATGATGTGATTATCAACTCAGACAATCCGATGGATGAATTATTAGGCTGTGTACGATTGTTGAGTAAGATTAGGGTGTAAGAGAATCAACATGCAGAAGACATTTCCACAGCTAAGTCCTGGCGAGAAACGCTTGGAAAGTGAAACTTGTGTGAAAGAGTTAAAATGGCACAGTTGTATCATGTTTCTAATTCCAGGTCTGATCAAAGTTGCTATGAGACTATGTGGGGAAATTATTACACATTCTTGAGAGAGAGTCAGAGGTTTCAATCGATGGACTGTAATCTGAGGAGAAAAATCAAAGATGGTGATTAACAATGAAAATCGAACGAAATTTGTGTTTTGGGTGGTCGGATGGTAGAATAGCAGGCAGATTCCAAAGGCAAGGTACAGCCAATATGCTATTTGCTTGAAGAAGCACGGTGGGAGCACTTCCTGTGAGCCATTGTCAAGAATTATCGTGATGCTATATAGTTTTCAAGATAAGGGGATCCCAGTGCGGCTGTATTTACCACATCAGAGGAACGTCGTAGTGAGGTCAGAAAGAGCTCCTTGCAGCAATGGTTTCCTGTACCACCACGGACAAATCCCCCCTCCTGCCCCCTTCCCAGCCCCCTCCCCTCCACCACAATTTCATCTGTTACTGTGCTGTCTCTTCGAGAAGTCAAGGAGGCATATTGTCTTCATACATAGTGCTTGGACCACTTACCCATAGGGAAAAATTAAAGTGTACTGACAATTCACACCACACACAAAAGTACACTCGTGGTGGGTTAGAAACCTCAGTGTTAAAAGGTACAAAGCAAAAAAGGGTCCGGCGATACCGTGGTTTCTTTAAAGACCGAAGGTAAAGGAAGTTTTCTTAAATGGAAGACAAATGCTCCAAACTGAAAGGGGTGAAATGGACATTGGTGACACTCTTGAAGGTAAAAACTTTGATTCATCGGAGGACTCGATCACACCGTGAAAGTGCGAGTCCCTCAGTTGGGAATAACCTTGAAAGCTAGCAATCTGTCCTTCTGTAGTCTTTCAATGCATAAAGAGTGCCTAGAGATGAATGGAGAGAAGAGAGAGCCTACTATGGGTGAGTGGGCAAAAATTTGCATAGTGTCACCAGGAAGAAGAAAAGAGCAATGGGGACCCCAGTCGTAAGGGAAAAGGTGCTCAGCTTCTTTATTCCTCAGACAATGGAAAAGAAAGCAACGGGGAGGTGCCAACACTCCCTCCAGCTTGTCACAAGTTGACCATACTAAGTGTAGGTCAGGGCACCGAGCCTCAGTGATTTGCCTGGACTGCAGGTGCAAAGTTCCCTGCTTAGGCGTATGGAGAAGACTGTGGCCCCATCTGGGAAGGTTTGGGAACACTAGGGTGTGACCCTGCAGATGCCATGAGCAGGGGAGAAGTCTCTTCCAAAAGCGCACCCTCCCCCAACCCCCACACCCCCCGGCCCAGCTCACACGGACCCGGGTGAGAATGCACCACTTGTGTGACTTGTCGCTGAGAAAGGCAGGGGGACGTCTGCAGGGCACACGCCTAGTGCAGAGCCTGGAGAAATTTCCAGCTTGGCCCCCACGTCACCTCCGCACCCTTCGCACCCGCCTGACCCTCGGCTCCCCACTTAGGTCTCCTTTGCCCGGGGCTGCCTTCCTGACTGAGATGGTGTCCTTGACCCGTGTATCCTTTGCTGTCCCCAGAGCCCAAGGTGGTGTTTGCCAAGGAGCAGCCGGCACGCAGTGAAGTGCAGGCCGTGGCGGGGGCCAGTGCCACGCTGAGCTGCGAGGTGGCCCAGGCCCAGACGGAGGTGACGTGGTACAAGGACGGAAAGAAGCTGAGTTCGAGCTCGAAAGTGCGTGTGGAGGCCACGGGCCGAGGGCGGCGGCTGGTGGTGCAGCAGGCGGGCAAGGCAGATGCCGGGGAGTACAGCTGCGAGGCCGGGGGCCAGAGCGTCTCCTTCCACCTGGATGTCACAGGTCAGTCCTGGAGGAGGATACTAAGCTAGCCTATTTGGAGGTGACGAGGGGACTGTCTTGCGGCCTCCACAGACTGGTGTTCACTCTCCTGTAGCCTCCCAGTCTTCCACGTCCCACGTTTATAGCCATTTTTGCCTGGGGGAGGTTGGATGGAGAGGGTGGGCGTGGAAGGAAGAGGGGCCATTTGTGTCCAGCTGTTTCCATGTGGTAAGGCTCAGTCACAGTGTCTTAGCACCTGCCCAGAGCCTTCCTGTCGTTCCTGGTATCGGGAGCCTGGCTCTCCCTGATGCGTGGCATCTGAGATAGGCCTGGGGATATGTGACTTTCCTCCCATGGTACGTCTTTCCTCACATCTACCACATGGCTCCTGCCGGGTCTCAGTTTGCCAGATGGGGTTTCAGTGTCATTGATGGCGGATTAGTTGAGATATTGGCCACACAGTCCTGCTTGGAATTTTCTTAGCAGTGAACTTCGGATGATCAGATTGGAGGTGTCTGGGATGCCGTTCCTTCAATTTCCTGGATAAGGAAGCTCCGGTTGCCTGTAGGTAGCAGAAGATAGGCCCAAGTTTTGTTGTCACGATCTCGCAAAGGGAGAAGGAAAGGAGGACTGGAACAGAGTCACCTGTGCTATTTAGGGTGATGTTCTTAAAGGCAACAGGATTTTGCCTTTGTCTTCAAACAGTTTGGATGCTGCAGGTCACTATTCCCTGTGGCATCAAATTGATGAATTTAGGAACAGAAAGGAAAAAGTCACTTCTGCCCCGTCAGTCTGCTGTGCTAATGAGCAGTTAGTGTAGTAGCAGCAGACTCTTACTGGCAAAGCAGTCTTTATTTCGTTGCATTTTCCTAAAGCTTAGTGAGTGTCTCTGCCTCGTGGCTGGAACATAAGGCAGTCTAAGAAATCAGGTTACTCGTCTTCTGTGGAGAGAGCCTTAATGCTGAGTAGGGGTGGGCTCCCATTCCACGTTGACTCCGAGGTGCCAACCCATAACTGTTTGAGGCCGTGCGAGCATAGGATGATTCATGGGTGTGTATATATATCCCAGATCCCACCAGGCATTTCTGTAAAATGTGGCTTTCGGAGAATATTGGAGAGTGTTCTAAGGTAAAAGCTTCGAAAAGTTGTGAAGTTTGACTAAATCCTGGGCAACTGTATGAAAACTGAAAGAAGAAGATATAGAAAACTCAAAGAGTTGTATAACTTGTCAATCAATAGGACCAATAATGAAAAATCTTTCCAGGAACTACCTTGTAGTTCTCTGGTAGAGCCTACAAAATATGCTGGAAAACTGTTATTCCATGCTTGTGGAGATGGTCTTAGAGATAGAAAAAGGTGGTACACTCCATAAGTCTCTTTAAGTTCAGAACATAACATCGATGCATATCAGAATCGCAGAAGAAAGGCAGGAAGGATGAATGACATTCCAGACGTATGTATTGCGAATGTCACAGCCAAAATCATAAATGAAATGTCAGCAACAGGAATTCAGCCGTGCCTCTACGGGGTGGAGGCCAGTGACGAGAGTCGTAGTCCAGGATTGCACGTTGTGTTCAAGTTTGTCAAAGTCAATAGATATAAAGCTTGGCATTTAGAGATAGAATGCAGAAAGATGTGGCCCTCTGAACGACTAGAGAATCAAATGGTAGATGCAACTTGATCGTCTGAAGTCCAGGCAAAAAGTGTGATAAAACTGAGCACCAGTTCCTGCCACATAATTCTTATCCTAGTGTACAAAAGTATTCTTTTTGTAACGTTATAATAATATTCCTCCAACAACAACAACAGCAACAACAAGAGCAGCATTCCACTGAACGTGTCCCCGGAAATCTTTGATATGATGGAGAATGCTGTACAGTGGGCCACTCTCACCACTGAGTGGAGTGAGGAGGAGCATAAAATCCCTGGCAAAGGGTTTAGAAAAACTCAAGGTAGAATTTGCTGATGATGTGATTATCAACTCAGACAATCCGATGGATGAATTATTAGGCTGTGTACGATTGTTGAGTAAGACTAGGGTGTAAGAGAATCAACATGCAGAAGACATTTCCACAGCTAAGTCCTGGCGAGAAGCGCTTGGAAAGTGAAACTTTTGTGAAAGAGTTAAAATGGCACAGTTGTATCATGTTTCTAATTCCAGGTCTGATAAAAGTTGCTATGAGACTATGTGGGGAAATTAGTACACATTGTTGAGAGAGTGTCAGCGGTTTCAATCGATGGACAGTAATCTGAGGAGAAAAATCAAAGATGTTGATTAACAATGAAAATCGAACGAAATTTGTGTTTTGGGTGGTCGGATGGTAGAATAGCAGGCAGATTCCAAAGGCAAGGTACAGCCAATATGCTATTTGCTTGAAGAAGCACGGTGGGAGCACTTCCTGTGAGCCGTTGTCAAGAATTATCGTGAGGCTATATAGTTTTCAAGATAAGGGGATCCCAGTGCGGCTGTATTTACCACATCAGAGGAACGTAGTAGTGAGGTCAGAAAGAGCTCCTTGCAGCAATGGTTTCCTGCACCACCACGGACAAATCCCCCCTCCTGCCCCCCTCCCAGCCCCCTCCCCCTGCCACAATTTCATCTGTTACTGTGCTGTCTCTTCGAGAGGTCGAGGACGGATGTTGTCTTCATAAATAGTGCTTGGACCACTTACCCATAGGGAAAAATTAAAGTGTACTGACAATTCACATCACACACAAATGTACACTCGTGGTGGGTTAGAAACCTCAGTGTTAAAAGGTACAAAGCAAAAAAGAGTCCGGCGATACCGTGGTTTCTTTAAAGACCGAAGGTAAAGGAAGATTTCTTAAATGGAACACAAATGCTCAAAACTGAAAGGGCTGAAATGGACATTGGTGACACTCTTGAAGGTAAAAACTTTGATTCATCGGAGGACTCGATCACAAAGTGAAAGTGCGAGTCCCTCAGTTGGGAATAACCTTGAAAGCTAGCAATCTGTCCTTCTGTAGTCTTTCAATGCATAAATAGTGCCTAGAGATGAATGGAGAGAAGAGAGAGCCTACTATGGGTGAGTGGGCAAAAATTTGCATAGTGTCACCAGGAAGAACAAAAGAGCAATGGGGACCCCAGTCGTAAGGGAAAAGGTGCTCAGCTTCTTTATTCCTCAGACAATGGAAAAGAAAGCCACGGGGAGGTGCCAGCACTCCCTCCAGCTTGTCACAAGTTGACCATACTAAGTGTAGGCCAGGGCACCGAGCCTCAGTGATTTGCCTGGACTGCAGGTGCAAAGTTCCCTGCTTAGGCGTATGGAGAAGACTGTGGCCCCATCTGGGAAGGTTTGGGAACACTAGGGTGTGACCCTGCAGATGCCATGAGCAGGGGAGAAGTCTCTTCCAAAAGCGCACCCTCCCACAATCCCCCCACCCCCCGGACCAGCTCACGCGGACCCGGGTGAGAATGCACCACTTGTGTGACTTGTCGCTGAGAAAGGCAGGGGGACGTCTGCAGGGCACACGCCTGGTGCAGGGCCTGGAGAAATTTCCAGCTTGGCCCCCACGTCACCTCCGCACCCTTCGCACCCGCCTGGCCCTCGGCTCCCCACTCAGGTCTCCTTTGCCCGGGGCTGCCTTCCTGGCTGAGATGGTGTCCTTGACCCGTGTATCCTTTGCTGTCCCCAGAGCCCAAGGTGGTGTTTGCCAAGGAGCAGCCGGCACGCAGTGAAGTGCAGGCCGTGGCGGGGGCCAGTGCCACGCTGAGCTGCGAGGTGGCCCAGGCCCAGACCGAGGTGACGTGGTACAAGGACGGAAAGAAGCTGAGTTCGAGCTCGAAAGTGCGTGTGGAGGCCACGGGCCGAGGGCGGCGGCTGGTGGTGCAGCAGGCGGGCAAGGCAGATGCCGGGGAGTACAGCTGCGAGGCCGGGGGCCAGAGCGTCTCCTTCCACCTGGATGTCACAGGTCAGTCCTGGAGGAGGATACTAAGCTAGCCTATTTGGAGGTGACGAGGGGACTGTCTTGCGGCCTCCACAGACTGGTGTTCACTCTCCTGTAGCCTCCCAGTCTTCCACGTCCCACGTTTATAGCCATTTTTGCCTGGGGGAGGTTGGATGGAGAGGGTGGGCGTGGAAGGAAGAGGGGCCATTTGTGTCCAGCTGTTTCCATGTGGTAAGGCTCAGTCACAGTGTCTTAGCACCTGCCCAGAGCCTTCCTGTCGTTCCTGGTATCGGGAGCCTGGCTCTCCCTGATGCGTGGCGTCTGAGGTAGGCTTGGGGATATGTGACTTTCCTCCCATGGTACGTCTTTCCTGACATCTACCACATGGCTCCTGCCGCGTCTCAGTTTGCCAGATGGGGTTTCAGTGTCATTGATGGCGGATTAGTTGAGATATTGGCCACACAGTCCTGCTGGGAATTTTCTTAGCAGTGAACTTTGGATGATCAGATTGGAGGTGTCTGGGATGCCGTTCCTTCAATTTCCTGGATAAGGAAGCTCCGGTTGCCTGTAGGTAGCAGAAGATAGGCCCAAGTTTTGTTGTCACGATCTCGCAAAGGGAGAAGGAAAGGAGGACTGGAACAGAGTCACCTGTGCTATTTAGGGTGATGTTCTTAAAGGCAACAGGATTTTGCCTTTGTCTTCAAACAGTTTGGATGCTGCAGGTCACTATTCTCTGTGGCATCAAATTGATGAATTTAGGAACAGAAAGGAAAAAGTCACTTCTGCCCCGTCAGTCTGCTGTGCTAATGAGCAGTTAGTGTAGTAGCAGCAGACTCTTACTGGCAAAGCAGTCTTTATTTCGTTGCATTTTCCTAAAGCTTAGTGAGTGTCTCTGCCTCGTGGCTGGAACATAAGGCAGTCTAAGAAATCAGGTTACTCGTCTTCTGTGGAGAGAGCCTTAATGCTGAGTAGGGGTGGGCTCCCATTCCACATTGACTCCGAGGTGCCAACCCATAACTGTTTGAGACCGTGCGAGCATAGGATGATTCATGGGTGTGTATAGATATCCCAGATCCCACCAGGCATTTCTGTAAAATGTGGCTTTCGGAGAATATTGGAGAGTGTTCTAAGATAAAAGCTTTGAAAAGTTGTGAAGTTTGACTAAATCCTGGGCAACTGTATGAAAACTGACAGAAGAAGATATAGAAAACTCAAAGAGTTGTATGACTTGTCAATCAGTAGGACCAGTAATGAAAAATCTTCCCAGGAACTACCTTGTAGTTCTGTGGTAGAGTCTACAAAATATCCTGGAAAACTGTTATTCCATGCATGTGGAGATGGTCTTAGAGATAGAAAAAGGTGGTATACTCCATAATTCTCTTTAAGTTCAGAACATAACATCGATGCATATCAGAATGGCAGAAGAAAGGCAGGAAGGATGAATGAAATTCCAGACGTGTGTATTGCGAATGTCACAGCCAAAATCACAAATGAAATGTCAGCAACAGGAATTCAGCCGTGCCTCCACGGGGTGGAGACCAGTGATGAGAGTCGTAGTCCAGGATTGCACGTTGTGTTCAAGGTTGGCAAAGTCAATAGATATAAAGCTTGGCATTTAGAGATAGAATGCAGAAAGATGTGGCCCTCTGAACGACTAGAGAATCAAATGGTAGCTGCAACTTGATCGTCTGAAGTCCAGGCAAAAAGTGTGATAAAACTGAGCACCAGTTCCTGCCACATAGTTCTTATCCTAGTGTACAAAAGTGTTCTTTTTGTAAAGTTATAATAAAATTCCTCCGACAACAATAACAGCAACAACAAGAGCAGCATCCCACGGAACGTGTCCCTGGAAATCTTTGACGTGAGGGAGAATACTGTACAGTGGGCCACTGTCACCACTGAGTGGAGTGAGGAGGAGCATAAAATCCTGGCAAAGGGTTTAGAAAAACTCAAGGTAGAATTTGCTGATGATGTGATTATCAACTCAGACAATCCGATGGATGAATTATTAGGCTGTGTACGATTGTTGAGTAAGATTAGGGTGTAAGAGAATCAACATGCAGAAGACATTTCCACAGCTAAGTCCTGGCGAGAAACGCTTGGAAATTGAACCTTTTGTGGAAGAGTTAAAATGGCACAATTGTATCATGTTTCTAATTCCAGGTCTGATAAAAGTTCCTATGAGACTATTTGGGAAAATTATTACACATTGTTGAGAGAGAGTCAGAGGTTTCAATCGATGGACAGTAATCTGAGGAGAAAAATCAAAGATGGTGATTAACAATGAAAATCGAACGAAATTTGTGTTTTGGGTGGTCGGGTGGTAGAATACCAGGCAGATTCTAAAGGCAAGGTACAGCCAATATGCTATTTGTTTGAAGAAGCACGGTGGGAGCACTTCCTGTGAGCCGTTGTCAAGAGTTATCGTGAGGCTATATAGTTTTCAAGATAAGGGGATCCCAGTGCGGCTATACTTACCGCATTAGA
Organism: Balaenoptera physalus; assembly: GCF_965194825.1. Lineage (NCBI taxonomy): Eukaryota > Metazoa > Chordata > Mammalia > Artiodactyla > Balaenopteridae > Balaenoptera > Balaenoptera physalus. The sequence continues at coordinate 17,092,595 of NC_138890.1, read as the reverse complement.
GGAACGTAGTAGTGAGGTCAGAAAGAGCTCCTTGCAGCAATGGTTTCCTGCACCACCACGGACAAATCCCCCCTCCTGCCCCCCTCCCAGCCCCCTCCCCTCCGCCACAATTTCATCTGTTACTGTGGTGTCTCTTCGAAAAGTGGAGGAGGGATGTTGTCTTCATAAATAGTGCTTGGACCACTTACCCATAGGGAAAAATTATAGTCTACTGACAATTCACACCACACACAAAAGTACACTCGTGGTGGGTTAGAAACCTCAGTGTTAAAAGGTACAAAGCAGAAAAGAGTCCGGCGATACCGTGGATTCTTTAAAGACCGAAGGTAAAGGAAGTTTTCTTAAATGGAACACAAATGCTCAAAACTGAAAGGGGTGAAATGGACATTGGTGACACTCTTGAAGGTAAAAACTTTGATTCATCGGAGGACTCGATCACACCGTGAAAGTGCGAGTCCCTCAGTTGGGAATAACCTTGAAAGCTAGCAATCTGTCCTTCTGTAGTCTTTCAATGCATAAAGAGTGCCTAGAGATGAATGGAGAGAAGAGAGAGCCTACTATGGGTGAGTGGGCAAAAATTTGCATAGTGTCACCAGGAAGAACAAAAGAGCAATGGGGACCCCAGTCGTAAGGGAAAAGGTGCTCAGCTTCTTTATTCCTCAGACAATGGAAAAGAAAGCCACGGGGAGGTGCCAGCACTCCCTCCAGCTTGTCACAAGTTGACCATACTAAGTGTAGGCCAGGGCACCGAGCCTCAGTGATTTGCCTGGACTGCAGGTGCAAAGTTCCCTGCTTAGGCGTATGGAGAAGACTGTGGCCCCATCTGGGAAGGTTTGGGAACACTAGGGTGTGACCCTGCAGATGCCATGAGCAGGGGAGAAGTCTCTTCCAAAAGCGCACCCTCCCCCAACCCCCCCACCCCCCAGACCAGCTCACACGGACCCGGGTGAGAATGCACCACTTGTGTTACTTGTCGCTGAGAAAGGCAGGGGGACGTCTGCAGGGCACACGCCTGGTGCAGAGCCTGGAGAAATTTCCAGCTTGGCCCCCACGTCACCTCCGCACCCTTCGCACCCGCCTGACCCTCGGCTCCCCACTTAGGTCTCCTTTGCCCGGGGCTGCCTTCCTGACTGAGATGGTGTCCTTGACCCCAGTATCCTTTGCTGTCCCCAGAGCCCAAGGTGGTGTTTGCCAAGGAGCAGCCGGCACGCAGTGAAGTGCAGGCCGTGGCGGGGGCCAGTGCCACGCTGAGCTGCGAGGTGGCCCAGGCCCAGACGGAGGTGACGTGGTACAAGGACGGAAAGAAGCTGAGTTCGAGCTCGAAAGTGCGTGTGGAGGCCACGGGCCGAGGGCGGCGGCTGGTGGTGCAGCAGGCGGGCAAGGCAGATGCCGGGGAGTACAGCTGCGAGGCCGGGGGCCAGAGCGTCTCCTTCCACCTGGATGTCACAGGTCAGTCCTGGAGGAGGATACTAAGCTAGCCTATTTGGAGGTGACGAGGGGACTGTCTTGCGGCCTCCACAGACTGGTGTTCACTCTCCTGTAGCCTCCCAGTCTTCCACGTCCCACGTTTATAGCCATTTTTGCCTGGGGGAGGTTGGATGGAGAGGGTGGGCGTGGAAGGAAGAGGGGCCATTTGTGTCCACCTGTTTCCATGCGGTACAGCCTCGTCACCATGTCTTAGCACCTGCCCAGAACCTTCCTATTTTTCCTGGTGTTGGGACCCTGGCATCCCTGATGCGTGGCGTCTCATGTAGACCTGGGGATATGTGACTTTCCTCCCATTGTATGTCTTTCCTGACACCTACTACATGCCCTTAACCGGCAGCTCATGCCGGGCCTCGGTTTGTCAGATGAGGTTTCAACTTCCTTGCTCCCGGATTCGTGGAGATACTGGTCACACAGTCCCGCTTGGAATTATCTTAGGAGTGAATCTTTGACGATGAGATTTCAGGTTCCTGGGATGCCCTTCCTTCCTTTTCCTGGATAGGGAAGCTCCGGTTGCCTTTAGGTAGCAAAAGATAAGCCCAAGTGTTGTTGTCACGACCTTGCAAAGGGAGAAAGAAAGGAGGAATGGTATAGAGTCACCTGTGCTACCTAGCGTGATCTTCTTAAATGCAATAGGATTTTGTCTTTGTCTTCAAACTGTGTGGATGCTGCGGGTCGGTATTCTCCGTGGCCTTATTTTGATGAATTTAGGAATGGAAAGGAAAAAGTTGCTTCTGCCCCGTGAGTCTGCTTTGCTAATGAGGAGTTAGTGTACTAGCAACAGCCTCTGACGGGCAAAACAGTCTTTATTTTGTTGTATTGTCCTAAAGGTTAGTGAGTATCTTTGCCTCGTGGCTGGAAGAATGAGCAGTCTAAGAAATCAGGTTTCTCATCTTGTGTGAAGAGAGCCTTAATGCTGAGTTGGGATGGGCTGCTATCCCACATTGAGTACTAGGTGCCAACCCATTACTGTTTGAGACCGTGCGAGCATAGGATGATTTATGGGTGTGTATAGATACCGTAGATCCCACTGGGCATTTCTGTAAAATGTGGCATTTGGAGAATATTAGAGAGTGTTCTAAAATAAAAGCTCTGAAAAGTTGTGAAGTTTGACTAAATCCTGGCCAGCTGTATGGAAACTGACAGAAGAAGATACAGAAAACTCAAAGAGTTGTATGACTTGTCAATCAGTAGGAAAAATAGTGAAAAATTTTCTCAAGAACTATCTCATAGTTCTCTGGTACACTCTACAAAATGTCCTGAAAAACTATTATTCCATGCTTGTGGAGATGGTCTTAGAGACAGAAGCAGGAGATGCACTCCATAACTTTTTTTATGCACAGAATATAACATAGATACCAGAATCACACAAGAAAGGCAGGAAGAATGAGTGAAATTCCAGATGTATCTATTGTGATTATCAAAGCCCAAATCATAAATTAAATGTTAGTAAAAGGAATTCAGTCATGTATGTAGGGGGTAGAGATCAGTTATGAAAGTCATATTGCAGGATTGCACCTTGGGTTGAATGTTGGCAACGTTAATAGATACAAGGCTTGACATTAACAGACTGAATGCAAAAAATGTGATCATCTCAATGAGCACAGAATGAAATGGTTGATTAAATTTAAACGTCCTATATCGAGGCAAAAATTTGGTAAAATGGACCATCAGTTCCTTCCATAATATTCTTAGCAAACTGTATAAAAGTGTTCTTTTTTTAATATTATAAAATACATATACAATAGCAGCAACAGCAACATCCCTGTTCATGGGTATCTGGAAACCCTGATGTGAGTGGCAGTACACGTAGGCCACTCTAACCACTGAGTCAAGTATGAAGGATCATAAAATCACTGGAAAAAGTTCTCATGAATCTAAAGTTGGAATATGCTGATGATGTGATTATCAATTCAGAGAACCCCAGAAATAATTTTTAGACTGTGTACGATTCTTGAGTAGGATTAGTGTTTAAAGACGTCAATATGCAGAAAACATTTCTACATCTAAGTTCATGGAAACATGGATTGTTGGGTGTATCCTGGAGGGAGAGAGGCAGTTCTTTTATATCATGGGTTGTTTTCCATGTAATAATCCTTAGTCACATTTTCCTAGCTTGTTCAGACTCCATTGGTGGTCTTTGGTGTCTGTTACTCTGGGTCTACCTGTTGCATAGGGCTGAGGTAGACGAGATATCTGTCCCCTGGGGTTTTTGTGGCAGGTCATCTCTATCTTTAGCAAGAACACTTGAGGGTTCCTGTTAGTAAGAGATGTTTCAATTCATTGAAGCAGAATAAGGTAAAATGTTGGCCACACAATAATACTTGGAATTATTTCATGGCTTAATTTTGTGTTATAAAGTTTTAGGTGTCCTGGGACAGCAATTTTCACATTGATAAGTAAGCTCTCTGAACACAGATGTAGCAAAATATAGATCCATATTTTGTTGCAAGGTGTGTACAAAATTCACAAAGAACAGAGGATTACAAATTGATCAATTCCTAGAAAACTATGACAAAACTCACACAATGGAAAATAGACAAGTTGTACAGCCGATAATCTTTTTTTTTTTTAACATCTTTACTGGAGTATAATTGCTTTACAATGGTGTGTTAGTTTCTGATTCATAACAAAGTGAATCAGCTATACATATACATATATCCCCATATCTCCTCCCTCTTGCGTCTGCCTCCCACCCTCCCTATCCCACCCCAATAGGTGGTCACAAAGCACCGAGCTGATCTCCCTGCGCTATGCGGCTGCTTCCCACTATTTTACATCTGGTAATGTATATATGACCATGCCACTCTCTCACTTCGTCCCAGCTTACCCTTCCCCCTCCCCATGTCCTCAAGTCCATTCTGTATGTCTGCCTCTTTATTCCTGTCCTGCCCCTAGGTTCTTCAGAACCATTTTTTTCTTTTTTTAGATTCCATATATGTGTTAGCATATGGTATTTGTTTTTCTCTTTCTGACTACTTCACTCTGTATGACAGACTCCAGGTCCATCCACCTCACTACAAATAACTCAATTTCGTTTCTTTTTATGGCTGAGGAATATTCCATTGTATATATGTGCCACATCTTCTTTATCCATTCATCTGCCGATGGACACTTAGGTTGTTTCCATGTCCTGGCTATTGTAAATAGAGCTGCAATGAACATTGTAGTACATGACTCTTTTTGAATTATGGTTTCCTCAGGGTTTATACCCGGTAGTGGGATTGCTGGGTCATATGGTAGTTCTATTTTTAGTTTTTTAAGGGACCTCCATACTGTTCTCCATAGTGGCTGTATCAATTGACATTCCCACCAACAGTGCATGAGGGTTCTCTTTTCTCCACACCCACTCCAGCATTCATTGTTTGTAGGTTTTTTGATGATGGCCATTCTGACTGGTTTGAGGTGATACCTCATTGTAGTTTTGATTTGCATTTCTCTAATGATTAGTGATGTTGAGCTTCCTTTCATGTGTTTGTTGGCAATCTGTATATCTTCTTTGGAGAAATGTCCATTTAGGTCTTCTGCCCATGTTTGGATTGGGTTGTTTGTTTTTTTGACATTGAGCTGCATGAGCTGCTTGTAAATTTTGGAGATTAATCCTTTGTCAGTTGCTTCATTTGCAAATATTTTCTCTGATTCTGAGGGTTGTGTTTTCGTCTTGTTTATGGTTTCCTTTGCTCTGCAAAAGCTTCTAAGTTTCATTAGGTCCCATTTGTTTATTTTTGTTTTTATTTCCATTTCTCTAGGAGGTGGGTCGAAAAGGATCTTGTTGTGATTTATGTTATAGAGTGTTCTGCCTCTGTTTTCCTCTAAGAGTTTGATAGTGTCTGGCCTTACATTTAGGTCTTTAATCTATTTTGAGTTTATTTTTGTGTATGGTGTTAGGGAGTGTTCTAATTTCATTCTTTTACATGTAGTTGTCCAGTTTTCCCAGCACCACTTATTGAAGAGGCTGTCTTTTCTCCATCATATATTCTTGCCTCCTTTATCAAAGATAAGGTGACCCTATGTGTGTGGGTTTATCTCTGTGCTTTCTATCCTGTTCCATTGATCTATATTTCTGTTTTTGTGTCAGTACCATACTGTCTTGATTACTGTAGCTTTGTAGTATAGTCTGAAGTCTGGGAGCCTGATTCCTCCAACTCCGTTTTTCTTTCTCAAGATTGCTTTGGCTATTCGGGGTCCTTTTTTTTTTTTTTTAGAAATTGTGAAACTTTTTGTTCTACTTCTGTGAAAAATGCCATTAGTAGTTTGATAGGGATTGCATTGAATCTGTAGATTGCTTTGGGTAGTATAGTCATTTTCTCAATGTTGATTCTTCCAGTCCAGGAACATGGTCTATCTCTCCATCTGTTTGTATCATTTTTAATTTCTTTCATCAGTGTCTTATAGTTTTCTGCATAGAGGTCTTTTGTCTCCTTAGGTAGGTTTATTCCTAGGTATTTTATTCTTTTTGTTGCAATGGTAAATGCGAGTGTTTCCTTAATTTCTCTTTCAGATTTTTCATCATTAGTGTATAGGAATGCAAGAGATTTCTGTGCATTAATTTTGTATCCTGCTACTTTACCAAAGTCATTGATCAGGTCTAGTAGTTTTCTGGTAGCATCTTTAGGATTCTCTATGTATAATATCATGTCATCTGCAAACAGTGACAGCTTTACTTCTTCTTTTCCGATTTGGATTCCTTTTATTTCTTTTTCTTCTCTGATTGCTGTGGCTAAAACTTCCAAAACTATATTGAATAATAGTGGTGAGAGTGGGCAACCTTGTCTTGTCTCTGATCTTAGAGGAAATGGTTTCAGTTTTTCACCATTGAGAACGATGTTGGCTGTGGGTTTGTCATATATGGCCTTTATTATGTTGAGGTAAGTTCCCTCTATGCCTACTTTCTGGAGGGTTTTTATTATAAATGGGTGTTGAATTTTGTCAAAAGCTTTATCTGCCAGCCGATAGTGTTTTAAATAAATGGAACCATAATAAATAATCTCACAGCAGAAATCTAAGCCCAATCACTCTACTGTTAAATTGTGCTGAGTATTCTGGAATGCAATTATTCCATGTTCATACAGATTCTTCTGTAGTATTGAAATATGGAATACACTCTCTAATTCATTTTATGTGTAGAACATATCATTGATACCAAAATCTTTCAAGGTAAATATGAAGAAGTAACACAGTTTAATCTATTGATGATATCAAGGCTAATATCTTCAACAAAATAGTAGCAAACTGAATTCAACAGGTTATCAAGAGGAAAATACACTCTGAGAACAGTCGTATTGCAGGAGTGCAAGGTTTATCTAACACAAGGAACAGTAGAAAATGTATAGAAAGATTGACATCAAGAAAATAAAAGAAAAATGATACTACTTCCCCAATAAATGGAGATTAAAAATACTCAATGAAATATAACATCATATATCCAGGAGAAATACTTGATAAAATTTAGCATCAATTCCTGCCATAAAATTCTTACCAAAGTATAAATAAAAGGTTCTTCTTTCATTTAATAATTGGTAGTATAGAGAAAACTAGCTAACATCACGCATAAAGTGAAACCTTGAAAGCATTGCCTTTGAAGTAGGGAACAAGACAAGGAAAGCAATTTTCACTACTGTAATGCTACATTTATAGCACAGTAAGGAGGGAAATTAGAACACACAAATGACATGATTATCAGTTTAGAAAATCTGGAAACATTAATTACTACACTTAGTAAGAGAGTTGGGAAACATTACCGCATACAAAAATAATATACAGAAAACAGTTCTATATCTATATACCAGAAACAAGAAACAAGAAAATGAAATTTTCAAAGAGTTACAATAACATTAGATGGGTCATTTTACCAGTTCCAAGTCTAAGAAAGGATCTTGAGACACTTTGTGGGAGAAATGATTAGATATTATAGAGAGGCAGGCAAAAAGATACAAATAAATGGATATGAATCTATGAAAGACCTAGAAGTGTTCAATTCCCATTAAACCCCAAATAATAGTTCTTTTGGGTGTGAGAATATTGACAAGTTGATTGCAAAAGCCAGTCAAAGAACAGAATGAGGACATTTGCTCTCACCTAAATCAAGACTTTCATTTTATGTTACAGCAGTTTGGGCAAGTGGGTCTCAGTGCAGAGGTAGATAAATAGCCCAAGGGAATGGAATGGTGAGTTCGCGCTGAGGTGGAGAGAAAGGAGGGTCTTTTCATAAATGGTACTAAGACCATTAACTATATGGAAAAATAAAATAACACTGGAATCTACCTCCTAGCACACAAAGAACCAACTCCAGGCAGGTTAGAGACCTCAGTGTGAAAGGTAAAACAAGCTTTTATCAGATAATAGAGGTTATTTAATGACCTCAGGATAATGAAGGATTTTTAAACAGAACATAAATGCAGAAACCACAAAGGACAAATTGATATCAAATTGATATATTTGCCTGTAACAGACTTAATTAAATAACTTAATTTCACCAGAAACATCATAAAGGAATGAAAAGGTAGAGCACAAAAATGGGGAGGATAGATAAACACACATAAGCATCAACACTCTCTAGCATTTATTTATATAAAGAGCTCCTAAATGAATATGGAAAAGACAGACAATGCTAATTTTGAAAATTGTGGAAAACTTGAACAGTGACACCACAGAAGAGTAAACCACAGAATGACCAAAAAATTCATAAAGATTCTTCACTTTGTGAATCATCAGGACCATGCAATAGACAGCCACAGATGGTGTAACTTCACTCCCACCAGGTTGCCAACAGTTGACAATACTGAGAGTAGGCAAGAGGGTGGAGCCTCAGGAACTCTCATTCACTGCAGATGAGAACATGCCCTGCACAATTGTATGGGAAAGACTCTGGCCTCATCTAGGAAGGCTGAGGAATGCATGACTCTACGGTTCCTCTCCTAGAGGATTTGTGCAGGGGAGAAGTCTTTCCCAGCTTCTCACTGGAACAGCCTACATAGATCAGGAGAATGTAGAAATAAATTGTGTCACTTGTTGCTGAGAAGGTGGTGGAGCTTCTCTAGGTCACACAGCTGGTGCAAAGCCTGGAGAAGTTTCCTGTCTTCCTGCCTTCCTGCCTTCCTGTCTAGTCGTTCTTTCCACAGTGCTGCATCTTGACTTAGATGGTATCTTTGACCCTATGCATCCCTCCCTTCCCCCAGAGCCCATGGTGGTGTTTGCCAAGGAGCAGCCAACACTCAGTGAAGTGCAGGCCATGGCGGGAGCCAGTGCCACGCTGAGTTGCGAGGTGGCCCAGGCCCAGACGGAGGTGATGTGGTACAAGGATGGGAAGAAGCTGAGTGCGAGCTCAAAAGTGCATGTGGAGGCCAAGGGCTGCACCCGGCAGCTGGTGGTGCAGCAGGCAGGGAAGGTGGATGCTGGAGAGTACAGCTGTGAAGCCAGGGGCCAGAGGGTTTCCTTCCACCTGGATGTCACAGGTCAGTTATTTGGTAGGGATGCTAAATTAGCCCTTTTTGGAGATGATGTGACTGGCTTATAGCCATGACAGACCCAGTGGTCTTTCCATCACATTTAATCTCTTTACATCTCCCATCTTCCCACCTCCCACTTTCATGCTTGTGCCTGATCCCAGGGACACTGGATGGGAAGGGTGGGTATGGAAGGAAGAGGGGCCCCTCTTGTGCACCATGAGTGGTGTTTCCATGTTGTAATGTTCCAGGTGATCTTTGGTGTCCAGGACCCTGGCTCCATCTCACCCTTGGGGTCTCAAGTAGACTAGATGTCTCTCACCTCAGGATACGTGAATGTACTTTTGGATGTTCTAGCAGCATCCAGATTCCCTCATCCAGCACCATATGAGGATTCACCCTAATCAGAGACGTTTGTATTTCTTTGAACCTGATAATGGGAAGTTTCAGGCACATAATCATACTTGGCATTACCTCAAGTCTGAATTTTGGATCAGCAAAGTTTTAGTTGTTTTGGGACACTCTTCCTTCCTTGCCCATGGTTGTAGAAGTTATGTATATACCCAAATGTTGGAAAATATAGGTTCCTGTTCTATTGCAATGTCTGTGCAAAGTAAACCAAGAGAAGGGGGTTGGTAGATATATGCCTTTGATATGCACCTCTGAGATATGGCACATTCATCTGAAAGCAAATTTTGGTTTCCTTTTGTCTTTCAATTAGTATATTCTGTGTCAGTATTTCCTTTGGAGTTTGATGTATAAATTTAGAAATGGAGAGTAGTAAGGAGCTTTTCTTATACCAGCATGCTTTGTTAAAGATGAGGTATGGTAGTAGCAGCCACTGACTGGTAAAGTGGTATTTATTTCATATCATTTCCTAATGACTCTTGTGTGTGTCTATACCTTCTGGGCTGGTTCACAGAGGTGTCTGCGAATTAACTTTAGTTTCCTTTTGTTAAGAGAGGTTAACCTCAAATAGAGATGGGCTGTGGTCCTGCATTGACTCCTAAGTGCCACCACATAACAGTTTGATATCGTATTAGTATATAATGATTCATAGGTGTATATGGATACCAAGAAACCCACTATGAATCATTTGACATTATTATAATAAAACACGATATTATTTCACACAAGTAAATTTGAAAAGTTTTGAAATAGTGGCCAATTCTTAGAAAACTATACCAAAACTTACACAAGAAGAAATTAACAACTTGAACAGTCTAATAACCTTTTAACTAAATGGAAACATAATAAAAGAATCTTCTCATAGAGCAAGATTAAGCTCAGTGGCTCTACTGGCAATTTATATAAAATATTCTGGAAAGAAATTATTCCACATTCTTCGAGATTCTTTAAGAGAATGGAAAAGGGATATACATATATATATGTATATATGGAGATATACATATATATGGATATATATGGATATGTGTGTATATATATATATGCTCTTTAACTCATTTTATGTAGCTAGCATATAGCATCGATACCAAAATCTGACAAAGAAAGTATAAAGAATTGAAATTACAGGCCAATCTTTTATGGATGTCAATATCAAAATCCTATACAAAATATTGGCAAAGTGAGTGGAGCAATACATGAAGAGCACAATACACTCAGATCTTAATCCAGGAATGCAAGGGTGGTTCAACGTCAGAACATCAGAAAAATCAATACAATCCATAACATTAAGAAGCTAAAAGAGAAAAAGCATGTTTTTACCTAAAAGAATGCAGAATAAAAGTTCTTGATAAATTTTTTACATCATATTCAGAATAAGAGTTTTATGAAATGTAGTAGCATATATTTGTATTAATAAACTAGTAATAAAAGGATAGTTTCTTAATTTGATACAGGGTGCTAAAGAAAACAACAGCAAACATCACACTTATAGGGAAGCCTTGAAAGCTTTTCTTTTTAACTGGAGCATTTCAAGTGGCTCCACTATCACAACTTGTGTCCAACATTGTACAGCCTATAAGGAAGAATATAAAGCAATAAAATTTAGATAAAGCAAAAGTGGACTTCACAGATGATAAGATTATTAATGCAGAAGGTAGAAAAGGAAGAATTTTTAGAGTTAGTAAGAAAGTTAAGGAAGATTGCCACATACAAAATACACAGAAAACACTTCTCTGTTGATGTACTAGCAACAAAGAGTCAGAAAAGGATATTTTAAGACAATTATAATAGCATCAAAAGTATCATGCTTCTAATTCCATGTCTAATAAAATATGTTTAAGGCTTCTGAGCAGGATATTATTAAATACTTTAGGGAGACAGTGCTAAATGAATGGTGGGATATGCATGGAAGGCACAAAGATGTCCATTCCTAATCAAAACCCAAAGAAAAGTTCTTTTGTGGGTGTGTCAAAATTAACTAGTTGATTCCAAGAGTCAAGTGGAACCGAAGCACTCATAAAGTGAGAGCATTTCATCTGCAAGATACCAAACTTATTATAAAGCTACGGTAGTGAAGACAACTGGGTTTCAATGCAGGGATAAATACACAGAACAAAGGAACAGAATAGTGAGCTCTGAAACAGCCCCGCACATAACCAGGCTCCCCCATCCCTTTTCTATTTTTTAACTCTGTAGTGCTAGTGTGTGGTATAGAGAAAGGATGGTCTTTTCATAAACTGTGCTAATACCATGTAACTGTATACATATATCTCTATTTTTATATCTATTCCTCTATAATAAAAATGGACGTCTCCCTCACAGCACACACAAACACCAACTCCAGGTGGGTTAGAGACTCCAATGTGAAAGATAAAGCAAGCTCTTAGCAGCTAATATAGATTATTTAATGAACTGAGGGTAATAAAAGGTTTCTTAAATAGGATATAAATGCATTAATCACAAGGGACAAATTGACATACTTGCCTGTATTAAAACTAAGAACTTTATATCAACAGAAGACACATAAAAGATGAAAAAACAAGTGACAAAGATGGAGAAGTTATTTACACACCCATAATTCTCAAAGTTCTAACATAAATATATAAAGAGCTCCTGAAAATGAATAAGGAAAAGACAGACAATCTACTGCTAACTGGGCAAAAGCCTTGCAATGACACTACAGAAGGGCAAACACCAAAAGCCAAAAAGATCAGAAATGGTGCTCCACTTTGTAATCATCAGGACCATGCAAAAGAGAGCTCAGGAAGTACAACTACCAGATTGCCAACAGTTGACAACAGCATGGAGCCTCAGGAACTCTCCTGCGCTGTGGGTGGGAACGTTCTCTGCTCAATCATGTGGGAAAGACTCCGCATCCTCTAGGAAGGTTGAGGTGTGCATGCCTCCTGATCCCACAGTTCCTTTCCTAGAGGAATATGTGCATGGAAGAAATCTTTCACAAAGTCCCCACTTGGAACAGCATGCACAGATCAGTGGTAGAATGTATAGATAAATTGTGGGTACTTGTTGCACAACTAGCACAGAGCCTGGAGAAGTTTCCAGTCCCCCTTCCCATCTGTCCAGGCCTTCTTTCCCTAGTGCTGCCTTCCTGACTGAGATGGTGTTTTTGCCTCTGTGCATCCCTCCTTGTCCCCAGAGCCCAAGGTGGTGTTTGCCAAGGAGCAGCCGGCATGCAGTGAAGTGCAGGCCGTGGCGGGGGCCAGTGCCACGCTGAGCTGCGAGGTGGCCCAGGCCCAGACGGAGGTGACGTGGTACAAGGACGGAAAGAAGCTGAGTTCGAGCTCGAAAGTGCGTGTGGAGGCCAAGGGCTGCACCCGGAGGCTGGTGGTGCAGCAGGCGGGCAAGGCAGACGCCGGGGAGTACAGCTGCGAGGCCGGGGGCCAGAAGGTCTCCTTCCACCTGGATGTCACAGGTGGGTGCCAGGGTTGGGTGTAGAGGCTGAGCACCTGACAAATTGGGGGAAATTAGCACATCTCCAGCAGGGTGGGGGACATGTGTGTGTTGGGCCTGTGCTGGGTTCTCCTCTGATGCGGTCAGCCCCAGGGCTCTGTCCACTGGGAAGGTCCTTGAGTTGCGGGATACTTGCCACAGCCCTTAGTCCAGGACACTTTTGGCATCTGCTTCCCCAGGTTCCTGCATCTCTCCATCACACCCCCACCTCTCCCAGCATGAAACCTGCCACAGGCTTTCTCAGTCATCTGCAGGCTGCTAAGGCCTGTAGTCTGCTGAAATGGCCATTCTTTGTCTGTCGTTGGCAAGGGGCACTATTCCCATATTAGTTCTTCCCGGGCAGCTGTGGAGCCCAGTCCTGCTCTGAGGAGCTTCTGGCCTTGGATGCCCCTGCCCCCATTGGGTCTGGAGTCCGTGTCTCTGGCCTTGGGGCCCTGACCGTCCAGCTGCATTGAGGTCAGCCCATTGTGTCGGCCTCTGCTCAGATGCCCATCCTGTCCTGGGCCTGAGCCAAGCTGGTTTGTTGCCTGCTCCCGTCCCTCCTGCCCCTCCTGGCTGCTGATGACATCACTGGGTTTCAGTGTTCTGAGGTGGCTGACACTGTCCCTGTCCCCAGCTGTGGCCCTTGCCCCCAGTCCAGCAGCCAGTGTGGTCCTTCCAGGTGCTCCCCTGGGCCAGCCCTCACAGGGACGCTCTTGGGTCCCCTCCCAGGGCCTTCCCCTTCCCCCTTCTCTGCCTTGGCTTTGCCCCCATGCTTGGCTGCTGGAGGCTCTCAGGCTGTTTCATCCCTCTCAGTCTTTGCCTGGTCTCTCCACTCCGCATGAGGGTTCTTCTACGGAGACCGTCCTCCTCTGCCTCCCTTCCTGGCCCTGCTCCCCACTGCTCTTCTGGGATTTTGGCCCAGCCCCCAGGCTGTGTCAGGGTCACTGTGTGCCCTACTTTCCCTGCATTAGCTGCTCATGGGGCCCATCTTCCCTTGGGGATGGGGGCAGGGATCCTAGACTCTCAGCTCTTGGTGGGACAGAGCTTGTGGCCCCAGGTGGTCCCTCCTGGCTGCCCTGCACTGCCCCTGTGAGCCTGGATGGTGCCTGGCAGGCAGAGTGTGGCCCTGTTGCATTCACTGTCTGGCTTGCTCAGCAGAGAGGCAGCAGTGGAGAGCTGGACAGCCCGGGCAGTTTCATTTCAAGTCTTCTCCCACCATGTGGCCTGGAGGGGGGATGGGACCCAGGCCAGGGATGCGAGGGTCTCCCCTCTAATGCTTGTTGGTAACCCCCCGCCCCCACCCTCCAGAGCCGGAACTTGAGCCCCCTACCCTGGAGAGACCCAGACGCAGGGAACCTCTGGTGATCAGGGAACACGAGGACATCGTCCTGACAGCCACGCTGGCCACACCCACTGTGGCCGCGGTGACGTGGCTCAAGGACGGTGTGGAGATTCGCAGCAGCAAGCGGCACGAGATGGCCAGCCTGGGGGACACCCACACCCTGACTGTGCGTGGCGCGCAGACCCTGGACAGTGCCGTCTACAGCTGCCGCCTGGGCGCAGAGGAGCAGGACTTCCCGGTGCAGGTGGAAGGTGAGTGGGGTCACGGGGAGGTCCTCTGGGAACCCCTTGTTTGCAGCGTCCTGGAGTGGAGACTGGGTGAGGCTCAGGGCGCACGACCAGGCAGCTCAGAGCTGGTCCTATGGCCCGAGCCCCACCAGCCTGACGTCCCCTCCCCTCCCCTCCCCCAGAGGTGGCTGCCAAGTTCTGCCGTCCCCTGGAGCCCGTGAGCGGGGAGTTGGGTGGCACAGTGAAGCTGGTCTGCGAGCTGAGCCCGGCGCAGGCCCAGGTGGTGTGGCGCCGCGGGAGCACGCAACTCCGGGCCGGCAAACGCTTCCAGATGGCGGCTGCGGGGCTTCAGCGCTCGCTCACTGTGTCGGGCCTGCGGGCAGAGGATGCGGGGGAGTACGTGTGTGAGAGCCGCGATGACCACACCAGCGCCATGCTCACCGTGAGCGGTATGCGGATGCCGGGCGCAGGGGCTGGGCCGCCCAGGTGGGTGGGTGGCTTGGCGGAGCATTCCGGGGCTGCTTCCCAAAGAGGTGTCGTTCCGCGGCGTCTGCTAGGTGGGGGCCCCTGCCCCTCCTGCCCGCCTCTCAAGTGGAGCTCTTATCCGCAGTCCCTCGCGTGGTCAAGTTCACGTCTGGGCTGAGCGCGGTGGTCGCGGAGGAGGGCTGCGAGGCCACCTTCCAGTGCATGGTGACTCCCAGCGACGTGGCGGTGACGTGGTTCCGGGATGACGTCAAGCTACAGTCCAGCGAGAAGTTTCTCATATCGCAGAAGGGTGCCAGCTACAGCCTGACTATCTTGGGCCTGGCCCTGGAGGATGTTGGCCAGATCACCGCGGAGGCTGAGGGCATCAAGACCGTGGCTGCCCTCCGGGTCCGAGGTGCGTGTGTGGGGCAGCAGGAAGGGTGCACCGGCTCCTCGCAGCAGGCGTCTCCTAATGGGCTGGTCCCAAGGTAGCATCCTGGTGCTGGTCTGTATCCAGCTCATCTGGCTGACTTCAGAGGACACAGGGTTTGTCAGCTGCAGAGAGAAGAGTAGGGTCGGACCGAGGGGCCAGGCACCTGCTCTAAAAGGGAGATGGTAAACTCCTGTAGTGCACACCTGGTCGGGGAGTGGGTGGAGGCTCAGACACTCCAGGGAGTCTTCCTAGAGGAGACGATCCTTGCTGAGCCCAAAGGATGGCAAGGTGGGAGAGACTGGAGTTGGCAGCCAGTGCAAGCAGATGCAGATGATGGGGGTGTGCTTTGCTCGCTGAAGCCAGATTGCATGGGGGAGGGCCAGAACGTTACCTGAGGGTAAGTGGGAGCCAAGCCATCTCAGGTTCTTGAGTAAGGGAGTAATGCGGGCAGATGCACTTCTGGGGAGATCATGGCACAGCCCGAGACTGGGAGATTCACTCTAGCGTTTCTCTTCCTTAATGTGACGCATCCAGGGCCTAGTTAAAGCAGAGACTGTGGTGCAGCCGGTCTGGGAGCTCAGAGTCTGCCTGTCTCAATGGCTCCCTGTGTCCTGATGCTCCTGGTCACTGGCCACACTTAGGAGTTCCAGGTTCTGGTGGAGGATGGCAGGAGTTGTTCAGAGCAGGGGAGCAGGAGGTGGGAGGGGGACTGGGAAAGGAGAAGCCCCCCCTGAGGTGTGGTTTCCTTCCATAAAATAGTGCCTGTGCATGTGTGCAGCTGGGCCCTGAGTATGGCCAAGGCCTTGCCTAGCTTGGAGTCGGAATGTGGTGGAGGGCAGCTCTGCTGGCTGGGGGTTGGGGCAGGGTCCCTCTGCCTTGCTCTCCTGAGAGTGGCAGTGGCTGTAATGACCTCCCTCTCCTGTGACTCCAGAGGCCCCAGTGTTGTTCAAAAAAAAGCTGGAGCCACAGACTGTGGAGGAGCGGAGCTCGGTGACCATGGAGGTGGAGCTGACGCGGCCATGGCCGGAGGTCAAGTGGACACGCAACGCCGCAGCCCTGGTGACAGGCGAGAATGTGGAGATCCACGCCGAGGGCTCAAGTCACCGCTTGGTTCTCCGCAGTGTGGGTTTCGCTGACCGTGGTTTCTATGGCTGCGAGACAGCGGATGATAAGACGCAGGCCAAGCTGACTGTGGAAAGTGAGCAGCTTAGGGGGCTTGGCCTGGGGGTTGGGCATCGAGGAGTGGGGGAGGGGAGGGAATCTCCCCCTGGGGGCAGGGCCCTGGAAAAGGGGGAAAAGGGAAAGAGAGAGGAAGGGGCGGACCTCCACTTGCAGGGGCCGGAGAGGTGGAGAAGGGAGTAAAGGAGGGAGCAGGCATCCACCTGGAGGGGCAGACCTCCCTTTCCAGAGCACCTTGAGGCTCCCTGGGGAAGTGATGGGGGCTGGACCGAGGGCCAGGGTCTTGCTGCAGTTGCTCACCCTTCCCCTTGTTTGTCCCATAGTGCGCCAGGTCCGGCTTGTGCGGGGCCTGCAGACAGTGGAGGCGCAGGAGCAGGGCACAGCCACAATGGAAGTAGAGCTGTCCCATGCTGATGTGGAGGGCAGCTGGACTCGAGATGGCCTTCGGCTCCAGCCGGGACCCACGTGCCAGCTGGTGGTGCACGGCCCCACCCATACCCTCACGCTGTCTGGGCTGCAGAGGCAGGACAGTGGCCTGGTTTCCTTCAGGGCGGAGGGCGTGCACACATCTGCGCGGCTGGTGGTCACTGGTAGGTGGACATAGGTGGGGCGGGACTCACTCCAGAGCACCTGCCCCTGTCCCCAGGGTGGCCCAGGGAGGCAGCTATGGGCAGGGATATGGAATCCTGGAGGAGGGAGGCTCATTCCTTTAACCAGCTGAGTGATTCCAGCCAGCTCAGGCCCTGTCCCCGCCCAGAGGCCCTGCTTCTCACCACTCCCCTCCTGTCTTCCCAGAGCTGCCTGTGAAGTTCAGCCGCCCTCTGCAGGATGTGGTGGCCACGGAAAAGGACAAGGTGGTCCTGGACTGTGAGCTCTCACGCCCCAATGTGGATGTGCGCTGGTTGAAGGTGCCTGGGAACTTGGACTCCTCTGCCCCCTCTTACCTCTCACCATGGGTGGGCGGGAGTGGGACCACCCTGCTGGGCAGTTCCAGCACTTGACCGGGCCTCATTCCTCCACAGGATGGTGTGCAGCTGCAGGTGAGCAAGACAGTGGGCATGGTGGCCCAGGGGGCCTGCAGGAGTCTCATCATTTACCGATGTGAGCGTGGGGACCAGGGCGTGTATGTGTGTGACGCCCACGATGCTCAGAGCTCGGCCTCCCTGACGGTGCAAGGTGAGGGCTGGGCGGGTGGGTGCAGGAACCTCCTGGCCCCCCACTGCGTCACCCAGCAAGTGCTTGGCCCTCTGGCTCTGCTCTTGTCCCACCCATCCTGCACTCCCTCAGCAAGCTGGGGTCGGGGGTAGCGGTCAGATAGCTCTGCGTGTCAGGATGTAGCAGGGACTGCTTCTTGCCCCAGGCCGAAATGTCCAGATCGTGAGGCCTCTGGAGGATGTGGAAGTGATGGAGAGGGAGGGTGCCACCTTCTCCTGCGAGGTCTCCCACGATGAGGTGCCTGCCCAGTGGTTCCGGGAGGGCAGCAAGCTTCGGCCCAGTGACAATGTGCGGATCCGCCAGGAAGGTGAGACGAGGACAGTGGGTGGGCTTCAGCAGGGCTCCTCCTCCTTCCCGCCCCCCGGCCACCCCTCCCTTTAGTGCTGAGTGGCCTTTGTTCCCAGGAAGGACATACACTCTCATCTATCGGAGGGTCCTGGTGGAAGATGCAGGGGAAATCAAATTTGTAGCACAATGTGCAGAATCACGAGCCCAGCTCCGAGTAAAAGGTAATGGCGGCTTAGGGCAGGGCATGGGCTGGACAGCGTGTGTGTGAACAGTCACATGTACTGAGTCTTACAGGGCCGAAAGGCCAGCTGTCCCTGTCCTGGGGTCCCTCCTGGAATGAGGACAGCAGTGATCGAGGAGGAGGGAAAGCGGGTATTCCCTCCTTGGCAAGAAGAAAGTGGTCTAGGGGAGGCAGCCTTGGGGTCTCCTTCTTTGTTTAAAATGGAGGTACCAATGAATTCTCCTTCCTGGGACTGCAGCAAGTGCTGGAGAGAAAAGGTGTGAAGCCCTGGCGGGAAGTAAGCACACAAGGCTTTACCTGGTGGCCTTGATGGCAGTCAAAGTGGCTGCGGGGCATGAGGGAGAAAGGGTCTAGAAACAGGTAGGGGGCAGGGGTGTGGGGCGTTTGGATGCATGAGGTGAGGGCAGGGTGCAAGGGATTCGGGGGTGTGCCGGATGAGGGTGAGGCTGTGTGGCGAGAGGACGGGGGGGTGGGGGAGCGGGGCAGGCATGTACATGATGAGGCCCACTGGATGATAGCAAGTGTGGGTGTGTGCCCACTGTCCTTGTGGTCAGGTGCGAGCAGCAAGTCCCAGACTAGCCCGAGGGCAACACTCAGCCTAGCTATCTGCTGGCACTGGTGGGCGGGCCGGCATAGGCCAAACGCAGCCTGAGCATGACGTCCCAGTCCGGCTGCTTGGGAGATGCACAGCCAGAGCACCCAGCCCTGGGTGTGCACCTGCCCTGACCCTGCTGGGTGTACCCACAGAGCTGCCAGTATCCATCCTACGCCCGCTGCGGGACAAGATCGCGATGGAGAAGCACCGCGGTGTGCTCGAGTGCCAGATGTCGAGGGCCAGTGCCCAGGTGCGGTGGTTCAAGGGCAGCGTGGAACTGCAGCCCGGGGCCAAGTATGAGATGGTCAGTGACGGCCTCTACCGCCAGCTGGTCATCAACGCCGTCCAGCCTGAGGACGAGGACACTTATACCTGTGATGCTGGCGATGTTAAGACCAGTGCCCAATTCTTTGTGGAAGGTTCGGGCAGGGCTGGGTGGGCAGCTGTTCCTTTTTTCCCCCAGGGGAGGTGTTACAGCCTGTGGCACTTAGAGGTGGCCAGGTCTGAGAAGGACCTGACTGGGCGCATTGGGTCACCCCAGGGAGGAAGTGAGCATGCCTGAGAGGGTTTGTTCCCAGGAAGTAACACCAACCCCGCAGGAGGGGTGGCTGGTGATCCTCCCTCGGGACTGCCCCAGTGACTGGCCGCTCGCCCACAGAGCAATCCATCACTATCGTGCGGGGCCTGCAGGATGTGACGGTGATGGAGCCCGCCCCTGCCTGGTTCGAGTGTGAGACCTCCATCCCCTCGGTGCGGCCGCCTAAGTGGCTCCTGGGGGAGACGGTGCTGCAGGCAGGGGCTGACGTGGGCATGGAACAGGAGGGCACAGTGCACCGGCTGACGCTGCGGCGTACCTGCTCCACCATGACGGGGCCGGTGCACTTCACCATCGGCAAATCACGCTCCACCGCCTGCCTGGTCGTCTCAGGTGAAAGTGCGCTGCCTGGCGGGTTGGCCGAGGATGGAGAGGAGGCAGGGCAGGGGCAGGTGTTATGGCCTTGTGGTCTGGCCCACTTTACGCAGTGCTTCCCTCTTTCCTTCCGCCACAGACATTCCCATGGTGCTCACGCGGCCACTAGAGCCCAAGGTGGGGCGTGAGCTGCAGTCGGTAGTCCTGTCCTGTGACTTCAAGCCACCCCCCAAGACCGTGCAGTGGTACAAGGAGGAGACACCCCTGGTGCCCTCTGACAAGTTCAAGATGGGGCTGGAGGGCCACATGGCAGAGCTGCGCATCCTGCGGCTCACGCCCGCGGATGCTGGTGTCTACCGGTGCCAGGCCGGCAGTGCCCAGAGCAGCGCTGAGGTTACTGTGGAAGGTACAGAGCGAGGGGGCACGGGGCCACCAGAGGGTCTCAGGGGAGGCGGTGATGGCGCCCATGCTGAGCTGCCTGGTGTGCTCCCGGCAGTGCGGGAGGTGACGGTGACGCAGCCGCTGCAGGACTTGGAGGTCACGGAGGAGGGCTGTGCCTGCTTCTCCTGCGAGCTGTCCCACGAGGACGAGGAGGTGGAGTGGTCGCTCAATGGGACGCCACTGTGCAACGACAGCCTCCACAAGATTACCCATGAGGGCCGCCGCCACACGCTGGTGCTGAAGCAGGTCCAACGGGCTGACACGGGCACTGTATGCGCCTCCTCGCCCAAGGTTATGGCCTCGGCCCGCCTGGAGGTCAAAGGTGAGGTGTCCTTGTGGGGTCTCTGGGGACCCCTGGGATGTGCACCTGGCACCCCGAGGGCCAGAGGTGGCAGCTCGTCCCCTCAGTCGCCCACACCTTCCCTGCAGGGAAGCCGGTGGTGTTCCTGAAGGCGTTGGACGACGTGTCCGTGGAGGAGTGGGGCACGCTGACCTTGCGGTGCGAGGTCTCTGACCACCAGGCTCGTGTGGTGTGGCGAAAGGACGGCATGGAGTTGGGCCCCAGTGACAAGTATGACTTCCTGTACACAGCGGGCACTCGTGGACTCGTGGTGCACAATCTGAGCAGGGACGATGCTGGCCTGTACACCTGCGACGTGGGCACTGATGAGACCCGTGCCCATGTCACCGTGCACGGTGCGTGCTGCAGCTGGCTCTAGATGGCGGGGCCACGGCACGGGGGGGCGTGGCTCTGGGCATGGGGGTGCCTCCGCCTGGGGGGCCCACCCACTCTCCGAGACCAGGGGCTGCTCTGCTGAGCCTGGAGAGGTCAGGGCAGGCTCCTGAAGGAGCGGGCTTGACAGGGTCATAGGAGGCCCAGGTGCAGGCAGGCAGGCCAGGGATGATGGGCAACAGAGCAAAGCTTGGGAGACTAGACTGGCCCTGCTTGATAGAGTCCCGAGGTGTAAAGGATTCTACAGAGGCTGGAAACATTCACTCTGCACCAGGGGATGTATATGGGCAGGCACGGGGGCCACAGAGGAGCGGTCAGGAGAGCCTCCTGGAGTGGGCGAGTGGGAGAGCCCAAGATGTCAGGCAGGGGGTGCCCCAGTAGGGCTCCCAGGCCATGGCACAGCCTGGTGAAGGTGGCTGTGGGCAGGCCACATGCTTTTCACATGCTCCTCCCAATCTGGGCCTGGTTCCCCAACTATAGGGTGAATGCGTGACGTCCTGTATGCACCACTGTCCTGGCTCCACCCCCATAGTCCTGCTGTCTCTTGTGTGCGTGGCAGGCCTGCTGCCCTGTGATCCCGTGGCTGGTCCCTGACGGTCTGGCCAGTGTTTGATGAGACAGGAATGGGACAGGAAAGGGAGGGCGGTGTGGTGAGTTTGTCCTAGAGCTGGATTGCCTCTTCATTTTGGGTGCCTGTTCTTCTTCTGGAGCATATAAGCTGGTGACAGCTGTGTGTGGCGCTTATTCTCTCCACATTGTTCCATAGCAAATGTGAAGGCGGCCGCCCTGGTCATAACGCATAGCTATCAGCCATCCAAACACCAAGGTGTGGACAGCTGGAGGCCAAGAGGACATTTGCTGAGAGGGGCAGCAGGCCCTCTGGGAGTGGGGTTGGGGAGGGTGGGTATGCAGGTTCTCTGGCTGGTCTTGCCCCTCCTGGGGTGTGGGCCGGGGCTGCTACAGGCTTGACGGTGCCTGTCTCAAGGGGCAGGCTTCCGTGGGCCTGGCTGGAATGACGGCTGTCTCCTCTGGCCCACAGACCTGCACGTGGGCATCACCAAGAGGCTGAAGACAGTGGAGGTGATGGAGGGCGAGAGCTGCAGCTTTGAGTGCGTCCTGTCCCATGAGAACACTGGCGATGTTGCTGTATGGATGGTTGGTGGGAAAACGGTGGGCAGCTCTGGCCGCTTCCGGGCCACACGCCAGGGCCGCAAGTATATGCTGGCTGTCCGAGATGCTCTGCCAAGTGACGCTGGGGACGTGGTCTTCTCTGTGCGGGACCTCACCTCCAAGGCCTCGCTCATCATCAGAGGTGGGTGATGGTGGCAGTGGGAACTGACTGGCTGGGACAGGTCGGGGGTCTGTCTCCAGGGGCTGGTTTGGGAGCTGCTGAGCCTGGGCCCTCCCGAGGCAGCCTGGAGCAGGGGCCTTGGGCTTGGAAGCTGGAAGGGGGTGCATCTGGGGACTGTCTCCCCAGCCCCTGGTTGGCACCTGGAGGCATCTGTCAGAGTACTGGGGGGTTCTGGTCATCCAGGGGGCTTACTTTCTAGAATGAGGTTCTGGAGCCTTTGGGCAGGAGCAGGGTTTCTGATCTTCAGTCCGTGATTCGACTGCTGTGGTAGCTCCCAGGGTGCATGACTCATGAAGCCAGTGAAATTGCCATTGGCATTTCTGAGCTCCTACTTCCAGCATGAGTACTTGGTGCCAGTGGGTGAAGCTCAGCCCACAGTCAGCGCTGGCCCATGGCCATGCTTTGAGTCACAGGACTCTGAACAGTGCTGAGAACATAAGATTCTGTGGTCTAATATTTCTCCCTCCCGGGGTCATTCCCTGGTATTCCAGGGCTCTGAGGCCCCTGGGTCTGAGGTTCCAGAGTCGGAAGTTTTGGAGCTGTAGGTTCTGTGGTCTCAGCCTTCAGAACCTGAAGATTCCTGAATGCCTGCCCTGCCCTCACCCCAGGCATGGCTAGGGCTGTGGCCGTGGGTAGAGCTGTGGCCATGCCTCTTGGGCCACCATCTCTGTTCTTTTCAGAGAGGCCAGTTGACATTGTGAAGCCACTGGAAGACCAGCGGGCCGTGCTGGGTGAGGATGTGGTGCTGAGGTGTGAGCTGTCACGGGAGGGGACCCCAGTGTGCTGGCTGAAGGACGGGAAAGCCATTCGCAAGAGTAAGAAGTATGAGCTTCTGGTCGAAGGCACTCGAGCCATGCTGGTCATCCACGCAGCCTCACTCAAAGATTCTGGCGAGTACACGTGTGAGACGGAGTCTTCCAAAAGCACAGCCAGCCTCCGAGTGGAAGGTAACCCCCATGAGAGACCCTGGGACAGCCCCTGTGGCTTCTCTTCCCAGGCAGGAACGGAGGGGCGCCCAGCAGGGAAGGGACTCGCTCAGGTCCCTGAGGTTCTGTGGATGGGCCAGGAGAACCACCTGTGATGGGAGTGATTTTCTGTCCTGAGGGCCTACGTGGGGGCTGCACAGGCCTCTCCCTCCCATCCATTCTCCCCCAGAAAAGCCAAACCAGTTCACGGAGGAGCTGGCTGACCTGCAGGTGGAGGAGAAGGGCACAGCTGTGTTCGCCTGCAAGACGGAGCGCCCCGCGGCCTCAGTGACCTGGCGCAAGGGCCTCACAGAGCTGCAAGCCTCGGAGAAGCATGCTCCCAGCCAGGAGGGCCTGACCTTGCGGCTCACCATCAGCGCCCTGGAGAAGGCAGACAGTGACACGTACACCTGTGACATCGGCCAGGCCCAGTCCCAGGCTCGGCTCCTGGTGAAAGGTTAGGCCCAGTCACCGTGCTGTTGCTTTCATTTGCACACTGTATTTCAAGGCCCATGGTGTGCTCAGCTGTAAGCTTTGTTTAAAGTAGACTTGAAGATGGGCAGAGATCAGAGCTCTGCCTGGCCCTAGACAAACCCAGCCTTGGTTTCCCCCTCTCCAACGGGAGTTGTCCTGGGTGGTCTTGTCTCTGGCCCTCCCAGCTGGGCCTTGTATAAATGAGTCGGCAGCCCTCATTTATTTGTGCATTCATTTGCTGGATGAATGTTTCTGGAGCCCTTCCAGCGTGTGCCCCTGCATGAGCTCTGCACGTACTTACATGCAGATGTACCGCCTCTGCTCCTGGGGAAGGAGACTCGCTCGGGGAAGTTTTCAGGTTTGAGCAGCAGTTTTCACCTGGCAGGCAGGGTGAGGGTTATCATTCTCCCACTTCACAGATGGGGAAACTGGGCCTTTACTCGGGGTTGTTGGCTGGTTCAGGGTTGTAGGACAAGTAGGCATCAGGGCAGGGTTGAGCCCAGCCCTCCAGATCCCAGGGCCGGTGTCCAGGGTGAAGTCAGCTGGAGGTCCTTCCTGGGGTCTCTCCACAGAAAAAAACCCAAAAGAATAACAAAGAAGCCTCACTCTTGACTTTTTTCTCTTTTTCAGTGAAATACAGTGAATCCACTGAGCTCAGTGAAAACATTTTGTTAGTGCAATAGAAGCACCACTATCTAATAAAGTATTGGGTTGGCCAAAAAGTTCGTTCAGGTTTTTCAGTAAGATGTGATGAAAAACCCGAACGAACTTTTTGGCCAACCCAATAGATGTTCATACTTTAAAAAAGTTAGAGTGTCCAATAATAACAACATATGGTCTTTAAAAAAATTTAAAACACACAGACTTGTACCTGTCTAATAGTGTCAGCCAGAGCCTTTTCTTTGTGTTATCAGTTCACGAATCAGAATTCCTTATCTCTTTTTGTGTACATTGCCCTCATGATGTGCCATCTATGCTTTCCGGTGTGCAATAGCTTCAAGACACCTGTGAATACAGAAGGAATCTGGAGGCCAGTCTATCTCTATATGTATGACTTCTTCCTAAGCTTTCACCATACCTAAGACAACAGCAAAAAAATTTTTTTCTAGCGATTCACGTTATCAGGCCTCCAATGCATTCGATTTAAATGTTATCATAGCCATGCGTCTTTTTTCACACTCGTTTCTTCCGGTAATACAAAATTTACTTGCGTTAAGTGATTTCTGTGACAGGCATAACTGGCCTAGACAGGTTAGGGAGCACAGCTTGATGGAGGGGCCTTGCTGTGGGTCACCTTGTGTGCTCTGCAGAAGGACCCCAGAGGTGGATTGGGGCTCACTGGTGGATCTAAAACAAATACTTTTGGACAGTTCAGCTCCGACCCACTTACTGTTTTATGTTTTGTCATTCGGAGCCCGTTAGAGTCATTTGCTCCATCCCTGCTGTGCGCCCACCCCAGGTCTTGGGGAACACCCTGTTTCCCTTGACGGCCGGCCAGAGGGTCCCTGACATGCCCGTTTGTGTCCCTGCAGGCCAGAAAGTGCTCATCACGGAGGACCTGGAGGACCTGGAGGTGCAGGAGGGCTCCTCGGCCACCTTCTGCTGCCGTATCTCCCCTGCCGACTACAAGCCCGTCCACTGGTTCTTGGACAAAACCCCGCTGTCTGCCAACGAACTCAATGAGATCGAGGTCCAGCCGGGTGGCTACCATGTGCTTACCCTGCGGCAGCTGGCCCTCAAGGACTCAGGCACCATCCATTTTGAGGCAGGCGACCAGCGGACCTCAGCTGCCTTGCAGGTCACAGGTAGGCTGCATGCCCAGTGCCCAGTGCCGTGGTGGGGGCCAGTCTGTGTGACTAAGCATGCAACCTCAAGACAGTGGCTTGGCCACACGCTGGGTGAGGCCCTGGGGCTTACAGAGAAGGCACCATGGACTTCCCATGGGCTGGGGCCTTGGATCCCAGGGAGCGGGGCTTGGGAGGCTGAGTGGCGTTATTTCAAGATGCGTTGTTGCACATGGTATGCAGAGGTGAACGCAAGGTCAGTGTAGGGGCTGGGCCCACCCCTCTGGTGTGTGGAGCCACACAGAGCCTGTCCTGTTCCCCCAGCAGCCCTGTCTGCAGCCCAGACTGAGGGGGGCAGGTGGGCACTGACCAGGAGTGTTGCCTGGTCTGCAGTGAGACCTGGGGCTTTTCCTGCAGGAGCCCCCAAGTGTCTTATGCATCCCTCTCTGTCTTCAGAGAAGCCAAGTGTTTTCTCCCAGGGGCTCACAGATGCCACAGTCATGGAGGGGAAAGATCTGACCCTGGTCTGTGAGACTGCTGCTGCTTTAGACAGCCCTGTGTGCTGGACCAAGGATGGGAAGGCCCTGCGGCCGTCGGCTCGGTGCCGTCTGAGCTATGAGGGCCGCCGAGCCCAACTGGTCATCACTGACACCACCCTTCAGGACGGTGGGCACTACAAGTGTGAGGCTGGGGGTGCCTGGAGCAGCTCCATTGTCAGGGTCCATGGTGAGCCCCTGGAGGGGGCTGCTGGGCAGCCTCCAGCCGCACTCTGGGCACCCCTGTTTCTTGTCTTGCTAGGGGCAAGGGGGACTCCAGGACTCTATCTGACCCTCTCTATCTCTGCCCTCTATGTGTGTGTGTGGGTGGGGGGGGGGGGCTGTTCTGAGGCTCCTTCTGTCCACCTGTATCTTTCCAGCAGTTCATCCATCTCGCTCTGCTCCCTACTGCCCATCTCTGGGTCTCTGATGCTCCTGATAGCATCCCTCACCCTCTCTTGGTCTTCTGACCAGCAATCTCTTTTTTACTTCATTCCTGACTTTGTTTTGTGTTCTGACGTCACCGTGTCTCCCTTCTCCTGGCTTGGCTCATCTCCATCTGTCTCAGTCAGCTCGGGTCCGGGTAACAAATACCACAGACTGAGTAGCATAAAAAAACATGTCTCCCGGTTTATTGTCTCCCAGTTCTGGAGACCAGAAGTCTGAGATCAAGGTGTTGGCAGGCCTGGCTTCTCCTGAGGCCTTTCTTCTTGGCGTGTAGATAGCTGTCTTCTCCCTGTGTCTTCACAGTCATCCCTCTGTGTGTGTCTGTGTCGTAATCTCCTTTTCTTGTAAGAACACCAATACTGTGGGATTAAGACCCACCCTAGTGACATAATTTTACCTCAGTCTTCTCTTTAAAGACCCCCATCTCCAAATACGGCCCCATTCTGGGTCCTGAGGGTTAGGGCTCCAACAGATGAATTTGGGGGACACAATGTAGCCCATAACACTCCACCCTTCTCTGTTTCCTGCTGTTTGGCTCACCCTCCTGGAGAGGCAGAGGTCTTGAGGTCACCGTCACTAGCGCCCAGTGTAGACAGTGAGGTGGGCCTGCCTGCACCCTGCAGCTGCTGCTCTCAGCCATGCTTGACCGCAGGGGAGACCCCTGTAGGAGGCAGCGGGGTGAGGGCTGAGCTGAGCTCATGCCTGTCCACAGCTCAGCCAGTGCAGTTCCGAGAGGGGCTGAAGGACGTGGAGGTGCTGGAGGGTGGTGCTGCCACACTACACTGCATGCTGTCATCGGTGGCCATGCCCGTGGAGTGGCGTCATGGAGATGAGGTTGTGCAGCCTGGAGACAAGTACAGCCTGCGGCAGGAGGGTACCATGCTGGAACTGCTCATCCGGGACCTGCAGCCTCAGGACAGCGGGCAGTACTCCTGCTGCTTCGGGGACCAGATGACATCGGCCAGGCTCACTGTACAGGGTACGTATACTTACCCACTCTGCCCATGTGACCCTATGCGGTTCCATACAGCCCCTTTCAAACATTGTGGGGAGATGAAGATGATGTCTTGTGTCCATCGGACCTTGTTGCAGCCCTACCTGCTGAGTTCATAGGAAGACTGAGAAGCAAGGAGGCCACGGAAGGGACCACGGCCACGCTGCGCTGTGAGCTGAGCAAGGTAGCCCCTGTGGAGTGGAGGAAGGGGCCTGAGACCCTCAGAGCCGGAGACAGAGTGAGCCTGAGGCAGGACGGAGCCGTGTGTGAGCTGGAGATCCGTGGCCTGACCGTGGAGGATGCTGGGGAGTACTCGTGTGTGTGCGGGCAGGAGAGGACATCAGCCACGCTCACCGTCAGGGGTAAAGACCACATGTGACCACGTGGACTGGCATTTGGTGGCTGCATCACCTCTCTGCTCTCAGTTTCCTTTTCTACTCTGCTGTCTCACTATCCTGTTGCTGTCCTTCCATAATTCTTTAGTTGTCCCTGTCATGGTCCCTGTCTGCTGTGTGGCACATGTACAGGTTGGACCTTTAAATGTCACAGTCCACAGTGTGTACTGGGCACACCCAGCAGGTGGTCCATGTCCAGTTAGGTTTTGTATCTTCTATGAACTATCCACGTCCTGTTTCTTCTGCGTGTTCAGAGAGTGTGATAGTGTTTGTGTGTTTCTGACCATCTCCAGGCCTGCCTGCCAAGTTCACAAAGGGTCTGAGGAAGGAAGAGGCCACGGAAGGGACCACGGCCACGCTGCACTGTGAACTGAGCAAGGCAGCCCCTGTGGAGTGGAGGAAGGGGCCCGAGACCCTCAGAGCCGGGGACAGACTGAGCCTGAGGCAGGACGGGGCCGTGTGTGAGCTGGAGATCCGTGGCCTGGTTGTGGCAGATGCCGGGGAGTACTCATGCGTGTGTGGTCAGGAGGAAACCTCAGCCGTGCTCACCGTCAAGGGTAAAGACCTATGTGGCCAAGCAGAGCTGTGTTTTGGTGTCTAATTACTGATTTAATGGCATCCCCCTGCACTCATCCCACCTACCCTCCTCATCTCAGTGCCACCCTCTTCTTATAACTCCATGGAATTCCTTCCTCCTTCCTGGGCTGTTGTGTGAACCATGAGAAACGAGCATTTGAGCTATTTCCTACCCCTTGTGTCACTGCAGGTTCTGTCCTATTATCCTGTAGGAGTCTGTGTCCTTTCCTCTGTCCTGTCATGTCCTTCCTTTGAAATTCTCCCATGACTCTGATGTCTGTGTCTGTCTGATCATCCTTAGCTCTGCCTGCTGAGTTCATAAGAAGACTGAGAAGCAAGGAGGCCATGGAAGGGGCCACGGCCACACTGCACTGCGAGCTGAGCAAGGCAGCCCCTGTGGAGTGGAGGAAGGGGCCTGAGACCCTCAGAGCTGGAGACAGAGTGAGCCTGAGGCAGGATGGAGCCGTGTGTGAGCTGGAGATCCGTGGCCTGGTTGTGGCAGATGCCGGGGAGTACTTGTGTGTGTGCGGGCAGGAGAGGACATCAGCCACGCTCACTGTCAGAGGTAAAGACTGTGTGTGGCCACGTGGAGCAGTGGCTTCGTGTCTGAGGGCTTGATCACGTCCTTGAGCTCTGCCCTGTCTGTGTACAGTCTTTCGCTTCTGTGTGCATCTCCTGCATTCCTGCAGCACGAGTCTCCCAGCACCTGCTTCTGTGAGGCCCATCTCAGATAAAGAGCAGAGAATATGGTCCTCCCTGCCCTCAGGGGCTCATGCCTGAGGGAGAGAAGGAGGGCACCCACACAGTACAAGAGTGGAAGTATGGTCCTCTTGAGGGGGCATGCCAAGAGAGAAGCTAGGAAGTAGATCAAAGCGTGGCCCTCGAGGGTGGGATGTCGAACGGGGTGCCAAGAGATGGAAGCTGGGACATGCATGCTGGGCCATGGGAGAGCCGTGATGGGAGGTCCTAGGTTCTGCTGTCCAGCGTCTGGTGGTTAGGAGAGGTGAGGCTGGCTGTAGGGATAAGGTGGAGGTGAGGTGGAGTTTGAAGTGGAGAGTGAGGTGGAGGTGAGGTGGATGTGGAGGGTAAGGTGGAGGTGAGGTGGGTATGGAGGTGAGGTGGAGTTTGAAGTGGAGGGTGAGGTGGAGGTGAGGTGGGTGTGGAGGTGAGGTGGGTGTGGAGGTTAGGTGGAGGTGAGGTGGAGGTGAGGTGGATGTGGAGGGTGAGGTGGAGGTGAGGTGGATGTGGAGGGTGAGGTGGAGGTGAGGTGGATGTGGAGGGTGAGGTGGAGGTGAGGTGGGTGTGGACAGTGCTTGACTGTGGAAGGAGAGGAAAGAGGGGCAGGAAGAGCTACATTGAGGAGCAGAGCCAGAGTCAGGAAGGGCAGGTGGACACCCATGCTGACGTTGGGGTCCCTGTCTGGCATCTGTGGCAGGTAAGCTGGCTTTAGGCAACTGCCACAGAAGGGGGTCCATCAGGCGTGGCGTGGTGACCTGTGGCTGGGACACGGGATGAGAGGTCACAGTTTGAGGGTGGGGCACAGTCAACTAGAGCAGGAGGGCTGGCCCATGGGTTTAGGGGCCAATAGGGCCACTTCCTTTGTGGGGTGGATGACGGCCAGCTGGGTGGATATCCTTGAAGCGGGGTAGGGGGAGTCCCCTTGCATCAGAGCAGCCCACTGTGGGCATTTTGCCTGGTGTCCCCTCAGGGCCCCCCTTCCAGCCGGTGCTTGTGTGGGCAGCATGGTTGTCTGTGGCCCATTCCTTGTCTGCAAGCTCCAGAGTCCATCAGTCTACGTGTCCGTCTGACCTTCCCCAGCCCTGACCAGCTAATTCACAAAAGTTATGAAACGTGAGCAGGCCATAGGAGGGGCCGTGTCCACATTCATGCTGTGCTGTGAGCTGAGCAAGGCAGCCCCATGCAGTGGTGGAAGGGGCCTGAGACCCTCAGAGATGAGAACTCAAGACAGGGCTTGGCTGTGGTGTGGCTCATGGCCTGGCGATAGGTCAGCTCCCTGTGCCGGGGGTCCAGGTCCTCAGGGGCCTCCCCTTGTGAGGGCCTGGTCACTTCCTGCGGGGCTGGCAGATGGGACAGAGGATGAGGCCACCCACCATGTCCCGAGAGGGTCCTGTGAGCAGCATTGATGAAGGGGCACGGGGGCATCTCAGCGTAGAAGGAAGGACAGCTCTGCAGGTGCACAGGGGCCTCACATCCTGGGCCCTGTTGGGCCAGGCTCACAAGACAAGGTGGACAGTGAAGAGGATTCTGGAGGCTGGGCAGGGCCGTCATGTGCACAGATACTCAGATCTCTGGGGAGAGGCCAGGCCACCATGCCACCTTGAACTTCATGAATGGAGTGCAGCGTCTCCAGCGCAGAGACACTGGGCACTCACACTGTTCAGACCCACCAGGAGACCACAGGGAATGTGGGCCTGGAGGCCTATCTCACAGTCTAGAGCAACTTGCACTGCACGAGGCACCACCAGTGGCCGAGGAGCGGAGGACCCAAGTTGACCAGCTGCAAGCAGCCCAAGAGAGCTGCTTTTAAGAGTATGCATGTCCCAAGGACACCTACTCCAGGACGACAGGCCAGGAGGAGGGTGACTTCGGCTTCCCTTCTAGCTGTGGTGTTCCTAGCTCTGTCAGTCCTGTTCAGGCCCAGTCATGCCGGGGCTCTGGCCCCAGCAGCAGCAGGAGTTGACTAGGGGCGAGTGCTGGTGCAAACTCATGGGAAAGTTTAGGTAGCTCTCTTTGTGTCTCCGTCCCCAGCTATATCCCTCAAGATCATAAAATTGCTAAGAAATGAGGCCTGGAGGGGGCCACAGCCATGGTGTGGTGTAAGCTGGGCAGCCTGGCATGTAGAGTGGGGGAAGGGATCTGGGCCCTTGAATCTGGCATCAGATACACTCTGAGGCAGGATGGGCCATGGAAGATGCTGAGAGGACATCCCTTCTGATTACTGTCCTTTTCCATCCATCCTGTGGGCATTGTGGCCATTTCTATGTGTCTGTCCATGTCATGAGGTCCTCACTGAGGATTCCATTTCCTTGCTGGTTTGTATCTAGATGGGCTCAGCCTAGTTTGTCCTCTGCCCCCACGCACTGCCACCTACCCATGTGTCTGTGGGTCCAAGCTTTTATTCCTTATTTGCTCCGAAGTGTGAGTGTTTTATTGTCAAGTGTCCACATCCTGATCCCCCCCAAATTCTCCAGAGAGTCTGATGTTTTCTGTGTCACTCTGACCCTGCCCAGCCCTGCCCACCAAGTTCACAAAGGGTCTGAGGAAGGAGGAGGCCACAGAAGGGACCACGGCCACACTGCGCTGCGAGCTGAGCAAGACGGCCCCCGTGGAGTGGAGGAAGGGGCCCGAGACCCTCAGAGCCGGGGACAGAGTGAGCCTGAGGCAGGACGGGGCCGTGTGTGAGCTGGAGATCCATGGCCTGACCGTGGAGGATGCTGGGGAGTACTCGTGTGTGTGCGGGCAGGAGAGGACCTCTGCCACGCTCACTGTCAGGGGTAAAGACCACGTGAGGCCAAATAGACTTGTTTCCATGTCACCAACTCCCCTGTTGGATCCTGTGGCTTTCTGTGTCTTTTCAACTGGATTCCCCCAGCTGTCTCATGGCCCCTGTTTCCTTGTCCAGTAGATGTCACGTCCAGTGCTTTGTGTTCTCTGTTCCCTCTGGGGCATTTGCCTCCATCACCATCTGTGCATTTGTTCACTTGTTCATACTGTGCTCTCTTGCACTTTGTGTGGTTTTTGTGGTGTCCTGGACATAGGGTCCCCTGAGAGAGTCTGATGTCCTCAGTGACTTCTTAGCTTTCCTCAGCCCTGCCTGCCAAGTTCACAAAGGGTCTGAGGAATGAAGAGGTCACAGAAGAGACCATGGACATACTGTGCCGTGAGCTGAGCAAGATGGCCCCTGTGGATTGGAGGAAGGGACCCGAGACCCTCTGAGATGGAAATAGAGGGAGGCTGAGGCAGGGTGGGGCCGTGTGTGAGCTGGAGATCATGGCCTGGCTATGATGGATGCTGGGGATTACTTGTGTGTATGTGGGCAGGAGAGGACCTTGGCCGTGCTCACTGTCAGGGGTAAAGATCACGTGTGATCAATCAGAGCCATGTTTTGGTGTCCAGTTATTGACTTCATTGCATCCATCTGCATTCATTCCACGTTCTCTCCCTGTCTCGGTGCCACCCTTTTTCCATAAGGCAGTGGAATCCCTTCCGCCTTCCTGGGCTGTTGTATGAACCAGAAGAAACCAGCAGTTAAGCCACTTCCCACCCCTCGTGTCACCACTGGTCCTGTCCTGTTGTCCTGTTGTGCTGTTGTGCTGTTGGAGTCTTGTGTCTTTTCCTCCATCCTGTCACGTTCTGACCCCAAACTTCTCCAGAGAATCCGACGGTCTCCATGTCATTCTGACCCTTCTCAGCCCTGCCTCCTAGGTTAATACAAAGTATTAGGCCTGCGGAGTCCACAGAAGGGGCTGGGCTGAGGGAAGCCACCAACCGCAGTGTGTCCTCGGCACACCCAGCACATGGCCCATGTGTGCTTGGGTTTTGTGTTTCCTCTGTGTTGTTCGCATCCTGCCTTTTGTGTGTGCTCACAGAGTGTGACTGTGTGTGTGTCTTTCTGACCAGCCCTGCCTGCCAAGTTCACAAAGGGTCTGAAGAATGAAGAAGCCATGGAAGGGGCTACAGCCACCCTGCGGTGTGAGCTGAGCAAGGCGGCCCCTGTGGAGTGGAGGAAGGGGCCCGAGACCCTCAAACCTGGGGACAGAGTGAGCCTGAAGCAGGACGGGGCCGAGTGTGAGCTGCAGATACATGGCCTGGTTGTGGCGGACGCCGGGGAGTACTCGTGTGTGTGCGGACAGGAGAGGACTTCTGCCACACTGGCCATCAGGGGTAAAGACTGCATGTGGCCACCTGAATGACTTCTCTCTGCCACCTGTTCTGTGCTCTCCCAATGTCACTGTCATCTCAGGGTTACAGTCACCGTCTGTCTGATCCGTCTCACAAAACGCACTGGCCAGCACTGTCTAGACCCTGCGGGTACAGACCCAAGGGGCGGGTGGTGCAAGGACACCCCCAGGGAGGCATCGTGGTCCAGGAGAGCTGCTCTGGGCCACCGGCATGTGGCTGGGGCTGTGGGTACGCATGGGCTCTCGACCTCAGGTGTGGGGTGGGGTCATTCATGTTAGTGACGGATGTGCACAGGAAGACTGAGGTGCAGCATTGAGGGGCTCAGGGAGCAGGTGGCCAGACAGGCCAGGCCCTCCTGTGTGTGGTAACAGCATTTGATTGACCTTGGAGATTGTGTGGAGCCTCTGAAGAGCTCTGTCTCAGAAAGCTTGGGCTGTATAACAAATACCATATATAGGTGACTTACAACACACATTTATTGTTTCACAGTCCTGGAGGCTGGAAGTCCAAGATCAAGGGTGCCTGCAGGGTTGGTTTCTTTTGAGGCTTCTCTGCTTGGCTTGTAGACAGCTGTATTCTCCCTTTGTCCTCACCTGGGCATCCTCTGTGTGTTCCTGTGTTCTAATCTCCTCTTCTTATAAGGACACTTATAAGTCAGATTGAATTAGTGACCTCCCCCCGCCCGTGACCCCATTCTATCCTTAATTACCTCTATAAAGACCTTATTTCCAAATAAATTCACATTCTGAGTTCTTGGGGTTTAAGACTTCAACATATGAATTTGAGGGGAGACATGATTCAGTCCATAATACTCTGTCATCTTGTCCCCCAAAATGCGTGTTCTTTTCACATGCAGAGTACATTTACCCCATCCCCCAAACCCAAAAGTTTTAACCCATTCCAGTGTCAAGCTAAGTCCAAAATCTAATCTAAATGTCATCTAAATCAAGTATGTGTGAGACTAGAGTTACGATTCATCCTGAGGCAAAATTCCTCTCCAGCTGTGAACCTGTGAAATCAGACAAGTTACACGTTTCCAAAATACTTCAGTGGAACAAGCGTGGGATAGATATTCCCATTGCAAAAGAGAGAAATAGGAAAGAAGAAAGAGGCCACTGGTTTCACAGAAACCCAGCATCTCGTAGGACAGATTCTGTTAGATTTTAAGGCTGGAGAATGATCCTCTGGGTCAATGCTCTGTCTTCTGGGCCCACCAGAGTGGTGACCTCACCCCCTTGGCCCTGGACAGAGGTGGCGTGGCCCTCTGGGACCATGGATGCAGTGGCATCCCTGCTGACCTCTGAATTGCCATTGGGGTTATTCTTCCCAACTTGGAAGGATAGCACATGTTCCCAGCTGGATAGCTGTATTGACCCATCCTATAGAAATCCCAGCTTCCATCATTTTGTCCCTTCTGTGTCTGATTAAGTCATGGCTGGCAGTGTTTCTGCCGATATAAAATTCTCAAAAACCTTGTTGGTCTCCTTTACAATTCACAGGAGTCCAAGCTTTCAGACAAGAGCCTTCCACACAGCCTTCCTGGATAATTCCATCTCTAGTCCTGGCTTTGCTGAGGTGGCTGATTGGATCCAGGACTCACACTCGTAATCTCTTTACTGAATGATTTTCCAGCCACACTCTTGGTATTCTCTCTAGAACAGGCATTCTCATTTTTTTGCAATTTCAGTGGGCTGAAAAATTTCTAAATCCTCAACTTTTGATTTCCCCTTGCTTAAATACTTCGTTCTTTGACATAACTCAGTTTTCTCTCACATTTTACCATAAGCAACAAGGAGCAATCAGTCTGTGTCTTCAATGCTTGGCTTACAAGTCGCCTCAGCTAAATATCCAAGTTCACTTGTAAGTTCTACCTTCCACAAAACTCTGGGACACGTTTCAGCCAAATTCTTTGCTGCTTTATTAAAGGATTGCCTTTCTTCCAGTTTCCAATAACACATTTCTCATTTCCATCTGAGACCTCACCAGAAGCACCTTTAGCATCCATATTTCTACCCATAATCTCTTCAATGCAATCTAGATTTATCTAACATGCACCTCAGAACTCTTCCAGTTGTGACCCATCACCCAGTTCCAAAGCCACTTCCATAATTTTAGGTATTTGTTACAGTAGCGACCCACTCCTGGTACCAAAATCTGAATGGCTTAACAACATAACAGTGGCTTTAAACATCAGAAAATTTTTTCCTCCCAGTCCTAGGAGTTGGAAGTCTGAGATCAAGGTGTGGGCAGGGCTGGTTTCCCTCGAGACCTCTCTCCTTGGCTTGTAGATGGCCATCTTCTCTCCATGTCCTCACATGGTCATCCCTCTGTGTATGTATCTGTGTCCTAATATCCTCTCCTTACAAGGACACCAGTCATGTTGGGTTAGGTTCCACCCCAGTGACTTCCTTTTTCCTCAGTCACCTCTTTAAAGACCACATCCCCCAATATATCTCCATTCTGTGGTCCTGGGGGTTAGGGCTCCAACATATGATTTCTGAGGGACATGATTCAGCCCACAACAGGTTGTAACCAGGGTGGACTCTGGTCAGCTATAACTTGTGAAGCTCACACTCTTCCTGGAGTTGGGATGGAGGAGAAGACTGCAGGTTGGAGGGCTTGGGGCGTGGTTAGAAGGCCACAGCTAGAATCCATTATGGTCTAGGAGATCTGAGCCAGGAGAGTGCAAGTCCAGTGGAGTGAGGAAAGGAAAGTGCGAGGTGGTTGAGGTGGGGCCTGGTGTGGGCAGGGAAGGCATGCAGTGAGCCCAGATGTGGGCAGTGCTGAATCGACACTCTACCTGGGGTGGGGAGCACAACTGAGGGATGTCAGTGGGGCTCTTGATGTCATGACTGGAAGGTGCCTTCTGGAGGTTCTCCCAGGAGAGATGTACATTGCATTGTTGCATGTGTGAGTTGTGAGCTGGAGGAGCCTGGTTTGTACTCTGGGTGCAGACGAGGTCAGCGCTTAGACAGTATGAACGGGTATAGGTAGGACAGATGCACGCTGAGAAGACAAGAGGCCTGGATGGGACCAGTCCCCTGCCACCCTGCACCTCACTGGGCAAGATGCAAGATGATCACACTGTCATATATGCGTTGGTCTGCCTCTTCACATGTCCTCCACCCTGGCTGCTTCTGTTCTCATCCTGAATGTTCTGGTCATATGCCCAGTCCTTTTGAGGGGTTGATGATTTCTGTCCATCTAACTCTCTGCAGCCCTGCCTGCTCGGTTCATCCAAGATCTGAAGACCAAGGAGGCCACAGAAGGGGCCACAGCCACACTGCGCTGTGAGCTGAGCAAGGAAGCCCCTGTGGAGTGGAGGAAGGGGCCCGAGACCCTCAGAGCCGGGGACAGAGTGAGGCTGAGGCAGGACGGAGCCGTGTGTGAGCTGGAGATCCGTGGCCTGGTTGTGGCAGATGCCGGGGAGTACTCATGCGTGTGTGGGCAGGAGAAAACCTCAGCCGTGCTCACCGTCAAGGGTAAAGACCTATGTGGCCAAGCAGAGCTGTGTTTTGGTGTCTAATTATTGACTTCCTGGTTTCCGCCTGCACTCATCCCATCCACCCGCCTTGTCTCAGTGTCACCCTCTTCTTATAACTCCATGGAATTCCTTCCTCCTTCCTGGGCTGTTGTGTGAACCATGAGAAACCAGCCCTGAGCTACTTCCCACCCCTCATGTCACTGCAGGTTCTGTCCTGTTATCCTGTTGGAGTCTGTTTTTTCCTCTGTCCTGTCATGTCTCCAAAGTTCTCCTGAGACTCTGATGTTCTGTGTTCGTCTGACCCTGCCCAGCCCTACCTGCTGAGTTCATAGGAAGACTGAGAAGCAAGGAGGCCACAGAAGGGACCACGGCCACGCTGCACTGTGAGCTGAG
The DNA here is from genome assembly GCF_965194825.1 of Balaenoptera physalus. NCBI lineage: Eukaryota > Metazoa > Chordata > Mammalia > Artiodactyla > Balaenopteridae > Balaenoptera > Balaenoptera physalus. The sequence goes on along the minus strand of NC_138890.1, from coordinate 17,055,416 downwards.
CAAGGAAGCCCCTGTGGAGTGGAGGAAGGGGCCTGAGACCCTCAGAGCCGGGGACAGAGTGAGCCTGAGGCAGGACGGAGCCGTGTGTGAGCTGGAGATCCGTGGCCTGACCATGGAGGATGCCGGGGAGTACTCGTGTGTGTGCGGGCAGGAGAGGACATCAGCCACGCTCACCGTCAGGGGTAAAGACCACATGTGACCACGTGGACTGGCATTTGGTGGCTGCATCACCTCTCTGCTCTCAGTTTCCTTTTCTACTCTGCTGTCTCACTATCCTGTTCCTGTCCTTCCATAATTCTTTTGTTGTCCCTGTCATGGTCCCTGTCTGCTGTGTGGCACATGTACAGGTTGGACCTTTAAATGTCACAGTCCACTGTGTGTACTGGGCACACCCAGCAGGTGGTCAGTGTCCAGTTGGGTTTTGTATCTTCTATGAACTATCCACGTCCTGTTTCTTCTGCATGTTCAGAGAGCGTGATAGTGTTCATGTGTTTCTGACCATCTCCAGGCCTGCCTGCCAAGTTCACAAAGGGTCTGAGGAAGGAAGAGGCCGTGGAAGGGGCCACGGCCACGCTACGCTGTGAACTGAGCAAGGCAGCCCCTGTGGAGTGGAGGAAGGGGCCTGAGACCCTCAGAGCTGGAGACAGAGTGAGCCTGAGGCAGGACGGAGCCGTGTGTGAGCTGGAGATCCATGGCCTGGTTGTGGCAGATGCCGGGGAGTACTCGTGTGTGTGTGGTCAGGAGAAAACCTCAGCCACGCTCACTGTCAGAGGTAAAGACCCATGTGGCCAAGCAGAGCTGTGTTTTGGTGTCTAATTATTGATTTCATGGCATCCCCCTGCACTCATCCCACCTACCTTCCTCATCTCAGTGCCACCCTCTTCCCATAACTCCACGGAATTCCTTCCTCATTCTGGGCTGTTGTGTGAACAACGAGAAACCAGCATCTAAACTACTTTCCACCCCTCATGTCACTGCAGGTTCTGTCCTATTACCCTGTAGGAGTCTGTGTCTTTTCCTCTGTCCTGTCATGTGCTGCCTTTGAAGTTCTCCCACGACTCTGATGTCTGTGTCTGTCTGATCGTCCTCAGCTCTGCCTACTGAGTTCATAAGAAGATTGAGTAGCAAGGAGGCCACAGAAGGGACCACGGCCACGCTGCACTGCGAGCTGAGCAAGGCAGCCCCTGTGGAGTGGAGGAAGGGGCCCGAGACCCTCAGAGCCGGGGACAGAGTGAGCCTGAGACAGGACGGGACCGTGTGTGAGCTGGAGATCCGTGACCTAGTTGTGGCAGATGCCGGGGAGTACTCGTGTGTGTGTGGTCTGGAGAAAACCTCATCCACACTCATTGTCACGGGTAAAGACCCATGTGGCGAAGCAGAGCTGTGTTTTGGTGTCCAATTATTGAATTTATGGCATCCCCCTGCACTTATCCCCCCTACCCTCCTCGTTTCAGTGCCACCCTCTTCCCATAACTCCACGGAATTCCTTCCTCCTTCTGGTTTATTGTGTGAACTACGAGCAACCAGCCTCTGAGCTACTTTCCACCCCTCGTGTCACTGCACATTCTGTCCTGTTTCCTGTTAGTGTCTGTGGCTTTTACTCCATCCAGGCATGTGCTGTCCCCCAATAATCTCCAGAGAATCTGATGTTCCCCACACTGTCCAACCCTCTCCAGCCTTGCCCAGCAGATTCGTACAAACATGCGGCCTGAGGAGTCTGCGGAAGGTGTCACAGCCACACATTGAACAGACTGGGCTGAGGGAAGCCCCAGTCCACAGCGTGTGCTTGGCACACCCAGCACATTGCCCGTGTCCAGTTGTGTTTTGTGTCTTCTCTGTGAAGTCCATGTCCTGTCTAATCTGTGCCTTTAGAGAGCATTATAGTGTTTGTGTCTTTCTGACTTTCCCAGCCCTTCCCACCAAGTTCACAAAGGGTCTGAGGAAGGAGGAGGCCACAGAAGGGGCCATGGCCACACTGCACTGCGAGCTGAACAAGGCAGCCCCTGTGGAGTGGAGGAAGGGGCCTGAGACCCTCAGAGCCGGGGACAGAGTGAGCCTGAGGCAGGACGGAGCCGTGTGTGAGCTGGAGATCCGTGGCCTGACCGTGGAGGATGCTGGGGAGTACTCGTGTGTGTGCGGGCAGGAGAGGACATCAGCCACGCTCACCGTCAGGGGTAAAGACCACATGTGACCACGTGGACTGGCATTTGGTGGCTGCATCACCTCTCTGCTCTCAGTTTCCTTTTCTACTCTGCTGTCTCACTATCCTGTTCCTGTCCTCCCATAATTCTTTTGTTGTCCCTGTCATGGTCCCTGTCTGCTGTGTGGCACATGTACAGATTGGACCTTTAAATGTCACAGTCCACTGTGTGTACTGGGCACACCCAGCAGGTGGTCGGTGTCCAGTTGGGTTTTGTGTCCTCTCTGTACTGTGCACGTCCTGATTCTTCTGTGTGTTCGGAGAGCGTGATAGTGTTTGTGTGTCTCTGACCATCTCCAGGCCTGCCTGCCAAGTTCACAAAGGGTGTGAAGAAGGAAGAGGCCACGGAAGGGGCCACGGTCACGCTGCGCTGTGAGCTGAGCAAGGCAGCCCCTGTGGAGTGGAGGAAGGGGCCCGAGACCCTCAGAGCCGGGGACAGAGTGAGCCTGAGGCAGGACGGAGCCATGTGTGAGCTGGAGATCCGTGACCTAGTTGTGGCAGATGCCGGGGAGTACTCGTGTGTGTGTGGACTGGAGAAAACCTCATCCACACTCATTGTCACGGGTAAAGACCCATGTGGCGAAGCAGAGCTGTGTTTTGGTGTCCAATTATTGACTTTATGGCATCCCCCCTGCACTTATCCCCCCTACCCTCCTCGTTTCAGTGCCACCCTCTTCCCATAACTCCACGGAATTCCTTCCTCTTTCTGGTTTATTGTGTGAACCACGAGCAACCAGCCTCTGAGCTACTTTCCACCCCTCGTGTCACTGCACATTCTGTCCTGTTTCCTGTTAGTGTCTGTGGCTTTTACTCCATCCAGGCATGTGCTGTCCCCCAATAATCTCCAGAGAATCTGATGTTCCCCACATTGTCCAACCCTCTCCAGCCTTGCCCAGCAGATTCGTACAAACATGCGGCCTGAGGAGTCTGCGGAAGGTGTCACAGCCACACATTGAACAGACTGGGCTGAGGGAAGCCCCAGTCCACAGCGTGTGCTTGGCACACCCAGCACATTGCCCGTGTCCAGTTGTGTTTTGTGTCTTCTCTGTGAAGTCCATGTCCTGTCTAATCTGTGCCTTTAGAGAGTGTTATAGTGTTTGTGTCTTTCTGACTTTCCCAGCCCTTCCCACCAAGTTCACAAAGGGTCTGAGGAAGGAGGAGGCCACAGAAGGGGCCACGGCCACACTGCACTGCGAGCTGAACAAGGCAGCCCCTGTGGAGTGGAGGAAGGGGCCTGAGACCCTCAGAGCCGGGGACAGAGTGAGCCTGAGGCAGGACGGAGCCATGTGTGAGCTGGAGATCCGTGGCCTGACCGTGGAGGATGCTGGGGAGTACTCATGTGTGTGCGGGCAGGAGAGGACATCAGCCACGCTCACCGTCAGGGGTAAAGACCACATGTGACCACGTGGACTGGCATTTGGTGGCTCCATCACCTCTCTGCTCTCAGTTTCCTTTTCTACTCTGCTGTCTCACTATCCTGTTCCTGTCCTCCCATAATTCTTTTGTTGTCCCTGTCATGGTCCCTGTCTGCTGTGTGGCACATGTACAGATTGGACCTTTAAATGTCACAGTCCACAGTGTGTACTGGGCACACCCAGCAGGTGGTCGGTGTCCAGTTGGGTTTTGTGTCCTCTCTGTACTGTGCACGTCCTGATTCTTCTGTGTGTTCGGAGAGCGTGATAGTGTTTGTGTGTCTCTGACCATCTCCAGGCCTGCCTGCCAAGTTCACAAAGGGTGTGAAGAAGGAAGAGGCCACGGAAGGGGCCACGGTCACGCTGCGCTGTGAGCTGAGCAAGGCAGCCCCTGTGGAGTGGAGGAAGGGGCCTGAGACCCTCAGAGCCGGGGACAGAGTGAGCCTGAGGCAGGACGGAGCCATGTGTGAGCTGGAGATCCGTGGCCTGACCGTGGAGGATGCTGGGGAGTACTCATGTGTGTGCGGGCAGGAGAGGACATCAGCCACGCTCACCGTCAGGGGTAAAGACCACATGTGACCACGTGGACTGGCATTTGGTGGCTCCATCACCTCTCTGCTCTCAGTTTCCTTTTCTACTCTGCTGTCTCACTATCCTGTTCCTGTCCTCCCATAATTCTTTTGTTGTCCCTGTCATGGTCCCTGTCTGCTGTGTGGCACATGTACAGATTGGACCTTTAAATGTCACAGTCCACAGTGTGTACTGGGCACACCCAGCAGGTGGTCGGTGTCCAGTTGGGTTTTGTGTCCTCTCTGTACTGTGCACGTCCTGATTCTTCTGTGTGTTCGGAGAGCGTGATAGTGTTTGTGTGTCTCTGACCATCTCCAGGCCTGCCTGCCAAGTTCACAAAGGGTGTGAAGAAGGAAGAGGCCACGGAAGGGGCCACGGTCACGCTGCGCTGTGAGCTGAGCAAGGCAGCCCCTGTGGAGTGGAGGAAGGGGCCCGAGACCCTCAGAGCCGGGGACAGAGTGAGCCTGAGGCAGGACGGAGCCATGTGTGAGCTGGAGATCCGTGACCTAGTTGTGGCAGATGCCGGGGAGTACTCGTGTGTGTGTGGACTGGAGAAAACCTCATCCACACTCATTGTCACGGGTAAAGACCCATGTGGCGAAGCAGAGCTGTGTTTTGGTGTCCAATTATTGACTTTATGGCATCCCCCCTGCACTTATCCCCCCTACCCTCCTCGTTTCAGTGCCACCCTCTTCCCATAACTCCACGGAATTCCTTCCTCCTTCTGGTTTATTGTGTGAACTACGAGCAACCAGCCTCTGAGCTACTTTCCACCCCTCGTGTCACTGCACATTCTGTCCTGTTTCCTGTTAGTGTCTGTGGCTTTTACTCCATCCAGGCATGTGCTGTCCCCCAATAATCTCCAGAGAATCTGATGTTCCCCACACCGTCCAACCCTCTCCAGCCTTGCCCAGCAGATTCGTACAAACGTGCGGCCTGAGGAGTCTGCGGAAGGTGTCACAGCACACATTGAACGGACTGGGCTGAGGGAAGCCCCAGTCCACAGCGTGTGCTTGGCACACCCAGCACATTGCCCGTGTCCAGTTGTGTTTTGTGTCTTCTCTGTGATGTCCATGTCCTGTCTAATCTGTGCCTTTAGAGAGCGTTATAGTGTTTGTGTCTTTCTGACTTTCCCAGCCCTTCCCACCAAGTTCACAAAGGGTCTGAGGAAGGAGGAGGCCACAGAAGGGGCCACGGCCACACTGCAGTGTGAGCTGAGCAAGCCAGCCCCTGTGGAGTGGAGGAAGGGGCCTGAGACCCTCAGAGCTGGAGACAGAGTGAGCCTGAGGCAGGACGGAGCCGTGTGTGAGCTGGAGATCCGTGGCCTGACCGTGGAGGATGCTGGGGAGTACTCGTGTGTGTGCGGGCAGGAGAGGACATCAGCCACGCTCACCGTCAGGGGTAAAGACCACATGTGACCACGTGGACTGGCATTTGGTGGCTGCATCACCTCTCTGCTCTCAGTTTCTTTTTCTACTCTGCTGTCTCACTATCCTTTTCCTTCCATAATTCTTTTGTTGTCCCTGTCATGGTCCCTGTCTGCTGTGTGGCACATGTACAGGTTGGACCTTTAAATGTCACAGTCCACTGTGTGTACTGGGCACACCCAGCAGGTGGTCAGTGTCCGGTTGGGTTTTGTATCTTCTATGAACTATCCACGTCCTGTTTCTTCTGCGTGTTCAGAGAGTGTGATAGTGTTTGTGTGTTTCTGACCATCTCCAGGCCTGCCTGCCAAGTTCACAAAGGGTCTGAGGAAGGAGGAGGCCACAGAAGGGGCCACGGCCACGCTGCACTGTGAGCTGAGCAAGACAGCCCCTGTGGAGTGGAGGAAGGGGCCTGAGACCCTCAGAGCTGGAGACAGAGTGAGCCTGAGGCAGGACGGAGCCGTGTGTGAGCTGGAGATCCATGACCTGACCGTGGAGGATGCTGGGGAGTACTCGTGTGTGTGCGGGCAGGAGAGGACCTCTGCCACGCTGACCATTAGGGGTAAAGATGGCCCTGTGGACTTACTTGGGAGCCTGTACTTGTGCCCTTGTTTCTTGTGCCCACACTGGCTCCCCATGAGTGCTTGCCTCCTCTGTGCCGTGTGCCGTTTCTTTATGTCACCCTTGTGCTCCCCAGTTAGGGCTCTGTTCGGTGTCCCTGTGTCTGCGTACTGATCTCCAGCCAAATGACCTCAAATAATTACCCTCACCGTAAGGATAGAACTCCCACCTTATTCCCCTCCCTCCACCCGTCATAATGCAGTCAACTTTCTCATTATACTCCAAAGCCTCTAGTCAGGATCTGACGGTCATGGCCCCGCCCTAGGGGTCCAAGGAGATCCCCTGCCCCCACCTTGATGACCTGGAGGGATACAGGCCTGTCTGTCGGCTTTCTGGGTGGAGGTCAGCATGAGAATAGCCTGGGTCAGATCCAGAGCTCCTCTCATAGCCGCCAGTTCAGTCCCTCCTTCCCCTTAGAGTGGACCCAGGCCCATGACTCCACTTCTACCCCCAGCCTCCAGGAGCCCGTGGCATTGGGTCCTTTGCGCAGGTCAGGCAGCTGGGGTGAAGACATGGGCCACACCTGGCCTAGGCCCTGGGTGGGTCTCACTGGGTTTTGGGGTGCCAGTCTGCTGGCTGGGTGTCTGGGCACCAGCCTTGGGGCTGACCTTCTCTCTCCCCTCCACCCCCTGACCCCCACCCCACAGCCCCACAGGTGGTGTTCAGGAAGCCACTGCAGAGCCTGCAGGCTGAGGAGGGCACCTCAGCCAGCCTGCGGTGTGAGCTGTCTGAGCCTGGCGCTGCTGTGGTCTGGAGTAAGGGTGGCCTGGAGCTGCAGGCTGACGAGCGCTGGGAGCCACAGCAGTGGGGCCACATGGCAGAGCTGGTGCTTCGGGACTTGCGCCAGGAGGACACTGGAGAATACACCTGCACCTGTGGCTCCCAGGCCACCAGCGCCACCCTCACTGTCACAGGTGGGCCCCGAGGCCAGCCCCACGTACTGTGGGGGATTGTCAGGGCCGCACCTCCACCCTGGAGGTGACATGGGCTCCTGCATGCAAGGCGGGGCAGACCTGGCCTGAAGCTCTTCCCCTCGCTACCCCTCCACCTTAGCTGCACGCCTTTGGGCCCCCCTGCCCCCATAGCTGCTCCTGCACCTGCCCTCACATTCTCCCTCACCCCTGTAGTTGCACCCGTGAGGTTCCTTCGGGAGCTGCACGCCCAGGAGGTAGACGAGGGCGCAACGGCACACCTGCGCTGTGAGCTGAGCCGGGCAGGCGCCAGCGTGGAGTGGCGCAAGGGATCCCTGCAGCTCTTCCCCTGCGCCAAGTACCAGATGGTGCTGGAGGGCACAGCCGCTGAGCTGCTGGTGCACGGTGCTGAGCAGGAGGATGCCGGCCACTACATCTGCGACACAGGCCATGCACAGAGCACTGCGAGCCTCTCTGTCCGCGGTGAGCTTCCCGGGACCCCTGCCCTCCCTGGGCCCCTCAGCCCCCATGGAGCTGGCAGGCGCCTTGAGTAGCAGCCCTAAGAGCCCCTCCCTGACCCTCCAGCCCCTAGGCCCACGTTTAAGACGGAGCTGCAGAGTGCAGAGCAGGAGGCGGGTGGTGTGGCCCAGCTGTGCTGCCAGCTGAATGACTCAGAGCCTGGGGCCCCCGTGCTGTGGCTCAAGGAGGGTGTGGAACTGCAAGGGAGTCCCAAGTATGAGATGCGACGCAAGGGGGCCACGTGTGAGCTACTGATCCACGGACTTGAGGCCAAGGACGCGGGCGAGTACGCCTGCATGGTGGGCAGCCAGAAAACCTTGGCCTCCCTCAAAGTCAAAGGTGAGCCCTCCCTGCCACACCCACTCCCCACATAGCTGCCCTGGGGGCACACCTGGCCCACCCTGGTACCCCCTCTCGCCGGGTGCTGTTCTGGGGTGGCTCTAAGACCCCTGGGGTTACAAGCGTTCTCTGCACCACTCTGGTGCTGGTGCCTCTAGAAAAGAGCGTCAACAGTGAGGAAACTGTAGCCCCTGAACACTGCCCTGCCTCCCGCCGCTGCCAGCAGGTGGGGCAGCCTGGTCTGGGCCACCCTCTGTGAGCTCCTGCCTGTCTGTTCTGAAGGTCTTGCCCCCCTGATGTCCCAGCCAGGGCAGGGCTGGCCACAGTGGGGGGGGGGGGAGGAACAAAAGCAGCCCACCATCCCACAATCCCTTGCCCGCTTCCTCCAAACAGAGGTGCCCCCAGCCCCAGCTCTGTCCCCAGTAGCTCAGTGTCATGGTAGGGAGCTGTGTTTGTGAGCAAACTGGGTGATGAATCTCACGGGGGGGCAGATAGAGGCTGTGTGGCAGGAGAAGAGCATGAGAGTGCCTGAGAGGGCTTCCTGGAGGTGAGTTGGGGCGGGGGGCATGGGAGCTTGGCCCAGGTTCTCTGACCTGGCTGGTAAAGGCCCCCTTTGCCCACACTGCAGAGCCTGAGGTGACCATCGTGCGGGGCCTGGTTGACACCGAGGTGCAAGCCGACGGGGAAGCAGAGTTCAGCTGTGAAGTGTCACGGGCTGAGGCCGTGGATGTGGAGTGGCGCCTCCAGGGCCTGCCACTGCAGAGCAATGAGGTGACCGAAGTGGCCGTGCGGGGTGGCCGCACCCATACACTGCGGCTGAAGAGCGTGACTCCCGAGGATGCGGGCATTGTCTCCTTCCACGTGGGCCTCCACACATCCTCTGCCCAACTCACCGTCACAGGTAGCAGGAACTGGGCCTCACTGCTCACTGCGCTTGGGGCCAGGACATCCAAGTCCTCCTTGGGCCAGGCCCTGTCAAGGGACAGTGATAGATGACAAGGTTTCCTGCCTTTGAGGGTGGGGAACTGGTGGTGAACGAATGATTCTGGGGTGACCCAAGATGTTGGGGTAGAGTGGTGCCCAGTGTGCTTGTCTTCCGGGATTGGGGCAGGGGTGCTGGGGGCAGACCCTGGAGACTGGGAGGTGCTCCTGATCGTGGGGGTGGGGTATCCCAGACACGGAGGCTGATGCCATGCTTCTACCCCTCCCCCAACCCATGCAGCCCCTGAGGTGACCATCCTGGAGCCCCTGCAGGATGTGCAGCTCAGCGAGGGCCAGGACGCCCACTTCCAGTGCCAACTGTCAAGGGCCTTGGGCCAGGAGGCCCGCTGGGCCCTGGGAGGGGTGCCCCTGCAGACCAACGAGATGAACGACATCACAGTGGAGCATGGCACACTCCACTTGCTCACCCTGCACAAGGTGGCGTTCCCCAGACCTGCCTGTACCCCGCAATGCGTCCAGGGGCCTTCCCACCCCCCAGGGGTGGGAGAGAGGGAAGGTTTCAACTCCAGTGGAATTGGGCTGGGGACTTGCAAAGTAGAGATGGTTGACATGGCACTGCCGGGCTGATGCCCCCATCTCTGCTTCCACAGGTGACCCTTGAAGATGCCGGAACCATCAGCTTCCAAGTGGGCTCATGTCGCTCAGAGGCCCAGCTGAAGGTCACAGGTGGGCAGCCCTCTCCTATACCCAGCCTTCCTGCTTGTAGGTGCCCATGTTTCCCTACTCAAGGAACTGTTGGCAGGTGGTAAGGCCAGAAACCTGAGCCTTCCAGCAGTGATCTTGCTGTGGGGTGGCAGTTTTCCACTCTTGACCACTGAAGCCACTGGAAGTGGGCTAGTGAAGATCAGCCTGAGAAATTCTGGTGTGTGTTGGGTCCTTGTGTGGGATCAGTGCTGTGTGTAGGGGGGAGATGGGGAGTCTGGCTGCTGGGGACTTGGGCCCTGAGATGGAAGCAGGGCCTTCTGGACTTGTACCCTCCATATAGCTACTCCTTGTGATGCAGATTTGTGTGCTCTTGTCCACATTTACACACACCTGCATACCTGACAGGCTCCCAGATGTTGATACAATAGCACACCTGTGACACGTGAGTGGTTTGGGGCATAGTGTACCTGGGCCCAGACATGCAAATAGGATTTAAGGACCTTCAACTTGTTATACCTTGTCCCCAGAGTTAGTCATCTCTGGATACCTGGCCATGAGAGACCCTCCCTTGCTGTCCTACTCCTGGTTCTCATACTGGTCCCATCCATCTACCATCCACTGGCCATCAACCCATCCACCATTTACCCATCCATCTATGTGTGCATGCATCCATCCACCCCTCTATTCCATCCATCCATCGATCCATCCGTCCATCCATTTATCCAGCATCCATCCATTCATCCACCATCCATCGTCTATCCATCCATCCACCCACCATTATCTACCATCAATACATATATCCATTCACCATCTATCCATCATTAATTCATCCATCTATCCATCCATCCATCCATCCATCTGTCCACCATCTACCCATTCATCCACATATCCATCCGTTTATCCATCTACCATCCAGCCATCCAGCCAGCCATCATTTATCCATTATCTGTCCATCCATCCACCATCCATCCACCCATCCATCCACTCATCCATCCACTATCTGTCTATCATATATTTACTATCTACCTCGAGAGGGGCCATTTGCAGCTCTGCCCTCAGGGAGTCCCCAATCTGCTGGGGGAGTTGTACATGGAGACAGTGTGTCCTGAGTCCCAGGTGTCCCCACCCCGAGTCTTCATGTGGTCTGTGGGGCTGGGAAAGTCTCCAGAGTGCAATGCCCTCAAGTTGAATGATGGGAAGGGGCAGTATCTTGTGTGTCCTGAGCAGAGTCAGGCCAGGAAGGGCCTCATGTATTCATCAGAGTGGGTGTCTGTGAGAGGCAGCATGGAGCTGGGTTGGGTCTTGCAGATCCCACTGAGGGAAGTGCCTTGGCCCCTCTCAACCCAGTGTCCCCAGTTGGGGCGAACTGGCTCATGTACAGACAGCAGCTGTGGCTTCAGGCAGAGAGCCATGAGCATGAGCTTGTGCAGATGGGTGGTTGGTGGGATACGGGCAAGCTTGGGAACTGTGCCGAAGATGGGAATGGGGAGCTGGTGGAGCAGGTTGAGGATACAGTTAGATGTGCACTCTTGGGAGAACATGGAGGGGCTGGTGTGGGCCTGGGACTGGAGAGTTGATGGTGCATGCCTAGGAGGGACGTGGAGGGCTTCTGAGGGAGAGCCTGGCTGGGGCAGGTGTGCAGACACAGAGCAGGCATCTGGGAAACCCCCTGGGCTCACGCCCTGCTGTGTGACAGGTCAGGGGGAAATTGCCATTTTGCATTAGGGCCCCAGAATCTTAGGGCCAAAAGGACCTTAGGGGACATCTGGACAAATGGCCCTCTGGGGATGGGAGATGCATCTGCTTCCACACCCCCAGGAAGGAAGGCTCACTTCCTGAGCAGACCCCCTCCCTCTCAGAGAGGTGGACCCCATGACCTCTCTTCTCTATCCCACACCGAACCCCATAAAGATGGCAGCCATGGGACTTGGGGCTTGTTAATTCTGCCTTCTGAAAAGGGTGAGATGCAGGTCATTGGTCTCCTTTGATGAAACCGAACATGTTCTGAAGGGGGCTGTGAGGTTCAGGGGGGCTGAGCTGGCTCTCCACAGGCTCACTATGGGTGGTCTCCATGTCTCATTCTGTGAGCAGGGGGTGCCAGCTGGCCTGGATAAATTTCTAGACCCCAGCCCCAGGCTGCCTCCAGCATGGTGGACCTCAGGGTGGCCCCACAGACCCAGGGCACCCCCAGCTCCCCTCCTTTCGTCCTCTTGCACAGAGGCAGCACCGTGCCTGGTACGTGGCTTACAGAACGTGGACGTCTTTGCGGGGGAGGTGGCCACGTTCTCCTGTGAGGTGTCCCGTGCGGGTGGGCCGGAGGCCCACTGGTGGCTGGATGGGACCCTGCTGCAGGACGGCCCCCAGAGTGCCATCTCCGTGCATGATGGGACCTTCCACTCCCTCACGCTCTCAGGCCTGGGGGTCGCTGACTCAGGCACCATCACCTTCCGGGCAGGGCCCCTGGTCTCCAGGGCCAAGTTGTTGGTCAAAGGTACCAGCCGATGGAACCCTGCCTTATGCTGGAGCTTCTGCCCCTGCTGCCCCTGCACGCTTCCTGCGGGCTCCCAGGGTGGGGTTTCAGGGACTGGCCCCCAACACACAGACTGGGCATCTCTCCGTGTGTACCATGAGTGGGCACTGTGGGCAGGCTGCAGTCCCACCTGGGGGATGAGAAAGAAGGCCGGACTCTGCAGTGAAACTGGAGTTTCATTCCCACCGGCTTATAGGGCCCTGGGCACAGTTGCCCACCTGGCCACCACTCTGCAGTTGCCCCTCCTTCAGTCACACGCCCAGAGAGCAGCCTGGAGGTGAAGGCAGCTTTCCCAGCCCCGGGCATGGCCTGCACTGTCCTTGCTTGTAGCTGCTTCCCGTGCTGTTGGCTTGGTCAGGGTCTTGCACCCTTCTGGGAAAGAGCTAGTCCTTGGGGAGGGTAGTGGGCTTCCACGGAAGCCCCTCAGCCCACTCCCAGTGGGGGCATTGGGCACTTCTGGCACAGCAGCCCAGTGTGGCTTCGACTGGCATATTTGTCAACTGGCCTCCTCTGTGCTCTTGCAGAATAAATGTGGACATTTGCCCAGGTCAGAGGGGCAAACCGTTTGTTGATAAGATTTCAGCAGATGGAAATAGGATGGGAGCCCTGAGGGGGCGGGCGACAAGGCCCCTGGAGAAGGGATAAGTTGGGCTCGGGGTGCCAAGTGCCCATCGGAGCTGTGGAGCCCAAATGGGCCCAAGGGCTTTCAGGAGTGGTTGTTGTGTCCTACTGGGGCAACATGCGCCCTGGGCTAGAGGAAGTGAGGGCTCAGGGGAAACAGTGGCTAGGAGAGGCCCAGTGGACGGAGACTGAGCTAACAGTCTGCTGTGGGCGGGGGTGTATGGTGGCAAGGTTTGCCCCACGTGGAGGGCCCTGGGTCACCGGGGTGGGTCCCCCTTCTACCACAGCCCTGCTTTTGCTTGCCTCTGAGTCGCTGATGCTGACTGCAGAGGGTGGGTGGGCCTCAGTCACACTGCTCCAGCTGACGTGTGCCTGGCCTGTCGGCCGACAGATCCCACAGTGGAAGTGGTCAGTGCCATGCAGGACCTGGCAGTGGAGGAGGGTGGCCCGGCTGAACTCCTCTGCCAGTACTCACGGCCCGTGCAGGCCACGTGGAAGATGGACGAGCAGGAGGTGTGCGCTGATGGGCGCCGTGTCATCATAGAGCAGGACTGGACCGTGGCCAGGCTGTCCTTCAGGCCGGCCTTGCCCTGCGACAGCGGCATCTATACTTGTGAGGCCGCGGGCACCCGCGTGGTGGCCCTGCTGCAAGTGCAAGGTGAGGCTGTCTGGCGGGCAGCCCCAGGCCCAGCACAGCTATGGTGCTGCTCACGTGGAGCCATAATGGTGAAATGACAGGCAGTGACAGCGTGCTGGAAAGACGGGATCCCAGTAAGCAGATCCTAGGCTCTGAGCCTACCCACCCAGACCCCTTCTCCTCCCAAAGCAGCCTGTCAGGACAGCACAGATAGAAAACACAAGGGCAGAGGCTGCTTGAAGAATCTGTATCCAGAACACCCTGTCGGGGAGGGGTGGAGGTAGAGGCAGGCAGGGAGGCAGCCTGCAGGCAAGCAGGTGTGTGGGCAGGCCTGGGGCCTGTGTGGCCATAGACGGGGCTGTGTCCTAGAGCAGAGGAGGGCCACTGGGCTGAGCTCCACGAATACTGAGTTCAGACCCCAGCTCTGCCCCTTCCCGGGCTGGTCACTCAGAGGACGCTCTGAGCCCCATTTCCCTATCTGCAGCACAGCCAGGATACCCTATGGGGGGCCAAGGAGGGGAGACAATGGGCTGCAGGTCTGCAGGGGCGGAGGTGCCATTTGGCTGAAGCTACTTTGTATTTGGGAAAACCTGAAATGTTCCCAGTGGTGAGTGAGCTGGCAGTTGTCAGGCAGTTGTCAGGGGGGCCATCCAAGCTGGGAAGAGCAGGTGGGACCTGGTCTGGGCCACTGGCCGCCTGAGGTCGCTCACACCCCATTCACACGCTAGTTCAATAACTTAAGTTTTTAAACGCTTTTTTTTTTTGGCCCCTGGGGGCACAGCAGTGAACAGACAAAACTCTCTCCCTTCAGGGGTGACATTCCTGTGGGAGCTGAAGGAAAATGTGAGAAGAGCTGTGGGGAGGGGCTGCAGTGTGAACCTGGGCCTGAAGGAGGCAGCGGGGGTGGGGGCTTGTGGACATCTGGGGCAGAGCCTTCAGGCCTCAGGCAGGGAGTAGAGAACAAAATGCAGAGGAGCAGGAGATGGCAGGAGGGAGACCTCAGGGGCTCACTGCTGCTTTAATATCTGGGATTTTATAGAAATAAAGCAGCCTTGATCCTTGGATAGGAGCTAAGGAGGGTGAACTCCAGCGCTGATTGCAGGCCCAGCCTTCTCCCTGCCCCCGACCCATCTCATCGCGGCCAAGAGCAGCTGCAGCCCTGATGGGGCTGGTCGCAGCCATCCAAGCACGGTGGAGATGTGGGATGCACTCCTAGGTCCCCGTTGGTTCTGTCAGTTCTGACCTGGGGAGGAAAGGAGCCAGGGTTATGGGGGGAGTCTGGTCTGTGATGTGAGCATACCAGGGCCAGGAGGGTGGCAAGGAGAGGGATGTGGATGGGCCCCGTGGGTCCTCTGCTCTGAGATGCCCTCCCCTCTTAACTCCTCGGGGACCCCTGTCCAGAGTGGACACCCCTGCCTGAGGGGTGTGTGGACTCTGTGGATGAGCTAGGAGGGAGCATCAGGGCTTTGTGTGGGTTCCATTCGGGATGCATAGCCCAGACAGCAGTTGGGGCTGTGGGCCTGGAGCTTTGGCCAAGCTGCCACCCCCTCGGTGACCGCAGTGGCTCCTTGCTGTCGTGTGGGTCAAGGCCAGACCTCCCCAGCATCCTGTACAGCCTTGGGTGATGTGGTGCTCCTTTCCTGCCTGACTTCACCCCTGCCTATTGCCCCCCCACCTTGTTTTACGTCCTTCACCCCACTGGCCCGGCTCCCTGCTGCCCCCCGCACGAATCCCTCTTCAGTCCCATCATGGTGTCCCCTCTTACTTCTTCCCTTGTCTGGACACCTCCCATACCCATCCTCAGAGAGCCACCTCATTCAGGAAGCCCCCGTGGACTTTGAAGCCCACTGGATCACCTTGGGTCCAGGTGGCCTGTCACGGGAATTGGCTCTTGGAGGTGGCAAGCCCTTGGGGACCAGGCATTGAGCCGGATCTGGGGCCTGGCATGCCCAGTCCTGACATCATGGCTTCCATGAAAAATGCATAGCTGCTTATTACTGACCCCTGGGCTGTATGTACAAGAGAATTAGGTCAGGCTGAAAATGAGGGCAGAGGTCTGTCTGGTCTGAGTGAGTGAGGGGAGCAGCCCAACAGGTCTGCCAGCCTGGCTGGGGGAGGAAGGGAATGGAACACTTTTGCAGAGCCCCAGGCTGCAGCAAAGCTGAGAGGCGTAAACCTCCATCCGGGTTTGAGCCCGGCTGTGGCCGCCAGTGAATGTTCAGTCTGCGAACGAACATTCGTGAGGCTTCTTACGTGTGAGGTGGGGAGGACCCTCCTTGCCAGCTGCAGGCCTGGTGATGGCACGGGGTGGGCGGGGCCCATCCCCAGGAGGCCCCTGTGTGGCTCCTTCAGGTGGACGCCCAGACGCCCTCCACCTGGCTGCATTCTCTTAGGCCCTTTGTCCTGAGGGGGGCCCTTCCACGTGACTCTTGGGGGTGCTGGGCAGGAGAAGCCCCGAGAACGCCCTGAGCCACCTTCTTTCCGCAGCCAAGAACACTGTGGTGAGAGGCCTGGAAAACGTGGAGGCGCCTGAGGGCGGTGAGGCGCTGTTCGAGTGCCTCTTGTCGCGGCCGGAGGTGGCCGCCCACACCTGGCTGCTGGATGACGAGCCGGTGCGCACCTCTGAGAACGCCGAGGTGGTTTACTTTGAGGACGGCCTGCGGCACCTGCTGCTGCTCAGAAACCTGCGGCCTCAAGACAGCTGCCGGGTGACCTTCCTGGCGGGGGACATGGTGACATCTGCGTTCCTCACAGTCCGAGGTTAGAGTTGTGGGGTCGGGAGGGTGGGCTGGGTCCAAGGGGGGAGGGTGGTTCTCTGCGATCCCTCCCACCAGATACCACGACGCAGGGGTAGGGGGGCGGTTCTGGGGCCACGGGGGGGCGGGGTGTAGTTCTCTGCAACCCCTCCCGCTGATACCCCACTGCAAGAGTGTGGGAGGGTGGGGATGTAGGGGGGCGGTCAGTCGCTGAGACCCCTCCCACGGGATCACCCACTGCAGGGACACTGGGGGTGGAGCTGGGACCACAGGGTGTGTGTGAGTCTCTCAGACCCATCCTACCAAGTACCACACGCTGCAGGGGGCGGGGGTGGGTGGGCTAGGGCCACTGTGTGGGAACTTGGGACTCTTCAACCTCTCCCACCAGATACCGGATACCTCACTGCTTGGGTGCAGGGGGAGGGGCTGAGGCCAGGGATGCAGGAGGCATGATCCTCTTGGAACCCTCCCACGAGATAT
This sequence comes from Balaenoptera physalus, assembly GCF_965194825.1. Taxonomy (NCBI): domain Eukaryota; kingdom Metazoa; phylum Chordata; class Mammalia; order Artiodactyla; family Balaenopteridae; genus Balaenoptera; species Balaenoptera physalus. Next base: position 17,038,749 of record NC_138890.1, on the reverse strand, counting down.
CACACTGTGGGGTGTGAGGGGGGTGGGGTCCTAGGAGGGGGCATAGGTTACCAAGACCCCTCTCACTGGATATTTGGCTATGGGTAGTAGGCCAGGGCTGGGGCAGCAGTGGGGCGTGGGTCTCGGAGACCCCTCCCACTGGGTACCCAGCTGCTTGGTCAGGGGTGGAGTGCGGGGTGGGGGGGGTGGAGCTGGGGCCTCTGGGAAGGGCATCGATTTCTGAGACTTGCCCACAGGAGCATGGGGTGGTAGCCTTGGGGACGTTGATCTCTGAGGCCACTCCCACCTGAGGCTGGTGCCCTCCTCTTCTCGGGGGCTACGGGAGGGGGTGGCATGGGTGTCTCCGAGCCCCACCCCCGCCCCAGGCCGCCCCTTGGCCCCTGAGCTCACACTCCCATCCCGCCCTGCAGGCTGGCGCTTGGAGGTCTTGGAGGCACCCCGGGACACGGCCGTGCTGGCCGGGGGCCGGGCCAGCTTCAGCTGCACGCTCAGCGAGACAGTGCCGGTGGGTGAGGCGACCTGGTACATAAATGGAGCCTCGGTGCAGCCTGACGACGCAGACTGGACAGTCACCGCCGAAGGCAGCCAGCACACCCTGCTGCTGCACCGGGCCCAGCTGCACCACGCTGGCGAGGTCACCTTCGCCGCCCGTGATGCCGTGGCCTCTGCGAGGCTCACTGTGCTGGGTGGGTGGCTTGGGTCTGCCTGCTGCAGCTCGGGTCCAGGGCTCTCGGGGGAGACAGGTCGGGGGGCAGGAGGTTTCAGCTTCAGAGGCTGCTGGGGCTCTCCGTGGCCCCCCACGCTGGGTGGCCTCTGGGCACACAGTCTTCCTGTGACTCAAACGCACCTTCCTCGCCCCCGCAGAAAGGCTGGGCTGTGGGGCACAGCTGCTCACAGGACTCTGAGGGGTGGACCACACTGTGCCCCACCAGCAGACCCCAGGGTGGGCAGGGCTGCAGGTGCCGACTGCCAGCCTCTGCACTGACCCTGTGCCTCCTGCCCGCCCCCACAGGCCTCCCCGACCCCCCAGAGGACGCCGAGGTGGTGGGGCGCACTGGCAGCTCCGTGACACTGTCTTGGGTGGCTCCCACGAGTGACGGCGGAGGCGGTCTCTGTGGCTATCGGGTAGAGATGAAGGCAGCGGCCACAGGAGAGTGGCAGCTGTGCCATGAGCTGGTGCCCGGGCCCGAGTGCCTGGTGGATGGCCTGGCCCCCGGGGAGACCTACCGCTTCCGTGTGGCCGCGGTGGGCGTGGCAGGCGCTGGGGAGCCCGTGTACCTGCCCCAGACAGTGAGGCCTGGTGAGTGGCTGCCTTAGTCCTGGTTTATGACGGTTAGGGGTCCAGCCTGGAGCCCTCAAGGCCTCTCTAAGCTGGGGGTCCCTGCCCGCGTCCTTACTGATGCGCCCCTCCTGTTCCTGATCACTCTTCCCAGCAGAGCCCCAGGAGCCCACGCCTGCACCCCCTGCCCCTGAGAGCCGGCAGGTGGCAGCTGGGGAGGACTTGTGTCTGGAGTGTGAGGTGGCCGAGGCTGGTGAGGTCATCTGGCTGAAGGGAACAGAGCGCATCCAGCCCAGTGGGCGCTTCCAGCTTCTCTGCCAGGGTCAGCGGCAGACGCTGTTGATTCGGGACTTCTCAGCGGAGGACCAGGGCGAGTATCGCTGCGCCCCTGCACGGGATCCGGTCTCTGTGGCAGCTGCTGCCTTCCAGGGTATGTCTCCCAGGGCCCAGCGTGCACGGGGGAGGGAGGAGCCCTGGGATATGGAGTGGGCCAGCCCTCTTGCTCACTGGTTCTCTGTCGGGGAACTGCAGGAGGTCATCTTGAGGACACTGCCTCACTCCAGGAAAGACTGAGGCCCGGGGTGGGGAGATGCCCAGATCGGTGTGGCTCAGCCTCCTGTCAGAACCCATATCATTGGCATCTGAGGTCACATCGCTCTCTGAGTGGGATCCTTGGTGCCCACTGCTGGTTCTTTAAACCCTTGGATGCCTGCTCTCTGAGCCGCCTGCACTCTGAGCCGCCTGCACTCTGAGCCGCCTGCACTCTGAGCCGCCTGCACTCTGAGCCGCCTGCTCTCTGAGCCGCCTGCACTCTGAGCCGCCTGCACTCTGAGCCGCCTGCTCTCTGAGCCGCCTGCACTCTGAGCCGCCTGCTCTCTGAGCCGCCTGCTCTCTGAGCCGCCTGCTCTCTGAGCCGCCTGCACTCTGAGCCGCCTGCTCTCTGAGCCGCCTGCACTCTGAGCCGCCTGCTCTCTGAGCCGCCTGCTCTCTGAGCCGCCTGCACTCTGAGCCGCCTGCACCTGCACTGACCCTGGCCTGGTGCTCCCTGTGGTCATCCCCTCCTGTGCAGGAGGCTGAGCCGCCTGCACTCTGAGCCGCCTGCACTCTGAGCCGCCTGCTCTCTGAGCCGCCTGCACTCTGAGCCGCCTGCTCTCTGAGCCGCCTGCACTCTGAGCCGCCTGCTCTCTGAGCCGCCTGCACTCTGAGCCGCCTGCACTCTGAGCCGCCTGCTCTCTGAGCCGCCTGCTCTCTGAGCCGCCTGCACTCTGAGCCGCCTGCACTCTGAGCCGCCTGCACTCTGAGCCGCCTGCACTCTGAGCCGCCTGCACCTGCACTGACCCTGGCCTGGTGCTCCCTGTGGTCATCCCCTCCTGTGCAGGAGGCTGAGCCGCCTGCACTCTGAGCCGCCTGCTCTCTGAGCCGCCTGCACTCTGAGCCGCCTGCTCTCTGAGCCGCCTGCTCTCTGAGCCGCCTGCTCTCTGAGCCGCCTGCTCTCTGAGCCGCCTGCACCTGCACTGACCCTGGCCTGGTGCTCCCTGTGGTCATCCCCTCCTGTGCAGGAGGAAGACTGAGGTCTGGCTTGGTCAGGGGATGCTGAGGCCTAGAGAGGGCCATTCAGAGCCTCTAAAACCTTGTACACATTGTGCATCAGAACTCTTGGGGGCCCAGGCAGGCAGCAGAGGCCTATAAGGGGAACCGTGGTCAGTAGCTAAGGCCGGCCTGGGGTTATGGCTCTGTCCCTGCCTGACTGACCAGTTTCCTGCCCTCCTCAGTGGTGCTGACCCCAGAATCTGGGGATGAGGTCCCCACACAGCCCAGCCTGCCCCCTGAGGCGGCCCAGGAAGGCGACCTGCATCTCCTGTGGGAGGCCCTGGCCCAGAAGCGCCGCATGAGCCGAGAGCCTACGCTGGACTCCATCAGCGAGCTGCCCGAGGAGGATGGACGCCCGCAGCGCCTGCGGCAGGAGGTGGAGGAGGTGGCTCCTGACCTCTCTGAGGACTCTTCCACGGCTGACGAGCTGACACGCACTGGCGAGGCTGACCTCTCACACACCAGCTCTGACGACGAGTCCCGTGCGGGCACTCCTTCCCTGGTTACCTACCTCAAGAAGGCTGGGAGGGCCAGTGCCTCACCACTGGCCAGCAAGGTGAGTCTCCAGCTTGACCTACAAGGAGAGGCCTGGGTCTCTTAGATCTTTGCCACTCTGTCGTTCATCCACACGTCATCTATCCACTGTTGTCCGTCGGTCCATCCGCCATCTGTTTATCCATTCTTCCACCCACCCACCATCTGCCCATCTGTTGGTCATCCATCTACCTATCCATCGACCATCCACCTACCCATCCATCCATCCATCCACCTGGCTGTTAAAACTTCTTTTCTGAAGAGCTGGAACCTATCTCTCCTTGGTATTCCTCACAACTCTGTCCTGCTCTGGGGAAAGCAGTTTTAGGGAGGGTGGGCTTGCTTTTTGGAAGCAACAGAAGCCATCAGGCATTCGGCCTCAGTGAAGGCAGTGCAGTTGACAGCAGGTAGCAGGCAGCAGGCACGCTGGAGCAAGACGTGCAGCTGGGACAGGAGACCTGGGCTCTGCTTCCCCCTGCCCTGTGTGTGTCCCTACACAATCCTTTCCCTGTCCCGGGCCTCAGGTGCCCCACCTTATCTGTGCACACAGGTTGAGGCCCCAGCAGCCCCTTCTGGGAAGCCACAAAAGCAGCAGGAGAAGCCAGCTTCAGTACCCCCACCACCAGGAGACCTGAGCGTTGGGGACTTGGGTGACCTATCCATGGACAAGGCAGCAGTGAAGATCCAGGCTGCCTTCAAGGGTTATAAGGTCCGGAAGGAGATGCAGCAGCAGGAGGGGCCTGTGTTCTGCCGCACGTTTGGGGACACCGTGGCACAGGTGGGAGATGTCCTGCATCTGGAGTGTGTAGTGTCCAGCAAGACAGATGTGCGTGCCCGCTGGCTGAAGGACGGTGTGGAGCTGACTGATGGCCGGCACCACCACATTGACCAGCTTGGGGATGGCACCTGCTCTCTGCTGGTCACTAGCCTGGGCCGGGCCGACGCTGGCCACTATACCTGTCAGGTGAGCAACAGGTTTGGCCGTGTGGCCCACAGTGCCTGTGTGGCGGTCAGTGGGACGGAGAGTGAGACCGAGAGTTCCTCCGGGAGTGAGCTAGATGACACCCTCCGCCGGGCCGCCCGGCGGCTGTACCGCCTCTTCCGCACGAAGGGCCCGGCAGAGGTTTCAGATGAGGAGATCTTCAGTGCTGACAAGGGCAAGGCGGAGCCCGAGGAGCCTGGGGACAGGCAGACATACCGCGAAGATGAACAGTCCATCTGCATCCGCTTCGAGGCGCTTGCCGAGGCCCGCCGGGCAGCCACCTGCTTCCAGGACATGTTTGGCACGCTGGACAACAGAGTGGACATCAGCCTGTCAGAGCAGGGGCTGCATGGGGTGGAGATGCGCATTGGCAAGGTGGCCCCCACCCCTGCAGCGCCTCCGGAGCCAGTACTGGCCGCAGAGGCAGGTGAGTCTGCAAGCTGCCTGGGTCAGGGGTGAGGGGAGAGGAAGAGCGAAGGCAGCAGCGGTGACCAGGGTCAGCTGAAAACTCAAGGAGGTTTAGCTCAAGGGGCTTTAGCTTCTGGCTGTTCGCAGATGCAGCCCACTGAGCTGGGAGGAGCCCTGACTTTGGGGTTAGACAGAGCTCAATTTAAATCCCAGCTCTGCCTGCTACTGGTTAGCCTCTTGGAACCTCAGAGTTCTGTTCTGTGAAATGGATTCGGGAATACTGACATCCTAGAGTTTAGGGTTATTTTTTCCCCCATGAGGGTTTCAGATATAATCTGTATAAAAGGTGGGGTTCCACATAGTCCAGCGTGAACCCCATTTCCCACTCCAGCAACTAAAGTTCATTAAAAAGTCATTTCACTGTTTACTTGCATCTCCCTAGGAACAACAAAGGGAGTATCATTAATAACCCACAGCATCATTCCTCCTCTTTAATTCTGAGCTACTAGCTTGCTTCCAATCCCAGACAACCGACCTTGGTCTTCCCTTTACTTCCGCTTCCTCCCCATTTCCTGTCTGCTATCTCTCTGGCCTCATGGTAGCTTGGGAACCAGGCTAACAAAGAGAGGATTCTTCTAGAGCATGGGGAGGAGGGAAGAGCTCAGTTGGCAGAGACAGAGTCCTGTTTCGCCGCCCATTCTGTGAACACTCATGTGAATGGGTGCCGTGCAGATCACGCACATTGAACCGCTGGCAGCTGGGGCAACTTGGGGGAGCCTGAGGCTAACGTGTCGTATGCCCTGCCCATCCCTCCCAGCCCCGGTGTTCCTGACTGAGCTACAGAATCAGGAGGTGCTGGATGGGTACCCCGTGAGCTTTGACTGTGTGGTGACAGGCCAGCCCGTGCCCAGTGTGCGCTGGTTCAAGGACGGGAGGGTGCTGGAGGAGGATGACCACTACATGATCAGTGAGGACCAGCAGGGCGGCCACCAGCTCATCATCACAGCTGTGGTGCCAGCAGACATGGGTGTCTACCGCTGCCTGGCTGAGAACAGCGTGGGTGTGTCCTCTACCAAAGCGGAGCTCCGCGTGGACCGTGAGTCCTCGGTCAGGTTTGATGGTTCAGGGTGGGATCCTGGCTGGGAGAGGCAGTGCTGGAGACCATTGGCCTCAGGCCAGGCAGGATTTGGGGCTGGAATGTCTTGTGGAGGATAGAGTGTTCTCTTGGAGCCCCCTTGAGAGGTGGCTGGGCTGGGGAGGTACCTGGAAAGGTTTGGAGGTACCCCATGGGCACAGTGGGTGGTTAACGGCACTGCGGCACAATAAGAAATATATATTTGGTCTTTGTCCCTGATTCCTGGCGGGCCCTAGACAGCTTCAGTACAAATATATCCATCTGATTTTTGACAAAAATGCAAAAGCAATTAAATGGAGTAAGGATAGAATTTCAGATTCAAGGATGGAATTTCAAATGATGCTGGAGTAATTTGAACACTCATAGGCAAAAATATGAACTTTGACCTTATGTGAAAATTAGCTCAAAATGGATTAAATACTTAAATGTAAAATATGAAGCTGGAGCTGAAGCTGAAGCTTTTTTAGAAAAAAGTAGGAGGAGATCCTCAGGACCTAGGGCTAGGAAAAGACTGCTTAGACTTGACCCATAAAAGGAAAAATTGGTAAACTGGACCTCCTCAGAGTTAAAACCTTTTGCTCTGAGAAAGACCAGGTGTTGAGGATGAAAAGCTATGGGCTGGGAGAAAATACCTGCAAATCACATATCTTATAAAGGACTAAAAAATATGTAAAGGAAAGCTCAAAATTAAACAATAAAAATTTTTTAAAAATCCACTTAGAATAGGGGCAAAAGACCTTTCCATACATTTCAAGAGAGAGGACATACAGACGGCAAAGAAGCACCTGGAAGATGTGCCTGTTTTTATTTCCATTTCCCTCATGGGATCTCTCATGCATTGCTGGTGAGAGTGTAACGTGGTGCAGCCACTCTGAAAAACAGTTTGCAGTTGCTCACAAAACTATGTAGTTACTGTATGATCTAACAATTGCCTTTTTTGCTATTTATCCCAGAGAAATAAAAACTCAAATTCATAATAAAACCTGTGCCCAAATACTCATAGCAGCCTTATTCCCAATAGCCAAAAACTGGTAATGACCCAACTGTTAAACTGTGGTATGGCTATTCTATGGAATACTACTTGGCAAAGAAAAGGAACAAATTATTAACACGTGCAACAATTCTGATAAAATTTCATTTTATTGCATAAAGTTAAACAAACACACATATACTCAATGGAGTTCGTGTGAAACTTGTGAAATCTGAACAAGATGGAGGGATCATAGCAATGTCACCTTTTATAGCTATGAGACAAGTTAACATCGCTGGAAACTGGGTGAAGAGTAAATGGGATCTCTGTATTATCTCTCAGAACAGCATGAGAATCTATAATTCTCTCAACAAAAAGGAAAATAAAACTATTAAATATAACAACAAGTCTATTATCTTAAATAAGACGATATTTTCTATATTTACCTAAGTATTTCCATTTCCAAGCTCTTTATTTTGCTATGTAGGTCTAGATTTCTATCTCGTAACACTTTCTTTCTGCCTGAAGGACATATTTTAGCAATTTTTGTAGTGTGGGTATATCTGAAAAATGTCTTTATTTTGCTTTTCTTTAGGATATTTTTTCTAGGACAGTTTTTTCTTTCCATACTTTAAAGATGTTGCTCCACCATCTATTAGCTTGCATTCTTTCCAATGAGAAATATGATGTCGTTCTTATCTTTGTTTCTCTGTGCATAACTTATCTTTTCTATTGGGATTTAAAAGTTTTTAGATACTTGCACACCATAAAATTCACCATTTAAAAATGTATAATTCAGTGGTTTTTAATATATTCACAAGGTTATGCTACCATCTAATTCCAGAACATTTTCATCATCCCAGAAAGCAACCCCATACCTATTGACTGTCACTCCCCATTCCCCCTCCCCCAGCCCCTGGCAACCACTAATCTGTTTTCTGTCTGTGTGGGTTTGCCTATTCTGAACTTTCCATGTAAATGGAATTATACAATATGTGGCTTTTTATGTCTGGTTTCTATTACTGAGCTTGTTTCCAAGGTCTATCCATGTAATAAATATCAATGCTCCATTCCTTTTCATGGCTGAAAAATGTTTCACTGTATATGGACGATTTATCCATTCATTGGATGACGTTTATCCATTGGTTTATGGCTACTATGAATAATGCTGCTATGAACATTCATGTGCAAGTTTTTGTGTGGACATACGTTTTCATTTCTCTTGGATCTATACCTAGGAGTGGAATTGCTGGGTCAGATGGTAAACTCTATGTTTAACTTTTAGAAGAACCGACAAACTCTTTTACACAGCAGCTGCACCATTTTACATTTCTGCCAGCAGTGTACAAAGGTTCCAATTTCCCTACATCTTTGCCATCACTTGTTTTTGTTCATCTTTTCAATTATAGTCATCCTAATGGATGTGAAGTGGTATCTCATTGTGGTTTTGATTTGCGTTTCCCTACTGACTAATGATATTGAGCATCTTTTCATGTTCTTATTGGCCATATGTGTACCTTTTTTTGGAGAAATCCTTTGTCCATTTTAAAATTAGATTATTTGTTTTTTAAATTTTGAGTTGTAAGAGTTTTTTGTATATTCTGAGTACTATTGATAGATCCTTATCAGGTATATGATTTTCTTTTTCTTTTCTTTTTTTTTGTAATAGATCTTTATTGGAGTACAGTTGCTTCACAATACTGTGTTAGTTTATGTTTTACAACAGAGTGAATCAGCCACATGCATACATGTATCCCCATAACCCCTCCCTCTTGAGTCTCCCTCCCACCGTCCCTATTCCATCTCTCTAGGTCATTGCAAAGCACCGAGCTGATCTCCCTGTGCTATGCTGCTGCTTCCCACTAGCTAACTATTTTACATTCGGTAGCGTATATATGTCAATGCTACTCTCACTTTGCCCCAGCTTCCCCCTCCCCGCTCCGTGTCCTCAAGTCCATTCACTATGTCTATGTCTTTATTCCTGTCCTGCCACTAGGTTCATCAGTACCATTTTTTTCTTTTTTAGATTCCATATATGTGTTAGCACATGCTATTTGTTTTTCTCTCTCTGACTTACTTCACTCTGTAAGACAGACTCTAGGTCCATCCACCTCACTACAAATAATTCAATTTCGTTTCTTTTTATGGCTGAGTAATATTCCATTGTATATATGTGCCACATCTTCTTTATCCATTCATCTGTCAATGGACATTTAGGTTGTTTCCATGTCCTGGCTATTGTAAATAGTGCTGCAGTGAACATTGTGGTACATGTCTCTTTTTGAATTATGGTTTTCTCAGGGTATATGCCCAGTAGTGGGATTGCTGGGTCATACAGTAGTTCTATTTTTAGTTTTATAAGGAACCTCCTTACTGTTCTACATAGTGGTTGTATCAATTTACATTCCCACCAACAGTGCAGGAGGGTTCCTTTTTCACCACACCCTTTCCAGCATTTATTGTTTCTAGACTTTTTGGTAATGGCCATTCTGACTGGTGTGAGGGGATACCTCATTGTATTTTTGATTTGCATTTCTCTAATAATTAGTAATGTTGAGCATCTTTTCACGTGCCTCTTGGCTATCTGTGTGTCTTCTTTAGTGAAATGTCTATTTAGGTCTTCCGCCCATTTTTTAATTGAATTATTTGGTTTTTTGATATTGAGCTCCATGAGCTGTTTGTATATTTTGGGGATTAATCCTTTGTCCATTGTTTCATTTGCAATTATTTTCTCCCATTCTGAGGGTTGTCTTTTCAACTTGTTTATGGTTTCCTTTGCTGTGCAAAAGCTTTTAAGTTTAATTAGGTCCCATTTGTTTATTTTTGTTTTTATTTTCGTTACTCTAGGAGGTGGGTCGTAAAAGATCTTGCTGTGATTTATATCGTAGAGTGTTCTGCCTATGTTTTCCTCTAACAGTTTTATAGTGTCTGGTCTTACATTTAGGTCTTTAATCCTTTTGGAGTTTATTTTTGTGTATGGTGTTAGGTAGTGTCTAATTTCATTCTTTTACATGTAGCTGTCCAGTTTTCCCAGCACCACTTATTGAAGAGGCTGTCTTTTCTCATTGTATGCTCTTGCCTCCTTTATCGTAAATTAGGTAACCATATGTGTGTGGGTTTATCTCTGGGCTTTCTCTCCTGTACCATTGATCTATATTTCGGTTTTTGTGCCAGTACCATACTGCGTTGATTACTGTAGCTTTGTAGTATAGTTTGAAGTCAGGGACCCTGATTCCTCCAGCTCTGTTTCTCTTTCTCAAGATTGCTTTGGCTATTCGGGATCTTTTGTGTTTCCATACGAATTGTAAAATTTTTTGTTCTAATTCTATGAAGAATGCTATTGGTAGGTAGTTTGATAGGGATTGCATTGAATCTGTAGATTGCTTTGGGTAGTATTTTGACAATATTGATTTTGACAATATTGACAAATTTTGACAATATTGATTCTTCCAATCCAAGAACATGGTATATTTCTGCATCTGTTTATGTCATCTTTGATTTCTTTCATCACTGTTTTATAGTTTTCTGAGTACAAGTCTTTTTCCTCCCTAGGTAGGTTTATTCCTAGGTATTTTATTCGTTTTGTTGCAATGGTAAGTGGGATTGTTTCCTTAATTTCTCTTTCTGATTTTTTGTTGTTATTGTATAGGAATGCCAGAGATTTCTGTGCATTAATTTTGTATCCTGCTACTTTACCAAATTCATTGATTAGTTTTAGTAGTTTTCTGGTGGCAGCTTTAGGATTCTCTATGTATAGTATCATGCCATCTGCAGTGACAGTTTTACTTTTTCTTTTCCAATTTGTATTCCTTTTATTTCTTTTTCTTCTTTGATTGCTGTGGCTAAGACTTCCAAAACTATGTTGAATACGAGTGGCAAGAGTGGACATCCTTGTCTTGTTCCTGACCTTAGTGGAAATGCTTTCAGTTTTTCACCATTGAGTATGATGTTTGCTGTGGGTTTGTCATATATGGCCTTTATTATGTTGAGGTAGGTTCCCTCTATGCCCATTTTCTGGAGAGTTTTTATTACAAATGGGTGTGGGATTTTGTCAGAAGCTTTTTCTGCATCTATTGAGATGATCATATGGTATTTATTCCTTAATTTGTTAACATGGTGTATCACATTGATTTGCATATATTGAAGAACCCTTGCATCCCTGGGATATATCCCACTTGATAATGGTGTATGATCCTTTTAATATGTTGTTGGATGCTGTTTGCTAGTATTTTGTTCAGGATTTTTGCATCTATGTTCATCAGTGATGCTGGTCTATAATTTTCTTTTTTTGTGATATCTTTTTCTGGTTTTGGTATCAGGGTGATGGTGGCTTTGTAGAATGAATTTGAGAGTGTTCCTCCCTCTGCAACTTTTTGGAAGAGTTTGAGAAGGATCGGTGTTAGCTCCTCTCTAAATGTATGATAGAATTCGCCTGTGAAGCCATCTGGTCCTGGGCTTTTGTTTGTTGGAAGATTTTCAATCACAGTTTCAATTTCATTACTTGTGATAGGTCTGTTTATATTTTCTAATTTTTCCTGGTTCAGTCATGGAAAATTGTACCTTTCCAAGAATTTGTCCATTTCTTCGTGGTTGTCCATTTTATTGGCATATAGTTGTTTGTAATAGTCTCCTATAATCCTTTGTATTTCTGTGGTGTCAGTTGTGATTTCTCCTTTTTCATTTCTAATTTTATTGATTTGTGTCCTCTCCCTTTTTTTCTTGATGAGTCTGGCTAAGGGTTTATCAATTTTGTTTATCTTCTCAAAGAACCAGCTTTTAGTTTTATTGATCTTTGCTATTGTTTTCTTCATTTCTATTTATTTCTGCTCTGATCTTTATGATTTCTTTCCTTCTACTGACTTTGGGTTTTCTTTGTTCTTCCTTCTCTAGTTGCTTTAGGTTAGGGTTAGATTGTTTATTCGAGATTTTTCTTGTTTCTTGAGGTGAGATTGAATTGCCATAAACTTCCCTCTTAGAACTGCTTTTGCTGTGCCTCATAGGTTTTGGGTGGTTGTATTTTTGTTGCCATTTGTTTCTATGTATTTTTTAATTTCTTCTTTGATTTCTTCACTGATCTCTTGGTTATTTAGTAGTGCACTGTTTAGCCTCCATGTATTTTTGGTTTTTACAATTTTTTCCTGTAATTGATTTTCAATCTCATAGCGTTGTGGTCAGAAAAGATGCTTGATACAATTTCAATTTTCTTAAATTTTCCAAGGCTTGATTTGTGACCCAAGATGTGATCTATCCTGGAGAATGTTCCATGTGCCCTTGAGAAGAAAGTGTATTCTGCCACTTTTGGGTGGAATGTTCTATAAATATCAATTAAATCTATCTGGCCTGTTGTGTCATTTAAAGCTTGTGTTTCCTTATTTATTTTCTGTTTGGATGATCTGTCCATTGCTGTAAGTGGGGTGTTAAAGTCCCCTACTAAAATTGTGTTACTGTCGATTTCCCCTTTCATGGTTGTTAGTATTTGCCTTATGTATGGAGGTGCTCCTATGTTGGGTGCATAAACATTTACAATTGTTATATCATCTTCTTGGATTGATCCCTTGATCATTATGTAGTGTCCTTCCTTATCTCTTATAACAGTCTTTATTTGAAAGTCTATTTTATCGGATATGAGTATTGCTACTCCAGCTTTCTTTTGATTTACATTTGCATGGAATATCTTTTTTCATCCCTTCACTTTCAATCTGTATGTGTCCCTAGGTCTGAATTGGGTCTCTTGTAGACAGCATATATATGGGTCTTGTTTTTGTATCCATTCAGCCAGTCTGTGTCTTTTGGTTGGGGCATATAATCCATTTACATTCAAGGTTATTATCCATATGTATGTTCCTATTACCATTTTCTTAATTGTTTTGGGTTTGTTTTTGTGGGTCTTTTTCTTCTCTTGTGTTTCCTGCCTAGAGAAGTTCCTTTAGCTTTTGTTGTAAAGCTGATTTGGTGGTGCTGAATTCTTTTAGCTTTTGCTTGTCTGAAAAGCTTTTGATTTCTCTGTTGAATCTGAATGAGATCCTTGATGGGTAGAGTAATCTTGGTTGTAGGTTTTTCTCTTTCATCACTTTAAGTATATCCTGCCACTGCCTTCTGGCCTGTAGGGTTTCTGCTGAAAAATCAGCTGTTAACCTTATGGGGATTCCTTTTTATGTTATTTTTTGTTTTTCCCTTTTAATATTTTTTCTTTGAATTTAATTTTTGTTAGCTTGATTAATATGTGTCTTGGTGTGTTTCTCCTAGAGTTTATCCTGTATGGGACTCTCTGTGCTTCCTGGATTTGGGTGACTATTTCCTTTCCCATGTTAGGGAAGTTTTCCACTATAATCTCTTCAAATATTTTCTCAGACCCCTTCTTTTTCTCTTCTTCTTCTGGGACCCCTATATTCGAATGTTGGTGCATTTAGTGTTGTCCTAGAAGTCTCTGAGATTGTCTTCAATTCTTTTCATTCTTTTTTCTTTATTCTGCTCCTCGGCAGTTATTTTCACCATTCTGTCATCCAGCTCACTTATTCGTTCTTCTGCCTCAGTTATTCTGTTATTGATTCCTTCTAGTGTATTTTTCATTTCAATTATTGTGTTGTTCATCTGTTTGTTTGTTCTTTAGTTCTTCTAGATCTTTGTTAAACATTTTTTGTATTTTCTCAATCCGTGGCTCCATTCTATTTCCGAGATTCTGGATCATCTTTACTATCATTACTCTGAATTTTTTTTCAGTTAGATTCCCTATTTCCTCTTCATTTATTTGGTCTTGCAGGTTTTTACCTTGCTCCTTCATCCATGACATATTTTTCTTCCCATCTCTCTTTTTTTTTTTTTTATGAGTGGGATTGTGTTCCTGTCTTACTGGTTTTTTGGCCTCAGACTTCCAGTGCTGAAGTCTGTAGGCTGTTGGGTAGAGCTGGGTCTTGGCGCTGAGAGGAGGACCTCCAGGAGACCTCACTCTGATGCATATTCCCTGGGGTCTGAGTTCCTCTGTTAGTCCAGTGGTTCGGACTCAGACCTCCCACCACAGGAGTTTCAGCTCGTGAACCCAAGATCCTGCAAGCCGCACAGGACAGCAAAAAAAAAAAAAAAAAAGAAAGAACAATAACAAAGTAAAAAATAAAATTAGACTAGGAAACTAACAGATATGTTAGAAAAAATATAAAAATAAAAATATAGATGAAACAATAACTGGAAGGTAAAACAGAATCACAGTAGTAAAAAAGAGGAGGAGAAAAAAAAAAAAGGTGGAAAAGGCCTTGGCTATGGAGGGCAGGGCCTAAGCAGGGTTGAGGTTTAGGTGGTGGGTGGGGCCTATGCTTAGGACCCACAGGGCTGGAAAAGGCCCTGGGGGGTGTGGGGTGTGGGGCTTAGGCTCAACAGAACAGAAGGGGCCCAGGCGTGTCTCCTGCCTCTGGTCTCAGGGGGTGGGGGACCCCACCTTGGAGCCCAGCAGGCTTCCTTGGTTCGAGTGGGCGGGGCAAATTCCCTCTGCTCCTTTCCTGCTCCTCTGGTCCCAGAGGGCCCCTCCCACCTTCCTCTCCTGATCTCCCAGGCCTCCCTCCTACATCCCCAGGACGAACCTGGTCTGGAGAGGACCTCTGAGGGCATAGGACCTGGCCTGAGAGCTGGGCAGACGTCCCCAGCCGATTGAGCAGGGGAAACGCTGGGCCCACTCCCCTCTGATCCAAGCCCCCGTGGGTCCCCCCAGGCATGGGAACCCCTCCCCACCTCTCAGCCACACCTCAGGGGTGCTGGTCCTGTCCAACCTCCACTTCTCCTCCCCCTCAGTCCCCTCATGTCCTGCTGGTTTTCTTGCGGGTTCTTCCTGTCTCCTTGGGCATTGGGGTCCCCCACCAGCATCCAGCACGTGCCCTGGTTGTCTCAGATATATGATTTTCAAATCTTTTCTCCCATTCTGTGGGTTGTCTTGTCACTTTCTTGAGTGTTCTTTGATGCACAAAAGTTTTAAATTTTGATGGAGTATAGTTTATCTACTTTTTCTTTGGTTTCTTGTGCTTTACTTGTCATGTCTAAGAAACCACTGTCTAATCCAAAGTTATAAAGATTTACGCTTATGCTTTCTTCTCTCATATTTAGGTCTTTGGTACCTTTTGAGTTCATATTTGTATATGGTATGAGGTAAGGGCCCCAATTCATTTTTTTCCTGTGGAAATCCAGTTGTCCCAGCACTATTTGTTGAAAAGACTATTTTCCCTCATAAAATTGTCTTGGAACTCTTGTCAGAAACGAATTTCTATTAAATGTGTAGGTTTATTTCTGACTCGCAATTCTATTCCTTTCATCCAAATGTCTGTCATTATGCCATTACCACACTGTTTTGACTATTGTAACCATGTATAATATTGTTTTGAAATTTTTAACTGTGAGTCTGCCAACTTGGTTCTTGTTCAAGATTTTATGACCATCCTGAGTCTCTTGCATTTTCTTATGAATTTTAGGATCAGCTTGTCAATTTCTGCAAACATGATCTCTGGATACTTTTTAAGACTTTTTTTTATCATTGGTTTTGAGTAATTTGATCATAGTCTTTGGTGCAATTGTCTTTATTTATATTCCTTGTGCAGTTAATTGAGCTTCTAGGAATTTTGGGTTAATAGTTTTCATTAAGTTTGAAATTTGGGGAAGGCATTATTTCTTCAATTATTTTTTCTTTCCCCCTTCATTTGGGAAGTTAAGTTACACATAATCGAGCCATTTGAAGTTGTACTACAGCTTACTAATAATCCTTTTCCATTTTTATTAATAAAATTCTTCTTTCTCTATGCATTTCATTTTTCATAGTTTCTATTGCTATGCTTTTATTTTCACTATTCTTTTGTAGTATCTAATCTGCTATCAATCCCATCCATTGTATTGTTTATCTCTAGAAGTTCTACTTGAGTCTTTTTTATATGTTCTATATCTCATCTTAACTTTTCAAACACATGGAATACAGTTCTAATACCTGTGTTAATGTCCTTATCTCCCAGTTCTAACATCTGTGTCAAATCTGACTTGGTTTTGACAATTGATTATTCTACACATTATAGGTTGTGTGTTTCCTGCCTCCTTGCATGTCGGACAGTCTTGGCTGAATGCCTGACAGTGTGAATTTAACCCTGTTGGGAGCTGGATATTTTGTGTTTCTGCAGGTCTTCTTGAGCAACACAGTGTTTTACTTGGAAGCAGCTTGATCCTTTTGGGTCTGGCTTGTGTGATTTGTTATGTGGGGCCAAGGCAGTGCTCAGTCCAAAGCTGATCATCTTCATCTGCTGAAGTGAGAGTGTTCCTGAGTACTCAACCTCATGCCCTGTGAATTATGAAAGTTTCTAATCTGACTGTAAACAGACATTATTCCAGCCCTCGTGCTCCTCTGGTACTACTTCCTCTAGTGCTTTCAGATGGCTCTTTCCTGTGTGCATATGCCAATCAGTGTTCTGTGGCATCCTCGAGGGAGAGGGCCCTCTCTCTGTGCAGCTTTCTTTTCTCTGATTTTCTGTTCCATGGGCACAGGCTGCCTTTGTCTCTCAGGACATCAGCCGTCTCCTCAACTCAGGGTCTGCCTGGCTCTGCCTCAGTTTCCTTTTCCTGTAAACTTAAGTCAGGAAGCTGGGGCAACTATAGGGCTCACCGTTGTTTCCTATCTCTAATACATCACTCTCCTTCATTCATCTTAACCATTCTGATGATTCTGTACCCAATTCCAATGTGTGTGGGGTTTTTTTTCCCACAGAAAGAAATTCTCTGAGACACCAGCCGAGTGCCCTACAGTTCAACTCAATTCTGACACCATCCACCTGGAAATAGCATCAGATCCCATAGGTTAAGGGCTCAGTCCCACAAGGCTGCCTCCCCCACCACTTCAGATATCAGCTGCAAGTCCAGGTTGTCACCTGTGCTTCTGGCCAACATGCTATAAATTAGAGGTTCCAATGACCCCCTTCCTTGGGTTTTAATAATTTGCTAAAGTGGCTCACAGAACTCAGAGAAACATTTCACTTACTAGATCAGCGCTTTATTATAAAAGGGTATAACTCAGGAGCAGCCAGATGGAAGAGACGTATAGGCAAGGCACGTGGGAAGGGGCAGGGCCAAGCATGCCACTCTCCCCCAGTGTCCATGTGTTTACCAGCCGGGAAGCTCTCTGAACCCTATCCTTTTGGG
Source organism: Balaenoptera physalus (assembly GCF_965194825.1). Classification (NCBI taxonomy): domain Eukaryota; kingdom Metazoa; phylum Chordata; class Mammalia; order Artiodactyla; family Balaenopteridae; genus Balaenoptera; species Balaenoptera physalus. The sequence continues at coordinate 17,021,696 of NC_138890.1, read as the reverse complement.
ATTTTATGGAGACTTCATTACACAGGCACAACTGATTAAATCATTGACCATTGGTGATTTAAAAAAATTTTTTTATTGGAGTATAGTTGCTTTACAGTGTTGTGTTAGTTTCTACTGTACAGCAAAGTGAATCAGCTATACATATACACATATCCCCTCTTTTTTGGGTTTCCTTCCCATTTAGGTCACCACAGAGCATTGAGTAGAGTCCCTGTGCTGTGCAGTAGGTTCTCTTTAGTTATCTATTTTATATATAGTATCAATAGCGTGTATATGTCAATCCCAATCTCCCAATTCATCCTACCCTCCCTTTCCCCCTTGGTATCCATAGGTTTGTTCTCTATGTCTGTGTCTCTATTTCTGCTTTGTAAATAAGATCGTCTATACAGTTTTTTCAGATTCCACATATATGCGTTATATATGATATTTGTTTTTCTCTTTCTGGCTTACTTCACTCTGTATGACAGTCTCTAGGTCCATCCACGTCTCTACAAATGACCCAATTTCGTTCCTGTTTATGGCTGAGTAATATTCCATTGTACATATGTACCACATCTTCTTTTTTTTTTTTTTTTTTTTTTTTTAACATCTTTATTGAAGTATAATTGCCTTACAATGGTGTGTTAGCTTCTGCTTTATAACAAAGTGAATCAGTTATACATATACAATATGTTCCCATTTCTCTTCCTTCTTGCATCTCCCTCCCTCCCACCCTCCCCATCCCATCCCTCTAGATGGTCACAAAGCACCGAGCTGATCTCCCTGTGCTATGCGGCTGCTTCCCACTAGTTATCTATTTTACATTTGGTAGTGTATATATGTCCATGACACTCTCTTACCCTGTCACATCTCACCCCACCCCCTCCCCATATCCTCAAGTCCATTCTCTAGTAGGTCTGTGTCTTTATTCCCGTCTTGCCACTAGGTTCTTCATGGCCTTTTTTTTTTTTTTTTTTTTTTTTTTTTTTTCCCCTTAGATTCCGTATATATGTGTTAGCATACTGTATTTGTTTTTCTCTTTCTGACTTACTTCACTCTGTATGACAGACTCTAACTCCATCCACCTCATTACAAATACCTCCATTTCATTTCTTTTTATGGCTGAGTAATATTCCATTGTATATATGTGCCACATCTTCTTTATCCATTCATCTGTCGATGGACATTTAGATTGCTTCCATGTCCTGGCTATTGTAAATAGAGCTGCAATGAACATTTTGGTACATGACTCTTTTTGACCTATGGTTTTCTCAGGGTATATGCCCAGTAGTGGGATTGCTGGGTCGTATGGTAGTTCTATTTGTAGTTTTTTAAGGAACCTCCATACTGTTCTCCATAGTGGCTGTATCAATTTACATTCCCACCAACAGTGCAAGAGTGTTCCCTTTCCTCCACACCCTCTCCAGCATTTATTGTTTCTAGATTTTTTGATGATGGCCATTCTGACCGGTGTGAGATGATATCTCATTGTAGTTTTGATTTGCATTTCTCTAATGATTAATGATGTTGAGCATTCTTTCATGTGTCTGTAGGCCATCTGTATATCTTCTTTGGAGAAATGTCTATTTAGGTCTTCGGCCCATTTTTGGATTGGGTTGTTTGTTTTTTTGATATGGAGCTGCATGAGCTGTTTGTATATTTTGGGGATTAATCCTTTGTCAGTTGCTTCGTTTGCAAATATTTTCTCCCATTCTGAGTGTTGTCTTTTCGTCTTGTTTATGGTTTCCTTTGCTGTGCAAAAGCTTTTAAGTTTAATTAGGTCCCATTTGTTTATTTTTGTTTTTATTTTCGTTACTCTAGGAGGTGGGTTGAAAAAGATCTTGCTGTGATTTATATCATAGAGTGTTCTGCCTATGTTTTCCTCTGAGAGTTTGATAGTGTCTGGCCTTACATTTAGGTCTTTAATCCATTTTGAGTTTATTTTTGTGTATGGTGTTATGGAGTGTTCTAATTTCACTCTTTTACGTGTAGCTGCCCAGTTTTCCCAGCACCATTTACTGAAGAGGCTGTCTTTTCTCCATTGTATATTCTGGCCTCCTTTGTCATAGATTAGTTGACCATAGGTGCATGGGTTTATCTCTGGGCTTTCTCTCCTCTACCATTGATCTATATTTCTGTGTTTGCACTAGTACCATACTGTCTTGACTACCGTAGACCTGTAGTATAGTCTGAAGTCAGCAGCCCGATTCCTCCCGCTCTGTTTTTTTTTTTTTTTCTCAAGATTGCTTTTGCTATTCAAGGTCTTTTGTGTTTCCATACAAGTTGTAAAATTTTTTGTTCTACTGTGAAAAATGCCATTGATAATTTGACAGGGATTGCATTGAATATGTAGATTGCTTTGGGTAGTATAGTTATTTTGACAATATTGATTCTTCCAGTCCAAGAACATGGTATATCTCTCCATCTGTTTGTGTCATCTTTGATTTCTTTATCAGCATCTTATAGTTTTCGGTGTACAGGTCTTTTGCCTCCTTAGGTAGGTTTATTCCTAGGATTGAACTCAATCTCCAGCCCCTCTCCCCTCCCTGGACGTCAGGGGATCCCAACCTTCTAGTCACATGGTTGGTTACCCTGGCAACCAGCCCCCATCCTTAGGGGCTTTTGGAAAATCACTTCATTAACATAAAAAACCCCACCTCTGTGCCTCTCCTCACTTAGGAAATTCCAAGGGTTTAGGAGCTCTGAGTCAGGAACAGGAGGAAGACCAAACATATATTTCTTATTATAAATCACAACATCATAACCATTGTTTTGTGTATTGTGTTTGTTTTCCTTTGGTTGTTTCAGGGGGCCAGTGTCTTAGTTCAGGCTGTTATAACAAAGTACCATAGACTGTGCAGCTTAAATAACAGAAATTTATTGCTTAAAGTTGTGGAGACTGGAAGTCTGAAATCAGGGTGCCAGCATGGTTGGGTGCTGGTGAGAGCCCTCTTCTGAGTTGCAGATGGCCATCCTCTCACTGTGTTCTCACACGGGGGAAGGGGCAAGGGGTCTCTTCTTATAAGGGCACTAATCCCATTCATGAGGCTCCACCCTCATGACCTCATCTAAGCCTGATCACCTCAGAAAGATCCCATCTTCAAACACTGTCATGTTGGGGGTTAGGACTTCAGCATATGAATTATGGGGGGACACAACATTCAGACCTTAGCAGATGATAAATCCAGCCCCTCTTCTCCATTGCGGCTAGAAGTTGAAGTCCCTGCTGTTGGTTTTGAGGCCTGTGTTATCCTTGTTCCTTAGTTGGCTGGAACTGGAAGATGCTGTTGTTGCCACTGTCTCCTATTTATAAAGCCCAGTATTTGTAATTTGTTGGGTCTTGTAGTTAGTTATAGGCCTGGAAACATGGGCTGGTAACAGCCTGGGGACAAGGAGGGGCCACAGGATAGCTGTGTCCCCCATGCCTTCTGACTCAGAAGTGTGAGTGGCTCCCAGGAATGGCTGTGCAGTGAGAATCAGGTAGCCTCTGGGGTGGGACCCGTTCCCCGGGCAGATGGGGTGCAGGCCTCGCTTCAGCTCCACCCTTCATCCTCAGTGACCAGCACCGACTACGACACTGCTGCGGAGGCCACGGAAACCTCGTCCTATTTCAGCGCCCGAGGCTACCTGTCCAGGTAGAGGGCCATGCAGGGGTGGTACTGGGCCCTTTGCGGGGGGTGGCAATGCTGGCTTGGACTGACAGAATCCAAATCCTGGAGCCTTCAACCAGGCCACAGCAGTCTCTGTCCAGGAAAGAGGAGACCTCAGAAGCCATCCACACTTGACCCTGGTCCCCTTCTGTCCTGGACCCCTCACTGGTCCATCTCGCATCTGCCCCTTCTTTGTTCTCCCTACCAGCCGGGAGCAGGAGGGCACGGAGTCTACCTCAGAGGAGGGGCAGCTGCCGCAGGTCGTGGAGGACCTGAAAGACCTCCAGGTGGCCCCCGGCACACGTCTGGCCAAGTTCCAGCTCAAGGTGAAAGGTAAGGGGGAGAGGGATGAAGGGCAAGGAGCTGCCTCCCACCAGAGGGAGGGTTAGGGTTAGGGTTAGATCACCCAGGGGTCTCTGAGGGCCTGTGGAGGGCATGGTGCCCACTGGGCTGTGGCCCGGTGCTAACCACTCCCCCTGCGGCCCCAGGCTACCCCACGCCTCGACTGTACTGGTTCAAAGATGGGCAGCCCCTGACTGCATCTGCACACATCTGCATGACGGACAGGAAGACACTGCACACCCTGGAGATTGTCTCGGTCACCAGCGAGGATGCTGGCCAGTACTCGGCCTACATCAGCAACACCGTGGGTGCTGCTTACTCGTCTGCTCGGCTGCTGGTCCGAGGTGGGTGCTCAGGGATGCAGCAGAGCTTGGTGTCCACACCCAGGTTGATGTCCACCTATAAACCATGCTGTGGCAAGCCTGGGAGCTAGGGCCCAGTGGTCACTGCCCCTGTGTGCGGAAGTCACAGGTGGCCAGAAGCTGGCTCCCAGAGAACATGGGCCCTTAGAGGGCGTGGGGCCCATGAAAACTGACCAGCAAGCAGGATAGCTAGCTGGTGGAGTAGGCCCAGGCAAACATGGGGCCCTCCGTAGACTGCAGAGGAAGAGGCAGGTAGTAATTTGGGGAGTAGAGGTCTGAACTTCTTTATTTTCCAGAGTTCTGAGCACTGCAAGGTGATTCCAAGTCTTGCCCAAATCTGCCCTGGTCTAGGGACCCAACACTGCCTGCCGCATTGCTTCAGTGTGGTGTTTTGAGCTCAAGCATCCCCGAGTTGGTTTCAGAGCAACGCCCCAGACTCCTGGGCGGGCATGGGTAACATTCCATCTGGTCCGTGGGGACTGAGTGTGAATTCCATGTCTGCATGGCCAGGTTTAGGAAAGGTGCTGGGTGTAGGAGTGGGCGGGGCCACCCTTGGGACCCACACCCTGCTAGGCAGGCCCACTCAGGGGAGGGGGCACCTTGGTGCTGTAGATCTGACTTCTGTGCTTTCTTCAGGCCCCAATGAACCAGAAGAGAAGCCAGCATTCGGTGAGCCGACCCCAGAGGGAAGAGGGAGGGAGGGTGGGGTGGGCACTGGGAACAGGTTCAGTGAGGATGTGTGAGGGGGATGACCACGTGGAACTGGGGCTCTGCATTGGTGATTGTTTACCACCAGCCGCCCCATGTCTCTCCAGATGTACACCAACAGCTGGTGCCACCCCGATTCCTGGAGAAGTTCACCTCCAAGAAGGTGAAGAAGGGCTCCAGCATCACCTTCTCAGTGAAGGTTGAAGGTGAGATGTCCTGCCTCCCTGTCCCACTCAGGAGAGCCCCCAGGGAGGTCCCCTCCCTGCCCCCACTCAGGACCCTCCTAGGGAGGCTCAGAGGTGACCCCTGCCTCCCAGAGCCGCCCTCCTGGTGTGGGGAGACTGTCCACCATATACTCCTGCCTGCAGGAGACCCACCCCCAGCTGTGCATTGGCTGCGGGAGGAGGCTGAGCAGGGTGTGCTGTGGATCGGCCGCCACACGCCGGGCTACACGGTGGCCAGCTCTGCCCAGCAGCACAACCTGGTCCTTCTGGATGTGGACCAACAGCACCAGGGCACCTACACCTGCATCGCCACAAACGCTGCTGGCCAAGCCCTCTGTTCCGCAAGCCTGCACGTCTCTGGCTGTGAGTGGGCATGGGTGACCCAGCCAGGAGTGGGAGAGGGGCAGTGTGGGCAGTGCGCAGCCTCAGAGCTCATGGGCCAGCTCCCACCCCCGAACCTGTGGGCTCCGCTCAGCCAGCTGAGACCCTCCTAGAGACACCCTGCCGCCCCGAGTGGTTTCTTCCTGGGTCCCTCTCAGCTCTTCCCAGGGCGGGTGAGTCAAGTGCAGACCCCATTCCCGTCCCTACCAGTGGTGGGATGACCATGGGCCAAGTTGGGACACCGGGCACAGTCTTCCTCGGGGCTCCAGATGACAGGGCCAAGGCCCCCTGGGGGGTGGTCCAGGCATCCCTGGCAGGGGTCCCGATCAGAATCAGAGCTCAAGGGTATGAGGTGTCACCCTGGTCGCTCACCCTGTTCTCCTGACAGTACCTAAGGAGACTGGGGCAGCGGAGGAGCAGGCCAGGGTGAAGGAGGCCCTCATCTCCACCTTCCTGCAGGGGTGAGTGAGGGGCTGCTCAAGAGCCAGAGGGGCCAGGAGTGAGGTCCCGGGAGTGCGGGTCCTGGGAGTGCAGGTCCTGGGAGAGTGGGGTCCTGGCCCTGGGGGGGGGGCAGTGCTGCTGGGGAGGGAGCCCCATCACAGATCCCAGCCCAGCTCTGCCCCCCTTGGGCCATGTGGCTTGGGTCCCCATTGTAAAGAGAGGACTTCCCCAGGGCCCTGTGGCATCCAGGCCCACTGCCCCCAGACCCTCTTTTCTGTCAGGCCCTTCAGGATACCTCCTCCCCCTTTAGGATCCAAGCTGTTTCCGAACAGATGTCGGAACCTTCAGGTTTCACTGACCTCGCTGGGCAGAGGAAAGGTACGGGCTGGGTGGGCACACATCTGTGCGGGGTGGGGGACAGGAGGTGTGGAGGAGGCTGCCCAGCTGGCAGGCCCCAGGACCGTGAGGCTCCTCCGGACCGTGTGGCCCTAGGAACACCTGCTTGCCTCGCCCTGGGCTGGGCCTCCCTGCCCTCTTATGGGCCTAATTCTGAGCTTTGGTTGGTCTCCGGGCCATTTCTGACCCTCGAGGATGTGGAAGCTCGCGGGGGCCCCTGGGCTGGGCCAGCCCTTGGCTTAGAGCTCATGTCCAGGGGGCTGTACGGATGCCTAAGAGCAGGCAGCTGCTGAGTCAGGGCTGGCATGAGGGCAGTTCGGGGAGGCGGGTGCTGGATATGCTGCCGGCAGGGCCCCCACTTTGTCTGGGATTCTCCCCCTGCCCCCAAGCTGGGTCCCCCTACTCCCAGTCTCTAAGTGTGCCTGCCCCCTGACGTGTCCAGCCACTTCCTGGCCACCTGCACAGGGCCCCAGCACCTTGGCATATTTAAAAAATTGTTTTATGGAGAATACTGAGTCTGCACAGAAGTTGAGAGGAGGGAGCTGTGCACCCCATGTACCCATTGCCCACCTTTGGGGTCACTTCTCCACTGACCTGCTTTGTTAATTTACCCATCCCTCCCTTCTCTGTGCTGCCCCCATCCCAAGTCACCCTCATTCCCCCTTAACCCCAGCAACTCCTCCCAGCCCCTCACACCTGCAAAGGATCCCACTTCCATCAAGGTCAACCTGAAGCCATCAAACCACAGCTGCCAGGGGTCTGGCCCCCCAGCTCTCGGGCCACAGTTTGGGGTCCTGCCCCCTGCCTTCAGTGTCCAGAACCTGCCCTCATATTATACTTCCTGGCTGAGCTCCTTGTGATCTCCGTCCCTTCTGAGCCCCTTCCCAGACCAGCGGCCAAGTGGTCAACAGGAATGGAGGTGGCACAAACCCCACTGGGGACCCCACAGCTCCAAGCTCCAACCCCAGCCTGACCATTTACCCAGCTTCGCCCTTAGCTGCCCCTGCCCACCGCCTTGCAACCATGCTGGCGACCTGCTGTCCCCTGACTGCCTGCTCTCCCCACAACCACCTGCTGCCCCCACTGTCATCCCTGAGTTTGTGGTCCCCTAAGTCACACCTTGGCTCAGTTGCCCTTGAGCCAAAGAGACCCCTAGTCGTGGTCAGCCTTCCCTGCTTCTGGCAGCTCTGGCCCATGTCTGTGCGTCCCTTGGCTCCTCTGACCCCCAAGCCCAGGATGGGCCTGGAGGCGGGTGTTTGGGTACATCTGTGGAGCACACGGCTGGCTGAGCTAGGGTCTGGCCCCCAGGAGAGCTCCCGGCAGCAGAGGCCTGTGGCCACCTGTCCTTGGCCGAGGTGGGCACGGAGGAGTTCCTGAAGAAGCTCACTTCGCAGATCACAGAGATGGTGTCAGCCAAGATCACACAGGGTAAGGGTAGCTGGTGATGGAGTGAGGTCCAGGGGTGGCCGTGACTGAGCCCCCAGGACTGGGGCCCCTCCTCACATGAATGCCCTGTAGACCCATGGGAGGGCGGCATGGGGGTCAGGCCCTTCGAAGGCATCATGTGCCCTGTGTCCCCCAGCCACACTGCAGGTGCCTGGAGGTGACAGCGATGAGGAGTCCAAGACGCCGTCTGCGTCCCCCCGGCATGGCCGGTCACGCCCCTCTTCCAGCGTCCAGGAGTCATCCTCAGAGTCCGAGGATGGAGACTCCCGGGGAGAGGTGCATGGGCAGGGGAGGGGTGGGGCAGGGTGGGCAAGGGGGTATGAGAGTGTCGGGGGCATGGTGAAGGTGGAGTTGGTGTAGGGGGCCGGGGGAGCTGGGGCAGAGGAGGTGTGGGGCACACACCTGAGTGGCCAATATCACCACTGTGACCCAGGACACCCCCAGCACCCCAGAGGTTCCTCCTTGTCCCCTTGGGGTGGGCCACCTGGCACTCCCGGTAGGATTTCCATCAGTAGAGATGGCTTGGGCCTGTTCTAGAACTTCATGGAATCTCAGGATGGCTGCTTCTTCTCCACTTAATTCCAGAGGCCTTGTAGCCTGGGGCCTTGGGAGGCCCACTGGCCCCTCTCCGGGTCTGACTCAGTGACTTCCCCCCCAGATCTTTGACATCTATGTGGTCACGGCTGACTACCTGCCCCTGGGGGCTGAGCAGGATGCCATCTTGCTGCGGGAGGGCCAGTATGTGGAGGTGCTGGACTCGGCGCACCCGCTGCGCTGGCTTGTGCGTACCAAACCCACCAAGTCCAGCCTCTCTCGGCAAGGCTGGGTGTCTCCTGCCTACCTGGACAGGCGGCTCAAGGTACCTGGATGGCTGGAAGGGTGGTCCTGGGGTTGTACCCCGCTTCCCCATGAAGGTGGGAGCCTCGCCCTGGAAGGACAGGCTAGTGCTCAGGCTGTCTATGACCCTCTCCTGTCTCTCAACAGCTGTCACCTGAGTGGGGGCCAGCTGAGGCCCCTGAGTTCCCCGGGGAGGCTGTATCGGAGGATGAGTACAAGACGAGGCTGAGGTGAGGGACCACCAGGCAGGAGCTGTGGGAAGTTGGGTTCCTGTGCGGGGGACTCCAAGATGCTAATTACACCCAAATCCCCTGGGGCTGGCCTCTAGCCGGCGGGACCTTGCCTGGAAACTTCGTGTGGTGGGGCTGCCTGGTGTGTGAGGGTGCCCTCCCTCCACCAGCTTTCCAGGCCCATTCTGAAAGTGGGCAGCAGGATGCATGTGACTTGGAAGTGCCCGGTTCAGCAGCTAAGCTCCTGGGTCTTCCCCTCATGGCTGTCTCCCCACCCAGCTCCATCATCCGGGAGCTGCTGAGCTCGGAGCAGGCCTTTGTGGGCAAGCTGCAGTTCCTGCAGAACCATCACATGCAGTACCTGGACCACTGCCCCCACGTGCCCACGGCCGTCGCCAGCCAGAAGGCAGTCATCTTCCGAAATGTGCAGGACATCAGCCACTTCCACAGCAGGTGGGCATGCAGGGTGAGCCTCAAGGCTATTCCCCGGTCTGTGTGTACACACATGTACACACGCACATGCTTAGACACACACTTGGACACACCGTTCACATGAGTAGACACATGTGCGCACGTACAAGTCATACACGCACAAGACACATGCCTACACACACGTGGACACACACCACACATGTGGATACACACGTGGATGCTCACACTTGCACATGCATGTACCGACAGGGCTGTACTTCAGGAGAGTGGGCAGGAGTCGAGAAGAGACAGAACCTTTGATGACTTGATTCACCCACTGGTGCACCACACACCTGTACAAGGACACACATGGCCCCAGGCACACAGGCACGTGCACCTGGCTTATCCCCGGAAGTGCCTGTGGCACACCTACCCACTGCAACCCAAGTACACAGACATACCCCAGAAATGTGCGCACACACGTACATGGGCACACACAAGTACATGTGCATACCTGCACATGCACACACAGCCCTTCACATGTGGGCATACATGTACATGGCACACACACGAATACATGTACACCCACAGACACGTACTCCCTTACGTGCTTGCACACCTGCACATAAGTGCACGCCCTGAAATACCACATATGCGTGGCCCTCACAGCCCAGAACACTCACTGTCATCCACAGGAACCCGGCCCTGGGCAGGAGCCTGTTTCTTCCCAAACCTGAGGGTTTGGGGCTGGGTTGTGGGTCGTGGGTGAGGGTCCTGATGTCAGCCCTCACCTGACCACTGTTCCCCTCCATGGCAGCTTCTCACAGGAGCTGCATAGCTGCGACACGGATGACGACGTGGCCATGTGCTTCATCAAGAACCAGGCAGCCTTTGAGAAGTATCTGGAGTTCTTGGTGGGCCGAGTGCAGGCTGAGTCGGTGATGGTCAGCATGGCCGTGCAGGAGTTCTACAAGGTGCCCCTCTGCCCGTCAGCCCTGCCTCCACTCACCAGGCTTGATGCTGGCTTCCAGCTCGTAGATCATCTTCCCTGACCCTGCTCAGGCCCCACTTCAGCCTGCCCAGGCCCCCTGGCCCCTAGCTTAGAAAAACGGGCAGGGTCCCCCCCAACCCCAAGCTCTGCTCACCTGTTAGACAACGACACCGGCCATCACCTGGGGCAGCGGTGGGGCCCACCTGGGGAGAAGGGTCTGTGTGTGGGACCCCGATCCACCAGCTTTGGGGCTCTGGGGACATAAGCCATCTGGAGGCTGTGCCCCCCCTGCCCTGAACCCAGCCCTGCGGTTTCCACAGAAATACACTGAGGAGGTGCTGTCAGCCGCAGATCCTTCGCAGCCACCCCCGCCGTCCCTGCAGCACTTCCTGGAGCAGCCGGTGGAGCGGATCCAGCAGTACCAGGCCCTCCTCAAGGTAGGCAGGGCTGGCCAGGGGCTGCGGGGCCACCCCCGTGCCCAGCCACCCCAGGTCTCGCCCTGACCCGCAGTCTCCCCCAGGAGCTGATCCGCAACAAGGCGCGGAATGGACAGAACTGTGCACTGCTAGAGCAGGCCTACGCAGTGGTGTCGGCCCTGCCGCAGCGTGCCGAGAACCAGCTGCACGTGTCGCTCATGGAGAACTACCCGGGCACCCTGGAGGCTCTAGGCGAGCCCATCCGCCAGGTCTGGGGCTGCGGGTGCAGTGGAGGGCCTGGGCAGGTGGCCAGGGCTTGTGGAGGGCTGGTCTCCAGGCTGGGCCTGGCTGACCACAGGCTCACCGCTCTCCCAGGGCCACTTCATTGTGTGGGAGGGGGCACCGGGTGCGCGGATGCCGTGGAAGGGCCACCACCGGCATGTCTTCCTGTTCCGCCACCACCTGGTGGTCTGCAAGCCCAGGCGGGACTCGCGCACTGACACCTTCAGCTACGTCTTCCGGAACATGATGAAGGTTTGCAGGGTGCCAGCAGAGCCTGGGTGGGCAGAGGGAGGCCATGCAGGATGTGCGGGCAGGTGGAGGCTGGTGGCCGGTCCTGCAGCCCTGTCCTGGGTGACCATGGCTCAGCCTGAATCTGGGCAGTCAGCCTGCGTCCTCCCCCCACAGCTGAGCAACATCGACCTGAACGACAAGGTGGAGGGCGATGACCGTGCCTTCGAGGTTTGGCATGAGCGGGAGGACTCAGTACGCAAGTACCTGCTGCAGGCGCGGACGGTCATCACCAAGAACTCCTGGGTGAAGGAGATCTGTGGCATCCAGCAGCGCCTGGCCCTGCCCGTGTGGCGTGAGTGCCTGGGCTCATGAGGCGAGGCTGGGTGGGAGGCTGAACCTTTCAGCCTGGCTGTCTGGCTTGGGGGCACCCAGGTTGGCAGGTCCTGAGCTCTGGCGCCCTGCCCCTACCTGGGCAGGCACAAGGGAAGGGGCTCGATTCTGGGGCAAGTGACTCACTCTACCCTTGGTTAGCCCAGCCTCTCGGGAGCCCTTAGTCAGAGTGTAGGGCTGGCCCTGACCAGAATTGAGGGGAGCCTCGAGGTTCACTCCGGGCTTTCCAGCACAAGGCAGGTGCCCAGACTGTGTTAGGGATGTGAAGGGCCCAGAAGTCTTGGTTTTGCTTCCTCGCTTAGAACAGGAGAGAGGATCCCATTTCAACATGCCCTCTTTTTCCACAGTCCCTACCACTCCCCAGTATACAGCCAACCTGTGTCACTCACCCTAATGCCCATCCAGGCCCTAGTGTGGTACTGTGGACAAAGGCTCACAAGGGGTGGTATCTGTTGCAACCACACCCTTGGTCATGGGGCTCTGGCCCTGCCAGGTGTGCACCTGAGGGGACGGGTAAGTGCTCCAGGCCCTGCGTATGTATCCCCAGGCCCCCCGGATTTTGAAGAGGAGCTGGCCGACTGCACGGCTGAGCTGGGCGAGACAGTCAAACTGGCCTGCCGTGTGACGGGCACACCCAAGCCCATTGTGAGCTGGTACAAAGGTAGGCCTTTGGGGGCCAGTGGATACTGATCTTGCAACAAGCAAGAGCTGCCCAGAGGGAATCAGGCTGGGCAGGGGCCCAGGGATCCAGGGTGGGGTCTGGACACAAGAGACAGGCCTCCTGTCCCAGTTGCCTGCTCCTGAATCAAAGACAGGCTGGCCAGTGTGCACAGGTGGATGAGGTGGGACAGAGGCGGAGGCTGCTTAGCTATGCATCGTGTTTCTGACGCAGTGGCTCTGCCCACCACTGAATCTCACTCATTAGCTCTCTCATTTGACATGTTTGTGCTGAGTGCCCAGGTACCATTCCAGGTGCAGGGAAGGTGCAGTGAACAGGCAGATCAACCTTGTCCAAGGAGGCTGACCTTCTAGGGGAGGAGACAGATGACAAGCACATAGACAAATGTGTAATATTTGTGACCAGCCATAGAAATAAGGCAGAGTGAAGGGCAGAGAGTAGCCATCATGCAGACATGTTGGAGGAACTCCAAATAGGCAGTGAGGCTCCAGGAGGACAGGGGAGGGGGAGGCGCTGAGGCAGGTGTAGTGGGGAATGAGGCTGGGGAATGCTGGGCCTTGAGGGCTGCCGTGTGGGTCTCAGATCTGACTCTGTGTGTGATGGGAGCTGCAAAGTTTGGGGGTCCCCAGGAACACCGAGTTCAGGAGCCCAAGACCATTCTCACCGGACACCAACTGCAAGGTTGGGGGTCCCATAACCACCTTCAGGTTCAGTGATTCACTAGGACTCACAGAACTCAGCAGAGCCGTTCCACTCAGGGTTCTGGTTTACTGCAGTAAAAGGGAAGAGGCACGTGGGGTGGGGTCCAGTTGGGGATCCAGGTGTGGTCCAGATGTCCCCCCAGTGGAGTTGTGTGGACATGCCTGTTTCTGTCAGCACAGATGTGTGCCGTCACACGGAGTGTGGCCAACCAGGGACACTCACTTGTTGAGCCTTGTTGTCCAGGGTTTCTGTTGGGGCATTCACGTAGGCTGACTACCTGCATGGCTGACCTCAATCTCTGGCCCCTCTGAGGTCAAGCTGATGCAGTATGGCCTAAAGCGCCCACCCTAAATCACAGTGTGGCATAGACCATCTGGCGTGGTCCAGGTTCCCAGGTAAACCAAGATACTCTTAATTAGGCCTCACCTGGCTGGCAGGTAGGTCTCCTCCGGGCTGGAAGGTAAATCCTGAATCCCTAGTTCAGTCCCAGTAGCCAAGTCCAGTCCTGGTTTTGGAGGAGCTGTCCCAGGGAAGTCAGTCCTCCTGTCCTGCTTGTTCGAAACCAGCTGGGACATTTGTTCACCCACGAATGGCTAAGAATGGGGCTGGAGAAGACATGCAGGGGCATTTTGCTGGGACGTGAAAGAGGGGCCGTCCCAGTCCCACTGTCAGAGCTTCAGGCCAGAGTCAGTGGAGCAGCAGCTGGTCCCCCGGAGCAGCCTGGGGACCATCCTTCTGGAGTCTGTGGGGTCCTGGGGTCTGTGGAGCTCCCTTCCCAGCTGCCTCACAGAACCCATATGTAGTGCAGCTCCATTTCCCTGCCACCCCTTCTCACACCCAAAACTTTCACCTGTGACGGTGGGTCCAGAGAGACAAAGCCATTCCATAAAAGTTATTTAGAAGTAAGAATGAGCCTCTCAGCTGCCACCTTTCAGCTGGGCTGCCCCCAGGAAAGTGTGCCCGCCGGGCTGCGTCTGAGGGGAACGAGGGATGCACCACGCCCAGGAACAGTCAGAGTGGGATCCCAGGGTCCCAACTGTATCCAGACAATCCACTGTCCCTTTCACCTTGACCGTTACCCTGTGAGCAGCTTGCAGGCTTTGACCCCTCTGAGGACAGCTGTGTCCAGTGAGTAGAGGAAGCAAGGGACAGTCAGACGGTCAATTCATGCTGGGCAGCTTCTGTGACAGGCGACACAGGTTCTCAAACTGCAGGTGTTCCAGGCAGCATACACAGCCATGTGCTGTGGCCAGAGCTGGCGGTTCACCGACCTAAAGCAGCATCACAGTTGGAAACACCACAGATGGCCCTGAGAGGCACCCATCTGCCAGATGGGGGGGTCCACCCCAAGTGATGTGCACCCCCCTCACCTCAGAGCCTCTCTCTTGGCAGTCCCCTGTCTGGCATGCACTGGAGCTCAGTGCCACGTGCAGTGCAACGGCTCCACACAGGAACCCTGGTGGGAGCCCTTTCAGTGGCCTCACTTTGCCTCCACGGTTCATGGACCCAAGGAAGGGTGTCTTCAACCCACCTGTCTATAGCCTGTTAAGTGTCAAACCACATAGCCAGGGAGTTCACAACATCTCAAGGTCAGTGAGCACATAACCTTGGCCAGGAAAAGTAACATCTGGCAGGAGAAATCAGACTCACCAGCCAGCAAAATGTCATTCATTTGGCGGAAGCTTGAGTGTCGGGGGAGAGGGCCAAGTCCTGATCCACCACGCCCCCCCCTCCCCCCCACCCAGGGGCAGCCAGCAGGGAGCAGAGAGCACCAGCGATGTGTATGAGAGATCATGCCCATGCGAATGCAGGGACCTCTGGTCTTGGTCCTTGCATGCCAGCAGGAAGGAAAAGCAGGTGGCTGCAATGCCCAGGACTCCCACAAGGAGCTGTTAGCCTGCACAGCAGACCCTATTACAGCCACCCTGTCCAAGTCAGCTGGAGCCACAGGACCAGTGACTGGATTGGGCTGGTGACAATCTCCTGCCAGCCACCACTCTCTCTGGCTGTTGATTTTGGACTCGGCCTCTCTCGTTACCTTGGCTCCTTTCACATCACCCGGGAGGCCTGGAACTTCCCTTCTCCTCCTGGGGTTCTGTTGGCAATCTTGGGAAGTGATAGGTTGCTGGGCTGGAGCTGGTTACGTGCTCTATAGCCACCTATCCAAGTGTAGGGTGTCCCCACCCTTGTGTGGAGCAGGGAATTCCAAACAGCAAACATCAGGGTCCAGAGGTAGAAGCCACAGTCGCAGCACCCTGACTTGACCCCAAGGTGACATTACTTTTCCTGCTCTCTGGGGACCTTGCTCACATCCCATCAGTGGAATCAGACGCCTGTGTCCAGCAGAGCCATCAAAATCTAAGTTCTCCCCCTGCCTGAGGTGCCTGGCATATCAGATGGGCATGTAGGGCCTCTGGTCCCTCTGGGCACAGGGAGACGAAGGCCCACTTCTGATTATTCTTCTCTTAAACAGAGGTGAAGGTGGAGGAGGAGGAAGGGGCCAGGGATGGAACAAGACACACTTCCATAGCTCAGTAATATCCAGTGTTTTGGGCTCACTCAAAGCCCTAAATGGGACAGCAAGATTGTCATTACTGATCCCATCTGTTTTAGCTTCAGGGACCCCTTGACTTAAAAACCATATCACATTGTTCTGAGGGGCTCTGTGCCCCTTGCCTGGCTGGGCTTTAACTTGCATGGTGGTGACCTTTTGGATGGGGTCCACTTAGCAGGGGTTTCCACTGGCCCAGAGCCATGGTAACATCTCCCATCCTCTTTCTGGGTCTTCCCATAAGGGCTGAGTGAGTTTTCCAAGGAGGCAGGGCCACCTGTCAGGAAGCACTTACATCTCTTTGGATCACCTTCTCCAGTGTGTCACCAGCATTCTAGATACCATCCAGGTGCCATGAGCCCATGTGCCAGCTATTGATGGTTCCCCATAGAGGTTTGTCTATATCAGGGAGTTGTCCCGAGCCAGGGTTCACAGCAAACACTGAGATCCTTTGCTGTTAACTCTAAAGGAATCCTGCACATGTTTGGTGCCCAAGCCTCTCATCCTTGAGTTCTAGCCCTGCTCCTGCCTGCATTCTGCCCATCAGGATTGGTGATGGCTCTCTCTTTGCACCCAGTGTAGGTGTGTGTTTCTGTGACTGGGGTAAGAAGGGAATGGAACCTTCCTGGGACTCAGCATGGGTTCTAATATTTGTTGGGAAGTGGGGCTGACCTGAGGCTGAACCAGCAATGTCCGCGCTGCAAGGAAAGAGTACATCAACCAAGGCACTATCCAAGTGTCTGTCTTTGAACCCACTTCTCAGTGCTCAGATTGCAGCCACCTGCCCAGTTTCTCTCCATTCACAGCAAATAGCTGTTTCCTGCCCAGCTGACCATGAAGTGTGGTCAGTATGTTCACCACTGATTCCCATGGACCTCCCTCATGTTCTGTTAACTGGCCCACGGGCCACTTTCTTTCTCTTTTGGGATGCTGTGTCTCTGAGAGGTATCCCTTCCTTGCTGCCAAAATTGCAGATCAGAAACTGTGAAGGGTCTGAGATGTTTCTTGGCTTGCAAGCCAGCAAGCCAGCCTGCCAGCCAGATACAAACAAAAGACACAAGACCCCAGGTCAGAGACAAAGGCTGTTTCTCACAGCAAAAGCAGCATGGGCTGCCCATGCCTTGATCTCCACATCCAGGGACCAGATGTAAGCTTCATGCAGTGGGTTTTACCACAAGAGAGAACCCCCAAGTTTTAGGAGATGCCGAGTTTTTCTGGGGCTACTGGCACATCTTCCCATCCTTCTCTCCAGAGCGAGAAGTGACTTATGGCCCTGGAAGACAAGCAAATGTCTCATAGGGAAGGAAGGTGAGGGCTTGTCTCTGCTGCCCTGGATGGCTCCTGGGGTGTCAGTGCTGGCAGTAGGTGTCTTTGCCCAGAGGATCTGACTGTGCAGGAATGCCAGCAGTCCATGGAGAACTGTCTTCTGACAGCAAGATGAAGACTGAGAATTGACCACAGATTGACAGTGTCACCGGTAGCCTTGCCAAGGGCTGTTTTGTGTGCGAGGTGAAAGCCAAGAGGTGTGGGTTTGGGAAAGGATGGAAAGGGAAGCACCTGGAGACAGAGAGTGAGAACAGCTCTTTCCTGGAATTATCATACAGGGACACAGAAAAATGAGGTGGCAGCTGGAGGCTTTTGGGGGGATATATTTTTAAACTGTTTCTTAAGGTTCCCTGTGAATCAGAAGTCAAGATGCTGCTTATGAACTGTTATAACTTAAACAACCTTGTTCAGAAAGTACAGAGCTATTGGAAAGTGTTCATCTATGAAATTTTACATATTTATGGAGGAAAGAATTCTTTGTAGCGAAAGATGCACATCTCACCATCCCTCTCCCAGGAAAGAAATGTGTTACAGCTGGACATGTTAGATGGGCATTTGGATGAGGGTGATTAAAAAAATGGGTGGTGTCCGAGTATGTCTACTAGGTGGGGTCAGGACCTTGGAGGCCCCTGGACAGTTGCAGAATCATTGGCGAGGTGATTGAGGGTCTGGTTGTCAGAAGGAGATGTCCTCTCCTTGGGTTTGGGTCCCCCAGCCCGGCCCCTGCCTCCAGCTAAGAGCCTGCCTTTAAGAGGCTACACTGTGCCCAATGAGGTCTGGGGAAGTAGATGGGGGGCGGTGCGCCTCGTGTCCATCCAGGGCTCCAGGTCAGCTTGGCCTGCTAGACCCCTGGCAGGGAACCCACACTGGCTTTTGTGTTATAGGGGCAGCCTCCTCCATCAAACCCTGCGACTGTGACCCCCAGGCGGGCCCAGTCTCTTGTCCCTGATGGGGTTCCCTCTGTGACGGCCCTCCTCTCCTTTCCAGATGGGAAGCCAGTGGAGGTGGAACCTCATCACATCCTCATTGAAGACCCTGATGGCTCGTGTGCCCTCATCCTGGACAACCTGACTGGTGTCGACTCTGGCCAGTACATGTGCTTTGCAGCCAGTGCTGCTGGTAATGCCAGCACCCTGGGCAAGATCTTGGTGCAAGGTGAGCCCTGGGGGGAAGGCCAGAGTGTGAGTGCCCAGGCCCCACCCTCTGGGCATTGGAAGGGTATCAGCCCTCATGGGGGGGCACGGGCCTGCGGATGGAGCTGGCAGGGGGTGGGTGTGAACGTCTTACTGAGGTCGGGGGACTCGCTGGTGGGGGTGGGGTCCTGCTCCGTCATGGTGTCTCTCTCTGTCTCTGTCTCTCTCTGTATCTCTATGTCTCTATCTGTCCATCTCTCTGCCTCCATCTCTTTTTTGTTTCTTTCTCTCTATTTCTGTATCCATTTCTGTGTCTCTCTCTTTCTATCTGTCTCTGTCTCTCCCTGTCTTTTTGTCTCCCTGTATCTCTGTTCCTCTGTCTCCATCTCTCTGTCTCTGTGTCTCTCTCTATCTGTCTATCTCTTTCTCTTTGTGTCTCTGTCTCTTTCTCCATCTCTCAATCTCTCTGTCTCTCCCCTCTCCCCACATTCCCTGGACCCTGCAGTCCCGCCTCGGTTTGTGAACACGGTCCGGGCAGTGCCCTTTGTGGAAGGAGAAGATGCCCAGATCACCTGCACCATCGAAGGTGTCCCACCCCCTCAGATCAGGTGGGCCAGGCAGCTTGGGGCTAGGGTGGAGGTGGGCAGGTGGGCCTGCCCTGGGGCCATCCTGCCTGCCTGAAAAATGAGGGTGGGCAGCCTGTTCGCTGGGTTGGGGTAGGCTGGACACAGAAACTCAGCCTTTCCGATGAGAAGTGGGCACGATGGGGCTGCAGCACGTTCTGAACACAGCTCTAGCTGCAGCGAGGAGGACAGAGGATGTTGGGTGGGTGACATCCAAGAGGGATGTAAGGGATGTCCTCTGTAAGGACATCTGGATCCGAGGGGTGGGTGAGGGGAGGGTCCTGAGCATGGGGGACCTGGGGAGACCCCACCTGACCACCCCCGGGGTTGGCTTTAGATGGTACAAGGATGGGACCCTGCTGACCCCTGGGGGCAAATACCAGACCCTGAGTGAGCCCCGCAGCGGCCTGCTGGTGCTGGAGATCCGGGCAGCTGGCAAGGAGGACCTGGGCCTCTATGAGTGTGAGGTGAGGAGGGTGGACCCAGGGGGAGGGGGCTGAGGGGACCTGTCTTGGGGATCCTGCCTGGTTACCACCATTCCTGACCACAGTGAGAGAGGGGAAACCAGACCATTGTCACCCACCATCCATGATGAGGGGACACCAGGCCACTGTCACCCACTGCCCATGATGGGACAGCAGGCCACTGTCACCCATTGTCCATGATGAGAGAGAGGACACCAGGCCACTGTCACCCACTGTCCATGTTGAGAAGACAGGGACCGAGGAGGCGGGCCCTGGGTGGAGCTCCCTCAGTCCTCGTGGCCCGGGGGGACCGGCAATGGTCTGGGGGAGGTGTGTGCTGGCTGTGGTTCTTCCTGGCTGCTAGCTACTGCTGCTGCTGGCAGCCTTCATGGGGGAAGTGTGGTGCCTGCTCCCCATGGCAACTCTCAGGGAAAAAATGGACCCGTGTCAGCTCTGGACCTGTGCTGTCCATTTCGGTCACTGTTGTCCACGCACAGTGATTTAAATTTAAATCAGTTAAAGTTAACTCTAGGTGAAGATTCACTTCTATTTCAAGTACTCAGAGCCCACATGGCCACTACACTGGACAGAGCAGAGAGTGTCCCCACCATCACAGGAAGCTCCTGGTCAGTGCTGGGGACACAGTGGCTCGCCTGGTACCCTTTTCCCTGTGGTCAGGCTCTGCAGCTCTAGGAACAGCCATGGTGGGCCCCCCATGCTACAGCTGGCCTGTACGGCCTCAAAGAGACTGCCCAGGCCCCTTGGGGAGCCACGGGCTCTAAGTGGGCCTCTGCTGTCTGCCCTGCAGTTGGTGAACCGGCTGGGCTCCAAACGAGGCGGCGCGGAGCTGTTCATGCAGGGCCCGGCGCTGCAGGCCAGAGAACAGCAGCACGTGGGGCAGCTCGCTGCCGTGGAAGGTGAGTGCTTCCGCTGCCAGTCGCGGCCTGGGCTGGACCCGCCATATGCCTGGGCAGCACCAGGTGGGGTGAAACCATCAGCGCCTCTAATCAGAGCACACTTCCTGGATGAGGGGAAGCAAGGACGGAGGAGGGGATTCAGAGGTTGAGGGGCAAGCACTGGTTGCCAGTTCCTGACTGGAGCAGCATGTATGTGGGCCGGAGGAGGGTGGGCTGTGAACCCAGAACCTGGGAAAGGCTGGAGGGGCAGTCCGAGGGGGTGGGGGTGGGGTGCCCCTAAGCCCTGCTCACCATCCCTGGGGGAATAACAAGTGCATATAAAGGCCAGACCTGAGTCCTGAGCAGCCTGCCAGGCAGTGGTCAGAGGGGTGTTATAGGATGGGTGGCAGGGATGGTAGGAGGGACGGCTCCACAGAAGCAGGGTGCTGGATCCCAGTTTGGCTCCTGGGAGAGGGAACAGGTGTCAGGGGCCTGATCCTTCCACACTTGGTGGGGCTGGCTGAGGAAAAGGCAGAATGCCGTGGCTTGGCCTCCCTGGCCTGGCCTGGGCCAGGCTGCAAGGGGTCTGGGCTGCAGAATGGGCCTCATTAGGGAGCAGTGTGCTCCTGGGCAGGAGGTGAAGGGTGGCAAGATGCCTCACTCCTCCACTCACGCTTGGCTCCAGGATCCCAGCTGGGCCTAGCCCGGGGATGGCCCAGGGCAGGCAGCAGCCCCAGGGAGAGTTTCTCCCAGTCTGAACTGCCTCACCTGGAAGGGGCTGCCAGGACAGATGCTGAGCCTCCCATCCTCGGGGGCATGCAAGCAGAAGCTGCACCCAAAAAGCTGGTGGAGCTGCAGCTCTCACAGTAGGATGGGCTGGGATATGTGTCCTCCCAAGTCCTGAAAGTTGGCTTCTCTGATGCCTTGAGCCACCGGATCAATCCCTCCCAGGGCCCAACGTGCAGGGGCTGCTGTCTCTCTGGACCCTCACAGAGTCGGCCACCTGGCGCCAGGAACTCAGCCTTGGGGCCTTTGACGCCCTCTAGGGACTCTTCCTTCCCTCGTGGGCAGGGGTCCTGTTCCTCAAGCCCCAAAGGGCACTGGTCAAGCCGGTTCCCATCGGAGGGCCCCATGGCATCTGCCGGCACCTCTATCCTGCCCTGTGGCATCTTACGTCGGGCAGAGCAGGGCTCAGCATGCACCTCAGCATACCCTCTCGACTGGTGACAAGCACATCCTACAGAGCTATTTACTTCATTGTCATGATGGGTCTCTGTCAAGGTCCCGTGGACGCAGGGTGTGGAGGAGGGGTGGCCCACCTGTGTCGGAAATGGCCTTCGTGCCTCATGAGGAGAGGCCAGTCTTCACAGACCCTGGCATTGGAGCCCGCTGCCTCCTGCTTCCTAACCCTATCCTGCCGCTTCATCATTAACCCCGGTGGTTCTGCAGCCAGAACGGGCCCTGGCTGGCCCTGTGGGGTGGGGCGCTGCCCTTTCGCTTGTGAAACTGCGCAGGGCCAGGGGCTGCACTTTGCACAGCCGCACCCCTTGCACAGCCAGTACTCATTGGAGCCCAGAGCCCATCTGGTGGCAGGTTAGGTCAGGAACAAAGGTGCCAGGAATGTAGCAGCCCACGGGTGCCCTAGCCACCACCCCCAAAAGCAACAGAATGAGGCCCCTGTCAGGGAGGATGAGGCAAGGAGCCCTGGATCTCTCACTGCTTCGCCTACAGGCCACAACAAGTTGGTGCTCTCTGGGCCCAACTAAGTCTAAACACACAGGATATTTTGGCTGGATCCCATTCTCTCTTCCAGTGGACTCGCCTCTCTCCAGGAGGCAGCTTGCACAAGCACACACAGGCACACACACGTGTGTGTGCAGACACACACATTAGCATGGACACACATATGCACACACACAAACATGCACAGTAAGTGTGGCTCCCGAGTGCCATACAGACACAGCTAGTACATTTAATTCACGTGCATCTAATTGGAGACAAGGTTAAAATACTCGCAGTCATCTAAGGGGAGTTCTTTTTCTATGTGGCACTGCAACAGCGCAGAAAATCCCATCGACCAGGGACTAGGAGGCTGTGTGCCCTAGACCATGCCACTTGACTTTTCTGAGCCTCCCCCTCAATTTTCCCCACAGGATGGCGAGAGGGACTGTTGAGATGTATGGGTGCTGGTAGCTGGTGGGTTGCCTGCTATCCAGCTGGGCAAGGCTGGGAGAGGCATGTCTGTGCCAAGCCTGACCCTGTCCAAAAGCTACAGAGGAAGAGGGCTCGAGATGGTGGGGAGTAGTTGCTGCCAGGTCCCCAGTGGGTCCCGCCCTGTCCCTGGGACGCGGGCCCCCTGTCAGCAAAATGGGAACCACAGGCCGTATCCTGCTGGCTCCAGCGAGGAGGAGAGCTAGGAAAGTCAAGAGACAATTGAATTTGCGAGGTGCTCCTATGGGAGGACCTAGGTTCCCCTGCTCCCTCAGAGCTCAGGACCCTGCTCAGGCATCCTCCCAGAGGGACTTCTGTGGCCTCATGCCACAAAACTCAGATGTGCTACCTCTAGGACTCCGGAGTCATTCTGCCCTGGAGAGACGCCCTTTGGTCTTTAGATTTTTTTTGTGACATAGGCACCAGCCATCCCGGTCCCAGTTTGGCTATCAGCCACAGGCCATTCCTTTTCCCTCTCTAGGCCTCGGTTTCTATGAAAAGTGGAACTTCAGGCCTGACAAATTCACAGGGCTCCCTGGGCACATGGGCTGAAGGAAAAGCTTGGATTTCTGTGTGGGCAGCCTAGACAGAGCCCTTACTCTCCTTGAAGCTCCTGCCAGAACCCCTCAAGAGGGATTCTTCCCTCACGTGGGACGCACTGTTATCACAACTCCTCGTTCCCCAGCCACTCAAGGCAGGCATTGTCACCTCCATTTCAAAGATGAGGGACCTGGGACTCTAAGCTGAGACATTCCTACCAGGGGCACACAGTCAGGCAGGGTTTGGATCCAGTGCCCTAAGCTGAGCAGGTTACTACACTGCCATGCCACTCAGATAGCTCAGCCCCCAAACACCGGCTGATCTGTAACCCTCGCTATTCCACCTGTTTTCTTTGTAGTCACTGAGCAGGAGACTAAAGTCCCCAAGAAAACCGTCATCATGTAAGTGCAGGCGTGTTCCTAACCTTCCTTCTGACTGCAGTGCTCCCTGCATGCCCACTAACCTCCCTGGAGCTTGCCTGTGTAGCTTGGCCCCTTGCTTGTCTGACTGCTTGCCCACATGGCCTTTGTTCACCACGCACACTGCCAGCATCTTGCAGATACTCCCAGGGCATTCACCTCCCCCTGGGCCCTTGGCTACCTTCACACTTCAAAGCTGTCTCTTCCAGGGTCTAAGTACCCTTTTCATGGCCCCGTTGCCTCAGCAGGGTAGACTTACTCTGTGTACATCACAGTGGCTCACCCAGGGCTTGGACCCAGAATCATACCAGTTAGGGGGAAGCAGGGACTGAAAGCTGCTTCCCCCAGTGTACTAGAGGCAGAATGCTACCCTAGGATACCCTAGGGCATTGTCCAATGGAACTTTCTATGATGATGGAAATAATCTATATTTACACAGCCCACTACAGCAGCTACTAGCCGCACGTGGCTATTTGTCGAGTGTGACTGAAGAACTAGATTTTTAAATGTATTCGATTTTCAACAATTTGAATTTAATTAAAATAGCATAACCATAGTGAACAGCACAGCTCTGGGGCCCTTAGAGGTCTCCAAACTCAGCCCTCACACTAGGAAGACGGGCACATTGAGGTTCAGGGAAGACAGGAGGCTTCCTGAGGGTGGTTCGCAATTGCAAGCCAGCCGAGAACTCATTTCCTCGGCGCCACACCCACTGTCCCATTCTCCATCCTCAGTGCCTTCAAGGCTGAGGAAAAGCCACGCATGTTGTTGATAATTAAATAATACAAGAGGTCCAGAGCTAGGTGAACCCACAGAAGGCAGGATTGGTTTTGACCTGGATAATCTGGAAGGACTTCCAGTAGGAGATGTGTGAAGTAGATGGGTGGAAGAGCTTGTAAAATCCAGGAGGAAGAAAGACTATGATTTCCTAAAGCCAGGGGACTGGGAGGCTCCAGGATGGGGAACCTCTTAATTCCGCATAGGCGTAAGACCTCCTATAGGTGCCTGCAGGTGGTGATATTGCTGGAGAATCCCATCTTGATAAGCTCCTGGGTTAACCCTTCCGTGACTTTCTCCCTTCTCCCCCAAAGCCGATTGCCACCTCACAATAGATGGGTCTGCCTGGGGCAGAAGTAAGTCCCATCCCTGGAGGTATGCAACCATGCCAGAGCTTTACACAGATCACCTCTACATTTCATGTACGAGGGGAGCATTGTTATTTACATTTTACGGAAGACAAAATGAAGGAGCAGAGATGGGGCCAGGCAGCCCCACTGAGGAGGCATTAGGGTGTCCTCGTGCTTATGCGAGGCTGGACTAGGTGACTCCCAAGGCATCCTGAAGTCCAGTCTATTCCAGGCTTAGGGAGGTAGCAACCCTCACCCTGCAAGGAAGAGTGTACCCCTTCATCTTGAGGAATGGAGAAAGGCAACTGCCTGGAGCAGCATACCACCAAGGGCTCCACACATTGCGCCTGCGGCACAATGAGGGGCTCTGGGGAGCCAAGGGGTACCAGAAGGAAACGGGAGAGACACCCTTGCCACCTGGCAGCCTCAGGTGCTGTGCCAGTGGCCTCAGAGCAGGGTGCCTACATGCCCTCGTGGGGGCAGCAGTGAGCCGAGCATGGGGGTGCATTTAGGAGGAGTGATCCAGCTGTCCAGTTCCACTGGACTCACTGTCTTGGCTCAGCAAATCAGGCAGTGTGAGGCCAGCAGATGGGGCCTTGCCCAGGTTTGGGCAGTCTCTGACCCAGGGACAAGCCTAGTGCCACTGAGCCTTGTGTGAAGCAGGAAGGCAGGCCTGTGGCCCTGAGTAGGCCACGTCTCCACGCCTCAGCTTCCCCAGCAGTTAAGGGGGCATGGCATTTCCCCTTTACCAGGTGAGGGCCAGAGGAGGCAGGATCTGTACTTGCTATGTACCCCAAGGTGTGGCCACACATCTCTGGGCCCATGCCTGGGAGTAACTGCTCCTGGATGGAGCTGTGAGTTAGACAAAAGCAAAGCTGAACATGAGACAGACAAAGTCCTAGTGATTGCAGGCAGCTGGTGACAGCACTGAGTTGTCACCATATGCATGCCGGGTCCCTCTGCCTGAGCCTGAGAGGAAACGCAGGTCCTGGGGCCCAGGAGCGCTGTGTGTTACTAAATGCGTTCCTGCTCCCTGCCTATTACTCATTTCACCTTCAGTACCTGGCAAGGTCAGGGGTACTGGTTGGCATAGGAAGGCCTGGGCTGACTGGTGGGCTTCTGACTCTTGGCTCTGGGCAAGTTTCGAGCCCTTTTCAGCCTTGTCTGCACCTGTAAAAGGGGGTCAGACCCATCCCCCAGAATTGCTGCAAGGTCCCTGGCCAGCACCCCATGCACACTCACATGCAAGTGGACTTGAGTTCTATCTCCTCTTCCCCTTCCATCCCCTTCCTGTTTTGGGAAATGCAGCCCAGGAGGGAGGCGGACTTGTCTGAGGTCACACAGCCCATGACGGGCAAGCCATGCCTAGAGCCAGGTGTCCTTGCCGGGCCTCACATCCCCAGACCAAGAGACCATGAGCACAGGCCACAGGTCAAGACTCTGACATTCCTCCTGCACCTGCGGCATCAGCTGCCCAGCCTGTCCCTAACCGAGGATCACTGAGGCACCTGCCCTCTGAGAGCCCCTCTAACCCCCACCACCCTCCTGCCATGTTACAAAGCACAAAGCACTGATGGGATCAACAAGGAGGGCTGTGTGGCGTGCACCCCTTCATTAGCTCTGTAAGGAGGGCTGGTGTCTCCAAAATGAGACAGCCGTAAACAAGGAGGGGAGATTGACACATGACGTTACAAACCAGTCTGGGGTTTGGAGGTACCTGCGTGATATAGCATGGGCCTCCCCTGATGCCTCAACTCTCATTTTGAGATCTGTACACTAGAGCCTGAGGTTGGCCAGATGAGACTCTGTGCTTTGTTTCTTTGGTTCTCTGGATGGGGATCTGGAGATCGGGCTCAAGCGCATGTGTAGGAGTTAGTTTATGCAATTTCACCACTTGCTTGCTTGTACACTAACCTGATATCTCTCGCTGGCCCCCGAATGTGCTGATGGCAAGGGCGCTGGGTGAGGCTGTGGGTCTCTGTGCCTATCTCCTCTCGGTCCTCTCCCCACAGAGAGGAGACGATTACCACTGTGGTGAAGAGCCCCCGTGGCCGACGCCAGTCCCCCAGCAAGTCTCCTTCCCACTCCTATCACCCTGCCAGCCTGTCCAAGCCAGGCCTGTTGGCCCCTGAGCTGCTGCACTCGCCAGGGGCCAGCCAATCCTGCAGGCCCGAGGCAGAGCCAGGCTGGAGGCCCACTGTGCCCACTCTGTACGTGACGGAGCCCGAGGCCCACGTGTCAGCCCTGCCTGGGGGCACTGGGCCCCAGCCCAAATGGGTGGAGGTCGAGGAGACCATTGAAGTTCGGGTGAAGAAGACTGGCTCAACGGGCGCGTCTCTGGCCAGAGAGACGCCTGGCAGCTCGGAGGGGCTTCTCTCCACACTGCCTGGCAGGATGCCTGGAGAAGACCCCAATACAAACAACTCCAACAACAAGCTGTTGACCCAGGAGCCCCCAGCAATGGTCAGTGTTGGCAAGCCCCTAGTCTTCCATGTGGAAACGGGGCCAGAGACCCCTGAGCTGTGCCCTCCCTGGGCTGCTGAAGAGGAGGCCCCCCTGGAGGTGATGGAGGAAAGAGGTACCTACCAGACAGAAGAGCCCCTGAGTGCCGATGGTCTTCAGGGCCGGGACCCCAAGATCCTCACACACAACGGCCGTGCGCTCACACTGGCTGACCTGGAGGATTATGTGCCCCAGGAAGGGGAGACCTTTGGCTGCAGCGGCCCCATGCCCGGTGCTTCTGGTGACCCGCCCTGCGAAATCTCAGTGCTTCAGAGAGAGATCAGCGAGCCCACCGTGGGGCAGCCCGTCCTGCTCAATGTGGGGCTCCCGCCAGGTTCCCAAACCTCCCCTGGCTTCTTCACCCACGTGCCCAGCTCCCGGGAGGCATTTCCATCAGGGCCACAGGACCTTGGCCCCAGGGGCGTCTCCTTCTGCTTTCAGGAGGCCCGGGCTGGAGGTACCATGTCCCGGAAGCCGTCCTTCTGCACTCAGGTTCAGCACTCTGTGGACAGTGGCCAGAGCAGCTTCAAAACGGAGGTTTCCACCCAGACGGTCAGCTTTGGGACAGTGGGGGAGACTGTCACCCTGCACATTTGCCCGGATGGGGACATGGACCCTAGCCCCTCCCAGGGCTGAGGCCAAGACCCTCAGGAGCTGGGTGGCTAGGGTTGAGATGAGAGACTCTTGGGGCTGGGACACCCCTGACTAAGCTGCCGTGGTTGCATGGGGCAGCAGAAAGAGGCAAGTGGCTTTGGGGCCTAGGACCCTGCCTGGCACCAGCATCAACTCACCTCACAGCTGCCCTGGGTTTTCAACTCAGGAGAGAGTCCCAAAGCTGGCACCCCTCGGACACGTGTGCTCTGACCCTGCCCTGGCTCTCCAACAACTCAGGACATCTCCCTCCCCTTGCTCCCTGGGTGCTTCCTACCTCACAGGACTTGGTCTTCAGCTGAGGACATTGCACGCATCTGTGATCTCAGAATGTACCGAAGCTGCTCTGAGAGCACTGGCCGGAGTGACTCGCAGACTGCAGCTCTGGGTTCGGGGGCTCCAGACACAGGGAAGGCACTTGGGCATCTTTCCTGCTCCGTTCATGAGGCAGTGGCTGCCACATGGGCCCTGTCTGCCCCAGCTTAGGCCCCCGTCCCAGTGGCCAGGCCTGGCACAGCCCTGCCTCTCACCCAGGCTGGGGGTTCCAGCCTCCCTCTCGATAGGGGGCTTCCCCCAAGCCACATCTTACGCGTGAACGTTTTTTCTTGGCCTCCAGGAGGCCTGTGTGGGGCCCAGCTCTACAGACCCTCCTAGGCCTTTTCTACAGGGTGGACCAGGGTCTCTGAGTGGGAAGCAGCCCCCGTCAGTCGACCCTGATGATGCTAATAAACTGGTTCCTTGCACTGCCTTTGCTCTGCTCTTTTTTGCTTCTCCACCTGGTGACTCCGATGACTCGGGAGGGGGGGGCCCTCCTGGCCTGGCCCTGGAGACCAACCAGTGGACAGCCCAGGCCCTTTCCATTGACAGCCCTGGGTGGACGCTCAGCATCGACCCGTGGGTCCTGGCTAGTCCTGGGGATCCTGGGTTGAGACGTGATAGTTCACCTGTCCAGCTTGCTCACATGTGGGCTGAGGGGCTGGGGACAGACAGGTGCACACAGTGTGGCTGGGGCAGCGCATAGTGGTTGCTCCTGCTGGGGGCCTCCTGTGCAGCTGGGTCCGTTGTCAGGACAGACATGGGGGTGTGATGTGTCAGGGGTCCTGATGACCTCCTTGGAGTGGGGAAGGACAGGATGGGTGCCCCAGCGCCATAGAGGGCAAGCAGATGGCAGCCTGCCCAGTTGCCTCTTCAGCCTGGTGGGCCCTAGGATACAGAAGATCAACAGGAGGGAGGCTCTGGGGCAGGGGAGAGCTCCATAAAGGGGGACCTTCTAGAAATGGAGTGGTGGGCATCTCTGAATGGCCACATAGGGGCTGGCAGCCAGGTGGAGGAGGGAGCTGCACTGAAGGCTGAGGGCAGGAAGCCGAGACACAGGAGGGTCTGAAGGTTCCCGGGGCAGGGACCAGGTGAGAGTGTAGTGGTCTGGGTCAGCCCAGGCTGCAGGTGGAAGGGAGAAAGCTGCTGGGTGGAGGACAGGGGCTGCCCTGGGAGGGCAGGAATGCAGCCTACCCTCTGAGGAGTTCATGGCTCCTAATTTGGCATCTGGCTGTCCCTAGCTTCCCTAGACTGTGGGGCTGGGTCCACTTGAGCCTGGGTGACCCAGTACCCTAGGATCCAGAGTGGGCTACAGGGCAAGGCCAGCCCCAGGATGAAGGGATGAGACGAGCTGAGGCTGAGGGGCCACCCAGAGTGGTGGGTAGGAGTCCAGGCCCAGCTGCCCCTATAGGAACTGACATTCTTGTGAGGGCATCTGTGTAACACCCTGCGGGTGGACCAGTCCTGAGCTTGCCGCCTAGAGTGCCATCTCCCCTGGCACAGTCTCTGGATCCCTTCTTCTCTCAGGGCCCTCCACCTTCGGCCCTTCCTGCACCCAATGGGTGGCTGGAGCAGGGAGGTGGGAAGGGTGGCCTGGGGTTGGCTCATCTGGGCAGTATCCCACTGCCCGGGCTCAGGCCAACCCTTACTCCTATGCGTGGACCTGCCTCTCCTACAGATGCTGCCATCCCACCCCCAGATGCCCTGGGGCAAGTGGACCAGGAGAGCACATCCATCCAGAGGACAGTGATGTGCCCTGAGGCTCCAGGACCCACCACAGGGGAACATACCAGCCCCGGCCCCAGACCTGGGGGGCCACCTGGACTCCAGGAGGCCGGCCAGAATCCCCCAGGAGTGGAGGCTGGGGATGCACCCGGTGAGGCCTGGCAGCAGGCTGAAGGCAAAGTATTACCTGCTCCCAGGACCAACCCCACCACCCCTAACCTCCCCTCCGTTCTGACACCAACCTTGGTTAATTTGGGTGCCCATCCCATGGGGGTGAACTAGCAGAGCCTAGGGACCCCCAACATTCTGATGGCTCCACATGTTGTGGACGCTGGACGAGGCCCACCCCTCACTCAGCCTGTGAAACTAGAGGGGGGGATGGGTTCTGGGAGGTCCTTCCCACCCTGAGCATGTCTGTCCCAGGAGCCAGAGGCCTCCTGTGGTCAGCCCTCAGGGGACGGCTTGGGTACCCTGTGCTCCTGGGAGGGTGAGGAGGAAGAGGAAGAGGAGGAGAGGGGACAGAGAGAGTGAGAGGGGGAGGGGAAGGTTGTGGGGAGAAGGAGAGTGAGGAGAAGGAGGAGGGGAAAGAGGGAGAGAAGGGGAGGGGGAGAGGAGGGGAATGGGAGGGGGAGGAGGAGGAGGAGGAGGAAGAGGAAGAGGGTGAAGAAGGGGAGGAGGAGGGGAATAGGAAGGAACAGTAAGTGAGCAGTGCCTCAGGCAGACCAGACCCCTGGGAATGTGCTATGGGGCCCCTCCCCCCAGCCCAGGGGGCTGAAGTGCACTTGCACGGCTGGAGCTCTAGGTTTGCGGTCACGGACCCTGTGCTCTTGGAGCCCCTGCTCTGCCTGTCCTCCCCTCCTCTGGGCCCTGGAGGTCGATGCAGAGGCAAGTCATGAGGGATTGTCTCTAGCCCTATCCCAGGCTCCGTCTCACTGGGCCCCTTGCCTCCCACCAGGTGAGCCCCAGAAGGTGCCGCAACCTCCCTCCCACGAGGGCCTGGAGCAGAATCCTCAGGCACACGCTGAGGTCCAGGAACGCATGGTGCCCATCCGGTAACTCCTCCAGCTGGCTGGGGGATGAGGGGACATCCTGGGGGCAGGGTCGGGCACGGGGACAGGAGAGTAAGGGGTGGAATCACAGCACCCCTGCACTCTCCATACCAGACCCACCCTAAGTCCAAGGGTGGGGCAGGGAGGAGAGGCCACCCCTAGGGCAAGGGAAGTTGGGGGAGCTCCCTTCTCACCCAGGGCTGGGGCCCCTGCCTGTACATCCCCTCCCAAAGAGTCTGCTGCAGCCCCCATCTTATCTTGAAGCTCTGCCTCCCATACCCCAAAAGTGGAAGGGTGGGGCAGACAGCTAACTCCACTCCATGGCCCCAGGATGGAGGGCGCTGCCTGCCCCAGGGCAGGTGCAACAGAGCTCTGGGACATCCACAGCCACGTGTTCACAGAGACGAAGCACAGGACATTTGTGTACCAGGCCAGCGACATGTGTGCCACAAGTAGGTGGGGGCCCGGAAGTTTACACGTGTGCCCGCCATGCCCTGGGCAAGGGGAGGCAT
Source organism: Balaenoptera physalus (assembly GCF_965194825.1). NCBI lineage: Eukaryota > Metazoa > Chordata > Mammalia > Artiodactyla > Balaenopteridae > Balaenoptera > Balaenoptera physalus. The sequence goes on along the minus strand of NC_138890.1, from coordinate 16,990,554 downwards.
TTGCATGGAGGGGCCTGCAAAGCCACCTGGCATGTCCCAGCCTTACTGTGGCCAGGGCCCCTGCTGCCCCTCTCCCCGCGTCCCCTCAGAAGGCATCACTGGGAGGGGAGATGCAGGCAGCAGTGACCTTTTCCCCACTCAGAGTTAGCATATTCTGTGCGGCCTGCCCTCAGAGAGCCGAGGTTGAAGCAGGAGAGGCAGGGGTTAGACTGAAGGAAGCACTTCCGGACCATCAGGGGCGTGGGGGGAGTCAGGATGGGGTCACCTTCACTTGGGAGGCAGGTGGGCTCTTTCACCCTGGGGTATATCTCGGGGCCTCTCTGCCCACCTAGGGTACCAGGGCACACCTGGGGTTACTGCCAGCCCACCTGGGTCTGGGTCTCTGTGAATGTAGACCGGGGATCAAAGATTTCAACACAGGACAGGCTGTGGTGGGACAGAGCCAGGCTCCTTCCCAACGGCTCCCTCCCCTACCCCCAGGGCCCCCATCCATGCAGGTCACCATTGAGGATGTGCAGGCCCAGAGGGGCGGCGTGGCGCAATTCCAGGCTGTCATTGAGGGCAACCCGCAGCCCACAGTGACCTGGTATAAGGTAGGGACAGGCGTGGGGTGGGGGCCTGCCTGCGAGAGGGGTAGTGTGTGAAACCCTACTGGACTGGACACAGCACTCTCTGAAGGTCATGCTGGGCCGTGGTGCTGGGGTCACCCATGGTGGGCTGATGGCCTCCCTGCCCTCCTGTGTCTCCAGGACGGTGCCCAGTTGGTGGATGGCCCCCGGCTCAGCCAGCAGCAGGAAGGGACCACATACTCCCTGGTACTAAGGGATGTGGCCCAGCATGACGCTGGTGTCTACACATGTCTGGCCCACAACGCTGGTGGCCAGGTGCTATGCAAGGCAGAGCTGCTGGTCCATGGGGGTGAGTGGGGGACCCCTTCCCAGGCCTGTCTTGGCTCCATGCAGGCATGTGGGGCTGTGGGGATGGGGGTCCTGTGAGCTCCCACAGGCTCGGGCACTATAAAGTTGGGGGACAGAGGGACGGGGTGGTCATCTTTGCTCTCACCTACAGCTTCCCCCTCCCTGGCTACAGGCGACAGTGAGCAAAGCTCTAGGAGGAAACTGCACTCCTTCTACGAGGTCAAGGAGGAAATTGGAAGGTATTCCCCGCCCCCCATCCCAGCCCCAGGAGCCTCACCCGCTGGACCCCCACCCCCTAAGACCCTCATCCTCAGCCTCCTGGAGTTCCTACCCCAGAGTTTCCGTCCAGGAGCTCCCAGCCCTCCCCGCCACTGCACCCCTACAATCCCCACTTCAGCGCTAGCAGAAGCCCACCCTCCCCCCTGGAACCCCACCTCCACCGAGTACCTGCCTCCTCCAGCCCTCACCTTCTGGAGCCCCTGCCTCCTACGAACCCTACCTCTTTCCGGAGCCCCCGCCCGCAGAGTACCTGCTGCCCCACACCCGCCGGGAATTCCTCCCCCTCCAGTACCCACTCCCCCAGCCCCTGCTCTCCCGGAACTTCCCTTCTCAGGAGCTTTGCCCCCTTCCAAACCCCGTGCCCCAGGAACCCCACCCCCAACGCGCTGTTCCCTCCTCCCAGGGGTGTGTTCGGCTTCGTGAAGAGGGTGCAGCACAAGGGCAACCAGATGTCCTGCGCCGCCAAGTTCATTCCCCTGCGGAGCAGGACACGTGTCCAGGCTTATCGGGAGCGGGACATCCTAGCAGGGCTGAGCCATCCACTGGTCACTGCACTGCTGGACCAGTTTGAGACCCGAAAGACCCTGATCCTCATCCTGGAGCTGTATCCCGTCTCACCCCAAGGGTGCAAGGTGGCGGGGGGAGGGGGATGTGCCCCAGACACACAGGGGTCCGGAGGGCTGCGTGGGGCCTGTGGTTTTGGTGATCCCAGCCCTGCCTGCCTCATGGGGGCAGCCCGTAATGCTGGCGTTTCGAAGCTTTGTGACTAACCCCCTCCCCGCCCCTGAACACACTGCACAGACCTCATAGCTCCTAGGCCTTTGGGCCAGGAATTTGGGCAGGGCTGCGTCCAGAAGGTCCAAGACGTGCCCCTGTGGGCTCCTCCTGCTCTCCACGTTGCCTTTCCAGCAGGAAGTTTGGACTTCTTACCTGGCTTCTGCAGGCCCCAAGCGCTGACGCTGCTTTGGATGCTTACCCATGCTCCAAGGAGGGGCACACACCCTACCGGATCCATCTGCCACTCGTGGCCCCGCTGAGGGTCTCTGAATGTCGTGTGTGCTCACTACACCCCGACCTCCCCAGTCAGCGTCCCCTGCAGGGGGAGGTGGGGGACACGTGGGCTCTGTGCAGAGGGGAGAGGATACCTCCGCTCCCACTCTGCTGCTGCCCACTGGCCTCAGCCCCTCTACTCGGGGCATCTTGTCCCTCCCATCCTCCTCAACTGCAAGCACCAGACTCCCTAGAATAGCCACCCCACCCCCGCCCCACGATAAGACTCCCCCCAGGTGGTGTGAGGCTATGAGGGTTCCAGACCCTAGAGCTTTCCTTGACAGAGTCCCAGGTGCTCGTCGGAGGAACTGCTGGACCGCCTGTTCAGGAAGAGTGTGGTGACAGAGGCCGAGGTGACTGTGCCGCCTGGGCCGCCCACCCAGCTTCAGGGCAGCGTGCATGCCTGGCCAGGCCTCCTGCTTCCCCTCCCCTGTCCACCTGTCCCGCAGACCAGCTCCCCAGCATAGTACTCCCCACCTCAGAGACCTTCTAGGGTATTCCAGGGCCTCACAGGGTGTTGCAGCTCCTGTCGGGCTTTCAGAGCCCTCCCGTGCCCTGGGCTCGCTTCTTCCCCATCCCAGACTGCACTGAACTAGCTGACCAGGCCTCGCCTGCTCTCCCAGTCCCCTCTTGCTTTGCACAGGCTGCTGCACACATCCAAACCTGCCCCGCCTTGGGGCTCAGAGGAATCCCCCAGCTACAGGGGTCTGTGAGGCTTTGCATGTAACCTGCCCTGCGGGACCACCGTCCCAGGCTCAGGTCTGGAGGGAGTTGGAGGCAGTGTAGGTGGGAGCAGGCAGGGAAGTAAGTAGAGGGGGTTCTCGAGGCTGGCTGTCTCACCTGAGCACCAGCCTTTGCTGCAGGTCAAGGTCTACATCCAGCAGCTGGTGGAGGGGCTGCACTACCTGCACGGCCAAGGCATCCTCCACCTGGACATAAAGGTATGCAGCTCCCTGGTGCCCCCAGAGCCCAGTGAGGGGCAGGTGGGAGCCTGGAGCCTATAGGCTGAGAGGGTGCAGACCCAACACATCCAAATTCCCTGTCAGGATTTCCTCACCTCTGGGGACAGGGAGCTCACTACATTATGACAGCCCCTGCAGGTAGGGTGCAAGTCTGATGGAGCAGAAGCTGTCCCCAAATGGTACTGAAACCTGTCCCCGGGGCTGCCCACTACCCCATGCTGGCCTCACCATCATTGTGGGGCAGCCCCTCAAAGACCCTTGAGTGTCCTCCCCAGGCCCGGCAGCCCTGGGAGTCACTTCCTTAGGGTACGGCCTCACCCACTCCCGACTCTGCCTGACAGCCCCCCAACATCCTGATGGTGCATCCTGCGCGGGAAGACATTAAAATCTGCGATTTTGGCTTTGCCCAAAAAATCACCCCGGCAGAGCCGCAGTACAGCAAGTACGGCTCCCCTGAGTTTGTGGCCCCTGAGATCATCGAGCAGACCCCTGTGAGTGAGACCTCCGACATCTGGTGAGTAGGGGGGCACCCGCTCTCTGCCTCCTCCTCCTCCCCGCCAGGCTAGGTCTGGGGTGACTCACGGCTGTGGTTTTTTTCCTGCAGGGCCATGGGGGTCATCTCCTACCTCAGGTGAGCAGATCCCTGCTCCTGTCAGCTGTCTCCTCCAAAGCCAGCCCAGACCCCTCCTCAGCAGGCCCACGGGAAGCTGTTGAACTGCTGGCTGCTCCTCAGACCAGAGACCCGAGACCTAAGGGGCAACTATCTTGGGAACATGCAGTCAGCCAACTCTGATAAGGGGTTTCTGCCAAGTGCTTTTCACACACACCCTGTCACAGAGGAGCTCTGCTGGGTCACGGGGCAGAGCACTGAGCTGTTTCCCTAAAGGGTATGGGTAATTTGTCCAGAGCCCCCTTACAACAGTTATTGCTGCCCTGAGGATGCTGGTGGTATAGACTGAGCCTGGATTTCCCCTACAGGTGGAGCCCTGATCCTTCCACCCCTGGCTAAGGCCAGGTGCCCCCTCCAGACTGACCCTTGATCTCTGCCCCAGGCTGAGCCTGGATCCCTACCCCAGGCTGACCCTTGATCCCTTTCCCAGACCAAGCCTGGATCCTCACCCCAGCCTGGGACCAGGTACCCACTCCAGGCTTAGCCTGGATCCCAGCTCCAAGCTGAGCCTGGATCTCTGGGCAAATCTGAGACATATGCTGGGATTCTCAGGGCTGGATGACAGTGGTGTTAAGAGGCATCTCCAGTCAGGGCTGGGAGCCCCCAGCCACCACCATCCCCATGAGACCCAGTACTCCCTGTCCTGGCAACCTGCCTCCCATGGACCCAGAAATTCAGGTCACGACTGAAGGCTAGTCACGTCTCTGCTTTCAGCCTGACCTGCTCGTCCCCATTTGCTGGCGAGAGTGACCGAGCAACCCTTCTGAATGTCCTGGAAGGGCGGGTGTCCTGGAGCAGCCCCATGGCCACCCACCTCACTGAGGATGCCCAGGACTTCATCAAGGCTGCTCTGCAGAAGGCCATGGAGTGAGTACACACGCCCTTCCCTCTGCCTGAGGTCCTCATGCTTGCCCCAGTGACCACTCGGACTGATCCCGGCCTTCCTCTCCCCACAGGGCCCGGCCCAGTGCCGCCAAGTGCCTTGCCCACCCTTGGTTCCTGGTGAGTAGGCTGAACGTGGGCTGGCCTGGCTCATGGGGAGGGAAACTGAGGCCAAGAAGAATGGGGGCCTGCCTGGGCCACAGGGTGCACCAGGGTCTCCCCACAACGTGCCTCTCTCGCCTGGGCTCCCCCAGAAGTCTGTGCCTGCGGAGGAGGCCCACTTCATCAACACCAAGCAGCTGAAGTTCCTCCTGGCCCGCAGCCGCTGGCAGGTGAGCTGTGCTGCCCTGTGGAGGGGGTGAGGGGGTGGGGTGCGGAGGGGGTGGGAGGCCAGAGAGGGGAATGAGGCTGTGCATGCCCCGTCTGGGTCTGGGAGAGCAGGGAAGTGGGGCTGGGCATCCTTCATTTCAGGTCTTTGCTACCGGGGTGAGGTGGGGCAACATGCAACATCCCTGCCAAGACGGGGACAAACTGGCAGAGCCCTGGGCCCACGTCTTGTAATGCCCACCATTTCCTGAGCACCCCTCTGGGCCCACCGAGAGCTGGGAAGGCAGCGGGCAGCCAGCTGACGACCCCCTGTCCTCCACACCCCCAGCGCTCCCTGATGAGCTACAAGTCCATCCTGGTGATGCGTTCCATCCCGGAGCTGCTCCAGGGCCCGCCCGACAGCCCATCCCTCGGGGTGGCCCGGCACCTGCGTGGTGATGCCAGTGCCTCCTCCAGCAGCTCTTCCTCCTCCGACAACGAGCTGGCACCGTTTGCCCGGGCCAAGTCGCTGCCCCCCTCCCCGGTGACCCACTCCCCGCTGCTGCACCCCCGGGGCTTCCTGCGGCCTTCCGCCAGCCTGCCTGAGGAGGCCGAGGCCTGCCCACCCGCCACAGCCTCGCCTCTGCCTGCGTCGCCCCAGGGTGCACAGCCCCCAGCTGCCCTGGGCTGTGTGCCCCGGCAGAGTGTCATCCGAAGCCTGTTCTACCAGCAGGTGGGCGAGGGCCCAGAGCTGGGGGGCGTGTCCGCGGGCAGCAGACGGCACCCCGCCCGGCGGCGGCACCTTCTCAAGGGTGGCTACTTCTCGGGCGTCCTGCCCGGCCTTCGAGAGCCACTGCTGGAGCACCGTGCGCTGGAGGAGCAGGCTGCCAGGGAGGAGCAGGCCACCCTGATGGCCGAAGCACCCTCCCTAGAGGCCGCCCTGCAGATGCCCAGTGCAAGCGCCCATGAGGCCTCTGGCTTCAGCCGCCCCCTGGACCTTGACTGGCTGAACACGGCCAGCCCCTCTGCCAAGGCCTGCAGCGAGGGGCAGTGTTCCGCTCTGGGCCCCTCGAGCCCTCAGGGGGCCCACGGAGAGAGCATGCCTGGAGGGGATGCACGTGCCAGGGAGGAGGAGCACCTAGAGGGGTCCCTGCAGGGGCTGAGACTACTTCCGTCCACCGGCGGTGATGGGCGCCCCCGTCAGCAAGAGGGGCCATTCCAGGACAGCTGTGGAGGGCAGGCCGCCCCTTTCTTTCAACCCCAGAGGAGTCCTGCCCCCCAGGACTGTGGCACCCCTGCTGCTTTGGCACCACAACCTCCTGGCTCCTTCCCGCCAGGGCACTGCACAGAGCCCTTCTTGACATCCCCGAGCCCTTTCTTCTCAGGAAAGCCACAGGCCTCCCTCTCCCCAGCCCAAGCAAACCCCCAGCCAGACTCTGAGAGAGGGCTGAAGGACATCCCTCTTGCCGGGAGGCCTGATCCACCCAAACCCCCAGAGCCAGCCTCCCATATGGGCATGGAGCCCAGCCCCTCCTTGGACACTGAAGGCCTGTCCCAGGAGACAGAGGGCCTGTCCCAGTCTTCGCCCAGCCCACAGCGGCCTCAGGAGCTGGCGACCACACGGAAGTTCTCCCTGGGATGCCATGGGGGCTACGCGGGGGTGGTGGGATACGGCACCTTTGCCTTTGGTGGGGATGCTGGTGGCATGCTGGGTCAGGGCCCCCTGTGGGCCAGAATGTCCTGGGCCGCCTCTCAGTCCTCGGAGGAGGAGGAGGAGGCAGGGGCCGAGAGCCCACCACCCCAGGCCAGCACAGTGCCTCTACCTGAGGGTGGCAGGGCCCTCCCGAGGGCCTCCCAGGAGGTGAGTTCATGGGAAGACTTAAGTGGGGGCTCTCAGGTGTCGCTCGTACAGATCCGGGACCTGTCCAGGGACCTGGAAGCGGCTGACACTGTGTCTCTGGACATCTCGGAGGTGGATCCTGCCTACCTCAATTTGTCTGACCTGTACGACATCAAATACCTCCCATTTGAGTTCATGACCTTCAAGAAGGTCCCCAAGCCTGTGGAGCCAGAGCTGCCACCCTCCCCCGAGTCTGAGGCTGGGGAGGAGCTGGCTGAGCTCCCAGAGGCCACATGGCCCTGGCCGGGTATTCTGGGCCCGCCAGAAAGCCTGGAGATCACAGAGGAGCCAGAGGACATGCAGGCCCTGCTCGGGGAGGCTGCTGGTGGCAGCAAGCGCAAGTGGTCACCCCCTTCCAGCAGTCTCTTCCACTTCCCCGGGAGGCAGTCACTGCTGGAGGAGCCCACAGAGCTGGGGCTACGCCGGAGAGTGAGGGCCTCGGTGGCCCATATCTCCCGCCTCCTGAGGGGCAGGCCTGCAGGTTACTACCCCGACCCTGCCCCAGGACAGGGCACATCCCTGTTCCCCACTCTGCACCTTGGGGCTCCTTGTCCAAAAGGACAGCTCAGGAGCTCACCTGAGTGATGCAGGAAGCCCTCCATCTTATGCTCCCCTCCCCTGTCCCGGTGCTGCCCACACCTCCTGGGACACAGTGGCTTGTTTTCGAGGTCACCTTTGCAGCTTCGATCCCTCCCCATGTGCATGTGAGACCCAGTTGTAATTCAACTGCAGTTATACCCCTGCGGAAGTAGGAACCAGACCAGCCCTCCCTGATCCCTGACCCCTGGGCCCTCCCTGACCCCAGAGCCCTCAGCCGGGCCTCCCCAGGCACCTGTGGCCCCTTGAGCTGCTGCCCTTACCTGCCCGTGGTGGCCCTGCCTAGGATGGGCTGATGCTGATGGGGTAGGGAGGGTGGTGCCCTCTGCAGCAGATGTAGCTCGTTTTCAATAAGACCCCCTGGGATCTGGGCTTTTCTGCCACATGGGAATCCCACAGTTGGCCACAAGTGGCCCCAGAGCCTTCCTCCCATGCTCCCAGAGGAGCCAGGCCCCTAATGTGTGACCTCTCATGGCCACTTCCTTACTGCAGGTCTGGAGAAGGAAGGCCCCCCCAGGAAGAAGGCAGGCCTAGCTTCCTTCCGCCTATCAGGCCTGAAGAGCAGAGACCAAGGTGGGTACACTGCCCAGGGGCTGGGCCCCCACTGCAGCCCAAGGGACCTTACTGTGGGGAAAGGGAACCCTGCCAAGACCGTGCAGGGCGGAGGGAAGCCCTGCAATCCATGGGGGCTTGAGTACACAGCGGGGGACTCTGGCGCCCCAGCAGTCACGGCCCTGCAGTCCTGGAAGCCTTCCTGGAGTAGGCGCTGGTGTTGGAGATGAGCCGGTTGGGGGTGGGGCTCATCTGTATCCCCACGGCGGGGTCCAGGCCTTGCTCTCAGGCTTAGGGTCACCTCTGAAAGCTCACCTCACCTCCCTTCCCCAGCACCATCGTTCCTAAGGGAGCTCTCGGATGAGATGGTGGTCCTGGGCCAATCTGTGACTCTGGCCTGCCAGGTGTCGGCCCAGCCAGTTGCACAGGCCACCTGGAGTAAAGGTAAAGAGCTCTCCTGAGGCTGAGGGTCAGGGAGGCAGCGGGTGCTCCTGTAGGGCATTACTCTCACTGTACAGAGGGAAACTGAGGCTCAGACAGGGTGTGGGCCCTGGGTGTGACCACGAGGCAGGGCACCTGTTGGGAGCTTCTCTCGAGGTCCACTCTATCCTGCTGCAGATGGGGCTCTTCTTGAGAGCAGCAGCCGCCTCCTCATCTCCTCCACGCTCAAGAACTTCCAGCTTCTGACCATCCTGGTGGTGACTGCCGAGGACCTGGGCGTGTACACGTGCAGTGTGTGCAACGCGCTGGGGACGGCGGCCACCACAGCCATTCTCCGGAAGGCAGGTGCGTAGGCCGAGCAGGGCGCAAGGAATGTGATGCTCGCCACCCAGGCATCCGCATCCTGGCACTACCGGGGCCTGGAGGGGTCACAGAAGGCGGTAACCGGCTCTGCAGACCCGGACTCCCGGGAGGGACGCAGGAGGAAGGGTGACAGAGCTGGCCAGGCCCTCTCCCTGACACCTCTCCTCTCCTTGCGTTTCCCACGGTACCTCCCTCCCTGTCTCTCCAGCAAATGCAGGAAGAGGCGGCTTCCCATTTTGTTTCTCTATTATAGTCAAACCATGCTCTCAAAACACAGCGCTGGGGTGTGTTTCTGGGGGAGCCAAGACAGAGGCTGCAGGCCTAGCTCTCAGACCTCTGACCTGGTCCCCAGAGGAGGCGAACCCCCACATGCCCTGCACCACAGCCCAGCAAAGTAGAGGCCCCTCTGACTAGAGCCTGGGATTGGTGGCGGGCTGTGAGCAAGGGCCATTCCATGGGGTTCCTGGGTGGGCACCAGTGGGAGGGGAGGCTGGCGGGGTTGGGTAGAGCAGACACCTCCTGAGGTCCCTCAGAGGAGAGGCGCTGAGCCCCTCCTACTAGTCAGCATTGGAAAGGACCTCTGAATGAACTGGACCAAGTGAGGGTGGGCTCAGGGGCCTGGCAGCAGGGTGCAGGAGGACGAGGCAGGGCTGGCTGGGGCTCAGAGCTTCATTAGAGAGCTCCTGGGAGCCCGCCTCAGATTGCTGACTGTGGGCCCTGCAGAGCGCCCCTCTTCCTCCCCACGCCCCGACATCGGGGAGGTGTATGCGGACGGGGTGCTGCTGGTCTGGAAGCCTGTGGAGTCGTATGGCCCTGTGACCTATATCGTGCAGTGCAGCCTGGAAGGTATGGGGCCACTCCTGAATCCTCACATCCTGGGGGACCCCAGGGTCGCTGTGGGGGGATCGTGGGGAAGCGCCTGGCTGCTCTGCGCCCCTGGGTGGCCTGCGCAGGCCTCTCCACCCTGACACGGAGTGGGGAGGCCTTGGGCTGCCTCTCACCCGCTCCTGTGTGGCCCAGGTGGCAGCTGGAACACGCTGGCCTCGGACATCTTTGACTGCTGCTACCTCACTGGCAAGCTTTCTCGGGGCGGGGTGTACACCTTCCGGACGGCCTGTGTCAGCAAGGCGGGCATGGGCCCCTACAGCAGCCCCTCGGAGCAGGTCCTCCTGGGAGGGCCCAGCCACCTGGGTGAGCCACTCTGCAGGGCTCTGCGGAATGCGCCGTGCCACTTCAGGGAGTCACACACTCACTTGGCATGGTTGGTTCTGCCTGCTAGGCCCCCCCACCCACAAATGGCCTGAGGAATGAGAGGTCAGAGTGTTCGGGGGTTCAAAGAGGGCCCCCCTGTCAGGTTGCCTGGGAAGGGGTGATAGGAGAAAAGGCTGGGGGAGATGGGGCTGCGGGGGTGCCCTCCGCCAGTCATCGGCTTCCCCTTCCCACAGCCTCTGAAGAGGAGAGCGGTGCCTCCGGGCCAGCCCAGGCCCTCCCCAGCATGCAGACCTTCGCCTTCCAGACACAGATCCGAAGGTGCGGGCCCTCTGGGGAGAGCGTGTGGCAGCATCATGGCCTCCTCCGCCCCACTAGCTCTTCAGGCTCCCACCCCAGCCCCATCCTCTCTCCCCTCTGATCACTTTCACCTGCATTTGCCTCAGCGCATCTGCCACCCCGTCCTGGACCTCCCCCCTGGGCTTGCTTCTCTGAGATTGGGAGGGAGAGTGGGGTCCGGCCTGGGCCACCAGGCGGGCTGGCTCCTCACCAGCCTGGCCCGTGCTTCCTCCCTAGGGGCCGCTTCAGCGTGGTGCGGCAGTGCCGGGAGAAGGCCAGTGGACGCGTGCTGGCTGCCAAGATCGTGCCCTGCCACCCTGAGGACAGGACTGCCGTGCTGCGGGAATACGAGACCCTCAAGGGCTTGCGCCACCCCCACCTGGCACAGCTGCAGGCTGCCTACCTCAGCCCCCGACACCTGGTCCTCATCCTAGAGCTGTGCTCTGGGCCTGAGCTGCTCCCTTGTCTGGCCGAGAGGTGAGAGGGCAGGGCCTGGCCTGGATTCCGGGCTCAGGACCTGGCCGCCAGCACTGTGGTCCACCTCCGGCCCACCTCCTGGCCCCGCCTGCACCGGCCAGCCAACCAGAGTGGCTCAGCAGAGCTGGGCCTTCCCTCCTAAGCCCAGCAGGGAAGTCTGGTGCTTGCCCGTGGCCCCTCGGCTGTGGACAAAGCCTGGGTGCCCCTCCCCACGTGCCCCTTAACTGGCCCTCTGCCCCCAGGTCCTCCTACTCGGAATCAGAGGTGAAGGACTATCTGTGGCAGATGCTAAGTGCTGCCCAGTACCTGCACGCCCAGGGTATCCTGCATCTAGACCTCAGGTCTGAGAACATGATTGTCACAGAGTACAACCTGCTCAAGGTCATCGACTTTGGAAACGCCCAGAGCTCCGCCCAGGAGAGGGTCCTGCCCTCGGAGAGTTTCAAGGACTACGTGGAGACCATGGGTGCGCAGGGCGCAGACACCAAGCCTGATCTGGGGGAGGGGTGCGCCAGGAGCAAGCCCTTCCCCCAGCCCTGTCTCCCTGCCTGCTCCACCGCAAACACCCAGCCCCTCACCTGTGACCCCCACCCATGCCGTCCCCAGCTCCGGAGCTCCTAGAGGGCCAGGGTGCCATCGCGCAGACCGACATCTGGGCCATAGGTGTCACGGCCTTCATTATGTAAGTCTCCACGTGCCCTGTGGGCTGGGAGGGCTGGCTGGAAGGGCAGGCCTGGGGTCCACTGAGGGTGACCCAAGGCCCCTGTGACTCCCATCCATTGAGGGTGACCTCAGTCACTTGACCCCCACCCACTCAGGTTGAGCGCTGAGTACCCGGTGAGCAGCGAGGGAACGCGAGACCTGCAGAAAGGCCTGCGCAAAGGGCTCATCCAGCTGAGCCGCTGCTACGCGGGGCTGTCCGGGGGCGCTGTGGCCTTCCTCCGAAGCACGCTGTGCGCGCAGCCCTGGTAGGCACCCCCACCTATCCTGCCTGGCCCACCCCCCTATGACCTGACCTGCCCGCCGAGGGCGGGAGCACGGCTAACGCCACCCTCCCGCGCGCTCCAGGGGCCGCCCAAGCGCGTCCAGGTGCCTGCAGTGCCCGTGGCTGACCGAGGAGGGCCCCACCAGCTCCCAGCCTGCGGCCGTGACCTTCCCCACCGCAAGTCTGCGCGCCTTCGTGAGAGAGCGCGAGAAGAGGCGGGCGCTGCTGTACAAAAAACACAACCTGGCCCAGGTGCACTGAACGCCTGGCCCTGCGGGACCGCACCTCTCAGTCTTTCAGGACTCCCTTCATATGCACACACACATCAATAAAAAGCAGAACTGGATGAGGCGCTCTCTGTTTCATTATTTTGTTTGAGGGAAGGGGTGAGGGCCCTGCCACCTTCCTGGTGTTTGGGGGAGGGTAGAACTGCCCTTCTCTGTCCCGGCTGTGTGCCCGCAAAGACTTCATTAGGACTAGAGCCCTCTGGACCAGTTCAATGTGGAGGCAGCTCCATGCTCTTGCGGGTGTGTGCGTTTCTACTAACCGTGTCAGTGCTGCATCAGACATGGACACAAGCCCAGGTAGTTTGCTGGGAAAACCCGATTGTGGGCACGTATCAAGGATTCCGACTTGCTCCACCACAGCACCATTCCTGGGGTGGGGGAGGAGCTCAAGCTGGAGCGCGTGGACAGCAGACACTACCCTCTTAGTTCTCAGCGAGTCTCACAGACGTGGTGATGGAGACACGCCGGTGAATCCAGCCCTCCTCGCTTTCCCCATCTCCAGACAACGGTGTCCGCACACTGGACATCCACCCCTTAGATCTTACTTGAACACAAAACACTTCATCTAAAAACCGAACATCTCCAAAAGTGAACTGCCACCCTGCCCCGCTCCCACACACACACACTAACCTTCTGCAGACTCAGTAAACGTGGCCACTCAACCAATCCTTAAGCCCAACCACCTGGGTCCTGGGCACTGCGACCTTACATTGCGACGTCAGCATCTGACCCCTCTCCACCACCTCATTGGCTCACCTGGCAAGGCAGGAATGGAGGTGGGAAGGGAGCCAAGGTGGGCGCAGGCTCTGTGCTCTCTTGGGCTGGTAGGGTTCTGCTGTGAGCAATGAGGCTTCTCCCTTAGCTCTTCCCATCCGCATTCCTCCCCCCCGCCAGCCCCCCAACGTGGCTCCACCGCTGGCCCATCATCAGCTCCACACCACTCTCCTATCCTCGGTGCTCTACCTATTCATCCCTCCCTCTCTCTTAACCCCTGGCAACCGCTGAAAGGATTTTTGTTTTTGTTTTTCTTTTTAACTATCTCCATAGTTTTGCCTCTTCCAGAATGTCATATGGTTGGAATCATACGGTATATAGACTTTTCAGATTGGCTTCTTTCACTTAGTAATAATTTAAGGCTCCTCCAGTTGTTTCATGGCTTGATAGATAATTTTTTTCTTCAATTTTATTTTTGTAGTAATAAATTTATCATCTTAAGTGTTTTAAGAGTACAGTTCGGTAGTTATATATTCATAATGATTGCAACCATCACCACCATTCAGCCCCAGAACTCTTTTCATCTCATAAAACTGAAATTTTATATCCATTAAACACTAACTCGCCATTCTCCCCTCTCCTCTGCCCCTGGCACCCACCATTCTACTTTCTGTCTCTATGAATTTGACTACTCTAGGTATCTCGTGTAAGTGGAATCATACAGTATTTGTCCTTTTGTGACTGGCTTATTCGCTTAGCATAAGGTCCTCAAGATCCATCCATGTTATAGCATATGGCAGAATTTCCTTGCTTTTGAAGGCTGAATAATATTCCATTGTATGTATATACCACATTTCACTTATTCATCGATGTACACTTGGGTTGCTTCCATGTTTTAGCTGGTGTGAATGTTGCTGCTATGAACATAGTGTACATTTATCTCTTCTAGACCCTGCTTTCAATCCTTTTGATTATATACCCAGAAGTGGAATTGCTGGGTCATATAGTAATTACATTTTTAATTTTTTGAGGGAACTCCCTAGGGTTTTCCACATTGGTTGTATCATTTTACTTTCCCTCCAACAGCACAGAAGGTTTTCAGCTTCTCTACATCCTCATCAACATCTGTTGTTTTCTGTTTGTTTTTTTTTTTTGATAGTAGGCCATTCTAATAGGTGTGAGGTAGTATCTCATCATAGTTTTGATTTGCATTTCCCTAGTGATCAGTGATACGGAGAACCTTTCATGAATTTATTGGCCATTTGTATATCTTCTTTGGAGAAATAATCTATTCAACTCCTTTGCCCATATTTGAATCGTGTGGTTTGTGTTGTTGTTGAGTTTTAGGAATTTTTTATATATTTTAGATATTAATTCTTTAGATGTATGATTTGCAAATATTCTCTTCCATTCTGTGGATTGCCAATTTACTTTGTTGATATTATCATGTGATGCACAAATTTTTAAAGATTTACCTAAAGTCCAATTTGTCTATGTTGTCTTTTGTTGCTTACAACTTTTGTACCATAGTCAATAAATAATTACCAAGTTCAATGACAAGAAGATTTCACCCTAAATGTTTTCTCCTAAGAGTTTTATAGTTTTAGGTCTTACACTTAGGTCTTAGGTCCATTTTGAATTAATTTTTGTATATGGTGTTCAGTAAGGGTCCAACTTCATTCTTTTGCATGAGGATATCCAGTTTTCCCAGTATCATTTGTTGGAAAGACTGTTCTTTCCCCACTGAATGGTCTTGGCACCCTTGTCAAAAGTCATTTGACTATATATGCAAGAGTCTATTTCTGGGCTCTCTATTTTAATCCATTGGTGTATGTGTCTGTCTTTATGCCAGTACCACACTGTTCTGATTACTGTAGATTTTCAGTAAGTTTTGAAACCAGGATGTGTGAATCCTCTAGCTTTGTTCTTTTTCAAGATTGCTTTACCTATTGGGGTCCCTTAACTGCCATTGGATTTTAGGATAGGTTTTCTTATTTTCTGCAAAAAAAATGTCATTGGGATACTGATAGGGGTTGAATCGAATCTGTCGATTGCTTTGGGCATTACTGACATTTTAAAAATATAAGATCTTTCAATCGATGAATATTGGATATGTTTCCAGTTATTTATGTCTTCTTTATTTCAACAAGGTTTTTTTAGTTTTCATTGTACAGTCTTTCACCTCCTTGATAAAGTTTATTCCTAAGTATTTTATTCTTTTTGATGCCACTGTAAACTGAATGTTTCCATAATTTTCTTTTCAGATTGTTCATTGTTACTGTATAGAAATGCAACAGATTGTTGTGTGTTGACTTTGTATCCTGCTACTTTGCTGAATTCATGTATTAGCTCTAACAGATCTTTTTGTGGAATCTTTAGGGTTCCTTACATATAAGATCTTATCATTTGCAAATGGAGATAATTTTATTTCTTTCTTTCCAATTTGGATTAATTTTATTTATTTTGCTTACCTAATTGCTCTGGCTAGAACTTCTAGTACCATGTTGAATAGAAGTGGTGAAAGTGGGAATCCTTGTCTTGTTCCTGATCTTAGAGGGAAAAACTTTCAGTCTTTCATCATTGAGTATGATGTTCACTGTGGGTTTTTCATATATCACTGTTATTATGTTGAGGTAGTTTCCTTCTATTCCTACTTTGTTGTTGTTGGCCTTTTTTTTTTTTTATCATGAAAAGGTGTTGAATTTTGTCAAATGGTTTTTCTGCATTAAGATGATCACATGTTTTTCCTCCCTACATTATATTAATTTAGGGATGGATCAGTTTGTGAATGTTAAACCATCCTTTCATTCCAAGAATGAGTCCCACTTGGTCTAGTGTATAATCCTTTTAATGTACTGTTGAATTCAGTTTGCTAGTATCTTGCTGAGGATTATTGCATCAGTATTCATCAGGGATATTGGTCTGCAGCTCTCCTGTGGTGCTTTTGTCTGCCTTTTATATCAAATTAATGCTGGCCTCATAGAATGAGTTTGAGAGTGTTCTCTCCTCTTCATTTTTTGGAAGTTAATGGAGAATTTGTTTTAATCCTTCTTTAAATGTTTGCTAGTATTCACCAGTGAAGCCATGTGGTTCTGTTTTTGTTTTTTTTCTTCCTTCAGAGGTTTTTGATTACTGATTCAATCTCCTTACTAGTTACAGGTCTGATCAGATTTTCTAGTTCTTCATGATTCAGTAGGTTGTGTGTTTCTAGGAATTTATCTATTTTTCTAGATCATCCAGTTTGTTTTGTACAATTGTTCATAGTATTATCTTATAATCCTTTTAATTTCCTTGGTATCATTTGTAATGTCCCCTCTTCATTTCTGATTTTTTGTCTTCACTCTTTATTTTCTTAGTCTATCTTAGGGTTTGTCAATTTTATCTTTTTTTTTTTTTAAAGTCTTTATTTCATTTTTTTCTATTGTTTTTATATTCTCTATCTCATTTATTTTTGCTCTTATTTCCTCCCTTCTTCTAGCTTGAGGTTTAGTTTGATCTTCATTTTCTAGTACTTTAAGGAGAAAATATAGGTTGTTGATTTGAGAGCTTCATTCTTTTTTAGTGTAAGTGTTTACACCTATAAACCTCCCCCTTGGCACTGCTTTTGCTGCATTCCATATGTTTTGGTATGTTGCATTTACATTTTCATTTGTCTCAATATATTTTCTCATTTCACTTTTGATTCCTTTTTTGACCCATTGGTTGTTTAAGAATGTTTTGTTCAATTTCCATATATTTGTGAATTTTCCAGTTTTTCTCTTTCTTCTACTATCGATTTCTAATTTTATTCCTTTGTGATTGGAAAAGATACTTTGCATGATTTCAATCTTTAAAAAATTTTAAGATTGGTTTCATAGCCTAACATGTGATCTATCCTGGAGAATTTTCCATGTGCACATGAGAAATAAGTATATTCTACTCCTGTTGTGTGGAGTATTCTATATATGTCTGTTATGTGCAGTTGGTCTACAGTATCATTCATGCTTACTATTTCCTTATTGAGCTTTTGTCTGGCTATCCATTATTGAAACTGTGGTATTAAAGTTTTCTACTACTGTTGTAGATTTGCCTATTTCTCCCTTCAATTATGTCAGTGTTTGCTTCATATACTTAGAATTTCTGCTGTTTGATGTATGTACATTTACAATTCTTACATCTTGGTGAATTAACTTTTTCTTCATTATATGATGTTCTTCTTTGTCTCTTGTGAAGGTTTTTGAATTAAATTCTATTTTGTCTGTTATTAGTATAGCCACCCCTGCTCTTTTTTTGTTAGTACTTGATGGACCATCCTTTTCAATCCTTTAGCTTTTAACTTCTGTACATTTGTAGATCTAAAGTGAGTCTCCTGTTGACAGCAAGAGTCAAATCCAGTTGTTGTATCCATTCAGTTGATCTATGTCTTTTTATTGAGAAGTGTAATCCATTTTCATTTAAAGTAATTAATGATAGAGAGGACTTATTATTGACATTTTGCTATTTGTTTTCTGGTATTGTATTGTAGTATTTCTGGTATTGTATTGTAATATTTCTGTTATTTGTATTGTAGTTTTTTGTCCCTCATTTCCTCTCTTTCTCCCTTTCTTTGTGTTTCATTAATTTTTATAGAGAAAAAAATTCACTATAAAAATTGTTGTGAAAAAATGAGAAGTGATTCCCTTCTCATTTCTTTTTTGTATATTCTAAGAATATTTTATTTATACTTGTCATCGGGATTACATAAAACAGTTTAAAG
This sequence comes from Balaenoptera physalus, assembly GCF_965194825.1. Lineage (NCBI taxonomy): Eukaryota > Metazoa > Chordata > Mammalia > Artiodactyla > Balaenopteridae > Balaenoptera > Balaenoptera physalus. The sequence continues at coordinate 16,972,889 of NC_138890.1, read as the reverse complement.
TTATAACATCTATTTTAAGCTGATAACAACTTAATTTAAATAACATACAAGAACTCTACACTTTTACAGTTCCACCCCCATTTTATGATATTGATTTCACAAATTATATCTCTATATATTGTACCCATTAAGATAAATTTATAATTATTTTTATATTTATCTTTTAGAGCCTATAAAAGAATTTAAAGTGGAGTTATGAACTAGAATTACGATAATACAGATTTTAATATTTGTCCATATTATCTTTACCACATAACTCATTACTTTTGTATGGCTTCAAGTTACTGTATAGTGTCCTTTAATTTTAACTTAAAGGACTTCCTTTAACATTCTTATAGGGCAGGTCTAGTGGTAATAAATGCCATCAGCCTTTGTTTATCTGGAAATGTCAAAATTTCTCCATTTTTGACAGACAGTTTTTCTGGACACTGTATTTTGTGTTTCAACACTTTGAATATATCATACCACTGCTTTTTGGACTGCAAAGTTTCTGCTGAGAAATCTGCCTATAATCTTATAAAGACTCCCTTTACATGATGGGTAGCTTTTCTTTTACTGCTATCAAGACTCTCTTTTTCTCTTTGACATTTGAAAGTTTGATTATAACCTGTCTTGGTGTGAGTTTCTGTGGATTTATCTTAGATTGGATTTGTTGAACTTTTTGAATTTGTATGTCTATTTCTTTCCTCAAATTTTGGCTGTTTTCAGTTGCTATTTCTTCAAATAATGTCTGCTCATTTCTCTCTCTCTTCTTTTTTGGAACTCCAGTAGTGTGAATGTTAGTCCGTCCACCTGATGGTGTCCTACAAGTTCCTTAGTCTCTGTTCACGTTCTTTGTTCTTTTATCCTCCCTTTTTGCTCCTGATTAGATGATTTTAAATGATCTGTCTTTAACTTTACTGATTCTTATTTGCCTGTTCAAGTATGCAATTGAACCCCTCTAGTAAATTTTTTCAAATCATTTATTGTGTTCTTTACCTCCAGAATTTCTGTTACATTCTTTTTTATAATTTCTGTCTCTTTGCTGGTATTCTCATTTTGTTCATGCATCATTTTCCTGACTTTGTTTAGTCAACTATCTGTGTTCTCTTTTAACTCATTGAACATCTTTAAGACAGTTGGTTTAAATTCTTTATCCAATAACTCAGAGACCTATGTTTCTTTAGAGTCAGTTTCTGGAGATTAATTTTGTTTCCTTGAATGGGCTATGTTTCCCTTTTCTTTGTGTGCTTTGTGATCTTTTGTTGAGATTTGGGCATGTAAAAATAGTCACCTCTCCAAGTCTTTATGGACAAGCTTCATAAAAGGGTAGACCTTTACTTATCAGCTTGGCATAGAGGCCAGGTGCTTTTAAACCTTTTCTGGGGTTGCTGTTTGCTTTTGTTCCAGTTCCTGGTAAATACAGTTGCTTTTAAATGCCTTTGATTACCTACTATTTTCTCCCCTGTGTCTTCTCAGAATCCTAGCAGTTCTCTTGTGTTCCTCTGCCCATACTCTCTTGCCCCAAGGCACACATGTAACTATAGACTTCTTGCAGCTCCAAGGTACCACTGTGCCAACTGCTTCTTTCAACAGCCTCCAACCAGGTATCCAAACTATGCCACCGTTGCCATCAGTACTTCAAGTCAGAAGACAGAAACCACTCCCTCAGGCAGCTCCCAGACAAGCGAGAATGTTGCAAGCCATTTCCAGTGTTTTCTTTTTAATCCAAAGGGAGGAGCTGGGAATAGAGCAGGTTCCACTTGATTGAGCTGTCCTGTGTCAGAAAGTGGAAGAGGCAAGGGTAAGAAAATGCCACAAAATTTCCTTTTTGTGGATTTCTTCACATTGTCTACATAGACAATCAAGTCATTTTCGATGAGGACAAGTTTCATTTTTTCTCATCTGTACACCTTTTTTTCTTTAACGTATTTATTGGAGTATAATTGCTTTATATTGTTGTGTTAGTTTCTGCTGTATAACAAAATAAATCAGCTATATGTGTACATATATCCCTATATATCCTCCCTCTTGCATCTCCCTCCCACCCTCCCTATCCCACCCCTCTAGGTGGTCACAATGCACCGAACTGATCTCCCTGTGCGATGCTGCTACTTCCCACTAGCTATCTATTTTACATTTGGTAGTGTATATATGTCAATGTCACTCTCTCACTTCGTCCCAGCTTACTCTTCCCCCTCCTTGTGACCTCAAGTCCATTCTCTACATCTGCATCTTTATTCCTATCCTGCCCCTAGGTTCATCAGACCATTTCTTTTTTTTTTTAGATTCCATATATATGTGTTAGCATATGGTATTTGCTTTTCTCTTTCTGACTTACTTCTCTCTGTATGACACATTCTAGGTCCATCCACCTCACTACAAATAACTCAGTTTTGTTTCTTTTTATGACTGAGTAATATTCCATTGTATATATGTGCCACAGCTTCTTTATCAATTCATCTGTTGTTGGACACTTAGGTTGCTTCCATGTCCTGGCTATTGTAAATAGTACTGCAATGAACATTTTGGTATATTTCTCTTTTTGAATTATGGTTTTCTCAGGGTACATGCCCAGTAGTGGGATTGCTGGGTCGTATGTTAGCTCTATTTTTAGTTTATTAAGGAACCTCATACTGTTCTCCATAGTGGCTGTACCAATTTACATTCCCACCAACAGTGCAAGAGGGTTCCCTATTCTCCACATGCTCTCCAACATTTATTGTTTGTAGATTTTTTGATGATGGCCATTCTGAACGGTGTGAGGTGATACCTCACTGTAGTTTTGATTTGCATTTCTGTAACAATTAGCTATGTTGAGCATCCTCTCATGTGTTTCTTGGCCATCTGTATATCTTCTTTGGAGAAATGTCCATTTAGGTCTTCTGCCCATTTTTGGATTGGGTTGTTTGTTTTTTGCATATTGAGCTGCATGAGATGCTTGTATATTTCAGAGATTAATCCTTTCTCAGTTGCTTCATTTGCAAATATTTTCTCCCATTCTGAGGGTTGTGTTTTTGTCTTGTTTATGGTTTCCTTTGCTCTGCAAAAGCTTCTAAGTTTCATTAGGTCCCATTTGTTTATTTTTGTTTTTATTTCCATTTCTCTAAGAGGTGGGTCGAAAAGGATCTTGCTGTGATTTATGTCATAGAGTGTTCTGCCTATGTTTTCCTCTAAGAGTTTGATAGTGTCTGGCCTTCCATTTAGGTCTTTAATCCATTTTGAGTTTATTTTTGTGTATGGTGTGAGGGAGTGTTTTATTTTCATTCTTTTACATGAGGCTGTCCAGTTTTCTGAGCACCATTATTGAAGAAGCTGTCTTTTCTCCATTGTATATTCTTGCCTCCTTTATCAAAAATAAGGTGACCATATGAGTGTGGGTTTATCTCTGGGCTTTCTATCCTGTTCCATTGATCTATATTTCTATTTTTGTGCCAGTACCATACTGTCTTGATTACTGTAGCTTTGTTGTACAGTCTGAAGTCCAGGAGCCTGATTCCTCCAGCTCCGTTTTTCTTTCTCAAGATTGCTTTGGCTATTCAGGGTCTTTTGTGTTCCGTACAAAATTTTTTGTGAAAATTTTGTTCTAGTTCTGTGAAAAACGCCATTGGTAGTTTGATAGGGATTGCATTGAATCTGTAGATTGCTTTGGGTAGTATAGTCATTTTTACAATGTTGATTCTTCCAATCCAAGAACATGGTATATCTCTCCATCTGTTTGTATTGTCTTTAATTTCTTTCATCAATGTCTTATAGTTTTCTGCATACAGGTCTTTTGTCTCCTTAGGTAGGTTTATTCCTAGGTATTTCATTCTTTTTCTTGCAATGGTAAATGGGAGGGTTTCCTTAATTTCTCTTCAGATTTTTCATCACTAGTGTATAGGAATGCAAGAGATTTCTGTGCATTAATTTTCTATCTTACTACTTTACCAAATTCATTGATTAGCTCTAGTAGTTTTCTGGTAGCATCTTTAAGATTCTCTATGTATAGTATCATGTCATCTGCAAACAGTGACAGTTTTACTTCTTTTCTGATTTGGATTCATTTTATTTCTTTTTCTTCTGTGACTGCTGTGGCTAAAACTTCCAAAACTATGTTGAATAATAGTGGTGAGAGTGGGCAACCTTGTCTTGTCCCTAATCTTAGACGAAATGGTTTCAGTTTTTCAGCATTGAGAACAATGTTGGCTGTTGGTTTTTCATATATGGCCTTTATTACATTGAGGTAGGTTCCCTCTATGCCTACTTTCTGCAGAGTTTTTATCATAAATGGGTGTTGAATATTGTCAAAAGTTTTTTTCATCATTGAGATGATCATATGGTTTCTCTCCTTCAACTTGCTAGTATGGTTTATCACATTCATTGATTTGCATATATTGAGGAATCCTTGCATTCCTGGGATAAACCCCACTTCATCATTGTGTATGATCCTTTTAATGTGCTGTTGGATTCTGTTTGCTAGTATTTTGTTCAGGATTTTGGCATCTATGTTCATCAGTGATATTGGTCTGTAGTTTTTTGTGTGTGTGACATCTTTGTCTGGTTTTGGTATCAGGGTGATGGTGGCCTTGTAGAGTGAGTTTGAGAGTGTTCCTCCTTCTGTTATATTTTGGAAGAGTTTGAGAAGGATAGGTGTTAGCTCTTCTCTAAATGTTTGATAGTATTTGCCTGTGAAGCCATCTGGTCCTGGGCCTTTGTTTGTTGGAAGATTTTTTATCAGTTTCAATTTTGGTGCTTGTGATTGGTCTGTTTATATTTTCTATTTCTTCCTGGTTCAGTCTCAGAAGGTTGTGCTTTTCTAAGAATTTGTCCATTTCTTCCAGGTTGTCCATTTTATTGGCTTATAGTTGCTTGTAGTAGTCTCTCATGATACTTTGTATCAGTTGTTACTTCTTTTTCATTTTTAATTCCATTGATTTGAGTCTTTTCCCTTTTTATCTTGATGAGTCTGGCTAATGGTTTATCTATTTTGTCTATCTTCTCAAAGAACCAGCTTTTAGTTTTATTCATCTTTGCAACTGTTGCCTTCATTTCTTTTTCATTTATTTCTGACCTGATCTTTATGATTTCCTTCCTTCTGCTAACTCTGGGGGATTTTGTCCTTCTTTCTCTAATTGCTTAAGTGTAAGTTTAAGTTGTTTATTTGAGATGCTTCTTGTTTCTTGAGGTAGGATTGTATTGCTATAAACTTCCCTCTCAGAACTGCTTTTGTTGCATCCCGTAGGTTTTGGGTCATCATGTTTTGATTTTCATTTGTTTCTATGTATTTTTTGATTTCCTCTTTGATTTCTTCAGTGATCTCTTGGTTATTTAGTAGCGTATTGTTTAGCCTCGATGTGTTTGTATTTTTTACGGCTTTTTTTTTTCTGTAATTGATATCTAGTCTTATAGTGTTGTGGTCAGAATAGATACTTGATACAATTTCAATTTTCTTACATTTACTAAGGCTTCATTTATGACCCAAGATATGATCTATCCTGGAGAATGTTCCATGAGCACTTGAGAAGAAAGTGTATTCTGTTGTTTTTGGATGGAATGTCTTATAAATATCAATTAAGTCCATCTTGTTTAATGTGTCATTTAAAGCTTGTGTTTTCTTATTTATTTTCATTTTGGATGATCTGTCCATTGGTGAAAGTGGGGTGTTAAAGTCCCATACTATGATTGTGTTACTGTCGATTTCCCCTTTTATGGCTGTTAGCATTTGCCTTATGTATTGAGGTGCTCCTATGTTGCGTTCATAAATATTTACAATTTTATATCTTCTTCTTGGATTGATCCCTTGATCATTATGTAGTGTCCTTCTTTGTATCTTATAGTAGTCTTTATTTTAAAGTCTATTTTTTCTGATATGAGAATTGCTACTGCAGCTTTCTTTTGATTTCCATTTGCATGGAATATCTTTTTCCATCCCCTCACTTTCAGTCTGTATGTCTCCCTAGGTCTGAATTGGGTCTTTTGTAGACAGCACGTAAACAGATCTTGTTTTTGTATCCATTCAGCCAGTCTATGTCTTTTGGTGGGAGCATTTAATCCATTTACATTTAAGGTAATTATCGATATGTATGTTCCTATTACCATTTTCTTAATTGTGTTAGGTTTGTTACTGTAGGTCTTTTCCTTCTCTTGTGTTCCCTGCCTAGAGAATTTCCATTAGCATTTGTTGTAAAGCTGGTTTGGTGGTGCTGAATTCTCTTACCTTTTGCTTGTCTGTAAAGGTTTTAATTTCTCCATCGAATCTGAATGAGATCCTTGCTGGGTAGAGTAATCTTTGTTGTAGGTTTTTCCCTTTCATCACTTTAAATATGTCCTGCCACTCCCTTCTGGCTTGCAGAGTTTCTGCTGAAAAATCAGCTGTTAACCTTATGGAGATTCTGTTGTATGTTATGTGTTGCTTTTCCCTTGCTGCTTTTAATATTTTTTCTGTGTATTTAATCTTTGATAGTTTGACGAATAAGTGTGTTGGCGTGTTTCTCCTTGGATTTATCCTGTATGGGACTCTGCACTTCCTGGACTTGAATAACTATTTCCTTTCCCATGTTAGGGAAATTTTCAACTATAATCTCTTCAAATATTTTCTCAGACCCTTTCTGTTTCTCTTCTTCTGGGACCCATATAATCCGAATGTTGTTGCATTTAATGTTGTCCCAGAGGTCTCTGAGACTGTACTCAATTCTTTTCATTCTTTTTTCTTTATTCTGCTCTGTGGTCGTTATTTCCACTATTTTATCCTCCAGGTCACTTATCTGTTCTTTTGCCTCAGTTATTCTGCTATTGATTCCTTCTAGAGAATTTTAAATTTCTTTTATTGTGTTGTTCATCATTGTTTGTTTACTCTTTAGCTCTTCCAGGTCCTTGTTGAACATTTCTTGTATTTTCTCCATTCTATTTCCAAGATTTTGGATCATCTTTACTATCATTACCCTGAATTCTTTTTCAGGTAGACTGCCTATTTCCTCTTCATTTGTTTGGTCTGGTGGGTTTTTACCTTGCTCCTTCATCTGCTGCGTATTTCTCTGTCTTCTCATTTTGTTTCACTTACTGTGTTTGGGGCCTCCTTTTAGCAGACTGCAGGATCGTAGTTCCCATTGTTTTCAGTGTCTGCCCCCAGTGGGTGAGATTGGTTCAGTGGCTTGTGTTGGCTTCCAGGTGGAGGGAACTGGTGCCTGTGTTCTTGTTGGTGGGCTGTATCTTGTCTTTCTGTTGGGCAGGACCGCAACTGGTGGTGTGTTTTGGGGTGTCTGTGAACTTAGTATGATTTTAGGCAGCCTCTCTGCTAATGGGTGGGGTTGTGTTCCTGTCTTGCTAGTTGTTTTGCATGGGGCATCCAGTGCTGGTGTCTGCTGGCTGTTGGGTGGAGCTGGGCCTTAACATTTAGATGGAAATCTTTGGGAGAGCTCTCTCTGATTGATATTATGTGGGGCTGGTAGGTCTCTGGTGGTCCAATGTTCTGAACTTGGCTCTCCCACCTCAGAGGCTCAGGCCTGACACCAGGCCAGAGCACCAAGACCCTGTCAGTCACACGGCTCAGAAGTTAAGGGAGAAAAAAAGAAAGAAAAATAAATTGAAAATAATAATAATACATTTTAAAAATTTATTAAAATAAAAAAAATTTTTTTAATTAAAGAAAAAAAGAGGAGAGCAACCCAACCAACAAACAAATCCACCAATATTAACAGGCATGCTAAAAGCTATACTAAGATAAACATAAAAATCAGAAGCAAATGAGTCACAGACAGCAAACCCCAAGTCTACAGTTGCTCCCAAAGTCCACCGCCTCAGTTTTGGGATGATTCATTTTCATTCAGGTATTCCACAGATGCAGGGTACATCAGGCTGATCGTGAGGATTTAATCCTCTGCTCCTGAGGCTGCATGGAGAAATTTCCCTTTCCCTTCTTTGTTCACACAGCTCCTGGGCTTCAGCTTTGCCTTTGGCCCCACCTCTGCATGTAGGTCACCCTCAGGCATCTGTTCCCGCCCAGACAGGACAGGGTTAAAGCAGCGCCTGACTGGGGGCTCTGGCTCATTCAGGCCAGGGGAGGGAGGGGTACATAGGTAGTTATAATTGGAATGCAGGGTGAGCTTGTGGTGGCAGAGGATGGCCTGACGTTGCAACAGCCAGAGGTGCACAGTGTGTTCTCCTGGGGAAGTTGTCCCTGGATCACAGGACCCTGGCAGTGGCAGGCTGCACAGGCTCCCAGTGGGAGGGGGTGTGTGGATAGTGACCTGCGCTTGCACACAGGATTCTTGGTGGCTGCAGCAGCAGTGTTAGCGTTTCATGCCCATCTCTGGGGTCCGAGCTGATAGCCGCAGCTCGCTCCCATCTCTGGAGCTCATTTAGGTGGTGCTCTGCCTTCTGTGGGCAGACAGGGAAGGAATCCCCTCTCCTTTTGCACACCAAAACAATGGTCTCTTGCCTCTTATGCAGGTCCAGACTTTTTCCTGGACTCCCTCCTGGCTAGCTCTGGCGCAATAGCCCCCTTCAGGCTGTGTTCACGCAGCCAACCCCAGTCCTCTCTCTGGGATCTGACCTCTGAAGCCCACGCCTCAGCTCCCAGCCCCCACCCACTCCGGCGGGTGAGCAGACAAGCCTCTCAGGCTGGAGAGTGCTGGTTGGCACTGATCCTCTGTGCGGAAATCTGTCTGCTTTGCCATCCGCACCCCTGTTGCTGCGCTCTCCTCCATGGCTCCAAAGCTTCCCCCTGGCCCACCCCCCATCTCTGCCAGTGAAGTGTCTTCCTAGTGTGTGGAAACTTTTCCTCCTTCACAGCTCCCTCCCAGAGAGGCAGGACCCGTCCCTATTCTTTTGTCTCTGTTTTTTTCTTTTTTCTTTTGCCCTACCCAGGTACATGGGGATTTTCTTGCCTTTTGGGAAGTCTGAGGTCTTCTGCCAGCGTTCAGTAGGTGCTCTGTAGGAGTTGTTCCATATGGAGATGTATTTTTGATGTATTTTTGGGAGGATGGTGATCTCCATGTCTTACTCCTCCGCCATATGGAAGGTGCCCCCCTGTACACATTTTATTTCCTTTCTTGCATTATTGCACTGGCTAGAAATTCAGTACTATGTTGAATAAAGGTGATAAAAATGGAAAACTTTGTTTTGCTTTCCCAATCTTAGGAGAAAATCATTCAGTCTTTCACCATTAAGTATAATATTAGCTGTAGGGTTTTTGTAGATTCTCTATATCATGTTGAGTAAATTCCCCTTTATTGCTAGTTTTCTGAGAGTTTTTGCCATGAATGAGTGTTGAATTTTGTCAAATGCTCTTTCTGCATCAAATGATATAACCTTGTGACTTTTCTTCCTGTTAACATGGTGGATTATATTAATTAATTTTTTAATATTGAGCCAGTATTGTATCTCTGGAATAAACCACACTTGCTCATGCTGTAAAATTCTTTTTATATATTACTGAATTCCATTTACTTGTATTTCATTAAGGATTTGTATCTATATTCATGAAAGATATTTGTTGTCCTTTTTTTTTCTCTCATGATGTCTTTGTCTGGGTTTTGGTGTCAGGGTAATATTAGCTTCATAAAATGAACTGGAAATTGTTCCTTCCTCCTCTGTTTTCTGGAAGAGATTGTGTAGAATTAGAGTCAATTCTTTAAATGTTTGGTAGAATTCTCCAATGAAACCATCAGAGCCTGGTGGATTTCTTTTTGGGGAGTTTTTAAATACAAATTTAATTTCCTTATTTTCCATAATTTAATAATGCACATGTTATGGTAGTTTGTGTTTCTTTGATGAAGTAGGCCATTTCATCTAAGTTGTCAAATTTCTGTGTGTAGTGATGTTCTTAATATTCTATTATGTTTTGATGACTGCAGAATCTGTAGAGATATCTTTTATCATATCTGATGTTGGTAAGTTGTTATTTATTTATTTATTTATTTTGTTCACCCTTGTTAGATGTTTGTCATTTATTGATCTTTTCATCTCTTTTTTCATAGATTTTCTATATTGTTTTTCTGTTTTCAACTTCATTGATTTCTGCTTTTATCTTATATTTCATTTTTGTCTGCCTGCTATTGGGTTTATTTTCTCTTCTTTTTCTAGATTCTTGAGGAGGGAGCTTAAATTATTGATTTGAGGATTTCCCCTCTTCTCTAATGTTTACCTTTTAGTGCCATAAATTTCCATCTCAGCATGGCTTTAGCTGTGTCCCCCAAATTTTGATAGACTGTATTTTAATTTTTATTCAGTTCTATGTATTTTAAAAATTTCCTTAAGTCTTCCTCTTTGACCCATTGATAGGTAAGCAAGTGTGTTGTTTAGTTTTCAAGTGTTTGGAGATTTTAAAACCTTTTTTTCATTGATTTCTAGTTTGATTCCCTTGTGGTCAGAGAACACACTCTGTTTGATTTCAATTCTTTTAAATGTGTTAAGGTTTTTTATTATGACCCAGGATGTGGTCTTTTGGTATAAGTCCCATGGGTATTTAAAAAGAATGTTCATTCTGCTGTTGTTGGGTGGAGTGGAATGTTCTATAAATGTCAATTAGATCCTGTTGGTTGTTGGCATTGTTAAGTTCCTCTATAGCCTTACTGATTTTGTGGTAATTGTTCTATAAATTGTTGATAGAGGATCACTAAAGTTTCCTACTATAATTGTGGATTTATCTATTTTTTCTTTCAATTCTATCAGTTTTTGCTTTATATGTTTTGCAGCCCTGTTCTTCCATGCATATACATTTAGAATTGCTATGTCTTCTTGGTAACTTGACCATTTCGTAGTTATATAATGTCTTCTTCTGTCTCTGGTAATGTTTTTAAATTTTTGTTTGTTTGCTCTGAGGTATGCTTTATTTGACATTAATCTAGCCACTCCTGGTTTCCTTTGATTAATCTTTGCATGATACATCTTTTCCTATCCTTTTACTTTCAATCTGCCTTAATTATTATATTCAAAGTGAGTTGCTTATAGACAGCATATAGTTGGGTCATATTTTTTTTATCCAATCTGCCAATTTTTGTCTTTTTATTGTTGTATTTAGATTATTTACATTTAATGCAATTATAGATATGTTAGAGCTTAAGTCTGCCATTTTATTTATTTTTTGTTCTTTTTGTTCTTTGTTTCTCTTAATTTTCTGCATTCCTGTAGGTTACTAGAACACTTTTAGAATTTAGTTTTGATTTATAGTGTTTTTGAATGTATGTCTTTGTATAGCTTTTTAGGGGTTCCTCTAGGCTATACATTATATACACATAACATCACAGTGTATTGGTATTGTCATTTTACCAGTTCAAGTAAAGTATAGAAAATTTACCTCCCTTTAGCTCCTTCTACCTCCCCTGTTTATAATACAGTTGTCTCAAATATTTTCTCTACATACATTTAACTATATCAGACAGTGTTATAACTTCTGCACCCGTCCTCAAAGATAATTTAGAAAATTCAAGAGGAGTAGAAAAGTTTATTGTATTTACCCATATTTTTGATCCCTGTATTCTTTTTTCCTTCCTGATCTTCCAAGTCTCTTCCTTAAATCATTTCTTTTCTGTGTAGAGAATTTCCTTAGCCATTTTTTTAAAGTGGATATGCTAGTGACTGAGTTGTTGCAGTTTTCCTTTATCTGAGAATAATTTCCCCCTTTGTTTCTGAAGAATATTTCCTCTGAGTATAGGATTCTGGTCTTTATTTTCAACATGTGAAAATATTTTTCCATTTCCTTCTGGCTTCCATGGTTTGTGATGAGAAATTTACTGTCATTTGAATTGGTTTTTCTGTACAGGTCAGGTATCATTTTTTCTCCTGGATTGCAAGGGTTTTTCTTTTTCTTAATTTTCAGAAATTTGATTATATCTCTTGCTGTGAGTTCCTTGGGTTTATCCTGTTTTGGGTTTGCTCAGCATCTTGAATTTGCAGGTTTATGTCTCTTGCAAAATTGCAAAGTTTCCAGTCATTATTTCTTTAAGTATGTTTCAGCCCTATTGTTTTTCTCCTCTCCCTCTAAGACTCTGACACTAAATGCTAGATCTTTTGTAATAGTCCCATAGGTCCCTGAGGCTCTGTTCATATTTTTTCCCACTATTTTCTATATGTTTTTTACATATTTTAAAATTTATATTGTTCTATCTTCAGGTTCACTGATTTTTTTCCTCTGTCCCCTCCATTCTACTATTGAGTCTATTTTCTGGGCTTTTTATTTGGGTTATTGTACTGTTAAGTTCTAAAATTTCCATTTGATTTTTCTTTATATCTCTATTCCTTTGCTGAGACTTTCAATTTCTTTGCTGAAGCATTCTAGTTATTTGTTTCAAGTGTGTTTGTAATTTTTGGAAGCATTTAATCAAGCTGCTTTGAAACCTTTGTCAGATAATTCCAACATCTTTGTCATCTCAGTGTTAGTGTCTACTGCTTTTTTTTTTTTTTTTTCATTCAGTTTGAGATGTTCCTGGGTTCTTGGTTATGACAAATGATTTTTTGTGGAAAAGTGGACATTTTCCTATCATTTTATGAGACTCTGGTTCTTATTTAAAGTTTCTGTTTTAGCTGGCTATGGTATAATAAAAAATATATTTGGTCTTTGTCTCAGGTTTCTGGTACAGAGCTCCTAAAACTCTTGGAATTTCCTTAGTGATAGTACTGTCTTTTGTTAATCTTAACTAGCTCCTTTAGATCACACCTGAATTTATGCTAATGAGGTGACTTAAGATGGGACCTCTAGATGACCTCAGGATGAGACTGCTCACCAGAAACACCAAGTGATAAGAAGGTTGGAACTTTCAGCCCTATACCTGACCTCCAGGGAGGGGAAGGAGGCTGGAGATTAAGTATAAAAACAAACAATGAGATTCAGAGAGCTTCCTGGGTTGGTGAACACATCAACTTGCTGGGAGGGTGGTGTGCCTAGAAAGAGTGTAAAAGCTCCATCCCCTGCATCCCATACTTTGCCCTATGCATCTCTTCCACCTGGCTGTTTCTGAGTTGTATCTTTTATAATAAACCAGTAAACATAAATAAAGTGTTTCTTGAGTTCTATGTGCCATTCTAGCAAATTATCAAACCTGAGGAAGAGGTCATGGGAACCCCTGATTTATAGTTGGTTGGTCAGAAGTACAGGTGGCCTAGGACTTGAAACTGGCATCTAAAGTGGAGACAATCTTGTGAGGCTGAGTCCTTAACTTGTGGAATCTGATGCTAACTCCAGGTAGTTAGTGTCAAAATCAAATTGAATTGTTGGACACAACACCCAGCTAGTGTCAGAGAATTGGACAATTTTTTGTTGAAAACAGAAAACACTCTAGACTGGCTTTCTCCACCATTACTCTGGCAGAGGAAGGGTTGGTGGCACCTTGTTACTGCCAGGTGGAGGTAGAAGTTCAGGTAACCGACTTGACCTCCACTGAGGCCTCCATTGGGGCGGGAGTGTGGAGGTTCTTGTTACTGCTGAGCAGAGGTGGGAGTACCAGCTGCCCTCTGGTCTCCTCTGACACACAGGAATTGGGTAACAGGGCTGAAATACCAGGCCCCTACTTGGTCTTCTCAGACATCACCCCACTAGGGGTGGGTTTGGGGCACCTCATTACCACCTGGAGAAGGCCATAGTCTAGGATATACAGGTTTTCTCTTCTGCTAGGCTGCCCTTATACCGGTATCATGACTAGAGAGAGCAGGTTTTCGTTGGGCATTTTTTGCCTGTGCCCATTGGTGTTTCTGAGTTGCTGGCTTCTGCTCCAAGTTTGGAATATATGAAGGATAAAGAAAACTCAAGGAGCTCACCATTGTGTTGTTTCTAGGGTCATGATTTCCCTGTCTGCTGTACCTTCCTGTATCCACCTTTCAAGATTGGTGCAAGCTGAATTGTGTCCCTCCAAATTCATGTTTTCAAATCCTAACTGCCAGGACATCAGAATGTGACTATATTTTGAGATGGGACCTTCAAAGAGTTACATTAAGAGGTCATTAAGGTGGTTTGTCTTTATAGGAGGAAATTAGGACACAAACACGCACAGAGGGGGGACCATGTCAGGACAGAGGAGACAGTGGCCATCTACAAGCCAAGGAGAGAGGCCTCAGGAGAAACCAGCACTGCTGACACCTTGATCTTGGACTTCCAACTCCAGGACTGGGAGAGAATAAATGTCTGTTGTTTAAGTCCCTAGTGTGTGGTATTTGTAACGTGGCCCAAGCTGACTAATACAAGGGTCTTCTTATGTTCATTTTACATACAATATCTGGGGTTTTTAATTGTGCTTAGCACGAGGAAAAATTTATATACTCCATTTTTTTTTCAAAAGTGAAAGTCCCCCAGTCACCATTTTGAACTCACTATCTCACTTTCTCTACTTTATTCTTTTGGATATACAATTCAACACAGTGCACAGCACCACAGTTGAATCTCAGTATCTTTTAGGAGCTCCCTTATTTATTTGTAAATCTCTACCTGTCTGTATTGTATTCTTGGTGTATTTCTTCCATATATGCCAATTCAGTAAACCTTTCTTTGATTGCACCAACTAGGATTTTATCTTTTGAATTGAATTTTGTATTTAGTAACACTTGACAGATAGGTAGATATGTTCTAGGATTTCTCCTGTTTTCCTTTCCACTAGTCCTTGATTCTTGTCTATTTTTTTCATACTCCCTAACTTACATGTTTGCTATCATCTCAGTTATCTGAAAAAAAAATCACCCTGTTCATCTTAAAATCATTTTGTGATTGCTCCTGTTTTCCTATTTTTTTTTTTTTTTCTGGGTAGAGGGCTTAGTCATCTCTGGCTGCATAACAAAATACCACAGATTGGGTGGCTTAAACCGTGGAAATAATTTTCCCACAGTTCTGGAGGCTGGAAGTCTGAGGTCAGGGTGTTAGCATGGTTGGGTTCTGGTGGGGGCTCTCTTTCTGGTTCTCAGTAGGTCTCCCTCTTCCTGTGTCCTCACATGGTAGAGAGAGAAGGCCCTGTTCTCTCTTCCTCTTCTTAGAAGGATGTTTATCTCATCATGGAGATCCCACCCTCATGACCTCATGTAAACCTAATCACCTCCCAAAGGCCCCACATCCTGATACTATCTCACTGGGGGTTGGGGCTTCAACATACGTGTTTTTTTGGAGGCGGGGGAAGCACAAACATTCATTCCATAACAATAAAAGTCTTCTGATCATTCATCATGTTGCCTGTGTTGGTTTCATTGTGTGTCTTGAAAATCTGGCTGCATTCCCACACAGCTGCATGGGGTGCTTGAAAACCCAAGTGCCAACAATCTGTCTCAGCCTGGATCTGAGGAAAAGCCATCATGAAACTACAGTCTTAATGATTATTCTTTTTTTTCTGATTGGTTCTTTCCACAGGGAATAATTTATCTCTTTTTTTCTTATACCTATATTGTTATTATTCTCCTCTTATTTATATTCTTTACTTTTCTATGCCATGATTTGAGAGGCATTTTTTCATTCCCTGGACCTCACTTGTACCTGAATCCTAGATGGACAGACTTCTAGATATTCATTTTTATTCAATCAACAAAG
The DNA here is from genome assembly GCF_965194825.1 of Balaenoptera physalus. NCBI lineage: Eukaryota > Metazoa > Chordata > Mammalia > Artiodactyla > Balaenopteridae > Balaenoptera > Balaenoptera physalus. The sequence goes on along the minus strand of NC_138890.1, from coordinate 16,957,429 downwards.
GTACATGTATATTTGTTGAATGAATTTAAAATATATGTTTAATTATATCTCTATATAAATCTATATATTTATGTATCTGTATCAATCTATATCTATATCTATCTAGCTATCATCTATCTCTATATCAATCTATATCTATACCTATATCTATATAATCACATGCTTGGTCTTTATGGTGACCAGTCCGCATCCTGAATCTATCTAGGACCCACCATGGGTCACCTCATTAGCATAACATGGACTATACATATTTACACACACATATGAAATAAATATGTATAGCCTACAATGCTAAGGACTGTTCAAGGCAATAGAGATATAGTGACAAGAAAACCTACCCCAAATCCTAACTTCATAGTGGTTGCATTTCCTTTTTATTTTAAATTTGGTTTTGTTTTCTGTCATCAAAAGATACAGAGATTGAACAGGACCAGGTTGAGACTCAGTGAAACTGATGTGGTTTATCCTTGACCTGAATGAGAATGCTGGGCATTTCTCACAAGAGGGAGGTGGGTATGGTTGGCTACAAATAAGTAGTCACCCTGGTGAGTAAGTGAGATTTGAAGTCAAAAGGAAGAGGACTTGAGGTAAAAGACCAAGGCTGCTGGGCAGGTGGATTTGGAGATGCGGAAAATGGGTTTCCAAGAATAGCTGCCACTGGGCGCTTATCTCTCACCAGTGAGCATAACTCACAAATGTAGGAAGAATTGGGGAAGGGAGGAAATGCTCAGAATCTGCACAGCAGTGAGGGCTCTGTACCTGCCTGGGACTTCATGTCTGTGGTATTATAAACATATATGGTTTTTGTCCTCAGTTTCTGGCACAGAGTTTCAAAATTCTTGAAATTTCCTGACTGATAGAAGCATCTTGTGTTGCTAATGAGGTGACCTATTGTGGTCCCTAGATAGCTCAGGATAGGGGTTGGTCTCCAGAAAGACCAGGAATATGACTAGAGGGTTAGAACTTTGATCCCCCAACCCCAACATTTTGGGAGGGGAGGAGGCTGGAAACAGTTTAACCATGATGCCAGTGATTTAGTCATTTAGGCCTATTTAATGAAACCCCAATAAAAATTCTAGACCCCAAGGCTAGAAGAAGCTCCCTGGTGACACATTGATATGCTGGGATGCTGGGAGAGGGCTGTGCCTGATTCCGTGTGAGGGCATGGAAGCTCTGCATCTCCCTACATGCTGGTCACCCGCACCTGGTCTTATGCACCTCTTCTATTTGGCTGTTATTGAGTTGTATCCTTTTTGATATGTAACATAAGTATAGCACTTTCCTGAGTTCTGTGAGTCATTTTAGCAAATTTTTGAACTTGAGGGTGTCATGAGAACCCCTGAATTTATAGCCAGTTGGTCATAAGTGCAGGTGGCCCCCAAGATTTGCGACTGATGTTGCAATGCAATTGGTCTTGTGGGACTGATCCCCTTAGCTGTGGGGTCTGTGCTAAATCCAGGTAGTGAGGGTCAGACTTGTCCAGTTGATGTGGAAGATAACTCCCATTAGCAGTCCACAGCTTTGGAACTTCAGAAAGCTGAGCCCCCCAGCACTGGCTCCCGAAATTTCCTGATTGCCATTGGCATCACTCACCCTATCCCAATAATCTTGGAAACATACATTTTCCAGTACTGGATGTGTTTATGCTTGAAAACTAGAGAGTGGTTGGTTATTTGGTTGAATCCTGAATGGTACTGTCTCTTCACAGATCTTCCAGAAGTTTGAGGTGAGGGATGACAGAGCCACAACTGGGTCTCCACTGATGCCCGCAAGGGCCCTGCAGCCTCTTTCTGGCAAAGCCTTAATGTCTCTCACATCCTCCTCCATCCACAGTGGGAGGCTCCTAGCCCTGCATTTGGTCCTTAGTGATGCCCTCAGTATTAGTTGTTTCACTTGACTACTGGAGTGGAAGGAAATGACATGCCCAAACCAGAGCAGAGATCATAGGAATAAGAGTGGGCTGCTACAGGAATTACTGTTGCAATACATGAGATCTGAACTTGAGGGCTCTCAGTGGCCATAGCGTTTAATACATGGAGATAATGAACTAGGTCTGGACTCCTGTCCCTAGTAACTTTTTAGTGAGAATCAATATAACTTGGTCTGGGCACCAGTGGACCAAAATGATGATGAACGATAGCAAATAACATTAAAGATGGTGATTTACACCTTTACAGCCTCTCATATGGTTCAGGTATTATTGCAAGCAAATTGCTCATATAAACATGATACATCATAACAATATAAAGGAAGTAGAAAATTATGGAAATCAAAGGCAAAATTGATGCATTCGTAATCATAGTAGAAGATTTTAATACACTATGTTTAAAAACCAATAGATCAGATATGTAAAACTACATAAATTTGTGGAAGTATTGCTATCACAACTGGAAACATTTGAGCTAGACAGAAAGATAGGCAGATAGGTGGTATTTTGTATCCATAAAATGGAGGAGCCGCATTATTTTCAGATACCCAGATGTCGTCCACAAAAATGAGAAGCCATTTGGTAACAAACTCCTCAAAGCAGAAATGATACAGGTCATATTTTCTGACCACTGTAAAATGACATTTGTGACTATCAGTGAAAGGATAAACAAGTCATAGATAGCCACTTGCTAGTTTTAGAAACCATCCTAAATAATTTCTGCATTAAATGGAAAAGTGAAATGATGATTAACTTTAAAGAGGCATCCTAAGGAGAAGGCATGAAGGTTAGCAGGAAAGGATATTCGTTTGTTCCCCCAGCTCTAGAAATTCTCAGGTGAACACTGGGCAAAATGATTTATTCTGGTCATATTCAGGTTCTCTTCACTAAAATAGGGGTGGGATTACTGCAGAATATAGAATATTGCATGAAAATTTAAATTTTCATTTGATCACACTATACAAACTGTTGTTACCACATGGTAACTAGGAAAAAAATAGCAGTCGGCATACAGACCATTTGGGGTTTCTTCTGAGACCTTGCTTTCTGCAGCCAGTGGTCAATGTGCCTTCAATACAAGTTTTCCCATGCTCCCGTGCATCTGAGGCTGCTGGCCCCTTGGGCAACTAGACTAACAGATATGATAGCTAAGTAACTAGATGATAGATAGATAGGTAGGTAGACAGATAATATAGATCTATTGGTACATTAGATAGATAGATCAAAAGATAGATGGAATAAATAGATAGATAGATCAATTGGTATATTAGATAAGTAGATATGATAGATGACATGATAGAGAGATAATTTAGATAGATATATGGATTAGATAGATGGATGGAGTGAATAGATATATCAATAGATAGATTAGATAGATCTATCAATAGATAGATTAGATTGATTGATGGATTGGTAGATTAGGTAGATAGGTAGATATAATACATAGATGATAGTGAGGGAGATTATAGATAGAAAAATAAAGCTATAGATAGACGGATACATAGATAGATACATAGATTAGATAGACGGAGGGATAGATGAATGGGTGGATAGATGAACGAGATGATGTTAGGGATATATAGATAGATGAAAGATTAGAAAGATAGGTAGATATGATAGATGATAGAAAGATTATAGATAGATTAGATCTATTGATCAATAGATAGATTAGAATGACAGATTGATCAGTCAATAGATATTCTGAAAACTCCTTCTGATTCAGAAAACTGAAATCCTGAAGCAAATTATAGCAGGTACACTCTATCAGTAGAGTTCCCAAGGAAGTCAGGGGATTCCCAGGGCAGAAGCAAAGACAGAGGAGACCAGGACTGAACAGAGAATCTGGACATTCGTGTTTCAACAGTAGTCACGAATTGGGGCAGGGCAAGTGAGTGAGTAGACAGAGATCTCCTACTGAAATGGGGACACGCAGTTTTGCCCTATCTGCAGAGGGCTGGGCAGCCAAGAACCAAGATCAGGCAAACAGGAGCATGGAATCTGAAATTATGAGGCAAAAAGGAAGGCAGCCCCTGGGTGAAGGACAGAAACCACAGATCAATGGACTCCTGAGGTTGGAATTACAAGTGTGTCAATACATAAAAAGTGGAACAAAAGATAAAATCAAAATCACGTGCAAAGAGGAAGACGCCATAAAGCTGACTAGGCAATTTTGGAAGTAACCAATAAGCAATTCTAAACTAGAAAACTATAATAGCCGAAATTAAAACCCAAGATGTGATATGGATTAAACATTAAATTAGACTTGGCTAAAAAAAGAATTAGTGAACTAGAAAATTAAGGTGCACAAACCTAGCCAAACTGTAGCAAAGAAACAACAGAATAGAAAATACAAGTACAATTATATACAAGTGATGACTAAAAGAAGGGGGAAAAAAGGCAGATTTAACTGGATTTCCAAGAATAGAAAAGAGATTTTTTTAAAAAAAGCAATCATGAATAAAATAATGAATTATAAATTTTCTAGAAGTGAAAATAATTCTCAGATTCAGAAAACCCAAAAAGAGATCAAACCAGCTACAAATGTAAACCTAGTGAAATATCATTAGTGAATAAGGACAAAGTAAAAATACTTTCAGAAGCACAAAAACTGAGAACTTTTATGAACATCAGGAACTCTGGAGGACATACAGTTAAAGGAATGAAAAGAATCATAGTTCTAAGAGAACTTAGTGATCCCTGAAGGACTGAGTAGCCAACAGGAATAGTAAACAACTGGCAAGCACGAAAAAGCCGATACAACACAGACATTGGGAAAAATGACCCACAAACGTACTGTCTTAAGGCAGATGGCAATGCCGTGCTAGATGAATAATTTATCTGAACTGGAAGACTTTTTTTTTCATTTTTTAATATGATTCCATTTTTTTCTACTTTCTTAGCATATCAGTTATAATTTTTTTTTAATTTAAATTAAATTAATTTATTTATTTATTTTTGGCTGCGTTGGGTTTTTGTTGCTGCCCACAGGCTTTCTCTAGTTGCGTCGAGTGGGGGCCACTGTTCTTTGTGGTGCGTGGCCTTCTCATTGCAGTGGCTTCTCTTGTTGCGGATCACGGGCTCTAGGTGTGCAGCCTTCAGTAGTTGTGGCACATGGGCTCAGTAGTTGTTGCTCACGGGCTTAGTTGCTCCACGGCACGTGGGGTCTTCCCAGACCAGGGATCGAACTCGTGTCCCCTGCATTGGCAGGCAGATTCTTAACCACTGCGCCATCAGGGAAGTCCAAAAACTCTTTTTAAAACAAATTCTATCACTAATTTGTTTAGAATGGATGGTTCTTCCCCAATATGTTTTGCAAAACCTTAGTTCTCTTTTTGTCAGCTCTGATAAGCACCAAAGGACTGACAGTGGCTTAGCCATTGACCACAAGCCTCTGGTCACCCAGGATGACTGGGTTGTTCATCCATGATATGGTTGAGAAGGATGAGATGAGGAATTCTACCTACTACATGACCACAAAGAAACTAACCAGCAGGATGGCCTGTGTGGCCCTTTTCTCTGAGGAGACTCTTGGAGAGAGGCTGGTGCTGTGAAGTTCCTGGGATTGCCTCTGATGCCTGAACAAGAGAATCACAATGTATGCCCTTGAGAGCAGCATGATTCCTACAAAGGAGATATCCCCGAACAGTGACAGCAAGAAGAACAGGTCCTTGATGATGTAGCTCATGGGGAAAAAAGAACAGTATTCACTGATATACATGGATCAGTGAGGAGACATTGGATGAAGGCACAGTGTAAATGACCAGGTTGCTACAGAAGGGCACATTTAGGAACTATAAAGAAGAAGAAATGGAAGATGTAACTTGTGGAGGGGAATTTGAACCTGGCCAACCAGGTGATGACCTGGAGCATGCTCAGGAGGCAGGGGGTACCGATGGAGAGGCCCCTCATCACCCTGTACAGGTAGACCAAGGTTTTGCATGAGAAGTCAGTTTGGAAATTCTGTCTCCCAAACATGTCCATCAACATTAAGAGTGCCACAGTGAGGAAAATCACTATGTGGACGAGGACCAAGTGGCAGACAGCTTGGTGGCCTGCGATCCAGAAGGAGTATGATAATGTGGAAGAGGAGGAAGGTGTTGGCAGAGAGTCCAATGCCAGCTTGAGAAATGAGGCGTTTTTTGATGGTAACATGGTTAGAAAATTTGCTCATCTTAAAACATAATGTGTATATCTGGAGAAAAGAGAGAGAGAGAGCTAGCCGAGACCACCAATGTTATGTCCATCATTGCCATAACAGTCTCCACCATCACCAATCTCCATCATTATTAGTTTACCAAAAGTTTTCATTAATCCTGCTTTGCTCTTAGATATTCATAAAGATTCTTCAAAAACATCTCTCTCCCAATCAAATGGTCCTTACAGGACAACCCTCATGTATAATGAGATCTCCTGGGATTCCTTCATCTTGGTTTATTCCCATCTAACCAGTAGCTTTGGAGAGAGAATGAGTCTCTGTTAAGATTTCCTAGGAATGGTACCTTGTCAGGAGGAAGAGAGAAATAACTCCCTGAATGTCAGTATCTTTTAACAGTACTGAAACCTGGCAATCTTTGAGTGCTTTTCATCTGGCTGCCCACAAGATGGCTCCAGTTGACACATGTTTTCACCCCCATCACAGAGAACCCCAATATGAGCACCTGACAACCCTGGAGAGGGTTACCAGAACCTAGTTCTCAACAATCAGCATGAAACTGTGCCCCATAGTGTTAAATAACCCATCCTGAAACTGTGCCCCATAGCGTTAACAGAAACTGGTGACTAACAGAAATTCTTGAGCTCATCTTATAGCTTACTAAAAACCCCTCCACTTGTAGCCTGCCTTCACTGAGCAAGATCACCTTAATTATTCTTTTGCAAATTGCATACTCTCCAAGCTTCACATAGCCTAAACAATAAGACGTTTGCCCTAGTTGTTTTCCAGGAACATGGAATCAGCTGTGTCTAGTTTGAGCTGAGCCAGCTAAGACTAGTTGGGACCACTGACCCTAAAACTGGGCCTGCACAGGTGTCTGATGAAAGACTTTTTGATGTCAGAGGGCCAAAACTCCACCCTCAGATCATGCTATGCACCTCCACTTTTGAACATGCTTTCCATGAAGTAGCATATAAGTTAGATACGCCTTTGCAGAACACCAATTACCTCACCTCTTCCCTACCTTCAGTCACCTTTTCCCATGCCTAAGACCACTCTGCTTCTCTATTCCATAAATATGCCAACCCATTTGCTTTTGGTGAGGTAGAGCTGATATTCGTTTTCCTATATCCTTGCTTGGCTTGTGAATTAACCCCTTCTTTGCTGCAAACCTCGGTATCTCAGTGTTTTGGCTTGCTGCGCGTTGGGCAAAATGAACCTGTTTTCATTCAGAAACAATGCCCCACATTTCTCTACTCAGTGACATCCATGGAGCTCACACCATGACAGCCTGACTGTTCACCTCAATGCTTTCTTTAAGACAAAAGCAGCCTAAGAGTATCTTGTCAGGCCTGGAAAGTTCTTTGCTCCACAATTGTAAGGATATATTAGAATCAAAAGCAAACAGAGACCCACCTTGAAAATTCCCTGAGCAGATAAAACCGACTTAATCATGCAAGCAAAGCTTTAGCTTACTTTGCAAGACTAACTTGACCTGGGTCATTTCTTGCTTATGCCTCTGGAAATCATAAGCAAAACTTAAACTGTTTCCCAAGGTTGATATGAAGTAACTGCTAACCAATTCCCTATCATTTAAGAAAATTCTAATATATTATAACCAATCACTGCATTCTCACGATATAAACTATTTTATAAAAACATACCCCTGAGCCTCACTCCCTGTTTTTGTTTGAGTGCTCCCAGTTTGCGAACTGTCTTTTTGATATGTGCACAGTAAACTTCTACTAATTACTACTTCGGTGATTTGTTGCTTTTACTTCAGCTATTTCTGAACTTTTGACAGATGCTTTACCTTTCAAGTACCTTCTCAGATTCTGACACCAATTCTGATGCAATTTGTTCCACACCATCAAGCAATTAATTCTGATACCATCTACCTGGAGATAGGGCCAGATCCCACAGGTTAAGGGCTCAGTCCCACAAGACTTCCCAACCCCATCCACTTCAGACGCCAATTGCAAGTCCGGGCTGTCACCTATGTTTCTGACCAACCAGCTATAGATCAGAGGTTCCAACAACCCCCAACTTGGGTTTGATTAATTTGCTAGAGTGGCTCACAGAACTCAGAGAAACATTTTAGTTACTGGATTACTGGTTTATTACAAAAGGATATAACTCAGGAACAGCCAGATGGAAGAGATGCATAGAGCAAGGTATGGGAGAAGAGGCTCAGAGCTTCCATGCTCTCACTGAGCACACCACCCTCTCCTCATCTCCAGGTGGAAGCTCTCTGAACCCTGTCCTTTTGGGTTTTTATGGAGGTTTCATCATATAGGCATGGTTGATTAAATCATTGGCCATTGGTAGTTGATTCAACCTCTAGCCCCTCTCCCCTCCCTGGAGGTCAGGAGGTGAGACTCAAAGTTCCAAACTTCTAATCATAGGGTTGGTTCTCCTGGCAACCAGCTCCCATCTTTAGGGGCTTTCCATAAGTCCTTCATTAACATAAACTCTGGTGTGGTTGAAAGGGGATTGTGTTAAATATCATGGTACCTCTATCGCTCTTATCACTTAGGAAATTCCAAAGTTTTTAGGAACTCTGTGCAGGAATGGGACAAAGACCAAAGATATATTTCTTATTATAAACCACAACATCACACCTTCAAAATATTTCCAGTACTTCATTAGACTCATGGAATTCTTTGTAAAAGCCACCCTGGAGAGCAGGCAAGTGTTCATGCACTTGCCCTGGGCAGCAGGCATGCTTGTTGAGTGTGCTTGATAAAATCCAGGACTTTACAGCAATTGAGTACATCACCCCAAAAAACTGGCCAACAGGGAAGATTCCTCAGTAACAAAATGAAGAGTATCAGACAACACCATGTCCAGGGGCCTGTACAGCACTGTAAATCTATCAATATTAATTTCTAAGGAACTCTCTTCATGTGACTTTACAAGTATGGTGTAATACCCAGTGTTCATGGCCTAGAGAAATCACTGGTCTAAAACCAATTGAAATGTTCTGAGGAAAAAAAAAAATTAACTGCTTGCTTCTTTTTATCCATGAGGAGGAAAATAGAAAACACCACAACAATGTGGAATTCACATATAAAGAGGCAAAAATATAAATCAGAAGTTGATGTTTTACCAACACATTAAAGACCATAAGAACAGACACACATGTCAGCCCTCACCATGAGAAGTGAGGACTAGGCATTCCTGGGGTTGAGAGGGGCCCCTGACAACACTCAGAACAGAGATGCTATAGGTCAAGACCACCCTCGTGTGTGTCAAAAGCACCTGCTTTTCACCATCAACCTTCTCAATGTATCTAAACCGGAAGCACAGATGTAGCCCTGGCTGAACATGTCAAAATAATCGCAGTAACTAGACCAGAAAGAAAATACTGATTATAAATCCTATAGGCTTAGACCACATATCAACATAAAGGTCAGAGAAAAGGGAAAAATAAAAGAAAGGTAAATGAAGAGCCCTTTACCAGACTCCATTACAAGTTTTGAGAAGTTGAATATTTGGGGGAAAAGACATTTGGTAACATCTACTTTCTTATCTATAAAATGAGCATGACAATCAGTTGTTTTATATAATGAATGATTTAATTTCTGTAAAGCTCCATGCAATCTTCCTGGATAAAATTAAATATAATATACTGAAGGAAATGTCACCCCCAAATATACCTCTTTGAAATAAAAATTATTTTGAACTGAAGGCAACTAGGAATCAGTAAATGCAGAAAAAGTACCCCCTTTTCTGCCTAAAGGCAGGAAATAAATACTCCTTTTACTGGAGACAGACTCTTATCAGCCCAGGATGGCACTAGAGGAATCTGCAAACAAATCTTATTAAGCTAACCTTTATCTTTCTCGTTACTTCTGTACCATTTACTACCGTGAGTCTAAACCATTTATCTTGTCACTTCTTTGCATATTTATTATTTGTCTAAAAGCTCTAAAACTTCCTGCCCTAGTCACTTATTTAGATCTTTCATTCTCCTGTGAAGGCTCCCACGTACATGTGAATTTTTTTCAAAAAATTGTATGATTTTCTGTTCTTAATTTTAAAATTAAACTTACAAAAGTTTAGTTTTCAGACCCAACCATGGACCTTAAGAGGGTCAAGGAAAACTTTGCTCCCCTATAATGCTATGAAGAACGTCCTGTGAATTGCTATTTTGATATTGACCAACGTCATTGTTGCCATCGATTTTGTCCACTTTTATAAACAGTCTTGTAAAACTACGAAGCATGAAGTGACACTGAAGCCTGAAAGTGATCTGTTTAAGATGAGGTGCAGAGGAGTCTGTGAGGACAGAGGCAACACCATTTCTTCTTGCAAGATTCTAGCCAAAGATCACAGAGAGTTACAGAGAAAAAGAACTGGGGCTTCCAGACAAGTGACATTCTTTTTTTTTTTTTAACATCTTTATTGGAGTATAATTGCTTTACAATGGTGTGTTAGTTTCTGCTTTATAACAAAGTGATTCAGCTATACATATACATATTTCCCCATATCTCCTCCCTCTTGCATCTACCTCCCACCCTCCCTATCCCACCCCTCTAGGTGATCACAAAGTACCGAGCTGATCTCCCTGTGCTATGTGGCTGTTTCCCACCAGCTATCTATTTTACACTTGGTAGTATATATAAGTCCATGCCACTCTCTCACTTCGTCCCAGCTTACCCTTCCCGCTCCCCGTGTCCTCAAGTTCATTCTCTACGTCGTCTGCATCTTTATTCCTGTACTTCCCCTAGGTTCTTCAGAACATTTTTTAGATTCCATATATACGTGTTAGCATACGGTATTTATTTTTCTCTTTGTGACTTACTTCACTCTGTATGACAGTCTCTAGGTCCATCCACCTCACTACAGATAATTCAATTTTGTTTCTTTTTATGGCTGAGTAATATTCCATTGTATATATGTACCACATCTTCTTTATCCATTCTTCTGTTGATGGACACTTAGGTTGCTTCCATGTCCTGGCTATTGTAAATAGTGCTGCAATGAACATTGTGGTACATGACTCTTTTTGAATTATGGTTTTCTCAGGGTATATGCCCAGTAGTGGGATTGCTGGGTCATATGGTAGTTCTATTTTTAGTTTATTAAGGAACCTCCATACTGTTCTCCATAGTGGCTGCATCAATTTACATTCCCACCAACAGTGCAGGAGGGTTCCCTATTTTCCACACGCTCTCCAGCATTTATTGTTTGTAGCTTTCTTGATGATGGCCATTCTGACCAGTGTGAGGTGATACCTTATTGTAGTTTTGATTTGCATTTCTCTAATGATTAATGATGTTGAGCATCCTTTCATGTGTTTGTTGGCAGTCCGTATATCTTCTTTGGAGAAATGTCTATGTAGGTCTTCTGCCCATTTCTGGATTAGCTTGTTTGTTTTTTTGATATTGAGCTGCATGAGCTGCTTGTAAATTTTGGAGATTAATCCTCTGTCAGTTGCTTTATTTGAAAATACTTTCTCCCATTCTGAGGGTTGTCTTTTCGTATTGTTTATGTTTTCCTTTGCTGTGCAAAAGCTTTTAAGTTTCATTAGGTTCCATTTGTTTATTTTTGTTTTTATTTCCATTTCTCTTGGAAGCAGGTCAAAAAGGATCTTGCTGTGATTTATGTCATAGAGTGTTCTGCCTATGTTTTCCTCTAAGAGGTTTATAGTGTCTGGCTTTACATTTAGGTCTTTAATCCATTTTGAGTTTATTTTTGTGTATGGTGTGAGGGAGTGTTCTAATTTCATTCTTTTACATGTAGCTGTCCAGTTTTCCCAGCACCACTTATTGAAGAGGCTGTCTTTTCTCCATTGTATATTCTTACCACCTTTATCAAAAATAAGGTGACCCTATGTGTGTGGGTTTATCTCTGGGCTTTCTATCCTGTTCCACTGTTCTATATTTCTGTTTTTGTGCCAGTACCATACTGTCTTGATTACTGTAGCTTTGTAAATATAGTCTGAAGTCCTGGAGACTGATTCCTCCAGCTCCTTTTTTCTTTCTCAAGATTGCTTTGGCTATTCAGAGTCTTTTGTGTTTCCATATATATTGTGAAATTTTTTGTTCTACTTCTTTGAAAAATGCCATTGGTAGTTTGATAGGGATTGCATTGAATCTGTAAATTGCTTTGGGAAGTATAGTCATTTTCACAATGTTGATTCTTCCAATCCAAGAACATGGTAGATCTCTCCATCTGTTTGTATCATCTTTAATTACTTTCATCAGTGTCTTATAGTTTTCTGCATACAGGTCTTTTGTCTCCTTAGGTAGGTTTATTACTAAGTACTTTATTCTTTTTGTTGCAATGGTAAATGGGAGTGTTTCCTTAATTTCTCTTTCAGATTTTTCATCATTAGTATATAGGAATGCAAGAGATTTCTGTGCATTAATTTTCTATCCTGCTACTTTACCAAATTCATTGATTAGCTCTAGTAGTTTTCTGGTAGCATCTTTAGGATTCGCTATGTATAGTATCATGTCATCTGCAAACAGTGACAGCTTTACTTCTTTTTTTCTGATTGGATTCATTTTATTTCTTTTTCTTCTGTGACTGCTGTGGCTAAAATTTCCAAAACTATGTTGAATAATAGTGGTGAGAGTGGACAACCTTGTCTTGTTCTTGATCCTAAAGGAAATGGTTTCAATTTTTCACCATTGAGAACAATGTTGGCTGTGGGTTTGTCATATAAGACCTTTATTATGTTGAGGTTATTTCCCTCTATGCCTACTTTCTGGAGGGTTTTTATACTAAACGGTGTTGAATTTTGTTGAAAGCTTTTTCTGCATCTATTGAGATGATCATATGATTTTTCTCCTTCAATTTGTTAATATGGTTTATCACATAGATTGATTTGCGTATATTGAAGAATCTTTGCGTTTCTGGGATAAACCCCATTTGATCATGATGTATGATCCTTTTAATGTGCTGTTGAATTCTGTTTGCTTGTATTTTCTTGAGGATTTTTGTATCTATGTTCATCAGTGATATTGGCCTGTAGTTTTCTTTCTTTGTGACATCTTTGTCTGGTTTTGGTGTCAGGGTGATGGTGGCCTCGCAGAATGAGTTTAGGAGTGTTCCTCCCTCTGTTATATTTTGGAAGTGTTTGAGAAGGATAGGTGTTAGCACTTCTCTAAATGTTTGACAGAATTCGTCTGTGAAGCCATCTGGTCCTGGGCCTTTGTTTGTTGGAAGATTTTTTATCACAGTCTCAATTTCAGTGCTTGTGATTGGTCACTTTATATTTTCTATTTCTCCCTGGTTCAGTCTCGGAAGGTTGTGCTTTTCTAAGAATTTGTCCATTTCTTCCAGGTTGTCCATTTTATTGGCATATAGTTGCTTGTAGTAGTCTCTCATGATCCTTTGTATTTCTGCAGTGTCAGTTGTTACTTCTCCTTTTTCATTTCTAATTCTATTGATTTGAGTCTTCTCCCTTTTTTTCTTGTTGAGTCTGGCTAACGGTTTGTCAATTTTGTTTACTTCTCAAAGAACCAGCTTTTAATTTTATTGATCTTTGCTACCATTTCCTTCATTTCTTTTTCATTTATTTCTGATTTGATCTTTATGATTTCTTTCCTTCTGCTAACTTTGGGGTTTTTTTGTTCTTCTTTCTCTAATTGCTTTAGGTGTAAGTTTACGTTGTTTATTTGAGATGTTTCTTGTTTCTTGAGGTAGAATTGTATTGCTATAAACTTCCCTCTTAGAACTGCTTTTGTTGCATCCCATAGGTTTTGGGTCATCATGTTTTGATTTTCATTTGTTTCTGTATATTTATTGCTTTCCTCTTTGATTTCTTCAGTGATCTCTTGGTTATTAAGTAGCATATCGTTTAGCTTCCATGTGTTTGTATTTTTTACAGATTTTTTCCTGTAATTGATATCTAGTCTCAGAGCATTGTGGTCAGAAAAGATACTTGATATGATTTCAATTTTCTTAAATTTACCAAGGCTTGATTTGTGACCCAAGATATGATCTATCCTGGAGAATGTTCCATGAGCACTTGAGAAGGAAGTGTATTCTGTTGTTTTTGGATGGAATGTCTTATAAATATCAATTAAGTCCATCTTGTTTAATGTATCATTTAAAGCTTGTGTTTCCTTATTTATTTTCATTTTGGATGATCTGTCCATTGGTGAAAGTGGAGTGTTAAAGTCCCCTACCATGATTGTGTTACTGTCGATTTCCCCTTTTATGGCTGTTAGCATTTGCCTTATGTATTGAGGTGCTCCTATTTTGGGTTCATAAATATTTACAATTTTATGTCTTCTTCTTGGATTGATCCCTTGATCATTATATAGTGTCCTTCTTTGTATCTTGTAGTAGTCTTTATTTTAAGGTCTATTTTTTCTGATATGAGAATTGCTACTGCAGCTTTCTTTTGATTTCCATTTGCATGGAATATCTTTTTCCATCCCCTCACTTTCAGTCTGTATGTCTCCCTAGGTCTGAATTGGGTCTTTTGTAGACAGCACGTAAACAGATCTTGTTTTTGTATCCATTCAGCCAGTCTATGTCTTTTGGTTGGAGCATTGAATCCATTTACATTTAAGGTAATTATCTATATGTATGTTCCTATTACCATTTTCTTAATTGTTTTAGGTTTGTTACTGTAGGTTTTTTCCTTCTCTTGTGTTCCCTGCCTAGAGAATTTCCATTAGCATTTGTTGTAAAGCTGGTTTGGTGGTGCTGAATTCTCTTACCTTTTGCTTGTCTGTAAAGGTTTTAATTTCTCCATCGAATCTGAATGAGATCCTTGCTGGGTATAGTAATCTTGGTTGTAGGTTTTTCCCTTTCATCACTTTAAATATGTCCTGCCACTCCCCTCTAGCTTGCAGAGTTTCTGCTGAAAGATCAGCTGTTAACCTTATGGGGATTCCCTTGTATGTTATTTGTTGTTTTTCCCTTGCTGATTTTAATATTTTTTGTTTGTATTTAATTTTTGATAGTTGTTTTTTTTTAATTTTTATTTATTTATTTTTGGCTGTGTTGGGTCTTCGTTTCTGTGTGAGGGCTTTCTCTAGTTGTGGCAAGTGGGGGCCACTCTTCATCACAGTGTGTGGGTCTCTCACTATCGCAGCCTCTCTTGTTGCGGAGCACAGGCTCCAGATGCGCAGGCTCAGTAGTTGTGGCTTATGGGCCTACTTGCTCCACAGCATGTGGGATCTTCCCAGACCAGGGCTCGAACCCATGTCCCCTGCATTGGTAGGCAGATTCTCAACCACTGTGCGACCAGGGAAGCCCTAATTTTTGATAGTTTGATTAATATGTGTTTGGCCAGTTTCTCCTTGGATATTTCCTGTCTGGGACTCTCTGTGCTTTGTGGACTTGATTGACTATTTCCTTTCCCATATTAGGGAAGTTTTCAACTATAATCTCTTCAAATATTTTCTCAGTCCCTTTCTTTTTCTCTTCTTCTTCTGGGACGCCTATAATTCGAGTGTTAGTGCGTTTAATGTTGTCTCAGAGGTCTCTAAGACTCTCCTCAATTCTTTTCATTCTTTTTTGTTTATTCTGCTCTATGGTAGTTATTTCCACTATTTTTTCTTCCAGGTCACTTATCCGTTTTTCTGCCTCAGTTATTCTGGTATTGATTCCTTCCAGAGAATTTTATATTTCATTTATTGTGTTGTTCATCATTGTTTGTTTGCTCTTTCATTCTTCTAAGTCCTTGTTAAATGTTTCTTGTATTTTCTCCATTCTATTTCCAAGCTTTTGGATCATCTTTACTATCATTACTCTAGATTCCTTTTCAGGTAGACTGCCTATTTCCTCTTCATTTGTTTGGTCTTGTGGGTTTTTACCTTGCTCCTTCATCTGCTGTGTTTCTCTGTCTTCTCATTTTGCCTAACTTACTGTGTTTGGGGTCTCCTTTTTGCAGGCTGCAGGTTCGTAGTTCCTGTTGTTTTTGGTGTCTGCCCCCAGTGGCTAAGGTCTGTTCCATGGGTTGTTTAGGCTTCCTGGTGGAGGAGACTAGTACCTATGTTTTGGTGGATGAGGCTGGATCTTGTCTTTCTGGTGGGCAGGACTGCGTCTGGTGGTGTGTTTTGGGGTGTCTGCGACTGTATTATTATTTTAGGCAGCCTCTCTGCTAATACTTGGGGTTGTGTTCCTGTCTTGCTAATTGTTTGGCATAGGGTGTCCAGCACTGTAGCTTGCTGGTTGTTGAGTGGAGTTGGGTCTTAGTGTAGAGATGGAGATCTCTGGGAGAGCTTTTGCTGTTTGATATTATGTGGAGCTGAGAGGTCTCTGGTGAGCCAATGTCTTGAACTCGTCTCTCCCACCTCAGAGGCACAGGCCTGACACCCGGCCAGAGCACCAAGACCCTGTCAGCCATGCGGCTCAGAAGAAAAGGGAGAAAAAAGGAAAGAGAGAAAGAAAAAAAAGAAAATACAAAGAAATAAAGTTATTAAAATAGAAAAAATTTTAAATTATTGAAAATAAAAATAATTTAAAATAATTTAAAAAAAGAAAGAAAGAAGAGAGCAACCAAAACAAAAATCAAATCCACCAATGATCAGAAGTGCTAAAAATTATATTAAAAAACAAAAACAAAAATGGACAGACAGAACCCTCGGACAAATGGTAAAAACAAAGCTATACAGACAAAATCACACAAAGAAGCATACACATACACTCTTACAAAAAGAGAAAAAGGAACAAATATATATATTTATATATATAAAAAAAGGAAGAGGGCTTCCCTGGTGGTGCAGTGGTTGAGAATCTGCCTGCCAACACAGGGGACACGGGTTCGAGCCCTGGTCTGGGAAGATCCTACATGCCGCGGAGCAACTAGGCCCGTGAGCCACAACTACTGAGCATGCGTGTCTGGAGCCTGTGCTCCGCAACAAGAGAGGCCGCGATAGTGAGAGGCCCGCACACTGCGATGAAGAGTGGCCCCCACTTGCTGCAACTAGAGAAAGCCCTCTCATAGAAACGAAGACCCAACACAGCCAAAAATAAAAAAAAAAAAGGAAGAGAGCAACCAAATCAATAAACAAATCTACCAATGATAATAAACTCTAAATACTAAACTAAGATAAACCTAAAACTAGAAACCAGTCAGTCGCATATAGCAAACCCCAAGTCTACAGTTGCTCCCGAAGTCCACTGCCTCAATTTTGGGATGATTCATTGTCTATTCAGGTATTCCGCAGATGCAGGGTTCATCAAGTTGATTGTGGAAATTTAATCTGCTGTTCCTGAGGCTGCTGGGAGAAATTTCCCTTTCTCTTCTTTGTTCACACAGTTCCTGGGGCTCAGCTTTGGATTGGCCCCGCCTCTGTGTGTAGGTCGCCTGAGGGCGTCTGTTCCCGCCCAGACAGTATGGGGTTAAAGTAGCAGCTGATTAGGAGGCTCTGGCTCACTCAGGCGTGGGGGGATGGGGGGTGGGGGGGTGGAGGGGGAGGGGTACGGAATACGGGGTGAGCCTGGGGTGGCAGAGGCCAGCATGACGTTTCAACACCCTGAGGTGCACCGTGTGTTCTCCTGGGGAAGTTGTCCCTGGATCACGGGACCCTGGCAGTGGCGGGCTGCACAGGCTTCCGGGAGGGGAGGTGTGGATAGTGACCTGTGCTTGCACACAGGCTTCTTGGTGGTTGCAGCAGCAGCCTTCGCGTTTCATGCCCATCTCGGTGTCCGCGCTGATAGCCGCGGCTCGTGCCTGTCTCTGGAGCTCGTTTAGGCGGTGCTCTGAATCCCCTCTTCTCGCGCACCCTGAAACAATGGTCTCTTGCCTCTTAGGCAGTTCCAAGCTTTTTCCTGGACTCCCTCCTGGCTAGCTGTGGCGCACTAACCCCCTTCAGGCTGTGTTCACGCAGCCAACCCCAGTCCTCTCCCTTGGGATCTGACCTCTGAAGCCCGAGCCTCAGCTCCCAGCCCCCACCCGTCCCCACGAGTGAGCAGACAAGCCTCTCAGGCTGGTGAGTACTGGTTGGCACTGATCCTCTGTGCGGGAATCTCTCCGCTTTGCCCTCTGCACCCCTGTTGCTGTGCTCTCCTCCGTGGCTACAAAGCTTCCCCTCCACCACCCCCCCTCTCTGCCAGTGAAGGGGCTTCCTAGTGTGTGGAAACTTTTCCTCCTTCAGAGCTCCCTCCCAGAGGTGCAGGTCCGGACCCTATTCTTTTGTCTCTGTTTTTTCTTTTTTCTTTTGCCCTACCCAGGTACGTGGGGAGTTTCTTGCCTTTTGGGAAGTCTGAGGTCTTCTGCCAGCATTCCGTAGGTGTTCTGTAGGAGTTGTTCCACATGAAGATGTATTTGTAGGGAGGAAGGTGATCTGCACGTCTTACTCCTCCGCCATCTTGAAGGTCTCCCCCAGCCAAGTGACATTCTTGGCCAACTAGACTTCAGGTCCTGCAAAAGAGCCTCTGTGAAATATTCAAGTTCCATGGGGAGTAAAAATGAGAAATAGGAGAGATTTGGGACAAATGCAGAGACTGGGTTGAGCAGAAGGTACAGCAGGAAGCAAGATGCTTTCTCACCAGGATATTTATAATCTCAAGATATTGATTTATCTAGGTCTCTTGAAGGGAAACAGACAAAACTCTTATTCAGACAACACAGTTCTTGGTGACCATCCATGGCCACAATCATTGGGAACCCTAAAAATGCTTGCTTTAGGGCAATTTCTCCCTGACCACTAATAAAGGAGATGATAGAGCATAGATGACTTTCTTTGCATACCAGCTGTTTAAGTACTCAGTTTGCAGGCAAATAGAGTATGTGTAACTTATGATTATGTTTTGTCTCCTGCATTCTCCTTCCTAACAGCCTTGGAGCACGGGGCTGGCCAGGGATAAGTTTTAAAGAAAAACATGAGCTCTCTCCTTTATGAAGCCATTAGAAGGTGTCAGACTGCTCAAGCTCCTCAGATAACAGTGTTCTTAGAGCCAGGAGCTCTAAGACCCTCCTGGTGAACACTTTCTGCTCTTGTTTACCTCCTTATTAGCCATGAGATTTGTGATGGTTTGAACAAACAAATTAAATTTTGGGATATTGTGGAAAGAGCAGTTAAACAGTCTTTAGATGATTATTGATAACGAAGGAGTATGTTTTGCTCCAAAGTATTGCAAATGGTTGTTTTCTAATCATTCAAGAAAATTTTACCCAAAATAATAGAAGGAATATTGTTATAAGTTCCTATTTACTTAGAACATTTAAAATATGAAACTGAATTTTAAAATAGAATCTCAAATTTATTCCCATCTCCCATGAATATGAGTTAGTAATTAACTCTACAAAGATGTGACTGTTGGAAGAAACTGTGATACCTCAGTTATCAAAGATATCCAGAAAAAAAGAGTTCTGATGTAGTAAGAACTGTAATGATATTAAATAAAAAGGCAATCATGATTATCTGTTAACTTTCATTACTACATTATAAATTTAAATACATTTTATTATAGAAGAGGGAAATAATTTTTCCTCTACCCTTCTTAGTTCTTGGCTGAGACCGCCCTGTAATAAAAGACAGATTAACAGAAGAAAATAAAAACTAATTACATATGTATGTATGTATGGGAGCCCCACAAAAATATGAGATTTAAAAGGCAGCCAGGATTTGAGGCTATATACCATCCTGAGCTAAAGAAAGGGACAGGGTCTGGGGCTTCTAGGTGGGAAGGCAATTGATGAGAAGGTGAGAAGAGCAAACAAAGTTGCCTTGCCAAGCAGATAAGACTCTCAGGTGTAAAGTTGTCTCTGGTAGTAGCTCTTTTTCTGGTACAGGCACTCTTTCTAATGTAAATGTCCCTCACAAAAGGGTAACTTCTATCTTGTTTTCAGAACATCTATGTAAGCTGTTTCACAAAGTTATCAGTTCAGCATAATCCTTCTGCCAAAGAGGCATATTTTGGGTGGCCCATTCTGCTCCCCTTTATTTCCACTGTCGACTGAAAACAATGCACAACGTGAGAGTTGTGAGTTAAGTTTTATTTGGGGCATAATGAAGATTATAGCCTTGGAGACAGCATTTCTGATAGCTCTGAGAAACTGCTCTGAAGAGGTAGTGGGGGAAGGACAGTATATATGTGATTTTGGTGAAGGGAGAGTACATGTAATCAAGCACACATTTTTTGCAGAAGGTTGCTATTAGTCATAAGGAGCAGATGTCACCATGAAGGATTTTAGTGTTTTCTAGATATGAGGAGATGCAAGATTTGGGTTTATAAAATCTTCTCCTGAAAATATCTATCTGAAGACCTGTTCTGCCAGTTTTTCCTAGAGCACAGAGTGCCTCATTCCTGGCCTCCACCCAGAATTCCTTTCAGGGGGTGTTGAAGGTCAGCAGCGACAGCAGCTCATGATTTAATCCTTGTAGAGGTAGATGGCAAGTGCCAACTTGTAGTTGACACCACCTTTGAAACTCCCCCAAAGAAGTTTCGCTGTCCAGAGCCGAGTTGTTATGTTGTTTCACCTCAATGAACTGGTTTCTTAATCCTGGGAATAGATCAGTTCAGTTAAACAGTGTGTCTCATTTCAGGAGGGGGTATTGCTGGTGAGCTCCCAAAGCTATGCCTCTAGTGCAAGCAATCAAGTATTTAATAAGAGGCATTTCTATTGAAACAAAACAAAACCCCCCACAAAATTAATGGTTGGAGGAAATTATAAATCCAGTTTCTGAGTCCTGAGGGCAGCCAATTGAGAAGATTTCTAGATGTTGGACTCAAAGCATGTTTTGCAGTTTGAATGTATCTGATGATGTCATTGGGTGTTCCAGTGAACATTCTGAGTGTCCCACACAGCAACAGGCAAGGTTGTCTACATGTGTTCTGTCATGAAGATTTCGCTGAAGTTTATATCAAGTCATCCAGCTTCAGTTTGCAGGGCTTCAGGAAAAGGGCAGTTTTTAAAGTGATTCCAAGTCAAAATGGTGGAAGAAAATTGGAAATGTAAGTTTGGGAAGTTGTAGTCAAATATTGGAGAGAACTAGAAATCAGGATCCAGTCCAGTTTATAGGTAGATAGGTAGTTAACAAAACCTCAAAGGCAATGAATAAGACTAGAATCAGACAACAATGGCAGTGTGTTATAGTTTTCTACTGAAACATGATTTTCTTCTCTACAATCACCCCATTTCTACCATAGATAACCAAAGTAAGACAAATTTGTTTGTAAATTTGTTTGCACAGTTTCTAACATGGCCGGATTATTTACGTAAGTGCAGCAAGAATAGTGATGACCATACGGGCTCTTTTAAAGTCTGCTTTGCTGGACCTTTTCATAAGCAATCTCAGATTGGACTCTTAAAAGTCTCTTGAGGCTAAGAAGCCAAGCCAAGACTCACCATCAGACTTCTCTTGCAATACCTACAAATTTGGGTGAATTCTTCTCTCCTTGAGACCCCCCAAATATCCTGAGGTTCCTAGGGCTGCCAGGAAGCGGCCTTCTTTATTCACCTGGTAAGGCTTCCAGGAACCCTGTAAGCAAGGCCCCAGGGAGTTTCCAAGGGGCTTTATTGGCTCTATAAAGTCAACCTTAGTTTCTTAAAGCTGTTGGATCATATCTGAGTTTATGCACATTCTCAAATATGACATTCCAATCAATGCCTTGGTAATATAACCAGTGTTTTCCATTGTGTCCTGTTACAGGAGGACAGATTCTTATTGAACTTATGCAAATAACTTTATTGCCATGAAAATAAGAATACTCAATACGAGTTTCTGAATTCTAGGGGGGGTCAGGTAGGGAAAAAAATAAATGTTTCAATTCCATTTACAATGGTATAATTTACAAAATTACTGTAAGTTAAAAAATTGCTTAAAAGAAAAAGTTTCCATAAATCTGGAAAAACAAAAAATTAAAGAACCAGTGATGTTTTCAAGAAAAAGACAGAAAAATTATAATCATTCCCATTAGTTCATTCAGTCACATTTAATTAATTGTCATTGATCTTGATCCTCTGTTACCAGTTTTATAAATCCATCAGTGTCTCCATTAGATTTCCATAAATTCTTACCCAGTTCAGTAATATCTGAAAGTTATCAAAACTTGTCAAAGTTCTTTCCAAGAATCTCTTTGAAGACAAGCACTTTTGCAAGAATATGAATAAAACAATAACTGTCAATAAATGACAAAAGAACTTTAAAAAGGCCATGGTTAAAAATCTGATGAAAGTTCGTTACAATGCAATTGATAAGGAGATTTGGTTATTTCTGTGACATACATTTTAGGATAATAACCACAATTATGACATATAACACTATACCAGGACACATCAGATTTCTAGGAATTCATACAATTTCTGGAATGCATATTAATAACATACATCTATACAAATATAACCTAAAGAAGTTTTAGCATCACTTATTTGACAGTGCTTCCCATATAATTTAACATATCAAATAGACCTAATTAGTTTAATCTCTCCTTTTTATAAGGAGAGAGAACAAGTCTTTTGAGTTATTTCAGGGTCCCTCTGGGAAAATCTCAAAGTTAGTCCAAGGTCAAAAAGACTTCATTAAGAATTTGATTTTGGGGTGGTTGTTAAAATATCAAAAGGCCATTCTGACAGGTGTGAGGTGATACCTCACTGTAGTTTTGATTTGCATTTCTCTAATAATTAGTGATGTTGAGCATCTTTTCATGTGTCTTTTGGCCATCTGTATGTCTTCTTTGGAGAAATGTCTATTTAGGTCTTCTGCCCGATTTTTGATTGGGTTGTTTGGTTTTTGATATTGAACTGCATGAGCTATTTGTATATTTTGGAGATTAATCCCTTGCTGGTCGCATTATTTGCAAATATTTTCTCTCATTCTGTGGGTTGTCTTTTCATTTTGTTTATGGTATCCTTTGCTGTGCAAAAGCTTTTAAGTTTAATTGGGTCCAATTTGTTTATTTTTGTTTTTATTTCCATTACTCTGGGAGATGGATCAAAAAAGATCTTACTGCGATTTATGTCAAAGAGTGTTCTGCCTATGTTTTCCTATAAGAGTTTTATAGTATCCAGCCTTACATTTAAGTCTTTAATCCATTTTGAGTTTATTTTTGTGTATGGTGTTAGGTAGTGTTCTAATTTCATTCTTTTACATGTAGCTGTCCAGTTTTCCCAGCACCATTATTGAAGAGACTGTCTTTTCTCCATTGTATATTCTTGCTTCCTTTGGCATAGATTAATTGACCATAGGTGTGTGGATTTATTTCTGGGCTTTCTATCCTTTTCCATCGATCTATATTTCTGTTTTTGTGTCAGTACCATACTGTTTTGATGACTGTAGCATTGTTGTATAGTCTGAAGTCAGGGAGCCTGTTCCTCCATTTCCATTTTTCTTTCTCAAGATTTCTTTGGCTATCTGGAGCCTTTTTTGTCTCCATAAAAATTGTGAAATGTTTTTCTACTTCTGTGAAAAATGTCATTGGTAATTTGATAGGGATTGCATTGACTCTCTAGATTGCTTTGTGTAGTTTAGTCATGTTGACAATATTGATTCCTCCAGTCCAAGAACATGGTATATCTCTCCATCTGTTTGTGTCCTCTTTGATTTCTTTCATCAGCATCTTATAGCTTTTTGAGTATAGGTCTTTTGCCTCCTTAAGTAGGTATACTCTTATTGTTTTTGTTGTGATGGTAAATGGGATTGTTTCCTTAATTTCCTTTCTGATCTTTCATTTTTAGTGTATAGGAATGCTAATGATTTCTGTGTATTAATTCTGTATCCTGCAACTTTACCAAATTCATTGAAGAGCTCTAGTAGTTTTCTGGTCGTGTCTTTAGGATTTTCTATGTGTGGTATAATTTCCTCTGCAAACAGTGGTTTTACTTCATCTTTTCCAATTTGGATTCCTTTTATTTTTTTCTTCTTCTCTGATTGCCATGGTTAGGACTTCCAAAACTCTGTTGAATAAAAGTGGTGAGAGTGGACATTCTTGTCTTGTTCCTGATCTTGGAGGAAATGCTTTCAGTTTTTCACCATTGAGAATGATGTTAGCTGTGGGGTTTTCATATATGGCCTTTATTATGTTGAGGTAAGTTCCCTCTATGCCCACTTTCTGGAGAGTTTTTATTATAAATGGGTGTTGAATTTTGTCAAAACTTTTTCTGCATCTGTTGAGATAATCATATGGTTTTTATTCTTCAGTTTGTTAATGTGGTGTATCACATTGATTGCTCTGCATGTATTGAAAAATCCTTGCATCCCTGTGATAAATCCTACTTGATCATGGTGTATGATCCTTTTAATGTGTTGTTGTAGTTGGTTTACTAGTATTTTGTTGAGGATTTTTGCATCTATGTTCATCAGTGATAATTGGCCTGTAATTTTCTTAGTTTGTGGCATCTTTGTCTGGTTTTAGTATCAGGCTGATGGTGGCCTTGTAGAATAAGCTTGGGAGTGTTTCTTCCACTGCAATTTTTTGGAAGAGTTTTAGAAGGATATGTGTTAACTCTTCTCTAAATGTTTGAGAGAATTTGCCTGTGAACAAACAACTTTTGTTTGTTGGGAGTTTTTAAATCACAGTTTCAATTTCAGTACTTG